>NC_090443.1:403300257-404550257 GCF_031143425.1 Pleurodeles waltl | reverse complement strand
TGCAGTGCGGAAAGAAATGACGCATTGTCTGTGCCGCACCAGAAAATCTGAGGCAGTGCCTTATTTTTCAATGCATCTCCTCTTCTGCGGCCCGATGCATTGTTATTTTTTACGCATGTCAAGTACTGTGTGTTACAAGGATACAACCACTGACTCCTAAGGTTTGAGACTCATTTAAACCTTTAAAAAGTGATATCTGGATTTGTGCGTATTAGATTTTTGTTGTTTTTATCCTATTTTATTTAGCTAAATGTTATCTATTTTCCTAAACTGGTGTGAAGTAATTTTTGTGGTGTTTTCACTGTGTTACTATATGAGTTATTGCACAAATACTTTACACATTGTCTCCTAAGTTAAGGCTTTGTGCCAAGCTACCAGAGGGTGAGCACAGGATATTTTGGATTGTGTTGTTACTTACCCTGACTAGGATTGTGGTCCCTACTTAGAGAAGGGTGTATGCCTCTGCCAACTGGAGACGCAATTTCTATCACATACTAAATAGTATTTACAAAGCTATTGCGACAGAGTGAGTGCCACCTCCTGGTTCTTCACCTTGCTGGAGTCAAAATCATTCAAGGCAGAGAGTCCAGGCAGCTGCACTCTCTGCAGCTCTGTTGTGCACAGAATTTCCGGGGCTGGCATGTTCCAGGATGTTCCTGTGACCAAATTTTGCTGAGCCACTGAAAACAGCAGCAGGATTATGCAACTACAGGGCCGCTTGCAAGAAGCTCTGTTTAAAAAAAAAATATTTTAATATCAACAATGATAAAGAATACACTGCAGTATATTTGTTCACTACATATTAGTATTTAACATTGAGCCTAGAGAAAGAGCTATCGGTCAAATGTATATATCCATCTCCTTCTCCTAATACTTTTCTGACTCTACTACAACATCCTGAAAATAAATGTTTTATTAAAGAATCTTATCTCTGGCAGCCCATCGCCAGGGGTATAACGTAGGTTCTTGTGTCTCCTGTGGTGCAGGGCCCCCCATTCCCTCATGGACCGCTCAAACCCTCAAGAGGGACCCATTTAGCCCATGACCAATGAATATCTGTGACATATGGGGGACTAAAGGGCCCCTCTTCACATTCTGCAAGGGGGAGGGCATCATTTTACATTACATCACTGCCCATTTCCAGTCTTTAATATTTCATATTGGAATACTTCAGTTCCTCACCAGTGCATGACGGTCATTAGTTTTCATAAATCAGTGAATGTGGCCACTCCCACCCATTATGAACTTACTATTACTAGGTTGCTTCCCAGGCGATAATAGTCCATATTTGATGTTATGTTACTAGGCCTGGGCGGAGTTAGCAGAGTTCTGCTATGCAGAACTCAGCCAAGGGCTAAAAGAAACTCCACTAGGCTGCGTCGAGTTCCACAAGCAGCAGAGTTTTTGTAAGTCACACTGTTCGCACTGATTTTCAGCACCAGGAATTTCTCCCATGCTGCAAAATCAGTAAGTACGGCATCAAGTGGAGCGCAAGAGGGTGCTAACTTCTTTCTGCCATTCAAGTAGTTTTTCAACTCAAGTGGCAGCTTCTTCAACACGAGCAGCAGCTTTCCCAATGCGAGCAGTAGCGACCTGTCAACACCACCCCACATTCAGAAACCTCACTCGTGCTTGCCAACTTAGCAATTTCTTTTGCTCATGCTCGCCATATTACCCTTGCCGAGCCATGTGAGAAAATAAACTCCACTCTGCACCGCTTAGCAGAGTTTTTTGGAACTTCGCACAGAGTGGGAAAAACTCTGCAAACTCCGCAGGAGGAGTGGGATTTTTAGTCCACCCCTATATTTTACTGACGGGCATTGCTATCCTCCCTATGTACTGGCTCGACCACCTCACACCTACTATCTTCCAAATAAGAGCAGAGAAGGGCCCAGATGTCCCACGGCTGGTATTTAGGTGCCAAGAGGTCAGAATATTTTTCAAATTTTTCAATACAGAATATCATATCCTCCAACCAATCATCAAACTTCAGTGCTCTGCTCTTGCCCTAATAGGTTGAACCTCTTCCTTTGGTAAGCAGACGAACAATGTAAACAAATCTTCTCACCACCTTCAATATATTTTTACCATAACCCACCAAGGCTACCAGTGGTGTACAGGACATTTTGCACTCATCAGTTTTGAGTTCGTTTAGTTCTTTGGTCTAATATTCCTCCTCCGGGGGCAGTTTCAACACAGATGTATGAAATCGGAATTCAGTAATGGGAAACAGAGAGAACAGTGCCAAGTTCACACAGTGTTGTGTACTGTGTGGTACATTGTGCTCTAGGCCTGGGAATGGCCTTGGCTATCACCAATTTCAAGGGCATGGGTACCAAGATGTTCAATCACATTTGTTGGAATGTGGTATAGAACATTACACCATTCAAATGCATGTTTGGCTTGAGTATCCCAGTAATATTGGTCTACATTAGGGACCGCAAATCCCCCTTTGTCGTATGGAAGGGTCACTATGACCCAGGATATCGTGGGTTGTTTATTGGCTCAAATTAACTTCACCAATATTGAGTGAATCTGTGTTCAATGGAATGGGATATTGGTAAAAAGATCGAGCAGCTGCAGTAGAAATACCATTTTTACAACTGCAGACTCCACGAAGTCGGCATCAGAGACAAGGCCCTCGACTCGATCCAATCCTTCCTCTCCAGCAGAACTCAACGAGTGAGACTTGCCCCCTTCCTCGCAGACCCCAAACCTGCCACCTGTGGAGTGCCCCAGGGATCCTCCCTCAGCCCCACGTTGTTTAACGTCTACATGGCCCTGCTAGCCACCCTCGTCAGAAGCTACGGAATCAACATAATTTCCTCTGCTGATGACACCTAACTCATCCTCTCTCTCCCCTGCAAACCCAACAAAGCCAGACACAACTTCCACGAAGGCATGGAAGCAGTCACCAACTGGATGAGAAACAGCTGCCTTCAACTTAACACAAACAAAACAGAAGTACTCATCATGGGCCCTCAACCCAACACGTGGAACAACTCCTGGTGGTCACCCACCCTCAGAAACCTGCTTAACCCCATCAGCCAAGCCCACAACCTTGGAATCATCCTGGACTCCAACCTCAGCATGAACCATCAAATCAACTCAGTCACCTCCACTTCCTACGCAAGTCCTTCAAGTGGATCCCACTCGTACATAGAAAGACCGTTACACGTGTGACTAAGGGTGTGTAGAACACAGCAGAATTTTACTCCGTGGAATTTCGCTGTGTTACATAAAAACTCTGTGGGATTCTGCAGAGTTTTGCCAACAGGTAGAACGGCAAACAAATACAAATGATGGACGGAATGCGAAACCAATCAAATCTTCACCCCCAGTCACAGATCTGGGTTTTATCCATCAGTTCCTTTGCTCACCATGCCACCTCAGTTTGGATCCAGCCATATGCAAATCAGTATTGACCCTGTTCCCCAGGGAAACAGTCCAGCCCGAACTGCCAGGCCAGGTCCTCCCTGGATCAGAAACAAGCATTCTGGGACCGGTTTCAGGATATCACCCTTGATCAGCCAGGCTAGCTTGAATCCAGTGGCATAGTGAGACCGTGACACATGTCTGGGAATACCCAGTCCACTTAGGGTGACAATAGCAAACAAACACAACTGGGGGTGACTGTTTGATCGGTTCCGCATTCCGTCCATCATTTATGTTTGTTAATAGGTGAAAATAGTCATCTCCCGCTGCTGACACTGCTATTTAGCTCTGGGAACGCATTCCACTCTGAAAAATCAGCACGAACAGCACCACGTGGTGAAGAAGAGGGTGCTGTTACTTGAGTTGATTTTGCTGCAGCTCGAGAAGATTTTCCACTTGAGCAGCAGCATTCTGACTGTGAACGTTCGTAACCCCCCACATTAGAAAAATCTCCCCAGATGTCTTTTTACCACGGGAAATCTCATTAGGGAAACCCAAATCTTACTCCCGCTTACTGTTCTAGAGCCACATGTGAGAACAAATTTCACCCATTTGAGATTGGCAGAATTTGGCCAGAACTCCACATTACAAGAGTAATGTGAGTCGCCAAAATTCCTCCAATTCTGCTGACGGAATAATTCAGCCATCCCTATAAATTACTAACATCTGCAACCCAAGCCATTCTTACAGCTTTGGGAGCCTGGAATAGTCTGATTTGTCACACTTGTAGGAGTGTGAGGTTTGGAAGTTGTGGTGGTAGTGTCACAGGTAGTGCACTCTTAATTAAAAGTCTGGAAATGTTTATCAGCAAAAAGAAAAATAATCTGTGAATCTAAGAGCTGGTGACAAGAGGATTCCTGTGCACACTGTGAGCAGAAAGCTAAAGCACACAAGATCAGAACACAAATGTATATGTCTTCAGGTACAGGGTTACAATGGAATTCATGTGATAAAGCCGAAATAAAATAGCTATGCAGTTTCCGAAACTGAAATTGTGGATCTGTAAGCATTCAACCTTCAAACTGACATAAAAATGTAAATAGATATGCAGTTTCCAAAACTGAAATTGTGGATTAGTAGGCATTCAACCTTCAAACTGAAACAAAAATGTAAACTTCATAACTGAGCAAACTATTAAAAGTTCCCATCTTCATTGTCAGTAAAGTGAGGCTTTACGCATCAGATATGGGCACAACTTGGTAGCATTGGTTTATCTTTAAGCAAGAATATGGCTGCTGATACTACACTTACACTGAGGCACTATTTCTATATTACACACATTTTTTTAGGAAGTTTTATAAGTAGCTACTTTTAAACTTCATTGCATAGCTATAAAAGCTTTTAAGGAAATTTGGATAACAGAGAGTCCTTTCGACTCTTATGAGGTCAGATTGTTGAGAAGTGTTTCTCTATCACATGCTACTATTAAGAATTTTGTATACAATGTACCTTGATTTTGGTTCTTCCGGCTCTTCAGAACCTTCCTTTCAAACCTTCGGAGCTTTTTCATCTGTAGTTTTTTACTTGGATGTTCTTCCTGGAGGTTATTACTTTAGCAAGGCTGAATGAGTTGGTTACTTTACAGTGTCGCCCTCCTTTCATAAAAGATGTTCCTGACAAGCTGGTGGTGAGAATGAATCCATTCTCCCTGATCCTGCTTCTTCAAAACAGGAAGCATTGCATCATTCAGATGTGAGAAGAGCTGTTTTGTTTTATATGGAAGAGTTTCTCATTTCAGGAAGGAGGACCTGCATGCCTTCCCTCAGTTGGCAATTGAGGTTTTTTAGGTCAAGCGTGCAACCACTTTGACCTGTTGTAAGTATTGTGGGCTTTTAACCACTCCTATGTCATACCAATCACTTTCACTCGTTCGTGGGCTTGCCTTTCAGAAATCACTTGATGTCATTGGTAATTGCTTTCCGTTAGTTCTGCCTTGAGGCTGTTTTTGTCACTCATTTCAGAATGCCTCTGTTACATAGATAATTGCACGATTGCCGACATAATTCAGCGTGGGAGAACTATGTTTTTCTCTCCCCTTCGCACTGCATGGCGGCCATATGCGGCCATGGCACGCACATCGTGAACAGGCCCAACAACGTGAACTCGATTGGCGGTACTGAAGCGCTGGTCACATTGTGGCTCTCCCCTTAAAATTTAAATTGGTAAATGCTTCATGTAAAACAGAAATCCTCAAAGCGAAAGTGGCTGTCCGGGCACCAAGGGAGAGCTGATACTACAATATTGACTCCAATTTGTAAACTTGCCCCATTATGCTTTGCAGGGCATTACTTTTAGAAAACGTGTTTGCCCATAACTCCCTGTGTGGTGGTCCGAGGAAAATGGGACCACCACCAAAAGGTTCAGCATGACACATTCTTTCTGTCTAGGTCATCCCTGTGTCCCCACACTAGGTTAGTGGGGACCCCAAAAATAATAACCCCCCAAACATTCATTGGCTTTTTAAGCATTCTCAGGGCTAAAGCATTTGTTTTACAGCTAGGAATAGCTTGTGTTTTAAGGGCCTCGTTTGTAATATCATTGCTATAGGCCTGGTACTCCTGAAAATATGTAATGCACTATGCTGTCTAGGAGCTAAATATAGGGTTACTCTTCATTATTTATTGCTATTTTCTTTTTGTGTTGTTATGTCCTCTAGGAGCTAACGATATAGTTACATGACCATGTTTCTTACAAACGCTATTTTAATTGTGGTGTCCTCTAGGGGTTGTTTTAAGCATTACAGTCATATCAACATATTAAACTATTTGTAGTATGGAAACTTTCCCATAATGCTTTGCAAGGCATTACTTTTACAAAACAGTTTTGCTCATAACTCAACCTGTGGTGGTCCTAGGGCAATGAGACCACCTTCAAAACATTGACCACAATGTGCTCTTTCTGGCTGTCCCCACACTATGTTAGTGGGGACTCCAAAAAAATAACCCCTCCCACCATGCAGTGTCTTTTAAGCTTTCTCATTGCTAGAACCTCTGCTTTACAGATGGGAGAAGTTTTGTTTTAAACGTCTTGTTTATGATAGCATTGTAGTAGGTCAACTACCCCTAACCATTTAATTGAGGGGCTGAGTATATGATTACACTGCATTACTTTCTGCTGTTTTTATGGGGTTGTGCTCTCTAGGGTGCTACCAATATGGTTACATGACAATGTTTCTTATAAATGATATTTTTGTTGTGGTGCTCTTTAGGGTCTGTTTTGAGCATTACAGTCTAATGCCGAAAGTGCTTTTCTGATAAAGGTTTAAATGATAATTGTATATGTTCGCCACTTTCTTCCATCGCAAGATCAGCGACCTCCACGACAGCTTCGGACACCAGACCCAACCATACACCACTGAACCCGCTTCCCCGGACACCACCCTCAACAACTGGACCCACATCAACACGGAAGAAACCAAATCCATCATGAACTCTATCCACTCCGGCGCCCCTTCGGACCCCTGCCCGCACTTCATCTTTAACAAAGCCGACGACATCATCGCCCCGCACCTCCAGACCGTCATCAACTCTTCTTTTTCTTCTGCTACCTTCCCCGAATGCTGGAAGCACGCTGAAGTCAGCGCCCTACTAAAGAAACCTACGGCTGACCCAAGCGACCTGAAAAACTTCCGCCCCATCTCTCTTCTACCTTTCCCAGCCAAGGTAATAGAAAAGACCGTCAACAAACAGCTGACCACCTTCCTGGAAGACAACAACCTGCTCGACCCTTCACAAACCGGATTCCGAACCAACCACAGCACGGAAACCGCCCTCATCTCAGTCACAGACGACATCAGAACCCTGATGGACAACGGTGAAACAGTCGCCCTCATTCTCCTCGACCTCTCGGCTGCCTTTGACACCGTCTGTCACCGCACCCTAATCACCCGCCTACGCTCCACCGGGATCCAAGGCCAGGCCCTGGACTGGATCGCCTCCTTCCTCGCTAACCGCTCCCAAAGAGTTTACCTCCCTCCGTTTCGCTCAGAACCCACCAAGATCATCTGCGGCGTACCTCAAGGCTCATCGCTCAGCCCGACACTCTTCAATGTCTACATGAGCCCCCTCGCCGACATCGTACGCAAGCACGACATCATCATCACCTCCTAAGCCGACGACACCCAACTTGTACTCTCCCTCACCAAGGACCCCGCCAGCGCCAAGACCAACCTACAAGAGGGTATGAAGGACGTCGCAGATTGGATGAGGCTCAGCCGCCTAAAGCTGAACTCTGAAAAAACGGAAGTCCTCATCCTCGGCAACACCCCGTCCGCCTGGGACGACTCCTGGTGGCCCACGGCCCTCGGCACCGCACCGACCCCCGCAGACCACGCCCGCAACCTCGGCTTCATCTTGGACCCTCTTCTCACCATGACCAAGCAAGTCAACGCCGTGTCCTCCGCCTGCTTCCTCACTCTCCGCATGCTCCGCAAGATCTTCCGCTGGATCCCCGCCGACACCAAAAAAACCGTGACCCACGCCCTTGTCACGAGTCGCCTGGACTACGGCAACACCCTCTACGCCGGGACCACCGCCAAACTCCAAAACCGCCTGCAACGCATCCAAAACGCCTCGGCCCGCCTCATCCTCGACGTACCCCGCAACAGCCACATCTCCGCACACCTGAGACACCTGCATTGGCTCCCAGTCAGCAAAAGGATCACCTTCCGTCTTCTCACCCACGCACACAAAGCCCTCCACAACAAGGGACCGGAATACCTCAACAGACGCCTCAGCTTCTACGTCCCCACCCACCCCCTCCGCTCCGCTGGCCTCGCACTTGCTGCCGTCCCTCGCACCCGCCGCTCCACGGCGGGTGGGAGATCTTTCTCCTTCCTGGCGGCCAAGACCTGGAACTCCCTCCCCACCAGCCTCAGGACCACCCAGGACCACTCCGCTTTCCGGAGACTCCTAAAGACTTGGCTGTTCAAGCAGCGATAACCCCCCCTTTCCCCCCTAGCGCCTTGAGACCCGCACGGGTGAGTAGCGCGCTTTATAAATGTTAATGATTTGATTTGATTTGATTTGATTTAATAATCTTTCCTTATTACAATTATGACCATAATTCAGGCCAATTTAACATCCTAATTACAGTATGACTGTTAGAACACAGTTGATATGTTTGGGTTACCCTTCTAGTTTATTTCTCCTCTGTGGCTGTCTTGTGTCTTTTTTTGGGGAATTGTGTTAGCCAGCCAGCAACTGTGATAGTTGGGTGGTGAAAGTGATATTCTATTGGAATTAGCATGGCAGATTTAAATCAGGATGCGAAATGGCAACATTTAAATTTTTTGCTGCAGAGGAAGAAGGTAAATTTAAGTGCTTTAGTTATTGTTTATGCAGGGCCACAGGATTTATACGGCAGGAAAATTATGCGACAGGGTTGACCAATTTATGTGGCAAGAAAAGTATAGTTATGAATTTACAATGCTAATAGCTCTGACTCAAGCAAATGCGAGACCTATAGCATTGCACCTGCTTGTTTACATTGTAGACGGCTTTAAACATACAGCATATTCTCTTTGTGAAAGTGAACTTTTGCCCACCAAGGGGATGTAAGACTAATTTGCAGTTTCTTACATGTTTATTAAATAGGAAGGATAGCAGAATGTCTATCAGATGAGAGGGGCACTCCTTAAGTAATAACTGGAAAGAGAAAGAATTGACTCGGAGTAATGGGATGAACGGTAAATATTTGAAACATTCACTTTGACTGGTCTTGGTTGTTTAGTAATACATAATAATAGTGTGAAAATATGCATTTATTTGCAATATTACCTATTCTCCGGCGAAATAATATACATATTAAATGCACACTTGTTCTACTCTTCTTGTCCAACAGAAAGTGCATCAATTCTAAGCCGAGATACAGTGAAAGTAATATTGCGACCTCTGCCACTTCGGCTTTTAAAAGACTAGACACTTGATGGCGCTGTTTACAAATTATTTTTCACAAAACTTGATTCAGGAGAGGTACAATCCTGTCCACTTCAATTTTCCTAGATTAAGGCATTCACTGTGAAATTATAGGGTGTGACGCCGAAAAGGGATATTACGATGCTGACGTCTAATAGTGCCAGTTCACCACAGGGCAGCGGTGAGTGCTTCTGGAAGCCAGTATAAAGTGTAGGTCAGTCACGACTCACAGAGTAAAATAGCTATCTGGGTGAGTAACTGTTGAAAGCATTCTGCAAAAGAATACTGTACTATCCGTGTAAAGAGGGTTGCTGCTGTCCAATCCAACGCGACTTGTTTATCCACCTGCGAAGTATGAGTGGCCCGGATAGCTCACACCAGCATTTTGCCCTGCAATTCACATATTTCACAATAGGCTTCTTTGCAGACGGTACCTGCATTGCCCTGCTTACCTATTTTGCAGTATGACTGGCTTCCTATTGCTATGTACGTCATATGTGCTCCTGGCTGCTAATAATATATTTGTATGTGACTTTGAGTTGCATGTGGCATACATATCTGTTGAACAACACGTTTAGGTCTGATGATGCAGGGATCCCTGAATCTAATCTCTTAGTAAAATCGTTTTACAGAATCCCTCACGGGTTGCATAGACCTTTGATTATCGACTTAAAAGTGTGTGAAAGGAGCTAACATAAGCAGTAAAATTTAATAAATCGTGAAACCTGTAAAGTTTCACAAAAATGACAAAATGATTGTCCAAAACATGAAGGTTCATTAACTGGTTAGTCAAATCACAAGCTAATTTAGTTGGCAAACATTTAGGAAACATATCATCACAGTATAGATATTAAAATGATCGAGCAATCTAAATTCAAGCATCATAAAGAACAAAAGGTTAACCACAACCACAAAGAGGGAGTAGAATACCCTATTGTAAATGAAGTAATGAAAGCGATGGGGAATTTCTGAAAGGGGAAACGAAAGAAAGTGTCCTGTATCATATCAACCATATTTAAGGTTTAAAGTAAATGACTGAGTGTTCAAGCATAAAGCCTTTCCGCTCCGGGCAAGGAAATCAACACAATAGACAGGAGTGTAGCTTCCGGGTTTTTTTTTGGAGGGGGGCGGGGGGGGGGGGGGGGGTGAGGATGTTAATACATGTATTTCCTGAAGAATAGTAGGGTACAGGTGCTTTTAGTCAGGTATGGTGAGATGTCTGTAAAACTTCACATGAGATTTTTGCATACCCACACTGACAAGAACACACAAACACTGTCTTTTCTCTGGTTTGAAAGCTTTAAAAATTTAAAATATCGTTTCTCTCACCCAATACTCCTACCAAATGCGCATTACTCTCCCTTTCCACTGCCTTTTAAGCCGCTCGTATGCACCATGCTTGTTGTATAATGTATTTTAACATTACATGGCAGCGTGATTGTCGGTAAATTTGAAGCTCACACCCTCCCAATCTTACTGACCAGGCTACACCCCTAACAGTAGAGGAAAAGGGTCTTCTCTCTGTGAAGTCAGGACAGGGTTTGACTAAACTAACCAATGAAGCACAAATTAAAACAGAACATTTCCAACCTTTCATTATCAGGTTCCCACCAAAACGAACTAAGCCCTCAACAGAGTTCTGTGGTAATCACATCCACACAATAAACCACACATCTCATACTTGAAAGTACTATTAGTCTGGGCTGCCTGGTACAGGAGATTTTGCTCATAATCCCAACTCTATGTCCACTGCCAAACCTTCATTACTGCACCTCACTGTCAATCTAATACAAAACAAATAAACTTTCTCTAACTAATGAGGTGTCCAATAGCACACGTTAAGCAGAGACAAAAACAAGACACTGGAAAACATTTCAAATGTGTAACATGGAAATTTGGGCCTAGTTACTGGCTATAATGATCCCTAGACCCAAAATGGAAGTTAAGTAACTACATCCATATGCATAAATAAATGAAATAGTTATATTCAAGAAAGCATCCATTTTCTGTTAATGTGAGTATTTGACTAAATACGTTCTGTAGGTGACCTAGTTCACTTCATTCAACTAATATAAGGCACTTTGATTTGTATGTTTAAACAAATGCTAAATATATAATTTGTATATAAATGACATATGAAGGATGGAGCTGTATATTACACTGCTCCAGGTTCCTGCGGTAAAGTCAGGTTATGGGCATTGTCCCTTTCGTAAGGACGGTGACCACTTCTTGCCTAGAGTAGGGTCAGGAAATGGGTAGAGGAAAATGAGACCAGGTACAATGAGGCTGAACTCTTGTAGACATGATGTTCTTGTAGAAGAGGAACAGACACAATAGAAGGACACATATACAAATAGGCAGCCTATCGAATACAGCAGTCTCAGCCTTGCCCTGGGATTGCCAGTTTGCCCTGCAGTTTGTCAAGAACTTGGCCTGGGACTGACCGTGGTTTAAATAATCCTCTGTGCTTGGTCAGTCCAACCAATCTCGCATGGCCCGTATTATGTGTCTGTGTCTTTGTTTTTTAATTGTAATTATATTTATATAGGGCTTACTACCCCTGACGAGGCGTCAAAGCTCATTCCAGCGAGTAGTACACTACTCCAGAACCCAAAAGGATTAGTGGTGGATTGGTATAGGGAGATATGAGTACAGTATTCGTGTTAGTATAAGGAGGTATGAGTTAATTTGAGCGAAGGACATTTGAGTCTGCTAGTTGGATTGAATAGTATAATGGAGGGATAGAGGAGGGAAGAATCCAAAAGTGTTAATTGGGAGATCCTAGTAGTAACATGAGGTTTGGGATGAGTAAAGGAGAGATGGAGGATAGAAGAGTCTGTAGAAAGGGATTAGGAAGATCATAGTAGTACAATGGGGTTTGGGATGAGTCAAAGGAGAGATAAAGGAGGGAGAATTCAGTAGGTTTGTTTGGGAGCTCATAGTGGTAAACTGAGATTTGTGGTATGCCAGGAGGAGTAGAGGAGGGAAGAGTCTAGGAGGGTTATTTTGGAGATCATAGTAGTAGAATGGGTTTGGGAGTCAGAGGGTGGAGAGAGGATAGATTGATGAAGGTGTAGGGTGATAGTGAGAAAGAGTGAACCTTTTCAAGAGAGTAAGGACCTGATTTAAGAGGCCCTAACAACACCTTAGCGCCACTATAGCGTAATTTTTTTATGCTAAGGTGGCGCTAAACTGGCTTTTTACACACGCCATATTTACAAAGTGGCGCAATGCATGCATTGCGCCACTTTGTAAACTGTTGTGCCACATTCTGCCTAAACAAGGCATAATATATGCAAGAGGAGCATTCCCCCGTTAGGGAGGCCGAAAAAATGGCACAAGGAAGTCTAAAAGATTTCCTTGCACCATTTATTTCAGCACTTTTAATGCCTGCTCAGAGCAGGCATTAAAAGGGAGCATGCCATTGAATACAATGGGCCCTTTCATACTCTGCAGGAGTAGCGCAAAAATGTTAGCGCTACTCCTGCAGAGTACATCAATAGCATCAAAAAGTTTGACACTATTGTCCCCTACCCTGCGCCATGGTGCTCCGTATTGTGGATATGGTGCACACATGGTGGCCGTGGAGGGCGCAAGGAAAGTGGTGCTGCACTGGGTGCAGCGCCACTTTACCTCAATCAAGCCCTAAATTTTTTATTAAGAACAGAACAGAAATCATTTTTAGTTTTAATGAAACTCACAAATGCCATTGTCACTTTTTTGCTCCTAATGCATGCTCGCTCTCTCTTTTGGCCCATACCTGTGCTTCAATTGGGGCTACCAATTGTCCATAGTAGTTTCTGTTCTCTGTACCTGTGCTGCTCCCACTAATCAAGAAAAGGATACCAACTTAATTTTTATCCTCCAATTTAAATTTACTTCACATTTCCAGATAATTTTAAAATGTTGATTTATCAACAATGCTGCTTGTTGTGTATGTATTACTCATTAAGTAAGTCCATTTTATTCAAGCTGGGACTTGTGGGGCAATCTGTTTTTATTTTTGAGTGACTTGCACTTTGATTGTATTTTGTGCCATTTTTTAGATGGTTTTGTTGCAGTAGCTGCATTTATGACTTGCCTGTCAGAGCGAGCGAGGACTGTAGTGCCGGCCACCTTTGGCTCTTGGGTGCCGGTCAAGTTGTCTGGGAGACTACTTTAGTGGAGGTATGGTGTGACCCCACAGCAGACAGTAAGTCCACTTTATTCAAGTAAGAACTTGTGAGAGAATCTGGTTTTATTTTTGAGTGACTTGCACTTTGATTTTATTGTGCCCCATTTTTTAGATGGCTTAGTTGCACAAGTTGTATTCATGACTCACCTGTCAGAGCAAATGAGGACTGCAGTGCCGGCCACCATTGACTTGTGGTTGCCGGTCTAGTTGTCTGGGAGACTACTTTAGTGGGGCATGGCACAACTACACAGCGGACAGTACGTCCACTTTATTCAGGAGGGGACTTGTAGGGCAATCTGTTTTTATTTTTGAGTGACTTGAACTTTGTTTTTATTTTGCACCAGTTTTTAGATGGTTTAGTTACACTAGCTGCATTCACGGCTCGCCATTCAAAGCGAGCGAGGACTGCAAGTGCCAACCGCCGTTAGCTTGTGGTTGCTGTTCTAGTTGTCTGGGAGACTACTTTAGTGGGGGTATGGCGTGACCGCGCTGCAGGCTCGTTGGAGGTGCGCCTAAGGCAAGCCTGTCGGCACATGTTCCCGTCTGGCCGGAGCCAGGGGCCAGGACCCCTACTTGTTCGGAGGCAAATTCTAAATGTTACACAGCGAGTGAAATCAGGCGTTGTGCCCCGACAATTGTTGAGGACTGCCGATACATGTTAGATGTTACCACATGTGCCAGGGGCTCGGGAAGTGTAATTTTCTATTTTCTGCACCACAAGTTGGGCCTATGGGGTGAACATGAGAGCCAGTCCAGCTCAGATAGGGCATGCTGTTATGTGCTCAATTGTCGATCCCTCGTGAAGCATAAGACCACTAGCCAGATGCTCTATTTCTGTTTGAGATGTGGCTTACTGAATCTTCTGCACCATATATCTTAGCGGCAATTCTGTAGGGTTATTGAGCGACTGGATAGACAGATCCCAAAGAAAGATCCCATCTTTGCTAAGTTTTCTGGGGTGAAGGTGGATGTTCCCATCCCTCTTATGTGGTCAGATCATTGTGCCATACCTTTTCAGATATCAGCTCCTAGTCTTACAGTGAACGTAAGCTCTGGTAGGCAGAATAAATCAGTTGGAGGAAGGTCACTCCTGCCGCTTTTATAAAAGGCTTGGCATTAAAAACCCTTCTCTATGTGGGAATGTGGAAGCGGCCAACTTTGCAGCTAGATAATTGGATTACTGATGTGCTGGACCATATTGCACTTATGACGAGTCATACAGCTAAGTGGCTGTATGACAGTGGCTTCCACTGAGACAGGGTGTATCGTGATGGCCCACTTCTTTCATGACAAGGTTCTAAGCATTTATGCTTCCTTTCCAAGGAGGTTACAGAGGCTTCATACTTCGAAGTTTGATTTGAAGCCAGGAAGGTAAAGTCAAGACTCTCTGAGTTCAGCCCTCTCGAGCTTGATCAATTGCGCGCTTTGGGGGGAGGGTGAAATTAGGCTCCCCTAATGACCCAGCCTCTCCCATGATTCTACAGAGAGGTAAGGAGCGAATTCTCCCAGGTTTATGTCACCTGCTTAACATGCCTTTTACCTCAGGACAAGTTCTCTCAAGATGGAAAAAGACCATTGTGGTGCCACTATTAAAAAAACCTTCCCTAGACCCCGCAAAACCTGAAAATCTTAGTCCAATCTCTCTGCTTCCCTTTTTCGCAAAAATGGCTGAGAAACACGTACACGACAGCTGATTTACTTTATTGTAGCGAAGGAGCTATTACATGAGACCCAATTGGGCTTCCGCACGCAGTTCAGCACAGAATCGGCACAGATGTTAGCTTCTGTATCCTTGAGACAGATAGTGTATGGGGTGAAACTCCTGCTCTGACTATTCTGGATTTAAGGGAAGATTTTGATACCATCTCCCATAGTACTCTGCTGGAACAGCCATTGATGACCAGAGTTGGGGAGTTGGCTCTGCGCTGGATAGTTTCCTTCCTACAGAATTGCACCTTTCAGGTGGTTCAACAACTGTTTTTCAGGGGGTTCCGCAAGGCTCAGCATTGAGCCCTACCCTGTTAAATCTGTATATGCGCCCCTTTGTTGATGTCATTGAAAATCATGGTTTTATTATCGTATCATACACTGATGACACACAGCTTATTATCAGTCTTTCTCAAGACGGAGGATCTTTTGCAACCTGGCTTAAATCTTATCTGGTTGACCTTTTGAAGTGGATGTCTCAGAGCTGCCTCAAGCTAAATGCTGGTATAACTGAGGTATTGCTAGTAGGGACACAGCCATCAATTTGGTACTCTGCATGGTGGCCTGGTGTATTAGGGTCTGTACTGTTGCCAAAGCAGAAAGTGAAGAACCTCAGTGTTTGGTTTAATGCTAATTTATCCTTTGATAGCCAGATCTCCTGTCTAGCAGGAAAGGGTTTCAAGATTTTGAAAATTCTGAGCAAAATTCTAGGCTTTCTCCCAGAGGAGACCAGGAAATCAGTAGTCCAGGCCTTAGGCATCTCTAGGCTGGACTAATTTAATGTGTTGTATCTTGGTGTCTCACAAGGTAGACTGGCTACACTTCACAGAGTGCAGAATGCGGATGCACGTCTGTTGCTTAATATCCCGACGTGTGCCTACTGGGACCGCTCTTGCTAAGCTACACTAGCTCCCTATGAGGAAGAGAGTTCCCTTCAAGGCCTTGTGTTTTTGCCACAAAATTCTAAATGAGAAGGGACCTCGATATCTACACTCTGTGGCAAAATGGTATGGACTAAATAAAAATCTCAGATTTGCTGGAGTTTCATGTATGGGGGAGACCCCACAGCTAACCATATGTTTTCCCTAGGATAACAAAAAATCATTTGGGTGGAAGCTCCTTTGGTTTTTTGGCCCCTAAATTATAGAACTCCCTGCCCCTTGACCTGAGACGGGGGGCATGGACTAGACGTTCAGAACTGCTGGACTGAAGCATAGCTTTCAAGTCTCCCAGATCCATGCAATAAGGTAAGCAGCTCAGTCAGTCCTTGTTTTTTCTTTGCCTTCTGGGATCTGTAGTTCTCTTTTTACTTCTTTTATTAATTCAAGACTACAAATCCCAGAATGTAAACAGAAAACATGGAGTGTATGGACACATGTGGACCTGGGACAGTCACGAGCTCTGCAAAAGGATCTTGAGGAGATTTATGAGAGCTTCCTAGTCAGCAATTCTTGAAATAACATGATGAATTGTCAGAGTGTGAAAATCTTTGAAAGCATCTTTCAGGTGGCTGAACTCTCTCGTCTTGTTATCTCCATCAATCCTCGGGGGGGGTTCCTCCTTGTGTTCCACTCAAGTCCTAATTACTAATATCAAGCATGAACCTTAGTCCTAAACTGAAGAGCATATTGGAGAAGGCAAAGCTCACACTGTATGTAAGGCTCATAAGAGCACAGAGGCTTAAGGCAGCTGTAAGTAGTCTTAAGCTTACAGGATGTTTTAAAGGGATGCTGAGGCCACATGAGGATCAGAAGGAAGCTGCATTAGGCTGAGAAAGGTTTTGAAGGTGCAGAAAATTCAGAGGGGTGCTGAGGCTGCATGGGAGTTCTGAGGCTGTTGAGGCTTAGGAACACTGGAGCTGCAAGAGGTACTGAGACTGCAGGGGGTTCAGAGAGGCATGGAGGTTGCAGGCATTCTTGAGCCTGTGGGGGTAGAAGGACGTACATGTTGCAGGAGATTCTGAACGTCAGTGAGGCTGCAGTGTTTTCATTGAAGAGATGAGGATACAGGGAGATCAGAGGGGTGCTAAGCCTGTAGGGCAACAGAAGGATGCTAAGGATGCAGAGGGTCCAGCGGGGCAAGGATGCTGCAGTGAGTTCAGATGGCACTGAGGCTGCAGTGGGTTCTGAGGGAGCAATGAGGGCTTAATTGCACTGAGTCCGCAGGACGTTGAGGAGCACTGAGGCTGCCGATCTTACAAAGAGAAATTGAGACTACAGAGAACTAAGGAGCAGTGAGGTTGCAGGGAGCGGACGGTCACTGAGTTTTAAGGTTTTTCTGGAGAACATGGAGGTTACACAGGGATCATGTGCATTGAGCTGCTTGAAGTGCTGAAGCAGCTTTGTGTTCACTGTGGTGTTGAGACTTCAGGTCTTCATAAGAGCTCTCAACCTGCAAGGGGCTCAGGGGCATAGGAAATTGAAGTAGGGGTGCTGCAGTACCCCCAAAAATAAACATGTACTTTGTGTTTATCTTGTCACATTTGCTCTGCGTTCAAAGACAAAGGTCGAGTGTCAGGCCATAGAGTAAGACACATTGCTGCTTATTGGGAAACTGGTGCTTACTATTATTTCTCAGACTAGAAAGTAAGAGGACTTTGTAAAGGGGTCTAGGTAACAATCTTGCAGGGGTACCTTTAAATATCTGTAAATGAATTACAGCATATATCAAAATATATCAGCAAACAGGATAATACAAATTAAGCACATTTTCTTGTTAACTATTAAGTGTGGGATTTTAATGGGATCAACACTTTACTTGATGATGCACAAATGATAAGTATTCACTGAAACCCGATTTCCACACATTATCAAGTTTGTGCTCTACATAGTTTTACAGGTAAAATAGCATGTCTGAGCAAATTTAGTGGCCATTTCAATGGAAAATGTGCTGTTTGTAAATGGCAGTGCTCTACCACACCAATGCTTCAAATACACCACCGGCCACATGCCACACATTTACCACTCACCTGCTGACTTTGTGTGGTGCATTTGTGACCTTGTTCTTTGTGTGACGCTCAGATTTTTCACAATCCCTGTCACTTCAGTGATATAACATTAATGGTAGGACCCTGACTCTGGAAATTGTTCCAGCACCACTGCTCAGGAGTACAGGGGCACACTGAGACTACAGGTAGTTCAGAATCATTTAGGCTGCAGGGGACAGAGGAGCACAAGTTACTGTGCCCAGGGGTACCAGGGCTACAGTGGACTCTGCGGAGGCTAAGGCCTTCATTATCAGTGTCTCGGTGTTTGGGCTGGGTCTTAGGCACACGGTGCTCATCGGGTGTGATAAATAGCACCAAATTGTAAGTTTGTCCCCGATAATCGGTGATAAAACATACTGATTTTGGTGTTTACTGTCCCAAAAGCTGTATGTCCCAGTAGTTGTCAGACACTTTTTCTATGTCGAATCTCATCAGGTTTAACCTTCTGAAATGTATCCAGCAAAGGCTGCGGGTGGGCAATGTGACCCGCCAAACTCAGAATTCTGGCATGTGTGGCAAACAGAGCTGTGATGGGGTCCCATGGCTTGATGAAGCTGAAATGAAGGTTTTACATTTATTAGCGCATAAACGTAGTGTGAAATAATCATGTGTGACTTTAACCGAACTAATAAAGATTGTATGGGGACAAAATGTGCCCTCAGAGTAGTTTACCAACATTTATAAGCGTGCTTTATATAACGTGGTGTATTAGAATTGCACTAATCCGACATAATCATAAACGTGTGCTATGATTTGCTTGTTTGAAATGTTTTTGCTTAGCATTACTTTAGTGGAGGCTTTGGCCTAGTGGCCTGGTCTCACGGTTTAGATGCTCGTATTTTTCCAATGTGCTATTAAACGTGTATTTCTGCTTGAAGCTGTACTTTTCCACTGAGATCGTTCACATGCTTATCTTAAGGTTTCGTGCCAGCCCGGCATTTTTCTCTTTACTCCAAGGTCAATCTGCAGGTGCGGACAATGGAAGCTCTGAAAGTGAGTTAATTGGTATAAAATGTTGCAACTTGCGTACCCGTCTCCAAGGATAATGTATGCTTAAGTAAAAGCTTGAGAACTGTTGTTTTTGATTGGACAATTTGAAGCTAACCTATGAACCCTCCAATGGAAGACCCTACTGGATTTGAACTGTTGTCTATTTAAACCAGGTGCACGAGAAGAAGGTAGCCCTTGCAGCCTTTTGCCAGCGATTACGAACATTTGGACATTGCAGCTATTATGGCCCACCTTGCTGCGACGCCATTTTGAGAGACTTTGATGCTTTCTCTAATCGAGAGAAAGAGACTTAAATGATTCTTACCCTAGAGACTTTAACTTTGATTTGTCCCTTTGCATGAAGTAGTAGTTTATCTTGCCGCCGTGAGGCAACTGCCCCGTCCACCCCTGCCCCTTTGCCCCGTCCCATGCTGATCGAGAAACGGTACCTGTGAGACGAAGACTTCCTTGAATGCTGATTGAAATTGGTAAATATGAAAGGAAATTGTACAATTGCATTGTGTTTCTTTTAGGTAACCAACTGCTGATTTTGATAAGAGCCCTAGTTAGGAGTTTTCTAAATTAATGTCGCTAAATTGTTTTTGCATGAAGTCCCACATGCCGATGCTAATTTGAGGTTAGATGAGGATTCCTTTTGTCGCACGATGCAATTTGAGACCTTGTTATGCTGACTAAATGTATGCAATTAGCTCATTACAGATTATAGTTCTAGTGATTTGCATTGCTATTATCGAATGCCTTGTTATTCAAATGTTGCATAGATTGCACCTGTTTCGCCGTTATGGACAGCTATTAATGTTCATTTATGTTTATCATTTGGTGTTGAGACACATCTATATTGTGCTAGCTTTGTTAATATAGGGAAATAAATTCACTAACTTTGAATAAACTGGTGTGGTTATTCCTGACTGAAAGGTCAGGGTTCGCCGAAAATGTATTCTGGATTAATTGTTAAGTGTTATGTTGATCAGGGAATTGCTTGTGTTCGTTATTGATTATTGATTTGATTAAATTGACTGACTAAGGGTGGAGAGGGTCCCACTTAGCCAAAAGATTCATCGGCCTAAAGAGCGTCCAAAATACAGGAAAATTACTAGTACGGAACGCTCTATCAGTAGATGGTAGCAGAGGACGGTTTCGCCTTTTGGGACCCCGTACTCTTAAAGTACATGGTGTTGAATTAACGGTTACGCCCTTTGAGACCCCACTCGAGAAGTTGAATTAGATTTTCTTGGGTAAAACAGATTGACAGAATGATGATGGGCTAAGTCCCCCGCGACTTTCCCGGGATCTCGGAGCTTGCGAATGAAGAGAATGGAGGTGTGGAATCGGCGTTGGTGGTACTAGTGACGGTATGAGAGAAGTTAGGGTTTTGCGCTTGCACAGCTTATTGCCGCAGATTGTGTGAAAAGCTTGCGAGGATTTCCTTTTTTTTTAGAGAATAGCGGAGGTGCGACTCCGAGTGTAGAAGTAGGGAAGTCGTCGAACTTCATAGAAATAGCGGAGGTGCGACTCCGAGTGTGAGAGTAGGGAAGTCGTCGAACTTCATGTGCATGTGGCGCTTCGTGCATAAAAAGGTCCACATGGTTGTTGAGACGGGCCCTGCGAGGTCAAGAGACTCCGGAGTATGTTGTTTTATGTTGTGGTCTGGTCGGTTTAGTAGGTTGATCGGGCGTGGTCAACGAGTCGGTACGTGTGTTAAGGGAGTGAGAGAAAACTTCGACTTCGGGCTTTGACAAAAATTCTAAGTGCACTAGAATAGATCATTGACAAGTTGAGAGCAGAGTCTGCGGGTCAGATTTGCTTGCGAACGTGGGGACCGAGAAAGATGGAATAACTGCCGAGGCTAGTGAAAAATCCCTAAGGTCCTGAAGCGATTGTGTTACCCCTCCTGTAGTAAACCGACAGATCTGTTTTATATTTTTGGTAGCTTGCGATACATGCCAGAAGTTGTTACGAGAGGAGCTGAGTGAAGGAGGACTAGCCGCGAGGCTTTGTCAGCCGCAGTGTGTGTGAGTGTGACGTCACTAGGAGCCGCGCTGGGATAGGTTGGTTGCAGAGAAGGGTCGCGCACGGATTGGACGCAGTCCGTGGGGCTCGATTGGAAGGGGAAAGGCAAGCGAAGAGTATTCCGGGAATTAAAGTCACCTATTGATTACAAACTTTGTGAAATAAAAAGACGAGAAAATGAAATTTTTTAAAGCATTTAGGAGTGCGATGAAGGGGGAGTCTTACATTAAAGCGAGCGTAGGAGAGGAGACGCCGCCCGAAGGTACCCCAGCTTACATTGTAATGGAAGAGAAGGGGGTAGCTCCGTGTCTTTGGCTAAAGCAATGGCACAAGCTGACAGAGAAACATGGGAGCGTAGCGTTCCCGATACATGGGACATTCAATATAAGGATCCTAGAGAATTTGAGATTCGCGATGTACGACATGAAGGTACCTCCAAGGCCAGCACAGTTTGAGGCTCTAGCAATTTGGGAACTAATGGCTAGACAGCAGCAGCAAAATAAGTTCGAGACTAGGATAAGGAAGGTAGAAAAGACACTAGCGGACGCTAGGTGGGATAATGCACAGAAGGTGTGGAGGTCAGATGTATTGCAGGGGATAAAATTGTTTCCCGCGATTACTAAGGAAGAAGAGGAGACAGGTAAGAAAGCTACCTGTAAGACAAACAGGAGGTGTTCCAAGGATAGAGAGGACGAGGAAAAGTTGAGAAGAGAAGAGGAGTTAGAGGATGAGGAGTTAATAATGCAATTGCTGAATGACCGTCCACCACCTTATGCAGAGAGTGGACAAGGTCCAAGTACCAGTTCTGCCCCTCCGGCACCGGTACAGAACAGTGAAAATCAGAGTTCAGGAGCATCATCGGGGTCTAAGGACCCGAGTTTACTGTTCACCCCGCAGATACCGCAGGTTAGGAGAATATATCCAGATGTGCCCATGTTGAAACAAGCAGAAAATTATCAGCCGCAGGCCCCAAGGTACTACAGCAGTGACAATAGTACGGGAATGATTATAGATTCAGCCGCAATAGGAGGACAGAATGGTCACAACCCAACAATGGCACAAGCTGAATCAACCCAGTTTTTGATGCCTCAAAAGCAGATGCAGGGGGGAACAGCACATGCTCAGATGACGGGGAGTCAGATGGGCATGCCGGCAATGATGACCCATAGTGTGGGAATGAACATGTCTCAGAACATGGGAAATGGACAGAACCCAGATGCGATATCGCTACCCATTACTGTAGGTCCACCGGTACCTTTGTACAGTCAGTCTAACTTAGGAATGAGCGGTCAGGGATCAATGCTGCAGAGTGGGACAGAAAGGAGGTGCATAGAAAACACTCCAGGGATAACTCTGAAAGCGGCTCAGCCAACCGGATCTGGGTCCTTGATGGAGTTTAGCCCCATATGTGCTCAGTCAACACTGGTGAGGTCGAGTCCCCCACTGATAATACCTCTGTCATCAAATACTGAAAAGTTGCCGCAACCATCAATGGCAGTCGATGTGAATGCTACACTGATGGGGCTGAAAGCGCAACAGCTGTCACAGTGGTTCAACAGTCTGAATTCCACACAAAGTTCAGCCAGTGGGAAGGGAGAAGATTATCTGAATAGGGTCAGGTTAAACATGGAAGCGCAAGAATTGGTGGAAGGGACTATGGGTGTGAATAGGTTAGAATCCTACTCGGAAGAAGAGCTGAGGTATCTATGTCCCAGGATTACGAGAGAAGTGAACAAAGTACATAAAAGCTTGCAGGAAATAGCTGACAAAAACGGGGTTGACATAGACAAGACAAAACACTTGAGCAGGAGCTACAGGTTGGATTTTGGGACCACAGACTTTGAACACATGAGGTCAGCAGGCATGAAGGCGCACCTTAGAGAATTGCTGCAGAGTGCACAAGTGTGGAGGTGCTTAGACAAATGGGAAAGCAGATGGGTAAAGAGAAAGGAAAAGAGGAAAGACAGTGTCCCAGAGCTAAACGAGAAAAGACCACAGAGTAGTGATGCAGTAACCATGTTACCAATGAGGGAGACAGCAGGGGGAAAATTAATACATGTACCATGGCATAGAAGCGACATTCAGTCTTTTACGGATGATTTTCCCAAACTGAGAGAGAAACCGATTGAATGGTATCAACAGACTGACAGGTTTGTGAAGCTTGCAAAATGTCTCTGGGAAGACCTGAACACTCTCTTTGAGATTGTGGTTCCGGCAGATTTGTGGGAGGATTGCAAAAGAGCTGTAGGTTGGCCGACAAGTGAACCAGAAAGAGACAGGGATACGGGTGCACCATCACCTATGGTGATGAGCCTGTACTATAAGGTGATTGAGCATTTGAAGACGAAGGTTGCCGCGAAGAATGTGGATTGGCAGAAGATCGATCGAACTGCCCAAGAGGCTAAAGAATCGATTCATAGTTACTATGAGAGGTTGTTGAAGGCGTTCAAGAACTACAGTGGCACGGAAACAATAGAGGCGAAGGACATGCTTCATTTTGTATTCAGATTTGTGAAAGGGCTGAGACCAGAGATAAGTCAGATGATAAAGTCGCATTTGATTTGTTGGCAGTCGAAACCTATTGATGAAGTATTGAATTATGCGAAATACTGTAGCGACGAAATTGAAGTGAAACAGAAAAGGTTGAAAGAGAAAGTGATGATGATGCAGCTTAAGGCAGCTCAGACAGGTTTGCAAGGTCTGCAAGGGTTGCAAGGGTTCCAACAACAGGTACCGCAACCGCAGCCGCAGTTGCAGGGAAACATGGCGTTTCAGCCACAGGCGAGAGGCAGAGACAGAGGAGGTTTTGTGAATAATGGTCCGGATCTGAACACTGTTGTGAATGGTGTGCAGGCAATGAAGAAGGTGATGCCGTGTCACGTGTGCGGAATTGTCGGTCATTGGAAACGCGAGTGCCCGATGGTGGTGCAGGAAGGTGTAGGTGTCAGTCAGCAAAACAATGATGTCAATGCATCTCAGACAGTGAGGGGACCGAAAATGAGAGGTCCAAACCCAAATTTTCAGACCATAAATCAGCTACAGGGATTACAGCCCATGCAGCCGCAGCAGATGCAGATGCCCCGTATGCAGATGACGCAAATGCAGCCAATGCAACAGCAGTTTCCCATGGT
Source organism: Pleurodeles waltl (assembly GCF_031143425.1). Lineage (NCBI taxonomy): Eukaryota > Metazoa > Chordata > Amphibia > Caudata > Salamandridae > Pleurodeles > Pleurodeles waltl. The sequence continues at coordinate 404,525,888 of NC_090443.1, read as the reverse complement.
ACCTAATCAGCAAATGCAAATACCTTTGGCACCAATGAGTCAGCATCAAGTGATGGTTCCTCCACAGGTCTCGGGTCAGGTAATGAATACAAATGGCACCGTACAACAGTTCCCATTACACAGTGAGAGTGGAATAAACAATGTATGGGAGAGTGAAAGTTCAGGAGAGGAAGGAGATTGTGTCCTTGGAAGTTAATCAAAAGGGTCCGTACGTGGAGGGAAGAGTAATGGGTCATCGTGTCTCATTCTTGGTTGACACAGGAGCCACACGTTCAACTGTTAAGAGCATTGAAGTACCGAATTTGCCACTCTCAGGGAGAACAGTTCAAGTGGTGGGAGTAGCAAACAGGCACCTGACAAACCCAATCACAGATCCAGTACCAGTCAGCATTGGTAACTATCAAGGGTTACACAAATTTGTGGTATGTGACTCAAGCCCGATAGCACTGTTAGGGAGAGACCTATTGTGCAAATTGGGATGTTCGATTATGTGTTCGTACGATGGAATCAGAATTCAGACGAGCAGTGATGGGGAAGAGGAGGACAGTGTAGAAGGGGACGAGATGGAAGTTGTCGATGAAAAATATCCTCTGATTAACCTTCTTCCGATGTTAACTGAATTACGGGAAACAGTCGGAAAAGAAGTGTGGGATATGACAGGAAAGGAGGTGGGATTGGTGAAAGGAGTGGAACCAGTGAAAGTGACCGTAAAACCCAATGCAACCTTTCCCCAGACCCCACAATACCACATGGCACAAGACACCCTCATGAAAGTCGCCCAACTAATTGATGAGTTCGTAAAACAGGGAGTACTGAAAGAAGTGTTAAGCAGTCCATGTAATTCACCAATCATGGGACTAATAAAGCCGAGTGGGAAGGTCCGACTCGTGCAGGACTTGAGGAAAATAAATGACATCATAGTCAAATGCTGCCCTGTAGTACCGAATCCAGCTGTGATAATGTTTCAAGTCCCTTGCGATGCTGAGTGGTTCTCAGTCATCGATTTGTCACAAGCGTTCTTCTCTGTGCCTCTTCATGAGGACAGCCAATTTCTCTTTTGTTTCAAATTCTTAGACAGAGTGTACAGTTGGTGTCGAATTCCTCAAGGGTTTTCTGAGTCACCGTCAATATTCAATCAGATTCTAAAGAAAGACTTGGAAGCATTAGAATTGCCATTCGAGTCAACCCTAGTACAGTACATCGATGACTTACTGATTGCATCAAAGACAGAAAGTGGCTGCACAGCCGATACCATTGCTCTGTTGAACCATTTGGGAAGGAATGGACACAAGGTGTCTCCTTCCAAATTACAGTTCTGTCAGAAGAAAGTGAAATACTTGGGTCACCAGATAGAGAAAGGGTCACGGAGAATAATGAAGGAAAGAATAACGAGTGTACTTCAAATGAGTCCACCAAAGACAAGGAGGGAGGTGAGGAAGTTTTTGGGAATGGTGGGCTACTGTCGTCAGTGGATTCCCAACTTCTCAACTCTAGCAAAGCCTTTACTGAAGCTGACCCAGAAGGATGCCTTGGATCAAATTGAGCTGAAAGGAGATGAGATGGATGCTTTTGTTGAATTGAAAGAATGCATGTGCAGGGCTCCAGCTTTAGGTATGCCTGATTACACAAAGCCTTTCACATTGTTTTGTCATGAACGTGATGCATGTTCTTTGTCTGTCTTGACTCAAGCCCATGGTGGCATAAACAGACCAGTAGCGTATTTTTCAGCTACCTTGGATCCGGTCGCAGCAGCACTTCCAGGGTGTTTGCGCGCCGTAGCAGCAGTTGGTATCAGCCTCACTCAGAGTGAAGGAATAGTGATGGGACACCCAGTAACAGTCATGGTCCCTCACTCAGTTGAGATACTTTTGACCCGCTCCCGAACGCAACACATGACTGGAGCAAGACTCACAAGGTATGAAACGATAATTCTGGGCTCACCGAATGTGCAGCTGAAAAGGTGCACTACGCTGAATCCAGCAACCTTGCTTCCCGGTGAAAATGATGAAATTGAGGACGCTGAAGACATCGAGCATGACTGCCTTCAGGTGACTGAATTTTGCACCAAACCCCGACCTGATATTAAGGATACTAAGCTTGATGAAAATGACCAAATTGTTTTTGTTGATGGTTCATGTCTAAGAGATGGGATGGGAATTTTGAAAGCAGGATATGCTGTATGTACTGTAACAGGTGTCTTGGAAGTGGCCTGGCTTCAAGGAGTCTATTCTGCACAAGTAGCAGAACTTGTAGCCCTTACAAGAGCATGTCAACTGTCTGCATTGATGAAAGTCACCATTTACACCGATAGTCAGTACGGGTTTGGGATTGTGCATGATTTTGGACAACTATGGTCACAGAGAGGTTTCCTGACTTCTTCAGGATCCCCTGTGAAAAACGGGGAAAGAATAAGGGAATTGTTACACGCCATTCAAATGCCAGCCGAAGTTGCAGTGGTAAAGTGTAGTGCTCATACAAAAGGACAGGACTATGTTTCTCTGGGAAATGCATATGCGGATCAAGTCGCAAGATTTTGTGCCTTGAATTGTATATTACTCAGAGATGAATGGAATTCGATTAGTGAACCAGAACTCGAACCAGCTGAAGCATTTGCCTTGAAAGTCGTAGATACAATAGATGAACTAAAAACATTACAGAATAACGTCAGGGAGGACGAAAGAGATTCCTGGATTAAATCACAATGTATAAAAAGACCAGATGAGTTATGGGTTTCAAATGAGGGAAAATTTGTTTTGCCAAATAGTCTCTTATCACAGCTTGCGCGGTTCTAACATGGACAGGCTCACCTAGGGAGAGATGCCATGATAAGATTGTTCAAAACTGATTGGTTTAACCCCAGATTCCGTCAAGCTGCAGAAGCAGTTTGCCATCGATGTGTTATTTGCCAGCAGATGAACCCAGGAAAGGGAACAGTTGTGAACGCGAGCCACATTGGCAGAGCCAGTGGCCCATTTAGTAGAATGCAGATGGACTTCATTGAGATGCCTGTACATGGAGGGTTGAAGTATGTGTTGGTGATTGTGTGCATTTTTAGTCACTGGATTGAAGCATACCCCACACGTAGAAATGACAGCCTTACAGTTGCAAAACTATTGTTGAGGGAATTAATACCACGTTTCGGATTCCCGATCTCTTTAGAATCAGATAGGGGAAGCCACTTCAATAACGAGGTGATAAAGTTACTTTGCGCAGCGCTGAACATTGAGCAAAAACTGCATTGTAGCTATCGCCCTGAAGCCTCAGGACTGGTGGAGCAAATGAATGGTACACTGAAATCAAGAATGGCGAAAATATGTGCATCGACAAATTTGAAATGGCCTGACGCATTGCCCTTGGTGCTAATGTCAATGAGAAACACCCCTGATAGAAAGACTGGATTGTCTCCGCACGAAATTCTTATGGGCAGGGCTATGAGACTTCCTGCAGTTCCCGCAAACGCGCTTTTGAATATTACAGATGATATGGTGTTAGACTACTGCAAGGGTCTGGCTGACGTGGTTCGCTCTTTCTCTCACCAGGTGGAAGCAACCACCTTGCCACCGATCCAAGGTCCAGGACACGCACTGAAAGCAGGGGACTGGGTCGTGGTAAAGAAGCACGTGAGGAAGTCGTGTCTGGAACCCCGTTGGAAAGGCCCTTTCCAAGTGATTCTGACGACAACTACCGCTGTGAAGTGTGCGGGGGTTCCCAACTGGATTCACGCCAGTCACACAAAGAAAGTGTTGTGTCCCACAGATGAGGAAGTTGAAGCGCTGAAACTACCAGTGCCTGATAAAACAGTGCTGAGCGCTGAGACAGAGCAAAATCAAACTGAAAGCGAACAGGCAGAAACGGAAGAGAGAGAGATATTCTCTGAGGACGAAGAGACCAACTCGCTTGGGGGAGACCAAGGAGAAAGTTCAGACAGCGACGAAGCAGCTGAAGGTGACAAAGAACCTGAAGCAGCTGAGGGTAGCAAAGAGCCTGAAGCAGCTGAAGGTGACAAAGAGCCTGAAGCAGCTGAAAGTGATAAAGAGTCCGAAGAAAGTAACGGTGACGAAGGGCTTGAAAGAGGTGAAAAAGAAGGAGAGCCTGATCAGAGGAGGGCTTTCCCAGAAGCAGACGATAGAGAAAAAGAAAAGGAGAACGCGATTGATTCCCCAGAAGGAGGGGACAAGGCAGAACAGAACGAAACAGTTCAAGCTTCCACAGAAAAGATCGCAGGTCCATCAAATGGACACGGTGCAAAGAGGAGACTAAGTATATCGCCAATAAAACAAAGGACTAAAGAAAGTTTGAACGACGGAGAAAGGCCAAAAGTGAAAGAGAAAAGAAAGGAAGTGACTGTCGTGGTACCATCCTCAAGTGAAGGAAAAGACTTGGCCAAAGAGGAAAGTACCAGTGAGGCAGAATCGAAAAGAGAAGCGAAATTGAAAAGGAAAAGGATACCAAACAGGAGATATTCCGGTCCAGAATGGGCATATGCAGTCAATGACGATTGGACTGACGAATTTGTATCTCTTAGCCTCGAGAACGAAGAAGAAGAGATACCAATAGAAAAGAAAATTTTTATGGACTCTGTCGATTGAAAGGGTAATAAATGACATTGCTTGCTACAATCTAACGTGATACAACCAGCTGAGACATTGCTAAACCGGATGAGACACTTGCTGAACTGATAGAGACTGAGTTATTGCCGAATTGAGTTATTGCCGAATTGAAAAAAAAAAAAAAAAAAAAACAATTGCCGAATTGAGACAAATGCTGCTAACCGATAAGTGACTGGCTTCTTGAAGAAGACTGTGTGAACATTGCGCTCGTTCAGCTATGTAACTGAATTGCTAAATAGTTTCTTTATAGGTGCTTCTAGCTCTCTGATTCTATACAGATCATGACGCAAAACAGTAGAAAGAAATATTGTAAATATGTGTGTGTAGGCTTGGTAATTGCATGTGTACTAATAATAATGGCAATTGTGCTTGGAATGCATGGTAAGGGTGAGAATGAGAAAATTGATGCTTCTACTTTTGCTCCTGTTACTGTCACTGAACTAACCGCATTGAAAAGACTAGAATTAGATGAGAGACACTTGCATGATAAGAAAGAACTTTCGTATAATGTTTTCTATCGCTTGCTAACAGAATATGTTGAGACTATGGATGCCAAAGATTGTTATGTGTGTACACAGATACCGACATCGGTAAAGGAAGGGGTGACTTATCACCACATGCCTCTTACATACGGGATTACATGTAGTATAGTAATGTCTAGGTTTTATGGTCAGACTAACATACAGTATTTTTACTCGAATTATGATGTTACCTTTGCATACGTTCCTATAATAGCGCAGCTAAGCCAGATTGCTAAAGATTGGGATGCTAAAATAATGAGGGAACTTTTCGAGCCAATGCAACCTTTTGAAACGGCTCACGCTCATAGGGAAAACCTTACCTGCTCGCTCTCTGCAGTAGAAATAAGCTTTTTAGATCGCACAGATGATAGAAGGGCACAAATGAATGCGAAATTAGAAAAAGAGCTACATAAGAGGACTTCAGTAGATAATTATGATTTTGCCGCAATAAAGACACAAGGGAGAATAGCTTTAGATGCTTGGCATGTAGGGAAATTTTGTATATATCGAGGTGACTCTTATTATGATAACATTTTCGTAGGAGCGAGTGAGTGTAAACATACGTTTATCTTTAAGGCCAAATGGACATTCATGATGAACGGACTTGACCCTGTCATTCCAGGTGTATATTACATTTGTGGGTATAATGCCTATTATCGTCTTCCAAAGGGATGGTGGGGAAGATGTTATTTGGGTATAGTGTTCCCAAAGGTTTATCAACTGGATGACCTATCGATGATTCCAAAGACATCTGGATCCCATCGTATCCAGAAAAGAGAGACCGCAGCTGCTGTGGTAGGAGATATATTTGGAGCCATGATTCCTTCATTGGGAGTTGTGTTGAATTCCATCAAAATAAGAAAGTTGTCTACTATAGTGGATAACATGTTGACAAAGTTTTCAGGTGCTATAATCCTGATAGATGCTGAACTTGCAGCGGAAAGAGCTATGACTCTTCAAAATAGGCTTGCCTTAGACATTCTTTTAGCAAAGGATGGCGGCGTTTGCAAAATGCTTGGTGCGCGCCACTGTTGCACGTATATTCCCGACAACAGTGTGAAAATTAAAACTATGCTTGCTAATCTAACAAAAGAGAGTGCAGATTTGAAGGAACTGAAAGAACCAGGAGTGTGGGAGAAGGATGGAAAAGGACTTGCTTCAGTGGGAAATTGGATTGGGGGAATTTGGAATGGAATATTGCTAAAAATAATACAGGGAATATTAATAGTAGTAATTTGCATTTTTGGAATTTGGGGAATAAAAAGAGGAATAATAATGATAATGGAAAGAATTAGAAGAAGGAAGGAAGAGAAAATGATGAAAAGAATGGCAGAAGAATACAAAGCGAAAACTAGGGGAATTAAAAGGAAAAGAGAACTGACAGAATTTTAATGGAATAAAATTTGTGGGCATGGTGTGGTGTGATGACAAGTAGTCATCAGAGGAGGGATTGATGAAGCTGAAATGAAGGTTTTACATTTATTAGCGCATAAACGTAGTGTGAAATAATCATGTGTGACTTTAACCGAACTAATAAAGATTGTACGGGGACAAAATGTGCCCTCAGAGTAGTTTACCAACATTTATAAGCGTGCTTTATATAACGTGGTGTATTAGAATTGCACTAATCCGACATAATCATAAACGTGTGCTATGATTTGCTTGTTTGAAATGTTTTTGCTTAGCATTACTTTAGTGGAGGCTTTGGCCTAGTGGCCTGGTCTCACGGTTTAGATGCTCGTATTTTTCCAATGTGCTATTAAACGTGTATTTCTGCTTGAAGCTGTACTTTTCCACTGAGATCGTTCACATGCTTATCTTAAGGTTTCGTGCCAGCCCGGCATTTTTCTCTTTACTCCTAGGTCAATCTGCAGGTGCGGACAATGGAAGCTCTGAAAGTGAGTTAATTGGTATAAAATGTTGCAACTTGCGTACCCGTCTCCAAGGATAATGTATGCTTAAGTAAAAGCTTGAGAACTGTTGTTTTTGATTGGACAATTTGAAGCTAACCTATGAACCCTCCAATGGAAGACCCTACTGGATTTGAACTGTTGTCTATTTAAACCAGGTGCACGAGAAGAAGGTAGCCATTGCAGCCTTTTGCCAGCGATTACGAACATTTGGACATTGCAGCTATTATGGCCCACCTTGCTGCGACGCCATTTTGAGAGACTTTGATGCTTTCTCTAATCGAGAGAAAGAGACTTAAATGATTTTTACCCTAGAGACTTTAACTTTGATTTGTCCCTTTGCATGAAGTAGTAGTTTATCTTGCCGCCGTGAGGCAACTGCCCCGTCCACCCCTGCCCCTTTGCCCCGTCCCATGCTGATCGAGAAACGGTACCTGTGAGACGAAGACTTCCTTGAATGCTGATTGAAATTGGTAAATATGAAAGGAAATTGTACAATTGCATTGTGTTTCTTTTAGGTAACCAACTGCTGATTTTGATAAGAGCCCTAGTTAGGAGTTTTCTAAATTAATGTCGCTAAATTGTTTTTGCATGAAGTCCCACATGCCGATGCTAATTTGAGGTTAGATGAGGATTCCTTTTGTCGCACGATGCAATTTGAGACCTTGTTATGCTGACTAAATGTATGCAATTAGCTCATTACAGATTATAGTTCTAGTGATTTGCATTGCTATTATCGAATGCCTTGTTATTCAAATGTTGCATAGATTGCACCTGTTTCGCCGTTATGGACAGCTATTAATGTTCATTTATGTTTATCATTTGGTGTTGAGACACATCTATATTGTGCTAGCTTTGTTAATATAGGGAAATAAATTCACTAACTTTGAATAAACTGGTGTGGTTATTCCTGACTGAAAGGTCAGGGTTCGCCGAAAATGTATTCTGGATTAATTGTTAAGTGTTATGTTGATCAGGGAATTGCTTGTGTTCGTTATTGATTATTGATTTGATTAAATTGACTGACTAAGGGTGGAGAGGGTCCCACTTAGCCAAAAGATTCATCGGCCTAAAGAGCATCCAAAATACAGGAAAATTACTAGTACGGAACGCTCTATCAGGCTTCAGGGGGTCAGTGTGATGCTGAGACTGCAGAGGGTTCTGAGGAGCGGTATCGCTGAAGGGCGATGAAGGTGGAAGAGAGGCACTGATGTTGCTGTGGGCAGAAGAGTACTGAGTCCGCTGACAGTTCTGAAGCACTGAGGAGGTGGTGGGGGGAGGGGGGGAGGGGGTTCAGCGGGGCGCTTTGGCTGTAGGATCAGAGAGGCACAATATCTGAAAGCAACTGTGAGACTGGTAGGGCTTCAAAGTGGCGCTAGATCTGCACAGGAGCAGAGGTGCCCAGAGGCTGTAGAGGTGCCCAGAGGCTGCAGGAGGTAGAGAGGTACGAGGCTGCATGTTGCTAAAGTCCAGTAAGTCTGTCAAAGTTTCACATAGGCACTTGGGGTGAAAGCGACACAGGAGCACTGGAGCCAAATATGTTGGATCAGGAATTCATCCAGTGCAGGGACCAGCAAAGTGGTGCTGGAACTATGGTTGCAAGAGGTGACGAAGCTTTCGATGAACGTCAATACACCAAAATGCTGGGGGTAGTGGAAGTGACATCACATGACATTTGACCTTTAATTACGTGTTCGCGAACACACACACACTCTTACACATACACACTTTTACACATATACACATACTCTCTCTCACATAAACACAGACTCACCCGCAAGCATGCACAAAACATACATTTAAAATCACTTTTTTTTATTTACCTCAGCTGCCAGTGAATGCTAATTGTACTCCATTTTTTAAGCTAAGTGTAATAAAAACGGTGAGAGAAAACAGAGTGGAGCCCATCGGTAAGGACAAGCTGCTACTGTGTTTCTGGCACGGATTTTGCCACCTCTGAAGCCAGGGGTCGCAAAGACAGTGCCAGGGATGGCGAAAGGCAAGCGACCCCTGGCGACCTCGAAATTACATCCATGAAGCTTCTCCAGAAAACTGGGAGAAGTTCACTTTGAAATATAGCAAGAAAGGGACCTTTGCATTTTTGTTTTGCAACATGTTATGATTTGTCAAAGGCAGAGGAGCGCACTTCAGAGAGCTTCTTTTAGCCAGCTGCTGTTACTTCTTTTAACATAGTGTTAGCTTTTCCTTTCTCTGACTGAAAAGTGAGGGCATTTTGTAACTTGACCACAGTGTCACTCTTGCTAAGGTACAGGAGGGCGTAGAAGGCCGCGGTACTTCATTGTTATAGAACACACATGCAAATCGAAACATTCACTTGGTTTATAAACTAAACTTTTCAAATATTTCAAAATATATCGGCAGCATAAAAACACAATGGGACAATGGGACTCATTATGAAACCTACGGATGGGGGGAGGAATCCTGCACCTAATAAATACAGCTGTGATGTAGTATTTATCGGATGTTATATTATTTATCCTTTTCTAGTTCTACACCTTGAAATATAAAATATGTTAATACCACGTATCTTTTCATGTTCTGAGCAGAAAAACCAACCGTATTGCACTATTTCCCGATACAAATTCTGCCAGGTGTGGACTGGCATAATTTGTGCCGGAGATAAAGTGCATTATTTTCGCATAAAATAGAATCCCAGTACTGGCAAGATTTCAGAACAATAAACTCTCACTCCACTTTTTGCCCACGTATTTGTAAAGAAGTGCTCCAGAATACATTATTGGACTTCACATTAACCCCCCCCCCCCCGCCCTAAATGGAAATCCCTCATTAAGTTCACTTGATTTTTAGTAGATTTGGGATTTTTCACAATACTATGTGCTTGATTAGGAACTAAAGTTTTATTTATCGCCCATGATAGATAACGATACCGCAAGGTACATTATGTATCGGGTGCACCTATTACCAGTTACTGGGGAATAGCATGCTGATGCTGGTGTTAAATGCACCAAAATCTCCATGGTACAGTAAATACCATATGTTTTCCTCTGTTAAATTTAATGAATGTTGAGGAATTGAAAGCATCCAGTAACTATCAGATGCATTCACATTTAAATACCTTCCAACCCATAACTCCAATCCATGTATAAACAGAAGCGTACCCATGGGTTGGACTGTAATGAGAAACTCATAATCAGGCCCTATGTGTTTAGTGAGTTGATGTGGGTGGCCAGGTTCCCAACTCTCAAATGTGTTCCAGCACTATTGGATCAGCATTTGAGCCCACTATTGCAAGTTCAAATCGTGTGCGACAACATACTTAAAATTTGTTTGTAGTATTTTCAGATACACCTATGAAGAAAAATGTAAACAAGCATATATGTAATCACAAATGTATCCACTGTTAATAAAATATAAATGCTGAACTCTATTTGCCTGAAGAATCCAGTGGCATTACATTCATCACAAAATATTCATTGCCTTAGCAGGCCCAGAAGCCATAATGCTCCATGTTGTACATTTGCACATTTTCCAGAAGCATAACCTCCTTTTAAGACATGGCAAGGAATGCAGGATTGTGCTACAAGAATTCCTCTAGTATTGTGTATATAAATTATATCTCCCCTTCAAGCCCATCCTGCACTTCCATGAAGGGAAAATCCTGACATCTGCACATTTACCTAAGAATAAAACCTTTCTTTCACATGGTGATGTTACATTTACTTGTATTGAGAGAAACGTGGATACAGGAGGCTGATTTTACATGTTTTGGCTCTTTGCTCTAATGGCCGTTTTATACAGAGAGCCCTGGTCAGTTGAAATGACAATTGTCATTTAATCTTTTGCTTTGCTGCTTGGTATTTTGCATTAAAAGCTTGTTGAACTTTGGGGTGCCTACGCATTGTATTTTATTTTTAACAGATGGTGCATTGTGGCAGGGAATACCTCCTTAAATAGAAGTAGGGGAGCGATGGACCGTACTCCTCATGAGGACCCAAAGTGCCACAGGTAATGAAAAGTTTCTCTAGGGGAAGAATGACTTTGCACCAAATCTTATAATTGTCTGAAACATGAGCATTGTTCAAACCAATTTTTTGTAGCAGTCTAATGTTGTTTACTGTTTATTTGCCACTTGCTCTACATTGTTTCTGGAAGGTTTGTGAAATGCAAAGTGATCTTTGGGTGGAAATGTAAAATACCATCCCTTCCACAGCATCAGTTAGAAGAAATAATAATCAAAGGGATCCATATCCTCTGTCTGTTTCTTCTTTTACCTTCCTCCACGGGAAGAGAGGTGAGCTTAAGGCTTGTAGACCCGTTTTCCCATCCACATAAGTATGTTTGTACTATAAAGTATTGCGATTGGGGCCAGATAGTCTCAACGTAGTGAGCCCTCCCCAAAAGGGATTCGTGCTTCCACTATGTACCAACAATATGGGTAACGCATGTGGAATTACCTAGAGAAGTCGGTGGGACTCACTAATGAGGATGGAAAGAAATTCTTTCCAGAGCATGGTACCTTCAAAATAGAGAGATAAGCTAATCTGCAGAAGAGGCTCCAACACCCCTCAGAATAAAGCAGGAGAGTGACCATTCTCTTTCATCCAAAGTCATGAGGAAATGCAAGCATGAATCCCATTTGCAGATTATGAAAAATACTCAGGTGAAGTTGGAATACCAAATTAGCCACCTTAGGGGCATGGGTAAGACATGTCCTGACTGCTTTGCCTCCTCCCTGCCTATTCCCCAAGGTCACTCAACTGCAAGAGAAGAAAGAGTGAGGACATGATGGAGGAGGATTTATTGGACATTTTACCCATGCTGACCGATGGGGCTGGTGTGCAGCTAGAGTTGCCCCTGGAAACGAAGCAGTGCTTGTGTGACTGTCAGCAGTTGGAGAACAAGGAGGTAACTTGTAAGCGAGCATTGTGATGGAATTGGCTGGCAGTAAAGCAACCAGGGGCTTATTTACAAGCCCCTGTGCACCTCATAGCGTCACTTTTAGTGATAGTCCTGCAGCGCATACTGCAGAGCCATATCTACAAGATCACGTAAGCCACCCTGTCTCGCCTTGAATATATGGACTAAGGCAATGCAGTGCAAGTTGTAATGGGGAGGCGTGCCATGGGCATTATGATGGGTGTTCCCACCTGACACCCATGGCATTTGACACATTTCCGGATTTACAACACTTCGTAAATCTGGGAATGCCTCAAAAGCCTACGTCTTTCCAGGGGAGGAATAATGGAGGCACAACGAGGAGAAATACCTTTATTTCTTCTCATTTTTCCTTTTTCTATATGTGCTGCATTGTGCAGCACACACAGAGAGAGGAATATGCCTCTTGTGAGACAAAACAATCATCCCTGCAACACAGACACCCTTGCACCTTGGTGCAAGAGTACCTGTGTTCGTGCATGGCAGCCCTTTGTGTGCCAGAGCAGGGGAAAAGGACAGGAATGCACCATATCCCATAGCTACAGCACATTCCTGCCCTATTATTTTGATGCAGGGCAGTGCAGCAAGAATCCTTGGGATGTTGCCCTGTGCTAAAACCTCATAAATAAGGCCCCCAGTTCGGAGTCTGATTCCATCACTCGTGGGAGTGAATCCCTTCAATTGCCCTAGAAAGCTTGAGGCAAACTGTCAGGCTGTTGCCTAGACAACCTCTCCCTCTCACTGTTTAAGTGACAATGATGATAAGAGTCTGTCCTCCACAAACCACCAGGAGCTGGAGGTAGAATTGTGGCCTACTTTCCCTGGACCACCTCTGACTTACTGAGCATGAAGAAACATTTACTCAACATTTAAGAAAAGACAACTGTAGGAGGCTGGCCTGGCTTACAGTGGGTACCTTGTGGTACTTACACCTTGTGCCAGGTCCAGTTATCCCTTATTAGTAGAATAGAGGTGTTTCTAGCAGTTTAGGCTGATAGAGGTAGCTATAGCTGAGCAGCTTAGGCTGAACTGGGAGACATGCAAAGCTCCTACTATACCACTTATATTATATAGCACTATATCATAAGAAAACACAATACTCAGAGTTACTAAAAATAAAGGTACTTTATTTTAGTGACAATATGCCAAAAGTATCTCAGAGGATACCCTCACTTAGGAAGTAAGTAATATACACAAATTATATGTACACAAACCAAAATCAGGTAAGTAACAGTAAAAAAAAGTTGTGCAAACAATGTAGAATCACAATAGGATGCAATAGGTAGAAATAGGCCTAGGGGCAACACAAACCATATACTCCAAAAGTGGAATGCGAACCACGAATGGACCCTAGGCCTATTGTAGGTTGTAGAGGGTCTCTGGGACTGTAAGCAAACAGTAAGGGTGTCCAAAATACCCCACCCCCAAGACCCTGAAAAGTAGGAGTAAAGTTACCCTACTATCCTAGAAAGACAGTATAGTCGAGATAGGGGATTCTGCAAGAACAACAGCTGCTACCAAAACACTGAAGATAGATTCCTGGACCTGAGGACCTGTAAGGGAAGGGGACTAAGTCCAAGAGTCACGCAAGTGTCCAGGGGGGGCAGGAGCCCACTAAACCCCGGATGAAGGTGCAAAAAGGCTGCCTCCAGGTGGAAGAAGCCAAAGATTCTGCAACAAAAGAAGGTGCCAGGAACTTTTCCTTTGGTCAGGAGATGTCACACGGCGTGCTGGAGGATGCAGAGTTGTTTCCACGCAGAAATACCACACACAAGCCTTGCTAGCTGCAAGAGTTGCGGTTGAGGATTTTGGGTGCTGCTGGGGCCCAGGAAGGACCAGGAGGTCGCCCCTTGGAGGAGGAGACTGAGGGGTTACTCAGCAACTCAGAGAGCCCCCACAAAATCAGGCAGCACCCGCAGAAATACTGGAACAGGCACTTAGAAAATCTGAGGACAGCAGTCAACTCAGAGTCACAAAGGAGGGTCCCACGACGTCAGAGTCCAACTCAGTGAGTTGGGCAATGCAGGACGGAGTGCTGGGGACCCAGGCTAGGCTGTGGACAAAGGAAGTCTTGGAAAAGTGCACAGAAGCCCGAGCAGCTGCAGATCACGCAGTACACAGGATTGTTGTTTGGCGTGGGGAGGCAAGGACTTACCTCCACCAAATTTGGACAGAAGGGCCACTGGACTGTGGGAGAGACTTGGACCCAGCTCCTGTGTTCCAGGGACCATGCTCGGCAGGATGAGAGGGGACCCAGAGGACCAGTGATGCAGAAGTTTGGTGCCTGCATTAGCAGGGGGAAGATTCCGTCGACCCACAGGAGATTTCTTTTTGGCTTCCAGTGCAGGGTGAAGGCAGACAGCCCTCAGATCGTGCACCACCAAGAAATAGTCAGGAAAGCCAGCAGGATGAGGCGCTACAATGTTGCCGGTAGTCGTCTTGCTACTTTGTTGCTGTTTTGCAAGCGTCCTGGAGCAGTCAGCAGTCGATCCTTGGCAGAAGTCGAATAGGGAAGTGCAGAGGAACTCTGGTGAGCTCTTGCATTCGTTATCTGAGGAATGGCCCAGAGGAGAGACCCTAAATAGCCCAGAAAGGAGGGTTAGACATATAGGTGACTTATAAGTTACTTATATGCAGTGAAAAATAGCTGTGAAATAACGTGGACGCTATTTCACTCAAGCTGCAGTGGCAGTCCTGTGTAAGAATTGTCTGAGCTCCCTATGGGTGGCAAAAGAAATGCTGCAGCCCATAGGGATCTCCTGGAACCCCAATACCCTGGGTACCTAGGTACCATATACAAGAGAATTATAAGGGTGTTCATTGTGCCACTGAGAATTGGTAAAATTAGTCACTAGCCTGTAGTGACAATTTTAAAAGCAGAGAGAGCATAAACACTGACGTTCTGGTTAGCAGAGCCTCAGTGATACAGTTAGGCACCATACAGGGAACAAATACAGGGCATACATTATGAGCACTGGGGTCCTGACTAGCAGGATCCCAGTGACACATAGGCAAAAACAAACATACATACAGTAAAAATGGGGGTAACATGCCAGGCAAGATGGTACTTTCCTACAACAACTCAGTTTCAAGAAGAATTACTTAGTGTGTTCAAAGTGTACAGACCCAGCTGGACAGATGTGAACCAATTATTATGACTCATAGGACCAGATTTAAGAGGGCCTAGCGCCATTCCAACACCACGTTAGCATAATTTTTTTCTGCTAATGTTGCATTGGAAGGCCAAAAACGCAGAGCCATATTTACAAAGTGGCACAATGCATGCATTGCTCCACTTTGTAACCCCTTGTGCCACATTATGCCTGCACCAGGGCGTTCCCCTGTTAGGGGGGGCCAAAAAAATGGCACAAATATCTTTGCATCACTTTTTCCAGGATTTTTAACGCCTGCTCAGAGCAGGCGTTAAAAGGAGGCTCCCATTGGTTTCAATGGGCCTCTGGGTGCTTTGCAGGATTAGCATAAAATGTTTGATGCTAGTCTTGCAAAGCGCGAACTAGCATAAAACATTATGACGCTAGTTCCCTAACTACTGCTATGGTGTGCCATATTTTAAATATGCCGCCCACATGGTAGGTTTCGGGGGGCACAAAGGGGCGCAAGAAAAGTGGTGCTGTACAAAGTGCAGCACCATTTTTCATAAATCTGCCCCATAGAGCCTTGTGAGGTGAGAGAGAGTTTGGAGGAGAAAGAGCAGTGGCAGAGGGTGGAGCCTTTGGAATGATGGAGAGTTAAGTGCAGTAAAAGATGCGTTATTGAATGAAATCCCGGAGACGTGTCCTGTAAAAACTGATTTGACTAACATTTCCAGGTGCAAGCAGAAAGTGTGAGGCACCTGATGATTATTTGGAAAGACTTAAGAATGTGTTTGAAAAGCAGTCAGGCATAACTTGTCCAACAGAGATGGCGGGAATGCTGTGAGTGCTGGTTTTATGCAGGGATTGTTACCAAACATTTGTTATCAAATGTTAAGAATCAGTTGACTACTGTATGTACTGAATAGCAGTCTAAGATGTTTGGAGAGTTAGTGACCATTGCGAACTACTGTGTCACATCACATGAGAAAAATAAAGAGAATCCAGCATTGAAATTGATGTCATTGAAATTGGACTTGCACAGGGTGATTAAAGGAGAAAAGCAAAGTATGTTCTAAATAGGGGTGGGGAGGTTGAGGAGATCAGGGAGGTGAGAGAATAGGAGAGGGAAATAGAAGAGTCCGAGAAGAGGCCTCGGGAGCAAGGAAATTATTTTGTTTTGTTTGGTCACTAGAAGTGAGATTATTCAAACACTGTTTCCAGTATTCCAGGACTTCTGGACCAACCTGGGTACCATCAAACTGTTCAGAACCCACTACCCCAAATATCTGGACAGCTCGAGTGGTTCAGACTGTGAGATAAATACCTTAATATCTAGGATCAAAAGGGCACTTATGTAGGTTATCATCACTGTTAAATGCGTCATTTGTCTTAATGATATGGGTGCAAGTAACTCAAGCCTTAAAACCTTTGAATTCCCTTCTTTGCCTCTACCGAGTCTTTCCACAGGCGCATTAACCACCACATTACACACATCATTTTCACTTCTGTAGGACCTATTAGTGATAAACATTCTTTGCTACTCAGTCCCACTTTTCCAACTAACCTGCTAGCCAGAGGTTTTCTCTGCAAAGCCAGTTGATTTCTGTTCTTTACCCTATATAGAATAATTTTGAATATACTCGGAGACACAAGAGTATGTTTTTGCTCTATTATTTGAAGCTTTGCATTGCTCAGAGAAAGAGGCCCTTGTTGTCATATTTCCTGAGTTAACTGAATTTCTTTCATAGGTATTGTTCATATTGTGGCCCAGAAGGGCTAATGATGTGGGGTTCATCTCCTCAATGGAGCCCATAAAGAAAAAAGTTGATCAGCAGAAGAAGTTACTCAGCATATCTCAGTACCCACTAAAATCTGACTTGGAGGAAGGCACCCACCCTGTATTACCAGATTTGATTAAGCAACGGGTTTTAGTAACAATTGTCAGCACATGTAATACCCTAATTTTCCAAGTGCACAATTCTAGGAAGGCCAACATGTATATGTTTGTACAAAACCTTAGAGCTATCAATATTGTGGGTATCCTAACCTTTCCTGCGGCCCCAAACCCTCTATGATTCTTTCCTGCATCCATGGCAGCACCAGCTTGTTCACCATGGTTGATATTTGTTCTGTCTTCTTTTTATTTCCCATACACAAGGGGAGTCAATATTTCCTTTTGTTCACATTCTGAGGTCCTCAGCTTTCATGAGCCCAACTCCTACAGGATTTACAGAGCCTAACTCAATGATTTCCTAAGCTATAAAGAGGGATCTGGACATGTTAGTCTCCCCCTCACCCATGGCCTACTCTGATTTGATATTTGCAAGGAAGAGTCAGTTTATCTCCTCACTGAATTGGCTATGAAAGTACATAATGCTTAAAAGAAAACATTGTAGTTTTACCTTCCGAGTGAGATCTCTTGGTCATGAGATTTTTGCCGCTAAGCGTCACCTGTCCTTCAAATGAATTGAAGCCATTCGTAATTTGCCCCGCTTTGTAACTGTTTCCCAGGTGTGAGAAACTGGGTTGTTGGGTGACTGGGATGTGAACCCTGGTCAAGCAACAGCCACAATCCCTTGCAGCGTTAACCACAAAAATCACAAAAAACCTGTGCTTAACCCTGGGTGGCTTGGCACAAAAAGCAGCCAGGATGAACTTAGAGGAGTGGTTCCCAATCTGTGGTCTGCGGCCCCCCAGGGGGCCGTGACACATTCCCAGGTGGTCTGCAGGCCTGGGCCAGCAGGAAGGCACTTCACCAGCTGCGGCCTCTGCCAGAAATGTGCGTGATTTTATATTTCTTACTTCTTTTGTGCAGCAATTTAAAAACACTGCAAAGTTCCTTGTACATCCATCAGCTTTGGGGCAAAAATAAAAGCGGCAAGATAATTCTGGTGATTCAGGTACCTACTGGAAAGATAATGGAGTTTTGTCTAGTGTCAGTTTTGACTTATTAATATGGCTTCTGCAAAGAACGTGTGTCATGCAAAGAACAGTAATTTTTGTGCATAGCACAGTGGGTTACTGCTCTTGTCACAGATATTCTTTTGTTATTGTGCAGTTCATAAGTTACAGTAGTAATCCAGCACAGTGAGCTATGAACTGCCAACAAAGAGCTGCATGCAAACTGCATGGCACAAATTAGAATTTGTTTTCCCAGCCTTTCATTTTTTTTATGCTGCTAAAAAAAAGGTTTGCTCGTGTAGAAATACATTCCTATTATTAAAGGTACTACTAACCACTGTGTTGTGGTTTGAATCCTGAGTTTTTGCTTCTCTAGTCCACTCTTAGAAAATGCCTAACAGTGTGGATGACATGTGAATCCTACACCTTGTAGTCCTCAGTCAAATGCTCTGACACCTTACACAGGTATGAGAGGTGCTATGAAACAAATGAATTACATGTGACAGAGAAGCTATGGAGAGATGAGAGGCCCTTATGGTTTTACTTCATTTTCCCACTGCTATTTACGTGAACAAGCTTTCTCAGATCTTATGTACCGAAAAAAGAAAAACAGAAATCGCTTGGGAAATGTATAATCTGACCTGAGGATTCAGTTTTCCTAAACAAAACATTGAAAAGTTAGTCGCCTAGATGAAGAACCAACCTTCCATTAAAATGTTTCGATTTATGCATATTTGTTAAATATAAAATAATGATATCTTTAGCAATCCAAGTATTTGTTTGGTGTGTACTTGTTTGTGTATTTTTTTTTAATTACTGTTTTAATGTTTGAAATTTCAATCGTATAAATTACTTGAGGGTCTCCGGCTTCTAGAAGTGATTCAGTGGGAGGTCCTCAGAATTCAAATGGTTGGGAACCACTGACTTAGTGTCAAATATTTATGCACAAAAAAACTGGATGGTGAATGTTTGCATTGTTCAGCATTCCAGCCATCATCTGTTCTTTTTGCTTTTGTCATCCTAAGTGGGAAGTGTATGCCCAGACGTGGGTCCCCTGCTCACTGCTCAACTGGATTCAAGCTACCCCTGCTGATGAGAGGCGATACCCTGCAACTGGTCCCAGAATGCTTGTCTCCAGTCCAGGGAGGACCTGGAATGGCAGTTCAGCTGGACTGTTCCCATGGGGAATAGGGTCCAGACTGATTTGCATATGGCTGGGTCCAAACTGGGATGGTGTGGTGGGCAAAAAACGAAGGATTAAACCCAGATGTTTGTGACTAGGGGGAATGTTTGCATTGTTCAGCATTCCATCCATCATCTGTTTTTTTTGCTTTTGTTGCTCCAAGTAGGAAGGGTATGTCCAGACATGGGTCCCATGCTCACTGCGCCATTGGATTCGAGTTAGCCTGGCTGATACCCCAAAACTGGTCTCAGGATGTTTGTTTTTAGACCAGGGAGGACCTTGCATAGCAGTTTTGGCAGGATTGTTCCCAAGGGCAATAGGCTCAAGACTGATTTGTATATGGCTGGGTCCCAACTGGGGTGGTGGGCAAAAAATGATGGATTAAACCCAGATCTTTGTGACTGGGGTGAATGTTTACATTGTTCAGCATTTCATCCATCATCTGTTCTTTTTGCTTTTGTTGATCTAAGTAGGAAGGGTATGTTCAGACATGGGTCCCATGCTCACTGTGCCACTGGATTCAAGTTAGCCTGGCTGATGAAGGGTGATACCCCAAAACTGGTCCCAGGATGCTTGTTTTTGGCCTAGGGAGGACCTGGCTTGGCAGTTCGGGCTGGACTGTTCCCATGGGGAACAGGGTCAGGACTGATTTGCATATGGCAGGGTTCAAACTGGGGTTTGGTGGGCAAAATGATGGATTAATTTTAACTCAGATCTTTGTGACTGGGGGTGAAAGCTTGCATTGTTCGGCATTCTGTCCATCATCTGTTCTTTTTGTTTTTGTTGTCCTAAGAGGGAAGGTTATGCCCACATGTGGGTCCCGGGCTCACTGCGCAACTGAATTCGAGCTAGCCTGGCTGATGAAGAGTGATACCCTGAAACTGATCCCAGGATTCTTGTTCCTGATCAAGGGATGCCCTGGCTTGAAAGTTCTGGCTGGACTGTGCCCATGGTGAACAGGGTCAAGACTCATTTGCATATGGCTGGGGCCAACCTGGGTTGGCGTGGTGGGTAAAAAACAATGGATTAATCCCAGATCTTTGTGACTGGTGGTGAATGTTTGCATTGTTCAGCATTCCGGCCCTCATCTGTTCTTTTTGGTTTTGTCACCCTAAGTGGAAAGGATATGCTCAGACATGTGTTCCGTGCTCACTGCTCCACTGGATTTAAGCTAGCTTGATTTCTGTTCATCATTTGCTCTTTTTGCTAAAAAATATATGCAACACACAAACAGTAGTAAAGTAAAAACACCAACACCATCAAAATCCAATTAGTAGAACCAGAGAGAATTTTTCAATGTTAAGGTTCAAAATAACAGGTCCTCAGTTTTGGTAAATGGCCACCTGGTACCTTCAGCACCACTACCAAGGATCCAGGAGTGAATGGAGACCTCTTGATGGTTCAAGATGGTGGAAGCCTGTTATGTCCCTGTAGCTTTGAACAGGAGGCCAGATAAAAAAGCACTTGAAGTCACTTTTCATTGGCCTGGGTTCAGGTGAAGATTCATGGCTCCATAGCAGGGCTGGCCTCTGAAGATTCAAGGCAGGCTCCAGGCAGCAAAGCAGTCCTTCTTCTATGTATAGCAGCAGTCTCGTAGGATGCACCACAGGTCACAGCAGCAGGCAGACCTCTGAGAGTCCTTCCGCAGGTCCAATAGTGAACTGAAGAGTGGGTTTGAGGACCCTATTTTTGTACTCTGTTGTCCTGCCCCTAGAAGTTGAGAGTAGTTTACAGAAAGGTTTGTTGAAGTTCCAGGAGTTTCCTGCCTCCCCTGCCCTAGCTCCTTGCTGGCTGCACTGACAATACAGGGTTGGTAAGCCTATGCTTAGCTACATCCCCCATCAAGCCAGTTAATGAACCATTCAGGCTCAGCTAATCCCACCATTGTGTTACTATGTGGAGGGAATTCTCAAAGTCCTAACTGTCAGTTACACCTAGTCATGTGACCTAAGGCAGGCTTCAGACACAGAGGGCTAAAGGCAGGAAAATGCCAACTTTCTAAAAGTACAAAATGTTCATCAACAGTGCACTCCTTGTTACTCTGATGTGTTCCTGTTATTCTCTGTTTGTGTGCATTAAGGTATCATCTTCTGGCCATAGGTGTAAATACGTAATGTCTGTTGCATCGTAACATTGGGCGGTGTCCCCTTAGCGTGATTCATGCGAAGCTCACTTGGTGAGGTTTCTAATTCAGTATATCTAGCAGTACACATGATGTGCACATCTGCATGTAAACACGGGCAGTGAGCACCTTTCACTAATGAGCAAGCACACCAGGCATGAGGCATGAATCACACAGAAATGGTTATACTGGCCATTCAGATAGCCTTCTTTACACTTGTAATTCCCCGCTTATAAGATATGATATCTGTTTTGTTTTCATAATATTTTCCCCAATAAAGGGCAATGTCCCGAAATGCATTGGGATAGCACAAATCTTTGGATATTGATTGAACTTACCCACTAAGATATAAACATGTTGTACCTTCGATAAAATATTGGAGCCATATTTGAGCACCTTTGATGGATTAAATCATGGAAGCTGAAACTACAGACATTGATTGAAAGGAATTAAAGAATAGAATGAATATTAGTCCTGTTTAGAGAAATTGAAGTAGCGCACTGAGGGGACACCACCCACTGTGACGGTGCAACAGACATTACACCTTTCAAAAAGTGGCATGTTCAAACTTGTACAGATAAATTTGACTTTTCCGTTGAAGAAGTTTTATCATTACAAGATCATAGGCAGTAAACATGACATATCTACAACCTCTGGTTTAGGAATTACAGTTTATTAAATATAATAAGTAATTTCTCTGTTATCCTATGGGAGGGGTAGGCCTCACAGTAGTGAAAAAGAAGTCTATAAATTTTCACTATTAGGACAAGTAAAACTAAAAAGTGCATGTCTGATCTTTAATTACACAGCACCCTGCCCTATGGGACCTACCTTAGGGATGACGTATATGTAATATGAGAGAAATGGAATGCTTGGCAAGGGGTTTTAAGTGCCAGGTTGACATGGCAGTGGTGCACTGCCTCCAGGCTGGTATGGTAGGCCTGTGACACGTTTTAAGATGCTACTTAAGAGGATGGCACAATAAGTACTGCAGGCCCACTGGTAGCATTTAATTTACAAGCCCTATGTATATAATATACCACTCCTCAAGGGACTGACTTAAATTAAATATGCTAATCAGGTATATGCCAATCAAACAATGTTTTAGGGAGCAAGCATAAGCACTTTAGCACTGGCCAGCAGTGGTAAAGTGCACAGAGTCATAAAGCCATCAAGCAAAAAGCCAGCAAAAAGTAGGAAGAGGAAGGTAAAAAGTTTGGGGGTGACCCTGTAGCGTGGGCCATTTCCAACACCAGGTATGTACCTTTTTGGAAATTCCAGTGTAATAGATAATTTATTTTTGGTTATGCTGATCAAACATTACAAGAATTTGCTAGAAAGGACACCCCCTGAAACCTTCTAGTGGTCTAGTGAAACAAAAAATTAACTCGGAAAGATAAGCAGACTTTGACTTCCGCACCCACCTCAGAAGTCTATGTTTGAAATTGTCATGAATGAAATAGATTTGCACTTTGCACCTTGATGCAAAGCCATGGAGATCCGAAAAGACACATTGCCTATTATTTCTCAGTGCTGGACCCAATTGCAGCTGGGCTCCCACCATGTTTATGGTCTGTGTTGACTGCTGCAACCCATGTTAAAGCCTCTGAAATATTGTACTAAGTTCTCCACTAACTATTGCTGTGTCCCACTCTATGGTTGCATTCCCCCTTACTGCAATAACCAGCATCAGTCTACTGCACATTTGTCTGGATATGAAATATTACTGTTATCTGCCTCTCATTTTACTTTTTTTTTTGCTGTCCTGCTTTGAGTCCTGCTTTCTTGATACCCACTAGTTAGGATGGAGCACCACATGATTGTGAAATTAGCCCTGGTTGTGGCACTTGCTGTCTCAAGACCTCCAGACTCGGAATGACCCCCTTACTGTGTACACAGATCTGAAATATGCATTTGGAGTGACGCTTGACTTTGGGATACCTTTGGTGTAAAGAGGGTTCCTGACCTGGGCAGGGATTCCCATAAAAGGGGGCAGGATGTTCAAAATATTTTAAATGCTTAGCAATTACCAGGAAAGGTGGTTGTAATAAAATGTGCAGCCCAGTCGCATCCTCATGATGATGTTTGAAGAGGTAATGGCATAGCTGATTCTGTTGCTGAAAATGCTGCCTTTTTAAGGCTGTTGATGTTGCCAAGTGTGTTGTGAAAATTGATCTTTCTGGTGCCAGCACTAAATAATTTGTTTTAATTGCAGGTGCAAACATCTGAAAATGAAAAGCAATCCTGGATCAAGCAGCAGTGTAAAAGAGACCCTGATAGGTTGTTGCAAGACTGACTGGACATAATGTTGCCCCAAAATTTCTACTCTCCAATCTCTCCAGGTAGTATTATGGAGCAGCTAATGTTGGTAAGGCCAGCATGATAGGTATGGCTGGTATATGTGCCCATCTTTTCTTCCACAGCCCAAAGTTATTGCCAATCCTGTGCTACCTGCCTATCATTTATTTCTGAAAAAGGGGTTAAAGCCACCACCGCTGCTCTGTACATCCAGATTGATTTTATACTAATATTTACATATACAAATGAATTCTATGCACTTGCATGGTATGCATGTTTTCAGGATGGGTGAAAACGTACTCCTGGCTTTGTACAGATGCTGTAACTATTGCTAAATTATTACTTGAAGGCTTTGTCCCTACGTTCGGAATACCAAATTAGATTAGCAGTGATCAAGAAACACACTTCATCTCTACAGTAGTACAGGCAGTTCGAAATGGGCTATGAATAAACCTGCACTTCCATTACATCTATCACCGAGAGTAAGCAGATGAAGTGGAAAGAAATAATGAGACCATGAGGAATATGAAAGCTAAGATATGTTTGGAGACATAGCTAAAATGGCCTGATATCGTGCCCCTAGCCTTAGTTTTTGATAGTGATCCCTTCCCAGAAGACAAACCTAAGCCCATATGAAATAGTCATGGACGAACCAGTGATGCTCCTCTCAAAACCCCCTGTGTCTTCTGCAAAACTAGATCTGTAGTTAAATGATGATGCAGAAAGCTTACACAATGTCTCTACAATTTCGGTTCTCAGGTGTGAGATACCTTACCTGAGTGTCCGATGAAGGCCTGCCATTCCCTCCAGTCTGGCGACTCGGTATTCATCTGCATATACTAGAGAAATACTGCTGTACAGCCCCCTTGTCGAGGACCAGATATTTCTCATCATAAACTCTGCTGTTAAATGGCAAGGCCTAGCGAACTGGGCCCACTCTTTCCACTGCAAGCAATGTGGTCCATGTAGGAATGATGCCTCTACTGCATCTTCAGAGTCTGTTACCAAAGTATTTAATGACATTGCTTACACTGTGGCCTCCTCGTCTGTTGGTGGATCAATGTGTCTGTGCCCACCTCCTCTGCCTGGTCCCCCACCACATGATGGTGCACCAATAACCACCTATTGTTACTGCCTCCATCCTTGGTAAGCACCCCTCTCCTTCTGGACAGCGAGGCCCATATTTACACTTTTTGACACAAAACTGTGCAAACTCAGTTTTGTGTCAAAAAGTATAGCGCCGGCTTGTGTCATTCCAGAGCGCCAACCGGGCACCAAATTTATCAAATCCCGCAAGCCGGCGCAATGGGTGGGCTAGCGTAAAAAAAATGTTATTAGCCAGGTGGAGGTTTGGGAGAAGGGGGTTTTGCACCAAAAAATTATGCTAGGCTGGTTAGAGGCAAACAAAATGCCTTTAACCAGCCTACCGTAATTTTCTGATGCAAAACCATCCATACCACATGACACCTGTCTGCTAAAAGACAGGAGTCATGCCCACCAACCCAATGTCCAGCGCAGGGGACAAGGGTCCCCGGGCATGGCCATTGCACCCAGTGCCATGTAGAGGGGCCCATTTCAGGGCCCCCAAAGGCACTTCAAAAAAGTTTTAAAAATACTTACCTCAACTTATCCTACTTACCTGGGATGGGGTCCCCCATCCTCTGGTGTCCCTCTGGTGGGGGTGTTCCTGAGGCTTGGGGAGGGCACCCGTGGACCCATTACATGGTGTCTGACCCTGGAAATGGGTCCACAGGTCCCCTAATGCCTGGTCTGACCCAGGCGTTAAATAATGGTGCAAAGCAAGCTTTGCACCATTATTTGGCCCCTCCCCCCACCCGTGCGTCATTTTAGCATGGGGGATGAATATGGGGCTATGGGGATAGTACCATTTTTTAGATGGGAATGCCTACCATTTTTCCCTCATTGATGCAAGGTAGGTGCATGCATATAAAAAATGGTGCAAACTCCAATATTTTGATGTTAGACATGTCTAACGTCAAAAGATAAATATGGAGTTAAGTTTGAGCTACATTTACGTAAAAAAAATGACGCAAATGCAGCGCAAAAAAAGCTGAAATATGGGCCCTAATTACTCTGTGGGTCTAGCCTGGTATCTCCATCGCCACCTTGAGCATCTGGCTAGTGCTGGGGTACATCCTTACTTTGGAATGGGGAATTATTTAATTACCAAGCTGAGATGAATCTGCCATGGTATGAAAGTTCCACTCAGCTTTCAAGGGTAACTATTACATGTTATTACTGGAAAAGTACAGGGAGATCATGGCCCTCATTACAACCCTGGAGGTAAATCCCGCTTACCGCCGGGCAGAAGACCGCCAACATACCGCTGCCTCTGCGGAATTCCGCTACAGGTATTACGACCCACAGCCCGGAATCCGCCACAATACAGACACCCACACAAGTCCGCCACACCAAAGGTCAGTGATAAACTGGCGATACCAAAACAACACCGTCACACCAACAAGAATACGCCCACAGTATCACGACCCACGAATCAATGCAGCGGTCTTTCATCCGCGGTAATCCATTGGCGGTACACACCGCTGCGCTCAAAATACACACACATATACAAAACACAACCACATTGGACAATTCGAAATACACACACCTGATACACATACACACACCACACCACACACCCAATCCAATATAAAACACACACCCACATTACACACAAACCTTTACTACCAGAAATTTGAAAGCAGGCCAGAGAGAGACACTACCTAAAACAACACCAGCATCCACAGACACACAACACCATCACTTACACAACATCCATGCACCTCAAACAACACACACCATACATCCCCTCACACATCACAACAGACACCACCTCACACATCACCCACGCCACATCATTGCACCTCAAAGACACCCCAGGTTCTCTGAGGAGGAGCTCAGGGTCATGGTAGAGGAAATCGTCTGGGTAGAGCCACAGCTATTCGGATCACAGGTGCAGCAGACATGCATTGCAAGGAAGATGGAGCTATGGCACAGAATCGTCGACATGGTCAACGCATTGGGACAGCATCCACGAACTAGGGATGACATCAGGAAGAGGTGGAATGACCTACGGGGGAAGGTGCGTTCCGTGGTCTCCAGAAACCAGATTGCAGTACAGAGGACTGGCAGTGGACCCCAACCTCCTCCCCCACAACTAACAACATGGGAGGAGCAAGTCTTGGCAATACTGCATCCTGAGGAGGAGTAGCAGGAGAACTGGACTCTGGTAAGGCAAATCTTTACTACCTTATCCCCCCACCCCACCTGCATGCCATCACATACTCCCACCCTTACTCTCACACCCATCACCCCAACAACCCACAGATACCCCACCAACACAACCCACACATCCCAAAACCAAGCCCTGCATGTAACACCAATGCATGAACACCCATCACCCAAGCATGTCCACTACAGAGACTCACTCATGCCCCAAAATCACCAATCACACAAGGACCAAGCCAATAATGCAAGCCCGGGAGTAGAGGGACACTCACCCATTGCACACAATGGCACACACAGATAAAATATTAATGCATTTACACCCCAACAGGACCCCTACCCAACGTCACTGGACAGAGGTGCCAGACATATCCAGTCCCCCACAGAAGAGGCCCACAGTGATGACAGCAGCTCTGCACGCTTGGATCAAGATGACCAGCCCGGCCCATCTGGGACTCGGGACAGTCGGTTCCCCTGCCACTGACACAAGCCACCACAGAGCCTCCCCCCTCAGGAAACACCAGCACAGCACCCACCCAGCGGGCCCATCCCTCTGTCCCCAGGACACGTCAATCAGCAGTGTGTCCACCACTACAGGGAACCCAGGCAAACCCACTAACACAGGAGGATCAGGGACCTGGGGGCAGTAGCAGTGGGCACATGGTTCAGGGGACAGAGGCACAGGAAACAGGGAAATTGGGATGACTGCTCTGCGACAGGGGGAGTACAGGGAACTGACACTCCACGAGGCACTCTCCAACATCATGGGAGCTTACCATCATTCCCAGGAGACAATGGCAACGGTACTGGCCACGTTTCAGGAGACCCAGCGGCTGCAGGAGGATCACTACCTTGGGATCAGGGAGGGCTTGAAGTCCATTAACACCACCCTGGTCACCATTGCAGGAGTGCTGGCAGACCTTCTCAACGCCAGGAGGGACACAGTGGCACAACAAGGGGCCCCTGACACTAGCCTGGATAATGAACAGCCCTCCACCTCCGCCGGCGCTAGTGGACAGGCGGCACAGCCACAGGAACAACAGGCCACCAGCACCCCACTCCCTGCAGAAGGAGAACCACCCCGCAAATGGTCCCTGCGATCCAGGAACAAGACAGAGAACATTGCCAAGACCCCCGCCAGGAAATGAGACCCCCCTGAATGTCACCCTTCTGTCCCACTATGTCACCCTGTCCATCCTTAAACTGCTGTTGCTCCACTTCCTATGCCCCTTTGGACAATGCACCTGTGAAACAAATAGACTGGACTCTGCCATGGACATTCCTCCACCATCCCCCCAGCCCATTTGACAACCCCCCCCACTTATTAGCACAGGAATAAACACACTTCAATCACAAAACAATCTGGAGTCAGTCTGTGCTTTCACAAATGTGTAATTGCAATAACTATGAAATATAGCAATGTCAATTTACTTGTTAACATACCAATGTAATACAGCTGTAGGCCAGAAGTAAACATACCAGAGGGCACAAAGTGGGACCCAGCTCTGTGAAATGGAAAATCAAAGTGACAAGTCAGGGTCCATACACTGAATGAAAATGACAGACTCATGCTAGCTCAAACAATAGTATGAGATGTGGGAAGCAGTGACATCTTCTTACCTGTGTCTCACTGGAAGTATTGCATGATGATGTTGTTTCAGTTGTCGATATCCTCTTCTTCTGCCTCCTCTTCTTCACTGTCCAAAAGGCTCCACAGCTGCCACCGGAGCACCATCTGGCCCATCCTCCTGCAGAAAAGGCACCTGCCGTCGCAAAGCCAGGTTGTGCAGCATACAGCAGGCCACAATTATCTGGCACACCTTCTTCGGTGAGTAGTATAGGGAGCCACCTGTCAGATGGAGGCACAGGAATCTGGCCTTCAGGAGGCCGAAGGTGCGTTAGATCACCCTACTAGTTCACCCATGTGCCTCATTGTAGCGTTCCTCTGCCCTTGTCCTAGGATTCCTCACTGGGGTCAGTAGCCATGACAGGTTGGGGTAACCAGAGTCACCTGCAAATGTCAAGGGACAACGGTTAGACACACACTAACCATTAGGGACAGCCCCATACCCAGACACCTATGTCAACTGTATTGGGACCTTGGCCTCACCTATTAGCCACACACAGTGCCTCTGGAGTTGCCCCATCACATAAGGGATGCTGCTATTCCTCAAAATGTAAGCGTCATGCACAGAGCCAGGATACTTGGCATTGACATGGGAGATGTACTGGTCTGCCAAACACACCATCTGCACATTCATAGAATGGTAGCTCTTCCGGGTTCTGTACACCTGTTCATTCCTGCGGGGGGTACAAATGCCACATGTGTACCATCAATGGCACCAATGATGTTGGGGATATGTCCCTGGGCATAGAAGTCACCTTTCACTGTGGGCAAATGCTCCACCTGAGGGAACACAATGTAGCTGGCCATGTGTTTCAGCAGGGAAGATAACACTCTGGACAACACGTTAGAGAACATTGGCTGGGACATCCCTGATGCCATGGCCACTGTTGTTTGAAAAGACCCACTGGCCAGGAAATGGAGTACAGACAGGACCTGCACTAGAGGGGGTATCCCTGTGGGATGGCGGATAGCTGACATCAGGTCTGGATCCAACTGGGCACACAGTTCCTGGATAGTTGAACGATCAAGTCTGTATGTGACTAGGATGTGTCTCTCTTCCATTGTTGACAGGTCCAACAGGGGTCTGTACACCGGAGGATGTCGCCATCTCATCACCTGCCCTAGCGGACGTGCCCTATGGAGGAGAACAGCGAGCAGAGAGTCATCCAACACTGAGGTATCACAATGTGTTATTTGCAGAAACTTTATTAATCCGCAATGTTCCGGTATCTGTCTATATTCCCGGCCTAGACAGGTATGACGCAGTTAACATCCATCCCATGTGGCCTCCTGAAATGGCGGCTGCCTGACCTGTAAGGTGGGACAAAGGGATATGAGGTAACTGCGCTGGCGTTCTACACCGTCGTGGTGGGCGGTCGAAGACTGCGGCGCAATTCTGCATTGGTTAACATTGGGTCCTATGGGTGCCAGGAGCCAATGACGATGTGCGCCGGCGGTGACGGTACGCACCGCTGTAGACGTGACCGCCATTTTCTGTCTGTTCACTCACTTGATACCTGACCTTCAACAGGAGAGGACCTACACTGCAAGTGCTGCTGTGACCTGTGTCTGGAAACGACGATGGCTCATGTGTCTGGGGAAAGGGCCCCGGCCTTCACTTCGGAGGAGTTGGAGAAACTAGTGAATGGGGTCCTCCACCAGTACACGCAACTGTACGGTCATCCAGACAAACAGGTGAGTACACTGCGAGCATGCTGCATGGGCAATGCCTGTTTTGAGTAGTGTGGATGGAAGATACATGGGGGGGGGCTGACGCCTGCATGCGCGGATGGGGAGTGTATGTGCGTCAGGGCATGGGTGGGAACTGGGGGGCAATGAGTATGACGGTCCGGACGGGTAAGTAATTTCCTTTCCCCCTGTACCATTCCTCTAGGACAGAGCCCACCAGAAGAAGGGTATTTGGCGTACCATCGCCAAGGAAGTCCGGACCCTGGGGGTCTACCACAGACGGAGCACCTACTGCCGTAAAAGATGGGAGGACCTGCGCCGCTGGAGCAAGAAGACGGCAGAGGCCCAGCTGGGGATGGCCTCCCAACGTGGGAGCGGTGCCCGTCGCACCATGACCACCCTGATGTTCCGGATCCTAGCGGTGGCCTATCTGGAGTTGGATGGGCGCTTGAGGGCATCACAGCAGCCACAAGGGGGTGAGTATACTCTCATTCAGCTGACTCTGCGCGCATTACGAGGTGTCGGGTGGGGGAGGTGGGCAGTGGGTTCCCCTAGGCCAGGGCGAAGTTGGTAGGCAAGGTCCCTTGTGAGGCAGGCCATGTGGCCCCCAAACCCACCAGTGGTAAGAGCCATCTACACCTAGTCAGGCTCCTGTGACTTCCAGGTGTGCAGCAATTGGTCTTAGGCTTCGTACCCCGTGGTCAGCTGAAATTTCTAGGAACTGTCAGTGCATGGCGTATTGCAGAGGGCTGCTTCCTGTGTGTTGTGTCCCCCAACGGTAGTGGAGTTGCATGCACTGA
The DNA here is from genome assembly GCF_031143425.1 of Pleurodeles waltl. NCBI lineage: Eukaryota > Metazoa > Chordata > Amphibia > Caudata > Salamandridae > Pleurodeles > Pleurodeles waltl. Next base: position 404,494,969 of record NC_090443.1, on the reverse strand, counting down.
ACATGTCTTTCTTTTGTCTTTCCCCCCTTTTTGTGGTCTCCCTGTTCTTGTGTGCAATATCATCATCAGGCGGAGGAGCATTGGCACCGGAGCAGGAGGGAGCTGCAACCCACTTGGCCCTGGAGGGCGAAACAACGGAGTCTGAAGCCACCAGTGGGACGGAGGGCGAGGGGAGCTCCACGGCGGGGACAGGAGCAGACAGCAGTGACAGCGACTCCTCCTCTGATGGGAGCTCCCTTGCGGAGGCGGGCACCTCTGTGCCGACCGCATCAACAGGTACACAGGTAGAGCTGTCACCCCCCCTACCAGCACCGCCCTCCCAGCAGCCCCTCAGCGTGTGTCCCGTGCCTGCTTACCCAGGAAGGTGGGCATCTCCTTCGCCCCACGCACCTCAGGCCCTGTCCCAGTCAGCCCTGCTGCCCTCAGTGAGGAAGCTATTGGCCTCCTGAGATCCCTCACTGTTGGGCAATCTACCATTGTGAATGCCATCCAGGGTGTAGAGAGGCATTTGCAACAAACAAATGCATACCTGGAGGGTATTGATTCTGGGCAGGCAGCCCAACAGAGAGCATTTCAGGCTCTGGCCTCAGCACTGATGGCAGCCATTGTCCCTGTGTCCAGCCTCCCCCTCCAACTTCCTCCACCCAGACCCAATCCCCTGTACCTTAGCCTATCTGAAGCACACCATCAGACCAGCATGCACACTCATCAACACACAAGAGTGGCTCAGGCAAACATAAGCAGCACACATCCCACAGGCACTCACACAAGCACCATCCCCATGCAGACACAGCAACATCCACTGCCTCCACTGTGTCCCCCTCCTCCACGTCCTCCTCCTCCCTCCCTGTCTTGTCTCCACTCACACCTGCATGCACTATATCCTCAGCCACTGCCTCCATCACCAACACTCCTATCACCACACATTGCTCATGTGCACTCACACCCCCACTACCATTCACACATCCCCAGTGTCCTCTCCCAGTGTGTCAGTGAGCCCTTCCCCCAAAGTGCACAAACCCACTCAACAGCCATCCACCTCACAACAGGCTCCGGCCCATGCACCTTCACCCAAATTCAGCAGACGGACACCTCCTACAACCACTACCTCTACCTCCACTCCCAAACCCCCTCCATCTTCCCGTCCTAGTGTGTCTAAAAAACTATTTCTGGCTAACATTGACCTCTTCCCTACACCTCCCCCCCGCCATCCTTACCCTACGGCCAGGCTTTCCAGGTCCCAGCCCAGCACCTCAGCCACCCCATCCCCAGGCACAGTGGTGCCAGCAACTGCGGGGTCATCGAGTGCGCCACCCATCAGGGCTGCTAGTGTGCCACGGAGCGAGGGCAAGGACATTTCGCCACCTGCCACAGTGGAAAAGGTGCCCACATCCCAGAGGGAGAAGCCGAAAGTACCAGTCACCAAGGGCTCAGCAAAAACCAAAGGGGATTGTGGCAAGACAACTGCGGCACCATCAAAGCTGGGGAAAGGCCAAAAGCTGAAGAGCAGGTCAGGAGAGGGCATGGTGGCACCGACTGAGGGACCAGTGTCACACTTTCTGTCCACGACCACACCAACCTGTATGGTGGCGAACACCGCTAGCTGCCCTGCCACCACAACCGCCACCTGCACCGCCACCTGCACCACCACCTGCACCGCCCCCGGCACGTCTACAGCCTCAACAACAGTCCCCAGCCTCTTCCCCAGTGGGCAGCCGTCCGAGGCTGCAGGAGACGTCCTGCTGTGTCCCTCAGCAAGTGCTGACCCATGCACCACCGCCAGCACCGCCGCCAGTACCGCTGCCACAAACACCGCCGCAACAGACAACGCAGCATGCACCGCCGTGACAGACACAGCCGCAAGCACCACCGCTGACATGGCTACCATACCCAGTGGTCAGTCGTCTGAGGCTGGAGGAGAGTTCCTGGACCCTGGGCAGCTTCCATGAGGCATGACTTCCATCACTGTTTGCACCTGCAGGTGGAAGGCGCAGTCTCAGCAGTGTGGGGTATGTCGCTGCCTCCATGGCGTATCATGCTACCTGAACCTCGCAAATCTTGTGGGACGCACACACCGGCCACACTGCACGTGGAGCACTCTGGGCACCATGCCCCCTCCAGAACCAGTGGAGAGATACATCCACTACCTCAGTCCTTGGCAGGATGAAGCACTCTGGGCACAAAACCCCCTCCAGAACCAGTGGAGTATCACATCCACTACCTCAGTCCTTGGCAGGATGAAGCACTCTGGGCACCATGCCCCTCCAGAACCAGTGGAAAGATACATCCACTACCTCAGTCCTTGGCAGGATGAAGCACTCTGGGCACAAAGCCCCCTCCAGAACCAGTGGAGTATCACATCCACTACCTCAGTCCTTGGCAGGATGAAGCACTCTGGGCACAAAGTCCCCTCCAGAACCAGTGGAGTATCACATCCACTACCTCAGTCCTTGGCAGGATGAAGCACTCTGGGCACCAGGCCCCCTCCAGAACCAGTGGAGACTGTTATCCACTTGAGAGACGGTGGCTTTGCACTCCCCAGGATACAGCAGTGGGCAAACCACCCACTGGAGAGACTTGAGAGACTGTGGCTTTGCACTCCCCAGGATAAAGCAGTGGGCAAACCACCCACTGGAGAGACTTGAGAGACTGTGGCTTTGCATTCGTCGGGATACAGCAATGGGCATGGAGCCCCATCATGCAGCAGTGGCATCGTGCATTCATCAGGCTGAGGTGCCCCCCCCTACCCTTGAGGTGCCTGTATATTTTCGATCTGATGCCCCAGCAGTGTTCTCTCCGTTTCCAGTCAGGTATCATGTGTGGTCCTCGCCCATGCATTTTGGGCCCAGTGGTCCACGGACAATGATTAGTACACTATCCGGACTTGTGTAGTTGGTGTACATATTTGTATATACTGAATTTTGACTACTGGATTTTTAATGATTACAATCGTTATAATAATTTCCGTTTGTTCTTGCATTCTTCCAGGGGGCGGGGGTGTATATGTAATGTTGCTGCATGTATTTGTGTGTATGTTGTTGTGGGTGAGGGTGGGGGTGTTGCGTGTTGTGTGTGTGTGTGTGTCACTCTCTTTCCTTCCCCCCTGCCCTGTGTTTGAGGTGCAGTACTCACCGTGGTCGCCACAGCCGTTCGTACTCCTGGTAGAAGAGGAGGTAAACCAGCATGGGTGACACCTGAAGTTCGGGCCCCATGGCGTCCTGGTTCCTCGTTGGGTGTCGAGAGGTGAGTGTTTTCCCTTCTGTGTACTGTTTCCGCCGTGCTTTTGATAGCGTTGGTTCCGCCCCGGTAAAGGTGGCGGATAGACCTCTTGTAATACAGTGGGCGGTACCTCGTCTTCCGTCTGTCTGTTGGCGGTGTCCGCCGTGCTGTTTGTTTCTACCGCTGTGGCGGTCGGAGTGTTAAAGTGGCTGTCTATGTTGGCGGTTTCCGCCACAGTCATAATCCCATTTTTTTTTCCACCGGCCTGTTTGCGGTGTTACCGCCACATTAACACTGACCGCCAGGGTTGTAATGTGGGCCCATATTCCTTTTGTTGGAGTTGCACACACATTCCTGTTGGTGTAAGAGGTAGTATTCCATTGATGGGTGTGCTAATCAGTTTTAATGATACTTGCCTGCAGTATTTCCATCCTGCGCATAGGATGCCAGAATGTGGTCGAATCTCCCCTTCATCTTTCCCATCCCTTGAGAAGTTCAACAAGGCCTTTAATCATAATATGACAGATGCGACTTATCTCACATTGACTGAGCAAGGATTTATTTGCAAACACTGGGGACCAAATGTTTCCAGAACCTTTGCCAGATATAGTAAATGTGGTTTAGCTGTGGAGAACATTTATTTTGAGTCACTTGCCTTAAAGTACCACCTTCCCCATGGATTGTTTTTTCTCAAACATCACCCCAAAGAGGTCATGCATATTTAATTGGTGGATAATGAGCTTATCCTTGGCTGCCTTAAGTTTAGACTGGAACTTGCTACCCAAGCTACATTGTTCTCACCATAAAGCATTTTGATGACCATCCTTTTTAATGAAAGAAGGGTAGGTCCCTGTTTGAACTACCTCTAGATTTTTCTCTCCTCTAATGTCAATGCATGAATGACTGTGGCTTTAGGTGAAGTAAGAAGAAATGCAAATGCAGAAATTTTTAAGAAATAGGAAATTCCACTGCAACAGTGTAAGGAAACAGGGTTTTTGCATTTCCCCTGACTTTTGCCTCCAATTGGACTACTATCTGCTGTTTTATCAACTCTGGGGGTACACTGAAGCCTGCTGTCTAGACCTCAGTGACAGTGTACAGTCTTTTTTTACAAATCTTATGCTGAAATGGATGACCCCAATTAGCAAGTACTCACTTACTTATAAGTCCCTGGTATACAGCACAATGGTACTCAGGGCATGTAAGGCAGAGTGTCCAAACAATGCTGCAGCACTAGTTGTGTCTACCTATGTGTGACAAAGTGAAAACATGGCTTCCTGCCTCTCTCTGCAGACTGGAGAGGTAGATTCACACCGCCAGTTTGACTTTGCCATTGCCATTAATCACAATGGGCCTAATTTAAAGTTTAACTGATGGGGTTACTCCGTCATAAACATGACGGGTATCCCGTCCACCATATTACATTCCCATTATATCCTATGGGAATCGTAATAAGGCAGACAGGATATCCGTCATGTTTGTGATGGAGTAATCCATCCACCAAACTCTAAATGAGACCCAAAGTTCCCAAGTACCTTAATGATAAATGTACATCTCCTCTAAGGCAGGCCTATGGAGCCCTATGACAAAGAGCTGTATATTATTAAGCAAGGCATATAGTTTCAAATATGGATTTGCAGCAAAACCTTAAAAGTTGTAATTTTTCTGAGGAAAGGTAGAAGCCCCATTGGCCAACACAGAGTTACCCGCTGGCATCCCAACCTGGCTAACTACTGAATTGGACTACCTACATGGGTTCTGTAAGTTATCAAATTAATTGTGGCATTAAACATGACTTGATGGTTAAGTCGAGATTTATGTCACTTTTAAAGTTAAGCAACTTTTAGAAAGTTGCCACTCTGAGCCCCAGTAGTACAGTGGCCTCACAAAGCCCCTGGCATACAGACAGCTTTCTGACAGCCTGGGGAGAAGAAACAAAGGCAGTTGCCACAGAGTGAGGTGCGAACTCCTCCCTCAGGAGAGCCAATCGAGGTGTTAGCCCAGATGGTGCGCTTCAAAGAGGAAGCCGCCTTTGAAGGGTTAATGATAATTACATTCCCAAACAGACTGCCTTTTGTCCTGTAGACAGGTTGGAGACATGGACAGAGAGGGACAATCAGTGCCAAAACCGGTTTTCCATTGGGCGTGTAGCCCTTAGGTAGCCACACCACTGGGGTGGGCTACCCTGCTCCTAACGGCCAAGGGAGAGTTGTGCCATCTTGGAAGGGGAAAGGATGTGGCACTCTGAGATAGCCAATGCCATGCCAGACAGGAACTGTGTCACCCAGGAGGAGGGGATCTACTAGCCCATTGGCTAGTTACTGTGTTGTCCCCCTGGGCTCTTTCCTGGGATAAATATGGTACCCATGGAGCTCTAGACTTAAATACACCATAGATTTGAAGAGAGGATGAAAGGAAAACCACCTTATAGATGTTGGAAGTGCATAAGAGAGGCTGTAGCCTCAACGTGACTGCATCTACTGCACTTTGGGCTAGTAGAGTTTGTACCTTGTCCTGAGCACCTGGCTCAGGGAAAAGTTGATTGTTGGCCATAGGTCAAAGCAGTGACTCCAAGAGTCAGTTGGCTTGCAACCTGGAACAGCACCAGGAACATTAAAGCTGGAAGAGTCCAAATCAGAAATTTCTTAGCCAATGCAGACGTTTTGCTGCTACCTGCTGCCGGGAACTTCAAGAGACTTATTCAAGATAGCCAAAATTTGTACCCATTTCTGCTTGACCCTTGGGTGTTGTCTGATCTAGAACTCATCACAAAAGAGGGAGACTCACCCCCACATAATCTTTGCAGCTTGACCACTGTATCACAAGAACCAAAGGTCTGCTGCAGCTGCCCTTTTACTTCAACAAAGAGGACTTTGTGTGACCCGAAGTTCAGTGAGCAAAGTCAGCCCCCTAACCCGTTGACCGAAGGATCACCCAGAACATACCCCTTTATCAACCACACAGCATCAGGAGCATTTTTGAGCCTCTTTTCCTCCTGCATCGCCAGCATCAAGACCACTCTAATGTCGTCTATGGTGGAGGTCTCCTAAAAGCTGGAACTGGACTGGAAAAGACTCTGGTGGCCAGGTAACTGTCCAAAGTATCCTTGTTGGCCTCATTGACCTCTGCCCTGCCAGAACTGGTTGCCCAACTCGTGTTCAAGTTTCCGAACAAACTCTTTCTAACTTTTCAAAAGTTTACAATTTTGTGTTGGCCACTGCTTGTTTGCAGTTGATATACAAGTTATTTATTGCTTAAAAAATTAATATCTCCAGACCGTTCAGTGGAGTTTGATGATCAAGGACTCTAAGAAATCAGAAAAATATGCTCTATTTTTATAAATTGGCGTTGTGTCTCTTTCTTGTTGTGTGAGTTACTTATTCCATTGTTTGGTTCTGTTAAATGCTTTACACTAGTTCCTTTGCTAAGCCTTAACTCGCTGCCACAGTTACCCGGGTTTGAGCTATTATTAAATAAGCCTGCCTGGACCCAATATGGAATTTGTGAGTGTACTGCATGATAAGGTCCCACAGCCATCTGTTATATAGTGCGCCCAAACCCTCACAAATAGCTTTTGTGTTTGGTAACAGCTAAATGCTCATACCAAAATGCTACTCCAAAATAGAATGGCTTTAGATTACTTTCTAATGGCCTATTGAGGGTTTGTTGATTGTAGGGACTAAATGCAGCACTCACATTCTAACACTTCCCTTAACATGCATAAGAAGACAGAGAACATTAAGGCGAGTTTGAAGAAACTGTTCAAGAAAACAGTGGCCCTGCCTCGAGTTCAAATGATATCTCGGGTGGTTGGGTGGGGAGGTTTCGCCCCCATGGGTATGAGGATATTTGAGTCCATTATTTCTTTATCCTGGTTGTAGTTGCCATTTATGTCACTATCAGATCGATATTGTGTATCATTCAGCGCTCTTGAAAAATTAAAAGCACTTAAAATACGTTTACCCTTGCTACTTCTCAGGATAATGAGGAAAGTGATTATAATGAAAGTAATGAAGAAATGTTGAGACTGCATTTTATTGAAAAAGGGGCTATTATAAAAACATACTATTTAACTTATTTTTTTTAATTTTGGCAGAACTGTTAACAAACATACAAGTACCAAAGACCACTTAAACACTAATGATTAATCATTCAATACATTAATCAAACTCACAATTACATTGACATAACAGAATATGAGCGTGTTACAATACAGTGGTATTTTGGGCCGAAATCCCACTCTATCATAAGCTTTATCCCCGTTTTATTTATAGAAGTTGGCACAGATTTATAACCAAACACATGTATCCTGGTTCTCCAGGTGGGAAAGAGATCGTGGATGGTGCCTCGTTCTTGTACGGTTTCCATGTCTTTGACTCGGTGCTGTTACACTTCTGTGCATCCGGCTGCCTGACTGACTACAGTGGCAGCACTCGCATGTAATAGGCACTCCTGCAGCGGGGCCCGTATATCCGTGGGTTGGGATTTGGTGCCATAAGGTCCCAGTACACTTCGAGCTGCTGCCTACAGTATGCCATGTCCCGCATCCAATCAGTGACTTTGCGTGGGGAGCTCTGTCCCCAGTGCATTGCCATTCTTCTCTTGCAGCATCATGGCCAGTGCTATAAGTTTACTGTTTAGTGGGAGGGGGGGGGGGGGGGGGAATTCTTCACATATCCCACCCATCCTACCTCTATTAAGTGTGGCCTGTTATAGCTCAGTATTTCTGTTAGTGTGTTAGTATTCTAGTGCAGGATCTTTAGGTTAGTGGGCAGTACCATCCTAGGTGCATGAAGTCTGCCCGGTCGTGCAGCACGTGGGGCAGAGTGTCACCATGCAATCCCAGCCCTTTGCAAGGAGGTGGCACAAAAGTAAATTTGGTGAAGGAATCTGAAGTGGGGTCATCACAATCTATGATTGGGCTAAAGCACCCATGGTAGTTGGCCGCAGTGTTCCCATTGTGCATCAGTTAAAGGAAGTCTGGTGTCTGTTTCCCACTTTTGTTTCACTGTGCTGAAGAATATCAGTGCACAGCTTTGTATCTCCCTTTGTAACCCAGAGGCAAGCCTCTGCAGCCTGAGTATGGCCAGCAGCCGTGCCAGTGGGATTAAAGTCGGCGGGGGCGCTAGTAATTGCGCGTATGCACATCTGCGGGCTGCATGTACCCTGAAAAATAGGAAAATATCCTGTGTTGCATGTTTATTATAGTTTTCACAGTATCCAGAGCCATAAAAGTATTGTTTGGGCACATATCCCCTAGCATTGTCAGTCGCCGTTTTTCCAGTTGCTTGTTGACGTGCCTTTGGGTCGGCAGCCAGTAGCACACTCAGGGCATACATTACCTCTCTTTTGGTCCACCAGCATATACCTTCCCATAGTGTACAGGTAACAGTGTGGATCTTGTGGAATGTGAGCACACGGCTGTGTTAAACTGCTTCGGATGGATAGAGTCAGCCTTTGTTGCGACTTAGGGCTGAGAGGGCGATGGGAACTGCTAGAAGTGGGCAAACTTGACGTTTGCATAAACATAATGTAATTTACCATCTGGGGCTGCCAGGCTCCCTTGGTAAAATAACTATGTTAACCCCTTCGCTGCCAGGCCTTTTCCCCCTCCTGTGCCAAGCCTTTTTTTGGCTATTTGGGGCAGTTCGCGCTTAGGCCCTCATAACTTTTTGTTCACATAAGCCACCCATGCCAAATTTGGGTCCTTTTTTTCCAACATCCTAGGGATTCTAGAGGTACCCAAACTTTGTGGGTTCCCCAGAAGGAGGCCAAGAAATTAGCCAAAATGCAGTGAAAATTTAGTTTTTTTCAAAAAAATGGGAAAAAGGGGCTGCAGAAGAAGGCTTGTGTTTTTTCCCCTGAAAATGGCATCAACAAAGGGTTTGTGGTGCTAAAATCACCAGCTTCCCAGCTTTCAGGAACAGGCAGACTTGAATCAGAAAACCCAATTTTTCAAAACAATTTTGGCATTTTACTGGGACATACCCCATTTTTACGATTTGTTGTGCTTTCAGCCTCCTTCCAGTCAGTGACAGAAATGGGCATGAAACCAATGCTAGATCCCAGAAACCGCAACATTTCTGAAAAGTAGACAAAATTCTGAATTCAGCAAGGGGTATTTTGTGTAGATCCTCCAAGGGTTTCCTACAGAAAATAACAACTGAAAAAACAAATATTGAAATTGAGGTGAAAAAATCTGCAATTGTTCTCTACGTTTTACTCTGTAACGTTTTCCTGCAATGTCAGATTTTTGAAAGCAATATACCGTTACATCTGCTGGACTCTTCTGGTTGTGGGGATATATAGGGCTTGTAGGTTCATCAAGCACTCTAGGTACCCAGAGCCAATAAATGACCTGCACCCTGCAGTGGGTTTTCATTCCATACCGGGTATAGAGCAATTAATTTGCTGAAATATAAAGAGTAAAAAATAGCTATCAAGAAAACCTTTGTATTTCCAAAATGGGCACAAGATAAGGTGTTGAGGAGCAGTGGTTATTTGCACATCTCTGAATTCCGGGGTGCCCATACTAGCATGTGAATTACAGGGCATTTCTCAAAAAGACGTCTTTTTTACACACTCTCTTATATTTGGAAGGAAAAAATTTAGAGAAAGACAAGGAGCAATAACATTTGTTTTGCTATTCTATGTTCCCCCAAGTCTCCCGATAAAAATGATACCTCACTTGTGTGGGTAGGCCTAGCGCCCGCGACAGGAAATGCCCCAAAACGCAACGTCGACACATCCATTTTTTTTACAGAAAACAGAGGTGGTTTTTGCAAAGTGCTTACCTGTAGATTTTGGCCTCTAGCTCAGCCGGCACCTAGAGAAACCTACCAAACCTATGCATTTTTGAAAACTAGAGACCTAGGGGAATCCAATATGGGGTGACTTGTGGGGCTCTGACCAGGTTCTGTTACCCAGAATCCTTTTCAAACCTCAAAATGTGGCTAAAAAAACACATTTTCCTCACATTTCGGTGACAGAAAGTTCTGGAATCTGAGAGGAGCCACAAATTTCCTTCCACCCAGCGTTCCCCCAAGTCTCCCGATACAAATGGTACATCACTTGTGCGGGTAGGCCTAGCGCCCACGAAAGGAAATGGCCCAAAACACAACGTGGACACATCCCATTTTTTTTTACAGAAAACAGAGGTGTTTTTTGAAAATGCCTACCTGTAGATTTTGGCCCCTAGCTCAGCCGGCACCTAGGGAAACCTACCAAACCTGTGCATTTTTTAAAACTAGAGACCTAGGGGAATCCAAGATGGGGTGACTTGTGGGGCTCTGACCAGGTTCTGTTACCCAGAATCCTTTGCAAACCTCAAAATTTGGCTAAAAAAACAAATTTTCCTCACATTTCGGTGACAGAAAGTTCTGGAATCTGAGAGGACCCACACATTTCCTTCCACCCAGCGTTCCCCCAAGTCTCCTGATAAAAATGGTACCTCACTTGTGTGGGTAGGCCTAGCGCCCACGAAAGGAAAGGGCCCAAAACACAACGTGGACACATCCCATTTTTTTACAGAAAGCAGAGGTGTTTTTTGCCAAGTGCCTACCTGTAGATTTTGGCCCCTAGCTCAGCCGGCACCTAGGGAAACCTACCAAACCTGTGCATTTTTGAAAACTAGAGACCTAGGGAAATCCAAGATGGGGTGACTTGTGGAGCTCTGACCAGGTTCTGTTACCCAGAATCCTTTGCAAACCTCAAAATTTGGCTAAAAAACACATTTTCCTCACATTTCGGTGACAGAAAGTTCTGGAATCTGAGAGGAGACACAAATTTCCTTCCACCCAGCGTTCCCCCAAGTCTCCTGATAAAAATGGTACCTCACTTGTGCGGGTAGGCCTAGCGCCCACGAAAGTAAATTGCCAAAAACACAACTTGGACACATCCCATTTTTTTTACAGAAAACAGAGGTGTTTTTTGCAAAGTGCCTACCTGTAGATTTTGGCCCCTAGCTCAGCCGGCACCTAGGGAAACCTACCAAACCTGTGCCTTTTTAAAAACTAGAGACCTAGGGGAATCCAAGATGGGGTGACTTGTGGGGCTCTGACCAGGTTCTGTTACCCAGAATCCTTTGTAAACCTCAAAATATGGCTAAAAAAACACATTTTCCTCACATTTCGGTGACAGAAAGTTCTGGAATCTGAGAGGAGCCACAAATTTCCTTCCACCCAGCGTTCCCCCAAGTCCCCCGATAAAAATGGTACCTCACTTGTGCGGGTAGGCCTAGTGCCCACGAAAGGAAATGGCCCAAAACACAACGTGGACACATCCCATTTTTTTTTACAGAAAACTGAGGTGTTTTTTGCAAAGTGCCTACCTGTAGATTTTGGCCCCTAGCTCAGCTGGCACCTAGGGAAACCTACCAAACCTGTGCATTTTTGAAAACTAGAGTCCTAGGGGAATCCGAAATGGGGTAACTTGTGGGGCTCTGACCAGGTTCTGTTACACAGAATCCTTTGGAAACCTCAAAAGTTGGCTAAAAAAACACATTTTCCTTACATTTCGGTGACAGAAAGTGCTGGAATCTGAGATGACCCTCAAATTTCCTTCCACCCAGCGTTCCCCCAAGTCTCCCGATAAAAATGGTACCTCAATTGTGTGGGTAGGCCTAGCGCCCACAAAAGGAAATGGCCCAAAACACAACATGGACACATCACATTTTTTCACAGAAAACAGTGCCTACCTGTGGATTTTGTCCTCTAGCTCAGCTGGCACCTGGGGAAACCTAGCAAACCAGCACATTTCTGAAAACTAGACACCTAGGGGAATCCAAGATGGGGTGACTTGTGGAGCTCTGACCAGGTTCTGTTACCCAGAATCCTTTACAAACCTCAAAATTTGGCCAAAAAACTCATTTTCCTCTCATTTCGGTGACAGAAAGTTCTGGAATCTGAGAGGAGCCACAAATGTCCTTCCACCCAGCGTTCCCCCAAGTCTCATGATAAAAATGGTACCTCACTTGTGTGGGTAGGCCTAGCGCCCGCGACAGGAAATGCCCCAAAACGCAACGTGGACACATCACATTTTGTTAAAGAAAACAGAGGTGTTTTTTGAAAGTGCCTACCTGTAGATTTTGGCCCCTAGCTCAGCCGGCACCTAGGGAAACCTACCAAACCTGTGCATTTTTTAAAACTAGAGACCTAGGGGAATCCAAGATGGGGTGACTTGTGGGGCTCTGACCAGGTTCTGTTATCCAGAATCCTTTGCAAACCTCAACATTTGGCTAAAAAAACTAATTTTCCTCACATTTCGGTGACAGAAAGTTCTGGAATCTGAGAGGAGCCACAAATTTCCTTCCACCGAGCGTTCCCCCAAGTCTCCCGATAAAAATGGTACCTCACTTGTGCGGGTAGGCCTAGTGCCCACGAAAGGAAATGGCCCAAAACACAACGTGGACACATCCCATTTTCTTTACAGAAAACAGAGGTGTTTTTTGCAAAGTGCCTACCTGTAGATTTGGCCCCTAGCTCAGCTGGCACCTAGGGAAACCTACCAAACCTGTGCATTTTTGAAAACTAGAGACCTAGGGGAATCCAAAATGGGGTAACTTGTGGGGCTCTGACCAGGTTCTGTTACACAGAATCCTTTGGAAACCTCAAAATTTGGCTAAAAAAACATATTGTCCTTACATTTAGGTGACAGAAAGTTCTGGAATCTGAGAGGACCCACAAATTTCCTTCCACCCAGCGTTCCCCCAAGTCTCCCGATAAAAATGGTACCTCACTTGTGTGGGTAGGCCTAGCGCCCATAAAAGGAAATGGCCCAAAACACAACATGGACACATCACATTTTTTCACAGAAAAAAATGCCTACCTGTGGATTTTGGCCTCTAGCTCAGCTGGCACCTGGGGAAACTTAGCAAACCAGCAAATTTCTGAAAACTAGACACCTAGGGGAATCCAAGATGGGGTGACTTGTGGGGCTCTGACCAGGTTCTGTTACCCAGAATCCTTTGCAAACCTCAAAATTTGGCCAAAAAACACGTTTTCCTCTCATTTCGGTGACAGAAAGTTCTGGAATCTGAGAGGAGCCACAAATGTCCTTCCACCCAGCGTTCCCCCAAGTCTCATGATAAAAATGGTACCTCACTTGTGTGGGTGGGCCTAGCGCCCACGAAAGGAAAGGGCCCAAAACACAACGTGGACTCATCACATTTTTGCACAGAAAACAGAAGTGTTTTTTGCAGAGTGCCTACCTGTGGATTTTGGCCTCTAGCTCAGCCGGCCCCAGGGGGGTCAGAAATGGCCTAAAATAAATTTGCCCCCTCACCCCCCCGGTGAGCAACCCTTGCCTACGGGGTCGCTCCCCTTGCGTGAAGGCGCAAAAAAAAGATCCCTGGTGCCTAGTGGTTTCTGCCCCCCTTGGGGCCATATTGACCTAAAATCTGCCAATCTGCCCCCAAAGTGGGCAGAAATGGCCTAAATACAATTTGCCCCTCCAGGGGAGCGACCCTTGCCTAAGGGGTCGCTCCCCATCTCTAAAAAAACAAACAAAAAAATAAATAAATAAATGAATTTGCCCTGGCGCCTAGAGGTTTCTGCCCCCCCTGGGGGCAGATCGGCCTAATAACAATAGGCCGATCTGCCCCCAGCGGGGGCAGAAATGGCCTAAAATAAATTTGCCCCCCCACGCCCCCGGGGAGCGACCCTTGCCTACAAGGTCGCTCCCCTTGCGTGATGGCGCAAAAAAAAAATCCCCAGTGCCTAGTGGTTTCTGCCCCCCTTGGGGCAGATTCACCTAAAATCGGCCGATTTGCCCCCAAGGGGTGGCAGAAATGGTCTAAATACAATTTGCCCCTCCAGGGGAGCGACCCCTGCCTAAGGGGTCGCTCCCCATCTCTAAAAAAAACACAAAAAAATTGCCCTGGCGCCTAGAGGTTTCTGCCCCCCCCTGGGGACAGATCGGCCTAATAACAAAAGGCCGATCTGCCCCCGGGGGGGGGCAGAAATGGCCTAAAATAATTTGGACCCCCCCCCACCCCTCTGGGGAGCGACCCTTGCCTACAAGGTCGCTCCCCTTGCGTGACGGCGCAAAAAAAAGATCCCTGGTGCCTAGTGGTTTCTGCCCCTCTTGGGGGCAGATTGACCTAAAATCGGCCGATCTGCCCCCAAAGCGGGCAGAAATGGCCTAAATACAATTTGCCCCTCCAGGGGAGCGACCCTTGCCTAAAGGGACGCTCCCCATCTGTAAAACAACAACAACAACAAAAAATCCCCAGTGCCTAGTGGTTTCTGCCCCCCTTGGGGGCAGATCGGCCTAATTAAAATAGGCTGATCTGCAGAAATGGCCTTAAATAAACTTGCCCCCAGGGGAACGACCCTTGCCTAAGGGGTCGCTCCCCTTACGTGAAAAACGAACAAAAAAAACAAACTCACTGGTGTCTAGTGGTTTCTGCCCCGTGGGGGCAGATTGGGCTCATAAAAATAGGCCAATCTGCCCCCAAGGGGGGCAGAAATGGCCTAAACATAATTTGCCCCCTATGGGAGCGACCCTTGCCTAAGGGGTCGCTCCCCACACCAGTGGGACATCACAGCGCCATAGATTTCCTGCAGAACTCCCTCTATCTATCTGCCTAGGTATTTCCCTGAGGAGTCCCACCAGTAAAGTGAGTATTCTGGGGCCAAACGCATGTAGCCTTTTCTTGGTTACAAACGGGCCGATTCTGGAAATCATGCCGTTTGCGACAAAAAAAGCGTTTTCCAATGTACAAATCCAAATTTGCGATTCAGTAAACTATTTACCAAAACGCAAAATGGCTTTCCTAATAGCGAGTCGCAGGGGGATGTATGATTGTTTTGCGACTATGAATGTGAACGCAAAACAATCCCAGTTACCACCAATTTCAAATTGGTGATAAGCCCTTCCTAAACGGGAAAAGGTCCCCAAGGAACCCCTTCCTCTTTGTCAACAGGGGCACTAACATTTGTTCAGAGCAGGTAGTTTTCCCATGGACCTCTGCCTACCCTGAAAAAATGAAAAAGACACTTTTCATTTATTTTTTTTGTAACGCATCCCATTTTCCTTTGAGGAAAACGGGCTGCAATAAAAAAAAACTTTATTTAAAAAGCAGTCACAGACATGGTGGTCTGCTGACCCCAGCAGGCCACCATCCCTGTGAGTGTGGCCATTCCCAAATGGGTCGCAAATTGCAACCTACCTCATGAATATTAATGAGACAGGTCACTTTCGACCCATTTGGGAATCACTAACAGTGTCTGAGACACTGTTGTACACTAGGTTTTATGGCTCTCAAAACTTGACCTTCAAACATCTAACCCCTAATTTGTATTTAGTGCTGACTTGTATCATGGGGAAGATTTCTGACTTTGCCCAGTTTATGGACATGCCTGACAAGGGTAGAAATCTGAGGAACTCTGGAATCAATGTGGTGATATTGCCTTTGGGGTTCTTTTCATACAGTGTGACATTGTCAGCAAATAAGGGCACCAATATGCATCATTCTGGCTACCCCAATCTACCAGAGAAATTAACTTTACCTACCCGCTTCCATGTCTATGTGATGAAATATTACTAGTCATGTTGAAGTAGCCATGTGTAAGGAACTCCTGCTGGGGTGCCAGACAGCGAGGCAAGACCACTTTTGTCAGAAGTGGCTGCCAGGGGAAGCTAGTATATGGAAGCTTGGTAGCATATGTTTGATTTTGAGGCACTGAAGCATCAAACTGGCGTCAGTAGAGCAGTTTCCACTTCTTGATTATGTGCAATGCTCAGATTTCTGTCCAAATTGGATAGGGCCGGATATCCTTCTATAAATTCACGTTCAGTCTTTTATACACTAAGGGCCTAATTTATGGAAAGTTAGAGCCACCTTTGTGTCAGTTTTTGATTATTTTAATTATATTTTGTACGTTTACGCTGCTTTTGCGTCAAAAAATGACTCAAAGGCGGTGCTAACTTTCTATAAATCAGGCCCTAATTATCTCACTCAGAAACTGGTTCATCCAAACTTTTCCAAGTCAGGGCTTCTTAAGAAGTCTGGATCATTCTGTCAGGAATTCACCTGTATCCAGAGATAATTGCAGTTGGTGAGGCTTTGAAGAGCACATCTGCTGAGTCTGAGTTGAGCTGTCTCGAAGGCCCAGGCGCATCTTGATTATCCTGTTCTGGAGGCTTTTTTCAGTTCATGCAGATGAACTTATTGACCAGTCTAGGGTCTGTGAAGATATCTGGCTCCCCTTTATCATGATGCATAATTTCGCAGAGCAGAGGAGAGTATATTGGATTCTTGCTTTCTGTAGAGTTCTCTTTACAGGCAGAACTCCCAGCGTGCCGATTGCACCGACACAGTGAAATTCAGATATATTAAGACAGTGTGGCCCAGTGTTTCCACTCCGGTTTACCCTGAACTAGTCTTAGGACCAGGGCTTGATTCTTGAGGTTGGCATCGGCAGGGTGGGCTTCAGCCACAGGAATCTATGGACTCTTTCAAATGTGTTCTCGTGTGTTTTCTATTTAGTCCTCCACCTTCCCCATGGTTGTTGATTTTGAGATGCCAACATTCCATAAGTAGTTACGCCAGCACTAGGCATAGGGGCATATTTACAAGAAAGTGGCACTGGGTAGCGCAGCAAGTAACCCTGTGCCGCAGCGAAAGGGCAGGAATGCACTGTATTTATGAAATACAGTGCATTTCTGTCCCTTCCCCCTGCACTGGCACCCTTTTGGCTGCCTAGCGTCAATGCAGGCACCCTTGAACCATGATGCATTGCATACAGGATTGTTTTTTCGTGGGAAAGGACACGTTCCTGCACAATCCATGGAGGCATTTTCCTCTTTTTATGTGTGCTTCAGAATGCAGCACACATGGAAAGAGGGAAAAACGAGGGGAAATAAAGATGTTTCTC
Organism: Pleurodeles waltl; assembly: GCF_031143425.1. Classification (NCBI taxonomy): domain Eukaryota; kingdom Metazoa; phylum Chordata; class Amphibia; order Caudata; family Salamandridae; genus Pleurodeles; species Pleurodeles waltl. The sequence goes on along the minus strand of NC_090443.1, from coordinate 404,477,873 downwards.
CTTGTTACGCCTCCCCTGGGGAAGCGTATGTTTTTTAATGCATTCCCAAGTTTACGCATCCTTGTAATGCTGGCAATGTTTCAAAACCCATGGATGTTGTGTGGGAAAACCCACTGCAAAGCCCATGGAACAACCCCCTGATGCAGAGTAAGGCAATACAGTGACTTGCGCTGCCTTGCCTTACTCCAAAGCTATGAGGCCCTGAAAAGCCACACAAAGTGGCTTTACGTGGCCTCACAGATATGGGTCTGCACTCTGTGCTGCCAGAGCGTCAAAAAATGTGACACACCGGTGGGGCATGTGGCTTGTAAATATGGCCCTTAATGTTGAGCTTTTATGAGTTTGAGCATCTTTTCAATCTTGAGGAGATTCTCATTATGCCCATTGTTGGGGGCATATTTATGAGCCCCTAGCGCCATCGGAGCGTCACTTTAACACTCTCAGCCCTGCCCTTAAAACTACCCCAACCCCCTCACCCTGATCCCTAAAACCGACTCACCCTATTCTAAAAACTACTCTGACCCTCCTGCCCTGAGGCTTAAAACCTGATCACTGTCCTTAACACTACCCGAATCCCCTGAACCCTAAAACTGGCCACGCCCTGCCTTAAAACTACCCCACACCTGCAATGAGCCCTAAAACGGTCTCCCACCCCTATAAATTACCCACTCAACTCGGCCCCAGCCCCACTTACCTCCCCTGTTCCATCTATTTAGCCAGTAACCACGCCCTGCCCTCAAAACTACCCCAACCTCCCTCCCCTGAACCCTAAAACTAACCCCGCCTTATCCTAAAAACTACCCTGGCCTCACCCCTCGCCCTGAGACCTTAAACCCAGCCACTGTCCTTAAAACTAACCCAACCGCACCGCCAGAGCCCTGAACCCTAAAACAGACCTCACCCTGCCCTTAAAACCAAACCATCCTGAGGCCTAAAAACTCCCCCCCCCCCCAACCTGGCCCCAGCCCCACATGCCTCTCCTGTTCCTTCCAGCTAGACCACTCTCTGCTCCTTCCTATTCTGCACAGACAGCTAGACCACTCTCTGCCTTAACCACGCATATGCGTGGTTCAGGCACATGCGTAGTTAAGAGAGAGTGGCTGTTGAGGCAAGCGTTGATGGGAAACGGAATGGATGTCTCTGCCCCCGTTGTTAAGGCTTAGTAATACAGAGCTAAAAATGTTGTCTAAACAGCTCAAAGACACACTTCTAAACCACAAACCAAATACCAGAGACCATCTGATGAAAGATGGCAAGAAAAAACATAAACCCAATAAACCCATACCTAGAAAAGAAGCATACATAAGATCCTCCGCAACACACATATATCAATCAAACCTCTCATAAAATAGGAGTAAACCAAATACCTTCTGGGCCAAACTGAAACAAGAATATCACTTGTATTTCCACCACAAAGACACAATTGACAGGCGGCACACAAAAAAGCTGGAACAGAACCTCCAACAAACCCTTCACATTTGCCTGACACTTCAGAAACGAAGCAAAAGTGCCCCCAAATACAAAGGCAAAATCAGTGAGAGCCAGTGGACAGAGAAGAAGAAATTCCGGCCACATAGACAGCACTGTACATGGATACAGGAAACATTTTGTTACAAAAGGAACCTGAGTGCATGAAGACAAAAATATATATTACATTGCAAATCAGTTTACAAATACATGCCTTTCCTTTTAAAAGGCAAAATGGAAGAATCTTAACATTTGGATGCTCTTGTTATGTGCCTATTTTAATTATATAACAATTTACTACAGCTTTTAATTCAGTAACAAACAGAAAGGAGTATCCATCACACAATATCGTTTTACATTGAAGAGCAGTCACGGCTGGAGACTGGGCAAAGTGGAAGGGCGGGGAGAACAAAACAAAAATAAATAAAAATATATTTGTTTTAAAAAACTTACCTTAAGCACACCGCCGCTTTCTGCTGCACTGCAGGCACAGGCTCCCAGCCTGCCCTGCGGCCAATCATGATGCTGCACAGAGCAGTGTTATGATTGGCAGGAGCGCCCTGGCTGGATGCTCCAAGGCAGAGTGGGAACCTGGGCATGCTCTCTCCAACCCAGCAACACAGTGCTGAGTTGGAGAGAGCCCTTTGCGTATGTGTGTTTGGCCGGCCTGAAACAGCAGGCCAAGCATACATGCTCACTGAGGGGAGTGCTCTGTGCACTCCCCTCCATGGCTGTCATCCCCCCATGGCCCCGCCCGGTTAAAAATAAAACGATAGTAATCATCGTTTACCATTTCATTTTTAAAGGCTTGCAGCTGCTGCTGGCGAGACAGGCGATGCTCCTCCGGAGGAGCCACCCCTGTTGAAGAGGACACATAAATACATGTGGCATGCATAGTTTTAAATGTAAATGTCATAATAGGGAATGACAGACAGGGTGAGTGTTAAAAATAATATCCAAATAATGTCCAAATACAAAGCAGATTATTAACACAACATATCATCATAATTTTTATAGTCAGCTATAGTTAAAAAGTCCATGTTAGGAGCAACAATCCTCAGACTCTTCATCGGGACACTGAACTCTAATTCTGTCACCACACTTTTAAACACAAACTCATTATTCATATGACTTGTAAACGTGAAATCAGATCAACTATTACTTCTATTGAAAAGTTTATCAAATGAGGAATCTATTGAACCCTAAATATGTAGCTAAGAAATAGGTTGAGTCTGTAGTACAGAAATCAAAGAGAAGTGCATTATAGGGGTGTAACACAGGCCCATGCGCACCTGTAGCGCAGGAGGGCCCACAACCCTTTGTGAGGCCCCAACCCTTCAGGGGACTCCATTCAGCCCAAGGCTGATGAGTATCTTTGAGATATGGCAGATTTAGGGGCCTCTTGTCACATAATAAAGCCCCCCCCCACATCATTTTGCGTTACGCCACTGGTGAAGACAGTGAAAGTAAATCTACTATCATTCAAGGAAACATTCTAAAGGGACAACAGTGGGAAAACATAATTGTCCTTCAACAAACTAAGGGGTATATTTTTTACTTTGCTTGCGCCGTTTTAGTGTCAATAATTTTTATGCTTAAATGGCACTGAGCTAAATCCATATTTATATTTTGACGCTAGACCCGTTTAGCATCAAATCATTGGAGTTAGCGTCATGTTGTGGATGTAGCAAACTACCTTGTGCAAATAAGATGCAAGGTAGGCGTTCCTGTCCACAACATGACGCTAACCCCCTACCACCTTATTTATACTCTTGTGCAGAAACAACGGGCACAGAGTAGGCAGACCCAAGCCTGCTTAGTGCCATTATTTAACGCCTGGTCCAGACCAGGTGTTAGGATACCTGTGGACCCATTTCCATGGCCAAACACCATCGAATGGGCCCACAGATGCCCACTCCAAGACCCAGAAACACCCCACCCACACCAGAGGGAAACCATAGGATGGGGGACCCCATCCTGGGTAAGTATAGGTAAGCATATATATATAGTTTTTTAATGTGCCATTGGGGGCACCTTACATGGGCCCCCCAGGCTGGCACTGGGTCTTATGGCCTTGCTCAAGGGACATTGGTCCCCTGTGCTGGCCATTGGGGGGTGGGAATGACTCCTGTCTTTACTAAGACAGGAGTCATTTTTGGGTGCTAGTACATCAGAAAAATGATGCTAGACTGGTTAGCAGCATATTTATTGCCGCTAACCAGCCTAGAGTCATTTCTGGCCCACTACCGCCTTTCACAAAACTCTGTTAGTGCTGTTTTGTGGCAAAACCTATATATATGCACCTAAGAGTACTAAACAAAACTTGCAAGATTACTTGAAAGAACCGATGAAAGAAAATCCTACCTGAATCAGAAGAGTATGTGAAACACGGGCAGATAGCAGGTGGTCCTGCAGCACAAAAAATGTATCAGGTATTAAGTGTTCAACTAAAGTTATAAGTGGCCCGAGAAAAGAGTAATAACTCCAAAGCATTTAACTTGGCTAGTTACTCAGTAATGGAGAGTGGATGATTACAGTTTTAAAGTTAGTGAAACTAAGAATTGCGCAGGCCATCAGTAATCCTGATTAAACCCATCTTGCTTCACTTGAAATCACACAGCACTACATTATGTCAAATGCTCACTGTATTTGAAGAGAACATTCTATTCAACATTCTTCAGCAAATTATGGTCTGCAAGAAATTCATGTATTCAATCAATAATGTAGGAAAGATCAAAAGGGGACAGCCATGGCGGTTAAATATCAACCAGTGAGTGACATATACAAGAAAAAAAGAGAAAGGGCACAGTGTTGCATACTTGTAAGACAATCATTGGCAACACCAATAGGTCTGGGTTTAAAACAATGTTGTATGGTAATGTGAAGCATTACAAGTAAATAGAATGGGAATAAACATGTATTTGTGTGGAAGCAAAGGACTGTAGATTAATATTGCTGCAGGTTAAAAGGTCAGATGATACTTGCACTGTTAAGCCAGGCCTAAGAATTCATGTGGAATAATGACTGCCCTCCTTCCATCTGTGCTGCTATTATAGAAACAAATGCATACATACGTAGTTATCATCAAAGATATTTTAACAGCATTCCAGTGTCATGTGTGTACCCCTGAAAGTCCAAACTTAGTTATCTGGATAAATAAACAAAATGATCACACCTGCTAGAGGACAAGCATCTTTTTGTGGAAGCATACAATGTCTGCTCAAACAAAACATGGACTCCTGGCTCCCAACATATGGGCGGAGCCTAAGCCCTTCTCTGTTGATGTTCACATAATTGTCTGGCGACAGCTGCACTGTCAAGCCAGACCATAAAAAAACATTTAAGTCTGTGTGCAGGCTATTTAAGTATGAAAACAACATAGCTTGTTAGCTGCACATTAGCACTGCCAGTGTTAGTGTTCACCAGCAGAATAGCAGAATAGCAAGTCTTAGCGGGTCTTGGCAACAGATGCACCTTTTCAGTAGAGAAAGGCACCTCCCACAGTTAAGCACTAGTAAGAAAAGGCTGGCAATAAACACAAAGAATAAAATGGCAATTACAAAATTTTTCCTGCTGAAAAGGACTTGCTCCCAGGCAATAGCCTTTTAGCCTCCTGTACTGGACCACCAAATATACTGAAACGTGTCATCTGCAGACAATATGTTTGTCTGTTTTGTAACCCTTGCTTTTAAGAGCTATTGTTTGGAGTTGGTACTGTGTTCAGAGAAAGCTTCTAAACTGTGTGGTAGGACCAGTCAAATTGAATGCTGGAACGCTGAGTCACATAGAACCAATTGTGTGTTGGGTTCTATATCCACTTTATTTCTGGTGGCCCCTCCAGTCTTTATCTCAAGTGAAAAGGTAATTAGAGACATGTCCTAAATAAATTTTAATGGGCAAGGGAGACCTCCTTTTACACTTTTTAAATAACAATATTGTTTCAAACTGATAGGTGAGGCACCATTCAGGCATGCAAGCATGCTTTGAGGTATAAACCAAAGCCTCTGCCCATTCATTCCATATCCCCTTTAGTAGCTCTAATACCAGAGCCCAGATTTACTAAAAGGTCATGCAACATAACTCAGCAAGGAAACTTGCTGTGCTGCATTGCATGAAAGAGAGATATCAGAAGTGCACCATATTTACAATGATACAGAGCATTTCTGCTGACTTCTTGCACTGGCACACTATGTGCTGACTAGCGTCAATACAGGCAGCCTTGCCCCATGGTGCAAGGGTACCTGTGTTACAGGCAGGATTGTTTTTGTGCAGAAAGGGACACCCACATTCACTAAAGTAAATGGCATTTTCCTTTTCCATGTGTGACACGGAATGCATTACGCATAGATAAAGGCAGTTAAGAGAAGAAATAAAGATATTTCTCCTCTTTATGCCCGGGTCTTGGAAGCATACAATTTTGACTCATTCTTACGTTTACAACTCTGGGTATGCCAAAAATCCATAGGATGATGTGTCGGAATACCCGTAAACAACCTACGGAAGGCCTCTGTGCATCAAGGTAATGCATATGCAACTCCTTGCGTTGTTTTGGATTTACGCGGCTCAGTAAATCCTACTAAAAGACATGTGTTGCCCCGCAATACGCAAGGGGAACGCAAGCCCTTAGTAAATCTGGCCCCAGATGCCACTGGTTGCGTGTGAGCTCCCTCCTGGAGCACAAGTCTAAGGCCACAAGGTTTAAAGCAGAAGACGTTTTCTTACTCGGACCTTGAACTCTGACTGCATCATTTGGACTTAGGCACAGCCTCCAAGTCGGTTGCAATGAAGACTTCCTAACTACATAATTATTTCTTAGTGTGGCGTTAAAATATATCAAAGGACAAGCCTGCCATGTAACCAACTGAAAATGTTTAACAGAGAGTGCCTAGGTTCTGGTCAACTGTTTACTTATTTTTTACCATTTCGGAGTTTGTATTGATTTTTATGGCAACATTATTTCACAATTAATTTTCAATGGTGATGTTGTTCAGAATTTTTGGTTACTATTGCTTTTTAATTTACCATGAAATAGCATTTATATTCATTGGTTACATTTTCTATTTTTTAAAGTTCATGCTACCTTTTCATCATTCATTTCTCCTGGCTACATTGTTTTTTTAGTTTGATTGTAACATCAATTACCATTAAATGCATAGTGGTGGTAATTTTACACTTCCCATTATCTTTAACCACTCAGTAATTTGCCATCAATTTCTCTACATTGCCACAGTTTTCTTATTATATACTTATCTTTTTACATAACATTTGGATAAATATAGAAGTTGTCTTTATTTCGTACTGTATGTATCATCATAATTGTTGATATGTTAAACACAACACCGACGTGAACATTTTCCGATGAATCCAATCTATCAAAGGTGAACCAAGAATGCACTCATTGAAAAATGTTTGCATACCTGTGAACTCGACTACCGGTCATACCCAGATTTGTTGGTTTTTGTTAGCCTCAACCTAACCTGTCTCTCATGGGTTGTTGGGGGATGGGTACAGCTTAAACATATATTGGATTCATATCTGACAGGTGGAAATATCTAGAATGCAGACATTAACACACCAGAAAGTTCTCTGCATGACGTTCAGATGTTATCTGGACATGTGATCAGCCGCACTTACCTTTCACAATCAGTGGTTTGAATGTGGTAGATGTGATCAATGCATGTCAGTGGCTGTTCTTCAGTAAGGCCACACTTTTAGAGGCAACCCCGACATGTGACTGGCTTTTCTCCAGCCTGCCAAGCTTCTGAATGTTAGGTTTGCATCTGAATTCAGATTAGAACAGGGGAATTGATATTCACGTCAGCATCACTTCTGAAATACGATATGGCTGGGTGCAAGTCAGTTACACGTCACTTCTGTTACACTGAAAGTGTATTGGGGTTCGATTGTAGAGTCATAAGGCAGTCAAGCCAAAGACATGCCTGTAGCAAACAGAGTCATGTGTCAGGAAACCTAACATGTGATTCACTCTGTCCTAGCTCTACTTAGGGGGTCATTCTGACCCCCGCGGGCGGCGGTCGCCGCCCGCCTGGAGGGAGCCGCCATATGGCCGCTCCGCGGTCGAAAGACCGCGGAGGCCATTCTGGCTTTCCCGCTGGGCTGGCGGGCGACCGCCTGAAGGCCGCCCGCCAGCCCAGCGGGAAACCCCTCCCCACGAGGAAGCCGGCTCCGAATGGAGCCGGCGGAGTGGGTATGTGCGACAGGTGCAGTGGTATATACAAAGTGGGGCCCTCTTATGGGGGCCCCTGCAGTGCCCATGCCATTGGCATGGGCACTGCAGGGGCCCCAGGGGCCCCACGACACCCCTCACCGCCATCCTGTTCCTGGCGGCCGGAGCCGCCAGGAACAGGATGGCGGTGAGGGGGTCGGAATCCCCCATGGCGGCGCAGCAAGGTGCGCCGCCATGGGGGATTCCCAGGGCAGCGGAAAACCGGCGGGAGACCGCCGGTTTTCCTCTTCTGACCGCGGCCAAACCGCCGCGGTCAGAATGCCCTGCGGTGCACCGCCAGCCTGTTGCCGGTGCTCCCGCATCCCCGGCCCCGGCGGTCCTTGACCGCCGGGGTCGGAATGACCCCCTTAGTGTTGAATATTAAACATGGTGTAATTTTGACAAATTGAATTTACCAAGATTTCAAATAAAAATGAATACATATCCGATAGCGATGCTATCACTGCTTTGAAAGACAAGGTCAGCTAAGGCTTCTATAGTCTAGTTCTTTATTACAGTACTCACTCTATGGGTAGGGGGGCTTGTTTCAAAAAGGAACACACTGGTTTAGGACAACACCTGCTGATCTTCTCCGGCCACACACAGTCTCCTGCCCTTTTGTGAGCTGGGTTGTGGCTGTGATTTCCTGTAAAAGCATATGTTTGAAAACCGCTTATATAGATGTATAGGTGTTTCAAAAACATTTCTTAACGTAATGAAGTAAACCAAGAAAAAAACATTCTTGCAGAATTGCAGAGGGAATTTCAGCTATCCCAACACGCTTTTAAATGTTTTGGCCTTGGAAATGTTGAACAAGGGTTAGTGCTTAAGTCCTTTTTTGTAAAAATATAACAGAAGTGTAAATTATTGGTCATCTTCAGAAGAGAACTTGGCATGTTTTTCCAAACAGGAAAGGGCTTTTTATATGCAAACATGATACACCATGCACTGGCAAAGTCAATAGCTATTCTCTATGCAAGAGCTATTAGCTTTGTCAATGCGTTTTAGCCATGTTCTTCATCAGTGTGGTTGCTGTTCAGCATGGCTGAAAGTTAGTGATTTAGAGGAGAGCAGAGTGGTGTGGTTTAGACTGGAGTGGATTATCGTAGAGTGGGGTGGCATAGTGTAGAGTAGGTTTCAGTAAAGTGGAGTAGAGTGGTGTGTAGCAGAGTGTTGAGTGATGTAGACTGGAATGGAGTAGTGTGTTGTGTGGTGCAGTGGAATAGAGTAGAATAGAGTGTCATAGAGTGGAGTAGAGTGGCATGGAGTGTCCTCGAGTGGAGTGTCATACACTGAAGTAGAGTAGAGTGGCATAGGGTGGGGTAGAGTAAAGCGGGGTATAGTGCAGTGGGTAGAGTGAATTGGTGTTCAGTGTAGGGGCATGGAGTGCAGAGGGATAAAGTGGAGTGGTGTATAGTTTGGTTTAGAGTTGTGTAGGGTGTCAGAGTGGAGAGGTGTAGAATGGCATGGAGTGGAGTGGAGTGGAGTGGCGCAAAGTGAAGTCGAGTGTCACAGAATGGACTGGTGTAGAGAAGAGCAGAGTTTCATACAGTGGAGTGGTAGTGAGTGGAGTGGCATAGAGTGGAGAAGAATTTCATAGAGTGGAATGGCATAGAATGGGATGATGTAGAGTGGAGTAGTGTCATAGAGTGGAGTAGAGTGGAGTGGCATTGAGTGTTGTAGAGTGGAGTGGTGTACAGTGGAGAAAAGCATCGTACAGTGGACTGGCATAGAGTCATGGCATAGAGTGGAGTGGAGTAGAGGGTGGTAAAGTGGAGTGTGGAGAAGTGGAGTTGAGTGGAGTGTCGGGTCATAGAATGGAGTGGGGTAGAGAGTCCTAGAGTAGGATGTCGTAGAGTGGAGTGTTGTAGTGTGGAAAGAAGCAGAGTGTTGTAGAGTGGAGTAGTGTGTTGCAGAGTGAAGTTGTGTAGCGCACAGTAAAGTGCCATGGAGTGTCACAGAGTGCAGTGGTGTAGAGTGGAGTATAGTTTTATAGAGTAGAGTGGTGTAGACTGGAGTGGAGTGTCATAGACTGGAGTGTTGTAGAGTGGCATAAAGTGGAGTAGAATGTCGTGGAGTGGTGTAGAGTGAAGTACTGTGGAGTGTCAGAATTTCATAGAGTGGAGTAGAGTGTATGGAGTACGTGTAGCAGGGTGTAGTGCTGTGCAGTGGAGTAGAGTGGAGCAGCAGAGTGGTGTAGAGTGTGGTGAAGTGGAGTACAGTGAATTGGAGTAGAGTTGAGTGGTGTGTCGACGTGTGGTGTAGAGGCTCTTAGAGTGGGGTGTCATGGACTGGAGTGTTGTAGAGTGTAATGGAGTGGAGTGTTGTAGACTGTAGTAGTGTGGCACAGAGTGGAGTTGTGTAAAGTAAAGTGTAGTGGCATAGAGTGGAGTGGTGTAGAATGGAGACGAGTGATGTAGATTGGAATGCCATAGAGTGGATTGTCATAGAACAGACTGGTGCTCAGTGGAGTAGAGTGCCACAGAGTGGAGTGGCGTACAATGGAGTAGAGTGGCATAAAGTGGAGTGGCAGAGAATGGAGTGGCATAAAGTGGAGTAGAGTGTTGTAGAGTGGAGTGGTGTAAAGTGGAATGTTGTGGAGTGACAGAGTTCCATAGAGTGTAGTAGAATGTCATGGAGAAAGAGTGAAGTAGAGTGGAGTGGTTACAGGGAGTAGAGTGGAGCAGTGTTGTAAAGTGGAGTGGCATAAAATGGACTAGTGTGGGAGATGAAAAGTGTAGTGGTTTAGAGCGAAGTGGTGTAAAGTGGTGTAGAGTGTAGTAAAGTGGTATAGACTGTCGCAAAGTGGAGAGGCATAGAGTGGTGTAGAGTAACATTAATTGGAGTAGAGTGTTGTAGAGTGGAGTACCATAGAGTGGAGTAGAGTGGTGGGGTGAAGAGTCGAGTAGGGTGGTGTACAGTGGAGTGGACTAGAGTGTGGTACAGTGGAGTGGCATACACTGAAATTGAGTGTTGTAGAGTGGAGGGGCATAGAGGTGCGTGGAGTACATCATAGTATAGTGGAGTGATGTAGGGTAGCGTAAAGTAGAGTTAAGTGTCATGGAGTGGAGTAGCATAGAGAAGAGTGATGTATAAAGGAGAGGCCTAGAGTGGAGTAGAGTGGCACAGAGTGGAGTGGCATACAATCGCTCATAGAATGTTGTGGAGTAGAGCATTATAGAGTGACAAAGTGGAGTGGAATGGAGTGTTGTAGAGTGGAGTACTGTTGAGTGGAGTGGTGTAGAGTGGAGTAGGGTAATATTGAGTGGAATGTTTTATAGTGTCATAGAGTGGAGTGTTTTGTAGAGTAGAGTGACATACAGTGGAGTAGAGAGTCATAGAACAGAGTGGGTTAGAGAGGAGTAGAGTATTATAGAGTGGAGTTGCATAGAGTGGAGTTGACTGTAGTAGAGTGAAGTGGTGAGTTGAGTGTCATAGAGTGGAGTGGTGTACAGTGTCATAGAGTAGAGGTGCACAAAATGGAATATGCATTGTGTGGTAGTGCACTCCTTTTACAAAGAACACATTTTCAATTGAAATGACCATTACATTTGCCCAGATACAGCGCACAAACAATTATGTGTGGACATCTGCATCCTCTAGTGTATTGATTTGTTTTGATCCTATTAAAATATTTGTTGCCACTCATTTCGAAACATGTCCACAAAAATGTGCTTTATTTGTGCTTTCCTAACTTTGAAATATTCTGTGATATATATGTACAAGCTGATTACAAGCATTTACATTTAACTGGGTGCAAGAAACAACATCCTACTGCCTTTTTACATTCCCATACCCTGCACGATTGTCACATAAATGCTCTCACTTTTTAGTCAGAGAAAGAAAAGTAGACATGGAGATCCCTAGAAGGCAGAGTCTAACATTTGACCTCTGAATGCAAAGCAAATGTGACAACATAACAATAAGAGTTAGAGGGCTGTTTATTGCTCATTCATTTCTGAACCCCAGCATGGTTATTTGGGCGTGTTTCAGGGACCACCCCCTTCTTCCAGTGCCTATGGCATAGGCACAAAATTAAGGAAGATGATTGCTTAAGTTGTGCTATTAGTAAAGAGCACTGCCCAAAATAAACAAGCTGATAAACAGAGCAGTGTTCTTTGCAGGCATGCAAGACTGATGAACTGGACTGGCAGAGAGAAGTACAATCAAACAAGCAGAAAGATGAGAGACAGGTAACCTGTTTAAATCAATACAGCAGTTTACTGCTGTGAACTAGAATACAGGAGAGATATAAAAACTCATCTACTCTCCTGGACTTCCTCACGAAAAAGAAAAAAAGGATTTCCAGAAAGTGAGCACTTGTGCAATAATACAAGTAGGCATTCAGTGAGGAGGTAACTAGGCTGTGCTCCACGGGAGGGTCAAAGACATGCTGGACAACCTAAAACAAATAAAGACAGCAAATAGAAAGCAAGCAAATGTGAGCACAGCTGTCTGGTAGGCTTCAACTTAAAAGTGAGATAAGTGTGAATTTTGAGTTCCCAGGCATCTTCCCATTTCTCTGGGTATGTAAGTTTATGCGCCTTAGAAGGTTCTAATGGACATCGGTTTCATAGTGCTGCACTTTAGTCCTTTTGTCACCAGTCTGTAATATTCACATAGCTGACCTTGAGTCAGTGCTGTTTGTTGATATTAATCCAAGAAGCCACTGAAAAACCTTGCAATCTTGGCAAACATGTTGATGCTTAAAGAGATGGTTTTGATGTGTGACCTTGACATATCAAAATCCCTTATTAAAGAATATCTCATCTAAAATGTTTCAGTATGCATTACCATTATCTGCCTAACACAGAATTGGCACCCCTTTAAATGCCTTTTCTGCACCGTGCTTGGCTGTAGTAAAAGTCTGAATAAAGGTTAATATACACGTTTCTCCAAAATGTCTTTGGCTTTGTCTTTCATTAGCATAAATCTTACTTAGACGTTTGCCAATTTGTATTTTTATATTTCTATAATTATTCATTTGTTTATGTGTTTATTTGTATTTTTTGTGTAGAGATGATCTGTGACAAAAGTCACCTTGCACTGCAAGCAATTTGACGGGAAATATTCCAGCCCATACTTAAGAAAACGTGGCGCCATAGAGCTGATACGTCACTTTTTCTACCCTCCCTACCAGCACCTAACGACACCATGGTTGCACAGTATTTATAATACGGCGTACCATGGCGGTCGTTAGCACAATAGCATCAAAGTTTTTGGTATTATTGTGGCACTTTGCTACACTAGTGTCAAAATGTTGACGCTAGTGTAGCAAAGTGCAAGGGGGCCCATAGGTTTCTATGAGAGCAGGCATTAAAAATGATGCCAAAAATGGTGCAGGGAAAGATGTCAAATTTCACTGCGCCATTTTTGCGGGCCTCTAAGCCCGGAATGCCACCTTGCATACATTATGCCTGGCACACACATAATGTGGCACAAGGGTTTACAAAGTGGTGTAATGCATGCATTACGCCACTTTGTAAATATGGCGCAGGGAAAAATTCACTTTTGCCACCTCAGTATAAAAAAATGTCACTATAACGGTGCCAAGGTGGCGCTAGAGGCTCTTAAATATGCCGCTCCGTTTTGCAAGACGTATCTCAAGATTAAAAAATTGTGCTGATTGACAAGGGAGGCAGGCCCTTTTGAGATTGAATGAATTTAGTCACCCCTTTGGCTTCTGGTAAAGACTCATTTTAAAATGTATTTTGAAAGTTGTCAAGTTTGATGTATTTGGAAGGTGTGGGCTTAGCAAATTGCATAATTGTGTGCCCAGGATTTAACAATTGTAGCTTCTTGTGTTTATCGGGTGAACTTAGATTACGACATCAGAGTCAGTTTTCTTGGCCTGAGTTTCAGAATTGTCGATCTATGTAAGAATTTAGGACATGAAACCCCCGCCCCCACTTCCCACATACACAACTCTCTCATGCATTCTGAATCAAAGTGCAGACTACATTACAATGAATTCTCTGATCTATGGGATGAGTGAAGTTCTTTGAGAGACACGTGATCTGTTTCCCTCGTGTTTAAGCTAAATTATGGCTGCTCGGTTTTGTATCCTATGCATGTTTTGGTCCCAAGTAGATTACATTTACAATAGGCCAGTCGGGACAAAACTAGTGCTCTTTTGAGTTTATTGTGGTGTATTTACTGAAAGAGGTGAAGTAGTTAGCATACATGATGACTGCTAAGATTTGATTTGAAAAAGAGAGATTACCATCAAGCCATGCACAAAAATGGGTTTTAACAGGTGATGGGTGGTTGCAGGTTCAGCTTGCAAATTTAGTGGCAATCTGTCTGTTTGGATTTCTTTCGTTATAGAAAATTTGATTTTCGTGGTATTGAAAATCATGTTGTTTTCCATTAGGCAGAAGCTAATATATATCAAGCAGGTGGTGAGGTTTAATCATTGTGGCTGCCTAATCAATAAATGTTAATGGCATGTCTCTCTTCATTGTGTAAAACCGGATTGTTTGTTATGCAAAGTGTTGCTAAATATGATCAAAGCTTGTGGTTGGTCTGGCGCCTCACCCTCAGTGAATTCCCTGAGGGGAAGGAGGTTCAGGATCAGTCTATAATATGCCAATAGCAATATATACGTGGATTTCTTCGTCACCCGGGGTGTGGTTATTGCATCTGGGGGCATATTTGTGAAAAGTGGCACTGCACCTAGTGCAGCGCCACTTTTCTTGCCCCCTTTATCGCCCCACTAACACCACCATGTGTGCTCCATATTTAACATACAGCGCACCACGGTGGTAGTTAGGGAACTAGCGTCAGAATTTTTGCTGCTAGTTCGACGCTTTGCAGGATTAGCGTCAAAAATGCTGACGCTTATCCTGCAAAGCACCCAGAGACCCATTGAAATCAATGTGAGCCTCCTTTTAACGCCTGCTCTGAACAGGTGTTAAAAATCCCAGTAAAACACACAAAGAAATCTGTTACATTTTTTTGCACCATGTTTCAGCCCCCCCTAGTGGGGGGACGCCCCCTTTGCATACATTATGCCTGGCGCAGGCATAATGTAGTGCACATGGTTACAAAGTGGCGCAATGTATGCATTGCACCACTTTGTAAATATGCCATGGCCATTTTGGCCTCGTTGAGCCACATTACCGTAAAAAAAATGTGCTAATGTGGCACAAGGAGTTGCTAGGGACTCCTTAATATGCCCCTTAGTGACTTTGGGGTCCGCCTTGTTGGAGTGCGCATTTATAATTCTGGAGATTGTTGGTCTGTACTAGCATGTATGCACTCATTTAGTTGTATTCTTGAAATGCATGATAGTACATACATCGTATTGAGATGGCACTTAACAATGACGGAATGATGGCGAAGAGCTTGGAAAATAAATCACATTATATTATCTATGGATTTGCCACATTAAGTTGAAAACTATTTCATACGTTATATTTTATATAGGTAGAGCCACTGTATGAAAATGTTTTTTTTTTTAAACCTGGTACATTGTAAACTACGTTAGTGTGTATTATAAGAATACCGAACACTGCCTTGCTAAAAGGGAACTTGAAAACTACAAGTGAGATTAAAGCCCACGGAGAAAACAACTTCCTCACGTTTTCCTTGTCTCTGTAATTAAGCACAGTTAACATAACACCTTTCTGTCAGAATAGAAAACTTTCATGTCCTGATGGAAATATTATCCTGCCATGATGTGGTAAGAGTCATTTCTGCATTAACATGGAAGAGTCGACACAGTGCGATGTCAGCAGCTGCATATTGTCAATCTTGAAATGGTGCTGCCGCCTCTTCACTGCCATGGAAACTACTTAACCAAACACGCTGACAGGAAAGCATTTAAACTTACACTGAATTTAGTGTCAGGTCGTAATATGACGTAAGACGATCTTTTTCCACACCTGCAGGGATGAAGAATGTTTAATTTGGGTTTTACTGCTCGCTATATGAAATACCCTTCATGCAAGGTGGGCAAGAACTTCTACTTAAGTATGATCTGTATCTTTTATAGATTCACACGCTAATTGAATGTCCTCCTAGATCAAGCTGAGAATCATTGGTAAAAAAAAATGCAAACATGGCACATCTTTTTTAGAGCCATGTCATAGGCTTTCTTATTACATTCAGTTGAACCTCTGCCCACGAGTCCCTTCTCCTGCATGGACCTGCATAAACCCCATCTTCAAGAATGTATGGGGGTTGGATAGGGCGGTTTATCTGTAAATATATAAAACAAACCAATGCTAGAGAACTACACAAGGAGGGAAGTAACATAGGGTCTGATTTAGAGTTTGACTGCTGGGTTACAAATGTGACGGACATCCCACCTGCCTAGTAAGAAGTACATTAAATCCTAAAACACTTGCATTTTGGTGGACGGTATATCCGTCGAAACTGTGGTGTAGTAACACGGCCGCCTAACTCTACTCGACCGCCTAACTCTGCATAAGGCCCTTATTTTTGCCAGCTTTGGAGCTTTTCTAGGTTTCACATGCTGTTACAATAGGTGACCTAGTACAAAGAGCCTGGGATGAGAGTGTCAAATGCCAATGCCTGTTTTTCATCTCTATTCAGCCAGTAGCGCTTATAGAATTTTACAAGGACTTCCTTGATTGCTGCCTTTCAAATCTCTCTCTTCCAGTGATATGCTGGCCATGAAGGCAGGCTTTACAGTTCTTCCTTGCTTTAAGCGAGTTGCCGCCCACCCGAGTAGATGGCTGTCAGATTCTGATAATTGAAACCTATGCACTGCACTAACCATTAGGCTTTGTTTGGATTTACAACGAATTATGTTACCTCATCTCACCATATGCTAGGAACAGTAGAGTTGGTGGCTTTGGGGACCTTGTCTTACTGACAGGATGATTCAAAGCCCTTTTAACTCCAAGCATGTGTAGAACCCACGCTGCCTCAGTCATTGGCTACTTGAAGATGTTAAAGACATCAATACCGGTGAACAACACCTACAGCCAAGCAACTTAAACTTTCTGTCCTGGGAAAAACAATAACATAGTGCAGATACAAACATCAAGACATACTTGATACACTCAACCCCTTGGCCACCAGCTTTCAATTACCTTAGGCAGTAGGTCAGAGAATGGGGGAGAAGGAGCCGCAGTATCAGTGCATGAAGTCCTTAGACCAGTGCTAATTCACCCACTGAAGTTTGAAAAGTTTGAAAGTTTTGTGAGCCAACTTTACGCCCCTAACCAACAAGATGTTTGTGCGAGGATTCTTAAAAGGATATTGACCTGACTTCGAAAATCATTTAAATTAATAACTAAAATTCAGGAAAAACAGAGTTACTAAGATCATGGTACTTGGGACGTTACCGTTTGGTGGGAGTCGGCCAGCAATATTAGAGCACCAGAGTATGAACATTCTACACAACTTTTGTTTTTGCGGTTAGCTGAAACACTCCACAAGGCATTGGGCACATGCTAGACTGGGTTATGACTTGGATAAAGCTGTTGGAAAGTAATGTTAACCTGGTCTGAAAATGTTACTGTATCCTGTGACCTTCCAGTCGAAAAATGAGGAAGACTGCCAAGTTTTTTTCTATTTTAAAGTTTTGTGAATTCTCTGACTTTTGCCCTACACAAAGTCTGCAAAGTGTCACTGTTTATTCTTGCCAGAGAACATTTTTTCTTCCATTGCAAGATAGTTCTCAGGACATAGTGAGATCATTTTTCTCTACTTCAACACAAACTAGAGTATAGAAGCAAACTTTTACTGTGCAAATTTACCTTTTTTGACGTTTTCTATACAATAATTGCAAAGATTTTCTGTGCAAGTTTATCTTTTGTAAGACTTTTCAGTGCTTAACGGCATTGAGTACCAGAAAATACTAACTGCTTTGTGTGAATTACATCTTTTGCAGAAACGTCTTGTTAGTCTTAAACTAGGTTATGTGCAACATAAATTGCTGCAAAAGTCATGGTTTTCACATGGAAGTATAAGCGAAAAATCCTTGTAAAATCTGAAACTTTTCCATAGACCTTTGAAAGATTGCAAATAAAATTATGCATCTTCGCACACCCATAGGGAAAGATAAAATGACTATGGTCAACATTTAAGACGTGGGCTGAGGTTCCCACCTCAATCTCAGCCGCATGTAATAGAAGAGTCCATGGTTAGCACCTTAATTACACTCGTGAAGCTTAGTAACAATTAACTGACTAGATCAATTCGCTTGGAAAATAGACTGTATATAGCTCTCACCCTTTTTAAAAACAAAACACAACGGGTGCGTGGCTTTAATGAAGACCGAACAAAGCATTTCTTTGCTAAGCTTCATGCAGGGGCTCCAGGGATGACAACATATTTGAAGACCCGGTCACCCAATAGTGATTTTTGAAGACCTACAGCAACCTTAAAGTGTGCAGGAGCATGTGGAACTCACCACCGAAGAGAAAAGATAAGGATCTCAGGTTGACAGATCACCTTCCAGTAGATGATTTCTGTGTTCAGATACTAAAAAAGTACTAGAGGTGAATTTTTTGCCCAGACAGTATTAATGGGTTTTAAAATGGCAAAGTAGCTAAACAGTACTGCCACAGAATGTCTTGTACTATGCTGAGTAATTTGATTTTCCTTGCAACATAATTTTGTCACTCACTGCCATATAATTTGGTCCTCCATTGTGTATTGTTCCAAAGGCCCTTTATGGGACTATGCATATACCAATATGCAAATGATAGCTAAGCATCCAACCTGATTTCAGTGGCACAAAATGTTGTACACCTTGCCAACTTCCTGATACAACAGCAGTGCACAATGGCATGAAACAATTTCAATCTAAAACCACTGAAAAGGGAACTCAAGGCCTTCCCCTCTTTTCCCTCACCACGGTGAACAGCGGACAGTTGCCTCCCTTGCTAAATCTATGGGGCGTCATATTTCAGAGTAGGCTGAAACTACTTGTGGACTTAAATAACGTGGCCCAGTTCTGTTTGTAAGTTCTTAGACACATTTGGTGCATACCACAAAATCATACATTTGATCTGTTGGTATATGCTTAGGCAATTTCAAGATTACATTCTGGAAATGCTCTCCTCGCGTTTCCACAGGTTCCTGGTCACCATGGAGGAGCTCTGTATGTGAATTCAATAATATAGCAAATATTTCTTAGGCTGTATCCAGAAATCTAAAAGTGCCTGTTGCTTGACCCTTACTACACTCTACTTTTCATCGTATTTGGGAACGAAATGACAACCCTTACGTTCAAAGACCACCTCTTAGAAGGGGTTTGGATTCCAACATGTGGAACACATGAACCAAATGCCAAGAGACAAGCAAGCACATACCCGCAGTCTTAGTTCACAGTTAGCCAGTATCTCCCACCACGGCAAACACCATCGTGGAAACTGCCTCAGAAAAACATTTGTGCACGCATGACTCGGTTTATAATGTAATCTCTGGCCCTATACTTAAAGGTGTATCCCTGTTTTTTTCACTCTTTCTGACACAAATTAATGTCACAAAATCCCAATACACAAGGAGACACATACACACTCTCAAATACACAGACTCACAGTAATCCAAAATATACCTGAGTGGCTCACTCCATCTATTTAGTGCTCACTAAGTCAGTGGGTCTCTTGGCTCTGGTGTAATAGAGAAATGTTTGCTTTTTCTTAAAGGCTGTTAGTGGGCTAACTGGTCAAATTTCTAAAGTAAGCAAGTTCCAGATACTATGAGACTACACAGAAAACAATAGGTCTTCCTTTGGGCTAAATACATGCTCTTTTAGAAGGTCTTTATCTTTGTTTGGCAGAATATATGGTGGAGTAATACTGCGGTGCATGTAGGCAGGTGTCATATAGTGTACACATTTACAGCCTAAGCAGCCCATCCTGAACCTAATGTTGTGCAACACCTCAACACAATGTAAATACTTAGAGCAGGCTTCTCTAATGAGTAACTTGTGAGCTACGGGTCGCTCTCCAGATACCTATAAGTAGCTCTCCTGTGCAGCCCGGCCTACTAAATTAGAAGTGTTTGTTTAGTGGAATTAACATATATCTCCCTGAATTGATAACTGCGTATTCAGGATCAAAATATGTGTATCTGCAAGAACTCATATGCTGATATTTGAAGAAAAATAGTTAAATTTCCACAATATATTTACAGCTATTATTTAAGTAATAAATTACGTGGCACTGGTGATATTTATTACTAATACTATTGCCTTGGTGCCAGGGGCATTGAAGCTGTGACTGTCATGTGTTAATCATGTAGAGACATTCCAAATTGTTAATGCCCTTTTTACAGTACTGCTGGCAACTATTCCTGATGCAAATAGGTTATCATTGCTGGTAATCTTGCATGTGGTGGCCACTAATGTGATCTTGGCTGACATGGTCACTATTGCTACACTGAAAACACTAGTAGCTTGGTATGATTTCAATTAAACATAAGTAGCCTTTAATCCAGAAAAGGTTAGAGATCTCTGACATAGAGGTATAACAAACTTTGGGGCCTTTTCACAAATGTACATATACATGTGTATATTTACTCCATTGTATATTTACTACTGCACTTATTTGTAACTACACTTTTTTGCTGTTCACCATTTCTGAGTGTAGGTATACACTTAGAGTAAACTTACACGCCTCATTCTCTGAAATCAGGGTGTAGAGCATCCTACTAAATGTTTTAGTGAAAAGTCCTTACTAGTTACTTTGCACAAATAGGTGATTTCTGCCACCATGGTGGACAGCTTTCCATTGGAAAGTATAGCGAAATGATTATAGTTTTTCATTATAAAAAAATGGATTATATTTTAATTTGTAATGTAAATGTTAATTCATTTAAATATTTGTTAATAACCTAGAACTAACAAAATAAAATATTACAGAACATTGACTCATTAACTTAAATGTGTTTTAAGTAATTCATTATTTTAAATATATTAATTTATTTTATGTTGTTCAACAATAATTTTAAAAAAACCTTCACTCACGGACATTTTATTGTAAATATGTATTACATTTTGTTAAAAGTTATGATGTGTTGAATTATTTAAATTGTTTTAATATGTTAATAATGATTAAAAGTTCAATTTACTTTTTAAAATAAGTGTACTATAACATTTAAAATAATAACAATTGTATTATTTTTTATCATGCACACGCAGGCATATATATGCGTAAGAAAGATAGATAGATAGATAGATAGATAGATAGATAGATAGATAGATAGATAGATAGATCAAATTCAAATGAATGTATAAATAATGATAGTGTTTTCTACTGTTTCGGCAGGGATAGAGTCATTGGAAAAGTGGCATTTCCCAAAATACTATCGATGGGGCAAAGTAAAATGTTCCCCCCTTGAAGTTAGTTGAATTTGTAACCTGCGTATGGGTAAAGCAGAGCAAAGTTTTCTGACTTTGCTGATGCCAAGATTTCCTGACCACATGCGGACACAACCAGGCTGTTTCCCAGCCACATGACATCCATATGTCATCCTGCAGCTGGAAACCCCAGCAAGGCATGGGATGAGAAGGTGATGTGGATAAAAAGTTCACAAAAATGTAAACACATTTTTCAGATTTGCAAGTTGACTGTGTATGCCCCCAAATATACCAATACATGGGTGCACTTTGGTGTAGCGTCTAAGAATCGATGATATCTTCTGTTGCTCCAATTGTACCTTTCACAAGCACAGAACAGGGGTGAAAGTCAATCTCCTGCAGCCATTTGGCGCAGGCGGATCTCCAGCCCTAGAGAAGCTTCCAAATCTTCAGGGGAGTCCAATTCAGCACAATGCCAATCAATATCTGTGAGATATGAGGCACTCCAAACAATCATTACATTCTACAGGGGTCATAATTTTGTGGTGTGCTACTAGCACGGAAATAGTCTTCCTCTCAAAGAAAATGGATTCTCGGCTCCAGCGAACCAAATTCCAAAAAGGCCACGTAAACTCCGTGCTCTTTGTACAATATTTTTAATTACAATTGGTTCCATCATTATTCTGGTCATCATTGAAATGTAAATTTCATTGCGCGTTGAAGTCTGCCGTGTTTTTTTTTTTTTAGACAAAAGGATTCTTAACAAGGAGCTTCAAACAAATGTTATTATTTAAAAAATGCAGAAGGAACAAGCACACTTGTATTTCACAATTAAAAACAAACAAAGAGAGGATGAAACATTTCTTCCATCCAGGACGCTCTTTGTAAAATGATAAAATTGGGAGAATTCACGAAAGACTATGGTAAAGCTATACATGCAAAAGTCTAAAATGCTTTGTGTGTGTATATCAAGCCAAGAAAGAAGTGAACCTAACAGATAGATTCAAGCAAGAATAGCAATATAATTCCACTATAAAGGTTTGGCTACTGCCTTTTTCATGTACTACAAGATTATTTGCCTTTTCTTGCTGTGTAATTTAGAAAATACCTGGGTGTTTTAATTGCACAAAATGTTGTGGTATAAAAATGTAACGGGTCCTCGTGAAATATGGTTTCCATCATCTAAATGACAGTCCTCAAACCACTCCACCAGATTTTCCATTGTCAGAACCACTAGCATTATCCACTTAAGTGTGGGTATCAGCGACACCTGCATTCCTTCCCTAGTGGGTCCGTCGGCCATTGGTCGACGCTGGGAAGGGCTGTGAAGAAAACTCTGATGCTCACACCAGAGGAATTTCCTTTTTATATTTTCATGTCAGGTTCCCCAACAACCCGAGGCTGTATTTTTATTTTTAATGACGACGCTGATGTCATTACACTGAAAGTGAAATGCACCGATTTCAATCATTTCACTTTCACTACATAAGCTCAGTGGCATATCTCATCTCCCTGAGCATGGTGGAGGTATTGGTGGAAAAAGGAGGTTCTCCCCTTTCCAATGTTATCCCTCATTAGTGGATCCCCTTTTCTACTGCCTCATAGATTGCATGCATGATTACTTTACACAAGTAAACAACAACGGTAATATTCACAATAACTCGAGTGTAAGCTGCTGCCTTTATTATATGTGATCAAAAGAACCTGGGATACTGCCAATGTTGAATTGGATTTCATGATGAAATGTACAATAACTTTTATGATTTTATGAGTCCATTGTTATCACAGACTAGCCTATTTAGGGCTTAATGTAGCAAGGAAAGTTGTTTATGGCACTGTTTTGATTACATATAATTGGAGTTTATTTAGATACTGTCATTTATAATTTGAATTAATGGTGAGATTAACAACTTTTTTAATTTCCCAAATTAATTGCTGAAAGTGATAAGGTTATTCGAGGTGCAATTGTGTTGAATATGATAATCATGTATTACGTGCTGTGATCATGATTTGTGAAAATATTTGTTATATTATTAATCAAAATGCAATTGTAGGTGACTATGCATCATCAGGAACAACATCAGGAACAACTCTCATTCCACCTTATTCATGCATTGACCTTGTAAATATTGGACAATC
This sequence comes from Pleurodeles waltl, assembly GCF_031143425.1. NCBI lineage: Eukaryota > Metazoa > Chordata > Amphibia > Caudata > Salamandridae > Pleurodeles > Pleurodeles waltl. The sequence continues at coordinate 404,454,759 of NC_090443.1, read as the reverse complement.
GTACTTTTAAAAAGGAGAGCGTACAAGAGGCAAAAAACAAAAGAGAGGACGAAGTGTGCTAGCCCTCTTGTTATGTTAAACTTTAGACAACCAATGGGAATGAACTGGTGTGAATTTAATCATGTACGCCTCATTGGATTGCAAACATTGAGAAAGGCATGTAACTGAAACGTTTGTTTGTCATTTCAAATAAAACTTTAGAAGTTTGAGGACCTCTTTGAGTACCCATTAATTTCTTGGAGGATAATTTAATGCTGCAAGTTCACCCTCACGAACAGCACCCGTTGAGTGTTCTGCTGTACTAGTGGGACGAGTAAATGAATATATATATATATATATATATATATATATATATATATATATATATATATATATATATATATAAAGAGAGAGAGAGATACTCGCAAGGTCCTAAACCTCTAACTGTTATTGTCATCTGTTCTATATGGTTCTTTATCATGTTTTCAGTTACTATTTAATGCTAATGTATAATAATAGTGTAGTGAATAAAAGGTAGTTGAATTTTTCTATTTTTTTCCAAATGATGGCTCTCGCGAGACGCTCAGGGAAGCTAGACACACAATCCCATGCATGCACTCCGCGGGAACTGTGCTTCCTATTTGGCTCTTGCAACCCACTCGCAAGACTGTGTAATTAGAATTAAGTTAAATACACTGGACTAACTTTTCCTGTCAGACCTCTCTCTTAGATAATGGGTGTGTATAGGAGGGTGCGTCAAGAGAGACTGGCCTTTCCAGTGAGACCTCTGTCTCAGATGATGGGTGTGTAGTAGGTTGTATACATGGACTACCTAGCCTCTCCTGTTAACCCCTGTCCCAGATGATGACTGTGCATAGTAGGGCATGTACATGGACTAGCCTGTCCTGGCAGACCTCTTATTTGACAGGTGTGCATATTAATCTGTGTACATGGACTGACCTATTCTGTCATAACTCTGTCTCAGATGACGGGTGTGCATAGCAGGGTGTGTGGAGGGAAAATGGCCTCTCCGTTAGAGACCTCTCTCTTGGATTACAGTTGTGCATAGTATGCTCTGTCGAGGGACTGTCCTCTTTGCTAACACCCCTGTCTCTGGTAATGGGTGTGAATAGAAGGGTGTGGAAAGAGACTATACTCTACTCACAACTCTTACAAAGCTGATGGTCATAAACTGTACACTGTAACAAACACCATCTCCAGTAATATTTCTTCTTACAATACCAAATGTGCATACTACAGTGTATCAAAGATCACCTACTCCTTTCTACTGTTTACAATCCTGCAAGAGTCTCAAAAGATCCTAACTTTTTTTGAAAATAAGAATTAACAATCCACTCATCACAGTACTTATCTCTTACACACTTCCTTCCAAAAACAGTGACCACAGTAAGCATTTCTACTGATGAAGTGTATTCAGAACTCATCTACCCCTTTTGTTATTCACGATCCCGCAAGTGTCCAGCGAGATCATAATAATTTGTTAAAAACAATACACATTTATTTTCTTCACAGTAGTTATCTCTTAGACACCTTGGGGTATATTTTCAAGAACTGATGCATTGCTGTGGTCACGTGTTGGTGGCATGAGTGAAAGGACCTGACTGCCTATGAGGTCCAACAAGACCTACAGGGTAAGTGGCAAAAAGGGACAATATCTCCAATTGTTTCAGGCTCAGTAGCGCAGTATGCTACCTTTCTGTGCTGCACTGCACTGAGTGTAAGGGAAAAGGATGGAAATGGCCACATGTCCAGTCACACATCATAGAAATGTAACTTAAAATAACCACTCACATATTGCACAGCCCAGCCCACATCCGTTATGTGTGTTTAGTGCATGTGTGATGTGCTGCACCGGTCCTACTTCACCGCTGGATATTGGGATTTGTTGGGCAATGTATAACATCAGTATCCAGGACTACGAGTCCCACAATACCAAACATAAGATCTGGACTGGAACACCACAACATTGCAAGACACTGGAACCCTGCCCCCCCTGACTTGGATAATGGTTGCACCATGGGGCTAGTGGGTTTCTCTTGGGGCCAGGCAGCCAAATCTGGACTGTAAAGCAATGGAATGGGGTTGTCACAGGATCATTTCCTCACCTGAGAGGGAAGTCGGGTGTTGGGCATGTGAAGTACCGCTGCATAGGACCATGTGAAGAGTCATGTCCAGAGGGTACAACAATAGTGGCGCAGGGCAGCACAGCAAGTGGCCATGCTGTCCTGCCCTGCACTACAGGGAAAGTGCAGAAATGCACTATATTTACAAAATATGGTGCATTGTTGTTCCTTCCCCCAGCACTGGCGCCCTTATGGCTGCCTAGTGCAAATACAGGCACCCTTGAAACATGGTGGAAGGGTGCCTGCATTGTATGCAGGATTGTCTTTGGGAACTCATCCTGCACAAACACAATCCATGGAGGCATTTTACTCTTTCTATCTGTGCTGCAGAATGCAGCACACATGGAAAGAGGCACAAATGAGGATAAATAAATGTCTTTCTCCTTGTTACATCTGCCTTGGGGAGGCATATGGTTTTGACATATTTTCAGGTTTACACATCCCTGTAAATCTGGTAATGTGTCAAAATCTATAGTGGATGCGTTGAAAAACCCACCACAATACCCATGGAATGCCTCCTTGATGCAGAGTAAGGCAACATAGCCATTTGACCTGCCTTGCCTTACTCCATATCTATGAGGCCATGAAAATTCCTTCAAATTGCCTTTGTGTGGCCCCATAGACATGGGTCTGCACTCAGCGCCACTAGAGTGTCAAAACAAGTGTTGACCTGGCAGTGCATGTGGCTTGCAAATCTGCCCCAAAGTCCCTAGCATGAAACTGCATTGCACAGAGCTGCACTGATGTGTGGGGTATAAGCACACAAGTGTAGCCTGCCATGGTAGCCAACACCCTAACTCAGATTATATTTAAACATCTCAGGGGGTGTGTGCAAGTGATGCATAAAATAGGGACGTGTGTCTCTTCGAACAATAGATGGTGTGTGAGACTGGTGGGCTCCTGATAGTGATGTTCAATGTAGGTTAGGCTGAACACATTGAACTGACACTGTTTAAATGGGGGCACATTGCATAGCAAGGAGGTGATAAATGGCGTTTGTACTGCATGGTAGCCTAAGCAATACACATGTGCTGCTGTGTCTGATAGTGTCACACATCTGTCGCAGCTGGGAAGGGATGGCATAGAAGAGGGCATAGGTGTACTACACCCCACATGTGAGGCAGACCAGGAGAAGATGTAGCAAGTGTCAGGAGGGAGATGGAAGAAGGAATCTCGTACCAGGCTAGACATGTCAAAGCAGGAGGATGACAAACTGGGAATACAGAAGTGGCAGGATGAGCTAGGTTGCCACAACTTCGGGCAGGATTCTGTGATGGTTTGAGGCTGAGAAGTATGGGTTTGGTTGTGTGGCAAACCAGTGTAGGTACATCAAAGAACATCAAAAGTACTAGCATGTGTGGGTACAGCTTGATACATAGCTCACAAATACAGAGCAGCCATGTTAGGCAATTGGAAGTGATGAATCTAATTGTAACTTCTTCATCACATGTGAGTCAATGTATGATCAGGCTTCCATCTGTGTGTGACAGTAACTGGAGTCACTGAGCCTAAATGAGGGATTGCCAGAGGAGTCATGTACACATTCAAGTGAGTGGGGCTGAGTCTAACAATGTATGATACTCAGCAGATAACCAGCTCTGGCATTGATGATATGGGGAGAGCGTCAGCGCTAGCTATCTACCTAGTTTGACTGTGCATATCCCTTCAGAGTTAGCACACACTAGCTACTGTTTTCACAGATAGAACAACCATGGTAAGTACATGCACATACACATTCCGGCAGTGTAACACGTTTGCTAGCTGTGTGGAATAGTGTGGATGCATGACCAATATGAACCTTGCCCACATGAAGATACAATGTCTATGCAAGACAGCACATCAGGAATACCACTATGGTGTAGTGTGTGTAAGGCTAACAGCAGGATCAAATGAATACATCAAACAACACACATCACTTTCACAGAAGCTGTGGCCTTAGTAGTGGCCAGATGGAATGCTTGGCACCCTGGTGACTTAGGGCAATTTTGGTGCAATGCGCTTAGTAGTGCTGTAAATACATGAGATAACATTAAGTATAGCCATTGTAAAAAAGAAGAGCTAATCTCATCAAACAACACACATCACTTTCACAGAAGCTGTGGCCTTAGTAGTGGCCAGATGGAATGCTTGGCACCCTGGTGACTTAGGGCAATGTTGGTGCAATGCGCTTAGTAGTGCTGTAAATGCATGAGATAACATTAAGTATAGCCATTGTAAAAAAGAAGAGCTAATCTCCAAGGTCGATGTGTACTTTACTTCAACTTACCTGCTCTGGCATGACAGGCCAGCAAGCTGTATAACTGTGATGCAATGTGTGGTATGACACAAACAAACAACCTTGTCACACAGTTGCATGAGAATAATGCACAGATACTGCCATCTCAAAGGCAACTACAGTGCCACTTCCTCTCAATACATACAAGTCACATAGGTACTATACATCAATGTTGAGATGAAAGTGAATGAGGATAAATACTGTATGTCAGTCACATTACTCCTGTCAACATGTAGCATTGATGAACATTGTCATATATATCCATTTTATTGCAGAGGGAGAAACTCCTCCTCCTGATCAGCTGCTTGTCCAGGATGACCACCCTGCTACCCTTGACATCCTGCTATCCATGGACGAAGACACATATCAGCAAATCCTGGACTACATTGTATCACCTTCTTTGGGTGTGGGAGGGGCTGACAGCATCATTGGGTCACCAGAGGAACTGCCTACAAATGGACCTACACCATTGGCAAGTCCCAGGCCAGCTCTGTACTCTGAGGACCCACAGGTTGTTTTACAATGCCAAGCGGTAAGAGTCCAGCGGCAGATGTTGGATGAGGTGTGGGCGGGGATGGAGCCCATTGTGGGTGCTCTAGAAGGAGTCGGTAGGTACCTCAGTCCCAATAAGAAAACCTCTGATACAATAGGAAGCCCTACAGACAACTCCAGGGATTGGAACAGTCCCTGGCTGACATCACTGATGTCATGAGGCAGAGGAAATAACAACCCTGCCAATGAGACACCAGTGAGGTTGCCACCTAGCTGGGACCTATCTGCACCATCTTTCAATCTATGGAGTGGAAGCAGGACTCCTATATTATAACAATGGGCGCCTTTCACTGTGACATTGTTGCTGTTCTGACAAGCCAACAGACCATTCTTAGCGCTGTGCTGTCTTCCTTGTTGCAAATGCTGCTGGGGACAAGGAAGCCATATCTTTAGCTCCTGATGTGTGTGTGCTTCATATGCTTTCTGCACATACACCACCACCCTTATGGGAGGCAGTACACACGACAGACGAAGAAGAAGTGGACTTTCCCACTTTCAGGCAGAGTACTTCCCAATAACATTTGTCTGTGGCCCTTGTCCTGTTTCACATTGGACCTGTGTTGAGTAACATGTAATCGCCCTTGTCACCCGGCACTGTCTTGTTTGTGTTTGCCCATCTGTTGCTCTCATTCATTTGTGGACTGTCAATGTGGCCTTTCTTCTCTAATGGCAATGTGGAACTCCTCCTCACTGGCACACACTCCTCCTCCACAAGTCACGACATGTATCTCCCATGGACTCAGTCTGGAGAAGGAGAAACAACGCATGACCTCACGTGCAGGTAAGAAATCGACAAACCGCTTACCTTTTTCGACGCACACTCGCCCGTGTGGAATATTTTGACGCGACCCAGGTACATTTTCACGCTAACAGTGTTAGCGTTGTGTTTAAAAGGACATGTAGACTCTTTTTGCTTTTTAATTAATAACTTGACTTGTGTGTGGTGGATTTTTGTCATTTTGGTCTTGTTTTGTGTAGATAAATATTTTCTATTTTTCTAAACCTGCGTTGTGTCATTTTGTAGTGTTTTCATTCAGTTACTGTATGTGTTGGTACAAATACTTCACACCTAGCACTCTGAAGTTAAGCCTGCCTGCTCGTGGCAAGCTACCAAGGGGGTGAGCAGGGGTTAGCTGAGGGTGATTCTCTTTTACCCTGACTAGGGTGAGGGTCAGGTGGTAACCTGACTGCCAACCAAAGACCCCATTTCTAACGTGTTGTATGTCTGTTAGTGATTGGACTAAGTAGATCGTGGTGGATGCGGTGACCCTAAAGGCTCTACCTACTATATAAAGAAAACTGTGTGTCATAGACCCAGGGCTACACTTGACTAGGGAAATAGATAATATCAGCCCTATGTGCATCTAAACTAGCAAGAAATTACTCAAGATCACAAGCATGAAGTGCCACAATTAGCAATCAGTAAATGGTAAGGGTGAATGGACTTTCTGGTCAGGTGGGGGGTACTGCCATGGATACTAGACAGCAAACAACACTGATGTGGTGATAAAATGGTACAAGGATGAGTGTGTAAGTGGCTGGCATCAGTGTGTGAACCAACACATCCTTGATTAGTGACTCTGGGTTGACATAATTATCAATGCAATAGATGTAGCATAACAGTGTGTTAATTGGTGACTACCTTCTTTGGCCAGTGTGTCCAAACATAGCAAGAGGGCCACACACAGTGCACAATCATGATTGAAGATCCCCTAAGTATCTCTATTGCAAAATTGACAGACTCTTGTCCATAGGTGTTTCACAAAGTTACACATATATGCAAACACTGCATGGAAATCCTACAGCATGTGCTTAAAACAACCTAAGCATATATGACGTCTCCTACGCAGTTAATCATTAAGCAGTTGTGAAAGTGGAAAATCTTGTTTATTAAAATAATTAAATCTAAAATGACCTATACTACACTAACTTATTTATATAAACTGTGACTAAACTAACCTATGCTAAGTAACCTACACTACATTAACCTAACTCTATCTTAACGTACCTTAACTTAAACTACTCAACACATATGCCACAACAGACATGTTAAACATCAAATGTACCCCACTTAATACACATAGTCACACAATACAAACATTAACTATACACAAGTAAGTTAAACATTAAAACCTAAACAAATATATATTTTTGTATTTTATTTTTTTATTTGTTTTGTATTGTTTATAAACACATCCTAAACATCAAACTCCGCACCAACTAAAAAATTCTACCAACTCACTAATCAAACATTAAACTTACTTTACTAGACTAACCTATCCTGGTGCTACAACCTATTCTAACATATGCTAAAATACTAATCTATAAAACCAAGATACAAAAAACAGGGGAAAGGCTAATGGCCATATTTATACTTTTTTAGCGCTGCATTTGCGTCATTTTTTGACGCAAAAGCGGTGCAAACTTACAAATATAATTGTATTTTGTTAGTTTGTGCCACTTTTGCATAAAAAAATGCCGCAAATGAGGTGCTAAAAACAGTATAAATATGGGCCAAAATGTCTGAGGGAGGGCTATTTTCTGTGCGCTAATCCTGTCCACAGACTACTGCAATGTATGCATCATATGCTGCATTGTAGCAAGTTTGGACACCATTCCAGCCATCCTTTGTTTCAGGTCTGCAAGATCTTTCAGGGCCTGGGTTTCAAAATCCGAAGGAACTCCTGGGGTCATGTTCAATTACTGTGGTGCGTAAGCCGGCTGATCTGTTGATGTTCCTGGAACAACCACTGCTCCTTCATGATGGTGTACGTCCACATCCTGGCTGGTGCTTCCCCCGGCCAGTCCTTGTTGGCCTTGAGTTCTGAACTTTCAGGTCCCGGCTGCCATCCCTTCTATGTACAACCTTCCAATGTGCCTTTAGGCCCAGGCAACGTGCCTGAGGTGGCGGCACCTCTCCAACCTGATTGTATATGCCTTCTGTTCTGCAGTCATGTTGTCTGGTGCAGAGGAAGGAAATATGTATCAGACAAAGCTGAACTTGTACATGTTGGCATCAATAATAGGCTTAATTTCAGAAAACATCACATGTGGCATGTCTGGCCAAAACAACATGTAGTGAACCAAAAATTACCAAGCTTCACAAGGAACATATACTTGTCCTAATTTAACAATGCAAACATACTCAGGTGCTGGCATTGTAGGTATATGAAATGGCAGTCGGCACAAATAATCATATAACCATAATAATGGAATGGTACACATGGTCCACCTAGGGAATCCCTGGTGTTAATTATGCAGCATGCAACAGGGTATATGCTATGTTCAATAACCTTTGTGAAATGAGTAACGTCTAGCTAGTTCAGGTATTGTGCCTCAGCATTGATTAACTGATATGGCAAATACACAAGGCCACATACATTGCAGCATAGACTGACTTTGTGCCAGGTTGTTGAATCATTGATGTAGGGTGGTTAGCTATCTCTATTCAAACAGACCTTTTGGAACCCTATTACATAGCTCATGTAATAAATTTCAAGCAATACCCTGGGGACCTTGACATATCCTAGTGTTTGTCCGTACATGTCAGCAAGGATTTGTTCCTTGATGCACATTACATAATACCATAGTCATGTAAGCAGTGTGTGCATGCATGCTGTAGAATTACCTTGTGCTGTATCTTGCAGGTATTCTCCAACTATGAATCAAGGGTGACATGTTTGATGGGAGTCAGTAGGGGTAATACCAGCAGTAGGCGTACTGTGTAGTGGGCTGTGTGCTGACAACACAGTGCAGACATGCAAGTGTTTCTTTACACATTGTTTCTTTAAAATAAAACACTAAAAAAGCATTGAGTATATATTAGACCATGAGTTAATACCATATGTAGACTGATGACATGTCCCACATGTCCCACATCTACCCATACCTTTTCTGTCTGCACTGAGGTAGGAATCCTCACAGCCTGTCAGGACCTTTCAGGCAAAATGTCCATACATTGCCATGTGGACAACTACACTAGCGATGTGTATCAGACCGGCAGACTGAAGTTGAATCGTCCTAAGTCCTGTTCTAATAGAATTTCTATCCTTTATCCTTAAAACCACCATGACATTTTGAAAAATAGTCCTCTGTCACACCATCTCACATGTCAATGATATGCTGTACTCTGAGGGATGCTCAGATACCCATGAGGAAGGGATTACAGTGTTTTGCTTTTCACTGATGACCGAGCTGACAAGAATCTCTGGAATGCACATCTTAGTTCAAAGAAGACATTTATTATTTCACCATGAGGTTCCTAAAAGGAGATCAGCATGTTGAAAGCACATGTTTAAAAATAGTCCCAGCAATGAAAGGAAAACATACCAAAATGATTCTCCACTGCAATGTACACAGCAAGTATATGTATTTATATTATAATGCAAAGCAAATAATGAAGTAAAAATGCATCACCTTGGGCCTGCCAAGTCCTTCATCTTTCTCATGCCAGCAAGATGATGACCCCATTTGAACGCGAAAGAGAAAGAGAAAGAGATCTTTACCCTCACGGGAAAGATATCAGGCATCCGACGTCTAAAATCCTGATTGAGGCCACTCACCCTCTCTCTGTCGCACTGGGTCTTTTTATATCTTAAAAAACCAAAAGGAGCTTTCTGGAAAAAAAAACTCATTTCGCAATTCAAACATGCTGGTTAGTTTAGGTCAGGGTTGAAAGAAACAGGTTGGAACTGGCCAGTTTCCCAAGGTGTCTTTTCCGAGCCTAAGCCATTCCCTGCCATACCATAAACATCTGTATAGTACATCTTTATCATGCTGACTGACTAACTCCTCCATATTATGTACTAGCTCTTCGGTGATAATATGTCCTAGCTCTTCGGTGAGAAAGAGCACGAAAACAAGACAGAAAAGTACTAGCAGCCTTTAACATGGCAGTGTCTAATGCTATGATAAAGTCAATAGGCAGAATGAACCTAAGGCTAAACTGAATACAAAATGTAGTCTGTAACTGGTGAACACTGGACAGCTAGTCCAGTTACAAAGTGGTGCATCACAAAGTCAGTGGTCAAAACACACATTTTACTACATACAGTTGCCATATTTGATAAATGTGGCCTAAGTGTTAAACCAAAGTAAATGATTACTATGGACACATTCACAGCAGTACACAGGGATATACCATTTGTCCGCTTAGATTACTTTAATAAATTATACATTTTAACTTTGCCACCTCGGAAATACATATGCAGCACCTATCCTAAGATGGAATGTTGTTTTCTGATGCCTAGCCTGCTCACAGTCACACAAGTTTATCTGATTCCTAAATTTGGTTAGACGCCTAGCAACTGGTACATGTATGGATCCCAAAACATTTTAGTTTTTGAATGGCATGAATGTCTGACCATGCCTTTAATCTTTCACACTGTACCAATTATGGTAACGATGAGAAGCATATTCTGCACGTATGGAAATAGTATGATGTGAACACACAATAGTAGGACTATTAAATTTGAAAAGATTTTCACTGTGAATAGTTTCCTATAAGCCTGTAATGTTGATAATTGGTAATGTTGTCTGGGATACATGTTACAACCCAACCCCACCTGTGCCATGCTCAAATTTGGACTTTGGCAAACATGCAGTCTATTGAAAATCCCAGCCTATCTAATTCAACATTTCTGTCATATATTTTTGGGAAACATTTGTTACTTTCATCCATGGTATGGATGCTAGACAGTTGAACTTATGATCATCTGTTGGTATTGGGGCTGTTAATGGTACATGTGCCATAATCATCTACACCATAGCTGGCCAGACATTACTATAGCAGATTATGAGCCATCAATCATGTGGGCCTGCATACTGTGGCAATACATGCACAATGACATTTGTCTCCATCTATTGCACATGCCATTTTACACTACATCATTTGTGATTTTAATGTAAGGAACTTTTTTTACAGGCTAATGATGATACCCCTTACACATGTCAATGCTACCAATTTCAGAGATCACACACAATCCTTACAGTGCAAAGAAAGCATTAAGGTGACACTCACTAGTAGTGCTGTTTTCCTCAAGGGTCAACCTCAGAAGTTGTGTATGGTACAGGTCCACCTACAAGACAAAAAGATGGTACATCATGTGTCTGGTGACCAGAATACAGCCAATGTGCAAAATCATCCTTTCTTGCTACATTGTGCAAGGATGCATACATTTAATGGCTACATGAAAAGTCAAATTTGACAGACTACATTGTCCAAGATATTAATTTTGCTGGGGCCTTCTCAGCTCTATACATATTCTGAACAATGATTCACACATCAGACAGTAAACATGCTTGTTTTTCTCCTTTACTTAGCTACATACCTGTTACAAGTTCAGGGTAAATACACATTAACCATTCATACCATGTACAGGCTCATTTGTTAATTGTGAGCATGTTTCCAAATACATGTATGTGAAATTAATTTGGGTGAACTAAACACCCTATCCAGCCTGTGGTGTGATGAAATGTGAGTGTGCTTCCCTGCAACATACATGGTGGATGGCCCCCAAGGTCTTGAGCCAGTAATGAACTTGCAGGCCACGGGACAAGACTCCCTGCACAGTATTGGAGGGGTCCTCCACTACGTCTTGTCCTCCCCTGCACTGCGTGGTCTGTTGGGGCTATTGATAGATCAATGTGAACAGGCAGCTGGGGCATGGTTTTTGCATTTAACTGTGTTAGCCTGTAATATGGAATACAATAATGAAAATATCTGAACCTTCCAGTTGAAAGATCACTACCATATTTTTGCTAAAGACACACAGCTACAAGCTTATGAAATATATGTACATACTCCAATCCAAGAAGATCAATCAGATCAGTCTCCCAGCTCACCACATCTGCCCATCTGTGCTTCAGTTGGTGGATAGTGCAGTCAACTCCAGAGATACGGCTTACGTGGTACTGGGCCTTCTCCCACTGTACCTTTCACTCTCTGGTATGTTAACCTTGACTCACCCTACCCCTGTTGATATCATGTTGGGGCCATGGTGGACAAGCAGCCAAAGCAGGGCCTCAAAATCCTCCTCAGACAGATTTTATGATCTGCCTATCCCAGAATTTCCTTACATAAAATCCCACCCTTATCTGTAACTAAACTGAACCTAACCCATAACCCTAACCTCAAAAACAACAAACCCCTAGATAGACATACACCCAACAATACAGTGACCAAAACAACACAAAAGACAAATACAGTGTACAAATAACAATATTTTAACACAACATGGACAGCACAGACACCGACAAGGCCAAAATTCGCAATCAAGGACAAGAGCACACACCAAACGCCTCCACCAGCCAGCACAGACCAAAAGGCCGTTAGTGAAAGTAACTTCACAGCTAGATTGTAGCATGGCAGAGCCATTCTGTCATTTCTTGGGTGAATGCTACACATTTTCTACAAATGCGTCGTTTTTTCTGAGGCATTAATAGAGAAATGGCCAATGCGCGATTAACGCACAATGCATTCCAATGCATTGATGCGTGACTTCCGTACGACGCTCCAGGTCCAATGCGTCATGCAAATGGGCAATGTGTGTGCTTTGATTGATGTAAGTAGCCTATTGTGAGTGGTACAGTGTAGTGAATTGAGCAATGCAGGTAAACATTTCCTGGGCTCACTTTTCTTGCTCATCCTTTCTTGCCTGACAAGCTTGAAGACTTGAGATGTGTTGCATGTGTATGTTAACAGTGCTCATATGTGTGACTCATTGCGTTCATGGTGCAGACATTATAACTGACAATGGGGGTCATTCTGACCCCGGCGGTCAAGGACCGCCGGGGTCGGCGGTAGCACCGCCAACAGGCTGGCGGTGCTCCGCCGGGCATTCTGACCGCGGCGGTACAGCCGCGGGCAGAAGCGGAAAGTCGGCGGTGTACCGCCGACTTTCCGCTGCCCATGGGAATCCGCCATGGCGGCGCAGCTTGCTGCGCCGCCATGGGGATTCCGACCCCCTCACCGCCATCCTGTTCCTGGCGGTTCCGCCCGCCAGGAACAGGATGGCGGTGAGGGGTGTTGTGGGGCCCCCGTAAGAGGGCCCCACTTTGAATTTCAGTGTCTGCTCAGCAGACACTGAAATTCGCGACGGGTGCTACTGCACCCGTCGCACATCCTCCACTCCGCCGGCTCCATTCGGAGCCGGCATCCTCATGGAGGGGTGTTTCCCACTGGGCTGGCGGGCGGCCTTTTGGCGGTCGCCCGCCAGCCCAGTGGGAAACCCAGAATACCGCGGCGGTCTTTTGACCACGCAGCGGTATTCTGGCGGTTCCCTCCAGGCGGGCGGCTCCCGCCGCCCGCCGGGGTCAGAATGACCCCCAATATATTTTGGTGAAATACACATACATGTTGTTAATTGTGGAGACCTTTTCATCAATTTCATGTGTTGTAGTTTGTATTATGCTTGGCCGCACTTAGGTAGCTGTGTAGCAGGCCTTTTTTCTTTCACAGACTTTGCAGTTCTATGCAAAATATATACACATTGTTATACATGATTATGCACAAAGTTTAAAATCATGTCTGCATTCCTACCATGGGATGTGTTACAAACTCAAACACACCCTTAGAATGACATACACTGGTTGCTTCAGCCAGTGTACAGTGTATGTGCCATCCAGCCAACAGACTGACAGTATAGATATGAAAGGTATGCGGCTAGGCCAATATGACACCTGTTATTGTGTGGCAGACATCATTTACCAGGCTAGGGGGCTGATTTGGATAATGACGGATGGGTTACTACATCACAACGGTGATGGATATCCCATTAACCGAAATCTAAAACTTTTAGGATGAATGGGATTTAGAATTTGGCATACAGGATATCCGTTACCGGTATAATAGAGTAACCGTCCGCCAATATCTAAATTAGGTCCAAAAATACCCAACAACCACCATAAAATGTTCTGGTTCACACACATCCGCTGTCTGGGTTTGGTGGCGGGTAACATATGTATGGGGCATGCACAATACACCTGTGTTTGCAAAAAATATTAGCCTATAGTTTGATTATCACGAGGATAGCTTGAGTATGCCGAACAAGTGTGATGACTTCCAAGTAGGAATATGTTTACCATTTCCATGCATCACATTATTCTGCAACAGAGAGGGGTTTCCTAAACTTAGAATGTAGGTAGCCATTCACATCATATGGTCCTATGTACATTTACTGACAGATTACGCCACTGTAACCTGGAATGCATCAGTGCATGCTAACTTGATACAATTGATATAGCATGTAGTTATACCTTGGCATCTTTTTTGTTCTTTAATTTTCTGTCTCCCGTTTTCATCAGCACACATAGGTGGAGCAGTAGAAGTCACAGCATTGTTTAAGAGTAAGACACACCAATACGGTCACATCCATTCCTTCATGTAACAGTTGCATCCTTGCCAAAAAGGGTCAAGTGTGCCTGTATTGGGCCTAGGTAGCAAATCCAGCACCGGCACAGATCAAGACTCAACATTTATATGTATTATGTAAGATACCACAATGATTTTCCTATGTGCTTACAAACATTGGTGTAGCATGGGGAGACAACCTGGATTGCACTGTGTCCCCACGCACATCATATGGGCCTTTGTTCACAGTCATAGGACAATGAGGTCACTAAACTGGCCTTCACAAGTGTCAGGACGGAACAAATATCAAGACTTACAACACACTCAGTCAATGCACACTGTTTATATCTACACTCCCTTTGTATTGTGTTAGAATGTCTGACAGTCAGTACACTGTAGCAGCACACATACTCACAACATGTGCACACTGATACACATTGCTACCTCTGTTTGGTGTATGTCTTCCCAAAGCACATGCGTTTGACACATGTTGTTAATATGCACACATATTTTGGTCTACATGATATTCTCTTGGGGTGAGTGTAATACCTAGCTACAGATCTTTATGATGGGCCAAATTGTATTAGGAGAGATGTGAGTGTTTGATGTTTACAGTGACTGTGAAATGAAATTGCATACATTTATTTACATTTTTGAAGAATCATTCACAAAAATCACAAACAATTTATGGCTCTCAAGCTATAGCACATTTCAGTGAAAAAGTTCTGAATAATGAGGTTTATTCTCAGGGTACCCGGAATTGTGGCAACATTTTCCCCTCTATCCTCATCTTCAACCTCATCCTGTGCTTCTTGGTCCTCATGGCCCACATCCCATGGTACATTTGTCCTCACACAGATGCTGTGCAGTATACACCACCGTAGGATCATTTTGTAGACCATGGGGAGAGGATAGCAATCTCCCCCGGACATGTCCAAGCACCAGAAGCGAAACTTCAGGACCCTGAAAGTCTGCTCCACAATACCCTTGGTCTTGCCCAGTGCCTGATTGTAGTTGCGCTCTGCCTCTGTCAGGGGATGTGCAAATGGGGTCATGACCCATGGGTGCAGACCATATCCTTGGTCACCTGAAAAGACAAAAATAGAAAATTAAGGCAATGATCATTGTAACTGATTGACTCACAATCAAGTACACGTCTGTTATGTGTACTGAATTACTCATACACATTTCTACCAGTATTGGACAATATAAATTACATTTAGATTAGCACATTGTATTCTACATGTCTCATCGTGTTCTATGTGTCATATCGAAAGATGTGCATGGTCTATCTCAACTCACAATTCCTTACACAAATCCCCTGACACAATGTGGTACATAGTTTAGCTTAGGAGACGTTTATTGCATTGGTCCTTATGAAACGCCATTTGATCCATAGGGACTTCTTAGGTGTGAAACATGTTGACCTTTACTAGTGGTTGAAGGAAGACTCCCACACACTGCACCTACACATAAGGTTAACCCCAATGCCAAGCCCTGCATGCGATACCAATGCATGGACAGCCCTCCCAGCCCTGCATGGACACCCTTCACAAAAGCATGCACAGCATAAGGGAACTAACAATCCTACAATACATCACCATACACAAACAAAGGAGGAAGGGCAACAGCAACGAAAGAGGGGAAACTAGGGATGTACAATATGTCACAGACAAGAAGCATAATACAGCACTTACATCCCCACAGGTGCCCTAGTCAATGTCAGCGGAGCGGAGGTGCCACGACAAACCAGTCCCCACCAGATGTCCCCAGTGATGACAGTAACTCTAGACTTCTGGACCTGGATGGGAACTACCATGCCCATCAAGGACCACTGGTCAGTCGGTCACCCCAGCCCACTCCCACTCAACCACAGAGCCTTCCTCATCAGTATCAAACACCACAGCACCCACCCAGCGTCCCCACACCTCTGTCCCCAGGACACATCAATCAGCAGTGTGCCCACCTGTACAGGGACCCAAGTCCACACCTCGCCCCCAAGACAATCAGGGACCTGTGCACAGTGGCAGTGGGCACACTGTTCCGGGGACACAGGCACAGGCCAACAGGAATACCGGGAGAACCGCTGCGCGCCAGGGGGAGGACAGGCCCAGGGAATTGACTCTCCAGGAGGCACTCACCAAGATCCTGGGAGCCTACCAACAATCCCAGGACACGATGGGCCAGATCCTTACCAACATGCAGGAGAACAAGCGGCTGCAGGAGGAACACCATCAGGAGATTAGGGAGGACTTGCAGGCTCTCAACACCACCATGCTCTCCATAGCAGGGGTGCTGGCAGACATGGCCAACATCATGAGGTAATCGACAGCACACCAGTGGGCCCCTACCACTAGCCAGTCTATTGACCAGCCCTCCACTTCCACTGCAGCTGGTGGGCAGGATGCTCTGCCACAGGACCCACAGGCCACCAGCACCCCTCCCCCTGCAGAAGGTGAACCACCCGCAAACGTTCCCTGCGACCCAGACACAAGCCAGAGACACTTGCAAAGACCAAGACCACCGCCAGGAAATGAGACTCTTCTGATTGTCCCCCTTGTGTCCCACCCTATCACCTTGTCCAGTCTGAACTACCTTTGCTCCCCTTCCTATGGCCCCTTGGACACTGGACCTGTGCTACAAACAGACTGGAATAATACCTTGGACTTTCCTCGACCATCACCCCTTTCCATTGCACTTTTCATTCAATTATTTTCACTACAATAAACACCCTTGAACACAACTTGAGTGAACCTGTTGTATGTGTTGAAAGTGTGCATTTGTGGGAACAGTCACATCTAGTGCAAATGATCTGAACAGTGTGATAGCATACAACTAATGATCTGTAGCTTTCTGTAGAAAACACATCAGGACACTGTTGTCTTATCACCAACATCAGTAAAATGACAAGCCATAGGTGACAGTAAGTTGAGATACAAAGGAAGTTAATGCCTTCATGCTTCAGCCACACAGATAAATCAATAGTCATAGTAATGGTCAGTTCCACTGTCTCACCTGTGTCTCATTGGAAGTATTGACGTATAACTGATGTTCTTTTGTCCACATCCTCATCCTCTGCCTCCTCATCCTCACTATCCTCAGGGCCCACTGCTGCCACAGGGTCATCTCCAGTCTCCTCCTCCTGCATAAAAGGCACATGTCGTCTGAGGGCCAGGTTGTTCAACATGCAGCATGCCACTACTATCTTGCAGACATTCTCGGGTGAGTAGCACAGGGATCCACCTGTCAGATGCAGGCATCTGAACCTGGCCTTCAGGTTTCCGAAGGTCCTTTCGATTACTCTCCTGGTTCCCCCATGTGTATCATTATAACGGTTCTCAGCCCCTGTCTTGGCATTCCTCACAGGGGTGAGGAGCCACAATAGGTTTGGGTAGCCAGAGTCACCTGCAAATATTGAGGGACAAACATTAGTCTTACACAATGCTATGGGGATAACACCTGAAGGCATGCACTGACATACAGTGGGTGGGGACTCTGGCTCTCCTATTAGCCACACCCTGTGCCTCTGTAGTTGTGCCATCACATTTGGGATGCTGCTATTCCTCAAAACGAAGGCGTCATGCACCCAACCAGAATACTTGGCAGTGACATGGGAGATGTACTGGTCCGCCAGGCACACCATTTGCACATTCAGTGAGTGGAAACTCTTCCGATTCCTGAACACCGGTTCATTCTGGCGGCAGGGGGACAAACGCAATATGTGTACTGTCAATCACCCCAATAATATTGGGTATATGTCTCATTGCATAGAATCCTGCCTTCACAGTGGCCAAATCTTCCACCTGGGGGAAAGTAATGTAGCTGCACATGTGTTTCACCAAGGCAGACAATACCCTTGCCAGCACGATTGAGAACATTGGCTGTGACATTCCTGCTGCCAAGCCCACTGTCACTTGGAAAGAACCAGTTGCCAGGAAATGGAGCACTGATAGGACCTGCACAAGAGGGGGGATCCTAGAGGGATGGTAGGATAGCTGATAACAGGTCAGGCTCCAATTGGGCACACAGCTCTGTGATTGTGGCCCTGTCCAGTCTATAGGTGAGTATTATGTGCCTGTCCTCCAGGGTAGCCAAGTCCACAAGGAGTCTGTACACGGGAATTTGTCTCCTCCTCCTATTCATCCGCAGTGGTAGGTATCTAAGGGACACAAGAGTGACTAGGCTGTCACAATTTGAACAATGGAAGCACCACCTCAGAGTGTATACAGCATTAATGTGATGGGACAGTGGGAATGGCAATGTATGTGCAATTTTCTGCAATGACGTGGTTATGGAAGATCTGAGTGTAGTCCACCTCCATGAAATGGCGACCGCCTGTCCTGTATCTAGGGATAGGTGGAAGTGGGTGTCGTAGCGGAAGGCGGTCTTGCACCACCGCGCAATTCCTCATTAGCTAATATGGGGCTCTATGAAGTACAGTGGCCAATGGGGATCCCCTGCGGCAGTGATGGTGTACACCCATGCAGATGTCACTGCCATTTTCTGTCTATAACTGCACTTGATTCCTGACTTTCCACAGGACAACACCTACACTGCGTGTGCTGCTGTGACCTATGTCTGGAACCTACCTTTGGCCCGTGTGACCGGGGAAAGGGCCCCTGCCTTCACTTCGATGGAGTTGGAGCAGTTGGTGGATGGGGTCCTACCCCAGTATGAACATCTGTATGGGCCTCCAGACCAGCAGGTGAGTACACCTTGAGCACGATGCATGTGGGAAGGTTGCATGGAGATGTGTGTGCAGGCATCGTGTCATTTGTGGGAGGGGGATGTGGTAGTGTACAGGGTGAGCGCCGGGCGATGTGTGTGCCAATGGAGTTAGAAACGGGATTTGTGGGCCATATGTGTGACAGGTTGGATTGTATGTGTAATGCTGTCCTCCTGTCTGTATTACCTCTGCAGGTCAGTGCCCATCAAAAAAAGGGATTGTGGCATGCCATCACCAAGGACGTGCAGACCCTGGGGGTCTACAGCAGGTGGAGCACCCACTGCAGGAAACAGTGGCAGGACCTGACTCACTGGGTACGGAAGACCATGGAGGCCCAGCTGGGGATGGCCTCCCAAAGAGGAAGGGGTGCCCGTCAGAACCTAACCCCCCTCATGGCCTGCATACTGGCGGTGACCTACCCAGAGTTGGATGGGCGCTTGAGGGCATCACAGAAACCACAAGGGGTGAGTACAGTGGGCATTACTACAATAATTGGTACATGGCATATGATGCGGGAGGTGGGTGTGAGTTAGTGGCTGCCCCTTAATGCCAGGACAAACATTGCAGCGTGATCCAGCTCAAGGGTAATGGATGTATGGCAAATGCATGTAACCTAGCTCGGTTGCATTCCATGTCAGTCAGGGCTTTGTGGGTCCCAGGAGGGGTGCAGTTGGCAGTGTTTGGCCCTCATCTTGCTGTGGCATATAGCCAATTGAATGCCAGAGCAATGCATCGTGCTCAAGCCTGATCCCTGTGTGTGACGGTGCTGTGTATGCCAACTGTGGTCTTGGTGCTGTAATTGACCCAGTGCCCCCTTTCCCTCCCTCCCCCACCTTTCTCCTTCTGTCATCCTGTTCATGTATGCATTAGCATTGTCTGGCGGAGGAGCATGAGCACAGGCGACAGAGGGAGCTGCATCCCACAGGACCCAAGAGGCAGAGTCCAACGCCGAGGGAACCAGTGGGAAGGAGGGTGAGGGGAGCACCACGGCAGAGACAGGAGGTGACAACACAGACTCTGATTCCTCCTCCGATGGGAGCTCCCTGGTGGTTGCAGACACTTCTGTGACCACCGCAGCTGCAGGTACAGCCACCACCCCCATACCAGCACCGCCTTCCCAGTAGCCCCTCAGCAAGTTGCCAGTGCCCACTCACCCAGGAGGGTGGGCATCTCCTTTGCCCCAGGCACCTCAGGGCCTGCCCCAGTGAGCCCTGCTGCTCTAAATGAGGAAGCTATTGACCTCCTGAGATCCATCTCTGTAGGGCAGTCAACCATTGTGAATGCCATCCAAGGGCTGGCATCCCAGATGCAGCAATGCAATGCATTCCTGGAGGGCATTCACGGTGGATTGGCAGCCCAACAGAGATCAATTCAGGCTCTGACCTCCTCTCTGATGGCAGCCATTGTCCATGTTCCTACCGTCTTCCCTCCAACTACCACTTCCCAGTCCCAGTCTCCTCAACCCCAACCCATCCCATGTACACTTACAGACGAGGGTGCACACAAGACTTCACACAAGAGTGGCACAGTCAAAAACAGGCACCACACTTCAGTCAAGAAGCACTCACACAAACAACAGACAGTTGCACACACATCCACATCCACTGCCTCCACTGTCTTCCCCTCCTCCTCCTCCTTCACCTCCCTCACAGTCACGTCCACACTCACACCTGCATGCACTGCTTCAACAGCCACCACTAGCATCACCACACCAAGCAGCACACACACCTCACTTGCAGACACCTCCACAACATCCATCCACGCGTCCCCTGTGTCTTCTCCCACCCTGTTTGTCCTCCCTCCTAAAGGACACAAACGCAGGCACTCAGACACCCAACAGCCATCCACCTCACATCAGTACACTGCCCATGCACTTGCACCCAAGTCCAGCAGACGTAGTACTCCAACAACCACTCCCTCAATCTCCACTCCCATCCCTCCTCCCTCATCCCGCCCCACCGTCCCTAAGAAGCTTTTCCTTGCCCAACCTGACTTCTTCCCTCCCCCTCCGCCCTGTCCTGCCCGTAAGAGCAGGGTCCGAACGACTCAGTCCAGCACCTCAGCCAAACAGTCCACAGGGCAGTGGAGGCACCTCCCAGTCCTGAAGGCAAGACAATAAAGGATCTCACTCCACCAGCCAGTAAAGTGAAGGATCCCACTCAACCAGCCAGGAAAAGGAAGGATCCCACTCCACCAGCCAGGAAAGAGAAGGATCCCACTCCACTCGCCAGGAGGGGTAAGGTTCTCACTCAACCACCAATGACAGCAGAGGTTCCGACTCACCCACCAATGACAGCAGCAGTTCCCACTCAACCACCAATGACAGAAGAGCAACCACCAATGACAGAAGAGGTTCCCACTCAACCACTAATGACAGTAATGGTTCCCACTCAACCACCAATGAAAGGCAAGAAACCCTCACCTCCAGCTGAAACACAGCTGCTCTCACCTCCAGCAGAGGCTGCCCAGGAGACACCTCCCCCAGCAGAGACGTAGCAGCCCTCACCTCCAGCAGAGGGCACGTAGGCCACCAGGGACTGTTGTACTAGGGGCCCCCTCCAGAAGCAGTGGGCATGTTCCACACCTCAGAAACTGTGACCTTGCACTACCCAGAAAAGAGAAATGGGCATGGAGCCCCCTCCAGAGCCAGTGGGCAAGTTCCCCACCTCAGATACTGTGACCTTGCACTCCCCAGCAATTTGAAATGGGCATTGAGCCCCCTCCAGAAGCAGTGGGCATGTTCCCCGCCTCAGAGACTGTGACCTTGCACTCCCAAGCAAAGATAAATGGGCATGGAGCCCCCTCCAGAATCAGTGGGCAAGTTCCTGACTTCAGCTGAGGAGCCCCCTTCCCCCGGATGTGCCTGTCCACTTCCAAGATGTTGCCCCTGCACAGTTTTGTGCGGAGTTAGTCAGAATCAAGTTGGGGCTTGGACTTTGCCCTGTGGACATGTGGGCCTTATGTACATTGGACTGGGCATTGGCCCTTTCTGGACAATTGTTCTTATATCTTTGTTCTCCAATTGGTTCATATGGTGGCTGTTGACATGCAATTACAATCTCAGTACTGCCGACCTGTAGTCCTTGTATTATTATGCTGTGTGGCCATTGTTTTTCCTCTGCAGCTGGTTGTGTGTATGGTGTGTGTGAATGGTGTGTATTGGGTGTGTGTCTGTGTCACTCTCCTTTTCCTCCCTCACTCCCTTATATGCTAGGCGGCTATATTTATCATATTTACCCACCTTTCTCCTTCTGTCATCCTGTTCATGTATGCATTAGCATTGTCTGGCGGAGGAGCATCAGCACCAGCGACAGAGGGAGCTGCATCCCACAGGACCCAAGAGGCAGAGTCCAACGCCGAGGGAACCAGTGGGAAGGAGGGTGAGGGGAGCACCACGGCAGAGACAGGAGGTGACAACACAGACTCTGATTCCTCCTCCAATGCGAGCTCCCTGGTGGTTGCAGACACTTCTGTGACCACCGCAGCTGCAGGTACAGCCACCACCCCCATACCAGCACCGCCTTCCCAGTAGCCCCTCAGCAAGTTGCCAGTGCCCACTCACCCAGGAGGGTGGGCATCTCCTTTGCCCCAGGCACCTCAGGGCCTGCCCCAGTGAGCCCTGCTGCTCTGAGTGAGGAAGCTATTGACCTCCTGAGATCCATCTCTGTAGGGCAGTCAACCATTGTGAATGCCATCCAAGGGCTGGCATCCCAGATGCAGCAATGCAATGCATTCCTGGAGGGCATTCACGGTGGATTGGCAGCCCAACAGAGATCAATTCAGGCTCTGACCTCCTCTCTGATGGCAGCCATTGTCCATGTTCCTACCGTCTTCCCTCCAACTACCACTTCCCAGTCCCAGTCTCCTCAACCCCAACCCATCCCATGTACACTTACAGACGAGCGTGCACACAAGACTTCACACAAGAGTGGCACAGTCAAAAACAGGCACCACACTTCAGTCAAGAAGCACTCACACAAACAACAGACAGTTGCACACACATCCACATCCACTGCCTCCACTGTCTTCCCCTCCTCCTCCTCCTTCACCTCCTTCACCTCCCTCACAGTCACGTCCACACTCACACCTGCATGCACTGCTTCAACAGCCACCACTAGCATCACCACACCAAGCAGCACACACACCTCACTTGCAGACACCTCCACAACATCCATCCACGCGTCCCCTGTGTCTTCTCCCACCCTGTTTGTCCTCCCTCCTAAAGGACACAAACGCAGGCACTCAGACACCCAACAGCCATCCACCTCACATCTGTACACTGCCCATGCACTTGCACCCAAGTCCAGCAGACGTACTACTCCAACAACCACTCCCTCAATCTCCACTCCCATCCCTCCTCCCTCATCCCGCCCCACCGTCCCTAAGAAGCTTTTCCTTGCCCAACCTGACTTCTTCCCTCCCCCTCCGCCCTGTCCTACCCGTAAGAGCAGGGTCCAAACGACCCAGTCCAGCACCTCAGCCAAACAGTCCACAGGGCAGTGGAGGCACCTCCCAGTCCTGAAGGCAAGACAATAAAGGATCTCACTCCACCAGCCAGTAAAGTGAAGGATATCACTCCACCAGCCAGGAAAAGGAAGGATCCCACTCCACCAGCCAGGAAAGGGAAGGATCCCACTCCACTCGCCAGGAGGGGTAAGGTTCTCACTCAACCACCAATGACAGCAGAGGTTCCGACTCACCCACCAATGACAGCAGCGGTTCCCACTCAACCACCAATGACAGAAGAGCAACCACCAATGACAGAAGAGGTTCCCACTCAACCACTAATGACAGTAATGGTTCCCACTCAACCACCAATGAAAGGCAAGAAACCCTCACCTCCAGCTGAAACACAGCTGCTCTCACCTCCAGCAGAGGCTGCCCAGGAGACACCTCCCCCAGCAGAGACGTAGCAGCCCTCACCTCCAGCAGAGGGCACGTAGGCCACCAGGGACTGTTGTACTAGGGGCCCCCTCCAGAAGCAGTGGGCATGTTCCACACCTCAGAAACTGTGACCTTGCACTACCCAGAAAAGAGAAATGGGCATGGAGCCCCCTCCAGAGCCAGTGGGCAAGTTCCCCACCTCAGATACTGTGACCTTGCACTCCCCAGCAATTTGAAATGGGCATTGAGCCCCCTCCAGAAGCAGTGGGCATGTTCCCCGCCTCAGAGACTGTGACCTTGCACTCCCAAGCAAAGATAAATGGGCATGGAGCCCCCTCCAGAATCAGTGGGCAAGTTCCTGACTTCAGCTGAGGAGCCCCCTTCCCCCGGATGTACCTGTCCACTTCCAAGATGTTGCCCCTGCACAGTTTTGTGCGGAGTTAGTCAGAATCAAGTTGGGGCTTGGACTTTGCCCTGTGGACATGTGGGCCTTATGTACATTGGACTGGGCATTGGCCCTTTCTGGACAATTGTTCTTATATCTTTGTTCTCCAATTGGTTCATATGGTGGCTGTTGACATGCAATTACAATCTCAGTACTGCCGACCTGTAGTCCTTGTATTATTATGCTGTGTGGCCATTGTTTTTCCTCTGCAGCTGGTTGTGTGTATGGTGTGTGTGAATGGTGTGTATTGGGTGTGTGTCTGTGTCACTCTCCTTTTCCTCCCTCACTCCCTTATATGCTAGGCGGCTATATTTATCATATTTACCCACCTTTCTCCTTCTGTCATCCTGTTCATGTATGCATTAGCATTGTCTGGCGGAGGAGCATGAGCACCAGCGACAGAGGGAGCTGCATCCCACAGGACCCAAGAGGCAGAGTCCAACGCCGAGGGAACCAGTGGGAAGGAGGGTGAGGGGAGCACCACGGCAGAGACAGGAGGTGACAACACAGACTCTGATTCCTCCTCCAATGGGAGCTCCCTGGTGGTTGCAGACACTTCTGTGACCACCGCAGCTGCAGGTACAGCCA
Source organism: Pleurodeles waltl (assembly GCF_031143425.1). NCBI lineage: Eukaryota > Metazoa > Chordata > Amphibia > Caudata > Salamandridae > Pleurodeles > Pleurodeles waltl. The sequence continues at coordinate 404,429,817 of NC_090443.1, read as the reverse complement.
CCACCCCCATACCAGCACCGCCTTCCCAGTAGCCCCTCAGCAAGTTGCCAGTGCCCACTCACCCAGGAGGGTGGGCATCTCCTTTGCCCCAGGCACCTCAGGGCCTGCCCCAGTGAGCCCTGCTGCTCTGAGTGAGGAAGCTATTGACCTCCTGAGATCCATCTCTGTAGGGCAGTCAACCATTGTGAATGCCATCCAAGGGCTGGCATCCCAGATGCAGCAATGCAATGCATTCCTGGAGGGCATTCACTGTGGATTGGCAGCCCAACAGAGATCAATTCAGGCTCTGACCTCCTCTCTGATGGCAGCCATTGTCCATGTTCCTACCGTCTTCCCTCCAACTACCACTTCCCAGTCCCAGTCTCCTCAACCCCAACCCATCCCATGTACACTTACAGACGAGCGTGCACACAAGACTTCACACAAGAGTGGCACAGTCAAAAACAGGCACCACACTTCAGTCAAGAAGCACTCACACAAACAACAGACAGTTGCACACACATCCACATCCACTGCCTCCACTGTCTTCCCCTCCTCCTCCTCCTTCACCTCCCTCACAGTCACGTCCACACTCACACCTGCATGCACTGCTTCAACAGCCACCACTAGCTTCACCACACCAAGCAGCACACACACCTCACTTGCAGACACCTCCACAACATCCATCCACGCGTCCCCTGTGTCTTCTCCCACCCTGTTTGTCCTCCCTCCTAAAGGACACAAACGCAGGCACTCAGACACCCAACAGCCATCCACCTCACATCTGTACACTGCCCATGCACTTGCACCCAAGTCCAGCAGACATACTACTCCAACAACCACTCCCTCAATCTCCACTCCCATCCCTCCTCCCTCATCCCGCCCCACCGTCCCTAAGAAGCTTTTCCTTGCCCAACCTGACTTCTTCCCTCCCACCCCGCCCTGTCCTGCCCGTAAGAGCAGGGTCTGAACGACCCAGTCCAGCACCTCAGCCAAACAGTCCACAGGGCAGTGGAGGCACCTCCCAGTCCTGAAGGCAAGACAATAAAGGATCTCACTCCACCAGCCAGTAAAGTGAAGGATCCCACTCCACCAGCCAGGAAAAGGAAGGATCCCACTCCACCAGCCAGGAAAGGGAAGGATCCCACTCCACTCGCCAGGAGGGGTAAGGTTCTCACTCAACCACCAATGACAGCAGAGGTTCCGACTCACCCACCAATGACAGCAGCGGTTCCCACTCAACCACCAATGACAGAAGAGCAACCACCAATGACAGAAGAGGTTCCCACTCAACCACTAATGACAGTAATGGTTCCCACTCAACCACCAATGAAAGGCAAGAAACCCTCACCTCCAGCTGAAACACAGCTGCTCTCACCTCCAGCAGAGGCTGCCCAGGAGACACCTCCCCCAGCAGAGACGTAGCAGCCCTCACCTCCAGCAGAGGGCACGTAGGCCACCAGGGACTGTTGTACTAGGGGCCCCCTCCAGAAGCAGTGGGCATGTTCCACACCTCAGAAACTGTGACCTTGCACTACCCAGAAAAGAGAAATGGGCATGGAGCCCCCTCCAGAGCCAGTGGGCAAGTTCCCCACCTCAGATACTGTGACCTTGCACTCCCCAGCAATTTGAAATGGGCATTGAGCCCCCTCCAGAAGCAGTGGGCATGTTCCCCGCCTCAGAGACTGTGACCTTGCACTCCCAAGCAAAGATAAATGGGCATGGAGCCCCCTCCAGAATCAGTGGGCAAGTTCCTGACTTCAGCTGAGGAGCCCCCTTCCCCCGGATGTGCCTGTCCACTTCCAAGATGTTGCCCCTGCACAGTTTTGTGCGGAGTTAGTCAGGATCAAGTTGTAGCTTGGACTTTGCCCTGTGGACATGTGGGCCTTATGTACATTGGACTGGGCATTGGCCCTTTCTGGACAATTGTTCTTATATCTTTGTTCTCCAATTTGTTCATATGGTGGCTGTTGACATGCAATTACAATCTCAGTACTGCCGACCTGTAGTCCTTGTATTATTATGCTGTGTGGCCATTGTTTTTCCTCTGCAGCTGGTTGTGTGTATGGTGTGTGTGAATGGTGTGTATTGGGTGTGTGTCTGTGTCACTCTCCTTTTCCTCCCTCACTCCCTTATATGCTAGGCGGCTGTATTTATCATCGTCGTCTTCTTCGGTGTTAGTGTTCCAGGAAGACTTAAAGTTCTGGTTCCATGGTGGCATTGATCTTCTCTGTGTCTCTGTTGGTGAGTCTTTGGTCTTCTGTGATGTGTTTCTGCCAGGCTGTTGATGGCGTTGGTACGCTCAGTAAATCATGGCGGTTTGATGTGTCATAATATGGTGGGCGGTACCTTGTCTTCCGCCTGGCTATGGATGGCTACCGCCGTGGTGCATGGTGTTAACACCCTGGTGGTTGATGTGGTACATTGGCAGTCTATAGGAGTTCTTACCGCCATGGTCTTAATTTGGCAGTAATTACCGCCAACCAGTTGGTGGTATCCACCACTTTAACAGTCACCGCCAATGTCATAATGACCACCTTAGTTTAGTGGTAGAACGTCCACATCTAATGTTACTGAGGTGCTCGTTGAGCCTAACCTTCAATGGTCTAGTGGTTATTCGAATATAACGTAAATGGCAGGGACACATAATCATGTAAATGCAATTACGAGTATTGCAATTAGTGTGTTTCAAGAGGCACCATCCGCCTATAGGTTCCAAATCTAAAGCATTGGCCCGTTTGGTCAGTGAACAAACATTGCAGCTACTACCAGGATGATGACCTAATACTGGTGGAAGTTTCCACAGTGTTACCTGACTAGGTTCTGAGCGGACAGTCATAGGGCAGGTGTGCACTACCAAGTCCTTTATATTTCTTGTCCTCTTAAAGGCAAACAAATGTTTAAGTATTAACACCCTACCACTTCTGAGTATAGACCATGGATTATTAATAAGTTTTTTATGGTGTTCGACAAAGGGGTGTATGTAGAAACACAAGTTAATCGAGTTTCAGGATTCTTAGGTTCAGTTGTCAATAATGCCTCTATGTGATTGTTGCGTGCTCGTTTGCGAGCTGTGTTAATTATTTGGCGTGGATAGTGTCTTTCATGCAACTTTGCTAAGAGGTCATCAGCTTGTGCTTCAAAAATCAAAATGTTACTGCAATTGCGGCGTAGCGGCAGAAATTGACCATACAGTAAATTATTCCGCAATGACTTAGGATGGTGACTTTCATATAGTAGTAGACTATTGCGATCTGTTGTCTTGTGATAGGTACAGGTCTCCAATTTGCCCTGGTTGATGATCATCATGAGATCCAGAAAATAAATCCTGGTCACTGAAACAGTCGAGGTGAACCTTAAGAAGGGATCAAGTCCATTAATCCAGGCTGTGAATGAATCAATCTTCTGTGTCTGACCCCGCCAAATGATCAAGATGTTGTTGATATATCGACGCCATAGTCTGATGTTATCAACAAACGGATTCGTGTTGTTGAGTATAAATCATTGTTCAAAATGATACATATAAAGGGCAGGCCAAGCTGGGCACAAAGGTGCTACCCATAGATGTCCTGCATATCTGGTGATAGAGCTGGTCTTCCAACTGGAAACAATTTTCAGACAGAGCTAAGGATGCACATTGCACAATAGAGTAAATTGGTGTAGGAGAAGTCCACATGCTGCTAGTCAGAACATCTTCAACCACCCGTAATGTTGCTTCTTGGGGTATGTTAGTGTACAAAGCTTCCACGTCAAGGCTTATCAGGGCATTCATTACTCAGTGGCATTGATAGAGGTAATGAGATTGAGGACATCTTTGGTGTCTTTCAAAAACATAGAGGTCTCCCTTACAATAGGTTGGAGTAGGTGGTCACAGAAGGTGGAGAGGGGTTCTAGGACAGATCCTATTCCTGAGACAATGGGGCATCCCGATGGAGGCAGTCTACCCTTATAGATCTTAGGAAGGCAATAAAAGTACGGAGTACGAGGATGGGAAGTCTCCAAAAATTCGGCCTCCTTATGAGATATCCTTGCATTGGTTTCTGCTTCATTAATCATAGTACGTATTTGAAGTTGTAATCTCTCAATGGGATCTCGTAATAGGGGCATAGTATGTTGAATCACTCAAGAGACATAAGCATTGCTGTCTATACTCCTGAGAATCAAGGACTATGATTGTTCCGCCCTTGTCTGCCGGTTTAATTACAATACTTGAGTCAAGTGCTAATGTTTTAAGAGCATCTCTCTCCCTTCTGGGAATGTTAACAAAAGCATGTTTGGGGCGCGGTTTACTCACATCTGTTAGGACTGCCTTTTCAAATGGAGAAGCCTGCAGGCCATTGCTGAAGTAGGAGGAATGAAAGAAGATGGATTTCTAAGTCCAGAGTCCTCCCTACGTTACTCCAGAGGTTTGTCCCTAAAGAAGAAATGTAGATGGATTTTTCTAAAAAAATTGAGAGAGCTCACAATTGAGACAAAATAAATCTTCCTTGGGGGTTGGCACAGAGCCTAGCCCTTTATTCAAAGCACTGACTTCATCTGTGGAAAGCTGTCTTGAAGACAGGTTGACAACTAAGTTCTCATTGACTGGTTCTTGCCTTGGATACTGGTCACCATTGTGTGTTTTTTCCTTTGCCCAGTGTACATGTCGCCCTCTTCCTCTGTGCCTGCCTCTTCTCCTGCCTCAGCCTCTGTCAAAAAAGGGCACGTAAGGCATCATTGGGCGTGGTTGATAGAACAGATAAGGAGGTTGCCATGGCAGTGGTTGATGTACAGGGAACCCAGGTAGATTATAATAGGGTTGTGGTACACCCTCGTCTATTCTTCACCCATCTGAAGAGGAACTGCTGCTGTAAGTCTGTGGTTTCCTGTAGGAAGAGACAGATTCCTCAGAGGAACATGATTGAGTGTCGACCTCATAGTCGTCTTTAATGTAAGGATATACCTTTTCTTTACTGAACTTGGTAATGTCTTTTTGGAATTTGGTAATTTTCTGTTGAGTCAAATACTCTTTTGTTTCATTCAACTTAGTGTTGATCTCAGCTAGACGACTTTTGAATGCTGATAGGGACAAAGTTGTTTTCAACATATTTTCTGCCAAGTTGATCTCAATGGTAATGGAGTCGGCTAATCTCTTTGATGTGTTAATATTGAGGACCAGCCAGTCCCTAGTACATTTCCAAGGGATTTAGGCCCAGTCTTTCCTAAAGATCATGTCTTGCAGGAAGATTCTAGGCACATTGGTCACGATCAGTCCATTCGGAGCAATGTTGGCCCAAAGATATTCAGTCATGATGGTTCTGTGTAGTATTGTTTTAATCAGATCTCGTTTTAAAGAGGTTAACTTATCCTAGTCCTCCTTTAGACTCCCAGAGGGACTAGTACCATCATTACCAAGAATAGAGGGAGTTTGAAGTATGGCAGTCACAATGTCATCATCGAAACTCAGCCCCTGGAAATCCTCCATTTTAGGGCGCTAGAGCTACAATTAGTAGGAGAGTAAAGCTCAATGTCCCACAGCTGAGCCTCTGTGCAAATCTATATAACCATGAGAGGGACAGGGAGATTATCTGGTCCAGTGTACAGCCTCCCTAATAGTAATACAAATCATAAAGGTACACTGTTCCACAAGAGAAGACAAGGGTCCACTTGGCACTTATAAAAATAGAAGCAAGAGCCCTCACACATCCATTGGATGTCATGCTTCATCATAGGGCTTGCTCCTCATCAGACTGACACTGCAATGTCTGACGGGCCCCACAAGGGGGCTCTTTGCCAGAGATCTTAATTGGTAGTGCGTGCCGTGGTTAGAGCAAGTGGGGATACATTTAAAATTACAGGCAAAAAGGAGCTGGAAAGAGTAAAGTTAAAATTGGCTCGACAACCTCAAAAACCTATATTGTATTGATCATAAAGGGTCTCGGTCAAGGTTACAAAACACTAGGGAGTAGAATGGAGATAATGTTTCACCACTCTACCAAAACACAGGGGGGTGAAAATAGAGTCTTCCTTCAACCAGTAGTAAAGGTCAACATGTTTCACACCTAAGTCCCTACGGATCAAATGGCGTTTCATCAGGACCAATACAATAAACTTCTCCTAAGCTACACTACGTACTACATTGTGTCAGGGGATTTGTGTAAGGAATTCTGAGTTGACTTACTAAAAAGCTACGCATCTAACAGTCTAGATAGATGAGAACCCGTGGAAACAAAACAAAATGTATAATATATTATAAAACACCTCACTGCCCCTACATGATAGAGGGAAATTCTAACCAGTTGCCATTGTACGCTGCACGTCGCATTTGCAGTTTCTGCTGAGACCTGATGCATTCTCTCCCTCCATGTGGGACGATTCTCAGTAGACCAAACAGACCTCTATTTTTAACAGGTATGGGGGAATGTTTTTTTCTGGGGGGAGCCTGATGGGCAGATTAGGGCTTACACAGCCATGCTCTTGTATAGAAATATGTTTCACTTTCCATGTCACTGCCTTGCTTCTATTATGTTTTATCATCCTTATAATTGCACTACATGCCTTTTTCCATAGAATGCAGTTGATTTAATAAAACGTATGGAGCCTAGTCCTGCATCTGTTTTGCCTTTGTATGTGTGAGACATATGTAACTAAGAGAAAGGATAAGATCTGTTCCATCACGATTTGCCTGAGAAATCTAGATATCATGTGAAGGGCTGCCACAAATCACCTTTACTCTCGGGTACTGGTAAGGTGCTTCTAGCTGGTCAGAATGGTGAGGCCAACAGCTGTCACACAGTGAAGGATCAGACTCAGTACTCTGCTCTTGATGGTGCTGCCACCCAAATCCAGCAGTCTTGTGACTATAGCGAGAGTCTCTATGACATGGCACCTCTAATGTTGGTTAGGCACTGAATTGCGAATCTCCCAAGTATCTCTGTTTCACTGCATGCTGAAGACACCCTAGGTACCTATTACAGAGATGTCTGTGGTCTTAGGGACAACCTCTTCAGCTAAGGTAGGTAGCACCTATTTTCTGCTGTAGGTTGTTCAAGCTTGAACCTTTGAAAGGGTTAAATCCCCAGTTGGTGTCTATCTCTGAACTGTATAACTTTGAAATATTGCAACATGGCGGAACCCCTTCACAAATAATTTAATAAATGTGGGCCTCACAGTGGAGGGAGGAGCAGTTACATTTGTAGTCGATGCAAATCCAGCATATAGAACTGAACATTTTTATTCTTGGGTCACCTTTCCAGCAGTGGATGGGAACACACATGCATTTCATCATTACACTCCTGCTAATGCACCCACACAAAATACAGAGCACATGCGTACTTATAAACACCTCTATCTAATCAAGAACACCAAAATTGGCTTGATGGCCCCCTACCACACGTTCCACAAATGTTAACTAGGGGCCAGATTTATACTTTTTTGTGCCGCATTTACACCATTTTTGCTACGCAAATGCGGCACAAATAAAGTATAAATCTGGGCCTAGGGCCTTTAAGTAATGAATGTCCTACATGGCCACAGATACATCACACCCTAATGCCAACACCATGACAGTAGTGGAAGTGCACCGCCTGTATAATGGTTTAGTACAAATATATAGACGCTTAATACAATTTGTGATGCAAACATAAAATACTGCCCCAGCAAGAACTGCTCTAGCACAACCACATATGGTCACAGCAGGCATTAATCCTGCGACAGTACTTTCAATCCTGTGTAAGGTGCTCACAAAGTGTGAAGAACTTTTGTTTTGGTTACCATAAAAAGTAAATATTTTAGAAGCAGTGTTTCCCCATACGGGACCCCAAGATAAACAAAGAATTCTCACAATGTGCTTGCAATTTGGGGTGGTTCCCTTGTGGATAACTGCGCCACATTGGGTGTAGTATTTGCTGTACTCTACACTATTGCACACTGTACACCGACACTTGCAAATCTTCCAAAAGTGTTGAAACAAATTCAAGATGAATTCAGGGCTTCCCCGGCTCTAGATCTGAGGTTGAGGCTGTAGTCCCTACCACATAATTCCCTTTGAAACAATACCAGGCGCGGGTGATTGTGTGAGCCCCAAACAGGATCAGAGACCAGAGTTGATAAAAACAGCACATGAAGGAGTTGCTTCTGCCCATGCTGGTGTGGTGGCTACTGTTTCCTTATTGCAAAAATGCAACAGGTAGCCAGATCTATAAACAGACCAAACAGTGTGTCCTTTGTTGTGACATCTATCAACAGGTAAAAGAATCCACCGTCAAGCTCCCACCGCAGACACCCCTCCTAATTTCCAACAAACCACTACAATGTGTGTACTTGGACCACTGTGGCCCTTTGACACCTGATGGTGCATACAAATACATCTTAATGGCTGTCGACTCTTGCTCCCTATGGGTATGGACACAATGATCAGCTGGCACTTAAATTGTTATTAAACATTTGTCTTTATCTGTACATATGCAGTTGCGCATTTCATTTAGACCAGGGACCTGCTTTTGCCTCAAGGGCATTGAGGGACACCATGATGACAATGGGGGTCCAACTGCATTACTGGTTTCCCTATCATCCCAAGGGTAACGGTATAGTGGAGCGAAAAGAACATAGACTTAAAGCAATTCTTAACAGCAAGAGTATTAGGTATGGGTTGTAGTTGGCTTAATCACCTATAAGGGGGCCAGAAAGTACTTAATAATCTGCTTAGAAGGTCCCTGGGAGGTTGCACCCTCTACAAGGTTCTGTTCGGCATACCATATATGTCCTGGATCTTGATGGCTCTGGCGCAGTGGCGGCAGACACACCTTTTCACATAAATGAACCTGTCACTGTCATGGAGGAATTACAGCAATTCTGTGATTAAAACTCATCTGCATTTGCTGCCACCTTGGGAATGAGGGACACACCAGTAGTATTGGCCAGCTGGATTCCAAAAGTTGAGCATCTGGTGCAAGGAAAAGTTGCTGTGAAACAAGAATTTAGCCCTTCATATTGAGCACCGGTTACAGTCCTGGAAATACACGGTACCAGAACTGTCATCTTACCACCGCTGCCTGGTTCTAAAGGAAACCTCTTTTTCTCTAGCGACAATGTCTAGTTAAACCATGTGGCTGATCCTGCACAGCAGACCTAGAGGACTTCTGAGTAGTTCTTGAACCGCTCTCACTACAAATCAGGATGTACCTCTACAAGTTTTAGCCAAGAATGCTGACACTTACCTGAGCTTAAGGAGAGTGGAAAATGATATTTCATTAGTACTAGTAACTTCTTCTGTGACAAGATATGATCACACTTCTGAGCAGTGTTATTCGAATTCAACACAAACAGATGGAGAGGTTTACTATGAACCACCAAGGAACACATCTGTCAGTTCAACCTTTCTGACATTGGCTCCAATATTTGCACAAACTGCTTCTGGATATTTTGCAGACATCAATGATTCTTTCACTGATTCCTCTACTTTGTCTGTAGTACATGTATCAAGAGCATGTAAGCTGTTCACTTACCTTAAAACTAACTGTCTGGTTCGTCCATGGAGCTATCTATGAGTCCTAATAACTGTGCTTGCCTTTCTTCTCTGGATTGGTTTTGTCATCATTTTCTTTTTACTGATACATGGTCATTATCTTCCTGAACGCTTTGCTGTTGAACTAGTGGATAAGGTCCTAAAACCACATTTGTCTTCATATAAGATCTGGAGAAACTTGGCCCTAGTGAACATTTGAGCTATAATAATTCCTGATGTGATTGTTTGGAATAAAGTATCCTTTGATGTCTTTGGGCCGACGGAGATCCTTCAAACGCCATATGTATTTAAAGTTTTGTTAAATGATATTATAACACTGGGAGTAGTTTCTAATGATTGGGATGTAAAAACAGTTGATTCTATGCTTTCTGAGCTTGAATATTATACTGTATTTGAATGTGAAGATGTTTATCTATCAACTGCTAATTATGGTGATATGTTATGTCTACTCACCACGGACATCATTTCATACATAAAGCTAGTACAGTGAGAGCTGTTTATAATTAATGTAATAGGAACATTGTCCGACCCCCCACACCCCATAGTGAGGACTTCTAAAACATTTATGGAAAAATTTACATATTTTACTGGGCACGATGTAACAAATGCCGAGTCTTATTTTTTCAAATTACTCCCTATGAAACTGAAAAATGTTTTGTTAACAGATCCCAGATTGATTTATTCTGATTCCTTTGTTTCCCAGTTGACGATAGAAAACTATGAATATTGGTTAAAATTGATTGACTTAAAAAGTGTTTGGGGAACTAAATTTTGGCAAATATAGGGAAGGGAAGCTTTGTTTAGAGCACGCTTTATTCTGTTGCAAATTATGTTTTTAAACAACACTATACAGCAAAACTAGTTGTGTGGGCTTGGCGAAAATTAAGAAAATTAATGCTACCACTGTTCCCTTACCAGCTAAATTTAATAATTGGCAGAAAATGTTTAATGTCACTAAAGAACTGCTCAATGGGTGGGTCCAGAAAGGAACATTTAACTCAACACTTTCAGGTCCTGACGGGTGGTTAGTGTGGGCAACGAACACAAATGATTATCATGCACATTTTGGAAACTCCACAGGGTTTTTTTAGAGCAAGCCGTTCTGTCCCTTGTTATACATCATCACACACTCTGATATTGTCACCACATACAGGCCCACATTATGACTTTGATGGTCTTTTCAGCAGACCGCCAAAGCCACAGGTGCCAGAAGACCGCCAGTGCCGGCGGTCTTCCGACCACCATGTTATGACTACTGAAGGATTTCTGACACAATTTCCAGTAGTCATGCTGCCGGTTGGAGGCACCTTGGTGGTTACACCACAGGCCCCGCCTTGCCAAAAGGACTCCACGAGCCGTAATACAACCTGTAATACGGTCTGGCAGTGTCCTGATGGTGGGGCGCTGCTGGCAGAGGAAGTGTCTATTGTCGTTCCCTGCCGGACGACCTCCTCAGAGGACAAAGTAAGTCGATCGTCTGATGGGGAGAGGGGTGGGGGTGTTGTGTGTGCGTGTGTGAGTGGGTGTTGTCTGCATGTGTGTATGCGTGTGTGTGAATGCATGTGTGTGAATGCGTGTATGGATGCATGTGTGTTAATGCGTGTATGGATGCATATGTGTGAATGCATGTATGGATGCACGTGTGTGTGAAAGTATGTATGGATGCATGTGTGTGAATGTGTGTATAGATGCGTGTGAGTTAATGTATGTTTGTAAGTGTTGGTGAATGAGTCTATGTGGGGTGCTTGTGGGTGTACGCGTGCGTGTATGTGGGGGAGGAGGTGCTGGTATTGAAGGTATTGAAGGGGGTGAGGGAGGGGGTGCTGGTATGGAAGGGGGTGTGAGGGGAGGGTGGTGCTGTTCTGGTAGGTGGTGGGGGAGTAGGGTTCTGTATGGAAGGGGTGGCGGAGGGTCGTGCTGTTCTGGTAGGGGGAGGAGGTTTCTGATATGGAAGGGGGTGGGGGTTTCTGGTATGGAAGGGGGTGGGGGAGTTCTGGTATGGAGGAAGGGAGGTGTAGTGATTGCAGGGGGGTGGTGGAGTCGTCTGCCGGTGACAGGAAAGAAATTTCCTGTCACCAGTAGCCTTTCCACAAGGAAAGCCGACTCATGATACTGCCGGCGGTCTTCAATGGACCACCGGATCGGAGATGCTAATCTCCGGCCCGACTGTCCAACCACCCTGGTGGTACAGGCGTGGATGTGGCGGGTTGGCAGAGGCCAACCTACCACACTCATAATGTGGCAGTCTTCACCGCCGGCCCATCGTCAGTGAGACCGCCACCGTGGCCCTTGCGGTCTTCGAACCAATGGGGTCATAATGAGGGCTATAGTGTAGAAAAATGATGCCAACAGTGGCTGAAATCTTTCACACTAGCAGTCGTAAAGGACCACCTCAGTCTCCTATCCGAAGATATAGATTTACAAGATTTCCTGTTGGGCTCCAGAAAACCACAAAAAGCACTTCTAATATGCAATTTATATTGAAATTTGGAGACTTTCCCATATAGAAGCTGCAGCCCTGTTAAGGCAAATAGATCAGGAAAACTTACAGAAAGCATTAGCCATTGTAGATAATGGAATGAACACCTTGTCCAACCGCATATACACGCTCAGTAACATCATTTCTTCTGAGATCGACATTATACAAAATGGCATGTCATCTTTACAGCATAGACAAAGCTAACTAGTGTCCATTATGCAGTTAGATTGGACATTACAAGTCCTAAAAAGTGGTTGCGTGCCATGGCCATATTTTTGCTCAAAAGACCTGTTCGACAAATTTAATCTCATGTGACAGCAACAAATAATGGCTATGAAAGAAGCGACTTACGTTATGCTTAACATCGAAAAGTTGGAAAAGTTGTCTCTTACTGTGGCAGAAATACCATCTGCTGTCTGGTTAATTCATGGGGTTATCAATCTGTCTATTTCCACACTTCAATTCACCTCGTGCTTGAAGGACATTCCTGTAGGTGGATATGAAAGGCTAGGAGATAGTTACATTCATGAGGCACGGAAGCTGCCGTCTTGTACAAATGTTTCAATGGCATGAAAGAGGCAAGAGCCTTCTGTGAGACATTTAATGATTTGTAAACAGCTGTCCTTGCACTGAGCAAGTAGTGTGTCAGTAGCAAATTTAGCATGTTACCTGAAGGAAGTTCCTGTCTCTTTGATTTGTCGGCATTCCAGTGCCCTCGAACGGGAGCTATGTGGTTCTGAACAAAATGAACTGTTGTGGAATGCAAGCCGGAATTGTCTATGTCGTTTCGGTCTCCCACATTGTCACCTGTTGCGGTAATGTGCTTTTTCCTCCAATGCAATAGACGAAAGTAGCAAAGATATGGCCTCATATTGCTACTTCAAATGTAAATTTTGACAAGCTAAGCAGACTAATAACTCTTTTGTTTCAAAAACAAGTGGTGCTTACATCTGACAGTGAGACCTATGCTCTCCAAGTAGCGAGGTCATCTGCAGAGATATAGTCCTTCTTAAATACTAACTTTCCTAAACACTTCGGTGAATAAGTTGGGCACATTTTTAACACCTCAAATACTGTTGGGATTGTACATTTATTTAAGGCTGTTGGTTCCATTTTTGTCAACACCTTTTCCTCTATATTTGGCATCATACCTTCAGCCATACACTCTATTTTCTTAAGTGTTTTCGGGGAAATTCCTATTACTTGGGCATTAATTGGCAGTAATTTGCTGTTGTTAAACTTTCTTCGCAATGGCTGCCCCTTCTCAACAAGGAGGACTGATGGTACTTCCACCAGCCCAACTATGTCGTGAACACATGATGCAATACTTTGGAGCACCACTCCTGGAAGAGCTGGAGTGCAGCTGGTCTCTGTCATTCAGACTGATTTTGAACTATGTGCAGCCTCTCTATCACTGTTTGTGGTGCCCTTTCAAGCATGTACGAGAAGTATGTCTTGCTACGTAGCTCTTACGTTCTTTGAATACTGATCTGTTGATGTTCTTGCTGAGAGCTCATTACCAGACCTGCACATTGAGATTATTTGTTTTGCGGGAAGATTCCTACAAGTTGCCTTTGAGGACCAAGTGGATCTTGGTGCTACAACACCTGGCACCACATGGGATGCTGCCACCTCAGCTGGAGCTGAGGCAATGGAACATGAGTGTTCTCCCTCCTTCTTTGTCAATGAATTGGTTTCATTAACATCTGCCAAAGTGAGGTCTTTCCTGGATTCTATTATAATTAATGAAATTGGTGATTTTATAAAGGACCATGATTATTGCTGAACTGCTGACATTTAGCCCTATTTTGATTGATATGTTTTTAAACTCTAAATTGACCAGTTTTAATTTAACCCACTTTTTAATCTATTTGCTTGCCAACATAGACACTTCATTCTATACATTTTAGACTTGATTTTAAGGATATCGATGTAGAAATGACAGTTTTTTGTTTTAGGCTATATAAGGGACCTCTACACTTTGAACCAACAATTGGGAGGGTGTCATGAAGTTACTCTAGCTATTACACATGCACGTCATTTTAGCCTAGGCCTGCAGGTTGTGCCCTTTCACTCTGAGACCTGCATTTTTATTCTTCTTCTTATTTTATCAAAAGCTTTATTTTAGTGGAGATGTTTTTATTATTTTATCAGCTTGTCCTTACTTACAGAATTCTGTTATTCTTTTCTCTGAACAACATTTTCATTCTGCGATTCATTCAAGCCTGAACATGATAAGTTAGGAGTTATTGCAGGCACAAAGTGTTCATCATGTCCTCAACTCCCATACACAGACATATACGTGTTGTCACGTCAGGGCAGTTTTAAACCAGATGTTTTATTATAAAACACCTCATTTCCCCTTACACGATAGAGGGAAATTCCAACCAGTTGCTATCATATGCTGCAAGTCACCATTGCAATTTCTTCTGAGACCTGACACATTCTCTCCCTCCATGTGAGAGGATTCTCAGTAGATTAATAGACCTCTTCTTTAACTACAATAACCGGTATGGGGGAAGGGTTTCTTCCAGGGGGGCCCAATTGGCAGATTAGGGCTCATACTGCCATGCTTTTGTATAGTATATTAGTAGTGCATGTGGGGATTCTAGAACCATTGTTGTGATGGTATGGTGGGACTTTTCTTATATTTCACTTTCCTTGTCACTGCCTTGCTTTTATTATGCTTTGTCGTCCTTATAATTGCGATACATGCCTTTTTACATAGAATGCAATTGATTCAATGAAACCTATTGAACCTAGTCCTGCTTCTGTTTTTCCTTTGTATGTGTAAGACATATGTGACTGAGAAAAAGTAATATCTGTTCCACCACGATTTCCCTGAGAAATGTAGATGTCATATGAAGGTTTGCCACAAATCCCCTTTACTCTTGGGTACTGGTGATATGCTGCTAGCTGGCTGGAAGGATCAGGCTGACAGCTGTCACACGACGCAGGACCAGACTCAGTCACCCGCGCATGATAGTGCTGCGGCCCAAATCCAGCAGTCTCATTACTATAACGGGAGTCTGTACAACAACATTGGTCTTCACACATATGTGTTATACTGTAAATTGTTGTGCGTTGTGTACCTATTTGCAATGGTTCTAATATCTTTGATTGTGTCAAGGGAATGTTGAGATAGGTATCCTGAGTACACTCTGGTTCCTTGTCCAGGTTTCATTACAATCTTTTTTGATGATTGTTGAATGCCATATTTGGCCACATAGTTTTAGTGTTTGTGACTTGCACATTGCTGTGTTCATATTGCTTTCCTTTGGCCAAATTACCCCAGAACAGGTGTATCAGCACACTGTTTGCATCTGTCGATGTGGCTATATACCGGAGTGTATGTCTCTGTGTGGATTGTCAGTATGGCTGAGATATATGTTGTTTTTGTACTGTTGATGTCAATTTGTGAAACTTTTATCCATGTCTTGGGCCTACACTGACATTGGACGGCACACAAGGCCTTTCAAAATTAATATTCCTGACATTTAAGTGAACATACAAGTATACTGACAAGTGTGACTCACTTACTAATTTACAAAATACTTTTTCTCAATAGTCTGAAAATTATGAGTCTTGACTGATATGGAAAATAAGTACGCCATTGAGGAGACTCTTCTCTCACACTTCTCCATTGTGTTGGCTTGGGACTAATATTGAATTTTCATGCCTACAACATGTTTTATTTTTAATTTTGTTACCTAGTGCAGATGATGTGGTAACATTCATTTACTCAGATTGAAATGTGACAGTAGTAGTCACTGATGTTCAGTAGTTACTGCCATTTATAGATTAGGGAGTGAATGTCAATGTGGAACATCATTGCCTATATGCTGAAGTGCGTCGGGCCGCTATCTGGACAGGACACAAGGGTTCAGATAATTAGAAATGTGGCACTGGACATTACAGGAAGTGAATTATCAGCACTGCACTGCCTCACTAAGAAAGGGCACTGTAGGGCATATTTTAGGCCATAAAGCACAGTTCTGAGTTGTCAAGCTGCACTGGCTCACAATAGGCTGCGTAGCACCGAGACAGGCACTATTGCAACATGTGACTGTATGGCTCCATTTCATGTAGGATTTACGTTGTGCATAAGGGGGCACCTTCCTGCACAGCATGAACCCTTGGAGGCCTGACAGTCTATGTCTGTGTGCCACAGAATGCAGCACACATAAGTGGCAAGAGTGTGTTGGTTGACTTTAGTAATTTTTCCATGGTACATATGACCTGGGGAAGGCAATTCATTTGAATCATTTCATAGTTTACCTGGTGTGGGATACATGACATGTCTCATGAACTATGGGAGTTACATGTGGACACATAGACAACATCCATGGAAGACCTTCCTTACTAACAGTGATGCAAAACTTCATTTTTCCTAGTGTCTTAACATGTGTGACTTGCGGGGTTGCATTGCACATGTGCCATGATGTATGGTGCAAATATTAGGCACTCCTCTCGTACAAATGCACTGTCACAGTCATCAAACACATAGATGGCTATTTTGTCGATTTACTATTATTTGGTCTTTCATGTAATTCAGATGTACTGACCAACCAGTAGGCCATTCCCAAATCTCCCATTCTGGAAGCACTCAATGATGAGTGCCTGAAGAGGTAGGTATCATAAACACTCACAGGGTACTTGGCTAGCACATTTATGAACATCCCCCAGATGGTCCACAATTGCCTGTATGTTTATAGAGCATGTGTGCTTCCTATTGCTGTACAGGTGTGATGTTGCAGCAGGACGCACCTGTTGCACTTGTGTACAGTCCATAGCCCCCAAGACGTGTGAAGAGCCAGCTACGGCATAAAATCCTTACTTTGTGTCCAGTTGTTATTACTGTGTTTTAGGGGATATGAGTTACTGGGGTGGGAGACTGATGATAACATCCAGGATGGAGGGTTGGAAGGCAGAAAAAGATGGCTGAGGGATTCCTGCCACTCTGGCTGTGGTAGTCTGGAATGACCCAGGTACCAGCACGTGTGCCATCATCTTGACCTGCATGTTGGTGGACTTCTGATATGTTGCCTGCAGCCTTGTGCAATCTGGTTCAGAAGCCTTATGATGGACACCCTCCTGAGTTTGTAGTAGGTGATGACCTCTTTCTCCCTGAGGTTAATGAAAGTAGTCCTCTGGGGGTACCTACACTCCTTATTCTGTGTTGCCTATGTGGTGGTAGTAGAGGTGGTTGTGGCCTTCTCGCTACTTCTAGTTGAAGTATTAGCACCTCCATGACATAGTTGAGCCTGCCAAAGTGCTTTGGGTATGTTCTGTTTATATGCCAGTGCCAATGTGTCATTTCTCACACCTGGGTTGCCGATGTACTGAACTTTTGATGCATTTCAAGCTCTGCACACAGCTTGCAGACGATGCATCACTTAACCATGTTTTTGCAGGGCTGGAACAAAACAAAAAGGAGGTGAAAGAGCTATTATATCATTCCCGTCTAAGTGTATAGTCAGGGGTAGGATTTTGCCCGCTTAATATGGTGGGATGAATGATGTATTTCATTTAAGTTGAAGGATTGTTTTATAATGGAGGGATAGTAAACAATGACGTGTAGTTTATTTGATAACCCATCAGCGATATATGGAGAGAGGAGATGTTATAGTACAGAAACTATGCAGAACGAATTTTATTGTGTGTACTTTAGAATTTAGGTATGGTATGTTGATAATTTATGAACTAGGGTATGCTTTATAATCTGTACCGGTATGGAAATATTGTATTACAAGGATAGGCGGTTTATTTTACAACCTTTCAGGGTGTTATGAAAAGTTGCGATGAGATGATATTAGAAATATTGAGTATGCATTATTTTTTGAGTATCAAGTCATGAACAAATGTCATTTATTGCATTACTGAATTTATCTCAGTCCAGCTGCAAAAGATCGGATTTTAAATACCACTTGGTGTGAACAGTGAATGTCATGTCGTGGGTTAAAGGGCTTGGCAAGATGGAGGCAAGCAGGTTGACAAAGGCAATGAGTTTGCCAAAACGCGATCTGCTTTTTTCTGTTTATCTGCAAATGGATTAAAATTGGAATCTTCACTGCATACACGGATAGTCTGTCTTTTTTTCAATATTAGGAGGCAGTGAATATACATATATATATATATGGAGAGAAAGAGAGCAAGAGATATATATATTGAAACAAACAAAGGTTAAAGGGACATTGTAGTTAGGTGAAAATGTCAGCTTAAACACACCGTTTTAAACAAACACCACTGAAATTAACTGGTTCTAGTTATGTATATCTTCACCCAACAATAATGTCTCTTTAACCTTGTTTTTTTTTCAGTTACTTTGTAAGTATTTTTTAATTTAAAGTAAGATATATTTACAATTCCTAACTTTAACTATCACTTTAATCTTTTTTGATTTTTTTAATGGAAAGTAAGATGTCCATTGTTGTCTGAGGCGTAGGGATGGGTGCAGTATCTGGCCTGTGATGAGGCACTGCGACAAACCCAATACTGACTCCTGAAGGCCATGTGCAGCGTGGGGTTGGTTGCCCTTTCCTTTTGACTCTGTGATGTAACGGTGTTAAGGGTGTCATTGTAAGGCAGACCTACTGACTTTGTCGAAGGGTATGCCCACACTCTCCCAGGCAAGGAATTACAGTGTCCTTGGGGAGGGGATCCCTGGGAAACTGCTGGATGAGGCCCTGGGGGTTCTCAAAGCCAGTGTATGGCTCAAAGGGGGGGGGGGGTCTGATGCCCCCACCCTAAAAATAAACTGGCCCCTGGGAATGGGGTTCCCAGGGCCTGTTCAAAGCTTGAGGAGGGGAAATGCGGTGCCCCTCTCTGATTTATTTTGCAAACGGCCCTGGGTTTAAGGTCCAAGGCCTCTAAGAGCCACAGAAAGGGTGGCCGCGCACTCCCCTCCCCATTATATGAATAGCGCCCCCAGGGGATGTGTTCTCTGAGACCTCAAGGATCCTCTGGGAGGAGGACCACAGGCCTCCCTCCCCTATAAACTTGATTGTACAGCCTTCCTCTGGCCCGCCCGGGGGGGGGGGGGTTCTTTTTTAACTTTTTCTTTACCTTTTTTTCAGGACTTGGGACTTAGGGCCTGATTTCGATATTGGCAGATGGGCTACTTCATCACAACGGTGACGGATATCCCGTCCATCAAAATCTAAAACCGTTTAAAAAAAATGATTTTTAGATTTCGGCAGATGGGGTATTGCTCATAATTGTGACAGAGTAATCTGTCTGCCCTTAATCCCTGATTCCCAAAATGCTGCCACCACATCTTTGTTTATGTGGTGGCAGCCAATCACACCTTATCCTAAGATTTGTCTGCTCTACCATTCCTTCATGGTGTGAAATATACGTTTATGACCCTTAATTTCTCAAAAACTACTGAACAGATTTACACCAAATAACAAAATGCACATTTCTGGGCTAACAATTTGCTTTCTGCCAAATCTGGTGTAATTTCATTCAGCAGTTTTTGCAGTATCGTTGTTTAATTTTCCTAAGGAAAAATTATTGTGGCAGTGCATTTTGGGACCTCCCTTGTTGCTGGTTCCTGCTTGACAGATCATCCCAAAACTTTGGGCATCATTATAACATTGGCAGTATATACCTCCTACCGCCGTGGTGATGGCCATTAAAGGACTGTCACCGCGGCTACCAGTCGTCAGCCGGATTATGACCACAGACCGATTTCCGCTAGAAGGATGGCGGAAATCTGGCTGTGGCCATGCCGGCGGATGGCGGTAAGGTGGCGCTGCTGCCAGCAGCAGCGCCACACCAGTAGACTGCTGCAGACCGTATCATGACACATGATACGGACTGGCAGTTTTCTGCTGGCGGACGCTGCTGCTGGTAGCAGAACCCCGTCCTGTCTCCTGCCGGAGGACCCTCTCAAGAAAGGTAAGTCAGGTGCTCCGTCAGGGGAGGGGTGTGGGGTGTGTTGTATGTGTGTGGGTTGGGCTGTGTGTGGATGTCTGTGCATGCGTGAATGTGGGTGTGTGTTGCGTGTTGTGTGTGTATGCAGGTATGGATGTGTGAGTGCGTGTATGTTGTGTTGTGTGTATGCATGTGTGCCTGTATATATGTAAGTGTGTGTGGATGTGTGTGTGAATGGATGTCTGCATGCGTGCTTGAATGTGAGAATGAGTGTGTGAATGCATGTGTGAATGCTTGTGTGCATGGAGGTGCATGAATGAAAGGGGGGTCTGGAGAGGAAAGAGGGGTGGGGGGAAACCAGGGGAGGAGGAGGGGGTGGGAAAGACCCCATCAGTGACAGGGAAGGGATTCCCTGTCACTGATAGTGCCTACCGCCATGGTTTTCGTGGCGGTAAGGTTGCCATGAAAACCAAGCGGTAGACGGGGTCATAATCCCGCTGGCAGGCTAGTGACAGCCACCAGGCTGGAGACTGAAGTCTCCAGCCTGGCGGCCATTGCCGCCGTGGCAGACGGTGTGGTACATTGGCGGTATGGCTTGAGCCAAACCGCCAATGTCTTAATATGGGGAAAAGTACTGCCAGCCTGTTGACAGTATTTTTCTCCATTTTACCGCCGTCCGCCCGGATCATAATGACCCCCTTTGTGTAGTTTAGTTAGTTTTAAGCTTCTAGCAAACGTGAAAAAATCTGGAAGCAGGCCAGACATCCTGGAGGATTAAAGGAGCTATTAATATCTTTGAAAAACATTTTATAGAAAGGAAAGGAACAGGTGGAAAAAGATATCAGAATGGTCTGGCGAGAGGGGTAGGATGACAAACATAGTAATACAACTCGCCCACTTGGGCTTCAATGTGGTAATTGTTGAGACTACGATAAGACATTGAAATTTTTGAGTAACCTCTCCGAAGTGAAATTGTGGGAGAATATTATAGAAGTGCCCATGTTACACACAGCTCCTGTTTGTTATGACTGGCAAGCCTGGGTTTGAGCAACGATGGATATAAATGCTCGAGGAGAAATTTTTTTGATTGGGAAAATATGGTCGCTCCTAAACCACACTGATTGTCTGAAGAGGATGTCTGATGTTTTAATAATAAGTTAAAAGCATTTAAAAATTGTTGAACATTTTTTGTTTTTATAAATAAGGGCACTATGAGTATTTTTTTACGATTGGTTGAAATAGGTCAGCATGATGGCGGTGTACATAGGCTGTTGAAGGCAGCATCACTGAAATGCATTCCTTTTTTCCCATTTTTCAAAAAGAGTTTAATGGCATGTTCACGGAGTGCCTGTGGTCTTTTACCAAAGGAGGAGACTTGAGGTGTAATTAGCCACTGCGGCGTGGCACCACAGGAGGCACTGCTGGTGTTCAGGTAGCTAACCGGCATAGGCCACAAAGAGAGGTGGAATATATATATATATACATGAGTGGGCAGTGCCTTGGTGAAAGAGAGAGGAGGTACTTTGCAAGCTAAAAGTTGTGATTCTCTTGATAATTCCCATAGGGCATTTGAACGTGACTACAGCCCGAACCACTGGATGGAATTACACCAAGTTTGGCAGGTTCGCAGATTGTGCTTTTGCTTATTTGGTTTAAATCTGTTCAGTAGATTATGAGAAATTTAGGGAAATCCAAATTTGCATGTCTCTGGACGCGGTGACTTCGCAATTATTTTGTGAATATTTTGCAGAAATTCGTGAATTTTCCTGAATGCGCATGCAAAAAGAAGTGCTGTAATTGGCTGACTACAACCTGACTAGAAATGAGCTCACTCCGTTTAATTCACGGTCCCCAGAAATTCCTAATTGAAAGTGGCATAAGGGGTCAGGGTGAAGGTACCCTGAACCCAGGAGTGTGAAACAGGTGTGTTTTAGGGGCAAATTATGGGTTTAAAATAATTTTGCATCACCATGAGCTGTATTTGTGAAAATTCACAAATTATCGTGAATTATTTGCAAAATATAATTCGCAAAATACTCGCAGATGTGAAAAAATTTGAAAGACAAACCACAGACTCATGGTTTTTCTTTCAAGTAACTATAACTTGCGCCATCGCCATGCACAGTTTATTATTCCACATATTATATCACTGATGACATCTTCTATGGCATATTATTACTGCAACATTTGCAATACAATTATTGATAAAAAAATCTGTGCATGGCAAGGGCGTGAGTTAAAGTTACCTTAGGGTGGGAGTTATAGTTACTTGAAAGAACTCTAATTATAGCTGCTGAATTTTTATGGTATTGTACAAGTAAATTCAGAACCTAACTATAACATCCCTGTAACTTTTGTTTTTTTTAGTAAATGTATACATTACTGTTAGACCTGACAGCCTTAGGGTGGTCACCCTTAACTTTTTGCCTGCCTCCCTCCACTTTTTGGACACTGTTTTTGCTGGCTTTTAGACTCTGCGCACTTTACCACTGCTAACCAGTGCTAAAGTGCATATGCTCTCTCCCTTAAAACATGGTAACCTTGAATCATACCTGATTGGACTATTTAATTTACTTATAAGTCCCTACTAATGTGCACTCTATGTGCCTAGGGCCTGTAGATTAAATGCTACTTGTCTCAGGCCTGCCATTGCAAGGCCTGTGTGTGCAGTTTCACTGTCACCTCGACTTGGCATTTAAAAGTACTTGCCAAGCCTAAACCTCCCCTTTCTCCACATATAAGTCAACTCTAATGTGTGCCCTAGGTAACCCCTAGAGCAGGGTGCTGTGTGGGTGAAAGGCAGGACATGTACCTGTGTAGTTTACATGTACTGGTAGTGTAAAACTCCTAAATTCGTTTTTGCACTACTGTGAGGCCTGCTCCCTTCATAGGCTAACATTGGGGCTGCCCTCATACAGTATTGAAGTGGTAGCTGCTGATCTGAAAGGAGTAGGAAGGTCATATTTAGTATGGCCAGAATGGTAATATCAAATCCTGCTGACTGGTGAAGTTGAATTTAATATTACTATTTTAAAAATGCCACTTTTAGAAAGTGAGCATTTCTTTGCACTTAAATCTTTCTGTGCCTTACAATCCACGTCTGGCTGGGCTTAGTTGACAGCTCCTTGTGCATTCACTCAGACACACCCCAAACACAGGATACTCAGCCTCACTTGCATACATCTGCATTTTGAATGGGTCTTCCTGGGCTGGGAGGGTGGAGGGACATAGCTGTTTGCCCTGAGTTGGCAGGAGCTTTGATAGCTCCCACCAAGTCAGAGCAAACACAACTCTGCTCCCAGCAAGCGAGAGCTGTCAAACAGCTCTCACTTGCTGCGAGCTGAGGTTTCATCTGTTTACCTCCATTCAGAGATGCGGGCAGGAATACAGGACATGATTGCTCTCACAGACAGGGAGCTATATGTTTAGCAGCTCCCTGTCTGTGAGAGCAATGCTGGCTCCTGCAGGAGGCGGGGACAGGCTGGGACCGCGAGGGCCTTTAGGCACCCCGTGGTCCCATTGCACACTGGGCACTGGAGTGCACCAAGAAGAGACAGCCGGGCCAGAAGGATGGAGTCCCACGGCCAAAATGTGGCCTCCCTTCTCCATTTAATTAAGGCTGGGCCCGAGGGGTGGGGTCCCCGGGTCTGAGATCGGCCAGGGGAGGGGGCCAGGCATCCCCCATTGAATAGAGGTGGGCCCGGGGGAATGGGGTCCCCAAGTCCGAAATCGGACGGGGGAGGGAGACTTTGCGTCTCCCATTGAATAGAGATTTGCCCCGAGGGATGGGGTCCTCAGGGCCGAAATCAGCTGGAGGAGGGGGACAGTATGGTCCCTCCAGGAGAGGACAAGAAAGGACCAACTCGTCAGTCACATACAGATTGCGCTCCAATAGATCAAAGATGTATTCACCTCCATGAAAGATTTCAGATCATTTTTCAATATGGAATCACAGAGTAAACAAACTTGCTTAGCCTTTGCCAAGCCCAGGAGTTAGGATAATTTGTCGTTTACAGAAGTGGAGCTTCAATTGGGGCACCTACTATGTTCATATTTGAAAGTGATACCTGGTGAGGTTTAATTTCTGTGTAATTAGCATTATAGCCAGAAAGGAAGCTCATCTGCTCGTTTATCCAACAAGGGTCCACAGTTTTGCACAAAATGTCTACCAAACTGGCATACTTTCTACTAGTTAGTAAGTAAGTACTGCTTTGTTGCATAAATGTCCAGTGTGTATTCTACACTACAGCTTCCTAATGGGCCACGAGGAAATGTCTCCAGTGGCCTTGTGTGCGTTTGGCAATGTGATTGTTCCTCATGCATTTTTCTCCAGAATTCTGTGATAACACGAATCCTCCTAAAGAGAGGTAAACAAGACTACAAAGACACCCAAGAGGGTCCCCCAGTGCATTGTGATGTTGTGTTCTTGATGGCGAGGCCTAAGTGGACATCTCCACAAAACAAAGACACACTTACTTCATATAGATAAGAGGAAAGACCCTGGTTTGGTGGAGTTTTACATCTTTGTAGTCTCGCTGGCCTCTCTTTAGGAGGATGCATGTTATCACTTAATTCCAGAGAAACAGGTAACAGGAACAATCGTTGCCACACCACACACAAGGTCACTGGTGACATTTTCTTGTGCTCCATTACACAGGTGTAGTGTAGAATACATACTAGACATTTACCCGAGGAGACTGAAAGAACTCCACTTTATTAAATATTTCATGCAGAGCTGTGGACCCACTCTTGTTGGATAAAAGGGGAGGTGAGGTTCCTTTGTGCAACAGTTACTCACACAGCTACTGACACATCCACACAGTACTCGCACACCCACTCACAGACGCACTCAGGTACTCACTCAGATACTCATGCACCCACTTTCAAACCCACTTAGAGACTCATGCACCCACTCACAGACCACTTACACACCCACACACCCACTCACAGACCAACTCAGAGACTCATGGACCCACTCACAGACCGCCTCAAAGACTCACACACCCACTCACAGACCCACTCAGAGACTCAAGCATCCACTCACAGATCCACTCAGAAACTCACGCACCCACTCACAGACCCACTCAGGCACTCACGCACCCACTCACAGACCCACTCAGACTCACGCACTCACACACAGACCCATCTGGACATTCATGCACCCACTCACAGACCCACTCATCAATTTACATGCCCACTCATAGGCCCACTCAGACTCTCACACATACACTCACAGACTCACACAGACACTTACACATCTACTCACAGAGACGATCCCACACCCACTGCCACACCAAGAGACACCATATTACACCTACCCTCACACCCAGACACTCTCACACCCACTCTCGCAGCCACATAGACCCTCTCACACCCACTCTCACACCCAGACTGACACTCTCACACCCAGTCTCACACCCAGAGACACCCTCTCACACCTGCTTTCACACCCAGAGAGACAGGCTCTGTGGCCAACTTCCGACGCACACAGCAAAACTAACATTAACTTGCACCCTCACCATGTACAGCTTTTTCATGAAAAACTTTGCTGCAAATAATACATTGTTATTATCAATGATGTTATCAAAGATGACATGAGTGCTGTAATTTCTAGGGTAGTTAGTGGTGCATGGCGAGGGTGGAGTTATAGTTACCCTAGGGCACAGGTTATAGCTACTTGAGATAACTCTAACTGTAGCAGGTGAATTTCTATGGTTTTGTATGTTTAAAATGTGAGCCTAACTATAACGTCTCTGTAACTTTTGTTTTTTTAAGTGAATTTCAATGCTTTTCTAAATTGTATTTCCTATCTATGATGTCCATTTAACCCTTGTTTTTTCAGTGAAGTAATTTTAATTACTATGTGTTAACTCAATAACTGGGTTGGCTGCAGGGCCTGCCCACAGGCCAGGCCCTGTGGCCAACCCCCTATAATCACCCAACCCTGCGTTGCGCACAACCAGAGGTTGACAAGAAAGAATCCACTTGTTACAGTCACTACATGAGATATTGCACTTGTAAAAGAGAAAGATGCAAACATCTTCATCAAGGATTACAGATACCTTTTCAAGGTAGAAATGTAGAGAAAACACACTTGCTTTGCCTTGGCCATGCGTACGAAGTCAGGATCATTCGAACTTTACAGAAGTGGAGCTTCAACGTGGATACCTGCTTTGTTTGTATCTGTAAGTGCTTCCTGTTGAGGTTTAATTTCTGTGAGATGAGCATCCTGCCAGAATGAATCCTGCCCTCCTTATTTATCAAAGAAAAGGCCTCCATTTTGTGCAAAGTGTCTACCCAATGGAATACTTTCTAGTGGCTAATTAATAAGTGCTAACTTGTTGGGTAAATGTGTAGTGCATAACCTACACTACAACTGTGTAAAAGGCATCAAGGAAATGTCACCAGTGACCTTGTGTGTCCGCAACTTTGCCAATGTGATTGTTCCTTGAGTATTTTCATCAGAAAATGTTCACGGTGTAACTGTAGATCTGCAGTTCCACCTTATATATTTTTTTAATTTGGGGGGAGTGCGGGGGGAGCCTTAGGGACCCCATGGCCCGAGCTGACTCCCGTCTCCTGCAGGAGCCCGCATTGCTCTCGAAAGCAGGGAGCTACTTTAAATAGCAGGTCCCTAATTGCGGGAGAAATGGTTTTATATCTTTTCCTGCATGCATATTTGCGTGCAGGGAAAGGGATGAAAACTCCACAATCAGCAAGTGGGAACTGTTGGACAGCTCCCACTTGCTGAAAGCGGATGTGGAAAAAGGCCCTTTCTGCAGGGTCATCCTCAAGATTTTTACTTTCCTCTTTCTCTGATCCTGTTTTTGTTGGATTCAGGACTCTGGGCACTTTACCACTGCTATCCACTGCTAAAGTGCATGGACTCTGTATTTAAAACTTGGCTCTTGACACTGACAGCTGTCAGTGGCCTGTGTTGGTTATTGACCTTCTGGACAGAGTTTTCCCTGGGTTGAGAACAGAAGTCAGACCCAAGGGATGGAATGGGCTACATTACTTTGTTGGCCAAGGTGGTACTGCCTGTCTACTGGAATGCATCTGTGATCAAATTAGGGTTAGGTGCTGCTCCGATGAGGTCCAAAAATGAGTAGAACGGTTCCCCATGGGTCAGTTCAATGGGCCCGAGAGTATAGACAGAGGGATCCAACTGGGTTCCCAGAGGCATATAGCTGACAAGTGCCCCTGCAGTAGTGGACCATTGTTCATGTTCTATCACCCTAAGCAGGGAAGCCCATCAAGGTATTGATTAGTGAACCCTGGCTCTAGGCTGGAGGGGGCTTGTGTTGGAAATGGCCCTTTCTGCTGGGTCATCCCTAGACTTTTTGCCTTCCTCCTACTCTTTTTATGACCCTGTTTTTGTTGGCTTTAGAACTCTGGGCACTTTACCACTACTATTCAGTGCTAAAGTGCACGGGCTCTGTGTCTAAAACATGGTAACATTGGCTTCTCCAAGACTGGCATATTTGATTTACTGGTAAGTTCCTAGTAAAGTGCACTATGTGTGCCCAGGGCCTGTAGGTCAAATGCTACTAGTGGGCCTGCAGCACTGATTGTGCTAACCACCAGAGTAGCCTTTCAAACATGTCTCAGGCCTGCCAATGTAGAGTCTGTGTGCGCAGTTTAAACTGCCATGTCGACCTGCCAAGTGTACCCACTGGACTGTCCCAAACCTTCCTTTTTATTACATGTAAGATGCCCATAAGGTATTCCCCGGTTATCCCCAAGGCCATGGTACAGTGTATTTAAAATGTTGGACATGTACTTTAAAGTTTAACATGTCCAGGTAGTGAAAAATTCTTAAATTTGTTTTTCACTATTGCAGGACTATCTCCCCCATAGGCTACTATGTGGACTGCCTGAAAACATCTTTTAAGTGTAATTTCCAATTGGTAAAAGATAGACAAATAGAGTTTGGTATCTCTTGACTCACAATTTAAAAATACATATTTTGGTTAAAGTGGCTTTTAAATCGCAGGTCCGAAAATGCCACTTCTAGAACATAGGCATTTTCTTACTTTAACCATCCTTTGCTTTAATCTCCAATCCACGTCTGATCTGTGGAAGGTTAGGTGATAGCTACCTTTGTCCATTTCATCCAGACAACCATAAATACAGGACACTCAACTTCCACTGCATCCCATCTGCATACTGATCTGATTGGTCTTCCTGGTCAGGAAGAGTGGAGGGGTTCTCACTCACACTTCAAAGGGTAGTGACCTGACCACACGAAAGGACTGATAACTGCCCCCTACAAACCTTCTGGCAGACAGCACTGGGCTGAAATGGAGCTAGGACACTTCAAAACAACTCTCTGAAGTCATCCCCCCCACTTCAAAGGCACATTTGGGTATAAGTACGGTGCTCTGACACCATATACTCAGAGCAGTTCTGGACTGAGGACATTCTACCAGGAAGAAGGACCACGGGGCTGTCAGGAGGGACTGCCACTTTGCTGTTTGCTCTGCTGTGTTGGCCTGCTACCTCTTGCCTGGGAGTGAAAGGACTGGATCTAACTAACTATCTACATCTTGCAATCTAAAGTTTCTCTAAGGGCCTGACTGAGCTTGCCTCCTGTTTCCGAAGTCTCAGGGATATCAAAGACTTCATCTGCATCTTGCTGCCAACACCTGGGCTCCTCTGTTGTAAGTCCTGCTCTGCCAAGTGATGCCAAATCCAGTCCTGGGCCCTTTGAGGTGAATGTGGTGCTGCATCACAATAACTGATGCAACAACACCGGCACGTCACTTGGAACCAACGCATCCCACTGTAGATGCGCCAAAGCCACAGACACCACCCACCGACTGTGCAACACAATAACCCCGACTTACAACACAGCCCCGGCTTGGCGCACGCAGCACCAAAGCAGCGGAACCAGTACTCATTGCTTCTGGACATCGATGTATCAACAACGTTGTCCGATGAAGAAATGATGCATCGCCTGCAATCGCGACACTTCCCCTCCTCTGGATCAACGCATCGTTACCAAGCATTGATGAAACAAAGGGACTGTCAGCGGGTCTGCTTGACTCCTGTACCCGGCCTGCTCTATTACGGCCGGACTTTACTTCTGAATTTGCCCTGTCCAGCGCAATCTGATAGTTCCGGTTGGAGTTATTGTCTTCTAAGGACAGAATTTTGATCTAACCTTTGAAAATTCATAACTTGACTTGTATATGTTCCATTTCTGTCGTTTTGGTCTGTTAGACTCAGATAAATATTGACTATATTTATAAACTGATGTGGAGTCCTTTTGTGGTGTTTTCACTATTTTACTATGTGTGTATGTGTGCAGAAATACTTTACACATTGCCTCAGTTCAGCCTGACTGCTTTGTGCCAAGCTCCCAGAGGGTGAGCATAGGTAAACATCTAGTGTGTATCTTACTTGCCCTGACTAGGATTGTGGTCCCTACCTGGACAGAGTGCAAGTCTCTGCCAACTAGAGAACCGATTTCTAACAGCGGAGTTATGTTTGCTTTTGCTTAGTGGGAGCTGTCAGCACCTCGAGAGGTAGCAGGAGCCAGTCCTGGGGGGGAGTGCGATCTCCAGGGCCATATATGACTCCACAAGGGGGGGCATGCGGCCCACTTCCATAATGTAAATGTTGCCTCTATTATTATAAAAGTGTTTTGCCCAGGGAAATTGGTGGTCACCAGGGTGTGGGGGGACTGCACGCCCCCTGCATAATTTATACCATAGCCCCAAGGAGGTGGCAGTGCCCGGGAATTTAGTAAGCCCAAGGTGGGATCCCCTTGCACCCCCATTCTTCAAATATTATGCCCCCAGGACCTGGCCCACCCAGGGGCAAAAATAAAAGAAAGCGTGGGTCACAGCAAAATTCATGAATAGTCGTGATTTTCACTGTGATTTAAAAAAATGCTTTTTAGCCAGGGGGGTCCCTGGAGGACCCCTGCACCAAGGCTAGGGGGGTAGGGTAGCGATACCCTGCCCCGTTTCTTTTTTTTTTCATTTTTCTTTGAGACTCGACTTAAGCCAAGTCTCTCTATGCATGAGATTGCTAGTATTCGCGAATTCGTAGATATACACAATTTGGATTTCCTCTAATTTCTTCTAAACTACTGAATGGATTTACACCAAATAAAAAAAGACTCATCTGCGGACCAAAGGCTACCTTTTTGCTAAATGTGGTGTAATTCCGTCCAGTGGATCGGGCTGCAGGTGTGTCTAAAGAGTCTATGGGAATTAACATGGAAGGTGCTCTTTTTTGACACCCTTTTTCCCAGGCCCTGCTTGACGAATCACCCTGAAACTTTCCATCCATAACAAGGCCCTTGGGCACACTTTTTTGTAAAATTTAATGAAGATTTGTCAAATGATGCCAAAAATATAGCCAAGTCAAAAAACTTTTTTAAATGGACATTAGGGCCTAACTATAACTACTTACTGCCAATATATATATATATATATATATATATATATATATATATATATATATATATATATGTATATATATACATATATAAAAAATACAAGTGGCAGTCGCCACTAGGAAGTTATAGTTAGGACCTAGTCTCTATAGAAAAAGTGTTTTTTTACTTGCCTATAATTTTGGCACCGGTTGGCGAATCTTGACAAAGTTTTCCAAAAAACCACCTTGTACTTCAGTGGGTTCAGCTGCTGTCTGGGAAGTTTTGTGGTGATCCGTGAAGCGGAGGCCGAGAAAAAGGGAGGGTCCCAAAACACTTTTTTCCCCATGCATTTTTCCATAGGGATTTTTAACAGCAAAAGCGCCAGAACCACTGGATGGGATTATACTAAATTTGGCAGAAAGATAGCTCTTGGTCCAGAAAGCTACCTTTTTCATATTTTGTGTGAACTCGTTCAGTAGTTTTTGAGAAATAAAGAAAATCCAAGTTTCTTTATATAGGGACATGAAGGCTCTGTGAACCCTCCCGATCTCATACTGAGATTTGATAGACTGACAACACTTCGACTTGCTGCATAATTTAGCTAACCCTGCCCATAATTTGGTGCTCCTCTGCTGCATAATTCCAGTGGACCTAGTCATGACAAGGGGAGGGTACAAAATTGCCAGTCAAAAAGCATGGTTCTTAAACCAATAGCTAAGAAATTAATGTTGGGTTGAGAATTATTAAAACATCTTTATCAGAAATGTAAGCAGACAATCAACTTTGTACTTAAATACCTCTGCTAAGTGGACTACCTGGTGGTAGTCTAACTGATCAGCCACCATACATTCTTTTTATCAAAAGAAAAAAAAGTCCTGCAAAAAGCATGCCGTTTGTTTTAGTTGATTTTGAGTGCATGGCCCACGGTGCATACCTTAATTGATTCTAGGTGATTTGTGAGAGGGAACAGAAATACATGACATTACATCAAAACAAGGGGGGAGGTTACAAAAAGCTTTTAGAGTTCATTGAAAATTACCATGTTTCAGAGAAGCAGTATTTTCTGGTTGAATTATGGTATGAAGCGGACAGATGGAGCTCTTTTATATTTTAATATGGAGGCAGAGAGCACACATATAATTTTGTTAGAGATGTAGCTGAAACGAGTGGGATTTTAATTTTGAAGTGAAGTTCATAAAGTTAGGTGCCTTGCAGATACCATTCCAGAGGCAAGGGCCTGACCCTGAGATTGATTTGTTACCTTGCTTTAACAACAGATGCTGGGGGCACTAGGAGATTGTAATGTCTGATATTTAAAAGCTAATTAGGCGTGGGCGAAATTTAAATTGCACTGGTGTAATTTGCTTAATTGTGGGGATTACATGTTACTCATGTTACACAAAATTCATGAAATGATGCCATCATGCCACTTTACATCACTACGCTTCATTCGCAGTAAACATTTACAGCGAATGCACTGGTAAAAACAGAGCATTAACGGTTGATGTTTGAAGTGCTTTTATTAAATACATTGTCCTCCTAAAAACTGACACAAGGACACATTTCATGCTACAATATAGCACAAAATGACAGATTTGCATTTCACATAATTACACATAATTTTGTGTAACTACGCGAAAGAAAATTGGACAAATTTCACACAGCCCTAATAATGATCACTATCTAAACTAAATAACATAGAGCCTGAATTAGATCGTGGTGGTACCAGTACCACTGCCGATGCCGCCTTGGCGGTCCGTCCACCCAATTTAGATGTTGGCAGTACCAAAGACTCAAGCCACCCTTACCGCCAAGCAGATTTGGATGTACCTTACCACCAAGCACTTACCACTGTGGCGGTCCAACCTTCACACCCGAATTGTCGGATTTGAGGATAAATTAAGCACAAACCTACCTTTTCTCCCCATTCCAGTTTAGTTTTTAACTGAACATGACTGGATAAGACCTTCCATTGCTTCTGCCACTGGACCATGGAGAAAACATGACCCCTCTCCTCACCAGACTTAAAGGTAGGGAACCTGCATTGGCTGTGTACGTTGTGTGGTCACGGCATATGAGCTCGGGACCACTGACACTCTTCTAACTGCTTCCAGTTGTGCATGTGAGTCAGTAAGTCTATGTGTGTGTGTGCATTTCGATAGGCTGGTTGAGGCACAGGGAGCTGGAGTGGGTAATGTGATTGTGTGTGTATGGGTGTCACTTGCATGTGGTCTCGATGTTGTTGTGTATATTTGGTTGTGTGTTGTTGTGCTGTGTGCAACATTCAGGTGAGTGTTGTGTGGTTTTCATGATGTGTGTAGTTGTGCTTGTGTGTGAGTGCATTTGTGTAGATGAGTGTGCAGTTTTGTTGATTGTTTTGATTGTGTGGTGTTTGTGTACAGTTTTAATTATGTGTGTGTTCTGTTATGGATGTATGGCAATGTGTGTTTTCGGCATGTACGTGACGTGTGGTTTTGGTATGGCAATAGATTATAGTGTGTATATGGTGTGTTGTGTAGTGTATTGTGCAGGGGGACACACATGGCTAAGGTACAGTGTGTGTGCTTGACTTACCTCTATTCCATTGCCCCTTCCGTTGTACAATGTCCATTGGGTCCAGCAACGGGCTCCCTCCGTGAGCAATCCACCACCAGCACATCACCTGCAGTACTATAACATCTACACAGTGTCGGTGGGAACCTGCCAGCCTGACGGCTAGGAAGAGCACTCTGTCGGGGCGGCCTGCGCCTCAGCCGCAATACATCTAAGTATGACGGGCGGAACATCGTTGAATTGACAGTGGTTTTGGGTCTGTGACGGCGGCAATTTGGTGGTGATACCACCAATCTCTAAATCAGGCCCCTAATGTTTTAGTACGGTTTGCATTGCTCAAGGTGGACTTCCGATATATAGCAGAACACCTTAGGAGGAACATACCATATACACCCAATACAACCATCAACCTAAAGTGAGTATCTCAGAACTTCCATTAGCACTCAATACCAAGAAACAGTGTGTTTAGACTGTAGTACACTGGACTCCTGCTAACCAGGACCCCAGTGTCCGTACGCTCTCTTCTAAATTTGGTTGTTTGGTAACTTTTACACCCTACAATTGGCATACTGTAAGTCCCTAGTATATGGTTATGTACCCAGGGCATTGGTACACAAGGGTGTATTATGCCACCCATGGGAGTCCATGAAAACTGTGTCTGCAGGCCTGCCTTTGCAGCCTGCATGAAATGGTGAATGCAACTTGCACTTTAGATATAAGGCTTGCCTATATCGCAGTCCCTGCACTTGGACACTGTAAGTCACACCTCTGGTAGGCCCTTCAGCCCAAGGGCAATGAGCACTGGTGCCCCTACAAATCCCAGACTCTATTCCCTGGGCTTTGTAAGTGCGGGGAAGCCATTTTAAGGTATGTAGTGGACACTGGTCAACACAAGTAGTCCAACTACATAATAGCTTCACCAAACCTAGGCATATTTGGTATCAAACATGTTGGCATCATGCAACTACACCAATTCCAGTGTTAGCTGCATGATCCCATGTACTCTGGGGGTTCATCCTTAGAGGATCCGCCAGATATGTCTGTACAGCCTTGCAGGGTCTGCCTTGGAGCCTGCGCTGTTGCAGACCCCCAGACACTGTTCTGCCCTCCTGCTTCTGAGCCTAACTCAAGCAGGGAAAGGCAGAACAAAGGATTTCCTGAAGGGTAGAGGTGTGACCACCTGTCCCTTTGAAAAGGGATCTCTGAGCTGGGGTGGGGTGGCTCTCGCCGCCACCAGACTGCTTTGAAGGACTCATTTGGAGCCCTTCTTGCATAAACCGGTTCACACCAGTGCAGAAAACCCCAGTTCCCACTCTGGCTCAAAACCATGCAAAGGACAGGGGAGTGACCACCCTCCTTGTCCAGCTCCTCTCCTAGGGAGGTGCACAGAGCTCTGCCAGGTGGCCGGTTGATTCTGCCATCTTTGAAACAAGATGTGCAGAGGCCCCTGGGAACAACTGACTGGTTAAGCCAGGCAGATGAAGTCCCTGGTCCCCTCTGATAGGTGGGTCACCGCAGATAGTGACCAACCCCCTTTTAGGGTTACCTGAGTGCTCCCCCGAGGGTGGGTCCTCCTGGCCTCCGGAACGGCTGCTGATCTGTCATAGGAACCGAAACAAGACTATCCAGTTGGGAGGGCTCCCACTGCAACATTGTTTCTCCGTCTCATGCAAGAATTCTGCAACATCCATGGCTGTGCATCCTCCAGGGTCACAAGGGCTCTGTTTACACCAAGAAGCAAGAAGGAAATTCCCTTGGAGTGAAGGAGTCACTCCCCTGCATCCACAGGCACCTTAAGATGACAAGGACTGGCTGATGGATCCTGCTGTCCCACAAACATTGAAAGGCTCTACAACACAGGTAGTGGTTCTGCGGTGTTCTCCAGGTCCAACATGTCTTCTGACCAACTTGGGAGATGGTGTGCCCTTGCTGCAGCCACTGGTATGGAATTCCTGTGCACCGCAACGTTTGCTCTTACCAAGGCTTGCTGACTTTTCCTCCAGGAGATCTTCGAGCTCCAAGAAGCCCCAGCCTTCAGCACTCTGCATTTCCAAGTTCAGCTCTACTCTGCAGCTCCTGCCATGTGGGACTCCTGTTTTGTTGTGCTGCTGAGGCCTTCCTACGACTCCTGTGCCTGCTGCCAGTGGGTCACTCATGGGGGATCTAATGATTCTTCCTGGTTCTCCTGTGTGCTGAGGGCCAGCCCTGACTCCCCTCCAAAGGTCGAGTCTCCTGGAACTTGCTGGTCCCCAAAATACTGGAAACTTCCTGCAAATTCTTCTTGAATTTGCTAATGCTTTTTGGTGGTCCTGCTGACTACTGACCCTCCTGCAATCTGGCGACTGACATACAACAGCTCTTGGGTGACTCCAAGGATCTTCCTGGACTCTGCAGCTGGATTTTTTCCTTCACCGACCTGCAGGAACTTCACCTCTAGGAGGGTGGGTATCACATCTCCGAGTGGTCTGGACACTGTCCCCTTCTTTTTCAGGTTTTAATGTCTGGAATCCACCCTTGTGTTCCACCGACCTGGTCCAAGGGTCACGACAACCAAGGCTCCCATTGACTCCAATGAGGGCTTCTGACATCACTTCGCCCTAATGCACCTGGGCTCCTTGGTGTAGGTACTCCAATCTTCTGGGTATCCATGGGTGGGGGTACTTTCCAACCTTGTTTGTACCAACTGGTTTAATCTGGGTCCTCTGAGAAGGGACCTGAATCCTGAAAATTCCAACCACGATGATCCTATGCTAGCCTAAGGGACACCCGGCTCGATAACTACTCTGCACCCAGGGGGCTGTGGGACTTCTGATACTTACCTCTGGTAATTTCTTACATCCCCAGCCCTTGGGATTCTAACACACTTACCTTGGTTGGGCACCTCCAGTCCTATACCACTTTCTTAGTATATGATTCCCCCCCATAGGGTCCCTCATATTTCTATGCTTTTCCTACTTGTTTTTAATTGCATATTTTGTGTGTCGATATCTCCAAGTGGAGCTATACCAACGTTAGTATAGTAGTAGTGTTGTAATAAAGAATACTTTATTTTTTGTACCACCTGTTGTGGTTCTTTCTTGTGTGACAGCCACTGCTTTGACTACTGTGGAATTGTATGTGCTTTACACTCCTCCTTGATAATCCGGAGCTTCTCTCCACATCTACCCTTAGAGAGCTTTGGTTATCTAGGCACCAAAACACTATCACTAAGGTTTGCCTGGACCCAGTATAGGGTGCCACATCATAAGTGTACACCATAAACATACAAATACAGCACAGATATGCCATATAACTGTATTTCACCTTCCTAACTGAATGTTTTAGTCAACACTACATTCTGGTGAGAAAATTGAGCACACATCCAACCAAACACAGTTATGTCATATACTGGGCATCACTGTGTTAAAGAGATCTCTCAGTACCCAGACGAACCACACAGTACCACACAGTACCCTACAGGACAACACATTAAGGCAGAACTCTTTCAATGTATCTTTACACCATCAATAGTAAATCTTCACAACTCGAACTAGACTCCAATCTGCAATGAAACCTTAGGGAGAGTTTACATAGCCAGGCAGGCGTTGATGTCCCTTAGCAACCCCACCCTCAGACCCTCCTGCTACCCACAATACCTCCTTCAGATAATGTCAAAACATCAGAACAAGACAACTTTGGTTAGAGGTTGAAAGACCACCAGCCATATTTATTGACACATACATACATACAAAAACACAACTTTTAATCCATTTTTATGCACAGTAACCTCTGTCACTTTGGTCTAAAAGGATGCCTTGCATGTACCTGAACTGCCCCAATAATCATTACCTCACCCACTATGCAAGAAACATAAATACTACATATCAGCCATACCTGCAAGAAAAAAGGTGGTTAGACACACCACAGATCATCACCATGACACCATATAAGCATCAATGAAACAGTCAGTTAGTAATTGTCATAAAACCCTCTCAGCACAACACAAACCCAAATGGTCCTCTGCCCAGTGCCCAATTGCTCTGGGGATGGTGGGTGAGACAACAAAAATCCAGGCCAGGTCTCTGAAGTAGTGTGGCGTCCGATGTGGTGATCATCTTGCAGGGCAGTGAGTGGTAAAAGAGACCTGCTCCCTACCTCGCACTGCCTTTTATGTGTGTGGTCCCTATGTGGCCACAATGACCCCCGACACACTCTAGTGCTTCTGAGATCACACCCATGTGTGCTAATCCTGCCACGTCTTTTCAAAGGACCTTTGCCACTTCAGCCACTTCTAAGCACACCACTCGGGACCAAGAATGGTGCAGAAATGTTGACTGCCTGCTGCATCTGTAAACAGACCTATCGCCTCATTAAACCTGGTGGGGCTAGGCCACACTATTGTCCCTTTGAAGTCCTGCAAAAATACCTCCCATATCATCATATCCTGCCGACCCTCTGACGATAATCTAGTATGGTGGTGTTTCGTTTTCTAGCCAGACATAGCTTGAAAAATTAACCATTAGAATGGGTGGCCCAAGGGGATGATGCAAAGAGCGAAATTCACCTGCCTGACCACTACCTGTAACAGATGCAGAGTCACTTTCTTAGACCCCAAGTAGTCCCTTAGGTCAGGGGAAAAGGCTGGAACTTTTTTTTCCAGGGGTGCCTAGATTTACCTACCACTGAGTTCATTCAAATACCCAGGAATTCGGTAGTTGTGGCTGGCCCACAGGGCTTACCCTGCACCAGGGGCACCCCAAAATTTCCCATCAACTCTTGAAATGACTGCAGTGGCCTTGCACACTCTCCCTTACTGAGAAGGCCCAAGAACAAGAAGTCATCCGAGTAATGCAACATCCACTGATGCCCAGACCTCTGTCTAAAGACCCATTCCAGGAAAGTGCCAAACTTGTTGAAGTAATGCATAGGAGACCAAGCAGCCCATGAGTATACATTTGTCGAAGTAAAAGGAGCCTTTAAACTGAAAACCCATCAAGAGAAAATTGTCCGGGTGCACAGGAAGCAGCCAGAAAGCAGATTCAATATATGACGTTGCTAGCAGCGTTCCTGTCCCCAGCTCCTACAGCATCCTGATTGCCTGATTAAGAAAGGCATACTTAACAGAGCACAAGGTCCCATCAATTGCTTCATTTACCGACTGTCCTTTGGGTGCAGAAATGTTGTGTATCAATCTGTACTCCCATGGCTCTGTCTTAGGGGCTATCCACAGGGGACAGCATTCAAAGTTTTCAAACGGGACAGCCATGAAGAGGCCTGCCACCTTCCCCAGGTTCATTTCCTTGAGAATCTTAGCCCTGGCGATGCCATGATAAGACCTGAGAGACTGTTGATTCTTGCTAGTTGCTACACCTACACACACCTCTGCTGGGAGCCTAAAGCCATCCTTAAAACCCTCATACAGTGCCTGTACTTCCGCAGGGTTAGTATGGACATACAGCCATGACACCATTGTGTTCCAATTAACTGTGGAAGGAGACTTGTTCATAAGGTTGTGGTCATTCCTGCTTTTTAGTACCTCTGTTCTTGGATTTCTTGAAACATTGTATCTCAGGTGGGATGGCAAGCCACAGATGGAACAGCAATGCTTAAACTTGCATGTCACAAGGGGTCTGGTGCAGGATCTTTTGTTGAAATCCCAACAAGAGTCCTTCTTCGCCCCCCACCTGGGTTGCTGTTCGCCCCCACACCCGTCCAAAAGCGCTGGCTAGGGGTGGCCTCAAGACGCTGCAGCTTCATAAAGCACAACTAGATGTTTACGTCTATCTGGTCTCATGCCAGTGTGGGCCTGGTGGCCTTAATTCTATGAAACTCCTTATCATAGTCCCTCCAAGCCGTACCACCAAACTCATCATGCACACACACTCTCCTGTTCTAGTAGCAGGCTAATTGCGCACCTATGTCTGGGAAACATTCCGCTATGATAGCTTGAAAAAAAAAAACACTTCACCCAGTTCAAGAGTGTCTCCTTCACTCTCTTTTCGCAAGGCCAATGACAATATTCCCTAGAATGAGAGCGCCCCTTGCACCACTTGCCCTCTTTCAGGCCTATCCATAATCAGTTCACACATATCAGCATAACTCCTATTACAATTTTTTTCTTTTATCTCCAATGGGACATGTCTGCCTAACTGGTCATACTGAGAACTAACATCCACCAGCCCAATGCTCAGCAATGATGCCCTGGTACCTGCAACCGCCCCTGCACCACCTGTGCTGCATGAACAATGTGGGATGGCCCACTGGCCCCTGTCACAGGAGAAATGCCTGCTTGAGCCTGTGCCCCCGGCTCTCCCGAACCATCAAGATGTGCCATTAATCTTCTGGCCCTCTCAACACTATCACACTCGGCCACACTGGCCAAAGCACTAATCATCATGGAAGAAGACAACATCCCCATCTTGGATAGCCAGGGCAGAACACTTACTAAATTAGCCACCACATCAGGTTCGGTCACATTCCCTGCAAGTGTCACTTTAATTGCCATGCAACTATTCCCATTCTGTACAATGCTGCCACTCGTGTTGGCACCATCACTGCCGAAATCCCCCCTTGCACAACAACATTGTTGGTGCTGGCCACTGACGGAGGCTGTGAGGGGCTCCCAGAAGTTGCACTCTCATCCCCAGCAAGTCCCTTACCTCTACTCCCCCCTTTTAGCAGGTCCCTGACTTCTAACCCGGTTATTAACAGGGGGAAATGCCACCCTGGGTGCTACCCCTGTTCACCTAGCCCTCTCATCTGCATCAGCTAGTGGAGCCATGACTCTGCCTCGTCTGATCAGGCCTATTAATCACCTGTGCTTGGTTGACCAGGAGTCACAGCCGTATTTTCAAGGTCATTTAGGAATTAAAGAGACTGTGGTCTGGTAGAACAACGTGCAAAGCTGTAGTAAAAAGGGAGGAGCCCATGTGGACACTGACTCCAACTGCTAACCCCATTCGTTTCCCCCACCACCTTCAAAATAGTACAAGCATTAGAGGAAGCGTTGTCAAAAGAAAACACAATTTCCACAGTTTATCTCACCCACGTCTGATGATGAGTCACACAAATGAAAGAGGGGTGGCTATGAAAGACATACAATCAAGGGTTGGAGAACTGTCCTGCAGACATCCTCAACTAGGGGAGTTGCGTCTAGACATTCACTGTCCTTGCGAGAACATGCATTCAGACAGATCTTTCAGACATAAGGGCACCAGTGGCTAGATCTGAACTCTGCCCCTATCACGGATGCCCTCTTTCCCTGGTATTGTGCTGGACACAGGGCTAGTCAGGTGTGGGCAACAGCTGCCCTCTTGTTCCAGTGCCCTGTGGCCCATTCATTTGCTTTTGCAGTAGTCCCTTAGGTGAGCCACGTCCCAACAAAAATAACAAGGGAGGGTCTTTGGTCATTCACGACACCACCTCCTAGGGCAGGATGTTGGGGTACAGCTACTGACTCAGAAGTAGAAGTGCCAGGAGTGCTGTCTGCCTCAGTGCATTGCACACTGCACATTACACAAACATAAGCACAGGTGTTATTTAAAAATAAGTACTTCGAGCAAGGCCAACCACCAGTAAACGCCGCCACGAGCATTGCCCGCAGGCTACAGGAGAGCACAAAAATAATCCAATTTACAGAAATGAAACAGTTTGCTCCCATGATGTGATGGACGCTTAATCGTTTCTTCTGCATAGCAGGCACCACAGTTTCTCTGCTTCCTCCAAGAATTCCCTCTCCTCTCCCTCCTTCATGCAACAGACAGTCCCACACTTTTTTATGGTCGTCTACGGGTCTTCCTCAGCGTTGCCTCATTATTATGCAAATTGTTGAAATCACTGCTGGGAAACGACCGTGCCCTGCCGATCGACGCGTTTGCGCTTTCGCGTCTATTCATAGCGTTTAAATTTGAGGATTGAAGAAAAAAAACGAAACGCAGAGAATTCCCTGTTAATTATGGTAATGAGCGTATCTATGACACTTTAATTACCTTAACTCCAGAGCGGAATAAATGAGCCATCCTTCTGTGCTAATTGGCTGCAGCGTGACCGGCTCAGGCGTTAGCGGGGAGTGCACAAGCTTCATTGGGTAACAAGGTTGTTTTTTTTCTTGTCATAAATCTATTACTTTTTCCCTGGAGACAGGAGCGTGATCCGCTGCTGGTTTCGAACATTTCTGAGGGAGCGTAGAACCACGTCTAACAAATGGCAGATACAACCCTTAAGTGGTTAGGTGATTAGAAAATGGCATGGTACTTCTAAACTGGTCTAGTGGTATTCATTAACAACACGAAAATACAAGGAAACTGTGGCTTATTGGCCAGACCAAGAGTCTGACTTGGTCCTAAAGGCAGCACAGCAGCCAAGCAATCCTTGGCGAATTAATCGTTCAACGAGCGTCACGTATAAATATGATAAAAACTTTTTAAAATTCATAGAAGTGCATAATGTTCGCAAGAGGCTCAGTTTAATACAAGTGATTATGCCAGTAAACTGAGTGACATTTATTTCAGGTGTTACTTTTTTTAATGTGAACGTATACAACCTTCCATTTTAGGTCGAGCGCACAAGCGCAGAACTATTGTAACTATTGTGGGTT
Organism: Pleurodeles waltl; assembly: GCF_031143425.1. Taxonomy (NCBI): domain Eukaryota; kingdom Metazoa; phylum Chordata; class Amphibia; order Caudata; family Salamandridae; genus Pleurodeles; species Pleurodeles waltl. Next base: position 404,388,458 of record NC_090443.1, on the reverse strand, counting down.
TTTAACCACGCTCATCTCACGCCCATCACTTTCATTGGTTTGGGGGCTTCCCTTTGAAAAATCACTTAAAGGTATTGGTAAATGCTTTACTTTTGTCCCGCCTTGGGGCGGTTTGGCCACCGCCTTGGATAACGACCCTGTTACAGGGATAATTGCATGATTGTCAGTATACTTCAGTGTGGGTGTACTTCTTTTTAGGTCGAGCATAGCAGCGCGGAGGTGCTGCTTTTCCAACGTGTTGGTATGTATCTGGACTTTTAAGCACGCCAGATACACTCGTTGATGGGCTTGCCCATCAAAAATCCTTTGATGACATTGGTAAATGGTTTACATTTGTCCCTCCTTGGGGAAGTTTTGTTACGCCTTGGCCATCACCCCTGTTACATGGCTAACTGCACTTTTGCCAATAAGTTTGACTTCAAGCGAACTTCTTTTTCTTTTTGTGTCTCTCCTTCACGATGATGCTCATGACGGCCGTGGCACTGTGAATCGGTCCGCTTATGTGAAACTGTTCTACTTTTCATTTTCAATTTATGTGCAAGAAAAGTCGGGTTAGGAGTTTACAACACTAATAACTCTAATTCGAGCAAATGCAAGACCCGTTGCATTGCAAATGCTTGTTTCTTCTGTCTGTGCTCTAAGGCTGCTCAGAGCGCAAATCAATCGGTGGTATCATTTTTACATTTTATGCACTCTGATCCAGAAAGAACATAAATTGGCAGAGATAGTTGCACATTTTTACAATAAGTGCACTATGTGATTTGCCTAGCACATGCTCTTTGTAGCAGGCACATTAACCCTCTGTGCTAACTTATAATGAGTCCAAGCTTCCCCTAGACAAAAGTACATTCTCTCTCCAGAAAGAACATAAATCACCACAGCTATTTTGACATTTCTACATTATATGCACTCTGTGACTTGCCTACTACACGTTCTTTGCAGCAGGCATATTAACCCTGTTCGCTAATTTATGGTGACTCCAAGCTTCCACTAGAAAAAAGTACATTCTCTCTCCAGAAAGAACATTAATCACCAGAGTTATTTTTACATTTTTACATTACATGCACTTTGTAATTTGCCTAGTACACATTCTTTGCAGCAGGCATATTAACCCTCTGCGCTACCTTATGGGAACTCCAAGCTTCCACTAGACAAAACTACATTCTTGCTCCAGAAAGAACATACATTTCCAGAGTTATTTTGAATTTTTTACATTACATACACTTTGTGATTTGCTGAGTACACGCTCTTTGCAGCAGGCACATTAACTCTCTGTGCTACCTTATGATGACTCCAAGCTTACACTAGACAAAAGTACACTTTCTCCAGAAAAAACTTACATCGCCAGAGTTATTTTGACATTTCTACATTATATGCACTTTGTGATTTGCCTAGTACAGCTCTATGCAGCAACCCTGTGCGCTATCCTATAATGAGTCCGAGCTTCCACTAGACAAAAATGTGTTATCTCTCCAGAAAGAACATTAAACCTCTGTGCAACCTTATAATGAGTTAAAGCTTTCATTATTCAAAAGTACGTTTTGTCTCCAGAAGGAACATTAAAACGCCAGAGTTATTTTGACACTTTTACATCATATGTACTCTGATCAGCTTAGTACACGTTCTTTGCAGCAAGCATATTAATCCTCTCCGCTACCTTATGATGACTTCAAGCTTCTACTAGACAAAAGCATGTTCTGTCTCCAGAAAAAACATAATTCGCCAGAGTTAGTTTGACATTTTTACATTACATGCCCTTTGTGATTTGCGTAGCACATGTTATTTGCAGCAGGTACATTAACTCTCTGGTCTACCGTATGATGACTCCAAGCTTCCACTAGACAAAAGTACATTCTCTCTCCAGAAAGAACATAAATTGCCAGAGGTATTTTTACATTTTTACATTATATGCACTTTATGATTTGCCTAGCACATGTTCTTTGCAGCAGGCACATTAACCCTCTGCTACCTTATAATGAGTTCAAACTTAGATTAGACAAAAGTACATTCTCTCTCCAGATAGAACATTAACACTCTGCACTACCTTATGAGTCCAAGCTTTCATTAGACAAAAGTATGTTCTCTCTTCAGAAAGAACATTAATCACCAGAGTTATTTTGACATTTTTTACATTATATGCACTCTAATCTGCTTAGTAGTCATTTCATGCAGCACACATATACATTCTGGGACTTGTATATTTTTTTATAGTTTGATACAAGCTGGAAACCAGCCCTTGAAGTAGTATTCGGAGAGTTGTCCAGCTCCCTAAATCGATGCGTGATTCTCTCATTTAATTTATGTTTCTGCTTTGCATTCTGGGACTTGTAGTTTTATTTTTATAATGTGATACAGGCTGCCAGTACAAAGCAGAAATCTGACTAGATGAACTACACACATTTGAGTCTGTGAAACGTGAGCTGTTTGTGTGTGTATTCATAAAACGAACCTCAAGGAGAGCTTACAGTTGATTATGCTGTACAATGGTCAATATTTGATAATATTTCAGTTCAAGACTGACTGTGGATCATTAATGTCATGTGATGTTGCTCTCCTCAAATGTGTGAAAAATCATGGGCATTTTGTTAGAGTACAGTTATTTATTCATTACCCCGCAGGCAATGTCACCTGTGCCAACTGCCAAGAAAAAATGTTTTGCACCGGGGAGTAGTTTGTGTTTTAAGGGCCTTGCTTAAAAAATATTCCAGTAGACCTACTGGCCTTTTAGTTATATGCAGGCCCTCTGGAATTATGTGGCAGAAAGGACCAAAACATGCAGCAGGGTTGACCAATTAATGTGGCAAAAAAGTCCAGTTATGCATTTACAACGCCAATAGCTCCAACTCAAGTAAATGTGAGACCTATTGCATTGCAAATTATTGTTAGGTCTGGGTTGACAGAGCAGCTGTGTAACAAACCTAATGCTTACACTATGCATAAAGTCGGATCTGGGCCGTCCCTTTCGACTTTCTTCACTAGACTGATTCAGCCAGTGGATTGACGTTTGTCTACTACGTCTTGGCTCTGACAAGTGGAGTATTAATCGGAGACCAGGCTGTTTGGATATATCCTGCACCTCCACTCTAGTGCTTGCAATGAACTACATGAGGGACTATTTTGCAATCAAACCCTTTTTATTTGAAATACAAACAAATTAGGACTATAAAAGCTAAGGGAGCCTACAATACAGTCTGCCTTTCACTTTTTCTCTGGCTTAAATGTGCTTACTCTTCAAACGTATTAGCGCTTTTCTTTGTGCACATTTGGGGCCCAGAAAGTGCTATCTGATTAATCAATATATTTAAATTACATGAAGTACATTTTGCTTCACACGGAGGACAGACAGTGGCTAAGTTTCAAACTATAAAGGTTTATTGAAGGTTAAATCTTACAGAAAGCAAGTCATCAAGTTCTTGCAAATCAGTAATCACTGAATGAATTCAGTGGTTAATATGAAGTTGAAATCAATCAAAGTGATATAAGTAAGAGGAAGACCTATCATAAAGTTGCCTGAAAATCAACAGGTAAGTAAATCATGTCTCCTACTCTGCTCTGCTCATTAAGCATTCTATTAGCATTCTGAACGGTAACCTTCTCTACACTCAGTTAAATCACACAATTTTAACAGCTGGCACACCTACACATAGTTCGCATAAAGCAAGCCAGTCAGGTTACTGTGAAAAGGAACAGTCTTGAACTCATTAGTTGCTCAAGATCCGCCAGAATACACCTTCTCTGCAAAAAAAGGAGATAGATTGGACCTGCCTGTCCTCTGCAGGTGTACTGTTACAACCAATTATAAGTCTTTGATTATCAGTAACAGAAAACATTTCACATAAGAAAGCAAGCATAGGAACATTGAGTTTGTTAATTTGTACTTGAACTCTGCCTAGAAATAAAAGTTCACCTGTCATGAAGCAAGATGGCAACTAACGTTAAACATTAAGCATAGGCCTACATCCAAACATGAATAATACACATTTAATATAATTTGCATGTTTAGATGTTAATGACGTGAAATGCGAAAACATTTAATATGAAAAAACATTTCAAGTTCTAGAAAATTAAATCCAAACCTACTGGCTACCCTAATGCTTGTTTCCGTCTGTCATGACGACAATGGTGTTAGTGAACCAAGAGTCAAGACAGTTGTATTATGCACCTGCAAATTACCTTTTCTTATTATAGATGGAGCAACCTGACAGCCTGTTAAATCGTACATACAAGATGCTGTGGCATAGCGCACATTCTGATGTTAATTACTCAAAGGGGCTCTTAAACGTGAAAGTCAACAAAAAGTAGGCAGAGTGAAGTAAAATAATTGTTTATGATCACCAAACTGGATCAGAGTGAGGTGGTGGGATTTAAATCCCGGATTACTGGTTGCACATTATGAAACTCAACCCCTGGATGAATATCATCTTGTCTCGCATTTCATACCAAAGGACACGGCTTTGTGTTAAAATCTTCGGGGAACTTAATTAGTACACTGCTATATAAATACACACATCACATTTTAAATGAAGCTGATGCAAGTAGTCTTTCTAGAAAAATGTACAAAGTTAAAGGCGAGCAGGACACTTGGCGTTTATGTAAATACTAGCTTTCCTTGCCTTAAGAAAGATACAGATTATGGGAAAGGCTCAACCCATCAACGAAGGCAAATAGCTTATAAGCAAACCAAAGAGGTAATTGGGCTCTCGCATTGACCAGGCTTCATGAACAGCAATGAAGAGGGGAGCTGAGCTCTGGAAAGATTTTCTTGTAGATATTCTGGATTAAAACTCCAGATTTGATGAATGCTTAGCCTGTTCTATGGGTCTTCTGCTACTATATTGTGGCAGAAATATCGACCTAAAAATGGTACAGGCCATTATATCAGCCTTACTACTACATTGCAAGTTAAATCTAGGTAAATATATATATATATATATATATGTATATATATCTACATCTATCTATCTCTCTCTCTCTCGCTCACTCTCTCTCTCTCTCTCTCTATATATATATATATATATATATATATATATATATATAAGTGAAGTGGATTATTGGTAAGGGCAGGTAAGTACCTACCCTTAGCAATAGGCCACTCACCCCCACTAGGTCCAGTTAGGTCTCAATAAATTAATCCCAGCTCAACCTTTGGTAGCTTGGCAACAAGCAGTTAGGCTTCATTTAGGAGACAGGTTTGTAAAGCATTTAAAAATTGCAAAACAGTAAATAAGTAAAACATAAAACACAATAAAAATCCTACACCAATTTATAAAGATAGACTATGGCCCTCATTACAACCCTGGCGGTCCGAGACCGCCAATAGGCTGGCGGTGCTTCAGAGGGGATTATGACCGCGGCGGTAGTGCCGCGGTCGCACCGCCGGGGCCGGCGGTTTCCCGCCACATTTGCCCCGGCGGTGATAATCCGCCAGGGCAGCGCTGCGGATTACGAGTCCCCCTACCGCCAGCCTTTTCCTGGTGGTTTGAACCGCCAGGAAAAAGCTGGCGGTACGGGGAGTCGCGGGGCCCCTGGAGACCCCTGCACTGCCCATGCCACTGGCATGGGCAGTGCAGGGGCCCCCTGACAGGGCCTGTGCAGCTTTTCACTGTCTGCTATGCAGACAGTGAAAAACGTGACGGGTGCAACTGCACCCGTCGCACGGCCGCAACACCGCCAGCTCCATTTGGAGCCGGCTCCCATGTTGCGGCCCACATCCCTGCTGGGCCGGCGGGCGGAAACTCTGTTTCCGCCCGCCGGCCCTGCGGGGTTGTCATAATGGGCACCGCGGGAGTGCGGCCGCATTGACGGCCACACAGCGGTTAAAACTTGGCGGGCGGCGGCTGACACCCGCCAATGTTGTAATGACCCCCAATATTTTTATCCTCATTACAACTTTGGCGGTCTTAGGACCTCCTGGTTGGTGGTGGTGGTCGACAGCCAACAGGCTGGCGGAGAAGACCACCAAATAATGACCATGGTGGTATTCACAATAGAATACAGCCAAAGCACCGCCACTGTGGTCTGACCGCCAAGGACGATGGTAGTCACCTGCAGGCCGGGGGAGACCACGTTTCTGTCAGACAGATTGCGAGGTTGCACACCGCTAAGGTTTCTGCCACTGTCGCACCACCATTAAAACCCAGGCGGAACCAAACAGCATAAAAGGAGACACTCACCTTCAGGAAGCTATACTCCTCCAGAGCTGCCATGGAACCAGAACTACACGTAATCCCACTGCTCCTGCTCGACCAAAGACTTTGGAAACTGCAGTAATAGCAACTGTAAATACACACACTTACCTGTCAATGTTGTACATTGTCAATCTTTGTACACTTACACAACATACGTTCGAGATGGAGATATCAGGGCGACACTCACATGTAACAGCACACTGACATTCATACTCACATACAGCCACACACACAACTGCACGTACACAACAACCATGCCATGGCCACCACTCACTCACACACACACACACACACACGTCACAAACACACACAGGTACGCACGGAAACATGGCACAGGCCCACCCACCCCCCCACAGTACCACACAACGCCACAATATGTCACAACTACAACACAACCGCATCATCTCCAATCTCCGTATATAGTCAAAGCCCACAGAGCCACACAACACACCAAGAAACACATAAACACAAACACCACTCAATACCAACACAACAAAATGTCTCGAACACACAAATGGCCGTCACACAACACACACCTTAGCACTGTCAGACAACAGAACTGCACAGAACCTTACATACTGGCTAAACAAACACAGGTAGCACAAGCACCACACACACAGATGTACAGACACACATCTAATATCAGCCAGGAACTACTACATACCAAAGAAAGAAATGCATGACAAAGATGCACCCAATAAACCAACAACAGGTTGGTTCTAATATATTAAAATACATAAGAAATGTGCAATCCAAAGGCCATAGGGCAGTCCAAAATATAACAGTATTGATGCACAGAGTGCACAAGTGTGTGCCCCGAACTTGACTCCTGACTTCCATGTAGCCTCCACCGGTAGGGGCATTAAGGGGGCAAGCAGGCACCTCAGGTGTTATCTGGGGAGGTGGCACAAGGGGGGTTTGGGTTTAGGTTTAGGAGTGGGGGTTGTGATCTGGCTTGGGAGGGGGGTTTGTCTTTGTTTTAGGTTTAGGGGAGGTTTGGTTTTTTTGGGAGGGGTAGACTTCTTGGCAGGGGAGGGGCATTAGTACTTGCAATGAGGCAGGGGAGGTCTTGGAGGTGGAAGGGCTGGACTTGGGATGGGACACTGAACATCTAGGGGTATCACGAGGTGGGAGAGGAGTGGGGAAAAGAGCAAACTCAGAACGGAAAGCTTTTTTAGACACACGGGGACAGTCATAGCGAAAGGGTTTGGTTGTCTAAGGTGTTGGTGCGGATGTCTTTGGTGCATGTTTGTGCAAGGTATGTTTGTGTGTGGTGGGTGTCTGTTGGGTGGGTGGGTGATGGCGTTTATGTGCCTTGGGATGAGGGGGGTTGGAGTTGCTTGGGGATGCCATGGTGGGTGGGTAAATGTCTGTTGGAGTGGTAACTGCAGATATGGTGGATGGGCTGCATGTAGGGTTGCCAGTGGTTGTGGTGTCTGCGGGTGTGGTGGATGGAGTTGATGTCTGAGCGTATGCTGTGGTGCTCTCTGGGTAGGATTGGTATAGTGGTGGATCTGTGATTGTTGGTGTGATGTATGCAGATGTGACAGGTGTGCTGTCAGTGATGTCGGGGGTGGTGGGGGTGTCAGGGCAGGTTGTGACTGTTGCTGTGTGATCTGAATGTTGCTTGTGTGCATGCCAGTGGTGTGTCTTTTGGTGATGCTTTCGGGATCAGGAAGAGGAAGGTGGAGGGGGTATGGTAGACAAAGGGTGACTGGCTGCCGTCAGTGTGGAGGCCAGAGCCTGAAAGGATCTCTGTAGGCCCACCAGTGCACCATGAATGCCCTCCAGGAACACATTACTCTGTTGGATCTGAGTTCCAAGTCTCTGGACAGCATTCACGATGGTCAATTGACCCACAGAGGTGGATCTCAGGAGGTCAATAGCCTCCTCACTGAGGGCAGCAGGGCTGACAGGGCCAGGGGCAGAGGTGCCTGCGGCAAAGGAGACGCCCACCCTCGTGGGTCAGCAGGCACAGCCAAGTGGGTTGGGAGCTACAGGGAGAACGGTGGCAGTAAGAGGTGTGGCGGACTTAGATGGTGCTGGGGTGGTTCCAGATGGGTCTGCCACCGCCAAGGAGTGTCCACTGGAGGAGGATTCTGAAGATGAAGCACTGGATTCTGTCTTCCCCGTTGAACTCCCCTTGCCCTCCGGGCCACTGGGTTCCACGTGTCGATGGTATCATGACATCGGGCCCCATGGCCAGCTGCTCCCCCACTTGGCCATGCCCTATCTCCTTCGCCTGCCGATGCTGAGAAACAGAGAGAGAGGTAGGGTCATCACTTTCTTAACATACACATAGATTACACCATACACAACAGTAACATCACATCAATGTGTAAAACAACCACAGGTAGGAATCAAATGGAGCCACCACCATGTGCCAACAACATACTCTCCACAACCTTATATGACACCAATGTCAAACGCAACATAGGTCAACTATATGACCACTACATCACCATACTATCAGTACAGCTATGACACAAACTATTCCTGCACAAGATTATTTGTCAATATCAAAAGTGTGTCCATATACAGAGCATTACTGTGAAACAACAATGGGAGTTTGTGTGAACTTTGATTTCAAATTCATACATTCTCCAAATCTACCCATGTTCAGTCCATTACCAGATATCATGTTCTATGAAAGTTACCTCATCACATTCCAATTACAACACAGCATGTTGCTCAGCAATCACATTCATAACATGTAACTGTGTATATAACATTCACAATGGCAAAAAAACACACATGCACCTACTCCATTTGGCATATCTAAATGTGGAGAATAATAGAATTCAAATCCATTTCAACAACACATGTATCAAGTGTGTTTTTGCAAAAGTTCAGACCTACTTTGTGAGCCTAGTCATCTTAGTCATTCTCACATAGAAAACAAAATCATGTACAGCAATAGGGGCCTACTTAGCACACACCATTTACCCACAGACAACCCCAGAGAGCATACCAGCACCTTCAATATAATGGGCACCTGTTGTGTGCATGAAAGCCACATACAGTTCTACCAATCATGATGAGTATCAACCTCAAATTAACAATATCAAAATACCAACATCACTATCAGCACTTCAGACATGAGTAACCTTACATCTTTGGAGTAAAGTTACACTGACATAAACAACTTCTTAAGTAATTACGATTGAGACATAGAGCTAGAGTCCAGCAATTTGACCAATAACACCTACCATTCCACCAACATGTAAATGTCAACTACAACACCTGCAACACAATGAAGTCAGAATAATTGAGCTTAGCCATACTAAAATCCTACAAAATGGAATCAGAATAGCAAAACTAAGTATGTCCAACTTGGAGCACAAATCTTAAAAATGGCAGGTATCACCAATGTACACATTATGTTGACAAAAACAGTGTATATTGTACCTATATAGTAGACCTCCTGCCCAATGTAACATGCCCACAATACATTGGCTAGGGGACTAACAGGCTAGTCACTTACCTTCACAATACCATTACATACTACAAATAATCTGAACTCACATGTCAATGATATGTCTTGCACTAGGAATGTAGAATTACCACCATGCTTTTCTTCATGTAGGATGTCCACCCTGATTAAACATCACATTTGCCAATGTACAGTCCACACTTAACAATGGGGACACCTCATCACACCTCTGAGTAAGTGTAACTAGTATGCCAAGTGAATTTTCAGTTTGAGATCACACCCTCACATGAACTTTACATCTGGCTCACAACTCATGAATTATTAGCCTGTTTCTTACTTGTCAGTCCCTATGTTGCACATAGAGGTAGATCCAGTGGAGCAGGGAAGGACAGAGACCAAAGACCTGGACAACTTATCAACAGGATATCTAGAGTATGGACGAGTAGGTGGGAAGGATGGCCCAGCAGGTGACATATAGAGCAGCATAGTGGTACACATATGACACATTCACATGTGCATCACCACATGTTTTAATACAATAAGGTTAACATAAGTGAGCTTTATGTCCCTATACACAATAGAATGTCCACACTGTTTAGCAATGTTATTAAGTGTACACCTAGATGTGGTCCTAGAGGACCCTTAGGCTTTACCATTTACCACATTGTCACAGCTGAAATACTTACACATTATACACTGAACTAGCAGAGGGAGGTACTTGTGTGTAGTCGTTACCTGTGGCTGCTGTGCTGCCCTCAAACTCCCATCCTCCTGCTAGACCACCTCCAAAATGCGGGCCATTAGGTGGGTCAAGATCTGACAGGCACTCCTCCCTTGTTGGGAGGACATCCCCAGCTGGGCCTCTGGGGTCTTCCAGGCCCAGCGCCTCAGGTCCTCCCACCACTTCCTACAGTGGGTGCTCCTCCGTTTGTGGACCCCAAGGGTCTGCACTTACTTGGCGATGGCACGCCAGATTCCCTTTTTTTGATGGGTGTTGACCTGCATTGATGACACAGACAAAAGGAGAAAGTTATGTCCACATGCACTATACCAACACAAGTGGTCAGAACACTTCAGTCACTGAAAGTAAGCAAACATTCCCTTCCTCTCAGATCAAAATCCTTCCCAATTTTTCATCTGCAGCCAGCCCATGTGTGAAGTGGAGTCACCCATACAACATGCATGATCAGTACCAGGTACTCACTAGACACATATGACCAGGCCATGTGATTGTCCATAGCATGGTATGTCACCATTAACATTTCTCACACCAATATTGTTGGACATGCTACAATCTATGTTGTGTATAGAGGAAGGTATATTACACACTATCTACCATGTATTACTACTGTATGTCTGCATATGCACATGTACACATAACCATACACCCACACATGATTGACCAATCCTTTACTACTGCACATTTCATGTACACCATCATACACTCCACCTTTCACACATTGGTATACCATTGAACTCACCTGCTTCTCTGGTGCACAATATAACTGTTCATACAGGGGTAGGACCTAATCCACTAGCTTGTCAAGCTCTTCTGGAGTGAAGACTGGGGCCCTATCACCTACAGGATGTGGCAGCTCCCAGAGGCAGTACACATCAACTCAGGTAGTGGAGGTCTTGCTGGCAGCAGTGTCAGGACTTAAGTGAGGGATTTCGTAGAAGATGGAGGTCACGTCCGCCACGTACATAACCGTCACCGCCGTTGGATGTTGTCATTGGCCCAAGTCCACCAAAGGCAGCAATGTGTTCCAATGGCAATGTCCACCGTGTTTGTAACCACTTACCGCCATGAAATTCGCCGGCGGAGTCAGGTCACTTCCTCATATCCAGTACAGTAGGTCAGGAGGGTGCCATTTTGAGGCAAATCTGTGGATGGTAAAGTAATGGAAGGTGAGTCATTTACTATAAACTATATTGTATGAACACGTTTTAAGTGCTGCTTCCATGTTTATTAGTCTCAATGTGCATGTGTGTAGTACAAGCTGTGTAAAAGAGGTATGGCTGATAATGGGAATGAAAATCAATACGCAACAGCATATTTGCAATGCCAATGCAGTATAGTTACAACAAAGATGTCTCACGTATAAACTAGGTTGGACTATCAAACACTGCCAGTCACATATATATCCATATGAAGTACTTCTGAGGGTTTAGTGAAGCTGCATCAAAGGGAACTGACATAGAATGCATGGCAATATGCTGTACATCAAATATCATGTTTCATCTGACATCATATGGAGATATGTGTGACTTGTAAATATACATATTCACTATGTGTACATTTTGAAATTCACCTACAATCTGTTTCTGTCCTACATAGTTATCCTGGCATGAGGAGAGGAAGACAACCTCTAGTGTACCGCCCACTAATAGACCTGCACACCATGGAGGAGAGAAACATTATGGAAATATATTGCCTGATTAGGCATACAAACATGAATCTATGTCGTCAGTTGGAGCCCGATCTGTACCTGCCATTCACAATCCCAATAGCATGCTTCCCCTCATTCAAGTCATGTCAGTGCTTAACTTCCTGGTCACTAGGTCCTTTCAGAATACAGTGGCCCTAAGTCAGAAATGTCTCAGCCCATGTCCAGTCTGGTTTTGAAGGCTGTACTGTCTGCATTGTTGAAACATCTGAACAGCTACATCAGGTTTCCCCAATGTGCGGATTTGGCCTATGTGAAGGCAGAGTATTATGCTTTGGGACACATTCCACATGTGGTTGGAGCCATAGATGGCACCCATGTAGCCTTGTTTCCCCCCAGTACCAAAGAACAGGTATATAGGTACAGGAAAAACTACCACTCCATCAACATCCAAGTGGTGTGTTTGGCAGACCAGTACATTTCACAAGTATATGCAAAGTATCCCAGATCAGTCCATGATTTCTTTATCATGTGGAACAGCAATATCCCACTGCTGATGACTCTGCACAGAGCGGGCCTGGCTGGTTGGTAAGTCACATCTGACATGTGTGTCTGCAAAGTTTTTCTCCTGCTATCACAAATGTGCATGTCCAAGATATATGTTTGTGTTGTTATACGTATTCCTTACAGGTAATATAGCTATCCAAACTGTTCTTGGTTATTGACACCAGTAAGATACCCAACCACGCCAGGGGAAGTCGTCTTCAATGAGGCACACTAGAGGACAAGGCATGTCGTAGGATGGACTTTTGGGCTCCTGAAGGCAAGGTTTCACAGCTTGGACAAATTTGGAGGAGCCCTCCTCTACTCACCCAAAAAGGAATGTCAAATTATTGTTGCCTACTGCATCCTGAAGGGGTGCCAGCAGAGCCTGTGGGTGGAAATGCAGATTTGGCAAGTGAGGATGACCTGATGAAGATGAAGCTGGAGGCATCAGGGCAGATCTCATCAAACAGTACCTCAACTGTCTAAAGGTATGTGGTGTGTTCTTAAAGGTGATATTCAATTTTGTCGTCTATAATTGATGCCTGGCTTGTCACCTCCTATTTACCATCATTTCTGACGTCTTAGGTTGCTCCAATGCCAATGACTCATTGTTAGTTGGTATTGTGTACTGAACAGTGTGGTAACTGTCATGATTTGTTACTGCACAAGCAAAGTAACACTTGTACAAATGATTTGTCAAAATAAATGCATGTTTACAAATATGTCCTACCCCTTATCTTTAACATTCACAAATTTGCTGAGTTTCTGTTTGGCTCATCCTCAATGGCAAATCACAGACAGTGTCAGAGGCAGATGGGATTTTCAGCAGACATGGGACATGGACATGGATGAAACCAGGTACTGATTAGCATGAGTATGTGGAGTGTGACATATATGGCCAGACTGTTAGGACACTGGGATGGAAGTGCGATTTTCATACAAGAATACCGGTTTGGTACTGGAGGTGGTCAAATGGTGCCATGTGTGTGTCCATATGTGTCTGACACATATGGGATTGTTGAACCAGAGCCTCTACCATCATAACGGTTTCTGTTATATGGGACCTACCTTGTACATAGCTGTCAGTGTGTTAATACTTTGCTGACCAATGTGCATGTCTCTGAGGACTGGCATAAGTGAGTGCCAAGCCTACATGTACCTGACCATGGTAAGTAAAAGGTTCCAGAACTGGGGACATCAGTACCGATCTCTGTCTTTATCATGGGGTATGATTATTAGGAAGCTAAGATGTAGAAATGTGATAAGGGTTTACCTGGTGATATAAAGCACCAATCTGTTTGCCTCCTGGCTTGTAGAAATACTGACATGTCCCAAACTGCTGTATCCTGTGGGTTATTAGTGTATAACAACTAAGCTGAGATTCTGAAGTCATCAACAGTACTACTCTATCTCCTGATTGCCAACCCACTAATAAATGTGTGGAAATGTACAATACAGCTGATGTGGGTTATGTATATAGTACAATCCCAATGTTATGAATCTCCTGGGTGTAGATTACACATGTGATGTCCATAATAAAGGTTGTACAATACAGAGGGACATATTGGGCCAATAGGAGTCCCACATGACAGTTGCACATGGTTGATACATGACTCTTGCATAGTACCTGTTTTAAAGTTGTATTTAGTGGGGAGTGCAAAACAATATATGTGGATTGAAAATAAAATAACAGAAAGTACACAGAGAATGTTTTAGTCATGGTGGATGAAATCATCAGGGTAGCTGCTATACCATTTGGAAAGACAAGTCTGGTGTCCTTGCACCATATGAAAATTTAGTTGGGTATCCGAACAGTCAACAGGATGTCTCTGTGGTACACAAGGGGAAGCAATCAGAAGATTGCACAGAGTGCCCACTCCCAGTGGTGGCAGGTCCATCATTGTCAGGGGTGACAAGAGGAGACTCAGGTACCTCTACTAGGGGGCACACAATGGAAGAAACAGTCCATGGAACACAGGCTTGGGGGCAAATGGTTGCATGACATGTTGAAGCAACAGGGCTGGGAGGAGTCAATGTGGGCAGGGTGGGGCTGACAGCTGTTGACTGACCAGTTGTCCCTTATGAGCCAGCTTTGTCGTCATTGTCCAAACATCCAGGTGTGTTGTTCTCACAGGGGCCTTCATCCAGAGGGGTTGTGGAAGTCCTCTCCATGGTGATATTGACAAGGTTACCTGTGGGAGAAGCGGAACACACAGTGGCTGTAAGTGATACAACATTATGTTTAAGTTTGAGTAGTAGTGATGTTGTGTGAAATGGACACACTGCCTTAACATGGTCCCCAGAAATGACATTGACAGCTGCTCACAATTCTGCCCTGACAGGGCCCGTGCTATGCAGACAGTGAAAAACGTGACGGGTGCAACTGCACCCGTCGCACGGCCGCAACACCGCCAGCTCCATTTGGAGCCGGCTCCCATGTTGCGGCCCACATCCCTGCTGGGCCGGCGGGCGGAAACTCTGTTTCCGCCCGCCGGCCCTGCGGGGTTGTCATAATGGGCACCGCGGGAGTGCGGCCGCATTGACGGCCACACAGCGGTTAAAACTTGGCGGGCGGCGGCTGACACCCGCCAATGTTGTAATGACCCCCAATATTTTTATCCTCATTACAACTTTGGCGGTCTTAGGACCTCCTGGTTGGTGGTGGTGGTCGACAGCCAACAGGCTGGCGGAGAAGACCACCAAATGATGACCATGGTGGTATTCACAATAGAATACAGCCAAAGCACCGCCACTGTGGTCTGACCGCCAAGGACGATGGTAGTCACCTGCAGGCCGGGGGAGACCACGTTTCTGTCAGACAGATTACGAGGTTGCACACCGCTAAGGTTTCTGCCACTGTCGCACCACCATTAAAACCCAGGCGGAACCAAACAGCATAAAAGGAGACACTCACCTTCAGGAAGCTATACTCCTCCTGAGCTGCCATGGAACCAGAACTACACGTAATCCTACTGCTCCTGCTCGCCCAAAGACTTTGGAAACTGCAGTAATAGCAACTGTAAATACACATACTTACCTGTCAATGTTGTACATTGTCAATCTTTGTACACTTACACAACATACGTTCGAGATGGAGATATGAGGGCGACACTCACATGTAACAGCACACTGACATTCATACTCACAAACAGCCACACACACAACTGCACGTACACAACAACCATGCCATGGCCACCACTCACTCACACACACACACACACACACGTCACAAACACACACAGGTACGCACGGAAACATGGCACAGGCCCACCCACCCCCCCACAGTACCACACAACGCCACAATATGTCACAACTACAACACAACCGCATCATCTCCAATCTCCGTATATAGTCAAAGCCCACAGAGCCACACAACACACCAAGAAACACATAAACACAAACACCACTCAATACCAACACAACAAAATGTCTCGAACACACAAATGGCCGTCACACAACACACACCTTAGCACTGTCAGATAACAGAACTGCACAGAACCTTACATACTGGCTAAACAAACACAGGTAGCACAAGCACCACACACACAGATGTACAGACACACATCTAATATCAGCCAGGAACTACTACATACCAAAGAAAGAAATGCATGACAAAGATGCACCCAATAAACCAACAACAGGTTGGTTCTAATATATTAAAATACATAAGAAATGTGCAATCCAAAGGCCATAGGGCAGTCCAAAATATAACAGTATTGATGCACAGAGTGCACAAGTGTGTGCCCCGAACTTGACTCCTGACTTCCATGTAGCCTCCACCGGTAGGGGCATTAAGGGGGCAAGCAGGCACCTCAGGTGTTATCTGGAGAGGTGGCACAAGGGGGGTTTGGGTTTAGGTTTAGGAGTGGGGGTTGTGATCTGGCTTGGGAGGGGGGGTTGTCTTTGTTTTAGGTTTAGGGGAGGTTTGGGTTTTTTGGGAGGGGTAGACTTCTTGGCAGGGGAGGGGCATTAGTACTTGCAATGAGGCAGGGGAGGTCTTGGAGGTGGAAGGGCTGGACTTGGGATGGGACACTGAACATCTAGGGGTATCACGAGGTGGGAGAGGAGTGGGGAAAAGAGCAAACTCAGAACGGAAAGTTTTTTTAGACACACGGGGACAGTCATAGCGAAAGGGTTTGGTTGTCTAAGGTGTTGGTGCGGATGTCTTTGGTGCATGTTTGTGCAAGGTATGTTTGTGTGTGGTGGGCGTCTGTTGGGTGGGTGGGTGATGGCGTTTATGTGCCTTGGGATGAGGGGGGTTGGAGTTGCTTGGGGATGCCATGGTGGGTGGGTAAATGTCTGTTGGAGTGGTAACTGCAGATATGGTGGATGGGCTGCATGTAGGGTTGCCAGTGGTTGTGGTGTCTGCGGGTGTGGTGGATGGGGTTGATGTCTGAGCGTATGCTGTGGTGCTCTCTGGGTAGGATTGGTATAGTGGTGGATCTGTGATTGTTGGTGTGATGTATGCAGATGTGACAGGTGTGCTGTCAGTGATGTCGGGGTGGTGGGGGTGTCAGGGCAGGTTGTGACTGTTGCTGTGTGATCTGAATGTTGCTTGTGCATGCCAGTGGTGTGTCTTTTGGTGATGCTTTCGGGATCAGGAAGAGGAAGGTGGAGGGGGTATGGTAGACAAAGGGTGACTGGCTGCCGTCAGTGTGGAGGCCAGAGCCTGAAAGGATCTCTGTAGGCCCACCAGTGCACCATGAATGCCCTCCAGGAACACATTACTCTGTTGGATCTGAGTTCCAAGTCTCTGGACAGCATTCACGATGGTCAATTGACCCACAGAGGTGGATCTCAGGAGGTCAATAGCCTCCTCACTGAGGGCAGCAGGGCTGCCAGGGGCAGAGGTGCCTGCGGCAAAGGAGACGCCCACCTTCGTGGGTCAGCAGGCACAGCCAAGTGGGTTGGGAGCTACAGGGAGAACGGTGGCAGTAAGAGGTGTGGCGGACTTAGATGGTGCTGGGGTGGTTCCAGATGGGTCTGCCACCGCCAAGGAGTGTCCACTGGAGGAGGATTCTGAAGATGAAGCACTGGATTCTGTCTTCCCCGTTGAACTCCCCTTGCCCTCCGGGCCACTGGGTTCCACGTGTCGATGGTATCATGACTTCGGGCCCCATGGCCAGCTGCTCCCCCACTTGGCCATGCCCTATCTCCTTCGCCTGCCGATGCTGAGAAACAGAGAGAGAGGTAGGGTCATCACTTTCTTAACATACACATAGATTACACCATACACAACAGTAACATCACATCAATGTGTAAAACAACCACAGGTAGGAATCAAATGGAGCCACCACCATGTGCCAACAACCTACTCTCCACAACCTTATATGACACCAATGTCACACGCAACATAGGTCAACTATATGACCACTACATCACCATACTATCAGTACAGCTATGACACAAACTATTCCTGCACAAGATTATTTGTCAATATCAAAAGTGTGTCCATATACAGAGCATTACTGTGAAACAACAATGGGAGTTTGTGTGAACTTTGATTTCAAATTCATACATTCTCCAAATCTACCCATGTTCAGTCCATTACCAGATATCATGTTCTATGAAAGTTACCTCATCACATTCCAATTACAACACAGCATGTTGCTCAGCAATCACATTCATAACATGTAACTGTGTATATAACATTCACAATGGCAAAAAAACACACATGCACCTACTCCATTTGGCATATCTAAATGTGGAGAATAATAGAATTCAAATCCATTTCAACAACACATGTATCAAGTGTGTTTTTGCAAAAGTTCAGACCTACTTTGTGAGCCTAGTCATCTTAGTCATTCTCACATAGAAAACAAAATCATGTACAGCAATAGGGGCCTACTTAGCACACACCATTTACCCACAGACAACCCCAGGGAGCATACCAGCCCCTTCAATATAATGGGCACCTGTTGTGTGCATGAAAGCCACATACAGTTCTACCAATCATGATGAGTATCAACCTCAAATTAACAATATCAAAATACCAACATCACTATCAGCACTTCAGACATGAGTAACCTTACATCTTTGGAGTAAAGTTACACTGACATAAACAACTTCTTAAGTAACTACGATTGAGACATAGAGCTAGAGTCCAGCAATTTGACCAATAACACCTACCATTCCACCAACATGTAAATGTCAACTACAACACCTGCAACACAATGAAGTCAGAATAATTGAGCTTAGCCATACTAAAATCCTACAAAATGGAATCAGAATAGCAAAACTAAGTATGTCCAACTTGGAGCACAAATCTTAAAAATGGCAGGTATCACCAATGTACACATTATGTTGACAAAAACAGTGTATATTGTACCTATATAGTAGACCTCCTGCCCAATGTAACATGCCCACAATACATTGGCTAGGGGACTAACAGGCTAGTCACTTACCTTCACAATACCATTACATACTACAAATAATCTGAACTCACATGTCAATGATATGTCTTGCACTAGGAATGTAGAATTACCACCATGCTTTTCTTCATGTAGGATGTCCACCCTGATTAAACATCACATTTGCCAATGTACAGTCCACACTTAACAATGGGGACACCTCATCACACCTCTGAGTAAGTGTAACTAGTATGCCAAGTGAATTTTCAGTTTGAGATCACACCCTCACATGAACTTTACATCTGGCTCACAACTCATGAATTATTAGCCTGTTTCTTACTTGTCAGTCCCTATGTTGCACATAGAGGTAGATCCAGTGGAGCAGGGAAGGACAGAGACCAAAGACCTGGACAACTTATCAACAGGATATCTAGAGTATGGACGAGTAGGTGGGAAGGATGGCCCAGCAGGTGACATATAGAGCAGCATAGTGGTACACATATGACACATTCACATGTGCATCACCACATGTTTTAATACAATAAGGTTAACATAAGTGAGCTTTATGTCCCTATACACAATAGAATGTCCACACTGTTTAGCAATGTTATTAAGTGTACACCTAGATGTGGTCCTAGAGGACCCTTGGGCTTTACCATTTACCACATTGTCACAGCTCAAATACTTACACATTATACACTGAACTAGCAGAGGGAGGTACTTGTGTGTAGTCGTTACCTGTGGCTGCTGTGCTGCCCTCAAACTCCCATCCTCCTGCTAGACCACCTCCAAAATGCGGGCCATTAGGTGGGTCAAGATCTGACAGGCACTCCTCCCTTGTTGGGAGGACATCCCCAGCTGGGCCTCTGGGGTCTTCCAGGCCCAGCGCCTCAGGTCCTCCCACCACTTCCTACAGTGGGTGCTCCTCCGTTTGTGGACCCCAAGGGTCTGCACTTACTTGGCGATGGCACGCCAGATTCCCTTTTTTTGATGGGTGTTGACCTGCATTGATGACACAGACAAAAGGAGAAAGTTATGTCCACATACACTATACCAACACAAGTGGTCAGAACACTTCAGTCACTGAAAGTAAGCAAACATTCCCTTCCTCTCAGATCAAAATCCTTCCCAATTTTTCATCTGCAGCCAGCCCATGTGTGAAGTGGAGTCACCCATACAACATGCATGATCAGTACCAGGTACTCACTAGACACATATGACCAGGCCATGTGATTGTCCATAGCATGGTATGTCACCATTAACATTTCTCACACCAATATTGTTGGACATGCTACAATCTATGTTGTGTATAGAGGAAGGTATATTACACACTATCTACCATGTATTACTACTGTATGTCTGCATATGCACATGTACACATAACCATACACCCACACATGATTGACCAATCCTTTACTACTGCACATTTCATGTACACCATCATACACTCCACCTTTCACACATTGGTATACCATTGAACTCACCTGCTTCTCTGGTGCACAATATAACTGTTCATACAGGGGTAGGACCTAATCCACTAGCTTGTCAAGCTCTTCTGGAGTGAAGACTGGGGCCCTATCACCTACAGGATGTGGCAGCTCCCAGAGGCAATACACATCAACTCAGGTAGTGGAGGTCTTGCTGGCAGCAGTGTCAGGACTTAAGTGAGGGATTTCGTAGAAGATGGAGGTCACGTCCGCTACGTACATAACCGTCACCGCCGTCGGATGTTGTCATTGGCCCAAGTCCACCAAAGGCAGCAATGTGTTCCAATGGCAATGTCCACCGTGTTTGTAACCACTTACCGCCATGAAATTCGCCGGCGGAGTCAGGTCACTTCCTCATATCCAGTACAGTAGGTCAGGAGGGTGCCATTTTGAGGCAAATCTGTGGATGGTAAAGTAATGGAAGGTGAGTCATTTACTATAAACTATATTGTATGAACACGTTTTAAGTGCTGCTTCCATGTTTATTAGTCTCAATGTGCATGTGTGTAGTACAAGCTGTGTAAAAGAGGTATGGCTGATAATGGGAATGAAAATCAATACGCAACAGCATATTTGCAATGCCAATGCAGTATAGTTACAACAAAGATGTCTCACGTGTAAACTAGGTTGGACTATCAAACACTGCCAGTCACATATATATGCATATGAAGTACTTCTGAGGGTTTAGTGAAGATGCATCAAAGGGAACTGACATAGAATGCATGGCAATATGCTGTACATCAAATATCATGTTTCATCTGACATCATATGGAGATATGTGTGACTTGTAAATATACATATTCACTATGTGTACATTTTGAAATTCACCTACAATCTGTTTCTGTCCTACATAGTTATCCTGGCATGAGGAGAGGAAGACAACCTCTAGTGTACCTCCCACTAATAGACCTGCACACCATGGAGGAGAGAAACATTATGGAAATATATTGCCTGATTAGGCATACAAACATGAATCTATGTCATCAGTTGGAGCCCGATCTGTACCTGCCATTCACAATCCCAATAGCATGCTTCCCCTCATTCAAGTCATGTCAGTGCTTAACTTCCTGGTCACTAGGTCCTTTCAGAATACAGTGGCCCTAAGTCAGAAATGTCTCAGCCCATGTCCAGTCTGGTTTTGAAGGCTGTACTGTCTGCATTGTTGAAACATCTGAACAGCTACATCAGGTTTCCCCAATGTGCGGATTTGGCCTATGTGAAGGCAGAGTATTATGCTTTGGGACACATTCCACATGTGGTTGGAGCCATAGATGGCACCCATGTAGCCTTGTTTCCCCCCAGTACCAAAGAACAGGTATATAGGTACAGGAAAAACTACCACTCCATCAACATCCAAGTGGTGTGTTTGGCAGACCAGTACATTTCACAAGTATATGCAAAGTATCCCAGATCAGTCCATGATTTCTTTATCATGTGGAACAGCAATATCCCACTGCTGATGACTCTGCACAGAGCGGGCCTGGCTGGTTGGTAAGTCACATCTGACATGTGTGTCTGCAAAGTTTTTCTCTTGCTATCACAAATGTGCATGTCCAAGATATATGTTTGTGTTGTTATACGTATTCCTTACAGGTAATATAGCTATCCAAACTGTTCTTGGTTATTGACACCAGTAAGGTACCCAACCACGCCAGGGGAAGTCGTCTTCAATGAGGCACACTAGAGGACAAGGCATGTCGTAGGATGGACTTTTGGGCTCCTTAAGGCAAGGTTTCACAGCTTGGACAAATTTGGAGGAGCCCTCCTCTACTCACCCAAAAAGGAATGTCAAATTATTGTTGCCTACTGCATCCTGAAGGGGTGCCAGCAGAGCCTGTGGGTGGAAATGCAGATTTGGCAAGTGAGGATGACCTGATGAAGATGAAGCTGGAGGCATCAGGGCAGATCTCATCAAACAGTACCTCAACTGTCTAAAGGTATGTGGTGTGTTCTTAAAGGTGATATTCAATTTTGTCGTCTATAATTGATGCCTGGCTTGTCACCTCCTATTTACCATCATTTCTGACGTCTTAGGTTGCTCCAATGCCAATGACTCATTGTTAGTTGGTATTGTGTACTGAACAGTGTGGTAACTGTCATGATTTGTTACTGCACAAGCAAAGTAACACTTGTACAAATGATTTGTCAAAATAAATGCATGTTTACAAATATGACCTACCCCTTATCTTTAACATTCACAAATTTGCTGAGTTTCTGTTTGGCTCATCCTCAATGGCAAATCACAGACAGTGTCAGAGGCAGATGGGATTTTCAGCAGACATGGGACATGGACATGGATGAAACCAGGTACTGATTAGCATGAGTATGTGGAGTGTGACATATATGGCCAGACTGTTAGGACACTGGGATGGAAGTGCGATTTTCATACAAGAATACCGGTTTGGTACTGGAGGTGGTCAAATGGTGCCATGTGTGTGTCCATATGTGTCTGACACATATGGGATTGTTGAACCAGAGCCTCTACCATCATAACGGTTTCTGTTATATGGGACCTACCTTGTACATAGCTGTCAGTGTGTTAATACTTTGCTGACCAATGTGCATGTCTCTGAGGACTGGCATAAGTGAGTGCCAAGCCTACATGTACCTGACCATGGTAAGTAAAAGGTTCCAGAACTGGGGACATCAGTACCGATCTCTGTCTTTATCATGGGGTATGATTATTAGGAAGCTAAGATGTAGAAATGTGATAAGGGTTTACCTGGTGATATAAAGCACCAATCTGTTTGCCTCCTGGCTTGTAGAAATACTGACATGTCCCAAACTGCTGTATCCTGTGGGTTATTAGTGTATAACAACTAAGCTGAGATTCTGAAGTCATCAACAGTACTACTCTATCTCCTGATTGCCAACCCACTAATAAATGTGTGGAAATGTACAATACAGCTGATGTGGGTTATGTATATAGTACAATCCCAATGTTATGAATCTCCTGGGTGTAGATTACACATGTGATGTCCATAATAAAGGTTGTACAATACAGAGGGACATATTGGGCCAATAGGAGTCCCACATGACAGTTGCACATGGTTGATACATGACTCTTGCATAGTACCTGTTTTAAAGTTGTATTTAGTGGGGAGTGCAAAACAATATATGTGGATTGAAAATAAAATAACAGAAAGTACACAGAGAATGTTTTAGTCATGGTGGATGAAATCATCAGGGTAGCTGCTATACCATTTGGAAAGACAAGTCTGGTGTCCTTGCACCATATGAAAATTTAGTTGGGTATCCGAACAGTCAACAGGATGTCTCTGTGGTACACAAGGGGAAGCAATCAGGAGATTGCACAGAGTGCCCACTCCCAGTGGTGGCAGGTCCATCATTGTCAGGGGTGACAAGACGAGACTCAGGTACCTCTACTAGGGGGCACACAATGGAAGAAACAGTCCATGGAACACAGGCTTGGGGGCAAATGGTTGCATGACATGTTGAAGCAACAGGGCTGGGACGAGTCAATGTGGGCAGGGTGGGGCTGACAGCTGTTGACTGACCAGTTGTCCCTTATGAGCCAGCTTTGTCGTCATTGTCCAAACATCCAGGTGTGTTGTTCTCACAGGGGCCTTCATCCAGAGGGGTTGTGGAAGTCCTCTCCATGGTGACATTGACAAGGTTACCTGTGGGAGAAGCGGAACACACAGTGGCTGTAAGTGATACAACATTATGTTTAAGTTTGAGTAGTAGTGATGTTGTGTGAAATGGACACACTGCCTTAACATGGTCCCCAGAAATGACATTGACAGCTGCTCACAATTCTGTTAGAACAAAATGAGACTCAAGTATTTCAATACCATACACATAGTTATATGACTGCTGATACCCTCTTATGTACTCTAATTAATGACATGAGTGATAAACTTTTTTGCCTAGTGAAGTGTATGGCATGATACATGGCACTAAAAGCTGATCAATGCACAATAGTGTCAGAGTAAGGACACAGTACAGGAGTATGTTATTGCCATTGACCTCTATCTGGATATACTGCATGTGCATCCACTTTGGCATCTAGATGTTCATCCTAGGTGAGTACATTTCATTCTTTGGAATCTTCCTTCTAGGTGAAGTTTGATTAGGCACTCAGCTGTAGCTGTAGCTGTGACTTACTTGTAATGGTAGCTGGAGTGGGTCATTGCATTGCTCTCATTGCCATAAACTGTTTCAACATAGAACATTAATGATGGGTTACATTGATTGTTAGTTTCACATGCAGGGTATCTGAAATTTGGTGCACTGTTCTGGTTTTCTTTATGGTGGAATGTTGCCTTCTGGGAGTTGTAGTGCTTTCCGTTCACAGGACTTAACATGCCAATCCCAAGGGATGTGGTGGCAGGTGTGTTTAGTGGACATGTGACATGCCAGTGAGGGGTATTTGTACATTTGGCACAGAAGGGTGGTGGGTGATTTGGTAATTGTAGTGGGGAAAGGTGGTGAGGGAGCATGCAAGACAAAACATTTAGTGACTTGAATGTTCTAGGGACTTACCCGACTCCACTCCCCCAGGTACTCCTGTTAGGCCCTCAGGATGAAGGGTATCGAAGACCTTCTCCTCCCAAGATGTGAAAGAAGGGGTAGGAGATGGGGGTCCACTGCCCATTTTGAGTACTGCCAGCTGGTGCCTGAATGCCATGGAACACATCTACCCCAGAGGTTGTTCCATCTCTTCCTGATGTCATCTCTTGTGCATGGATAGCTGGCTACAGAATTGACCCTGTCGACTATTCTTTGCCACAACTCAATTTTCCTGTCTAGTGATGTTTGCTGAACCTATGCTATAAAAAGGTGTGGCTTTACCATGACAATTTTGTCCACCATCACCCTAAACTCATCATCTGTGAAACGTGGGTGTTTTTGTGGGGACATGTAGGAAAGTACCATCTTGCCTGGCATGTTACCCCCATATTTCACTGTGTATATGTTGTTTTAGTCTATGTGTCACTGGGACCCTGCCAGGCAGGGCCCTAGTGCTCATAAGTATGTGCCCTGTATGTGTTCCCTGTGTGATGCCTAACTGTCTCACTGAGGCTCTGCTATCCAGAACCTCAGTGGTTATGCTCTCTCTGCTTTCCAAATTTGTCACTAACAGGCTAGTGACTAAATTTACCAATTCACATTGGCATACTGGTACACCCATATAATTCCCTTGTATATGGTACTGAGGTACCCAGGGTATTGGGGTTCCAGGAGATCCCTATGGGCTGCAGCATTTCTTTTGCCACCCATGGGGAGCTCTGACAATTCTTACACAGGCCTGCCACTGCAGCCTGTGTGAAATAACGTCCACGTTATTTCACAGCCATTTACCACTGCACATAAGTAACTTATTAGTGACCTATATGTCTAACCTTCACCTGGTGAAGGTTGGGTGCAAAGGTACTTAGTGTGTGGGCACCCTGGCACTATCCAAGGTGCCCCCACATCGTTCAGGGCAAATTCCCCGGACTTTGTGAGTGCGGGGACACCATTACACGCGTGCACTATATATAGGTCACTCACTACCTATGTATAGCTTCACAATGGTAACTCCGAACATGGCCATGTAACATGTCTTAGATCATGGAATTGTCCCCCCAATACCATTCTGGTATTGGGGGGACAATTCCATGATCCCCCGGGTCTCTAGCACAGAACCCAGGTACTGCCAAACTGCCTTTCCGGGGTCTCCACTGCAGCTGCTGCCAACCCCTCAGACAGGTATCTGCCCTCCTGGGGTCCAGGCAGCCCTGGCCCAGGAAGGCAGAACAAAGGATTTGCTCTGAGAGAGGGTGTTACACCCTCTACCTTTGGAAATAGGTGTGAAGGGCTGGGGAGGAGTAGCCTCCCTTAGCCTCTGGAAATGCTTTGATGGGCACAGATGGTGCCCATCTCTGCATAAGCCAGTCTACACCGGTTCAGGGATCCCCCAGCCCTGCTCTGGCGCGAAACTGGACAAAGGAAAGGGGAGTGACCACTCCCCTGACCAGTACCTCCCAGGGGAGGTGCCCAGAGCTCCTCCAGTGTGTCCCAGACCTCTGTCATCTTGGAAACAGAGGTGTTGGGGGCACACTGGACTGCTCTGAGTGGCCAGTGCCAGCAGGTGACGTCAGAGGCTCCTTCTGATAGGCTCTTACCTCTCTTGGTAGCCAATCCTCCTAACCTGGTAGCCAAACCTCCTTTTCTGGCTATTTAGGGTCTCTGCTTGGGGGAATTCTTCAGATAATGAATGCAAGAGCTCACCATAGTTCCTCTGCATCTCCCTCTTTACTTTCTACAAAGGATCGACCGCTGACTGCATCAGGACGCCTGCAAAATCGCAACAAAGTAGCAAGACGACTACCAGCAACATTGTAGCGCCTAATCCTGCCGGCTTTCTCGGCTGTTTCCTGGTGGTGCATGCTCTGGGGGTAGCCTGCCTTCACCCTGCACCAGAAGCTCAGAAGAAATCTCCAGTGGGTCGACGGAATCTTCCCCCTGCTAACGCAGGCACTAAAAGACTGTAACACTGGTCCTCTGGGTCCCCTCTCATTCCGACGAGTGTGGTCCCTGGAACACAGCTACTCTGTCCAAGTGACTCCCACAGTCCAGTGACTCTTCAGTCCAAGTTTGGTGGAAGTAAGTCCTTGCCTCCCCACGCTAGACTGCAAAGCTGTGTACTGCGTTATTTGCAGCTGCTCCGGCTCCTGTGCACTCTTCCAGGATTTTCTTCGTGCGCAGCCAAGCCTGGGTCCCCGGCACTCCGTCCTGCAGTGCACAACCGTCTGAGTTGTCCTCCGGCATCGTGGGACTCCCTTTTGTGACTTCGCATGGACTCCGGTTCACTTTTCTTGTGCCTGTTGAGGTACTTCTGCGGGTGCTGCCTGCTTCTGTGAGGGCTCTCTGAGTTGCTGAGTGTCCCCTCTGTTTCCTCCTCCAAAAGGCGACATCCTGGTCCTTCCTGGTCCTCAGCTGCACCCAAAAACCTCTACCATGACCCTTGCAGCTAGCAAGGTTTGTGTGCGGTCTCTCTGCGTGGGAACACCTCTGCAAGCTTCATCGCGACGTGGGACATCTGTCTTCCAAAGGAGAAGTTCCTAGTCCTCTTCTTTCTTGCAGAACTCTAAGCTTCTTCCAAATGGTGGCAGCTTCCTTCCACCTTCAGCTGGAGTTTCCTGGGCTCCTGCCCCCCCGGACACTGTCACGACTATTGGACTTGGTCCCCTTGTCTTACAGGTACTCAGGTCCGGAAATCCGTTGTCAATGCACTGCTGGTGTTTGTTCTTCATGCAGAATCCCCCCTATCACGACTTCTGTGCTCTTTGGGGGTAGTAGGTGTACTTTACTCCTACTTTTCAGGGTCTTGGGGTGGGGCATTTTTCTAACCCTCACTGTTTTTTTACAGTCCCAGCAACCCTCTACAAGCTCACAGAGGTATGGGGTCCATTCGTGGTTCGCATTCCACTTTTGGAGTATATGGTTTGTGTTGCCCCTATTCCTATGTGCTCCTATTGCAACCTATTGTAATTCTACACTGTTTGCATTACTTTTCTTGCTCTTACTTACCTGATTTGGGTTTGTGTACATATAACTTGTGTATATATCTTATCTTCTTACTGAGGATACTCACTGGGATACTTTTGGCATATTGTCATAAAAATTAAGTACCTTTATTTTTAGTAACTCTGTGTATTGTGTTTTCTTATGATATTGTGCATATGATGTAAGTAGTATAGTAGGAGCTTTGCATGTCTCCTAGTTCAGCCTAAGCTGCTTTGCCATAGCTACCTTCTATCAGTCTAAGCTGCTAGAAACACCTCTTCTACACTAATAAGGGATAACTGGACCTGGCACAAGGTGTAAGTACCTTTGGTACCCACTACAAGCCAGGCCAGCCTCCTACAGGACATAGTAGTGGTGGTAAAGATGGTGAGGTAGTGTAACAAAAACATGTGATGAGGTGTAGGTACTGTTATGTGAATAGATGAAGATTGTTGTTTATTTTGTGTGATAATAACGTGTGTTGTGTATGTTGTGCAGGTGTAGGATGTATGCATGGTGAAATGTGTATAGGTGACAAAAATGTTTTCTTGCTACCTCTTGGCTAGTTATTCCTTCTGTGTGGCTGTGAGTGGCACTGTGTTTGGAAAGGATTGTGGGTGGTGTAGGGGTGTGTTATGTAGTGCAGTGTGTAGGTGCGTCAAGTATGTGGATATATGTCAGGTGTGGGGTATTCAAACTGTCCAATGTTGTGTGGTGTTCTGTGTGATGTGAGTTGAGACCGCCGCGGTTCGCTCCGCCAGTGGTTTTCTGCCATGGTAGAACCGCTGTCGTGATTTGTGGATTGTAATCTGATGGGTGGAATTTTGTCGGGCTGGCAGTGCTGGTGGTCAGGTGTCCTGGTGGTTTTCGGGTTTTGGCTGTTTTTTGGTAGACTTCACAGTGTGACTCTTAATACGGCAGTCAGATGACCGCCAACATGGCTGTCTTTTGGCAGTCACCACTGCGGCGGTCTTACCTTCAGACCACCAAACTCGTAATGAGACCCTCAATGTATTCTAATGCTTAGAAAACAAAAGTGGCAATCTGGACATCTGGTTGTACTCGACCGAGGCCAAGTCAAAATTTGAGGCTGGCTGTGATGGAGCCCTGCTCGCTACAGGGTCTTTTTCTTGAAGATTTTCTTCACCGGGACGAAGTCACAATTCGGATCTGACTTCCCTGGAGCCCTCTTCGGATATGCGCCACAGGAGACCTTGGTGAAGAATTCTGTCCTCGGACTTAGATGATTTTTCGGGACAGAAATCTTCATTCGGCCTGAAATTCAAATTGGATCCAACCTCCCTAGAGCCGTCCTCGGATACGCTGCACAGGAAGCCTTGGTCAACTTTCTATGTTCGGGCTTAGAAATGTTTTTGGAGCTTTTTCTCTCCGACGTCGGATGACTCTCCAAAGCAAGCCAATACCAAGTCAACGTTGTCAGATTGCCTTTCCAGGAGCCTCCAGTGAAATCCTGGACATCTGGGGCTCTGGAGCTTTTCATGGGACGAGCCTGCAAATCAGGCCGGGTCATGGTCGACGTAAGCCGGCTTGACTCACAACGTCAAGTCGGTCCATTTATGGAGCTTTTTTCTAAAAGTTCTCTGATCTTCTCCAAACTTCTGGATCTTCTTCCAGAAGGTTTTTGAAGGTCCTTAAGGTGCCCACAAGTCACCCCAAGGTTCCAGAAGCTCTGAGATGCTCCTTGAGGGTTAGGACTCCAAATCTCAGAATGCACCTGATTCAAATCCAGAAATGACCACTAGACACTGGTCAGCTGGTCAGTTTCTTCAGGGCTTGATGCAGGGGACTCTGGTAAGCTATTTTCTGCCTGTAGCAAACAGGGAGTCCCTTCTTGAACCAGTTGAAGACAGGCAAAGTCCTTTTTGTGGTGAAGCCCAAGAGAACAGCTGGTGCAGTTCTTCAGAGTGCAGCGTTCAGGTGCAAGTCAGGGATCCAGCAGGGCAGTCTGTCTTCTTCTTGACTTTTTTCCTGGTAGGGATTTGAGGTGTGGGTGCAGCTCTGCCATGTGTATCCTTGCTCCTGGGGTGGAAAGCAGGGGCGGGGGAATATCTAGCTCCTTTTGAGACTTTAATAATTAAAAATAAAGTTTCCCCGTGTTAGCTTATGGAGCCCATTCACTACAATCGGGGAAAAGAAATGTAGCTTTATTTCCCTCAACAGGGCTTATAAAACATATTTTATTGAGTCCCGGCTTATAGTTACACTGTACCCAACCCTGGGGGCAACTAGGATACACCTGAGGGGTGCTGTATATGTAAAAATAAGGCAGTTTAAGACCTGGAAGTAACTTTAATCCCAAAGTCAAATTTTGGGTTAACTTTGACTTAAAAGCAACCAGCAAGTCAGGCCTACCTTTAAAATGACCCTGGGCACCACAGCAGTGCACCTTTAGGTGCTCTACCTATGCTGGGGTCCATAAACCTACATGCCCTACCATGTACTGGGGAGTAATAGGTAGGTTGACAAAGCCAATTATAATTAGCCTAATTTGCAAAATCATTTTAATCAGAGCACAGGCCCTTGGACTGTTTAGCAGTGCCCAGGGCACCGTCAGAGTCAGGAAAACACCAGCATAAGTGACAAATGGGGATACAAATTTAAGGGGCTCTGCAATCAGCTCAGCTTTCTCAATATATATATATATATATGTATATATATATATATATGTCTGTCTCTCTCTGTATATGTAGGTATAGACATAGATATATATAGATATATGTATATAGATAGATATATGTATTTAGATATATAGATATATGTATATGAATGAAAAAAACAAAGGATAAAGCTTAGTTATAGTTAGGAAATCTTATTTTCTCCATACCAATCAAGTTTAAACTACTCACATTTTAAAAACTCTAAAGTTATAGTTATAACTTTCATTTTAAATGTATCCACCAGATTCACATTATGATAAGTTTTGGATCTCTCTGCACACTCTTTTTAGCTCACTAACCAGAGAACACTTACTATAAGTCACCACTCTACGCTGTACTGTGTTGTGACAAATAATGTCATTTGAGAAGTTATAATTATTGGTATGAATGATATAATACTGGGCCTAATTATGAGTCTGGCGGTCACTAGACCACCAGACAATCAGTGGCAGTCTGGACCGCCGCTGCAGTGGCGGTCCATCTGCCACATTAAGGCCCTGGCAGTCCGCCCACCAAGGTACCGCCGTCTCTGCCGACGGTGGGTGCAGGTTGCAATCAGCCAGGGCGGCTCTGCATGCAGCGCCACCCTGCTGATTACAACCTGGTTCTACACCAGCCTTTTCATGGTGGGTCACAGAGTAGAGTGGCATGAAGTGGAGTGTACTGTAGTGTAGGTAGTAAACTGGTATAAACTGGAATGGGGTCTTGTGCTGTAGAATGGAGTGCTGTGTCGCATAGAAAGAGTCATATAGCAGAATAGAGTGTTGTACATTGGTGTGTATGGGTATAGAGTGGAGTACAGAGTTGAACAATGGAGTGTCCGGGGATAGAGTGGAGTAAAATGTCAGAGTGCCATAAAGTGTGGTAGACTTTTATAGAGTGGGGTTATATAGAACGGACGAGAGTGTCATACACTCCACCATACAGTGAAGTGGCATACACTGTATTTGCGTAGAGTGGTTTACCCTAAATTGGAGTAGACTACATTGGAATATTTTACAGTGGAAAACTGTTTTGTACAATTGAGTGTACGGGCATAGAGTCAAGTGCAAATCTGGATAGTGGAGTGTATGGTGATAGAATGGAGTAGTGTCCAGTAGAGTGGCATAGAGTGCAGTATATTTTTGTAGAGTGGAGGAGCGGTCACTGGAGTGGCATAGAGTGGAATAGCGTAGAGTGAAGTAGCCTACTCTAAAGTGGTATACAATGGAGCAGTGTGGAGTATAATAGCATACATTGTAGTAGTGTACAGTGGATTGACGTTAAGTGTAATAGCGTGTAGTGTAGTAGCATTCAGTGAAGTGGAGTACAGTGAAGTGGTTTAGGGTGTTTGGACAAAATATCAGATAAAAAATATCATGCTGAAGAAATAGCTTGTCAAGAATCTGTGGACTTCTCATATACCGTGTTAAGGAATATCGAAGTTAAAATTATTGATTTAGTAATATTTATAATATCAATGTAAAAATTGTTGATGTAGTAAATATAGTTGGATATAATATTGTCTTTTATTTTTAAATAGTAAGTAATGTATTGCATTTCTGTTCTGTGTTTTTAAACTTTATTTTTCATTTTTTTTGTTTTAGAAGATTTTTTATTTATTGAATTGTTTAAATTTCTATTTTTAATTGTTTGCATATATTTTTATTAATTATTCAAAAAGGTGGTGTTTAGTAGCAGGATGTTGAGTTAATAGTGGCTAATGGTGGGAAGATTTTTAAAAGATTTATATTTTAGCTTTTAAATTCAATTGAATAACTTTTAAAATAAGCAGGTTTTTAAAACTGTAAATGTACTTTAGTATATTTTTTCATTTTAGTTTAGTAACAGGATGTTGAGTTAATAGTGGAAAAGGTTGAGAAGATCTTTAAAAGATCTAGGGCCAGATGTAGCAAACGTTTGCGACTCGCAAACGGGCCGAATCGCAATTTGCGACAGTGCAAAATCGGAAATGGGATGCAAAAAGCCCATTTCCGACTCGCAAAAAGCGATGCGCCCCGTTTGCGAGTCGCACCCGTTGCGACCCCCTTTTGCGACCCGCAATGTGCGAGTCGCAATTTGCGAGTCGCAACCCATATGCAATTGCAACTCGCAAATTGCGACTAGTCGCAAAAAACCCAGTTTGCAAGTCGCATTTACCACTAACTCAAAGCAGGTGGTAACCATTGCCAAAGTATAAAAGGAGACCCAGAAGGCATCTGGGTCACTCAAGATGGCGGACATATACCTGATAGCAGTGAGGAGGAGAGTCTACGCAGCCCAGCAGAGGAGGAGGAGGGGCCACAGACAGGAGAAGATATATAGAACAAGGCAGACCCTTTTCCAGCAAACTGAAGAGGAGATGTATGATAAATACCGCCTTAGCAGCGCTGCCATTCTAGAATTAATAGATTTACTAAAACCACAGCTAGAACACAAGACTCTGCGTGACTGCGCCATCCCTACGCATGTGCAAGTACTATGCGCACTGCACCTCTTGGCCTCAGGGAGCTATCAGGGGGTCATTGCCGTGGCAGGTGGGGTATCCCAAAGTGCAGTGTCAAGGTTCCTCAGGGCATTCCTAGATGCCTTAGTAGCGCACAGGTCTCAGTTCATATACTTACCAAGGAATGAGGCAGAAATTAACAGCACGAAGCTGGACTTTTACCGCATTGCCCACTTCCCCCATGTCATTGGATGTGTAGATGGGACACACATTCAAATATGCCCCCCGCTAATCTGGAACATATTTTCCGCAACAGAAAGTGTACCCACTCACTCAACATACAGGTTGTTTGTGATGCCCATTACGTCATCACGGACATCGTAGCTAAGTTTCCAGGCAGTACCCATGACTCATACATTTTTAGACATAGTGGGATACATCAACGCCTGGAACGTGGGGAGTTTGGAGACGGATACCTCCTAGGTAGAGCTGCATACACCTTGCAGACATACACACAGGTCACTGTGCACGACTATCTGGACTTACTAACAGTGTACTTTTGTGCCCAACAGGTGACAGTGCATATGCTCTAAGGCCATGGATCATGACTCCATTTTTAACACCCAGCAATGATTCAGAGAGGCAATACAACAGTGCGCATAAGAGGACCAGGAACCTCATAGAGCGCACCTTCGGACTCCTGAAGGCAAGATTCCGATGCCTCCACCGCAGCGGAGGCGCCCTCCAATACACCCCCATTACCGCCTTCAAAATTGTGGTCGCATGCGCCATCCTCCACAACATAGCCACCAGACGTGGGCTACCTCTCACCCCTGCAGACCCAGATCCTGATGAGGAAGAGCAAGAACAACCACACCGCCATCATGGGGATAGGAGTCTAGCTAATCAAGGCAGACTGAGACAGGAACACATTGCAACGCAATATTTTGGACGGTACGTGTAAACTCCCACCATACTCACCCATTAACCAAACACTCCTTTTGTTAAGTGGAAGAAAAATAACTGTTTTAATAATGTAATGCATGAACTATATACAAGATGAAATTGTCCATGGGCAGGGAAATGCCAACCACTCATGTGGCACATTAAAGCCATGTGCCACATTTGTTTGTCCGGGCTGTTGGCTAACTTCTCCTGCCCCTCCTGCCAGCCTGGCTGGTCCCAGCCGCATCTATGGTGCTCTGCCTCCCACTCCTTAGCACCCTACTGTCAGTGGCATATACACTGCTCACTGTGGAGCCCTCTTCACTATCTTGGGGTGTTTCCCCGGTGGCCCTCGACATCTCACGTGTCTCCATTAGTTCTATGATATGTGTGAGACGTCCCAGGCCCCTGGCAACATCCCCAGCAAAATGGCCCATCTCAATTTGCAGGCCAACTGTCCTCCTCAACAGGCCTGTTGTGTTGATGGCTAGCCTGCCGATTGATGTGGCCATCCTGTCCAGTCTTAACATAATCTGCCGATCCCTGCGCCGCCCAGCCTCTGCCTGACCCAGCAGTCCGGCCGCCAGTTCCCTGATGGCAGAGGCAATGTCCCCAGTGTTCTGGCACATCAGGTCCATCCGCCTGTTGAGGTGCTGCATGCTTGCATGGTTTTGTCTTTCAATGCGGTGCAGCACCCCACTGATCCTGCCCAATATTGTGTTCTGCAGGCGCTGACCCCGCAGCAGATGTGCCTCACTGCTGGTTGGAGGATGAATCCGGAAATCAGACGCTCTTGCCCTGCGACGCCTGCGCAGTGGTGGCTGCCCTGTCATCGCACCTGTATCCTCCCTGGCTGTTGCTGGGGCAGCTCCTGGCGTTGCTGTTGCAGCAGGCGTTACAACTGCAGGAATGCTGCTGACTGTGCATGTGGGGGTGCTGGAGGGTCCTGGGGTGTCCTCCTGGGCCTGGGTGCTTGGGGTGTAGGGCGTGTCTTGCAGGAGACCTGTGGGACATGGGGAACACACTGTCAGTGTCTAGTATCTTTTGCACAATTCCTAATAAACATTTGCCTATGCACTGCCTATTGGACTACATTTCCCATAATGCATCATTCTGGCTTTTTCTACCCTGAAATGGAGCTAATTTGGTTGTGCATGCACATGTGTACATGGTGGGTGGGGTATGACATTGATAGGGGTACAGGCTTATCACATGGTACTCACCGGTTGATGTGCTGGGCTCTGAAGTGTCCAGGTCCCCAAATCCACACACTGCCTCCGGCTCAAAGGTTTGCTCAATCCTGTCTTCAAGGGGTGTGGGTGGTGGCACAGATGATGGTCCCCCTCCAGTGCCTCTCATCTCCCGGAGCCTTTCTGCCACCCTCTCCTTGGTCCGGGAGCGGAGGTCATACCACCTCTTCCTTATGTCCTCAATTGTCCGGTGGCTCACCCCCAGGGCATTGATTTTCTCTTGCATTTCCTGCCAGATTTTCTTTTTGGTGGCCTCTGGAACAGTGAGGGCAGCTCTCCCAAAGAGCTCATCATGGTGCTGACAACATTCTTCGGTCAGCACCTCAAGCTCCCTCTCAGAGAATTTAATTTTCCTTTTTCGGGGGGTTCCCTCCATGGCTGCTGCAGCTAGCTCAGTGTGCAGACTGGCAGTTGTAAAAGGGTGTGGTCCAGCCTCCTCCCAGGTGTATTTGTTAACTTCCTGGCTGTGATGTCATCATCATGTGCCAGGAAGTGTTTCCAGAGTGTTTTGGTGTGCTTTCTGGAGTGTTCTGCTGCACCTGCAAGCAATTTTGAGGGAACTCGCAATTTGCGACTCCAACTCGCTAATTGCGAGTTCGTTTTTTGCACACTCGCAAACAGCGACCTCGCAATCTGCGGACTCGCACACAGCGTTGCGAGTCCGGATGCGAGTCGCTAAATCGGACCGGTTTATTTCCTGGCATACCAAATTGCGAGTCGCATTTTGCGAGTCGCATTGACTCGCAAAATGCGACTCGCAATTTTTATTTTTCCTACATCTGGACCTTATATTTTACTTTTTAATTTAAATGTAATAATTTTTAAAATATGCAGTTTTTTAAAATGTAAACATATTTCACTACATGAATTTCCAAATTTATTTTGATATTTTTCTATTTGAAATAAGATATATTCTAATGATATTTTTTGAAAATAAAAATGTAATATTTTTATACATTTTAAAATCTTTTTCTAATATTTTTGCAAAGTATTATATTTGGATTTATTTAGATGAAGTTACATATACTATGTTTTAAAATAAAATTATTATAATTTTCTAAAATATTTAACATTTAGAAAATATATAGAACAAAAGTAATCCAATGTAAAAAAAATAAACATTTGTTATACAATTTATTTACAATATTTGCTCATTTGTAACAAATGTAATTCTAGTGTTTTACATTTATGAATGGTAGATAACATTCATTAAACATTAAAAATTCTGATCTTGAATAAAATCTAAATGTTATTTTTGAAATTCAAGCTTGTATATAAATGTTAGTGGTTTAAATTAGTGTCTTATAATTTTATTATTTTTAAAATATAGAATGTAGGAAAGGGTGATAATTTGTAATATTAATTGTGAATTGTGCTTTTTAAAAATATAGGCCCTCATTACAACCCTGGTGGTTGGTGTTAAAGCGGTGGTAATACCGCCAATAGGCCAACGGTTAAAATAAATGGGATCACGACCACGGCGGAAACCGCCAACACAGACAGTCACTTTCACACTCCGACCGCCACGGCGGTAGCAACAAACACCACGGCGGACACCGCCAACAGACAGGCGGAAGACAATGTACCGCCCACCCCATCACAATCCGCCAATCCACCAGCTTTTCCGGGGCAGTACTAATGCCATCAAAAGCACGGCGGAAACAGAACACAGAAGGGAAACCACTCACCTCTCGACACTCAACGAAGAACCAGGATGCCATGGATCCCAAGTTACAGGTCCTGCCCATGCTGGTCTACCTCCTCATCTACCAGGAATACCAAAGGCGGCAGCGACGACCACAGTGAGTACTGCACCTAGTACACACGGGAGGGGGAGGAAAAAGAGAGTGACACACACACGCAGCACGCCACCCCTCACCCCCACCCTCACCACAACAACACCATACACACAAACACATGCAACAACATTACATTTACACCCTGTAACCCCCTGGAAGAACGCAAGGACAAAATTAAGTGAGTCAAATCAGTGATATATTAGAAATGGGCAGATATACGTAACGAATAGAAAAACAGTATTTACAAAAATATACAATATGTACCTAAGGCTGTACATTGTCCTTCCCAAATGTCCGTGGGACACTGGGCCAAAAATCATGGGCCAAGCCCACACTTGACTTCTGCCTCAATATGGAGAGAACACTGCTGGGGCATCAGGTCGAAAACACACAGGCACCTCAGGGGAACGGGGAGGGGGGCACCTCAGCCAGAAGATGGGACAACGCCACTGCTCCTGGAGGGGCCTCCATGCCCACAGCGATGTCCTGGGGAGTGCAAAGCCACAGTCTCTCAAGTGGGTGGTTTGCCCAATGCTTGGTCCTGGGGAGTGCAAAGCCACAGTGTCTCTAGTGGGTGGTTTACCCACTGCTTGGTCCTGGGAAGTGCAAAGCCACAGTCTCTCTAGTGGATGGCTTCTGGTTCTGGAGGGGGCCTTCTGCCCAGTGTGCTTCAGCCTGCCAAGGAGGGGGTGAGTGGATGCATATCTCTACTGGTTCTGGAGGGGGCATTGTGCCCAGTGTGCTTCATCCTGCCAAGGAGGGGGTGAGTGGAAGCCTCGGACGGCTGCCCACTGGGGCTATTGCTGCTGGTAGTGGTTGTAGGAAAGTACCATCTTGCCTGGCATGTTACCCCCATATTTCACTGTATATATGTTGTTTTAGTCTATGTGTCACTGGGACCGTGCCAGGCAGGGCCCCAGTGCTCATAAGTATGTGCCCTGTATGTGTTCCCTGTGTGATGACTAACTGTCTCACTGAGGCTCTGCTATCCAGAACCTCAGTGGTTATGCTCTCTCTGCTTTCCAAATTGTCACTAACAGTCTAGTGACCAATTTCACCAAATCACATTGGCATACTGGTACACCCATATAATTCCCTAGTATATGGTACTGAGGTACCCAGGGTATTGGCGTTCCAGGAGATCCCTACGGGCTGCAGCATTTCTTTTGCCTCCCATAGGGAGATCTGACAATTCTTACACAGGCCTGCCACTGCAGCCTGAGTGAAATAACGTCCATGTTATTTCACAGCCATTTACCACTGCACTTCAGTAACTTATAAGTCACCTATATGTCTAACCTTCACCTGGCGAAGGTTGGGTACAAAGTTACTTAGTGTGAGGGCACCCTGGCACTAGCCAAGGTACCCCCACATTGTTCAGGGCAAATTCCCCGGACTTTGTGAGTGCGGGGACACCATTACACGCGTGCACTATACATAGGTCACTACCTATGTACAGCGTCACAATGGTAACTCCGAACATGGCCATGTAACATGTCTAAGATCATGGAATTGTCACCCCACAATTCCATGATCCCCCGGGTCTCTAGCACAGAACCTGGGTACTGCCAAACTGCCTTTTCGGGGTCTCCACTGCAGCTGCTGCTGCTGCCAACCCCTCAGACAGGTTCAGGCAGCCCTGGCCCAGGAAGGCAGAACAAAGTATTTCCTCTGAGAGAGGGTGTAACACCCTCTCCCTTTGCAAATAGGTGTGAAGGCTGGGGAGGAGTAACCTCCCCCAGCCTCTGGAAATGCTTTGACGGGCACAGATGCTGCCCATCTCTGCATAAGCCAGCCTACACCGGTTCAGGGATCCCCCAGCCCTGCTCTGGCGCAAAACTGGACAAAGAAAAGGGGAGTGACCACTCCCCTGACCTGCACCTCCCAGGGGAGGTGCCCAGAGCTCCTCCAGTGTGCCCCAGACCTCTGCCATCTTGGATTCAGAGGTGTTGCTGGCACACTGGACTGCTCTGAGTGGCCAGTGCCAGCAGGTGACGTCAGAGACTCCTTCTGATAGGCTCTTACCTCTCTTAGTAGCCAATCCTCCTTCCTAGGTAGCCAAACCTCCTTTTCTGGCTATTTAGGCTCTCTGCTTTGGGAATCTCACCAGACAACGAATGCAAGAGCTCACCAGAGTTCATCTGCATCTCCCTCTTCACCTTCTGCCAAAGGATCAGCCGCTGACTACTCAGGACGCCTGCAAAACCGCAACAAAGTAGCAAGACGACTACTAGCAACCTTGTATCGCTTCATCCTGCCGGCTTTCTCGACTGTTTCCAGGTGGTGCATGCTTTGGGGGTAGCCTGCCTACTTCTTGCACCAGGAACTCTGAAGAAATCTCCCGTGGGTCGACGGAATCTTCCCCCTGCAACTGCAGGCAACAAAAGACTGCATCACCGGTCCTCTGGGTCCCCTCTCAGCACAACGAGCGTGGTCCCTGGAACTCAGCAACTCTGTCCAAGTGACTCCCACAGTCCAGTGACTCTTCAGTCCAAGTTTGGTGGAGTTAAGTCTTTGCCTCCCCACGCAAGACTACATTGCTGGGTACTGCGTGATTTGCAGCTGCTCCGGCTCCTGTGCACTCTTCCAGGATTTCCTTTGTGCACAGCCAAGCTTGGGTCCCCGACACTCTAACCTGCAGTGCACAACCTTCTGAGTTGTCCTCCGGCGTCGTGGGACTCCCTTTTGTGACTTCGCATTGACTCCGGTTCACTCTTCTTTCAAGAGCCTGTTCAGGTACTTCTGCGGGTGCTGCCTGCTTCTGGGAGGACTCCCTGACTTGCTGAGGACCCCCTCTGTCTCCTCATCCAAGTGGCAACATCCTGGTCCCTCCTGGGCCACAGCAGCATCCAAAAACCCTAACCGTGACCCTTGCAGCTAGCAAGGCTTGTTTGCGGTCTTTCTGCGTGGGAATACCTCTGCAAGTTTCTTCACGACATCGGACATCTATCCTCCAAAGGGGAAGTTCCTAGTCCTCTTTGTTCTTGCAGAACACCAAGCTTCTTCCAACAGGTGGCAGCTTCCTTGCACCCTCAGCTGGCATTTCTTGGGCTCCTGCCCACTCTCAACACTGTCGCGACTCTTGGACTTGGTCCCCTTGTCTTACAGGTACTCAGGTCCGGAAATCCACTGTTGTGCATTGCTGGTGTTTGTTCTCCTTGCAGAATCCCCCTATCACGACTTCTGTGCTCTCTGGGGGTATTAGGTGCAATTTACACCTACCTTTCAAGGTCTTGGGGTGGGCTATTTTTCTAACCCTCACTGTTTTCTTACAGTCCCAGCGGCCCTCTACAAGCTCACATAGGTTTGGGGTCCATTCGTGGTTCGCATTCCACTTTTGGAGTATATGGTTTGTGTTGCCCCTATACCTATGTGCTCCTATTGCAATCTACTGTAACTTTACATTGCTTGCATTACTTCCTTTTGCTATTATGTGCATAATTTTGGTTTGTGTACATATATCATGTTTATATTTCTCATCCTCATACTGAGGGTACTCACTGAGATACTTTTGGCATATTGTCAGAAAATAAAGTACCTTTATTTTTTGTATATCTGTGTATTGTGTTTTCTTATGATATTGTGCATATGACACCAGTGGTATAGTAGGAGCTTTACATGTCTCCTAGTTCAGCCTAAGCTGCTTTGCCATTGCTACCTTCTATCAGTCTAAGCTGCTAGAAACACCTCTTCTACACTAATAAGGGATAACTGGACCTGGCACAAGGTGTAAGTACCTCTGGTACCCACTACAAGCCAGGCCAGCCTCCTACAGTGGTCCTACTGTCAGCAGTGCAGGTGGCGGTGCTTGCAGCGGGGCTGCTGGCAGTGCTGGCCGTGGTGCAGGTGCTGGTGTTGCCAGTGGTGGAGGGAGGCTCCAGCCCTTCTCCTGCAGCCTCGAACGGCTGCCCACTGGGGATGCTGCTGCTGACAGTAGTGGTGCTAGCGGCGGTGCAGGTGGCGGTGCTTGCGGCGAGGCTGCTGGCGGTGCTGCCCATGGTGCAGGTGGCGGGGCTGGCGGTTGTTCTGGTGGGCACCAGGCGCTCACCTGCAGCCTACGACGGCTGAAGTGCCTTGTCTTGGGTTTTCTGCCCCTTCCTCACCTTGGCAGATGCTGTTGTGACCTTGGCTGTGGCAGCTGGAGTTTTGGAGGAGGCCTTGCTGGGTGGTTCATGCTCCTTGCCCTTGCTGCATGCTGTCCCCTTCTTCACCTTGGCAGGTGGCGGAATGGTTTTGTTCTTTGCAGGGGTTGATGGCACTCTGGCTGGGCTGACAGTTGCCCCCTTTGAGCCTCTGTGATTTGCAGGTACCACAGCGGACGCCGACTTGGTGGCTGAGGTGCTGGCCCGGGTTCTGGACACCCTGGCCTGAGGGGAGGGACGGTGGGGAGGGGTAGGGAAGAGGTCAATGTTTGCCAGGAAAAGCTTTTTAGACACACTGGGGTGGGAAGAGGGAGAGGGTATGAGAGTGGAGGAAGAGGGAGTGGTTGTAGGAGGTGTATGTCTGCTGAGTTTGGGTGAAGGTGCATTGGCTGGATGCTGTTGTGAGGTGGATGGCTGTTGGGCGGGTGGGTGCTTGCGTTTGTGTACTTTGGGAGGAGGGGTCACAGACACACTGGGAGAGGACACAGGGGATGCGTGCATGGATGTGGGGGTGGTGACTGCCAGTGAAGGGTGAGTAGTGATGGGCGTGCTGGTGATGGAGGTAATGGATGAGGATGTAGTGCATGCAGGTGTGAGTAGAGACGCTACTAGGAGGGAGGTGGACAACTAGGAGGAGGGGTACACAGTGGAGACAGTGGATGTTGGTGTGTCTGCATGGGGATGTTGCTTGTGTCAGTGCCTGTGGGATGATGTGTGGTGCTTGTGTTTGCCTGAGCCAGTTCTGTGTGTTGATTTGGGTGAATGCTGGTCTGAAGGTGTGCTTGGGATAGGCTGGGGTTGAGGGGATTGGGACTGGGTAGAGGAAGTTGGAGGGGAGAGGCTGGAGACAGGAACAATGGCTGCCATCAGTGCGGAGGACAGAGCCTGAAATGCTCTCTGTTGGGCCGCCACGCCAGAGTGAATGCCCTCCAGGTATGCATTTGTTTGTTGCAAATGCCTATCGACACCCTGGATGGCATTCAAAATGGTTGACTGCCCAACAGTGAGGGATCTCAGGAGGTAAATAGCCTCCTCACTGAGGGCAACAGGGCTGACTGGGGCAGGGCCCAAGGTGCCTGGGGAGAAAGAGATGCCCACCCTCCTGGGTGAGCGGGCACGGGAAACACACTGAAGGGCTGCTGGGAGGGCGCTGCTTGTAGGGGGTGGCGGCTGTACCTGTTGTTGGGGTGGGCACAGTGGTGTCCGCCACCGCCAGGGAGCTTCCATCAGAGCAGGAGTCACTGTCTGTGGTCTCCCCTCCTCTCACCGTCGTGGTGGTCCCCTCGCCCTCCATCCCACTGGTGCCCTCACCGTCGGTTGATTCGGCCTCCAGACCCATGTGGGATGCAGCTCCCCCCGTCGCTGGTGCCTCTGCTCCTCCACCAGATGATGCTAATGCACACAAGGACAGGGTGACAAAACAAAAAGGGGGGGGAGACAGAGGATACACTTGGTCAATGCCAGCAACAACACTACCGTTGGTGTACACAACACACAGGGAGCAGCCCTATGCACTAGGCCATGCCCAACCATTTACTAAGATAGTCACCAGCCCATGGGTTACAATGCCGAACGCCATTACCTGCACACCTGAATCCCACAGGACCCTGCCCAGTAGTAGATGCCCACTAACACTATTGGGGTAGGAGTGCTTCTGAGCCTGTCCAACAAGGGACCTACTGTGCCATCTTTGCCCTGGCCTAGGGGCACCCATAGCCCCCCCCAGGTACCTCTTAATGCGCGCAAAGTCAGGATTCAGAATCTGTACTCACCCCCATGTGGCTGCTGTGATGCCTTCAAGCGCCCATCCAACTCCGGATAGGCCACCCCCAGGATGCAGAACATCAGGGGGGTCATGGTGCGACGGGCACCCCTTCCTCGTTGGGAGGCCAGCCCCAGCTGGGCCTCCGCCATCTTCTTTGCCCAGCGGTGCAGGTCCTCCCACCTCTTGTGGCAGTGGGTGCTCCGCCTGTCAAAGACCCCCAGGGCCCCCACCTCCTTGGCGATGGCACGCCAAATACCCTTTTTCTGGTGGGTGCTGACTTTCGTAGAAAAGGCAGCAGAAAAGGGAATTAGTCAACAGTCCGGACCATCACACTCATGGCCCACCATATCCCTCCCATCCCCTAACACACATACATTGACCACCTTACATGCAGCACTCTGGCCAGGACGCTGCTGCCCCCCCTACATGTGGCTTACATACACAGCACTCCATACATTTATGGCCCACACATCATGCTCACAGTGTACTCACCTGTTTGTCTAGAGGACCGTAGAGTAACGTGTACTGGGGTAGGACCCTATCCACCAGTTTCTCCAACTCCTCCGCAGTGAAGGCAGGGGCCCTTTCCCCAGACACATGAGCCATTGTCGCTTCCAGACACAGTTCACAGCAGCACTTGTAGTGTAGGTCCTCTCCTGTTGAAGGTCAGGTATCAAGTGAGTGAACAGATAGAAAATGACGGTGACGTCTGTGGTGGTACGTACCGTCACCGCAGGCGTACATCGCCATTGGCTCTTAGAACCCATAGGGCCCAATGATAACCAATGCGAAGTTGCATGGTGGTCTTCGCCATTTCAGGGGGCACAGGGCATGGCACCTAACTGCGTCACAGCAGACATTGGCACAGCAACTGATTGTCGGATTCACATCTTGTTTCTGTAAAGTAAACAAATCATCATTAGTGCAATAGATGTGGGAATATGACCCTCTGCTCGCCGTTTTGTTCCATAGGCTTCAACTGCTGAGGCTGACTATGAGATGGTGGCATCTTCCCGTGTACAGACCCCTGGTGGACCTTGCGACAATGGAGGATAGACACATTATCATTACTTACAGACTTGATCGTGCCACAATCATAGAACTGTGTGCACAATTGGAGCCAGACCTGATGTCAGCTATCCGCCAACCCACAGGTATCCCCCCTCTAGTGCAGGTCCTGTCAGTGCTTCATTTCCTGGCTAGTGGTTCCTTCCAAACAACAGTGGCCATGGCATCAGGGATGTTCAAGCCAATGTTCTCCAATGTGTTGACCAGAGTGTTGTCAGCCCTGCTGAAACACATGCGCAGCTACATCATGTTCCCCCAGGTGGAGGATTTGGCCACAGTGAAAGCTGACTTTTATGCCCTGGGACATATCCCCAACATCATTGGTGCCATTGA
Source organism: Pleurodeles waltl (assembly GCF_031143425.1). Lineage (NCBI taxonomy): Eukaryota > Metazoa > Chordata > Amphibia > Caudata > Salamandridae > Pleurodeles > Pleurodeles waltl. Next base: position 404,344,147 of record NC_090443.1, on the reverse strand, counting down.
TGGTACACATGTGGCATTTGTCCCCCCCCCCCGGAGAAATGAAGAAGTTTTCAGGAGTAGAAAAAGCTACCACTCAACGCAGATGGTGTGTTTGGCGGACCAGTACATCTCCCATGTCAATGCCAAATAGCCTGGCTCTGTGCATGACGCCTTTATCTTGAGGAATAGCAGCATCCCAAATGTGATGGGGAAACTCCAGAGGCACCGGGTGTGGCTAATAGGTGAGCCCAAGGTCTCCACACACTATGAGTAGGTGTCTGGGGATGGAGTTGTCCCTAAGGGTTAGTGTTTGTCTAACAGTTGTCCCTCGATATTTACAGGTGACTCTGGTTACCCCAACCTCTTATGGCTACTGACCCCAGTGAGGAATGCCAGGATAAGGGCAGAGGAACGTTACAATGAAGCTTATGGGCATACAAGGAGGATTTTTGAAAGGACCTTCAGCTTCCTGAAGGCCAGGTTCCGGTGCCTCCATCTGACAGGTGGCTCCCTGTACTACTCACCCAAGAAGGTGTGCCAGATCATCGTTGCATGTTGCATGTTGCACAACCTGGCCTTGAGACGCCAGGTGCATTTTCTGCAGGAGGATGTGCCTGAAGATGGTCTTGTGACAGCGGTGGAGCCTGTGGACAGTGAGGAAGAGGAGGCAGAGGAAGAAGATGTTCGCAACAGGAGCAATATAATTCAGCAGTACTTCCAGTGACACACAGGTAAGACACTGTAAGTTCACTTTACATTTCAGTTTTATGTTGGACATTGTGCATGGCAGCCTGTTTCCTTATGTCTATGGCCACTGACTGTACCCTTTGGCATCTCTATTTTCAGATCTCTGTGTCCCACTCTGGCTCCTGCTATGTGTACTGCTGCCCACCAAAGGTCATTCCAAAGTATATTTCACTGTACATTTGAGTTGCAATGCTTTGATAATGTTGTACTAATACATAGGTGAATCATTTGACAGACTCCAGATTAGTATTTGTTCCAATGGTGTTTATTTAAGTGCTCATAAGTAGAGGGGGATGTGCAATGGGCTGGGCTGATGGTGGAGGGAAGTCTATGGTAGAGTCCAGTCTCTTGGTATCACAGGTGCATTGTCCAATGGGACATAGGAAGGGGAGTGATGGCAGTTCAAGGTGGACAGGAGGGTGACAATCAGGAGAGTCTTATTTCCTGGCGGGGTCTAGGCAATGTTCTCTGGCTTCTGCCTGGATGGCAAGGACCGTTTGCAGGGTGGTTGTCCTTCTGCAGGGGGTGGGGTTCTGGTGCCCTGTTGTTCCTGTGGCTGAGCCTCCTGTCCACTAGCACCAGCGGAGGTGGAAGGCTGTTCATCGGTTAGGCTAGTGCCAGGCACCCGTTGTTGTACCACTGCCTCCCTAAGGGTCTTGCCCATGTCAGCCAGCACCCCTGCAATGGTGACCAGAATGGTGTAGATGTTTTTTAGGTCATCCCTGATCCCCAGATACTGTCCCTACTGCAGCCGCTGGGTCTCCTGCAACTTGGCCAGTATCAGGCCCATCCTCTCCTGGGAATGGTGGTATGCTCCCAGGATGTTGGAGAGTGCCTCGTTGAGAGTGGGTTCCCTGGGCCTGTCCTCCCCCTGTCGCACAGCAGTCCTCCCAGCTTCCCTGTTGTCCTGTGCCTCTGTCCCCTGAACTGTGTGCCCACTGCCACGGACCACAGGTCCCTGATCATCCTGTGTTTGTGGGGGTTGGCTGGGGTCTCTGTAGTTGTGAACACACTGCTGATTGACGTGTCCTGGGGACAGTGGCATGGGCCCACTGGGTGGGTGCTGTGCTGGTGTTTCCTGAGGGGGGAGGCTCTGTGGTGGGTTGGGACTGTGGCAAGGGAACCTACTGTCCAGCGGTCCCGGATGGGCCAGGTTGGTCATCATGATCCAGGAGTGCAGAGCTGCTGTCTTCACTGCAGGTCTCTTCAGAGGGGGGACTGGATGTACCTGGCACCTCCTCTCTGGTGACGTTGCTTATGGGTCATGTGGGGATGCAAATGCAGTGTTATTGTATCTGCGTGTGCCATCTTGTGCACGGGTGTGTTTCCCTGTATGATTGTGATTTCCCTGTCAGCTTGGCCTTGTGTGAGTGGTGATTTTGTGGGCTGGGTGAGTCTCTCTACTGGGCATGCTGTGGTGATGGGTATCCATGCAGGTCTGTGTTGGGGTTCCATGCATTGGTGTTACATGCAGGGCTTGGTATTGGGATCAGTGGGTTGTGATGGTGGGGTATGTGTGAGGTGGTGGAGTGATGGGGGTGAGGGTAGTAGTAGGAATTTGTGATGGCATGCAGGTAGGGAAGGGGGGATAAAGTAGTAAAAATTTGACTTACCAGAGTCCAGTCCTCCTGCTACTCCTGTGAGGCCCTCAGGATGCATTGTTGCCAAGACTTGCTCCTCCCATGTTGTTAGTTGTGGTGGAGGAGGTGGCGGTCTACCGCCAGTCCTCTATACTGCTACCTGGTGTCTTGCAACCATGGAACGCACCTTCCCCCGTAGGTTGTTCCACTTCTTCCTGATGTCCTGATGTCATCCCTTGTTCTGGGGTGCTGTCCCACGGCGTTGACCCTGTCCACGATTCTCCGCCATAGCTCCTTCTTCCTACCAATGAACTTCTGCTGCACCTGTGATCCGAATAGATGTGGCTCTACCTGGATGATTTCCTACACCATGACCCTTAGCTCCTCCTCTGAAAACCTGGGGTGTCTTTGGGGTACCATGGATGTGGTGTGAGTGATATGTGTGAGGATGTGTGGGGTGCTGTGTTGGGGTGTATGCTGTGATGTGCGTGGATGGTATATGGGTGATGGTGTTCTGTGGCTCAGATTGAGTGGGTGCTCCTGGCTTGTGTCTCTCTGTGTTAGCAATCTTCTTTTTCGTTGAATGGGTTGTGGGTAATGTGGGTGTGTGTTTTATAGTGGTGTGAGTGTGTGGGTGTGGTGTGTGTATATGTGTCAGGTGTGTGTAGTTTGAATTGTCCAATGTGGTGGTGTTTTGTAAATGTGTGTGTATTTTGAGCGCAGTGGTGTGTACCGCCAATGGTTCACTGAGTTTGAAAGACCGCCGCAGTGATTCGTGGGTCGTGATACTGTGGGCGTATTCCTGTTGGCGTAACGGTGTGGGTTTTGCTATCGCCAGTTTATCACTAACCTTTGGGCTGGCGGACTTGTGTGGGTGTCTGTATAGTGGCGGAATTCTCTGTGTGGGTCATAATACCTATAGCGGAATACCGCTGCGGGCTCAGTATGTTGGCGGCCGTCAGCACGGCTGTCTGCGGCATTTACCACCACGGTTGTGATGTGGGCCATAATATTGTAAGTAACATGTGTTTATATCTTGACAAGTTGGTTTAGTTTGGAGTGGGAATAGTAAATGTCACCCCTTTAGTGTCCAACACCCCACCCAAGGTGGTTTAGTTTAGAGTGGGAATAGTAAATATCACCCCTTTAGGGTCCGACACCTTCCCGAATATAGTTAGACTGGAGTGAGAATAGTAAATGTCACGCCATTACTGTCCCACACCTTCCCCAATATGGTTAGGCTGGAGTAGGAATAGTAAATGTCACCCTCTTAGTGTCCAACACCATCCCCAAGTTGGTTTATATCAAAGTGGGAATAGTAAATGTCACTCCTTTAGTGTCCACTACCTTCTATGAGCTGGTTTAGATGGGAATGGGGATAGTAGATGTCGCCCTTTAGTGTCCAACACCTTCCCCAAGTTAGTGTACATTAGAGTGAAAATAGTAGATGTCACCCCTTTAGTGTCCAATACCTTCTCTAAGTTGGTGTAGGTTGTAGTTGGAATAGCAAAGGTCACCCGTTTAGTGTCCAACTCCTTCCCTAAGTTGGTGTATGTTGGAGTGGGAATAATAAATGTCACCCCTTTGGTGTCCAACACCTTAACCAATATGGTCAGGGCCTCATTACGAGTTTGGTGGTCAGCCTGCAGAACTGCCTTGTTGAGGGTCTTTTGAATGACACCAGGCTGATGGTCCCAAGAACACTGGATTACGAGTTCCCTACAGGGCTGGTGTGACTGGTGGGGGGAGGCAAGGGGCAGTATAATGGAGCTACTGCTGGTCATGCTTCCCTACCTGTTGGCATGATGGGCAGACTGTGCCCATGCACCATGTTGTGCATGGGACACAGTGTGACCCAAACCACACATTTTTGGGGGGGTCCACACGGGCCCCGGCCTCACCCTCCATGGGGCTGTACCCTCCATGGGGCCGTACCCTCTCAGGCCCCACGTTTTGGAGCCCTTGCCTGCTTGACCACCAAGCTTTCCACTGCAGTGGGTTCACCATTGAAAGCTTGGCGGTCATGCAGATCATAAAGGCTATGGCAGTCCCAATGCCGGGATCTCCAACATTGGCCGCCATGGTCAGGACTGCCATGGTCCCTGCCGCACTGTCCATGGCGGTGCCGGCGGTCTGCTGGTGGTCTTCTGGTGGTCCGATCGCCAAGCTCATAATCCAGCCGTCCGGTTGCCAAGCTCATAACCCACTGGTCCATCTGCCAAAGTTGCGGTGGTCGGACTACCAGCCTTATCGTGGCTGACCGCCAAACTCATAATGCGGCCCTTAGTGTCCAACACTTTCCCCAAGTTGGCTTAGATTGGAGTGGGAATGGTAAATTGTAAATGTTACCCCTTGAGTGTCCAACTCCTTCTCCAAGTTGGTTTAGTTTGGAATGGAAAGAGTAAATGTCACCCCTTTAGTGTCCAATACCTTCCACAATATGGTTTGACTGGTGTGGGAATAGTAAATGTCATCCCTATACTGTTCAACACCTTCCCAATATGGTTAGGCTGCAGTGGGAATAGTGAATGTCAATCTTCTAGTGCCCAACACCTTCCCCAAGTTGATTTAATTTGGAGTGGGAATAATAAATGCACCTCTTTAATGTTTTACACCTTACCCAGGTTGGTTTAGAGTGGAGTGAGAGTATTAAATGTCAACTTTTTAGTTTCCAAAACCTTCCCCAAATTGGTTTAGGTTGGGGTACGAATAGTAAATGTCACCTTTTTAGTGTATACGATTTTCACATTTGGTATAATAAAAAGATGTGACATATTTTTTAAATTTTACTTTTTGATAATTTTTATTTATTATACAGTTTTACACTTTAGAAAATACATTTTTAAATAAAACTAATAGCAATTACAAAATCAAGTAAATCAAATAATTTATTTTTATTTGTAAAAAATGAACTTAATCATATTTTATAACATTTGTAAATTTTTTATATGTTCACATTTAATTTTACATTGAAGATCATTTTTGCACATTTTAAAACTTTATTGGACATCATTTTAATATTAGTATATATAAAAATAATTGTATATATTTTATGTAAATATTTAGTTTATTCTTTACACATTTTGCAACTTTGTTTACACTATTGGTCAACATATATATAATATATATATATTTTGTTTACATTTTGTTACATTGTAAAACATTTTAAATATATTTTCCATTGATTTCTAAGGGGAGCTTGTCTTTTTTAAAAAATTTCATTTCACAGCCATTTTGTTTACTGCTGCCTTCTATTTTGCAGCCTATTGGAGTTTTTTAAAATCTTTTTTTCAGGAACCAAGTCATGGTTAGGTGTTGCTGTTTGTCGGAACAGGTAAACCCTTTTTATAGAGTTGTTTGAGGGTTTCGTGGGTAGGTACTGATCTAGGATGAATGTTTAAAAGTTGGGTATATTGTTGTTTGGGAGTTTATAGTATATTTAGATGTGTTTTTCTAAGTGTGTTGCACTATTTTGTCGTATCATGTTTTTTTACATAGCATTACTTCTGTTAAAATATGTAATGTTTCTTATCTTTTAATCATTAAATGTAATATATGTGTATATTTGGGAAATGTTATGTATTGTGTGGGTAGGGGTTTTATTTTTCTTTTACATGTTTTTATCTATGAACGATTTTGATGGGAATTCGGAGTTTACCATTTTTTTTAAAGCAAATCAATGTTGTTTTATTATAAGCCACTTGTTTTTAATTCAATTTCTTTTTTTTGTAATTCTTTATTTAAACACTTTTTCTGTTTTTTATGGAACCTGCACACTTTGGATTGCTTTGCGGGATTTCGATTGGATTATTTATACTTTTTCCTTTTTTGGGCTTTTCGGAATCATTTTCTTCATTTTTTATAGATTAGCTACAAAATGGTAAATGTTCTACTGATTTTTTGTTGTGGGTGGAAATGATATATATTGTTTTTGCTATGTTTATGCTTTTATTATGTGGAGATGTTTGGATTATGTGTTGTATTTTTTTAATATAATTTTTATTGGCATTTTAGTGTTACACCTATCCGAATTATGTATGTTACTACCATCCATCATGACAATGTTCAACAATTTAGCCTCCCACGGTATGATCAATATTGTGGTATGTGTCCACAATGTAGGTGTCCTCACGGTGCATAACTCCAAATGCCTAGAAGTCCATTCAAAACACAACATAAAATGAATCCAACTAAACCAATTTACATTTACAAGCCCACCCCATTCCCCACTGCTCTGCTCTCTACATATTTCACATTGTGGAGGATACCAGACATTAAATTTTAACCCCCACAGCACTTTCCAGAGCTTATATCCAACAGTCGCGCTCACCTCACAACCCCACCTCAACTCGGAAGCGCAATACCTGAGAAGTTCCCCTGGCTCTCTTGCTCGCCACAGTTGTAGGGGAGCAACACCATCGCCAGTTAGGTCTTGGACCATGACTTCCCACGGCAACAGGTCCTCCAGCAGGCTGTCATCGCTCCTTACGTTCTTCATATGAGCCTTCTCCACCCCAGCCCATTTCATCAGGAATCACAGCCATTCCTTCCCCGAGGGGGGCCTCACGCTCAGCTATCTAATGGCTATGCATTGTTTAGCAAGAGTCAGTCACAGGAGTGCAAATTTCCTACTGAGCTTTTTTTCCGGCAGGAGCTAGCCCAAATAGACATTGTTTTACTTCTCTAGGGATTGCCCAATATTATATAGTGAAAGTATGAATCGCGCATTAACTGAGACTTCCCACACTCCCCTATGTATCCTGGTCCATTTTTCTGTTGTTATTGTAAAGTCCCCACCTGTTACCACTTCCACTCAACCCCAAGGGAAGGCCCGGGCTTGTCTGGCCGCAAGGTGTGGTATATATATGAATAATAAGTCTCTGACTGCCCGCCAGTGATTACAGTGTAATGAGTGTCTGGGTAGGTTCAGGGGTATCTGGAAACCACAGCCATATTTCTTGGGCTGGGGCAGCCATCTTGGCATATTGGAGAGACCCGATCCCAGGCCAAATGTCTTGGTCACCTCCTGTAGAGTAATAAACCAGCCCGATGGCTATAAATTACCAAGGGTGATAGAACCCCTCTCCCAACAGCAAGTTATTACCATAGACTGAGCTGTCTGAACTAAAGGTTAGATTTTCCACACTGCCAGCTCGGGGGCCTAGGGCACTCTGCAGAGCACTACCTTCACTGCATGCTCCCACAGCCTGAAAACCAATCTCAGTACATGTGGTCTTAGTCCTGGTGTTCTACAGCCATGCACCAGCAGGGCACAGAGGCCGGCAGTCCCAATACTACCAGCCAGTAGGGGTTTCTCCCAGTTGGGCTTCTCATTGTACCAGTGAACTGCATGCTGTAGGTGCCATGCAAGGTAGTACATTTTCGAGGTCTGGTACTTCCACCCTGCCCTTATCCCACTCCAGCTTCAGCGTGGCAAGCCCAATCCTACATCGTTTTCCCACCCATTAGCGGTCCACCAGAAGCTTGTCTAGTTCTGCTAAGACACCATGGGGAATCTCGTTCATAGTTCCCTGCAATATATACAGGCAACGGGGCAGAAGGACCATTTTTATAAGGGTGTTTTTCCCCTTCCGGGAAAATTTGAGAGTATTTGAAAATGTAATGAACGGCCTGAGATTAGCAATCGCATACCCCATGTTTACAGTGTGGCACTGCTGAACTCAGTGCATGACTTGCATGTCAAGTCACCAAAAACTATCCGTAGTCCAGGGCAGCCTCGACTCCGGAAACCGGGCAGCCTCAGTCCCATCAGGAACAATGCAGATTTCGACTGGTTCATGCATAGTCCTGAGAGCTCACCAAATTTCTTCATCACGTTCAAAGGGATCAGGGCTAAAGTGGCTGGCTGACGCAAATAAACCATGGCCATCCCCATATAACAACACAGCATGGGTCGCCTGCCTTACCTGTATGCCTCAGCCATGCAACACTTCTCGCAACCTGCACACCACCAGCTCCATAGCCAGGGCAAACAGCAAAGGGGGTGAGGGCTTCCCTGCATCCCTGTCGGGTTCCACACTGAAGATGTAACACCTCCGACACTAGGCACCTCATGCCTACTCGCACCAGTGGTTGTGCGTAAAGCAGTTTTATCCAAGTGCAGAACTTGGGACCCAGCCCCATACTTCCAACACACGCCACATGCATCAAAGAATCAAATGCTATATACAGACAGGTAAGGGTGTATTGGTCCAGATCAAGACAAGGTGCATGAAAGACGTGTGCCAGCCTTCTGGATTACATGTAGCTTTTATAAATTGTGATGGTTTGGATTGTTTTTAAGTTGGTTCGTTTTTTAGTAATTTATATTTTTAAATGATTAAGAGCCATATTTTTATTATATTAGTGTTTATTTTTTCATTTTATATAATTATTTTTCTGATTTAATAAAATATGTATATCATTAATATATAAAAACATACATTTTGTTTATTGGTTTAAAGTATGTTGTAGTTTTTGAGGTTTTGGTAGGTTTACATGTGTTTTAGAGGATGGATTTGGCTATTAAAACTAAGTAGTCTAGTCCTTTGTTATTTACAAGGATTTTTTAGTTTGTTATGTTTAGGGGCAATTTGGGTAACAGATTGTTCTATTCTTAGTTCTTAGTAACTTTGCTTCTTTTGTATTGCTTGAATTAATTTGCATAATAAAGGTTGAACAGATGTCCAGTTGGATAATAATGAACTGTCTCAAACTAAACAGGGAAAAAATAGAGATCATGGTGATTGGAAATAACCCATCGCTATGGGACCAACTCATCTAGCCCCTGTGTCTGGATAAAGAGTATGAGGGTCATACTGCATAAAGATCTGACGATGGCCTCTCCGGCAAGGAGAGTGACAGAGACATGTTTTGACCTTCTCAGAGCCTTTAGAGAGACACTCAAGTGGCTTCCTTTTGAAACCAGAACGATAGTGGTTCAAGATCTTGTACTCTCTCACCTTGATTATGGCAACTCTCTCTATCTAAGTAGTCCCTCCTGTATCACCAAAAAGCACAAGTACTATTGGGTTTTCCCAAATTCAATCAGCTCGCCTGGCCCTTGCAAATGTGCATTGGTTGCCAATAGTAAAAAGTATAGATTTTAATGCTCTGTACATTGCCCCCAAGGTAAAATACACACCCAGCCCTCATATCCTTCTGCATCTCATCACTCCGTAAGGGTCCACAGAGCAACTGCTAACTGCTCCCAGAATTAGGAGAGCAAGAGGAGGATGTTGTTCATTTGCTTTTTTGGTATCCAGACTCTGAAACACTCCCATTCACCTTAGGTCTAATAGAAAGCTTGTAATATTAAGGAAGGAATTGAAAACCTCTCTTTTTAATTAATATATTATGTTCCCTCACCAGTTCTGTAAGCACTGGGAAGCCTGAACTTGGGTAGCCACGCGCTCTATAAAAACATGAAATGAAATGGAATAGAGTATATTGAAGTGGCATACAGTAGAATGACGTAGAGTGGAATGGCATATAGGCGGTGATTCTAACCGCGGCGGGCAGCGATCGCCGCCCGCCATGCGGTTACCGCCAAATGACCGCACCGCGGCGGCCATTCTGGCTTTCCCGCTGTGCCGGCGGGCGACTGCCAAAAGGCCGCCCGCCAGCACAGCGGGAAAGACCCAGCAACAATTAAGCCGGCTCCGAATGGAGCCGGCGGACTTGCTGGAGTGCGACGGGTGCAGTAGCACCCATCGCGAATTTCAGTGTCTGCAAAGCAGACACTGAAATTCCTTTTGGGGCCCGCTTACGGGGGCCCCTGCAGTGCCCATGCCATTGGGCATGGGCACTGCATTGGGCATGGCATGGGCACTGCAGGGGCCCCCAGGGGCCCCGCGGCACCCCCTACTGCCATCCTGTTCCTGGCGGGAGACCCGCCAGGAACAGTATGGCGGTAGGGGGTGTCAGAATCCCCATGGCGGCGGAGCGCGGTCCGCCACCATGGGGGATTCTGCAGGGCAGCGGGAAACCGGCGGGAGACCGCCGGTTTCCCGCTTCTGACCGCGGCAGAGCCGCCGCGGTCAGAATGCCCAGCGGTGCACCGCCAGCCTGTTGGCGGTGCTACCGCGGTCATTCGCCCTGGCGGTTTTTACCGCCAGGGTTAGAATGACCACCATAGTGTAGTAATGTCCAGTGTAGTGGCGTAGAGTGGAGTGACGTTGACTGAAGTGGCATACAGTGGTCTTGCATACAGTGTAATAGTGAAAAATAGAGTGGCATAGAGTGGAGCATCGTACAGTGGAGAGGCATAGAGTGGAGTGGAGTAGAGTGGAGTGGCATAGAGTGGAATAGCATCTAGTAGAGTGGCTATCGTGGCGTGGCATATGGATGTATGTGAAATTAAGCAGTAATGTAGATTATGGTGTGGAGAGTAACGCAAAGCAGCAAATTGCACTGCCTTGTGTTTCCCAGATTTACCAATTAACGCAGGGCCACACATGATGACCTTTTGTTCCTTTGTTAATCTAACTTAGGTATTGCATTTCCCATGCAGTACCATGAGTGATGCAAGGGTAATGCAATCCAATAATACACTTAGGCCTTAGTGATATTTTGAGCCATGTTATACAGTGATAACTTTGCAGTATACAGTGATTCAAGACGATGACAAGCCAGCATAAAATTGGGTAATGGCTGTTTTTAGAGAATGAAAAGAAACCATATTGTTTTTACTACACTTTGGTTGTGTTCAGTGTTAGAGCCTTAGATATAGCTAATTAGTAGGCCCCTAACTATTACCACTTTATTCAAGTAGAAATAGGTAGAGGAAAGTATTTACACATTTTTATATATTTTTAAATAGGTTTATGGCTATGTACCATCGTAGTTTCACAAACTTTTGTTGAATTTTGCAAAAGTACAGAGGTGACAGATATCACTAAGTTAAAATGCCTTATAACTGGAAAAAAAATCAGACCCTACTTAGTTGCAGTACCCAAAAAGAATCATCTCTGCAACATAATGTATAATTCTGCCAAATTTCATGTAGATCCATTCAGCCGTTTTTGTGCTGCATCTAATACAGTAGTCTATGGAAAATGGATTGGTGGAAAAACACAATTTGGTACCCACTTTTATCTTGGCACTCCTTTAATGATTCCCCACAAAAATGTATATCATCTCTAAATGTAGAAAACGATATAGGTCTGCAAGGTTTTGTGGTGATTCGTCTAACGGGTGGAAAGTTATTAGGGAACTAATATGCAAGAAATTTCTATCTTTGGAAATACTAACTATAACTACGATCAGATTTAATGTGATTTCTTTCTTTTTATCTATTGTATTTGTTTGTTGTTTTCTATAATCATGTGACCATAAACTTGTATTTTCGTTGTTTACGGAGTAACTCTGACTTTCCAAATGCCGTCTAGTTTACTTTTGGCCTTTCTTGTTCCTTTTAAGAGGATTGTGCTACATGGGAAGCCCAAAGTGAAGGAAAGTCAATTTTTGTTATAAAAATTAAAAATATGATATTTTTTCAGATTAACCTATTATCATGTCCCCCATGTAGTAGTTTGTGTAGCTCATTGTTAGGTCACTTTTCCATTTTGTTGCATAGAAGTACATTAGGAAGATGATTTTTGTTTGACTTGTTGGGCATAGTTTTATTTTGTGAGCCAGAAATCATACAAAGAAAACGTATGTGGACTAAGATGTATTCTTTTTGTTATGTATTTGTTTATAGATTTCCATTAGCATGTGACCATAAATGGATCTTTCAGTTTTGCATTTAGTAAACATGATACTTTGGGCAGCATTACGAGTTCGGCGGACGGTTTAGGCCATCTGATGAACTTCCAATGGGGAGGTTGCCACCATAGTAGCTGTCTCCCCACCAGGCCCATTAAGAGTTTCCCGCTGGGTCAGTGTGCGGAAACTTGAGTTTCCACCTAGTGGGAAACACCTTACAGCATTGTCTCCGGCTCGTAATCGAGCCAGCAGCAATGCTGTAGGATGCAGGGTGCACCAGCACCCGCGCAATGTTCACTGTTTGCAAAGCAGACAGTGGACATTGCGATGGTGCTGGCCAGGGAGACCACTGCACTGCCCATGCAAGGTGTATGGGCAGTGCCAGCCCCCACCGGGGGCCCTCTGCACCCGTTCTCCACCAGCCTTTTGATGGCAATGTTACCACCATGAAATCTCTGACGGAGAACGAGGTTGTAATCCCCAGGGCAGCGCTGCTTGTAGTGCTGCCCTGACAAATTAGGACCAGACCGCCGGGATCTCTGATCATGGCGGTGCTGACTGTCCGACCGCAGCACGACCGCCATGGTCATAATATGGAGCTCAGAGCCGCCACAAGTCTGGCGGTCAAGTAACCGCCAGACTCAGGATAAGGCCCATTATATCTGCCGTCTAGTTTATTCATTGGGCCTCCTTGCTACTTTTAGTAGGATTGTGCTACATATGAAGGCTTAAGTGAATGAAAGGCAATTATTGTTATAAAAATGTAAATGTTTTTTTTTGCTAGTGGACAATTATCATGTCCTCCAAATAGTATTTTGTGTGGCTCACTGCTAGTTCAATTTTTCATTTAGCTTCTGAGGGGTGCATAAGAAAGATTGTTTTTGTTTGGCTTGTTGGGTCGAGTATATTTTGTGAGCTAGAGCATGCAAATGAATCTTATGTAGATTAAGATGTATTCTATTTGTTATTTATTTGTTTATAGGTTTCCATTAGCATGTGGCCATAAATAGGTCTCTCAGTTGTTCATGTACTAAATCTGAAACTTTACATATGCAGTTTAGTTGACTTTTTGGGCTTCAATGCTACTTTTAGTAGTGTTATGCTACACGTTATCACTAAGTTGAAAAACTGTGTAACTTTAGAGATACTTACTTTACTTACCTGCAGTACCCAAAAGAATAATCTGCACACCGTAATATCTGATAGCAAATTTTAGCAAAATCCAGCAGTCCGTTTTGACTCTATGCAAAATGAAAAGTCTATGTAAAATGCATTGGATTTCAAGCTTGCTTTCTGACCCACTTTTTTCTTTCACCTTTGCACCCCCTTGATCAAATGCTGCAAAGTTTTCAGTCTCTGGTCACCCTAACTATAACTACTGAGTGCCTACCAACACTCTGTAATATAACTATATATATATATATATATATATATGTGTATATATATATATATATATATATAAATCAATTAGAAAAAGGGCAGTACATATGTATATGTATATATATATATATATATATATATATATATATATATATATATATATATAATAATGTATATTAATTAGAAAAAGGGCAGTGTCTGGGTGTAACAGCTGAGCACAAACCTGATAAATTGTGTGATCCTGTAGGAGTGAGACTTAATCAAAGTAGATAGTTTCCATACCCTCCAGACACTGCCACATCGTGGACACCTATTTGCACTTTACACCGGACCAGTTCCCAGAGAAAATGGAAATAGGTTTTTGAGAAAAAAAGAAATGTCCTCTGGTCTGCCTTTCCACTCTTCACGCAGGCGTGCCTTCTGTGACTTCAGTATAACTTCTTAAGACTAAGCTACATTATCACATCACTAGTTCTCTAGTGATGGTCCCCCCAACCCACCCTGCCAAGCCCTTACCTACTCTTCCTTCTTTCCCACATGGAAGACATTATGGTTAGCCTCAGGATTGCTGCCCCTTGTTAATAGTGACTGTGTGAATTGCCTTGCTAGTTTGTGCCCCCCACCTTTTTCTCTTCTAAGTAAAAAGGCTACATAGATCTTGCAGAGTGTGTTTTTAGGAGACTGATTTAATCTGTTTCTGTGATTTAAATTGTGCTTAAAAACTGTCTGCCCCCCTGTATTTTTGCCTTTAAAAAAGCCCGATTTCAGAGTGCGCCCCCAGCAGTATTCCAGTGTTTGTTTCTTAAACAATCTCTCCCGTACCTGGAAAGTGGACTCTGCTAGCTTGGAAGTGTGGTTTCAGCCTGTCTGTATCCAAGGAGATTCTGAATAGAGCAGCAGTTGCCTTTCCCCTGACCACAGGTACTGGACTTCAGTTAACTTTCTCCTTATATAAGTTCCAATTGGTTGTTGCATATGTTGTTGTGATAGGTTGTTGGAAGATGGTCTTTCATTGGTTGCTGGCTCCAGGGCTAGGATTATGTTTGGTGGATAGGGCTGGGAATCTGATTGGCTGGTGGTTCTAGGGCTGAGAATATGATTGGCTGTTGGTTCTAGGGCTGTGATTGGTGGATAGGGCTGAGAATCTGATTGGCTGTTGGTTCTAGGGCTGTGATTGGTGGATAGGGCTGAGATTCTGATTGGCTGTTGGTTCAAGGGCTGTGATTGGTGGATAGGGCTGTGATTCTGATTGGTTGCTGGTTTTAGGGCTGGGGCTGTGATTGGTGGTCAGGAATAGGGCTATGATTGGTGATTAGGGCTGGGTCTCCCATTAGTTGTTTGAATCAGGGCTTGAAATTGGATTGGCTAGGGTTAGGACCAGCTTCTTATTGGCCAGTAGGGCTATTTAAGCCTAGGACTCAGGGCGTCTCAGCCCGGGGGTAGAGGCAAAGGGCGGAGTGGACAAGGGCAGCTGCCGGTTTGGGCTTGTTCGGGACAGGTAGGGACTAGGGACTAGGGCCAGAAATGCTGCCCAGTTCTCAGTGGACCAGAAATGGTTCCAGCCCCTACACATCCCTCAACATGCAAACACATATTCTACAAAGGCATCCAACTCATGCATCACAAAGTGACCACAGACATTGCATTGCCCCATCACGCAACACAATACCCTTTATACAACACATATACACATATCCCCCACAACTACTACAGTCAAACACCTGCCTTCTCACAGCAAACACTACTCTGTCCACTCCCACTAACACAACCTGCCATCACCCACACAACACAAAACTACAGTATACATCTCTCTCAGTCTCAGCCTTCCAGATACACACTCTCTGCTCATACTAACCAACAACACTATCCGCTGTTTGCTCCACACAGACCACCTGCCATCATAACAATGCCCAAACCATGCCTTCAAACACACCATCTGCAAACACTCTTCCCCTCTCTTCACCAATTACACACAACCATACAATCCCCACATTTCACTCCACCACACATATTACCTCTTCCAGTCATCACAACTAACACTAACTCCCCTGACACACATCCATCACCTCTTACACACCTCGTACATTAATCTCCAAAACACATCAACACCCCATCTAACACTCAAATTCCACACACCAGCACTAACTCACATACAAATCCCTCACCAAAAACAACTACACCAATATCCCCTCTCACTATTCCACAAAAACAGTACCGACCACAAACGTCAGCACATCAAAGCAACACAAACTTACATTACACTTATCGTCATACCCACTCCCACCCTCAGGACTACACAAAGAATACAAATTCCATCCTATCTCCACCCCTACTTTCTCACTCTTCACAAAGACCTACCACAAGCACCCCAACCCAGCAACTTTCATTCACTCGCCTCTCCTCCATTGCACAATTTAGAGGCTTACATCATGATCCACATGCTCCTCCACCACCCCTAACCCATACTCCATCCACACTAAACAAACGCAAACAAAATAAAAAACATGCCACTCATAGCAACCTCGCATCCCCTTGTCTATTACTTAATAAAACTACCCTACAAAAAACAATGCACTCCTCATTGCTCTCTCAGTCACCAAGTCCACCACCCACACACACAGACCCAACAAAATGCCTCCTTAACCTGCTGGAAGAGGAACACTATATTGAAAAGCAAGACTATTGTGAGCCTCAAACAGTTATCACAACTAACAACACTCCTGCTTCAAGCTCACATTATACTACTTACCCTTCTCCTAAACAAAACAACCCTACGACTAACACACCTTTTCTAAACTGCCAGCTCATAAATGCTCGATCACTCTAAAAAAACAAGCACCACATCTACGACCTGCTCACAGACACACAACCTGACTTACTATTCATAACTGAATCCTGGTTGGGAGATGACATGGCCCCAGTGTTGCACGAAGCCGTTCCTCCAGGCTATCAAACCATCACACAAAACCGTATAGGCAAGAGAGGAGGTGGACTAGCTATTATATTCAAACAGGCATTTAACCTCAGTAAAACAGACAACATCTCCATACAAGGTTGTGAAGCCCTCCTTACCAGATGCCACCCTACTCCAACTTCCTCCTGTAACTTTCTCCTCCTTTACAGACCTCCATCTAACAACTCCACATTCCCAGATGCTTTTCTAGACACAGTCTCAAACCTTATTACACTATACTCCAACCTATGCATTCTTGGGGATCTAAACATTTGGTTTGACAAACCCAATATGCCCCATCCAAAAGCTATCACCACTGGCCTAGTCTTATTGAACCTACATCAGATTGTACACAATCCCACACACATCGCTGGTCACATCCTAGATGTAATTTTTGCTAAGCCTGAACTAGTTACTGTTCATAGCATCACGCCAATCACTTGGTCAGACCACCATTTGATAACTTTCCAACATACAACTCCACAAATCAACACACCCCACAACTACTTACATACATAAACCTATCGACCATGGAGGAAACTCAATTTGGATGACTTAGAAACACAACTAACAGCCAACACAGATCTAGATACAATTAATTCTGTGCAAAAACTTTATGAGTGGCTACAGGAAGCTTTTGATATCCTAATACCACTCAGAAAAACTAAACACGACAAAAGAAAACCAACACCTTGGAGAAACACAGAACTTAAAAAGAGAAAGCAACAAATCAGAAAGTTGCAGCAGACCTGGCTCAAGACAAACAACAGTCAAGACAAACTGCAGCTACACAAACGTAACAGGATATACAAATCATCAATCAAAAAAGCTAAAAAAAGGTACTACTCAGACAGAATTCAAAATGCTCAATCTACAACCAAGGAATTTTATAAAATTCTCAATGAATTTCGAAAACCTACATGCATGGAAGGAAGGCATCCCACTACTCAAGATTTCACAAACAAATTGGCAACTCACTACACAACCGAGGTAGACACATTGGACTCCTATTTAAAACAGAAGAAAAACATCAGCACCAACCCCTTTCCGAAAATACCCTCTAAGAATAAACCAACCCAACCTCTACAGTCCTTCAAACAAATATCCCAGGATGAATTTATGGATTTGGTCAAAGCAAGCAGACCTTCGGTTTGCCCTTCTGACCCTTGCCCACCACAAATCTTCAAGAACATTCTTCTATCTACTTCTGCTGCCACACCTGTAAGAAGAATCATCAACAACTCTTTAACTTTAGGAACTTTTCCTGTAGACCTGAAAAAAGCATACATACAACCTTTATTAAAAAAAATAAAACCTAGACCCGCAAGACCCCGACAACTTTCAGACCAATCACAAATGGACCTTTCCTGGGCAAATTGATAGAAAGAGCAGCATTCGCCCAGACGTCACAATTCATTAAAGACAATTCTATACTTTCAGACTTCCAAACTGGATTGCGCCCAGGAAGAAGCACTGAATCGGCACTCATGGCAATCTGGGATGATCTTAAAAACACAGTCGACCAAAATGGAGTTGCTGCACTACTTCTCTTGGACCTCTCAGCTGCGTTTGATACGGTTGACCATGACACCCTAATTCAAAGACTCCACAAAGCCGGCATACAAGGGATTGCTCTCGACTGGATCACTTCCTATCTTCAAAAAAGATCTAATATCATCCACTCGCCCCCCTTCTCGTCTGAACCCTACCTCACAAAAGCAGGGGTCCCCCAAGGGTCAACCATCTCACCTTTGCTTTTCAACATCTACATGATATCTTTACCAGAACTGATCAATGATTTCCAACTCACATGCTACAACTATGCAGATGACACATAAATACTACTTAAATTAGAATGTCCAAAAAACATTGAAAGCTCACAAATCTTCAGTTGCCTCAGAGCCGTTGATCAGTGGATGACCTGGAGCCATCTCAAACTAAATACCTCCAAAGCAGAAATACTCATATGTGGTGACTGGAAAAATTATGACCCTCTGTGCGTCTGGCCTGATGATCTCGGACCACCTCCTCAATTATCCAAGGAAGTTAAAAACCTAGGAATCACCATGGATTCCAAGTTAACTATGAATGCCCAAGTGGACAAATTTGCACGAACAAGCTTCATCACCTTGAAGACTTTACGACGCATCTTCCCCCACCTCGGATTTCCACACAAGGTTCAAGCTACTATCTCGCTTGTACTATCCAAACTGGATTATGCCAATGGCCTCTACCATGGATCATCTCTATCTGTTATGAAAAAACTACAACGTATCCAGCATTCCGCAGCCAGGCTACTATTACATGTAAAGCCCCAAGCCCACATCTCCCCTGCCTTGAGAGCACTACACTGGTTATCCGTTGCCAGAAGATGCACTTTCAAGCTTCTTTATATCACCCACACAGCTATACATGGAACAGGACCGCTTTTTATCAGAAACAAAATAACCAAATACATACAACAAAGAAACCTCCGCTCAAGATTGACACCCTGCCTTAGAACACCACCATACAAGAAAAAGACTATAGGTGGTACATCCTTCTCCGTTCAAGCAGCCAAACTATGGAATTCATTGCCCCCAACTATAAGAGCCACAGATAACTTTCTTGTCTTCAGAAAACTACTCAAGAGTTGGCTCTTTCCTTCATAACCACCATATTCAAACAACTATGAACTGCATATGCCTATGTTGATAAATATTTTTTTCAGATTATGTGTATATTCCTAATTATGTATAATTTCTTTAGAAAATATGTATCGCTAATATGTCATAACAATAAAATGCACACACACTCTTTAAACCTGTTTGACTAAGTATATTTTACCCATGGTTCTAATTATGTATTGTATGTGCATATATGTGTGTATTCATGTGTGTGTGTATATGTATATATATATATATATATATATATATATATATATATATATATATATATGTATGTATGTATATATGTTGTTTCTGTGCTTGGCATGTTCGTGATCATTGCATGGCTCCTGGGTGGGTTGTTATACTAGATATCTATGAATTCCTGCTCTCATCTCATCACACTTATCTACCCATCATCATATGTCATGTCTCTATCAAACTATCCTCCATTCTCACTCTGGCTCATCCCAGATCCTTTCTACTACTTTCATCTCCTAAATAACTCTGCCTAAGCTCTTCCCTCCGCTTCCACATCTAACTCACCAACCCTCACTCTACTACCGTGACTTCCCACACAACCCTACTAAATTCTCCTGCATTTATCTCACCCTGCTACTATGCTCTCCCTAACCCTTCCACATACTCTTCCCTCCTGGATCTCCCTTTACTCATCCCAAGCCTTTGGGTTGAGTAAATTAAGGATATACTCCCAATTAACACTTCTGGATTTCTTTCCTCCTCCACCCCTCCATTATTCCAGTCAATCTAACTAACAAACTCTCATATCCGCGGCTCAAATTAACTCATAATAATACTAAAACTGTACTCATTATTTCCCGATACTAATCCATCACTAATTCTTGTTGGGTTCCAGAGTAGCGTGCTACTCACGAAAAATGCTTTGACGCCTCGTCAGGGGTAGTAAGCGCTATATAAATACTATTACAATACAATACAATACAATACAATACAATACAATACAATAGTATGTATAAAAGAAAAAGGTAAGATATTTATTCCCAGAGCATTGGAAACACCAGTGTCCTACCTCTGCTAGAACACTTCCCAAACTCTCTGCTTTTGATTACCTCACTTATGAGACACCATTGCAGTATCAGTTATTTCATTAAGTAATTAATAATCATTCCTCACAAAACTCTACAGTCTAATTGTACTTTTATAGTTCAAAAGGTATGCCTCCCTCCGAAAAGGTCAGGGGGCCAGACATTATAAAACCAAAAAATGTTTGTTGTAAAGTCTTTTTCTTTGAAAATGCCTTGAGAAACAAATCAACTGGTTCTTTCCGTTTGTGAAAACAAATGTCCTTGCTTGATAATTTATCTTTTGTCTCTTTTTCAAGGAACAACAAATATATGCAAAAGGCGTCAAGGGAGCCCAGGAAAGTAAGGAATGCAATCACTCCAAAGCACAGCAAAAGTTTGTATAACTATTATATCCTGGCAGACATCTGTTGGTGATTTGCCTTGTTTTTTCCACAGGCTTTCAAATATCTTTCATAGGCTAGTGCAGACAGATAACAAGTATGGAATGTTGAAACAAGAAGAAGCAGTCTCTGGCATAGGCGAGAACCGCCAGGAAACTCCTCACATCCGAGGTTCAGGTAAGAATTAATAATGGGGGGTTGGGGGGAGCGATGGCTTGCCCGGTCTCCCCCCGGGCTGAACTGGCATCAGTGGTAGAATCCACCACGCAGGTTCGGGGATTGGTGTATTTTTAACGGAAGGGCGGGATTAAGTGGGGTTTATATATATAGGGGGCAAGGTATGGGCAGCATCTTTGGCCATTTTTGTCACACCCATTATAGGCGTTTGAAGTTGTGTGTGAGGTAGGCCTTAGATTACACATTTGGATTTGGAGGTTTGTTTAGGTATTGATAGCGTAGGTGTGTGACTTACATTATGTAGAAGTCTAGCAAGTTTGTCCAGGCTTTAAAATATTGAAGGATGAATGCAGGAAGGATCTTTTACAAGACAGGTTGGTGAATGCGCGTCACCGGCTGTTATGCGCGTCTCCACAGAAACCAAAAAAACAAGCTCTTCTCCCCTCGAAAACAACTGGCATTAGAGGAATGACCGTTAGGGGCTGCATTAAAGATGGCGGCACCTACTGCAGGAAATCAGGAAACAGTTACTGTTGTGTCAGATGAAGAGGGTGAAGTGCATACGGAGCAAGGGAGTATTAATTCAGGTATTGAATTGATTAATATGACAGTCGTTCTGCAAGATGGTAGGATGATACAGTTTATTCCCAGATTGGTTAGTCCCATGCTAAATAAGGTGCAGGAATGGGACGTTAATAACCAGACTATATTTAAGCCAGGGCAGCATGTTGAATTTGTAGACAGAGGTGGTGTAGGCATGAGAGGTACGCTTTATGGTGAGACGGATGCTAGTGGAAAGGCAGGCATGATGCAAGTACGGTTGGATTTTTGGCAGCCAGGGCCAGAGGTATCGCAGACTGGGTGAGACGGCACTCATGCAATGGGCGTGCATGAGGAGCAGTCATTGTCAATGTGGCTTGGTTGGCCAGCAGGTAATCAGAGGATGCCAGTGGGGTTTCGGGCACCCCAGGACACCGGATGGAAGAGAGGGCGAGCCACAGAGCGGCTCACCTGACATCGGGGGATACGTATGGTCAAGGTTATCAAGATGTTCAACAGTTGGTGCCTGCAAAGCCCTCTTCCAGCCAGGGAGCTGGCTGTGTTGATGAAGTCTTACATTATAATGATCGGGATGATCCGGAGGAAGGAGAAATTGTGCAACAGAAAGGGGTGCATAAAGGTTTCAGGGACCAGTTAAAAGCTAATGGGGGAAGGAGTTTTGGTGTTTTTCAGGAGACGACAAGGAAGGCGGTCCGGAGCGAATGTCGGGTTGGAGAAAGTCGAAATACTATCACGGCTGGAAACTTACCTCAAGGTGACGAGAGAAGAGTACATGCGGAAAGGGGAGAAGAGTCCCAATTTGGGAGGTCTGAAATTGGGTCAAAGGCTTTGGGTAAAGACATGGGGATTCAAACGGATATAAGTGACAAAAGTGATGGTCTCATTGAGCTTTCAACACAGGTGGTAAGTGGAACAGAGATGGGTTCAGGTAAGTCGGACTTGAGTCAAGTCGGTAAAAGTCAGGTTCAAGAGAATATTGCTGTAAATGAGGGTACTGGGGGTAGCGTGAAAAACAAAAAACTGCCATACATGGGAGTGTTGATGCCTTTGGGGGCGCATCTCACTCAGAATATGAAGGATAAGATATCGAAAGGTGAATTTATTAATGTTTTTAAGCTCCTTCACAGGGAAGTTCAGGCCAAGGAAGGTTCCAAAGAAGAGGAGTGGGAATTAGCATTTAGGCCCAAAGTACCTACTGCTATTAAGAACTGGACTCCAGCCTTTTTGATACATGCAAGCGTTTTTTGTGGGCTTTATCCAGAAAGGTGTGTAGCTTTATTACAAGTATATGGATATTGTACGGAGGGCTCAAATCGATTATGGCAGATTTGGATGTTTCAGATATAATGAGGAGTTAAGAGCAAGGATGGCCATTTATCCAGACAAGGAATGTGGGGAGATTGATAATGAATTATGGATGCAGTGGCTTCTGACTGCGAGGAACGCACCAGTAACACACACTGCTAGTGGTTTGCCTTTGAAATATAAGCCCTTTCAGGGTCATCCCACCCAATATATGGTGGGGAATGCGTCGAGAGGACAGCTTCCTCAGAATGGGACATGCTGGTCATTCAACAGTGGTGTGTGTTCACAATAGCAATGTAAATTTTGGCATGACTGCTCCAGTTGTGGAGGTAGACATCCTGCTTACCAAGGTTTCGGAGGGATGCATTGGGGATGGCAAGGTGCGCATGGTAGAGGAGGTTACAGGGGAGGGGGCCACATGCAGCATATGGCGGGTAAGAGGCCATACTCCTAGTAAATTGGAGATCATACAGTATTGGTTGCAATTTTATCTTAAGAAGTTGGATGCAAAAGTTTTGCTTTGGGGTTTCACAGAAGGTTTTAGATTCTGGCCCTCATTACAACCCTGGCGGTAAATCCCGCTTACTGCCGTGCAGAAGACCGCCAACATACCGCTGCAGCCACGAAATTCCGCTAAAGGTATTACGACCCACAGCTCGGAATCCGCCACAATACAGACACCCACACAAGTCTGCCACACCAAAGGTCAGTGATAAACTGGCGATACCAAAACCGACACCATCACGCCAACAAGAATATGCCCACACTATCACGACCCACGAATCAACGTGGTGGACTTTCAACTGCGGTAAACCATTGGCGGTACACACCGCCGCGCTCCAAATACACACACATATACAAAACACCACCACATTGGACAATTCGAAATACACACACCACACCCACACACCCAATCCAATATAAAACACCCCCCACATTAGCAACAAACCCTTACTACCAGAAATTTGAAAGCAGGCCAGAGAGAGACACTACCTTAAACAACACCAGCATCCACAGACACACAACACCATCACTTTCACAACATCCACGTACCTCAAACAACAACAACAACAACACATCCTCTCACACATCACAACACACACCATCTCACATATCACCCACACCACATCATGGCACCTCAAAGACACCCCAGGTTCTCTGAGGAGGAGCTCAGGGTCATGGTGGAGGAAATCGTCCGGGTAGAGCCACAGCTATTCGGATCACAGGTGCAGCAGACATCCATTGCAAGGAAGATGGAGCTATGGTGGAAAATTGTCGACAGGGTCAACGCATTGGGACAGCATCCAAGAACTAGGGATGACATCAGGAAGAGGTGGAACGACCTACGGGGAAAGGTGCGTTCCGTGGTCTCCAGACACCAGATTGCAGTAGAGAGGACTGGCGGTGGACCCCCACCTCCTCCCCCACAACTAACAACATGGGAGGAGCAAGTCTTGGCAATACTGCATCCTGAGGGCCTCGCAGGAGTAGCAGGAGGACTGGACTCTGGTAAGGCAAATCTTTACTACTTTATCCCCCACCCTACCTGTATGCCATCACATACCCCACCCTTACCCTCACACCCATCACCCCAACAACCCACAGATACCCCACCAACACAACCCACACATCCCAAAAACAAGCCCTGCATATAACACCAATGCATAGACACCCATCACCAAAGCATGTCCAGCACAGATACCCACACAGACCCCAAACCAACTATCACACAAGGACCAAGCCAAGAATGCAAGCACTGGAGTAGAGGGTCACTCACCCATTGCACACAATGGCACGCACAGATGCAATAATCATGCTTTTACACCCCTACAGGACCCTTACCCAATGTCACTGGACAGGAGGTGCTAGACATATCCAGTCCCCCCACAGAAGAGACCCACAGTGATGACAGCAGCTCTGCACAACTGGATCAAGATGACCAGCCTGTCCCATCAGGGACCTCAGGACAGTCGGTCCTCCTGACACAGTCACAAACCACCACAGAGCCTCCCCCCTCAGGAAACACCAGCGCGGCACCCACCCAGCTGGCCCATCCCTCTGTCCCCAGGACACGTCAATCAGCACTGTGTCCACCACTACAGGGAACCCAGACAACCCCACTAACACAGGACGATCAGGGACCTGGGGGCAGTGGCAATGGGCACACGGTTCAGGGGACAGAGGCACAGGACAACAGGGAAGCTGGGAGTACTGCTGTGCGACAGGGGGAGGACAGGCCCAGGGAACCCACTCTCCACGAGGCCCTCTCCAACATCATGGGAGCTTACCATCATTCCCAGGAGACGATGGCAACGGTACTGGCCAAGTTTCAGGAGACCCAGCAGCTGCAGGAGGAACACTACCTTGGGATCAGGGAGGACTTGAAGTCCATTAACAACACCCTGGTCACCATTGCAGGGGTGCTGCAAGACCTTGTCAACACCAGGAGGGACACAGTGGCACAACAAGGGGCCCCTGACACTAGCCTGGACGATGAACAGCCCTCCACCTCTACCGGCGCTAGTGGACAGGAGGCACTGCCACAGGAACACAACACCAGCACCCCACCCCCTGCAGATGGAGAACCACCCCGCAAACGGTCCCTGAGATCCAGGATCAAGACAGAGAATATTGCCAAGACCCCCGCCTGGAAATAAGACCCCCCCTGAATGTCACCCTTCTGTCCCACTTCGTCACCCTGTCCATCCTTAAATTGCCATTGCTCCACTTCCTATGCCCCTTTGGACAATGCACCTGTGAAACAAATAGACTAACTCTGCCATGAACATTCCTCCACCATCCGTCCCAGCCCATTTTACAACCCCCTCCACTTATTAACACAGAAATAAACACACTTCAATGACAAAACAATCAATTTACTTGTGCACATACCGTTGTAACACAGCTGTAGGCCAGGAGGAAATATAGCAGAGGGCACAAAGTGGGACCCACATCTGTGAAATGGAAAAGCAAAGTCACAAGTCAGGGTCCATACACTGAGTAAAAAGGACAGATTTATGCTAGCTCCAACAATTGTATGAGATGTGGGAGGCAGTGACATCTTCTTACTTGTGTCTCACTGGAAGTATTACATGATTATGTTGTTTCGGTTGTCTATATCCTCCTCTTCTGCCTCCTCTTCTTCACTGTCCACAGGCTCCACAGCTGCCACAAGACCACCAGCTGGCCCATCCTCCTGCAGAAAAGGCACCTGCCGTCTCAAAGCCAGGTTGTGCAGCATACAGCAGGCCACGATCATCTGGCACTTCTTCTTTGGTGAGTAGTAGAGGGAACCACCTGTCATATGGAGGCACCGGAATCTGGCCTTCAAGAGGCCGAAGGTGCGTTCGATCACCCTCCTAGTTCGCCCATGTGCCTCATTGTAGCGTTCCTCTGCCTTTGTCCTGGGATTCTTCGCTGGGGTCAGTACCCATGACAGGTTGGGGTAACCAGAGTCACCTGCAAATATCGAGGGACAACTGTTAGACACACACTAACCCTTAGGGACAACCCCATACCCAGACACCTATTCACACTGTATTGGGTCCTTGGCCTCACCTATTAGCTACACACTGTGCCTCTGGAGTTGCCCCATCACATGAGGGATACTGCTATTCCTCAAAATGTAAGCGCCATGCACTGAGCCAGGAAACCTGGCATTCACATGGGAGATGTACTGGTCTGCCAAACACACCATCTGCACATTCATCGAATGGTAGCTCTTCCGGTTTCTGTACACCTGTTCACTCCTGCGTGGGAGTACTAATGCCATATGTGTCCCATCAATGGCACCAATGATGTTGGGGATCTGTCCCAGGGCATAGAAGTCACCTTCCACTGTGGGCAAATCCTGCACCTGAGGGAACACAATGTAGCTGCGCATGTATTTCAGCAGGGCAGACAACACGTTAGAGAACATTGGCTGGGACATCCCTGATGCAATGGCCACTGTTGTTTGAAAGGAACCACTTGCCAGGAAATGGAGTACTGACAGGACTTGCACTAGAGGGGGTATCCCTGTGGGATGGCGGATAGCTGACATCAGGTCTGACTCCAACTGGGCACACAGTTCCTGGATTGTTGCACGATCAAGTCTGTATGTGACTATGATGTATCTCTCTTCCATTGTTGACAGGTCCACCAGGGGTATGTACACCGGAGGATGCCACCATCTCATCACCTGCCCCAGCAGACGTGCCCTATGGAGGAGAACAGTGAGCAGAGAGTCAGCCAACACTGAGGTATCACAAAATGTCATTTGCAGAAATTTATTAATCCGCAATGTGCCTGTAACTGTGTGTATTCCAGGCCTAGATAGGTGTGACGCAGTTATTATCAATGCCATGGGGCCCCCTGAAATGGCGGCTGCCTGACCTGTAAGGTGGGACAAGGGGATATAAGGTAACTGCGCTGGCGCTGTACACTGTCGCGGTGGGCGGTCAAAGACCGCGGCGCAATTTAGCATTGGTGAACATTGGGCCCTATGAGTCCGAGGAGCCAATGACGATGTAAGCCGACGGTGACGGTACGCACCGCCGCGGACGTGACCGCCATTTTCTGTCTGTTCACTCACTTGATACCTGACCTTCAACAGGAGAGGACCTACACTGTAAGTGCTGCTGTGACCTGTGTCTGGAAGCGACGATGGCTACAGTGTCTGGGGAACGGGCCCCTGCCTTCACTTCGGAGGAGTTGGAGAAGCTAGTGGATGGGGTCCTCCCTCAGTACACGCAACTGTACGATCCTCCAGACAAACCGGTGAGTACACTGTGAGCATGCTGAATGGGCAATGCCTGCTTTGAGTGGTGTGGCTGGAAGATACATGGGGGGCTGAGGCCTACATGTGAGGATGGTGAGTGTATGTGCGTCATGGCACGGGTGGGAACGGGTGGGCAATGAGTATGACAGTCCGGCCGGGTGAGTAATGTCCTTTCCCCCTGTACCATTCCTCTAGGTCAGCGCCCACCAGAAGAAGGCTATTTGGCGTGCCATCGCCAAGGACGTCCGGACCCTGGGGGTCTACCACAGACGGAGCACCCACTGCCGTAAAAGATTGGAGGACCTGCGCCGCTGGAGCAAGAAGACGACGGAGGCCCAGCTGGGGATCGCCTCCCAACGTGGGAGGGGGCCCATCGCACCATGACCCCCCTGATGTTCCGGATCTCGGCGGTGGCCTATCCGGAATTGGATGGGCGCTTGAGGGCATCACAGCAGCAACAAGGGGGTGAGTACACTCTCATTCAGCTGACTCTGCGCGCATTACGAGGTGTCTGGGCGGGGGAGGTGGGCAGTGGGTTCCCCTAGGCCAGGGCGATCTTGGTAGGCAAGGTTCCTTGTGAGGCAGGCTATGTGGCACCCCAACCCCACTAGTGGAAAGAGCCATCTACACCTAGTCAGTGGTGTTGCATGCACTGAACATGTCTTTCTTCTGTCTCCTCCCCCCCCTTTTTTGGTCTCCCTGTTCTTGTGTGCAATAGCATCATCAGGAGGAGGAGCATTGGCACTGGAGCAGGAGGGAGCTGCATCCCACTTGGCCCTGGAGGGTGAAGCTATGGAGTCTGAAGCCACCAGTGGGACAGAGGGCGAGGGGAGCTTCACGGTGGGGACAGAAGCAGAGACCAGCGACAGCGCCTCCTCCTCTGATGGGAGCTCCCTTGCGGTGGCAGGCCCCTCTGTGCCCACTGCATCAACAGGTACAGCCGCCACCCCCCCTTACCAGCACCGCCCTCCCAGCAGCCCCTCAGTGTCTGTCCCGTGCCCGCTCACCCAGGAGGGTGGGCATCTCCTTCGTCCCAGGCACCTCAGGCCCAGAGTCTATTGACCTCCTGAGATCCCTCACTGTTGGACAGTCTACCATTCTGAATGCCATCCAGGGTGTTGAGAGGCATTTGCAACAAACAAATGCATGACTAGAGGGCATTCATTCTGGCCAGGCAGCCCAACAGAGAGCATTTCAGGCTCTGGCCTCAGAACTGATGGCAGACATTGTCCCTGTGTCCAGCCTCCCCCCTCCAACCTCCTCCACCCAGACCCAATCCCCTGTACTTCTGCCTATCCCAAGCACACCATCAGACCAGCATGCACACACATCAACACACAAGAGTGGCTCAGGCAAACATAAGCACCACACATCCCACAGGCACTCACACAAGCAACATACCCATGCACACATACCAACATCCATTTCCTCCACTGTGTCCCCTCCTCCAGGTCTCCTTCCTCCTTCCCAGTCTCGTCTGCACTCACACTTGCATGCACTACATCCTCAGCCACTACCTCCATCACCAGAACACCCATCACCACACACCCCTCACGTGCAATCACCACCCCACTACCATTCACACATCCCCAATGTCCTCTCCCAGTGTGTCTGTGAGACTTCATCCCAAAGTACACAAACGCAGGCACACACCCACCCAACAGCCATCCACCTCACAACAGCCTCCAGCCTCCAGCCCATGCACCTTCACCCAAATTCAGCAGACGTACACCTCCCACAACCACTACCTCTTCCTCCACTCCCAAACCCCCTCCATCTACCCGTCCCAGTGTGTCTAAAAAACGTTTCCTGGCTAACATTGACCTCTTCCCTACACCTCCCCCCGTCCTTCCCCTAGGGCCAGGCTTTCCAGGTCCCAGCCCAGCACCTCAGCCATCATATCCCCAGGCACAGTGGTGCCAGCAACTGCGGGTCATGGAGTGCGCCAACCATCAGGGCTGCCAGTGTGCCACGTAGCGAGGGCAAGGACATTCCACCACCTGCCAAGGTGAAAAAGGTGCCCACATCCCGGAGGGAGAAGCCGAAACCACTAGCCACAAATGGTCCACGAAAACGAAAGGGGATAGTGGCAAGACAACTGCGCCACCATCAAAGGTGGGGAAGGGCCAAAAACAGAAGGGCTGGTCAGAAAAGGGCATGGTGGCACAGATTGAGGGACCAGTGTCACACCTTCTGTCCACATCCACCTGTATTGCAGCGAACACCGCCACCTGCACCACCTCCGGCACGTCTACAGCCGCTGCGACAGTCCCCAGCCTCTTCCCCGGTGGGCAGCCGTCCGAGGCTGCAGGAGACATCCTGCTTTCTCCCTCAGCAGGTGCTGACAAATGCCCTGCTGCCAGCCCCGCCACCACAGACCCCGCTGCCAGCACCACCACCACAGAGCCCCCCGCCAGCACTGCCACCACAGACACCGCCACCAGCACCGCCACCACAGACACCGCCGCAAGTACTGCCAGCGGCCCCGCGACGTCCTCGGACAGTGGCACCACCGCTGACATGCCTACCATCCAAAGTGATCAGTCGTCCGAGGCTGGTGGTGAGTTCCAGGACCCTGGCAGTTTCCATGAAGTATTACTGTCATAACTGTTGGCACCTGCAGGTGGAATGCGAAGCCGCAGCAGTGTGGGGTATGTCGCTGCCTCCATGGCGTATCATGCTACCTGTACCTCACCAATGTCGTGCCACGCACACCCAGGTGAATGAATTGAACCGGCAACACTGCACGTGGAGCACCCTAGCCACCATGCCCCCTCCAGAACCAGTGGAGAATCACATCCACTACCTCAGTCCTTGGCAGGATGAAGCACTCTGGGCACCAGGCCCCCTCCAGAACCAGTGGAGAATCACATCCACTACATCAGTCCTTGGCAGGATGAAGCACTCTGGGCACTAGGCCCCCTCCAGAACCAGTGGAGAGATACATCCACTACCTCAGTCCTTGGCAGGATGAAGCACTCTGGGCACCAGGCCCCCTCCAGAACCAGTGGAGAATTACATCCACTTGAGAGACTGTGGCTTTGCACTCCCCAGGATAAAGCAGTGGGCAAACCACCCACTGGAGAGACTTGAGAGACTGTGGCTTTGCACTCACCAGGATAAAGCAGTGGGCAAACCACCCACTGGAGAGACTTGAGAGACTGTGGCTTTGCACTCCCCAGGACAAAGCAGTGGGCAAACCACCCACTGGAGAGACTTGAGAGACTGTGGCTTTGCACTCCCCAGGATAAAACAGTGGGCAAACCACCCACTGGAGAGACTTGAGAGACTGTGGCTTTGTACTCCCCAGGATAAAGCAGTGGGCATGGAGCCCCCTCATGCAGCAGTGGAGTCGTGCGTTCATCTGGCTGAGGTGCCCCCTCCCCATCCCCCTGAAGTGCCTGTTTCATTTCGATCTGATGCCCCTCCAGTGTTCTCTCCGTTTCCAGTCAGGTATCTAGTGTGGGCTTCGCCCATGCATTTTGGCCCAGTGGTCCACCGACAATGATTGGTGCACTATCCAGACTTGTGTAGTTGGTGTACATGATTGCATTTACTGGATTTTGAACTTTGATAATGAGATTTCACATGATTACATTCATTCAAATAATTTCCTTTTGTCCTTGTGTTCTTCCAGGGGGTGTATGTGTACTGTTGCTGCATGTATTTGTGTGTATGGTGTGGGTGAGGGTGGGGGTGTTGCATGTTGTGTGTTGCATGTGTGTGTCACTCTCTTTTCCCTCCCCCATACCCCTTCCCCTGTGTTGTAGGTGTAGTACTCACTGTGGTTGTCGCTGCCATCTTTGGTGCTCCTGATAGAGGAGAAGGAAGACCAACATCAGCAGTACCTGCAATTCGGGCTCCATGGTGTCCTGGTTCCTCGTGGGGTGTGGAGAGGTAAGTGTTTTCCCTTCTGTGTACTGTTTCCGCCACGTTTTTGTTCGCGTTGGTTCCGTCTTGGAAAAGGTGGCGGATAGGCCTCTTGTGATACGGTGGGCGGTACATTGTCTTCCGCCTGTCTGTTGGTGGTTACTGCCGCAGTGTTTGTTTCTACCGTCGTGGTGGTCGGAGTGTTAAAGTGACTGTCTATGTTGGCGGTTTCCGCCATGGTCTTAGTTACATTTTTTCCCCGCCGGCCTGTTTGCGGTATTACCGCCGCTTTAACACCGACGCCAGGGTTGTAATGAGGGCCTATGTTATCAAGGATCAAAAGTACGGAGATGGGCCAGGGGCATTCACAAAATATAGGAGGGGGTGCAGGGCCTTGGGCTTTGAATAGCCCCAGGGGACCTCTGCTTACCCAGGGCAATGCATATAATGTATGCCCAGGGGCCCATGCAGCTCCCCTCACACCCAGGGGACCACCACCTCCCGGGGCAACTAATTATGTTTGGGGGGGGGGGCGCATGACCCTCGTGCCATGGGGAACACCGTCTCCCTGGAGCAATTTATGTAATGTATGTGGGGGGCCACGCAGCTCCCCATGCCCCGGAGACTGCCACCTCCCCAGGGCAATAAATGTTATGTATGTGGGGGAGCCAGCATGACCCCCTGCACCCCGGGGACCGCCACCTCCCCAGGGCAATGCATAACTTTAAAGAAGGGGGTCCGATGCGTACCACGGCACAGGGGACTACAACCTCCCCAGGGCAAAATTGAGTGAAGGAGTGGGGCCATGCGCCCACCTTCACCCATGGAGCCATACATGGCCCTGGGGCCCACCAACCCCAGGGCCGGCTCCTGCTAGCTTCGGAGGTGCCCAACCTCAGGAGGTGGCTGTTTGCTTAGAAATACATACATTTGCTTTGTAAAGGTATGCATAGTAAATGTATTTGTGTGGTAAAAGTTTGCCTGGTATAGACATGCGTTGTAAAGACTTATGCGTTGTTAAGCCCACGTTGTAAAGGCATGCATGGTAATGGCATGCATTGTTCCATCATACAAACCAGGTAAGGATTAAAAATAGCAGGTGTTTTGAGTTGTGCAGACACAGCTTTTACTCTAGCGTGTCTCAAATATGACTTCTGTGTACTAGGGCTAAGACTCTGGCAAGAATACTGTTCTATTTTTGACATTGGGATGAAACTGACTCAATGGAGTGTATCAGCCACAATTATATGACAGAATGCATATATATATGTTAATTTTTCAAACTCGTGAACAAGGAGCAGGAGCTCCGAAACGCGTTGAGTTGTTTCTGCCATTTGGAATAAAATAACACATGCCAAGTAATTTGAGCTATGGGACGTTGTCTACTTTTCCAGTGAAAGTAAACAGCAGGCATAGGGTTTTTGTGGAAGTATTTGCGGTTCGCCACCCTCCCATGAGCCAACCGCATTTAAGGGCGACGATACGGCGAAGCTTTGGTGTGTCTGTATGTGTATATATATATATATATATATAAAAAACACACGCCCCCACCATGCACAGTTTTCTCATCAATAATTTTGCTGCAAATGTAACAGTGATA
Organism: Pleurodeles waltl; assembly: GCF_031143425.1. Lineage (NCBI taxonomy): Eukaryota > Metazoa > Chordata > Amphibia > Caudata > Salamandridae > Pleurodeles > Pleurodeles waltl. The sequence goes on along the minus strand of NC_090443.1, from coordinate 404,311,436 downwards.
TTATCAATGATGTCATAGAAGATGCCATGCGTGCTGTAATACCTGGGGTAATTAGCAATAAATGACGAGGTGCAAGTTATAGTGACCTTATGGCACAAGTTCTAGTTATTTCAACAGCTGAATTTCAATGGTTTTTTATGTTTAAAATGTGAGCCAAACTATAACGTCCCTGTAACCTTTGTTTTTTTTCTGTGAATTTCTCTATTTTTCTTAAGGTAAACTAATCTTAATCTTAATCGTTCAGGCATAGCAAGGGTTGGCCACAGGGTAACTTTCAGTTACTGGTTTAGTTAATGAAACATAACATAACATAGTCTGTGTACCGGTAAAGAAATGAGGTAATGCTAAGTTGATGGCTACTGTGCTGACAATGTTGGTAATCTGAAAAGTTCCAGCAAACTTAGTTGCGACCCTTAAGATTTTTTCAGACCTATATTTCTTCTATATTTTGTGAATAATCACACTTGTTCCCCCATGTTATTATGTCTTTCCAGTTTACAAATCGATTTCCAAAAATAGGATAAAACTTCGAGCCCTCATCTGAATTAAACGAAGACCTCGGTTAGTCACTTACCAGAAAGTAATCCTTTTAATGTGGTAAAATGCGCCATCTTGGTAAATTGGTCCACTGTTACCAAGATTGTGTTGTGTTATTCAGGAGTACAAGGTTATTTTACTATGACGTCTACGAAGTCAAGGGAAAGAGTGTGCCATGGTGTGGTGGGACTGGAATGAGTTGAAGCAAGCCTGCAGGAGCTACATGACATGCCTTTACTTGTGCATATACAGCACAGGTATTTACAAACTGTTGGACATTTTAACAGGTTGAATGTCTTTTTTCCTCAGAAGGTGCTGCTAATCGACTTTATTTACTACAGTGTAATGCTTGTACCTGTAATGTGCTTGTAGGAAGACACAGTGCAACATTTACAGAGAACTTATCATTTACTGGAACTCATAGTATTACTTTATAACCCTTACACTTTTTATTAGATTCTTGCTCCATTTGGAGCTGAATCGTAAATCCTGTAATGGACATGGCTCACACTGATCGATCATAATCGATCAACAGGTATTATAGAAGGGTCATATGGATGTTCTGTTGGTGCGTACCCATAACAGGACAAGGCATTTCCCTTACCATTCTTCTTTCTGGGATGAAAAGTGATTACAAAGTCATAATCTCTGAAAAATTGTGCCCAACATAATTGCCTGATAGAAATGGCACAAGCAGTCTTTAAAAATGTCGATTATGGTGGCCCGTCAAGATAGTTACCGTATGTTGGCCACCAAGAAGGTATAGGCTAGTAATTCTCTGTCGTTGACTACATAATTACCCTCTTCTGGGGTTAACATGTGAGAAAAATAAGTCACTCGATGCAAATGCCTCATAGTTGGTTTACGCTTTGACAGAACCCCTCCAATTTCATTTTGTGATGCGTAAGCTTTAACAACGAAAGGTCAGGATTGTTCTAGGTGGCTTAGGAGCCGTGCAGTAAAGAATTTTCTTTTTAAAATTTGAAAAACATTTTCGGCTTCAGGATCCCTCTAAATTTTATGCTCTTTTTTACGTAACCGTGTGATAGGGGAAACTGTCGCAGAAACTTGTTCATAAAATGCATGTGGAAGTATTGACTTTGTGGCTTTCCAATGTTCTATGGCTTCAACTGTCTTTCTATCCATGTAAATGCTTGTGGGTGAAATAACAAATCCACTTCTCCAATTTTACGAAGAGATGATTATCTCACAACTTCTGTGAGATAGACCTCACATGACCAGTGAGTTCTGTAACAGAACTGGAATAGATTAACATTTTGTCAGTATAGACCACTGCACAGACATCGATGAATTCATGAAGAACTTCCTTAAGGAAATATTGGAACGGGGCTGGGGATTACTCACCCCAAAATGCATGACTAGGTATTCTTATAGACCAGAGTTGGTCCTAAAATTAGTCTTCCACTCACCCTCCCCCCCCCGGGACACCTACCACATGATATGCCCCTCTCAAGTCTATTTGCTGATATGGTTGCTCTATTGACCTGATCCAAGAAAGATAGGAAATAAGAGCAAGGGGTGTTTTTGTTTTTACCAGTAACTTGATAACTTGATTTACAACCCTGTATTCAATATATTTTCTGAGAAGGTAGCAAGCTTAGGGCCAGATTTAGGAAGCCCCTTGTGGCACCTTGCACCACATTCACATAATTTAGGCCCTGATTCTGACTATGGCGGGCGGCGGAGGCCGCCCGCCAAAGTCCCGCCGACAAATGACCGCACCGCGGTCAAAAGACCGCGGCGGCCATTCTTACATTTCCGCTGGGCCGGCGGGCGCTCTCCAAAAGAGCGCCCGCCGGCCCAGCGGAAATGCCCCTGCAACGAGGATGCTGGCTCCGAATGGAGCCGGCGGAGTTGCAGGGGTGCGACGGGTGCAGTGGCACCCGTCGCGTATTTCAGTGTCTGCATGGCAGACACTGAAATACTTTGTGGGGCCCTCTTACGGGGGCCCCTGCAGTGCCCATGCCATAGGCATGGGCACTGCAGGGGCCCCCAGGGGCCCCACGGCACCCCCTACCGCCATCCTGTTACAGGATGGCGGTAGGGGGTGTCAGAATCCCCATGGCGGCGGAGCGCGCTCCGCCGCCATGGGGGATTCTGCAGGACGGCGGGAAACCGGCAGGAGACCGCCGGTTTCCCGCATCTGACCGCGGCCGAACCGCCGCGGTCAGAATGCCCTGCGGGGCACCGCCGGTCTGTCGGCGGTGCTCCCGCCGACCCTGGCCCCGGCGGTCTGACCCCCTTAGTTTTTTGCTAATGTGGCGTTAGATTAGCAAAATCGCTGCACCATATGTACAAAGTGGCGCAATGCACACATTGCGCCGCTTTGTAAACCCTTGCGCCACATTATTCCTGCACCAGTCATAATGTATGCAAGGTGGTGTTTCGGCATTAGGAGGCCCAGAAAAATGGTGCAGTGGAATCTATGAGATTCCAATGCAACATTTCTAGCGTTGTTTTTAACGCCTGCCTAAAGCAGGTATTAAAATCAGGCTCCCATTGCTTTTAATGAGCCTCCCTTCATTTTTTAGGATTAGCGCCAATATTTTTGGCACTAATCCTGCAAAGCGCCAAACTAGTGTCAACATTTTTGATGCTAGTTCCCTAATGTGCGCTATGGTGCACTGTATTATAAATATGATGCACACATGGTGGAATTAGGGGGCGCAATGAGGTGCAAGAAAAAGTGGCACATCATGACATGATGCACCACTTTTCATAAATATGCCTCTTAGTTGGTTCTCTAAAGGAGTGCTCTGGGAGGCTAAATGGAATGCATGAGAAGTAATTACATGAACTACTGGCATTGAGCCCACTTCTCCATTGGCACCAGGGTTTTCTTCAGGTTTGGCATTAGAATTTGTGTGAACAAAGGTGGTTTTAGTGCAGATATAGGTTTTCCACCTCCAGCCATAGATTGCTTTCCACTTTGATAAGCCATGATAGGACTAGATCAATTCTGTAAGTCATTTAGGGCCTCAAAACAAGGCTGGCAGTCTTGAGACTGCCAGCTTTGCAGTGGCAGTTGGACCGCCTCACTCCAAGCGATCTGACCACCACATTACGACCCTGGCAATCGGACTACCAGGGGACCATCATCCACACCAGCAACATGGTTCCCGACGGGCTGACGGTGGTTAGACTCGTGGCCAGCCGCGGTGGCACTGAGTCCAGCACTGCAGTGCTGATCACAAGTCCTACTTTTAGCTAGCCTCTTCACGGCGGTTTAACCGCCATGAGAAGGCTGGCGGAAAGGAAGTGCAGGGGTCCTCAGAGGGGCCATGTCGTGGGCAGTGCAGCGGCCCCTCTGCCCAAGACCTTCAGAATGTGCTTTGCAGACAGTTCTCATTCCGAGGTACTGTTGTGCTACGGCATTGGCCTCGGGAGGCGAGACCAATACCGCAGCACTGTCCTGGCCGGGCAGACCAGTGAAAATGTTGTAATACAGGTCAGCCCGGTGGGAACTTCGTAATAATACTGGGGGTGAAGCCCCCAGGTTGATGGTCTCATCCCCGCAAGTTTGTCGGTCAGCTCATCCGACCACCAAACTTGTAATAAGGGCCATAATCTTTGTGACAATTGTTGTATCTCATTTTGCTACTGTTGTATGGTTTGATGTTAATCCCCATTGTCTTTTTTTCATTTAATTGGTAAATTAACGACCTCAGATAAGGTCAGATTCTGAGATTCCATCTCATTCCATCAGGGTAGTATATATGGGCCTGCTATTCTGTAACAACTGAGCCTCATTGTGATAAGTTGTGTGATCCTGTAGGAGTGAGACCGGATCAAAGAAGATATTTTCCCATATCCCCAGAAACTGCCAAAGCATAAATGCAGTTTTGCCTTCCAAACCCGACCAGTTGCCAGGGGAAAGAGGAATGGGACTTTGAGAAAAAGAGAGACGTCCTCTGGTATGCCCGGCCACTCTCCGCATAGGCGTCCCTTCCATGTTTTCTGTTTTGATGTCTGTCTTAAAAACTGGTGGGAAAGTTCATGTGTATTCTTCACTAAAAGAAGAAGTAGAGTTATATATGTGTACTATGTTGTAACGTCTTAAGACTAAGCTACATTAGCAATGCCCAATTTTGTAGTTCTAGCATAACCTTCCCTAGACCTTACCTACTGTTCCCTTTTCCCAACCAGAACAGCATTAACTAGAGCTTCAGGATTGTTTCTCTTTTTATTAGTATATCTAAAAGAAAAATGGTCACATACTTACTTCTAGAGTATTGGAGACACCAGTGTTCTATTCCTGCCAGAACACTTCCTTAACTTTCCCCTACTGATTACCTCACTTATAGCACCTCATCACAGTATTAGTTATTTAATCCAGACATTAATAATCATTCATCCACAATTTCACTTATTTTTTCTTTTATAATTCAAAAGGCATGGTTCCTCTTTAAAAGGTCAGTGGCCCAGGCATCATAAAATCAAAGCTATTTTTTTTGTATAGTGTTTTCTTTGTAAAAATAATGAGAAACAAATCAGCTAGATCCTTAAATTTGGGAAAACAAACTTCCTTGCTTGTGAATTTATCATTTGTCTCTTTTTCAGAGAACAACAATATCCTTATGCAAAAAGCATTGCGAAAGCCCAGGACAATAAGTAATAGTCACGCCAAAGTGTAGCACGAGTTTAAATAGCAGTTATATCCTGGCAGACATCAGTTTGTGTGGTTTTTTATTTTTACAGGTTTTCAAATATCTGGTGTGGGTTACTGTGGACAGACAAGAAGAACGGAAGACTCCATTGAGGCAGGTACGTCAAAACAAGAATCAGCAGACTCCAGTGTGGGCGGCAACCAATGGTAAATTTATTATAACCAAGGTTACGGTAAGGAGAAAAAATAGTAGGGGTTTAGAGTTGTGTGGATGCAGCTTTTACTATAGCTGTGTCCTAACAATGTCTGCCATTCTCTCAAGGGCTAAGACCCTCCCAAGAACGTGATCCAGAGATTGATGTCAGGAAGCAACTGATGCAACTCAGTGTACCAGCCACGGACCAGCTTGTGCTGGTACCATTGTCTAGGCAACTGGAACAGAACACCTCGCCAGGATTCTCCCCACAGACTTGGGTCTTGCTAAGAATTGCTGATTAAACTGTTTCTGTAATCTTGGTGCATGTACATGCCCTGCAGGCTTCCCAGTCATACTCTCATGACCATGCCACTTTCAGTCAATGAGATGGTAAAGATGACCTCTTATCCTCTTTGAATGTAGCATAGCCTTCACTTCATATCCCACCTGAAGAGGGGGTGGCACAGGTGTAAATGTGTTTCTTCAGTTCCTGGTTTAATCAATGAAATGTGAAATACTGCTTGTATTGGTGAAGAAGTGGGACAATTCTAACTTGATGACTACTGGGCTGACAATCTTGAGATTGTTGAAGGTTCCAACAAATTTAAGTTGAAATTAGTTGCAACCCCATAAAATACTTTTCAGGTCAATATTTGTACATTATTTTGTGAATAATCACAATTGGTCACCTATGTTATAGGTGTTTCATGGACATGTATGCCAGTTTGGATAAGCCTTGTATCTTTGCTTAGCCTGTGCTAAATTATTTTGAGCGTTTTCTGTAATATCCATAAGATGTTCATGAAATTCATTCACTACATGTACTAATTCTGGTGTATGAAATTCTGTGTTTATCATTCTAGAGTGTAAACCAAGCATACAACGAAATAGAGACCACCCAAGAGATTCATTAATATAATTTTTGTATGCAAATTTGGCTTTCCATAAAGTGTCCCCAATTAAAACCATCCTCTATAGTCTGAGAATTCAAGTATTGCACAAAACACAGATTTATTCTTTCAACCTGTTCATCTGTTTGAGGGTGATCACTAGGAGATAATCTAACTTCCATTCTTATGAGGTTACAAAGAGACTTAAAAATTTGAGATAAACTGTGAGTCCCTATCCGAGATAAGGACTGTAGAGACTCCATGTAATTGAATGACTGCTTCAATTAACACCTCGGATACTCTCTTAGCAGAAGGTAATCCTGGGTGAAATCTTGGTTAAGTGGCCCACTGGTACTAAGATTGTGTCATATCCTTAAGGAGCACGAGTTAATTCTACTATGCCATCAAGGGAAACTGTGTGCCATGGTACTGGTGGGACTGGAATGTATTAAAGTAAGTTTTCAGGAGCTATATGAGATGTTTTTCCTTGTGAACACACTGCACAGGTATCTACAAACTGCAGGAGCTGCATGAAATGCCTTTTCAAATCAGTTGCAGGCTCACTCGTCCCAGTAGCACTGTCTGGGCAACTTTTTGGGTGTGCCAGTCTCCATGGATGGGACAGAGCCTAACTTATGATCCAAGTCAGGCTTCAGTCTTGGTGAGCTTACCCATCTAAACTATCTATAAACTGAGCCTGAGCGGAGTTCGCATAGTCGCGCTACTTTGAGCTCTTCGAAGTTGCAAAAAACCTCCATCGCGCTACACGGAGTTTCGCTAGTGGGTGGAGCTTCTTGTTACTCCCGTTTGCGTGAAGTTTTACATCACTGGCAACGCGAAGACCGCCCTTGTGTTAGAATTCTCACGTGAACTGCACCACGTGGTTTGCATGGGCCCAGCCATCTTGGTTTTTGCTTTGTTATAGTGCTGTGGCCTAGTTTTTATCCCTTTTCAATCTGTCCCATCCCATACTTTTAAAACTAATTTTCCCCCAATATTTGTTTATTATATTACCTTTTCTCTTTGTGTTTTTATATTTTAACTTTTTTCCCAAAAATCTTTCTTTGCAACTTTTTTATTTTTACGTCCTTTGCTTTACTTTCTTTTTTCCTTCCTTTTTTCATTTCTTTATCTCTTCCCCCCAAGTACCCAGTGCCATGTCAGAGCAGGGGAGCAGCGGTTTCAGGCCCCCAACCACCACTGGTAGACGCCTTCCTTGTGGGCGGCACCTCTGTGAAGGGGTGCAGTCCCGCACCATTTTTTCGGAGGTGGAGGTGGCTGCGTTGGTTTTTTATGTTCAGCACCACCTCCCCTCTAGTTTGCAGCAGGCGGCAGGCCTGGGAGTGGGTGCCACCTCCAGGTGGGCCAACACAGCTGGGAGAGGGTGCGCCGGGCTGTGCACCACAGCTCTGTGGTCCGGCGCACACAGCAATGGCTAACGCACTGGTGGGTCGATATCATGCACCGTGAAATGGACCTGCTGGATCTGTTAGGCGTAGAGGTTGCGGGGCTCAGTGAGTAATAATTAATCATTAGTTGTGTTCTATGCTATAGTTTCTTTGCAAATAGCAAGCATGTTGCTCACACGCAGGTAAGTTAACTTTATGTTACAAATATAATATTATGTGATCGTCTCATCATCTAGACAGATGCTTGGTGCTACCTAATTGTACTTGTTGTTTGCACTTCCTTGGGCTGGTTAAGAAGTAATGCAGAGACTCCTTCTGTGTTCCTGTCCTGTCTAAGTTACTGATAGTTAGTATTAGTATTAGGGAGTTAGAATGGTCTATCACTTCTATGTGCCTTTATTTTTGCAGCTCGTTCAGTGCCAACTGCCAAGCAATTTCATAGTGATATGCATTGAGAGATTGAGAATGAGATGAGAACTGTAGAAATCATTCATTGCATTTTATTTGTAATTCCAAAATGTAGTTTAGGAAATTTGGAATAGAGTTAGGAAATTTGGAATAGGATGGTCCACGATACTAATATTATTTTACAGGTACTCTGATTTTGAAATGTTACTGCGCTTGTCTTTTCCTTTAAAAAAATAATATTCTTGAAGGGGTTATTTATTCACTGTACCACTAATCTTTTCTTTTTTTTCCTTACATCCTCCAGCATCCAGGGCCAAGAAGTGGGCTGATCAGGTGGTTAAAGGAACTGAAGATGCCCCCTCTACAAGTGCCAGGGCAGATGGCTCTGAAGGCACCAGTAAGTCCTCCTGTTGTTGTTAATATCAATATTTATTTCCCTAACTTTTGCCACTCCACATTTAGAATTATTTGTTACTGTGCCTGACTCCTCTTTGATTTATCTGTTTAGCAAATTCTTATTTTGTATAATTCAAGTTTCTTTACTTGAAACTGTCTGGCTGTACTAGTCTGTCTATGGCTTCCTTTCTTCTGCTTTGTCAGTGAGCTTTCTCTCCCCCCTTATATATCTTGCGGACTGGTGGTAAGGCTCAGAGAACCCTTGTAATGAAGATAGCATGCCCATGTAAGGTATTCTATGCGTGTTTCTTGAAAAGACTTTAATTTTCTTTCTCCAACTCAATCAGTAAAAAAAAGTGTTTTTGAACATGGTCATGTAATTGTTTGGACCCTCCAATGTTATGTATGTATTATTGTAGTACACCAGCAGTTGATGACCGTGCACCATGGTTGGAAGTATAAGGAGGATGGCACCATTGCATTAGCCTACCAAGACCATACGTCCTTCATTGATCAATTCTGGCAGCCTTTTATTTCTCTTGAAAAACTCAGTTTCATCAATAGCTAGCTCTGCCCCTCCATTACAAAAAGGGTTTGTTTTGCTTGACTACCTAGCTTAAAAAAAAAATGCCAAATAACAAAATGCCCACCTGATAGTTTGATAGAAGATAATTCTCTAACCAAAATATAGTGATTTATATCATGTATTGCGGTTGTATTTTGCTATATTAAAAAAAAAACAATAGGGGGAGGCGTATCTGGCATCTAAAATGTGTAATGTTTTTTCTAGCCGCACCGACCGCCAGTATCTGGGCCAATAGTGACAGTGGATGGAGGGGTAGTCTTGGCAGCGGCAAAGGTGGTGGTAAGTCATATTGCTTGCTTATTGGCAATTAGTAAAATAGTCACTGCAAGGGTGTACTATTGTTGTTGACTCACTCATCAACACCATGCTTTAGCAAATACAGCGGAAGTTAAGTATAATGGCCTCTTCTATCTGCAACTCAGCAGACTGAGGTTCATAAAATGAACTTTAACTATGATGTGTTTTGGAAAACTGAAAGAAGGATGGAAGGAGAAAGGATGGGTGAAATATAATGAGTGAAAAGATGTGTGGGCAAAAGGGTGCATAATAGTCATGCAGGTGGGTGATGATGATAGGATGCATAGGAGGGTGAAGGATGGATTAAAGGGTGAAAGGATGCCTGTCCAGGTGGGTGAAAGGGTATGGGTGAAAGGATGCCTGCCTAGATGAGTGAACGGAATCCTCAGGTAGGTTGGATCTCATGGATGGGTGAATGGGTGAAAGGATGCATGGGTGAATATTGGGTAAATGTATGTTGGTGAAAGGTTAGTTGAGAGTCATGTTTGGAATTTGGATGGTTTTAAATAGTGAAAGACTGGATCAGAGAATGTAAAGTTTAAATGATGTGTATCAAAGCCAAGGGTGAAGAATAAGAGTACTAGAAGAACAAATCCACAATAATGAATAGATAAATGCTTGAATGAAGAAACAAGGGCGCTTTTCTGGATAGGGGTGTTCTTCTCACCTACTTTACTTGCTTGGAATGGTTTATAAAAGATTTGATTCAAAGGGTTGGGTGGTATTTCTGACTATTCCCTTGACTCACAGTATTTTTCAAGCGAGGCAGGTAATATGTATCCCAGCATGCATCAACCATCACTTCCCTCCCTCTCTATGGCCTTTCACCAGTGGCACCCATGATAAACAGCTGCATGGTTCAATTCAGCTGAATTGTCACTGCAATGCTGGCTGTGCAATGTGCATCTGCTTAAGTAGTGTTAATGTGTCAAACAGTTTTCAATGCACGGCAATGCAAAAACAAGGAGTGTTTCCCTTCCCTCCCAGTGCCCACTCACTCAGTCACTTTCTAGTACTTCCCTCCTTTAATCTTTCTTAAATTCTGTCCCAGCCTTCCGAATAATTTGAAAAATCCATTCTTTGCTCGTGCCACATTTTTCTAGCTAAGTGATATATAAATAAAATTCATTATAGCTTCAATAATGATTTACTTGTGTTCCAATTTTCCCTTTCAACATTTGCCAACCACAGTGACTCACCCTACTAGACAAACCTTAGGCACATGATGATGATGATGAATTGATCACTAAAGCGCGTACTCTACCTGCCAATCTTAATCCCCTCTACCTTACCCTATAGTCAAGTAAGTTAGGATTACTTTCCTTACTGCAAAGCAAATGTATTTTTTGGGAAAAAGTAATTAGTACAAAGTGTGGTGGAGGTGGGTGATGAGGACAGTGAGTAAAGTGAGACTAAGTAACTGCCTTGACTTTCGTGGATGGGATAGTTAGTGATAAATGCATGCCAAATACTATCTATATACAGATATATATATACCCCATTCCTTAATCCTTTCCTTGTACCACAGTACATCGCTTTTCCCACCGTCTACTTATGCCAGACAGGATGTCTGCATGATTGATTTTATTATAGTACGTGGCGTCTATCATTCTTAGTATTCATCCGCCCTGTTGTCCAGGTACAATTGAAAGACATTAATTTAGGAGAACAGCAGGGCCATTGGAAAAAAATAATTTTGTAGTACAGCTGCCTTGGCTGCAGACAGTAATGCGTACGACTAGGGTGCCAGCTGAGCTAGCATGTCTCTATTAATTTAGCAGAGCAGGAGAGAAAAGAATACTTGTACTCCACAGTGCATAATGGCTGTGACTCTAATCACCTCAAAATCAAATGCCCTGAGGTAACCAGCAAATGTACTGCTACTGTGCCACTACATGATTTTAAACAAGTTTTTTGCTCAGAGAATGGTTTACAATTTCTCTTTTTCTTTCTTGATGTAGCTATCCTAGGTATCCCTGCTGGTCCACCATCACGGCAGGAAATAGCAGCCCGGCTGCGGCAGCAGAAGCTGGAGGCCATGAGAGCAGAATATCAGCAACTGGTGGTGCTCGAGGAGAAGGCGCAAGCAGCAGCTGCTGCTAATGCTGAGGGCCCCAACTAGCCCCCAGCTCCTCCAGCCCACGGTCAACACCAGTGTCACAGATCCAGGGCAAACACCCCCTGCCATTCCATCACTGCTGCCTCCCTCGGACACCGCTTTCCAATGCTGCGTCCTTAGAAGGCTGGTGCAAATAGAAGCCAGGCAGGCATGCATAGAAGGGCTCCTCAAACAACTCCTGGCCCGCTGTTAGTGCCCTCTTCAACCCTTTTTTAACCTTTTATTTTGGCGGTTGTAACTTGTGGGTGAAGAGGGTGGGAATGGGTTTTTGGGGCTGGTAGTTTTGGACTTTATGGACAATTGAACATTTAGGGCTGAATTTAAGAAAAATGGCACTGCTTCCAATGCAGCACCACTTTTCTTGAACCCTTTAGTGCCCCCCTAACGCCACCATGTGTGCCCCGTAATTAACATATGGCGCACCATGGCGGTAGTTAGGGAACTACGGTTAACATTTTTTATGCTAGTTTGGCGCTTTGTAGGATTAGAGTAAAAAATGTTGACACTAATCCTGCAAAGCACATTGAGGCCCATTGAAAACAATGGTGTACCTCCTTTTAGCGCCAGCTATGTGCAGGTGTTAAAAATGCCGCTAGAAATGATGCAAAGAAATCTTTTAGATTTAATTACGCCATTTTTGCGGGCCATGTAATGGGGGAACACCCCCCTTGCATGCATTATGCCTGCGCAGGTATAATATGGCGCAAGGGGTTACAAAGTGGCACAATGCATGCACCACTTTATAAATATGGCACAGTGCTTTTGCCATAATATCTCCACATTAGCGTAACAAAATGACGCTAATGTGGTGATATATGGTGCTAGGCCCTCTTAAATCTGGGCCTTGGTTTACTAACTTTGGAAATTGGTTAGGCGAAAGGGAGATTTGTTTTGGGGGTAGGGGTGGGTTTCTATTCTTGTTGTTAGGGACGGGGGTTAATAAATATTTATTTATTGTTAAGTATGCCTAAAATCTTTTTTGGGGTGTTTTACTTCGAACTGCTGCATTTTTGCAAGGAGTGTTTTTAAAATCTGCTGATAGCGTATGCCTTTTAGTGCAGCATATTTTAAAATCTGGTGATAGTGTTTAACAATTAATTATGCAGTTAGGTACCCTTGTCCTACTACTATGCACTGCATTCTGCAACTATATTTGACCCATAAGCAGTGAAGGGGGAGAGATTTTCCATTGCCTATTATATTGCCTAAACTAAAAGTACAACATTGCTTCATAGTTCCCTTACCTGAATAGATAAACCAAAGGCTGCATGGTTTCCAAGGTGCCATGGTGGTGTAATAGAAGCATGCTAGCTCACTAACAGTCAAGTCATCGGAAGCAAGGTCCCACTGCACCTAGGTGAACACAAATGAAGATCCTGCGCACTGAGTTGGTGTTGCTTCCACCACATCCACCCCACCAAGTGTGTGATTAACCAATGGTGTAAATTATTAAGTAACACCTCAATAAATCGCACAGCCCGGGAGAAGAGGGTTAGGGATTTGATAAAAGGATGGGAAAGGGATTTAGGGAAAGGTGTGACAAAAAAGACAAACACTACATAAACACAATATTCATCTGGACAATGATCAGTAACCTGTTGTGGGAGGAATAGAAAAAATAAATGAGTATGTTTGACACAATTAAGTTTACAATCCGTCAGCCCCAGATAGATCCAGGTTATTGTTTATCTAAAAATGTTCTGTCAAGTACATTTACAAAATAGTAAACATAATTAATGTTGGGATGAAGCTAACACAGATCTAAAAACAGATTATTGGAAGAAAAATGATACTAGCCTATAATGCCAAATCGGGTAGTGCATCTGCATTGTTTTTGGATTGCCCCGTCACTCTTCTTGACTGCCTGCCTGAAGCAGTCTGATGAGGTAAGCATAAGTGTTATGGTGCAGGAGAAGAGAAAGCCTGCGGATTGTAAAACAGAAATGATTATCATGATATAGGGGAATCAAGAAGGATAGAATGGAAGGTAAGCTAGATGAGGAGTATTGTACCAAGAAGACTCAGAGGTGACAGAACAAGAGCAAAGTCTTTTGCAATCATTCATTTTATGATAGATGTGTGATCAACTAAATGAGAGCAGTTACAACAACCAACAATTACAGACAAGTGACTGCATGTATCGGGATGATCAAACTCGCAACTGTCATGATCATCATAACATTTGGCCTAGAGCATGTGCATAATGTGACATCATCCATCTCCTGTCTGTCTCCTCCAATTACCTACAATAACAGGCACCCTGCCCAACCACATAGTTTCCAATTTGCAGCTGCAGCATACACAGGCAGCAGCATTGCATTTCCCAAATCAAGTAATCGGCGCGCCTCTCACCACCAGTCCACGTATTGGAGTAGGCCTGTTAGACTCATCATCATCCATGTTGATTTTGATGAAGTTGATAACTTCCCTCTTCTGGCAGTTGTTTAAGTTGTCAATTAACACTCTGAGTCCTTCCATCAACCTCCTGACTCTGATTAAAGATTATGTCCAACTCCATACCAATTGCTCCCCAGAGTTACAGTCTCCTGACCCAACTGAGATAGAGCGACCTGTAGTGCATAGCTGTGTTTAACAACAAGAGAAACATGACTTTTTTTTTTTGTGTAGACTAGATTTGTGTTTGTTAGCTAAATTGACTTGTCGGGGTATGTGTACCAGAAAACAAAGCACTAGAAAATAAATCAGTGTGAAACCCCCAGCAAACTAATCTCGCTAAGTGTCAAAGGGGAAAGAAAAAAAATCACCTTCATGAAAAAAAAACACCCATTATTACTAGGCTACCAACATTGTAAATCATTCACGACACAAACACAATCACGCTTAATAATTATAGTTAATCATAAACACCCGCTCTTACTATCTTCCACCACTAGGCATGAGTCACATAAGCTCTCTCAACATTGAAACTAGAATCCCTCATATCACTCAGTTGGGCATATAGCATGACTTATCTGTTCCAATCAAGCATGGTCGTTCATTGCTGATCCTCTTTGATCCACAAAAAGAAACACACATTGACCAGTAAGTTGTAAATCAAATATCTGGGGCAGTCTTTTTAGGGTATAAAAGGAAAGATAGGCACAGGAAGAAGGCAATCATTGTCTCTCAAATCTCCTTGAAGTGATGTTGGTGGTTAGAGGGGGCCTTCTTCAATGCACACTCACAAAATCAAACCATACATGTGCCGACAAAGGTTGCAGTTTCTTAGTCATTGAGACAGAAACAAACGATATAGAATAATAATGTTCCCCCAGCTAGCTATGTCCTTTTTGTTCTCAAAGCAGTTCTCAATAGAAGAAAGAAGAAAGTTCTATGGTGGCCCAGGTCCACTAAGTAGTCAGAGAAGTAGAGTTCATCCTCAGACTCAGGTGGTTCACCCAGAAGTTGGTCAGCTAACATACTACCATGACCTGAGTCTGACCAATCACTCTCATCCACCTCCTGTTGTACTTCAGGCATGCTGTAGTTCGGGGGTATAAAGTGCTGATTCATTATGATCATGGTCAATCTCTCAATGTTTTGGGTCAAAAGACTGGTCCTTCTCACTGTGACAACCGCACCAGGTGCACTGAACACACGCTCAGCAGACACCATGGCTACAAGGCAAGCCAGATATTTTATTGCCCGCTTGCTGAGCACTGGCCATTGGCACCTTTTCCCATACAAATACACCAATGGTTTTTAATTCAGATAGACCTCTGTTGGGTCATCCAGGTAGGCCTTGAACATCCTCTCAATAATCATTGGTGCTCCACCTTCCTCGACCTCTTTTGCCTTCGCCTCTGCCTTTAGAAACCAATCCAATTCAGATTTTGGGGCTATTGCACTTGTTCCTGTTGTGGCAGGTGTTGGTTTTGGCTGCTGTGAGCGAACAGCAGTGTCCACAGGTTCTATGGAAGTTGTAGACTGCACCCTAGATTCTTCCAGTGAATGCGTCTCTAATTCCCAGCCATTTTTTTCTAGGACGCTGACTTGCTCAGCAATCCTCGTCTTTTAGGTTGAACATCCCCGTCTGAAAAAGAAATTCAAGTGGCTAGTAATTGTTTGTACCCTGGGTCAAAAACTGTGTCACAGATGTAATGTTTGGATGACACAATGTCTCTTTGCGGCCTTGTATTAACAGATAAGCAAAGGATTAAGCTCTCCGCCAACTCCTGCACATCTGTTTTTTCATCCACACCTGCGTACATTTAAGACACCTCCTTTAGTTGTTTCTGCAGCATGTGCAACAATGGGATAGCTTGGCCCATGGTACAGTCCTCCTTGCTGACTTCCCATGTGTAAATGTTAAAAGGAAGCAGCATCTCTGTCAATCATTTGACTAGACTAAATTGGTTCATCTCAATGATCATGCCTTTCACAGTTGTACCCCCTCTTTGCAAGACATATTCATTGATCAGTCTGCACTGCTCAAACAGATGTTGCAACATGTAATACATTGAATTCCAATGTGTTGGCACCTCCTGTTTGAGTGCTTTAACAAGCATTCCATT
The DNA here is from genome assembly GCF_031143425.1 of Pleurodeles waltl. Taxonomy (NCBI): domain Eukaryota; kingdom Metazoa; phylum Chordata; class Amphibia; order Caudata; family Salamandridae; genus Pleurodeles; species Pleurodeles waltl. The sequence continues at coordinate 404,295,457 of NC_090443.1, read as the reverse complement.
ATTACGCAGGATAATCCTCAACAGCGTGTGGACTTTAAAAGAATGGCTAAGATGAGTGCAGATTCTTCTGCATGTAGACAGTAAGTTGCTGACTCTGGATTCTTTTTTGAGAAACTCCTGTACAATGATGTTTATGCAGTGTGCTAAACACAGGACCCTGAAATAGCCACCATCTAACATGGCCTTAACTATATTACTGCCATTGTCCGTGGCAAACAAATCCAATGTTAAGCCCTTTGCGGCACAGCCATTCAAAGACCTTGTCATTAGGTCATCCAAGATGTTTGCAGCTGTATGGGATTTCTCCATTGCAAACATGGCTACCGTTGCATGCTTCCGAGCACCATTAATAATGTCACCAGTGTCAACACCTACAGATATCATTTCTCTAATCACTACAAAAGAGATCCAGTGTGCATTGATGCACATGTTATCAGTGACTTGGAAACCGGTCCACATGTCTGTCTTCAGGTGGATTGTGTGGACAGCATTCTGCTGCAAAGTTTGTCAAACTAATTCCAGCACATCTTGATGTAGCATGTGAACAGCAACTCTGGCAAAATAGGTCCAGCGGGGAACCTTCTATTTCGGGCAGATGGCCACTAGAAATTCTAGAAAACCGTTCCTTAAAAGAAAAAGGTGGGATGTCCAATGCTTACATTTTAGCCAGCTTCCTGTTGTATAAAGGTGCTGTGGGGTTTTTGCGTTCCTACTGCTCCTCCTGCCTAAACATGCAGTAATAGTAGCCTGGATGTTTTTCTCTACTGGTGCCACTGATGCAGGCGACTTCAAAGCAGAAGGTGGTGGTAGGCTCAATGTGCATCTCAGCGGGTCAGTCTATGTATGTTCTTGCCTTGTGTTCTGACCCGACTCTGAGTCTTCTTGTGCCATTGAGATGTTGCTGATGGTGGCGATGATACTACACTGTTAGGGACAGGGCTGATTTGTGTAATGAAAATGTCACCCTTTTCTTCACTTTCACCTTCCACCATGATCGGATCAGATTCCCTGCTTTCACCACCTTCACCAACACCACTTACTGGTTTTTGGCTGCTAAGGCGGGCCTCCCATCAGAGTGCATGGTGTTTTTTTCAAATGGGTTGTTTGGCCTTCGGTACCATAGTTTTTAGCAAGCTTACCCCAAATAAAACTTGCTCGGCAAATGGAGCATATGGCAATGTTCGGCTCCTTTTCACTAACTGTAAAGAAGTCCCAAACTGGGGAGGTCAGCTTTCTAACGCTGGTGCCACTGCCAATGTCGGAAGAAGTGGCGGTAGGTGGGTGTTGTTTTGATGAAGTTTGCCTCACTGCAGTGTCTACTTCTACTGAGGTGACTGTGGATATAGGTCGCAGCTGGGGCCCGTAAATATTGAAGCTGGTGGAGGTGCTGGTGGTGGCATCTGTGCCACATCCCTCAGATCAGGTTGAGAAGATGGGGTAATGTCGGACTCCACTGTGACAGAGCTAACATCCATGATGACAGGCTCGTCGTCACACTAATTTTCATCCTCCTCTTCTTCATCCATAACTCTAAGGCTTTCAGGAACCTTCCTTTTCACTCCTTGCCTATCCTGGCATGTCTCAGACTGAGGTGGCATCCAAGTGAGTCTTGATCATCAGAAGGTGAGCTTGAATAAGAAGATGGCAGAGATCTGGAATACAGTTGATCTTGTGAAAGAGGGGCTCATTTGACTTCCTTAGCATGAAGCTCAATAGCCTGATGTGCTCCTACTTCAGGAGGAGCTGCTGTTGCTGGAGGTGTCTGTTTTTGTCCACTGAGCTGAGTTTCCGGCAACGATTGGGTACTACTTTAAAAAAGAGATAAGTCCAATTCAACGTCACTGCTCATCGGTGTTGCTGTGATTAGAGAGGCTGCCTCTGTGCCAGACAGGGGTTTGGGCCTAATTTGGATAGAGGCCACTGATGCGGGAGTGCTACTCCCAGCTTACTCCCCAGAGGCGGGTGCGGCAGGCACATATTTTTGTCCAAAAAAGGTCTGGGGTGACATACCAGTGCAGGAAGCTCCTCCTCATCACTGGCCGCTTTCTTGGTAGCACCTTTCTTTGGGGCCATCTTGAAGCTGTCAGTTGGCAGCAGAACTCAGCTTCACAAGCTGAAGAGATGTCTGTGTGGTCGTGTGTGTGGTCACGCATCACGTCCTGCACTTCTGGCCTTCTGTCTGGCAGTACTGCGGGTGATGTCTCTTTTTCTTTGTGTCCCTAAAAGTAGACATGCAAGAAATATATCAGTGGAACGTGGCACTGTTGCAGTTGCATTAGTAGTAGAAACTATATCATTTAGTGGTTACTTAAATTATAAATAAATATTAAATAATACAGTGTAATTATCCATTTGTAAAACCACCCAACTTTAACTTTCATCATGTACACTCACGAAGGATAAAAAGAGCAACAACTACAACATACAGAATGTAACTGTTAGTTTTATGTGCATCAAGTTGGCATATGGCACTCAGAGAGGTGCTGGTGACAAGTGGAATAATCCTTGAATAATGTAGCATTGTGCAGCTGTACACCTATGGCAGACATGGGGCTAATGGGGAAAAAGGAAAAAATATATATATATTAAATAATAAATAATGACAATTGAAAAAATGTATTTTCTTTTTATAAACAAAATCTAACATCAAGAAAAATTAGAGAAAAAAATGATAATAATTATTATTAATTATTATTAAATTAAATAAAAGAAAGTTTGTGAAGCAACTTATAAGAAAAAAGAATAAAAATCAAGAAAATACAATTGCAGATCTACTAGGGGAAGGGAACTACCATGAAAAACCACAAGGAATTGGGAGGCAAGGAGCGGTGCAAGTGAAAAATTAAAAAAAAGTATATAATCAAATGTAAAACATTGTTCGTACAGTACAATTAGTAATAATCATTGATGACCTCCTAGGCCTCAAGCATAACACACAAAATTGACGAAAAGCCACATGGTCAGACAGCAACAACCAGCAAGGAGACATGCCACCACAACAAAGAAAAACACACGCAGGCCTAAAAGAACACTGGCTGCCTAGACAAAATGGCCGCCAGCCACATGGTCAAACAACAACCAGCAAGGAGACATGGCCTCCACAACAAAGAAGAACACATGCAGGCCTAAAAGCACACTGATTATCTACACAAAATGGCCGCCAGCCACATGGTAAAACAACAACCAGCAAGGAGCCATGGCCACCACAACAAAGAACAACACATGTAGGCCTAAAAGCACACTAGCTGCCTACACAAAATGGCCGCATGCCACATGGTGAAACAACAACTAGCAAAGAACCATGGCTACCACAACAAAGATATGCATGCCTAAAAAAGCACACTGGCTGCCTACACAAAATGGCTACCAGCCACATGGTCAAACAACAACCAGCAAGGAGGCATGGCCACCACAACAAAGAAGAACACATGTAGGCCTAAAAGCACACTAGCTGCCTACACAAAATGACCGCATGCCACATGGTGAAACAACAACTAGCAAAGAACCATGGCTACCACAACAAAGATATGCAGGCCTAAAAAAGCACACTGGCTGCCTACACAAAATGGCCACCAGCCACATGGTCAAACAACAACTAGCAAAGAACCATGGCCACCACAACAAAGATATGCAGGCCTAAAAAAGCACACTGGCTGACTACACAAAATGGCCACCAGACACATGGTCAAACCACAACAACCAGCAAGGAGACATGGCCTCCACAAAAAAGAAGAACACATGCAGGTCTAAAAGCACACTGGCTGTCTACACCAAATGGCTGCCAGCCACATGGTCCACACAACAATCAGCAAGGAGGCATGGCCACCACAACAAAGAAGAACACAGGCAGGCCTAAAAGCACACTAGCTGCCTACCCAAAATGGGCGCATGCCACATGGTGAAACAACAACTAGCTAAGAACCATGGCCACCACAACAAAGATATGCAGGCCTAAAAAAGCACACTGGCTGCCTACACAAAATGGCCACCAGCCACATGGTCAAACAACAACTAGCAAAGAACCATGGCCACCACAACAAAGATATGCAGGCCTAAAAAAGCACACTGGCTGCCTCCACAAAATGGCCGCCGGCCACATGGTCAAACAGTAACAACCAGCAAGGAGGCATGGCCACCACAACAAAGAAAAACACACGAAGGCCTAAAAGCACACTGGCTGCCTAGACAAAATGGCTGCCAGCACATGGTCAAACTACAACCAGCAAGGAGACATGGCCTCCACAACAAAGAAGAGCACATGCAGGCCTAAAAGCACACTGATTATCTACACAAAATGGCCGCCAGCCACATGGTCAAACAACAACCAGCAAGGAGCCATGGCCTCCACAACAAAGAAATGCAAGCCTAAAAAAAGCACACTGGCTGCATACACAAAATGGCCACCAGACACATGGTCAAACCACAACAACCAGTAAGGAGACATGGCCACCACAACAAAGAAGAACACATGTAGGCCTAAAAGCACACTGGCTGCCTCCACCAAATGCCTGCCAGCCAAATGGTCCAAACAACAACCAGCAAGGAGGCATGGCCACCAGAACAAAGAAGAACACATGCAGGCCTAAAAGCACACTAGCTGCCTACACAAAATGGCCGCCAGCCACATGGTGAAACAACAAGCAAGAGGAATAGAAAACAAAAAACATATATTGGTATAGGACTATAATTGACTATACAAAAAGGGACCCATGCCACATGGCATGTGGAAGAAAGACAAATGGTAGCTAATGACAAACACTCTCACACACTGGCCAAACAAAGAAGGCAATGGTACAGGAGAAAAAAAAAACAGCATTAAGTCAGTAATTCAAAAAACGAAAATTAAAGGGGCTAAACATTTTACAACAACAAAACACATCATACAAGGGCATCAAATGTATTACATTACCCCACCATACACTGTTTGCAGAAAAAACATGAAATACCGACAGACAACAATTTATTATATTTAATCCAATGCCATCCATGGTGTTTCAGTTCAACAGACATCACAAACAGTTGTTTCATCATGCACCCATGACTACTACTGGTCCTATAGCTGGAAAGCCTGTTTCGTTAGTAGACAAGGCTGCTTACATTAACATAGTGAATTAAATTAATATTGCAAATTTCCAAAACAAAACATGGAGAAAATGTAGTGAACTGTAAAACATTTTCCCTTTATAGAAGAAAAATTACAAGTAAACCTATAACAAGGCCCCAAATGCAGGCCACCCACCACAAAAAATTTGAAAATCGAATAAAAGTTCAGATAAATCTTGGTGCATGCCCTCTATCAAACAAACTAGTTGTACAACACCCTTATACATGTTTTTTTAACTTACTTGTGAAATCTCAAATACATCAAAGTCCTTAAATCCAATGATACATCCAGGAGAGAAAAAAGTGATCCTTCCAACTCGAAATCCAAGTGAAAAGTGACCAGGAGATGGACAAAGCACTGGGAGGAGCCTGCTGGACAGGAACAGGAAGTTGGAGTCTTTGGGGACATTCCTGTTGTTGAAAAAAAAAGTTAATTAAAAAAGTACTCCTTGCACAAAAAAATCAACGAGAACGGTCTATTAGAGAAGATTTTTACCTCGAAGTTGTCATTTTGAGGAGATTTTAGCTGCTTGAGCTTTGCCAGGTTGCAGCCGTGGCGATCGCGCCCTCTCGCTCTCGCCTCCGTCACAAAAAATGCACCGGAAGCCTCTGGCACAGCGCTAAATGACGCAGGGGAGTACAAAATCTTGTTTGTGCTCGTGAGTGACCGGAAGTCTCCTGTCTCGCTTCTCTCGTGGGTGAAATGACATCAAGCACACACCAACAGGGTAAAAACTCCGCTCCATTGTGGAGTGCGGAGTCTATCAGTAACTCTGTGTTCTCCACGGAACGCACAGCTGCTGAATTCTGCAAACTCCACCAGCAGAGCAGAGTTTTTCGTCCAGGCCTACTATTAACCTCATCTGGCAAATGCCCAGTTGTCTAACTACAAATAATAACTGTTGGCTAACAACATCAAGGCCTCAGGCTGCTCATCTGCTAATTTAGGCCTAACGTGAACACTGCCACTCCTCTTCTCCCTACCAAGCTAAGTTTCACTTGGAGACAATTCATAGACAATTCAGTAATATTTTATTGGACAAATAATGAAGGTATTTCTACATCTAAGTTGTGCAACGATCTACAGTTTTGCTGTCCCTGTCTACACTAGCACTCTGTTTACATATGTGGCCTTCAAACTTTTCCATGCTGAGCAACTCTTGTTGTGCAATAATGTAGTTGCAGCATCCCAAAATGACATTACATTTTCTAATGATAATTATTATGGAGAAGTCAGAGCTACCATCTCACAAAATGTCATCATGGGTCACACGGAATTGGCATTCTTTACAAAGGAACCCAGAAACGCAATTGTCTTCAATCGTTTTAATTTCATGCCACCTTCATTTAAAAAAACATTAGTGGCCCCAGTCCACCCAAATGACTCACATTGTCTGTGTAAAATGTAGCAATTTAGACATCTCCTTTATGTTAAGTTATCCTTTTAAAAATGCGATCAAATACATTATTGCCACGCTAGTGGTAGCCTGGACTTCCTAAAAACTTAAAAACATCCACAGAATGACTCTTTATAAGAAATAAGGGGGCTTTAAAGATTACTTGGTGCCCTCCACCACTCTTCTACATATCTTGACACTTACAGCCAGCAAATGCATGAAAAATACATTATTGATGGCCCATCAAAGAGTGGCTGACTGCTACTATGCTTATTTTCTCTAAAACACAACACTGCTTTAAGTATAATGCTGTCCTCTAGGAGCATAACAAATGCTCTTGGTGGCTATTGCTTACTCCCTGACATTAACTGGAGCCCACCAAAGGGGTTTGCACCTCCTGTTTGAGGACTTCTGCAAAAACGTTACAATGTCAGAGGGAGCACAACAGCAGCTGGAACCCTTTCACAGTGGTGGACAACCTTCAAAAGAGTATATTTCAATCCCCCTGTGAGAGGCTTGGTTTTTACTAACTCCATTTAAGAGTCCTTCACAGACATGGTAGGTTCACCCACATGTGTTGTGTTTGGGCCTTTTCAAATGCCCTCCCCTCTCCAGAAATGCCTATCCCCTGCAAATGTGATGGAATCATGCAGTGGATATTTTTCTAGTAAATGCTAAAAATTGGAAAGAAGCAAAAATATTGCAAACAGCTTAAGGGAGATTCCTTCATGATATACAGCATTAGATGGGTGATAAGCCAACCTAGATTCTAGTGTGCGTAAGGTTGAATGTCCCACGTTCCTTGTCCCACATGATTGACAGGCCAAAAAGAGTCCAAGAATCACAACTAGCATTTCTGTGATACAAGGGCATAATTAGAATCTGAAAGAGAGTTTTTTTCTGCTAGACCTTTCCATTGAAATTAAAGTTTAGATGCAAATCACACAAATGGAAGTACATCTACAGTCTGCAGCTGAGCTGCATTTCACATGTGTTCCACTAAAGGGTTAGTCACCTCTTTGCTTTTGTTTTGCTGACCTATTTAAATACTGCTGTTGGGTCCTGGGCCTTTATAAATCATATTTTGGTGAAGTGAGACAAAGACAGTGATAATAGCTAAGAAAATGGATTATTAATTGCAGTGGATAGAAGTCCACCACAAGTAATTATATGACTTTTCTTGTTTTGGTCCAGTAAAGGTTTCAATAATTTAAACCTGAGCTCAACCTCTGGATGTTATGGCACAGAGCAGACAGGCTTAAGTTAAAAAAAATGTGCAAAGCATGTAGAGGTATGAAAGTTAAAAATTTTGAAATCGCAGCACAATAAATCCCACTGCAATTTATAACAAGCATTTGCAATGCAATATCTTCTTGCATTTTATTGAGTTAGAGCTAGTGGCATTCTAAATTCATAACTGGACTTTTCTTGCCTCATAAACTGGTCAACCCTGTCTCATAATTTCGTCTTTTCCTGTCATGTTTTGGTCGTCAGTGGTGGCTACTGATATCAGAAATCACAAGTCCTTGAGGAGAGACGATGGAAAATAATGCTGGAAAAGTATTTTCTTTTTATTTTAACAGAATGAAGTCTTTCAAGCATTCTTGCCTTGAATTTCAACAAAGCTCTAATGAAGTTAACAATAGCAGAGCAAACTGAGAAGATTTATGACCCCAATAAAGGAGATAAGCAATGCCCTGTGTCCTGAGTGGTGGCAGGGAGGGGACTGGAAGAAAGACTCCAGATGCGAAGCTACGCAGTTTCACATCATTGCTTCTAGGTTTAGCTACATTATACCAAAAAGGGCTTTTTGTGGCTTTCGGGAGCAGTGAGCTAAATGACCGGGTGCTCCTTTTGTAAAATAAGCTTATTTTAGGAGCCAGAGGTAAGGGCAGCACTGGGATAAAGCCAAAACAAATGTCAGTGACATGGGAGCAGGTGGGAGGAATGGAATGCTGCAATCAATAAAACACAGGCAGATACCAGCCTAAAACACCCACAGTGAAAAGGGGGCACCAAAGAAATGCCAAAGTAGTCCGTCAAAGCAACAGATAAAGAAACCAAAGTGGAATAATACAGTAATTGGTTATTGCTCTGAAACAGAAAAAGAAGGGAGAAAAAGGCAAAACTGACCACTAGGGAGAAAGAATGTTTAAAGGACATTGCAACCAGCACATGAAATTGCTTTAAAACATAAGAAGTATATTAAAATTATACATGAGGTCGAACGCTCAACCTAAAAGTAGAAAATAGTTTAATGATCACAATGACACCAAAATGAAAAAAATCTAATAAGGGGGAACTGGGCATATGAATTTTTTTAATTATAAATAAAGATAGTGCCAAAAAACAGTTAAGAGCTACTTGCTTGTCCGAGACCTAGGTGTGATTTAAGGTCAACTGTAATGTAGTGCAGGTCGGAAATAGAAACCAGGTTCCACCCAGTCAGTAGCTATGTCTTTTAGTTTAGTCTCTGAAAAGAAGGTCATAAATCCTCAGCAGGGCAAGGCAGCAGGCTGTGGCTCAGAAGTGCTCCACAAGGCTGGATAGCGACTGAATGAGGTCCTGACGAAGCCGTTGACTTATGGGAGGAAAGTTCCATGCAAGAGAAATTAAAAATGTATGCCTAATAAAGGTCCTTTGATAGCTGGATAGTTTTGGTGATTGGTAAAGATTTCGATATACAGACTTAGGGGCTCATTACGAGTTTGACAGTCCATCAATGGCCATGGCAGCAGTGGCGGTTAGACCACCTTTGGGATGGCGGTTGGACCACCGTAGTATGAGTCATGTTGGCCTATATAGCAAAGTTTCAACACCAGGGCAGTTCGCGCTCCACGGGCGACTAGAATGCAAAAACCCAGCACTCTCAAGACAATGTAATTTATGCATTATGCTGATATGTTGTTGTTTAACCTTTTGCAGTGCAGAGTTCAATCCTGAAGACTTATTTTTAAGGTGCTTATAAATACTGTTCATTTGCAATGTATTGCTGCAGGCTTTCAGAGTGTGTGAGGGTGTAGTCCCTTTCCAGGGCCTTCTAGAAGTTTTCCCTGCAGCATGCCTGGGTGTGGTTGTGGGCTGGGCCAAAACTCTATAAAAGGGAGCCATCCCAGCTCCAGGTGCTCACTATTCAGAGGTCCCGGTGCAGAGCAGCAGCAACTTCCTGAGCTCCTGTTCCGGTGTCCTACTTTGATCTTCCAGGCCTCTGCCATTCATACTACATTGGTGATTCTTAAGCAGGGCGGTAAGACGGAGGTTGTGCTGGGCCCCCGACCCCATTATCGAGTACGCTCTAATTCTTGGGCCTTATTCTTACATGACAAACAATTACTCTTGCGTGTGTGAATGTGCGCCTGGATGTTTCGTGGCATTTGCATGCTGTTATTAGAATCGGCAAGATGCGCAATTCTTTTTCCGTGTTTAATTCATGTTATTCATTGTGCGCTACCATTCCTAGGCATTTATATGGTGGCATTCGAATCGGCAAGATGCGCGATTCGCTTTCTAGTGATTTAACCCTTGATATTCATTGTGCGCTACCATTCCTAGGCATTTACATGGTGGCATTTGAATCGGCAAGATGCGCAATTCCCTTTCTAGTGATTTAACCCTTGATATTCATTGTGCGCTACCATTCCTTGGCATTTACATGGCGGCATTCGAATCAGCAAGACGCGCGATTCTTCCCTCGTATTTAATTCATGTTATTCATTGTGCGCTACCATTCCTTGGCAGTTACATGGTGGCATTCGAATCGGCAAGACGCGCAATTCTTTCCTCGTGTTTTAATTCATGTCATTCATTGTGCGCTACCATTCCTTGACAGTTACATGGTGGCATTCGAATCGGCAAGACGCGCAATTCTCTCCTCGTGCTTAATTCATGTTATTCATTGTGCCCTACCATTCCTAGACAGTTACATGGTGGCATTCGAATCGGCAAGACGCGCGATTCTCTCCTCGTGCTTAATTCATGTTATTCATTGTACGCTACCATACCTTGGCAGTTACATGGTGGCATTCGAATCCGCAAGATGCGCGATTCTTTCCTCGTGCTTAATTCATGCTATTCATTGTGCGCTACCATCCCAAGGCATTTACTTGGTGGTACTCAAATTGACAAGTTGCGTGATTTATTCCTTGAATCTACGTTGTGATATTCATGGTGCACAATCCTTCTATGGTGTTCACTATCTATGTAAAAATCGGCAATGTGCGCAATTCATGTTCCAACATTTTGAGAGAAAACAAAAAGGTCAGAGTACTAGATGGAATGTTGTGAGTTCCTGATATGTATTCTTAAAAAAGATTCATATGATGGTTCAGAACTTATTCAGATTGTTTCCTGATGCTCATGCAAACGAAAGTACTTGAATTTGAAAGTTTCATTTAACCTTTATTGATTCCCTCACAGGTATTCAGTCATCTTGAAGCCTAGTCATGTTAAGTCTATTCTTAGGTTGTTCATGTTTTCAGAATGACAATGCTTAGAGTCATAGCCTAGTACTGATTTCATGAGAGGTAACTTTGATGTTGTGTGTTTTAACCTTTTTGCTTCCTACAGGTCTCCTTCCCAGCTGTTCCCTTCCTAATCCCCTTTTCCCCACTTGGACTCTCTTAGACTCTGTGACAAATCTAATCAGAGTATTGGAGCTGTCTTGTGGTGGAAGTGTTGGGAACGTGCACAGACCCCGAGGATCTGGTGACTCTGACAGAATAGTGAGCCCACATATTATTATCCTCCTGGTTTGTGTATGTTCTCAGCATGGCCACACTGGACAAGCTAGTTAAGGCTATTACCCAGCTCCAGGCAGAGGTGGTATCATCAAAAGATTTGGCAACTAGCCTAGCTGAGAGAGTGAGTCAGTTACAGGATAAGGTAGAGAAGAAGGGACAAAGTCCCACAGGTGTGTCTTGGCCAGGTACTTCTTCTCAGACTTCTGGAGGTAATCCGACAAACATTTCCCTCAATGTTCCTTCAGCCATTCCTTTAGCTCCCCCAGAACGTTTCTCAGGTGACCCCTTGAAAGCGCAATCTTTCCTGGTTCAAGTGGAACTACACTTCACCTGCAGACCACATACTTTCCCCGATGCCCAGTCCAAAGTAGCTTTCTTGTTATCATATCTGTCTGGAGATGCAGCTACCTGGGCTATTCCTCTAGTGTGTAAAGATAGCCCTCTGCTGTACAACTGGAGAAATTTTGTTCGGGAGTTTGAGCGAGTTTTTGATCGTAGAACTGTAACACTGTCAGCAGATAGTGAATTATTAGACTGACGCCAAGGGAATCAGGACTATGGGGGTCATTTTGACCCTGGCGGTACGAGACCGCCAGGGCTAAAATGACGGAAGCACCGCCAACAGGCTGGTGGTGCTTCCTGGCCTATTACGACCGCGGTATTCCGCCACATTTGCCCCGGCGGTGATAATCCGCCTGGCCAGCGCTGCTAGCAGCGAGCCCAGGGGATTACGAGTCCCCTTTCCGCCAGCCTTTTCCTGGCGGTTTGAACCACCAGGAAAAGGCTGGCGGAAAGGGGAGTCGCGGGGCACCTGGGGGCCCCTGCACTGCCCATGCCACCGGCATGGGCAGTGCAGGGGCCCCCTGACAGGGCCCCATGGAGCTTTACACTGTCTGCATAGCAGACAGTGAAAAGCACGACGGGTGCAACTGCACCTGTCGCACAGCCGCAACACCGCCGACTCCATTTGGAGCCGGCTCCTGTGTTGCGGCCGAGATCCCTGCTGGGCCCGCGGGCGGAAACCAGGTTTCCGCCCGCCAGCCAAGCGGGGATTTCCAAATGGCCGCGGCGGGAGTGCGGCCGCAATGGCGGTCCGATCTTGGCGGGCAGCTGATGCCGCCCGCCAAGGTCATAATGACCCTCTTCGTGTCATATTTAGCCAACTTTAATTGGCTGGTTGCTGAGAAATCCTGGCCTGAGGAAAAACAAGCGGCCTTGTTTTACAAGGGACTCAAAGAGGAGCTTAAAGATATCTTAGTGCAAATCGACCCGCAACCTACAGACTGTCAAGAATTAATAAACCTTGTCTTGAGGCTTGATCATTGTTTAACAGAACGAAAAGGAACGCGCAAAAAGACTGAAAAATATTCCTGGCATGTTCACGATAACAGAGACTCAAGAACTCCGAAAGAAAGAGTGGCGGAACCGATGGAAATTGGAACCATCAGGAGACCTTTGACCAAAGAGGAAAAGGACCTATGCAGAAAGAATGGACAATGTCTCTATTGTGGGCTGAAGGGTCATTTTGCCAAAGATTGTCCAATCAAACCAAAGAGCAAGCGAGGTCCAGTTCAGAAGGTTGCAGCCAATGCACCAGTCAAGTTGGAAAACTAAAGCACCCAAGATGCAGAGAAGGGTTGCTCTTGGGTGTCACTGTGGACCCTTCACAATCTAGACATCTCAAACTGGGAATAAGAGTTCAGGTTAAGAAAAAGACCTATCTCAAGAAGGCTCTAGTCGATTCTGGGGCTACCCGGAACTTTGTTGACGCCCAATTGGTTCGTGCATGGGGGATCCCATGGATTGAAAAGAAGACCCCAGAAATCATCCAGGCAGTCAATGGAAAACTCTTGACTGGAGGTCTGGTAACTCTTCAGAATGTTCCCTTGTCGGTGATTTGTGAAGCTAAAACTCAAAGAAAGAAACATAAAGAGAAACTTATCCTTGACGTGATCCATGCTCCCAGTATGGGATTATCCTTGGTTTGCCATGGTTAACTCATCACAATCCAGAGATTAATTGGGCAGAATGAAAAGTCGTGTTCTCATCTGCGCTATGTAAAGAGCAATGTCTCCAAAAGGTTCAAGAATCAAAAGTTTGCAACTCTTACATAGCTACTGCTGCGAGGAAAGAAGTTCAGTTGCCCAAACAGTATTCATCTTACGAAGATGTATTCATTGAGAAAGAAGCAGAGAACTTATCTCCTCATAGATCTTATGACTGTCAAATTGATCTAGTCCCAGGTGCGATACTTCCCAACTGTCGTGTGTATGCCCTGTCAGAACATGAAAATCAACATGTACGAAAGCACCTAGATCAATTCTTGGACAATGGTTTCATCTGCCCCTCTAAGTTTCCTGCAGCTTCTCCTTTGTTTTTTGTTCCAAAGGAGAATGGAGAACTTCGAACTTGTATCGACTATAGGGGATTGAACAAAGTCACCATCAAGAATAAATATCCTTTGCCTCTAATTCTGGTCTTACTGGAACAAGTAAAGAAAGCAAAAATCTACACGAAGCTTGACCTTCAAGGTGCTTATCATTTGGTCAGAATGAGAGAGGGTGACGAAAGGAAAACAGCGTTCAAGACAAGATATGGCCTGTTTGAGTACACCGTCATGCTTTTTGGTCTGTGTAATGCTGCAGCAGCATTTCAATTTTTCTTGAATGACGTTCCTAGAGAGTACCTCAACATATTTGCCATAGTTTACATCAATGACATTTTGATCTACTCAGACAATGAAAATGAACATGTCCAACATGTCAAGAAAATTCTTGCAGCCCTTCAAAAACACCATTTATATTGCAAACTAACCAAGTATGAGTTTCATGTTACCACAGTTGAGTTTTTAGAGGTTATCCTTACCCCTCAAGGTATGGTGATGGCAGAAAAGAAAGTAAAAGCCGTATCTGATTGGCCCACCCCAAAGACTGTTCGTGATGTACAATGTTTCCTGGGGTTTGCAAATTTTTACCGAAGGTTCATAAATCATTTCTCCCAGACAGTGGCTCCAATCACTAAGCTATTAAGAAAGAAAGAAAAATGTGTATGGTCCCCAGAAGCTGACCAAGCCTTTTCAACTTTGAAGGAAGCTTTCTCCACTGCCCCAGTCTTGACTCACCCTGATGCGGATTGACCTTTCATAGTGGAAGCTGATGCTTCAGACGTGGCAATTGGAGCAGTCTTGTCGCAACGAAACAAAGACACTGGTCAACTTCATCCTGTAGCTTACATGTCTCGGAAGTTGAATGAAGCCGAACAGAACTATGTCATTGCTGAAAAAGAGCTTCTGGCGATTCGTGATGCCTTTAAAGAATGGAGACATCATTTGTTGGGCGCCAAATACACTGTCACAGTATACACTGATCATCGCAATCTTCAATTTATGAGTTCTGCCAGACTTTTGACTCCTCGGCAATTACGCTGGATGCTGTTTTTTGCCGAATTTGATTTTGTGGTAACATTCCGGCCTGGTAAAGATAATCGCAAAGCTGACGCCTTGTCCTGCCAAGAGTCTACCACGTTGCCTGCAGTTCAAACCTCCAGAGCTATCATTGCTCCTGACAAGGTCCTATGTATCATAAAATCTGAAGATTTCTTTGAAGACATCCGCAATTCTTTCACTGTTGAGAAATGGCAGACATGGGCCCAAGCAGATCCCAAAAGGTCAATCAAGCAAGGACTACCCTTTCATGACGCTCGTTTGTTCGTGCCCACTACCAAGCTTTGCAAGATAGTGTTTAATTGGTTGCATGTTATACCTACGGCAGGTCACCCAGGTACTCCTAAAACTCTTGAATTAATCCAACGCTATTTAGGTGGCCTACCCTAACAAAAGATGTAAAAGCAATGGTAAACAACTGCGAAGTCTGTACTCGCACTAAAACAGGTCATTCAAAACAAAAGGGTTGTTACACCCACTCCCAACCCCAAGTCGTCTGTGGGAGCACATTTCCTTAGACTTTATTACCGGTCTGCCAGTGGTTCAACAGCATTCAGTAATTCTAGTGGTAGTAGATAGTCTCACGAAATATGGACATTTCATTGCCTGTAAGAAATTGCCCACCTCTAGTGAACTGGCAACTATTTTACTGAATAGAGTGGTTTGTTATCATGGACTAACGAAAGTGATCCTCTCCGATCGGGGGTCGCAATTTGCCTCCAATTTCTGGAAGACATGGTGTAAAACACTCCAAGTGACATCTACATTATCAACTAGCCATCATCCTCAAACAGATGGTCAAACGGAGAGACTAAATCAGACTTTGAAGCAATACCTACGTGCTTACGCTGAAAAAGCACTTCATTCTTGGACATCAATGCTCTGGTTAGCTGAGTTAGCCTACAATAACTCCTTCCACACTTCTACTGGCGTTATACCCTTTTTTGGTTTGTTCGGCTATCATCCTGACACCTTGCCCATCACAATCCCTCAAGAAAGTTCTCTTACTCCAGCTGTGTCAGAAACCATTCAACATTTGCATAAAACCCAGAAACTGATTCAACAGCATTTAGAAAAAGCCAAACAAAAATACAAAAAGCATTATGACAAGAAACATTGTGAGGGACCGCAGTATCAACCAGGTGACAAAGTGTGGCTTTCCACAAAACATATAGACTTAAAGAAGAAGCACATGTTCAACCCCAAATTCATACGTCCTTCCACTGTCCTTCAGCAAATCAATCCTGTGACCTATAAACTGCAATTGCCAAGATCATTCCGGATTCATCCAGTGTTCCACACTTCCCTCTTGAAAAAGGAAGTCCAAAAGGTCCGCCCTCATCCAGCTCCTGTTCTAGTACAGGGGGAAGAAGAATACGAAGTCAAGAAAGTGTTGGATTCTAAACTGAGAGGGCGTAACCTATGGTACTTAGGTGGTCATTACAACCCTGGCGGACGGTGTTAAAGCGGCGGTAAGACCGCCAACAGGCCGGTGGTAAAATTTTTGGAATTACGACCGTGGCGGAAACCGCCAACAAAGACAGCCACTTTAACACTCCGACCACCACGGCGGTCACCGCCAACAGACAGGCGGGAGACAATGTACCGCCCACACTATTATGACAGGCCAATCCGCCACCTTTTCCGGGGCGGATTCACCGCGGATAAAAACACGGCGGAAACAGGCATTTCAAAGGGAAAACGCTCACCTCTACACACTCCACGAGGAACAACGACACCATGGAGCCGGAACTCCATATTCTTCCTGCGCTAGTCTTCCTGCTCCTGTACCAGGAGCACCAATGCCTGCAGCGAAGACCACGGTGAGTACTGCACCTACGACATATGGGAGGGGGGAGGCAAAAAACAGGGACACACACACGCAACACCCCAACCCCCACCCCCACCCTCACCCACTACAACACACACACCAATGCATATCCAAACATTACAGTAACACCCCCCAACCGCCCCGGAAGAATGCAAAGACAAAAGGAAATGAGTGTAACCATTGTAATATATCAAAATAGAGTAAGCAAAAATATACATATATACACTATTAACAAAATATACACCATGAATAGTAGTCCAGGTAATGCACCATTCATAGTCCGTGGACCCCTGGTCCCAAAATGCATGGGCGAGACCCACACAAGATACCCGAACATGACGGAGAAAACACTGCAGGGGCATCAGATAGAAATACAACAGGCACCTCAGGGGGAAGGGAAGGGGGGGCACATCAGCCGGATGAGTGCACGACGCCAGATCCACGAGGGGGCTCCATGCCCATTGATGTATCCTGGGGAGTGCAAAGCCACAGTCTCTCAAGTCTCTCCAGTGGGTGGTTTGCCCACTGCTTCATCCTGGGGAGTGCAAAGCCACAGTCTCTCAAGTCTCTACAGTGGGTGGCTTGCCCACTGCTTCATCCTGGGGAGTGCAAAGCCACAGTCTCTCAAGTCTCTACAGTGGGTGGTTTGCCCACTGCTTCATCCTGGGGAGTGCAAAGCCACAGTCTCTCAAGTCTCTACAGTGGGTGGTTTGCCCACTGTATCATCCTGGGGAGTGCAAAGCCACAGTCTCTCAAGTCTCTACAGTGGGTGGTTTGCCCACTGCTTTATCCTGGGGAGTGCAAAGCCACAGTCTCTCAAGTGGATAACAGTCTCCACTGGTTCTGGAGGGGGCTTTGTGCCCAGAGTGCTTCATCCTGCCAAGGACTGAGGTAGTGGATGGGATACTCCACTGGTTCTGGAGGGGGACTGGTGCCCAGAGTGCTTCATCCTGTGCAGGACAGACGGAGTGGATGCAAGTCTCCACTGGTTCTGGAGGGGGACTGGTGCCCAAAGTGCTTCATCCTGTGCAGGACAGACAACGTGGATGCAAGTCTCCACTGGTTCTGGAGGGGGACTGGTGCCCAGAGTGCTTCATCCTGTGCAGGACAGACGAAGTGGATGCAAGTCTCAACGTTCTGGAGGGGGACTGGTGCCCAGAGTGCTTCATCCTGCCAAGGACTGAGGTAGTGGATGGGATACTCCACTGGTTATGGAGGGGGACTGGTGCCCAGAGTGCTTCATCCTGTGCAGGACAGACAGAGTGGATCCATGTCTCCACTGGTTCTGGAGGGGGACTGGTGCCCAGAGTGCTTCATCCTGTGCAGGACAGACGAAGTGGATGCAAGTCTCCACTGGTTCTGGAGGGGGACTGGTGCCCAGAGTGCTTCATCCTGTGCAGGACAGACAGAGTGGATGCAAGTCTCCACTGGTTCTGGAGGGGGACTGGTGCCCAGAGTGCTTCATCCTGTGCAGGACAGACGAAGTGGATGCAAGTCTCCTCTGGTTCTGGAGGGGGACTGGTGCCCAGAGTGCTTCATCCTGTCAAGGACTGAGGTAGTGGATGGGATACTCCACTGGTTCTGGAGGGGGACTGGCGCCCAGAGTGCTTCATCCTGTGCAGGACAGACGGAGTGGATGCAAGTCCTCACTGGTTCTGGAGGGGGACTGGTGCCCAGAGTGCTCCATCCTGGGCAGGACAGACAGAGTGGATGCAAGTCTCCACTGGTTCTGGAGGGGGACTAGTGCCCAGAGTGCTCCATCCTGTGCAGGACAGACGGAGTGGATGCAAGTCTCCACTGGTTCTGGAGGGGGACTGGTGCCCAGAGTGCTTCATCCTGTGCAGGACAGACGAAGTGGATGCAAGTCTCCACTGGTTCTGGAGGGGGACTGGTGCCCAGAGTGCTTCATCCTGCCAAGGACTGAGGTAGTGGATGGGATACTCCACTGGTTCTGGAGGGGGACTGGTGCCCAGAGTGCTTCATCCTGTGCAGGACAGACGGAGTGGATACATGTCTCCACTGGTTCTGGAGGGGGACTGGTGCCCAGAGTGCTTCATCCTGTGCAGGACAGATGGAGTGAATGCAAGTCTCCACTGGTTCTGGAGGGGGACTGGTGCCCAGAGTGCATCACTCAGCCCGTGACGGTCCCTGTTGCTTCACTGCCCCTGCCGCTCATGGGCTAGCGGTACTTGATTTGGCGGTCCTTGCCATGTTCAGCGGTGCTTGCCCTGTTCAGCGGTGCTTGACTTGGCGGTCCTTGCCCTGTTCAGCGGTCCATTCACTGTTCAGCGGTGCTTGACTTGGCGGTCCTTGCCCTGTTCTGCGGTGCTTGCCCTGTTCAGCGGTGCTTGACTTGGCGGTCCTTGCCCTGTTCAGCGGTCCATTCCCTGTTCAGCGGTGCTTGACTTGGCGGTCCTTGCCCTGTTCAGCAGTGCTTGCCCTGTTCAGCGGTGATTGACTTTAGCAGTCCTTGCCCTGTTCAGCGGTCCATTCCCTTTTCAGCAGTGCTTGACTTGGCGGTCCTTGCCCTGTTCAGCGGTCCATTCCCTGTTCAGCAGTGCTTGACTTGGCGGTCCTTGCCCTGTTCAGCGGTCCATTCCCTTTTCAGCGGTGCTTGACGTGGCGGTCCTTGCCCTCTTCAGCGGTGCTTGCCCTGTTCAGCGGTGCTTGACTTGGCGGTCCTTGCCCTGTTCAGCGGTGCTTGCCCTGTTCAGCGGTGCTTGACTTGGCGGTCCTTGCCCTGTTCAGCAGTCCATTCCCTGTTCAGCGGTGCTTGACTTGACGGTCCTTCATTGCCCAGCTGGGCTGGGGCTGGCGGTCCTTCATTGCCCAGCTGGGCTGTGGCTGGCGGGGCCCTCCTGGGCAGCTGGGCTGTGGCTGGCGGGGCCCTCCTGGGCAGCTGGGCTGGGGCTGGCGGGGCCCTCCTGTGTAGCTGGGCTGTGGCTGGCGGGGCCCTCCTAGGCAGCTGGGCTGTGGCTGGCGGGGTCCTCCTGGACAGCGACGATGGGGCTGGCGGTGGCCTCCTGGCCAGCGGGGATGGTGGCGGTCTTCTCCGCCATGCTGGTCCACCCAGACTTTGCAGGTTTCTTCTGCCCCTTCCCCACCTTGGGAGGAGTCACAGCTGAGTCCACACTCCCCCCGGGACCCCTGTGAGCGGCTTGGGTGGCTGGAGTCTTCCCCCTCTCCCGCCGGGCACTGGCCAACTTCTGGTGCTTCACAGGGGGGGGGACTGGCTGTGCCTTACGAAGGGGCCTAGCCTAAGGAACTCGCCCTGCCCTAGGGAAACCCACATCCCTCCTCCCCCACCCAGACACCTCCACTGCACGCAAAGTCAGCAGAATGAGAGTGTACTCACCCCCTTGTGTCTGCTGTGATGCCCTCAAGCGCCCATCCAACTCAGGGTAGGCCACCGCCAGGATCCGGAACAGCAGGGGGTCATGGTTCGACGGGCACCGCTCCCACGTTGGGAGTCCATCCCCAGCTGAGCCTCCGCCGTCTTCTTGCTCCAGCGGCGAATGTCCTCCCATCTCTTCCGGCAGTGGGTGCTCCGTCTGTGGTGGACCCCCAGGGTCCGGACGTCCTTGGCGATGGCACGCCAAATATCCTTCTTCTGGTGGGCGCTGACCTACATGAAATGTACAGGGGAAGAAGAGAAGTCATTAACAACTGCACCGTCAAAGTGAGCGGCCCCCATCCCTACCCTTGCCATGTGGCACATGCCCCCACCGTCTTTCATGCACGCAGAACTCCTTCCTTCTTACAACCAGCCCTCTCCACACAGGCATAGCCCATACAACATGCTCAATGTGTACTTACGTGTTGGTCTGGAGGACCGTAGAGTAGCGTGTACTGGGGGAGGACCCCGTCGACGAGCTTCTCCAACTCCTCCGATGTGAAGGCAGGGGCCCTTTCCCCAGACACACGAGCCATTGTCTCTTCCAGACCGAGGTCACAGCAGCACTTGCAGTGTAGGTCCTCTCCTGTCGAAGATCAGGTATCGAGTGATTCAACAGATAGAAAATGGCGGTCACGTACGCGGAGGTCACGTCCGCGGCGGTGCGTACCATCACCGCCGGCGTACATCATCATTGGCTCCTGGGACCCATAGGGTCCAATGTTAACCAATGCAGCATTGCGCTGCGGTCTTTGACCGCCTACCGCGACGGTGTACAACGTCAGCGCAGTTACCTCACATCCAATTGTCCCACTTTAGAGGTCAGGCAGCCGCCATTTCAGGGGCCTACATGGCCTAATTACCAACTGTGTCACACATACCTAGGCCTACTCTCAACACACATACAGGCCAGATTTTGTGTATGAATCGTGTTCTGTGTAGACTGTGGGTACATACCTCTGAGTTGTTTGACTCTGCTCGCTGTTGTCCTTCATAGGCACCGTCCGCTGGGACATGTGAGGAGATGGCGGAATCCTCCGGTGTACTGACCGCTGGTGGACCTGTCGACAATGGAGGAAAGAAATGTGATCATCACCTACAGGTTTGACCGTGCCACAATCCAGGAACTGTGTACCCAGTTGGAGCCAGACCTGATGTCAGCAATCCGCCATCCCACAAGAATCCCCCCTCAAGTGCAGGTGCTATCAGTGCTCCATTTCCTTGCAAGTCGGTCTTTTCAAACAACTGTGGCCATGGCATCAGGGATGTCCCAGCCTATGTTTTCCAACGTGTTGTCCAGAGTGTTGTCTGCCCTGCTGCAACACATGCAGAGCTACATCGTTTTCCCTCAGGTGGAGGACTTGCCTACAGTGAAAGGTGACTTCTATGCCCTTGGACATATCCCCAACATCATAGGTGCCATTGATGGGACCCATGTGGCTTTGGCCCCCCCCACAGGAGTGAACAGGTGTACAGGAACCGGAAGAGTTATCATTCGATGAATGTACAGATGGTATGTTTGGCAGACCAGTACATCTCCCATGTGAATGCCATGTTCCCTGGCTCAGTACATGACGCCTACATCATGCGGAATAGCAGCATCCCTTATGTGATGGGTCAACTACTGAGGCACCGTGTGTGGCTATTAGGTGACTCTGGTTACCCCAACCTGTCATGGCTACTGACCCCAGTGAGGAATCCCAGGACCAGGGCAGAGGAACGCTACAATAAGGCCCATGGGCAGACTAGGAGGGTGATCGAATGCACCTTCGGCATCCTGAAGGCCAGGTTTAGGTGCCTCCATATGACAGGTGGATCCCTATTCTACTCACTAAAGAAGGTGTGCCAGATCATCGTGGCCTGCTGTATGCTTCATAACTTGGCTTTGGGACGACAGGTGCCTTTTCTGCAGGAGGATGGTCCAGATGGCGGTGTTGTGGCAGCTGTGGAGCCTGTGGACAGTGATGAGGAGGAAGCAGAGGAAGAAGACATTGACAACAGGGACTCAGTCATCCAGCAATATTTCCAGTGAAACACAGGTGAGAATACATTCCTGCCTACTACAAGTACTTTTACACTTCTACCTCTATCCTGTCTGTCGATTTCACCCAGTGTATGGTCACTGAGTTGCCACTTTCCCTTACGGTTTCACAGGTGTGGTTCCCAACGTGTGTCATCTGCTTAGATTCCTCATGGACTAGAGCTTTGTGACATAGGTATGTTGACATTACTATTTCCTGGAAATGTTGTCACTGTAATTGCAAATACACTATTTCAAAATCACAGACAGACTCCAGATCTTTTGGTGCTTTAGGTGTGTTTATTTACATACAAAATATTGGAGGGGGAAGTTAAATGGTGAGGGGTGATGGCGGAGGAGTGTCCATGGCAGAGTCCAGTCTATTTGTCTCATAGGTGCATTGCCCATATGAGCATAGGAAGTGGAGCTCGGGCAGTTCCAAAATGGACCGGGTGACAAAGTGGGACAGTGGGTTGACAATCAGGGTGGTCTCATTTCTTGGTGGGGGTCTTGGCATCATGCTCTGTCTTGTTCCTGGATCTCAGGGACCGCTTGCGGGGTGATTCTCCATCTGCAGGGGGTGGGGTGCTGGTGTGGTGGTCCTGTGGCGGTGCCTCCTGTCCACTAGCGCCGGCGGAGGTGGTGGCCAGTTCATCGTCCATGCTGGTGTTGAGTATTTCCTTCAGCACCCCTACGATGGTGCCCAGGGCGGAGCTGATGGTTCTGAGTTCCTCCCTGAACCCCAAATACTGTTCCTCCTGCATGCGCTGGGTCTCCTGAAACTTGGCCAGGACCGTTGCCATCGTCTCCTGGGAGTGGTGGTATGCTCCCATGATGGAGGAGAGGGCCTCGTTGAGAGTAGGTTCCCTTGGCCTGTCCGCCCCCTGTCGCACAGCAGCCCTCCCAGTTCCCCTGTGTTTCTGGGCCTCTGCCCCCTGGACCGTTTGCACACTACCACTGCCCCCAGGTCCCTGTTGGTGTTGGGGTGGTGGGTTATCCTGGGTTCCCTGTAGTGGTGGACACACAGCTGATTGACGTGTCCTGAGGACGGAGGTATGGGCCCGCTGGGTGGGTGCTGTGCTGGTGTTACCAGAGGGTGGAAGGTCTGTGGTGGCCTGTGCCTGTGTGAGGGGAACCGACTGTCCCGAGGCCCACGATGGTCCAGGCTGGTCATCTAGATCCAGTTGGACAGAGCTGCTGTCATCACTGTGGGCCTCTTCTGTGGGTGGGGTGGAGATGTCTGGACCCTCCTGTCTGGTGACATTGGGTAGTGGTCCTGCAGGGGTGGAAAAGCATGTTTATTGTATCTGTGTGTGTCATGGTGTGCAACGGGTGGGTGACCGTGTACCCCAGTGCTTGCATTCCTGTGTGGGGGCTTGTGTGATGATGGTTTAGGGGGGTGTATGGGTATGTGCAGTGGGCATGCTTTAGTGATGGGTGTCCATGCGTTGGTGTTGCATGCATGGCTTGGTGTTGGGATGTGTAGTTTGTGATATTGGTACATTTGTGAGGAGTTGGAGGGATAGGGGAGGGGGAGAGGGTGGTGGTATGTGATAGCATGCAGGTAGGGTGGGGGATATGGTAGTTAAAGGTTTGTCTTACCAGAGTCCATTCCTCCACCGATTCCTGCGAGGCCCTCAGGATGCAGAATCGGCAAGACCTGCTCCTCCCATGTTGTTAGTTGTAAGTGAGGAGGTGGGGGTCCGCCGCCAGTCCGCTGAACCGCCAGGTGGTGTCTGGAGACCACGGAACGCACCTTCCCCCGTAGGTCGTTCCACCTCTTCCTGATGTCGTCCCGATTTCTTGGGTGTTGTCCCACTGTGTTGACCCTGTCAACTATTCTTCGCCATAGCTCCATCTTCCTTGCAATTGAGGTGTGCTGCACCTGTGCTCCAAATAGCTGTGACTCTACCAGGACGATTTCCTCCACCATGACCCTGAGCTCCTCCTCCGAGAACCTGGGGTGTCTTTGCCGTGCCATGGGGTGGTGTAGGTGATGTGTGGGGTGGTGTGTGTGCTGATAAGTGTGCTGATATGTAGTGGTGTGTAGTGTGAGGTACGTGGAAGTTATGTGGGTGATGGTGTTGTGTGCCTGTGGATGCTAGTTTGTGGATGGTGGTGTCTCTCTATGGCCTTCTCTCTGTAATAGTGGTCGTAGGGGTTTGTGGGTGATGTGGGTGTGTGTTTTATATTGGAATGGTTGTGTGGGAGTGGTGTGTGTATGTGTATCAGGTGTGTGTATTTCGAATTGTCCAATGTGGCGGTGTTTTGTAGAAGTGTGTGTATTTTGAGCGCGGCGGTGTGTACCGCCAATGGAATACCGCGGTTGAAAGACCGCTGCGTGGATTTGTGGGTCGTGATAGCGTGGGCGTATTTCTGTTGGCGTGACGGTGGAGGTTTTTTTTCCGCCAGTTTCTCACTGACCTTTGATGTGGCGGACTTGTGTGGGTGTCTGAATTTTGTCGGATTTCGAGATGTGGGTCATAATAGCTGTGGTGGAATTCCGCGGCGGTGTGTTGGCTGTCTTCTGCACGGCGGTAAGAGGCTTTTACCGGCAATGTTGTAATGACCCCCTTAATCTCATGGAAAGGTTATGGCCCTGAAAGTAGCTCATGGGTTTCCGCATCTGATATTCATGCTCCAGTACTTGTGATGCGCTTTCATCGTCTCAATCCAGACAAACCAGGCCCTAGAGCGTGTCTGGGAGAGGGGAGTACTGTCAACACCAGGGCAGTGCACGCTCTACAGGCGACTAGAATGCAAAAACCCAGCACTCTCAAGACAATGTAATTTATGCATTATGCTAATATGTTGTTGTTTAACCTTTTGCATTGCAGAGTTCAATCCTAAAGACTTATTTTTAAGGTGCTTATAAATACTGTTCATTTGCAATGTATTGCTGCAGGCTTTCAGAGTGTGTCAGGGTGTGGTCCCTTTCCAGGGCTTTCTTGAAGTTTTCTCTGCAGCATGCCTGGGTGTGGTTGTGGGCTGGGCCAAGACTCTATAAAAGGGAGCCAGCCCAGCCCCACGTGCTCACTATTCAGAGGTCCCGGTGCAGAGCAGCAGCAACTTCCTGAGCGCCTGTTCCGGTGGCCTACTTTGATCTTCCAGGCCTCTGCCCTTCATACTACATTGGTGATTCTTAAGCAGGGCGGTAAGACGGAGGTTGGGCTGGGCCCCCGACCCCGTTATCGAGTACGGTTGAATTCTTGGGCCTTATTCTTACATGACAAACAATTACTCTTTTGTGTGTGAATGTGCGCTTGGATGTTTCGTGGCATTTGCATGCTGTTATTAGAATCGGCAAGACGCGCAATTCTTTTTCCGTGTTTAATTCATGTTATTAATTGTGCGCTACCATTCCTAGGCTTTTACATGGCGGCATTCGAAACGGCAAGATGCGCGATTCGCTTTCTAGTGATTTAACCCTTGATATTCATTGTGCGCTACCATTCCTAGGCATTTAAATGGTGGCATTCGAATTGGCAAGATGCGCCATTCACTTTCTAGTGATTTAACCCTTGATATTCATTGTGCGCTACCATTCCTTGGCATTTACCTGGTGGCATTCGAATCGGCAAGGCGCGCAATTCTTTCCTCGTGTTTAATTCATGTTATTCATTGTGCGCTACCATTCCTTGGCAGTTACATGGTGGCACTCGAATCGGCAAGACGCGTGATTCTTCCCTCGTGTTTAATTCATGTTATTCATTGTGCGCTACCATTCCTTGGCAGTTGCATGGTGGCATTCGAATCGGCAAGACGCGCGATTCTTTCCTCGTTTTTTAATTCATGTTATTCATTGTGCACTACCATTCCTTGACAGTTACATGGTGGCATTCGAATCAGCAAGAAGCGCGATTCTCTCCTCGTGCTTAATTCATGTTATTCATTGTGCGCTACCATTCCTAGACAGTTACAAGGTGGCATTCGAATCGGCAAGACGCGCGATTCTCTCCTCGTGCTTAATTCATGTTATTCATTGTACGCTACCATTCCTTGGCAGTTACATGGTGGCATTTGAATCGGCAAGACGCGCGATTCTTTCCTCTTGCTTAATTCATGTTCCAACATTTTGAGAGAAAACAAAACGGTCAGAGTTCTAGATGGAATGTTGTGTGTTCCTGATATGTATTCTTAAAAAAAGATTCATATGATGGTTCAGAACTTATTCAGATTGTTTCCTGATGCTCATGCAAAAGAAAGTACTTAATTTTGAAAGTTTAATTTAACCTTTCTTGATTCCCTCACAGGTATTCAGTCATCTTGAAGCCTAGTCATTTTAAGTCTATTCTTAGGTTGTTCATGTTTTCAGAATGACGATGCTTAGAGTCATAGCCTAGTACTGATTTCATGAGAGGTTACTTTGATGTTGTGTGGTTTAACCTTTTTGCTTCCTACAGGTCTCCTTCCCAGCTGTTCCCTTCCTAATCCCCTTTTCCCCACTTGGACTCTCTTAGACTCTGTGACAAATCTAATCAGAGTATTGGAGCTGTCTTGTGGTGGAAGTGTTGGGAACGTGCACAGACCCCGAGGATCTGGTGACTCTGACACAATAGACCATTGTGGTTCTGCCGGCACCACCAAGCGGCACAGACCATCGTGGTCACAAGGCAGCACAAAAAGGCAGGTACAGCGTTTCCATTGGACACATTACAAGGTTGCACACCGCCAGTGTGACTGTAGCAGTCCAACCACCATGTCTCAGTATGCAGAAACGGGGATTATAAAGGGAGACTTTAACTATAGGCAGCTTTACATGTCCGTTGCCATCATGGAGCCCATCTCTCACGTCCTGCCACTGTTGTTGATGATCGATGGAGAACAAAATCTACACAACGCCGTGGCACAACCGACTGCGAGTACACACACCAGCCCGTGTTATTAGCCGTAACAACAGATTGTTGCGCCGTCATCCACATCATATGGGGGTCACGCTACAGGCACCAAGTACACATTTCATTGTGTGCACAGTCTAAATCACACCTAAGGATGGACACATTCACAGTCACAATACTCCCCCTTTGGGCAGGTCACTCACACTGTACAGCAGCACTACACAAAAACACACATCCACACATCTCAGGTACAGGGATAGTGAAGGCTACACAACATTGTCTTACACATTGCCAACAACACACCAACATCACATATACAAATACAACTCACATTCCTCCCAGGCAATGGACAGTCATCACATACAACACACATATGTATGGATGTGGCATGGAACACAAACACCACACCCAGTAAACTGCCCTGCAATGGACACACATATCAGCTGCATCACAGAACAATGTAAGGACAATGGCATGAACAATAGACAGAGAGACCAATAGACAAAGAGCACTGTGCTAACAATACTTGCACAATAGGGATGGCAGCATCAGGAGCACTCAGGGAAAGAGGTTGCACTGGGACACATCACTTTGTACACACCCCTAAAACAACATGTGCACAGGAAATGGCCCTACATGTGTCACAAGGACAAACTGTAGTAGACCCAAATGATATGCCTATCTGCACAAACTGGAAGTGCAAGTCAACAAAGCACATACAACTCCAACTGCACGGGACATACATCCACATGAAGTAGCTGCAAGGTACACATAGCTAAATGGACACATGCACAGTCAAATGAAAACAAAGGTAGCACAATTCAACACACTCCATGTCTGCACAAACAAAACTCAAGCTGACACACATTAGATTAATCCATAATCCTTACTGGGGGGACAAGTCTAACCCCATACATGCTCAAATTGAACCACACAAGATTAAAGACGTACCATAACAAACAGTACACAATGCTATGCCACCACCATTGCATTTACACACACATAGCCATACTCTCAATATATAGTTTTGTCTTGGGGGACACACTGCCCACAAAGTCAGACACTGCAAACAACAGCAAATGGATCAGCAAACAGGCTGACACACATACAACTGTAGGCACACAACATAAGTTACTCAGGAAAATATTAAGGTAGAAAAAGAATTGCACAAAAAAGTGTACTAAAACAACAGCAACTCTGTGGGGTTATTAAATAGTGGAGCTGATAAGTCTAAGGCCATTGGCCAGTCCATTCAAATCATAGCAATAGCATGGTTTTGTGCCAACACTTGACTCCCAACTGCCAGGGAACCTCCACATGAAAGGGGATCAAGGGTTATGCAGGCACATCAGGGACCACGCTTGGGGGGGTGGGTCAGATTTGGAATAGAGAGTTTGGATTTGGGCTTGGGAGAGGTGGTTTTCTTTTTGGGAGGGATGGGCGTCTTCTTGGGAGGAGAGATATGGGTGCTTGCAGGGGGGCAGGGGAGGCCTTGGAGGTGGAAGGGAGGAACTGAGAGGTGGGTGGGGGCCTCTTCGGTTTGGGATGGGGTGGAGGGAACAGAGGAAAGGTTAAGATCAAGCACAAAACTTTCCTAGGAACACAGGGATGGTCATCAGAAAGGGGTCAGGATTTGGAGGTCGAGGCAGTGGTTGTCTGCTGTGTTGGTGTGGATGTGGTGGGTGCATACTTCTGGGAGGTATGCCTGTGTTTGGTAGGTGTCTGTTGGGCTGATGATTGAGTGCTGTTGTGTGTCGGATAGGTGAAGGTGCTGGGAATGGAGTGGTGGATGTGTGTGTGGCTGTTGGGGTGGTCACTGCGGGTATGTTGGATGTGGTGGATGTCTGTTTGTCTGTAGTTATGGTGTCTGTGGGTGTGTTGCTTGTGATGGATGTCTGGGGGTCTGCTGGGGTGTTGCATGTGGGCATAATGGGTGTGCCGGGTGTTTCACTGACTGTTGGTGTGGTGCCTGTGGGTATGCTGGATATTTTGTTTGTGATGCTGGGAGTGGTGGCGCTGTCAAGGGAAGTTATGACTGTTGCTGTTTCTATGGGTGGATGTTGTTTGCTTGTGTGCTGGTGTGGTATGTGGCGCTTGTATTTGTGTGTGCTCCTCGTGTGTTGATGTGGATGCATGCGGATGTGTCTGTGTGCTTTGGGTAGGTAGGGGAAGGGGGGATTTGGAGTAGGAAGAGAGAGGTGGAGGGGGGACAGAAGGTGGGGAGTGACTGGCTGCCATCAGTGTGGAGGCCAGAGTCTGAAAAGATCTCGGTAGGCCAGAGTTTACACCATAAATGCCTTCCAGGAAAGCATTTGTCTGTTGCAGCTAACTTGCCAATCCCTGGATGGAATTCTCAATATATGTCTGACCCACAGAGATACTTCTCAGGAGGTCAATAGTCTCCTCACTGAGGGCAACAGGGATAATAGGGGCTGGGGCAGAGGTGCCTGTGGCAAAGGAGACACCCACCCTCTTTGGTGAGTTGGCACAGCCAACTGGGTGGGGAGCAACATGGAGGACGGTGATAGAATGGGGGGTGGCAGACAAGGATAATACGGGGGATGCCCCAATGGGTCTGCCTCCACTAGGGAGTGTCCACTGGAGGAAGAATCCGATGATGATGATGTCGCAGCCTCCCCCGTGGCACTCCTCTCACCCTCCAGGCCACTGAGTCCCTCTGTGTCAGTGGTGTCTTGACCCAAGGTCCTGTGACCAGATGCTTCCCCGCTCGGCTGTGCCCTGCATCCTTCGCTTGCCGATACTGATGCTGCAAATACAAAGAGACCATGATTACACTTGAACAACAGCTCGGATTGATATACAGTACCATGATGTCAAGTAGGCTCCAGCAACAAACTCCACCTAAGTGGGCCATACATGTGACATACCATATGCATGCATACCATTTGAACTGTCAACAGTTCCCCACAGGAAAATAAGGATCTTAGACAACTACAATTGCATGGCTGAAGTTTTTCAATCACAATGACCATTCAACAAGTAGAAGACACCACCACCCTCAAAGGTTTGCCCCGTGGAGCAGTCCACAGTCATCTTTTGGCATTCAATAGAGGCCAATGCAAAATGCATTTTTACAGATCCCACACAAGGTCATGCATACATCTATTTGTCACATACATGATGACCCAACAATATGAAAAGATCATAAAAAGCCATGCCATGTTTATGGCAATAGTAAAATATCCTGGAGAAGGTGACATGGAAATACCCATGTCACAATGAAAATATGTCAACAATGCACACTCCATCGAGTGAAATTTGCCCCAGTATAGTCATGGAGGTAATTTTAATATTGCTCAGATAGGCCACACATGTGGCATGGAAATGGACACTGTAGAGATCATGTGCAATATGTCAGGGAGAGATGTCCCGAAAATTCACAACACAATGAATCAGCAAGCCCCAGGGTAATCACCACTAATGTCTGGCACCCCTTACTACTCTGAGTGCATCAGCAGAAGTCATTAGTCCCTTGAATGTTGGAGAGGCCCTGAGACTTGCAAGTACTTGTTGAATGCCCTCAACATGTTGCCCATTTGGAAGCTACATCACTCTCCACATTTTAGTTATGCAACAAACCCATGTAAATGCCTGTGGGTGAATGCCGGTACCCAAATACATGTGTTTTCTACATAACTGCAAGTCACGCTATGATGCATGCCAACAGTCAGGGCACAAACCTTACCCATTACACATGTGCAGTACACTTTCCCACCTGATGCCACATCAAGGGCATAGATATTCACATTGTGGCTCCAATCTCTAGGCCTACCTGTTGTGTCCCTTATTGCTTCTGCAATTGTACATGTCAAATGGTATGATATGATGGGTGAGAGTATGTGTCAGCCAATAAGCAATGGTGACATTCTCCTGTATGTGTCACAGCATGAAATGTATCCCCATTGTAAATGTCCTATTCCACAAACAGTGTGCCATGCACGTATATGTGAAGGAATACAGACACCATCCCATTAACATAGGTAGACCATGCATGAAACTGCAGCTCACAAATGTTTCCTAAAGAGAAAGGGACACATGCTGACATGCAGGCACAAGGAATGTTGGCAACAGTGATGGCATAGAAATCATTTCAATGGACATTCTCCACTTACCAAGTGAAAGTAGTGATCCATAGCTGCATCCAAAGAACAATGTAATCCCTGTCAAATGGATGTTGGACAACTTCACATTACAAACTGCAGTGAGACATCAGCACCCATCATACACTAAAGACAACTAGCTTCTGAGTGGCAGATGCCTATATACATATTTGCCCAGACAATGGAAGAGGACAGTGATCCATCACCTACTTACCTGTGGCCTGGAACATTTGGAAGTAGTGGACTGTTGCATAGAAATTGCACACACTACAACAACAAACAGTACTTGATTGATCAATGAACCCAGCCATATGACGTCCCTGGAGAGCATGTGGTTTGTGGACTCCACTCAGTCATATCCTAGGTCACTGAGACAATCAGCAAGGCACATCAGTGTACAACACATGACATGTTTATACAAATAATCACTCATCTACTGTGTGACACATGGCTCAACCCTAATTGTCAGGGGAATCATTCAGAACCTAACACAATCACTTGTCAATGGGAAAGGCAGGAATATGCCCTATACTCACCCCCTTGTGGCTGCTGTGCTGTCCTCAAACACCCATCAAGCTCCGGATAGGCCACTCCTGGAATGCCGGCCATTAGGGCGTCATAGTCCAATGGGCACCCCGCCCATAAGGGGAGGACAGCACCAGCTGGGCCTCCGCAATCTTCCAGGCCCAGTGTCTCAGATCCTCCCACCATTTTCTGCAGTGGGAGCTCTTCCGGCTGTGGACCCCTACCTTCTTGGCAATAGCTCTCCATATTCCCTTCTTTGGGCGCTGACCTACATAGATGCAAAAGGCAAATCAAGAGCTCATGTTCACAAGTCTCATCACAAATGTTTGAGTCACATACATGCCAGTAACATCAAGCTCGAACTTTCCTATTTGTCAATACTCCCCAAGAGTGACACATACAAGCCAATAAGTACAGGGACATGACTACAGACATACATTTCTCAATCTGCAGACCAACCCATCACCCTGCTCAGGCCCTACAATGACTAAGCACGCTTATTGACATGTGGGCCATGCTTTAGCAACCTGACTGAGATGTGAGCCACTATGAGATACATCACACCTCTGTGGCTTCTGAAGGGTAAATTCCATTTGCATGAATGGACCAACACATTCACACTGTGTGAGAATGACTCTCTGCATACAGTCCCTACAGGCAGCTGCCAGAGTACAAACTCAAACATTATAAAATGAAGGGACTGGCATGGTGGGTACAGATAGTGATTACCCTGTCCATATGTGGACATGTGGCCTAACAAATGCTGACTCATACCATTTCAAGTGGTGGGGTTCTGTGTTATGTACCTGTACCACAGAACATACTTTTGGGCATAGTTGTCCATACTACAGAGCTGGCATTGAACAAACAAAGGCTTGTATTGTCCAATTTCTGCCATCTCACCAAGCTACCGAGTCACATATCATGGCCTCCCAGGAATCAACACACTGTGGGAATGTTATTTATGCAATAAGCCTGCACAGGACAAATATGACCTGTGTAAAGGTGGCAACAGGGCTGTGGAACTAAGAGACCTATCAAGAGTCAAAGACACACATTGATAATTATTCTAACTGCACATGTGGACTAGATTACTAACTTACCTCTGGACCCATTCATAATCTAATCAAAGAAATTAGGCATTCTGGGCAGAACTTTACACCAGAGCCTCATATTGCCCATTTGTCAGGATCTGCTGGGATACAGGGAGTGAGCACAGTGCCACAGTTGTATAGCCACAGTGGCTCCACCCATACTGGGAGATACGTGTGACAGGCCCTGGTCTCTGAAGGCTGAGCAGACAGAACTCACATGACACTCCATTCCTATCACTTCCATGCATGACAGCATATCATGTAGCCACAGCAAATTGGAATGTGGTGCGTTTGGCAACCTGAAGAGCAAAGGGAGTCATGACATGCCTTCAAACAACAATTTAGCAAGGACAGATGTATGAAGAAATCTCTGTGGCACCATACACATTGCTCACATTGCTCACAACTGAATCATACAACATGCATGGTCAGTTCATGATGTCATGTACATACATGTTGTCTGGCATATACCACAATCATGAGGAAAGAGACGTCAGTGGATGGCAGTAAAGTCTCTTCAGCTAGTTATGTGCATCCATCACAAGGAGGATCTAGCAACCCAAAATACCCACATAACACAATGTGAATATACTTGACATGTGGCACTGGCCCCCAATACCTGCACATTGTCCCGCCTATTGATGCCACACAGACTGCACCTACGGTCACATGAGTAGTCAACCTGGCACACATGGCCACATTTTAGCCTGTGAGGAGGGAAAGGATGGGGAAGTACGTATAAAACTGCACATGAGGTACTTATCTGTTCCTTTTGTGCACCATAGAGCTGTCCATACAGTGGTAGGACCTCTTCCACTAACCTCTCCAGCTCCTCTGGAGAGAAGGCAGGGGTTCTATCACCTGCTGGACGTGGCATGATTGCTCCCAGAAGTGGTACACAGCAGCTCAGGTAGACGAGGTCTTGCTGGCAGCAGTGTCAGGAGTCAAGTGAGTGATTCTGCATGTCCCAAACTATGTTCAGCCTGGTTCAGCCTGGTTTTGAAGATGTCCTCTCAGCAATGTTGAAACACTACACAGCTACATCCAGTTTCGCTGTCATGAGGATTTAGCCCATGTGAAGGCTGACGTTTATGGTTTTGCATGCCTGCCACATGTGGTGGGGGCCATTGATGGCACACATGTTGTCCTGGTCCCACCACAAGCCAATGAACAAGTATACTGCAACAGAAAGAACTTCCTTTCCATCAACGTGCACCTATACATTTCACAGATCTGTGCCTCTTATCCGGGTTCAGCCCATGATTCCTTCATTATGCGGAACAGCACTATTCCCCAGCTGATGTCACAAATGTACCCAGAGAGGACCTGGCTGGTTGGCAAGTCACATCTGTCCTGTTTGTGTGTGTGCAATGTCTGGTGCCACAAGAGGGACTCAGTGTTGCACATATGTCCCATTCCTTAACAGGAGACTCTGCATATCCAAACCGTCCTCGGTTGTTTATGCCAATAAGGAATCTAGCTATGCCAGGGGAAGTCCGCTTCAATGAGGCCCATGTAAGATTAAGGTGGGTAATGGAGTGGGCTTTTGGGCTCCTGAAGGCCATATTCTGCTGTCTTGACTGGACTGGTGGAGCCTTCCTGTACTCAACTGGAAAAGTGTGTGAGATCACAGTGGCATGCTGCATGTTCCACAACATTGCCCTGTGGAGAATTATCCCATACATCCCAGAGGAGGGGTAGACTGCAGTGCCACCGGGTGAGATTCCTGAAATGCCTAGTGAGGATGATAGTGGTAAATAGGAAGGAACTGACTTGCTGGAAGATCTCATAAATAGCTACCTTTCTTGAGTGTAAGTATGTCATGTGACATAATGACTGTGACTGTACGAAGAACTGTAGTTGCTAGAATTTGTGGAGTTGAGTATTGTGGCAACATCTGGGGAGCTAATACTCTGCAATATTCAGCCAAAGAATGCCTGAAGGATTAGCCTTTAACATAGCCCCACCTTGATGTAGCTACATTGTTTGTGTCAGTCTCATTGCAATGTAATTTCCTTTCCAGATGTTTGCCATATGAATTGTGTGATGGGAATTTCTTCAAGCCTATACTCTTTGTTATGTCTTTGTTCAGGTCCCTTCACCATGACATCCTCATGTGGGCATTTCAGAGTTGTAACATTGGCAGGTATCTGATGCTGTTTCAACATTGGAAGTGGACATGGATTGTTCCAGGTAATGTAGGTCACAGATTTGGGATGTATGAGACCTGTGCTAAGGCAACTTGAACAGTTTTTGGGTGGAAGGTCAGAAGTGCACATTTGATTGTGCTGTGTTATGACAATTGCATCATGTGTGTGATCATGTGGTATTAAATATATTTTCATCAATTGCTAGCAAGGCATTCACCCTTCATATTAGCTAAACTCTATTCTTGTATGACCTATATGTAGCTGTAGATGTGTTTCATCATTGTAGACCACAGTGCCTGTGTCACAACATTGACATGTTATGTAGATTATGATGGACTTGTGATCAGGGACTGTTGTACTGCCCTCTGTCTGTACCTTGGTTTATATGATATTGGATTACTTTGGTTTGGTAAGTGATAAGGCTTAAGCCGGTGAGACCATTCACTTTTCTGTTAGCCTAGTCTACAGGACAATGGCCCTCATTCTGACCTTGGCGGGCGGCGGAGGCCGCCTGCCAAAG
Source organism: Pleurodeles waltl (assembly GCF_031143425.1). Lineage (NCBI taxonomy): Eukaryota > Metazoa > Chordata > Amphibia > Caudata > Salamandridae > Pleurodeles > Pleurodeles waltl. Next base: position 404,260,283 of record NC_090443.1, on the reverse strand, counting down.
TCCCGCCGTCAGGTTACCGTTCCGCGGTCGAAAGACCGCGGCGGTAATTCTGACTTTCCCGCTGGGCTGGCGGGCGGTCGCCTTCAGACCGCCAGCCAGCCCAGCGGGAAAGAGGCTTCCACGATGAAGCCGGCTCGGAATCGAGCTGGCGGAGTGGAAGCTGTGCGACGGGTGCAGTTGCACCCGTCGCGTATTTCACTGTCTGCGCAGCAGACAGTGAAATACATGTAGGGGCCCTCTTACGGGGGCCCCTGCAATGCCCATGCCAGTGGCATGGGCACTGCAGGGGCCCCCAGGGGCCCCGCGACCCCCCCTACCGCCATCCGGATCTCGGCGGTCCGACCGCCGGGATCTGGATGGCGGTAGGGGGGGTCGGAATCCCCGCGGCGGTGCAGCAAGCTGCGCCGCCGCGGAGGATTCAATGGGGCGGCGGTACACTGGCGGGACCCCGCCAGTGGTGCCGGTCCGACCGCGGCTTTACCGCCGCGGTCGGAATCCCCATTGGAGCACCGCCGGCCTGTCGGCGGTGCTCCCGCGGTCCTCCGCCCTGGCGGTCAAAGACCGCCAGGGTCAGAATGACCACCAATGTCTGACAAGGCCATTCCTTCCATGGTATGGGGGGCTGTACCTTGGTATGTGTACCTTGCCACAATGAGTCAGCCATTCTTGGCTATGACAGGCACAACATATGGACAGCTTATGTGCTGTACACTGTAATAAAATGTTTGGTGTCACCAGACACTTGCAGGAATGTGTTTGTGTGTGTTGGTAGTGATCCTAAGCAGGATACTGTACCTGTAACATTTCCCTCCTTGCCTTCGTATCTTGTGACTCCCTCATTTGCCTCACACGGTCTTGCATCTCTACATAGCAATATGTGGAAAAGAAGCAAGCAGACAATGACTTTGTGATAGGTGGATTTATTAAACAAATGTGCTTTAAATTCATATTGGGGCATGCTTGAAAAGAACAGTAAGGGGTTCAGGCATGGTGGATGAAATCACTGGAGTAGATGCCACACAACTGTAAGGCCACAGTCCAGCTTACTCCTCCCATAAGAAGTGGAAGGTGGGTGAAGAACAGTCAACAAACTGAATATGTGACACACAAAGGAGGTTCTTTAGGAAGAGGTCGCTTGCTGGAAGTTGTGGGTGTCTTGCCATCTGCACCACCTGGAGGCCTTGCTGGACGTCCCCATTTACTTGTGTGTGGGGGGATTCTGCTGCTACAGAGGCAGGGTTGACTGGGGCGGGTTCTTCTCCTGAGAGGGCCTCCCTTCCAGTGGCTGGCACCAGTGAAGGGCCTGGTGTTGCTGTGCCGAAGAAAGGGGTGGATTGTTGTGAGGTCATGTTGGTATTGTAGGCCTCCCACTGCTCATGCATATCCCTATGGATGTTCGTCTGAAGCTGATTGATCTCCCAGAGTTTTGCAAGTACCACACACGTCACACCTTGGGACTCCTGATAGACACCCAAGACATGGCTGATGAAGTCCTGGCTGATGGCAGCCCAAGTGGCCTCACCCCGCTGGCCTACAGCTTCCCTCCCACACACCCTACCCCCACGGGCCTGTGCCCTTGACACAGGGTGCACCCTCCCACTGGTTCCAGGACCATCATTGTCCAAGGTGTTGTGTTGCAACTCAGGATCCTGGACTGGGGGGCACAAGATAGTAGGCACTGTCCTATGGACACAGGTTTGGGTGCAAATGGCTGCCTGTGATGTCGAGGCAACCGGGCTGGAAGGTGTTCATGTGGGTACAGTGAGACTCACTGTTGGTGGTCTGACCTGGTTGTTCAGATGGGCCTGAACCATCCTCCACGTCCAGACGTCTAAGAGCGTCTTTTTCACTGAGGGCTTCAACCATGGTGGTAGTGGCAGTCTCTTCTATGGCCTCTGTGTGCCCAGTGGCAGGTCAGCCTGTTGATGTGAAAGATACAATGTTACTGGTTGTATTGTGACATCTACCTCCAAAGGTTTACAGTGACATTTTGCGAAGCCCTTGTACCTAGTTGATTTGAAGGTTATCCTATTGTGAAAAGTACCTATGAAATTGTTGTATTGACCTGACATTTGTGAAGCATGCCAGTTCCATTTAAGTGAAGCAGCTGCCGAATCGTACAGGTAATAGGCACTTGTAATGGATGGGATGGATACATCTTGCCACCAGTGCAGGCAAAACAGTAGCTGGGCAGGATGTGGCTTTTACCATTTTGAGGACTAGTTGATTGTGATGCAGGCAGACCCAGGGGTTTGTTGTATATGTGATTGGAGTCATCATGATGTCAATGCTTTGTGAATGTGTCTGCTGCCAAACGCATTCTGGTGATGCCTATTGAGGCCTTTGGGGCCTTGTTTTACACACAGGGTAAGGGGTCCTTTCTGTCCTCAATATTTTCATCTTGGGTCAGCATGTCAAGATGGAACTTGTAGTAAGACACATCTCTGATTTGATCATGATCTGCAGCTTGGACCCTCCCAGGTGAGCAAAAGTCGATTGAGAGTTCACTAACAGATGCATTGTGACAAGTGGGAACTGTGCTAGTGATTGGAGGTACAGAAACTGGGTCTTCTCTGAGTTGCAGTCATTTTACTCTCTGTACTACACACAGTACACAAATGTTATCCTCTCAGGTGGGTACACTTACATTGAGAGTTGGCAAACAAAGGTATTTGGACAAGTAAACACTGTGCTTGTGGTTGGAGTTGGTGAGACACAGTCTCCTGGCCTTGGCAGTCATATCACTCCCTCTACTTCATACACTTGACAACTGTCATCCCTCCAGGTGAGTACACTTCATGTGTGAGTTCAAAAACATGTTTTTGGAGAAGAGAACCCTGGACTGGTGATTGGGTAACAGTAAAAAAGCCTCCTGTGAGGTGCAGTCATGTAACTCCCTCTGCTATACACATTATACAAATGGTTTCCTCCCAGGTAAGTACACGTCAATAGAGAGTTGAGACACAGGGGTCTTTAAAGAAGGCAACACTGTACTGGTGGTTGGAGTTACAGAAACTGTACCTGCTTGGAGTTGCAGTCACGCCTCTCTCTCTAGTACACACACTATACAAATGTTATCCTCCCATGTCAGTAAACTACAATTGGGAGTTAACAAACAAGGTATTTGATGAAAACGACACAAGGCTGGCTGAGTAGAGTAACAGTGCCTCATGGCCTGAGCAGTCATGTCGGTCCCTGTACTAGAAACACTATTCAGATATTATCCTCCAAGGTGAGTACATTAGATTTGGGAGTTTGTGATTTGAGGAACAGTAACAGTGCCTGCTAGGAGCTGTAGTCATGTCAGTCCCTGTACTGCACACACTTGACAAATGTTATCCCCCCAGGTGGGTACACTTCAATTGGGAGTTTCAAACAAGAGTATTTGGAGAAGGAAATACTGGTCTGGTGTTTTGAGTTGTGGATCAGTGCCTGCTGGGAGTTGTAGTCATGTCAGTCCCTGTACTACACACACTTGGCAAATATTATCCTCCCAAGTGGGTACAGTTCAATTAGGAGTTTTAAACAAGGGTATTTGGAGAAGGAAATACTGGTCTGGTGTTTGAGTTGTAGAACAGTACAGCTGGGGGTTGTAGTCATCTCAGTCCCTGTATTACACACACTTGGCAAAGGTTATCCTCCTAAGTGGGCACACTTCAATTAGGAGTTTCAAACAAGGGTATTCAGAGAAGGAAACACTGGGCTGATTTTTGGAGTTGTAGAACAGTGCCTGCTGGGAGTTGTAATCATGTAATTCCCTGTAATACACACACTATACACAGATGTTATCCCCCCAGGTCAGTACACTTCAATTGTGAGATGCCAGACAGGGATCTTTGGACAGGTGGACACTGGGCTCGTGAGTGGAGTGACAGTGAAGGTGGCAAAAGGTGAGCAGTGACCTTGCCTGACATAGCATTTTGGTGGCATTTTTAGTGTTTTGATTTACCAGACTCCACTTCCCCAGGTATTCCTGTCAAGCCCTCAGGATGCAGGATGGCCAATACCTTCTCCTCCCAGGGTTAGAGTTGTAATGGGTCACTGGGAGGGCCACCACCAGTCTTCTTGGACGCAAATAGTGCCTGGAGACAAGGAACGGACCTTGTGACTGAGGTCATTCCACTTCTTCTTGTGCGCAGGGTGGTGCCCACAGCATTCACTCTGTCAACTATCCTATCCCACATTTCCATTTTTCTACTGGGAGGAGTGTTCTGGACTTGCGCTCCAAACAATTGTGCCTCTACTCTTATGATTCCATCCACCATGACTCTTAACTCTTCATCTGTGAAACCAGAATTTGTAGATCGTGACATGGTCGAAAAAAAACAAAAAATTAAAAATTTAGAAGAGTGACGGTGACTTACTAAAGAGGGTAGTGCAGAAGGGTGTTGCTGGACATAAGTGTGTGCAGGGTGTTGTATGGAATAATGAAAAAAAATGGGGCTAGTAACTGTGCAGTGTGTGACAAATTCAGTCTGTTTTGCTGGGTCTTGCTGTGAAAATGCAAAGGATTGTGGTATGTGAAGGGTTGTGATTTATAGTGCCCTTTACAGGTGTGTTCAGTGTTGCAATGTGTGTCAGCTGTGTTGTTTTAAAACCCATCCAATGTGCGGTTGTATATTACTTTGGTGACTGCGAACCACCATGGTTCGGACAGCCATGGGTGCCCGCTACTGTGACTTTGGACTTGTAATGCGGTCAGTGGTTGGTCACTGTGCTGTCGGGCTAGAATTTGGTCTGCCTATTTCCGAGCCTCAGTGCCTCTGGCAGTCTGCCTTTTTTGGTTGGCGGTCGGCGGTCTTACCTGCATAACTCATAATACAGCGGTATTTAAGATCATCAGCATTGAAGTCTGGTGGTCCGACTGCCAAACTTATAATGAGTCACTTTTTTGGAGCTTGGATTTTTCCATCGGTATAAGGCAGCAAGCTGCAGCCGAACTGGGCTCCATGAGGTCAGATACCTTCTGTGCAACATCCCCCTGAAACAGATTTGTTGTTGCCAAAAAGCTTCAAGCAGGAGAAACTCAAATCTTTGGCTCAGCGGCAATGCAACTTTGTCCAATTCACTTGGCAGGTTTGTCCTGGTCCTCTATAGGTCTTTGAGGCCCAAAATGTTTTTAAATCACAGGTTTTTCAGCATGTTAAGAGATGTATATTTTGACACAGTGAAGGTTCCACGGACCTCAGGGACAGCACTTGGGGGTTAAGACTCACTCCACCAGAAGCCACTAGCAAGGTTCCGGGCAGGTCCTATTGGGACTGCTCAACTGGGCTCTTCAGGAAAAGGAACTACTTTCAGATTATTGTGTCTCTATAGCTTAGCAGGAGGTCAGCCAATTGACCCATGGAATCCACTTCATTGTCCTGGGTAGAAGTGGGAGTAGGCCCAGTCTTTCATTTCTCCTCGCAGGTCTCAACAGCAGGTGAAGTCCTTCTGCCTTTTGCAGGTCCAGTAATGTTCGGAAGGTTGTGCCCAGAGATGCCACAATAATGGCTGGTACTGGCCTTTGGTTGAGGGAGACTCCTGGTCCTTCCCTAACAAATAGGAAAAAAAGTTCCCAGATAACTCTACCCACCTTTGCAGTAGATCCTGTGTGCCTTTTTCTACAATGCCCTTCTCTGCCCAAATCCCACATGGGGAAATCCTCTCCCCTTGTGCACAGTCTGGGTTCCCATCCCAGAGGTGTGTCCAGGAAAGTCAGCAACCCCTCCTCTGTGGTCAGTTCAAACCAGTTCTGAGGTTAGCTTCTCTCATATTGTGATTGGTGCTTGCCTTTCTGGGCAACAAAGACGGCCCCTGCCCAGATGTGAGCTAACATTCACTTGTGAATGGGTAGACCTCTTTGAACTGAATCAAGTTCCTGGGACAGCCCAAATGGTTATCCTACCATAGGACTACCACTGGAGCACTACACGTATTGGGATTAAAAAGTTTGGAATGTTGGAGTGTACATTTTTTAAATACTCCAGTTTGTTTTGTCATTTTCGGAGTTACTTTTCCTTGTGCACCAGTATAAGCTGAAGTAGTAATAGTAGTAATAGTAGTAGCAGTAGTAGTAATAATACTTTTTAGTCACAAAGACCAGACAAGTAATATAAAACAACTAAATATCTCATACAAGGTCATCACTTGAGCACTAAAATTACAGAATAGCAACACACATAAGTATAAAAGTTAAAAATGCAAGTATAACCTCCCCTGGAGCAGTATGCCCAGGCATGATAATTCTTGCAACCCAATACAGTATACAGATCCTTGGCCACCTTGGTTACACTGATTGACCTAAATAAATGAAGTGCAAGTGCTACAAATGCAAATCTATGCTAAAACAGATAAAAAGACAATATAAGAAGACTAAGAAAGCAATTGTTCAATCTATATCATGGTCTCCCATCTCTGAGTAAACCAGCTAAAATTTAGATTGGTGCCAGAGGGTACAAGAGCAGCATATACTACAATGGGAGCCCCAGGTCTTTCCTTATCATGCCTACTACACGCAAAAATCAATTCATGCAGAAAACCATTGCCATGCTCGTATCAAAACTAAGAATATGAAGGTAATGCCGGAACCCCAGTTTACAGCACTAAGGTTTCACTCATTTTGTTCTGGCACATTTATATAGCAGACAGCTAAATAAACCATGTTCAATGATTCCAACCTGATCTAAACATAAGGTGCAGAATTATTTGTCAGGATAGCTTATTCCTTTTACATGTGTAGCTGTTCAATGAAAGGATGCAAACCCTAAACTTAATAAACAATGTCTTGGCTCAGTATGGATTGACCTCGTCTAAGTAAACTTCAAACTTCAGAGAAGGCTTTTAAATCAAAAACCTGTCAGTAAGGTTGTCATTTATCCAAGTTCCATGAGAATTCGGCATTTATATACCCCCAAAGTAGTTCCTTCAAGAGAACTTTAAATGAAGACTTAATAGAGGAAGGGTTGATCCACAAAGCTTCCAGGCCTAGGGAATAAAGCCATTTTTTAACATGGGCCAGCCATAGGATGATCAGGTTCCTATCCAGCTTCACAAGTTCTCTGAGGCCTTGCCTATAGGTTTCCAGTTCCGAAGTAGACCAGATCCTGTCTGAATAGACTAAGGGTCTCAGCACTACCAAGTCACCAATACGATTTAAGACAATATCAAGATATATAGCTACAAGTGGAATAGACTGGGGTAAGGAAAATAAAGATCTTGCAAAGTATTCTTCTCTCATGATAGGGAAATCTAAAGAAGCCATACCATAAACCTCTGCCCCGTACAATGCATTCATCTGAGCAGCAGCATTGTACACTTCTATGGCTGGGTAAACAGCTATCTGGGAAGTGGCCCTATGCATTATTTCAATAGCAGCTGGTCTAAGCATCATGATAGCCCTACTACTCTTCTCAATATGGGCAGTCCACGATAGGGAGCAGCTTATTCTAACTCCCAAGTAATCAAAATGATTGACTTCCTCAACCAGCATACATTAATCTCTAGCCCCCTAAGATTGCAAATGTCATGGATTTTATTTAATAAATCCTGAATTCACACAGGGGTTCTCAAAACAAGCAGGGTATCATCAGCAAACAACACACTGGGGACAGAAATACCAACAAGTTTGGCAGCAATGTGTATACAGTCATTTAGATGGTTAAATACATCATTTATATACAGGGAGAAGAGTGTTGACAGAGGTCCCCAACCCTGCCAAACCCCTCAGGTGCCACTAATCCTCTCTGTTAACGCACCACTCTTGCCCCCACCTTACTTGAGCATAATTATTCTTGTGGATCTTGTTATCTCTCCAAGATCCCTACAAAGGAGGAAGGTGCCCTCATTGACACAAGAGAGTTCCAGAGACAAAGTCTGGGGCCCAGATTAAAAGCAGCCCACTGTTCAATGAAGGCAACATAGAGATGATCCTTCTGGATCCTGATATGTTTCCATAGAATCAACATGAACCTGAAGACTTGGTCCACTGTTCCAACATTGGATCTAAATCCAGCCTGGAAGGGGAAACAAACATGTTCATCAAAAATCAACTCCTGACGTTTGGCTAAGACATATTGGCAAAACACCTTTTGGAGAACATCAATTAAGCTAATAGGCCTATAATTGCCAGGATCAGATCTGGCAACCTTCTTGAAGATTGGTATACTAACAGCTCCAAGCCAAGAATCTGGAAGAAGGGCGCTTCTGACATGATAGCATTAGACAGGTTGTTTATATATGTGGCCCAAATCTCTAACTCTGAGCGATGCAGGTCACATGGAATTCAACCAAGATCAGGAGCTCTCCCAGGCTTCAAAGACACTATTGCCTTTTTGTTGTCAGCACGGGAAAAAAGTCTACGTCAAGCACCATGGTAAATGCTGTTAACCTGTGTACATGACTCAACACTACAGGGGAGCTGGTCCAGAGAAGAGGAAGAATATGGCTTAGTGACATGTTGGACCATTACTTGTTGTGGGGTATGATAACCAGTTAGGGTATGGACGTCCAGACTGCCATGGGCAATCATTTGCTAAAAAGAAGCTGTGTCTTTCCTATAAGAAGCTTCTAGCAGGCCCTGCCAATTTTGATCATCTCAGTTCTTCTTGCTAACCACTAGCACCTCCTTATAATGGTGCCTGGTCTCAAGAATCAACAGGTGGTTGAAAGATTTTATAGGAATTAACAACCAAGCTTTGGCCTGTCTGCAATTCCTAGAAAACCAAGGGACCGACTCAGTGGCATCTCTTTTCAAATTGCCTGTACCCACCTCAGCCTCAAAGAACTGACTTACAAAGCCAAACAGTTGGTCATGAATGGTAGGAATAGGAATAGCATGCGTATCAACATCCTCATAAGGTGTGAGACTGAGGCAAAAAGATCATAAATTGAAGGAAACCATGTAGGGCAAGAACACATTTTTGCCCTCTTAGAGTCCCCAACAATAACATTCTTGTATATTCTGTTCTGGTCGGTGATCTTAAACAACCCCGCTTTAAGCGTTAGATGCAGAGGAGTGTCGTTGCCTGCTACTCTTGGTTAAACAGAAGTCCTCCAGAAAATCCCATAGGTTTAGCGACAGCACTATATAATCAATTCTACTTTTCAGTGTACCTGTGTGAAACATGTAAGCTCTGTCCACATCAGAAACAACTCTACCATTACGAGCCCGCACCCTACGAACGATAGTAAGGAGAGCTAGTTGCATGGCCCTAGCAGAGCAGGATTTCAAAGGGGGAGCATTCAGTTTCAGAAAGGACTGAGCTTCATCTTCAGGTTCGGTGACTAACGTAATAAAATCCAATGTCTCATAAGTGTTTTTAAAGTTACTTGCATGAGTGAGCTTCAGTTTTACAGGACAGAGACTCCAAATGATTATCTAGAATTTTTTTTTGGGGGGAACCACTCCTAGAAGGCACACTGTAATTAAAGATGTTATACATGTTAATTATTGACCCATTGCTTGCCCTTATGGACAGCCCTAACACATCAGGAGACCCAATGGTCAGCTTCTCATTGGCCAAATTAACTAAAATGTGTACCTACATCAAAAGGCCCTCAGAGGGACAACCAGATGAAGAGGGCAGTGTACTCACTTAGTGGGTGACATGACCCAACCAATGGAGCAGTTCTAAAGCCCATGTCTCCTAGAAGGGTGAAAGAAGGAAGGAGTTGATATAATTGCCCCAATGAGGATCAGCCAGCTTGCTGCATAACCCAGCAAGATTTCAGGGAAGAAATCTGCAGCTAGCTGACAAACCCAGGTTGTTTGGCCACAGTACCCAACATGTAATCATTCCCCCTGGGAGGAACATTTGTCTCTACCTCTGACTGCAACACCTGGACTATAGTACCAACTTCATTGGGACAAATATGGAAGAATGGCTATGGATTGCAGGCATTTTACACCACTTAGGTGCGGTTTCCTTCTGGGGCCACCCTACCCCAGACTTGGACAATCATCATCCCTGTGCTGTTACAAAGTGTTGAACAACCAACAAGCCCTGTACTGTTGGTAACAGTGAGCTGGATCCCTATGCTGGTCGTTTGGAAGTCACATTTTTAAATTGCCAGTAGGCCATCTAGAATCTCACTAGAACGTATCGCAACCTCAGTGGTGTTGTGCAGTCCTTACTCTGCTGGCACTCAAAATGTCTTGCGCTATAATTGACTTGCAGCTATAATTGCTTCTTAGCCAATATAATACTTTATTGTGTAGGGACTCCCAGTTCTCAAAGCAATCTTTTCCCAACTTTGGGATGTTAGCCAACTTGAAGATGGGATAACCCCTGCTCAATTTAGCCCAAACATGACTCCCTCCATAGATAAATCTACAAGTGTCCATTGTCAATAGTAGGCCCAGGCTTAGAAATCGGCTCTGCTGGCATAGTTTGCAGAATTCGAGCACTTCGCGCTCCGCGGAGAAGCACAGAGTTCCCGAATTCCGCAATCCGCTGCTAAGTTCGTTTGCACGTACAAGTTTGGGTTTTAGTGCTCTCTCGAAAGCACTACGATACTCCCGGTCCGCTAGCGAGCGCAAGACTTTGCGTTCAATCGCACTGTTTCTGGCTGCGCGTGCAAGACCTTGCATTTATCGCACTACTTTCCGCTTTGACAGCAGCCAAAACAGTCCCTCTCATAGTCAAAAAGTAGTTTTTGAGTGGATTTTTTTCTCCAATGGACCCTTCAAGTTGTTTTTTAGATTGAGAAGTCTTTTTTTTCAAACAGGAAGGAAGTGGCCCAGAGACTCAAACTTCCTGTACCTGCCCAGCAGGCTCTTCCCAGTGCTTTGTCCATCTCCTGGTCACATGCTGGGGCATGCCTCAATATTTCTTTGTGCTTTGATTTGATTTTATAGTGGAGTGTCATTTTCTACATGATTGTAACATGTCCAATATTATTTTACTATGTGGCCTAGATTTCTAAAGGGCCATCTAGCCAGTAGGCCCAGTACTACTAGCAATCAGTGCATGAAATAAATATCTCAGTGGTATATGTTTTTAAAACTTAATTTTGGGCAGGGATTTCATTGGATTAAATTAAAAATGTTGGCTATTTTTGCATTTCATTTTGTTTGCAAAAAGTGTATATGTTGTATGGTAATATTGGTAGTATTTGATCGCATAGGAGGATGTGTATACTGTTATAGCTCAGTTAATCTTCATGTTTTGTCTTGCTGAATTAATGTTAGTATTTTCTTCAGTGTTACTACCATGCCTCCTTATGGCCAGTGTGTGCCTGTGTGTGCATGTGTGTGTGTGTTTGTCACCGTCCACTGTTTGTCTTTTTTCTCTATGCTGTGTGGCCAGGGGCCATTTTGTGTAGTCTTTGTCCATAGGCTTGCATGTGTTCTTTGTTCTCCATGCCTCCTTGTTTGCAGTTGTTGTTTGACCATGTGGCTGGCAGCCATTTTGTCCATCCAGCCAGTAACTCTTTACCATAGACTTGCATCAGTCTATGACTTGGGTCAGTAAGAGCCCTCCTTCCTGCTGGGACCGCAAGTTAGCGGTCTAGTGTTAGGAAGACGATTTTGGGCTGGGCCTCGTTCCTGCAGGCATAAATGTGCCGGAAGGAGCGACCGCGCAACGGGCGCGACAAAGGCAAGCCCGTCTGCGCCCGTCCGCGCCCGACCAGGCCCTGGGGCCAGAAATGCTGCCCTTTTTCACAGTTGTGCAGTATCTAGGGGAGAGGAAGAATATAGTAAACCATTGCCTAAACCTACTAACAATATAGTATCTAAGCCTTTAAGGAAGGGTGGACCTATTTGGACCTGTGAAACTTGTAATTGGGATATTCAAGTCCCCATAGAGGCAACAACGGTAAGAAATCAAGACATTAAGCCGGCAGGGTTGGGAGAGAAAAAAATTAAACAGAAGGCATTTTATAATTACAGCTTTCAGTATGCCTTAATAAATGCTAGGTCCCTTCCCAAACATAAACAGGAAATCTGCGAAATGATCGATCATTGGCAGATTGATTGTCTATTTATTACTGAAACCTGGGGTAAAGTAGAATCGGACCCAGATTTTATTGTCGCCTCTCCACCAGGTTTTACCTTCTACAGACTTGATAGACCTCAGAACAGGGGGGGTGGTCTGGCCATTATCTATAGGTCTACGTTGGCATGCACATGCATTAGTTCCTCTACAGAATCGTGTGAGGCAATGACATTTACAATTTCTCAAAACAGTGAGGTACTACTAGAGGGTCTGTTGATATATCGCCCACCAGGACCGACTAAAAATTTTCTACAGTCTTGGCCTAAGCTAATAGAACCTATGGTTCTGTCTTCAAAAGCTGTGATATTGGGCGATTTTAATATGCACTTTGATGAGACGTCAACTCCTAAGATCCGTGAATTCATTGACTTCATGGAGGCCCTGGATTGGACCTCCAGAGTCTCGTCAGCCACCCATATTGCAGGGCATATTCTGGATGGGGTGTTTGTACGAGCTACTCAACAGGTGGAGGTAACCATGATACAGTTGAGTTGGACGGATCATCATCTGCTGAAATTTAAACTCGCCTCAAAGAATGTTGGGGCTGCTAACGTGGAAAAGAACAAGGTAGTCAGGTTATGGAAACAGGTTAAAGTAGAGGAATTAGACCCAGCTTTAGAAGCTGGCTGCGATAAGGCTAAAGCTATGGCCTTGCCCCTGATTGATAGCTTTCTGAAAGGAGTGGAAATGGCCATGGAAGAAATGGTACCTCCTGTAATTAGAAGACCCAATAGTCAGAAGAAACCAGGTCACCCTTGGTTTACAAAAGACCTCAAACTCCTTCAAAGAAAGTACCGACAGCAGGAAAGGCGGTGGAAACTTAATCCAGTACCTGAGGAAAGGGTGGCCCTTAAGTCCACCCTAAAGGCTTATAAAGCAGCACAATTTATGGCTAAATCTAAATTTTATACTACCAAAGTAAAGGAGGCAATTAATGCCCCCGGGGAACTTTTTAAGACTATTAAGGCCCTAACTGTCCCCATGAAGCCGGCTGGCCTAGAAAACTCTCAGGATTTCTGTGACAAAGTTGCTTTTCATTTTGAAAATAAGATATTGCAAATACATAGCAACTTTGATACCCAGATCATTCCCGAAGTATTACCCCCCACGATAACAGAGAGTGCTACAGCAGATGGTCAGTCACTAATGTCATATTTCCAACCCCCTTCCATGGATACTATCAAAAAGAAGATTCTTGAAATTAAATCTGGCTCTCCTCTTGATCCGTGTCCTCCTTCTATTTTTCACTTGGTTCCGGATTTAATGGCACGGATGTTGGTCCCCATTTACCAAGAGGTAGCTATGTCTGGGGAGTACCCATCTATCTGGAAGGAAACGATAGTAGTACCCCTCAAGAAAAAACCAGAGGGGGATAATCAGGACATGAGTAACTTGCGGCCAATAGCGCGTCTCCCGTTTTTGGCAAAGATTTTAGAAAAAAATTGGAACTCTGAATTGATTGAGTTTTTAACAAAAGCGGAGGCTCTTGATATCTCCCAACACGGGTTCAGAAAAGGGCATAGCACTGAAACTGCCCTAATCTCTTCCTCTGATACTATTCGAAGGATGGTTGATGAAGGCAAGGGGGCCGTTTTGGTTCTTTTAGATTTATCTGCAGCCTTCGACACTATCTCTCCTACATTATTAATGTCCCGTTTGCATCATGTGGGGTTGAGGGACCAGGCGCTTAAACTTTTGAAGTATTTTCTTACAAATAGATGGACCACAGTTAGCTGTGGTGATTTTAAAACTATGCCTTATCTTCTGCCGTGTGGGATTCCTCAGGGATCTTCCCTCAGCCCCACATTGTTTAATGTGTATGTAGCGCCTTTGGCTAGCCTAATTCGTACTTTTGGCTTCATTCCATCTTCTTATGCTGACGACTCCCAGCTTATTATTCCTATTAATCAGCCATGGGAGGAGGTTGCAGATCGGTTCAGTAATTGTATGTTGGCAGTGAGTAAATGGATGAAGACCAATTGGCTAAGAATGAATGCCACCAAAACTGAAGTTTTATGTTTTGGACCTGGAAAGAATTTATGGAACTCACTGTGGTGGCCCTCTGAATGTGGTAACTGCCCTGTGTCCACTACTGTTACCAGAACCCTAGGCATCTTGTTCGACGAACATCTGTCTTTTAAAAAACTGATTAATCATGTGGTAAACATCAGTTTATGGTCAATTAAAATGCTCAGAAAAATCTTCCCCTATCTGTTACATGAATGGAGAGTATCTGCTATCCTGGCATTGGTGATGTCCAAGATAGACTACTGTAATGCACTGTTCCTTAATTTGGATAAGGGGCTGATTAAAAGACTCCAATTAGTTCAGAATTCCGCTGTCAGGGCGGTCCTTAATCTCCCGCGATGCATATCAGCTAGAGAGAGTCTCAGGAAATTACATTGGTTACCAGTGGTGCAGCGTATCCAGTTTAAGTCGCTCTGTCTTACTTTTAAGGCAGTTCATGGAACAGGACCACAGTACTTGACTTCCAGACTCCTCCTGCGTGTACCTAAAAGAAGCTTGAGGTCTTCCCAAGCTCACTTGATTCAGGTCCCTCGTACACATAAAGCCAAATGGGGAGACAGAGCTTTTAGAGTGGCTGCTGCCAGAGGATGGAACTCTCTCCCTCAGAATATTAGGCATGAACCAGGTTATATGAAATTTAGGAAAATGGTAAAAACTTGGCTCTTTCCTCGTTAACTTTTTTGGTACATTAAGATCAGGGTTTTTGATTTATTTTGTTTCTGTTTCTTTTATTGGATGTTTTTCTATCTTTCTTATTCCCGTTATTTTCTTATTCTCTTTTTATTTTTTTACCACGTGCTTTCTTCCCAGCGCTTCGATGCTCTTTGAGTAAGAACGCGCTCTATAAATCTCGAATTACATGACATTGCATGTGTTTTTTGTTTGCCATGCCTCCTTGCTCCTTCTTATTGTTGTTTGACCATGTGGATGATAGCCATTTTGTGCATGCAGCCAGTGTTACTTTGCCATAGGCTTGCATACGTTCTTTCTTTGTTCCCCATGCCTCCTTGCTGTTGTTGTTTGACCCTGTGGCTCGCAACAATTTTGTCCATCTAGCCAGTGTCTCTTTGCCAGAGGCTTGCATGTATTATTTGTTTGCCATACCTTCTTGCTCCTTGCTGTTGTTTGACCATGTAGGTTGCAGCAATTTTGTTCATCTAGTCAGTGTCTCTTTGCCAGAGGCTTGTATGTATTATTTGTTTGCCATGCCTTGGTGCTCCTTGCTGTTGTTTTACCATGTGGCTGGCAGCCATTTGTGTCTATCCAGCCAGTGTGTCTTTGCATAGGCTTACCGACAAACATTGTTAATTATTGATCATTTGTTTATTTCAAGTTTCTATTTTTTTTTTAGTTTCTATTTTATTTATTTTATTTTTTAATTTTTTTACATGTGTTTAGATTTGTTTACATTTTTAATATTTTATTTCATTTTATTTAATTCAGCATTTTGTCTCCAACGATCCACATCCTTTCCTCCATCCATCCTTCTGTCCACCAAAGGCACACAGCTGCACTACAGCATTTAGTTTCGTTAGTAATTCCATTTCCTCCTGGACACGCTGGCTGTGGCACACTGCAGGCAAATCAGCAGCATTATAAATTTTTTAAGGATTATTTAATTTCACCTAAACCACCTTCCACCGCAGGTTTTTTAAAGGATTATTCCATTTACCCATGTACCTCCCTCTGACTACCACAGGTGTCTCCTTTAAAACAGATGGAGATAAAGCAAAGAGCTATAACTGCATGTTGTGCTGCCTTATTTGAAATTACATTTTATGGTGTAGTGGTGTGGTTTGACTTTACAATGTTTGATTAAATTGGTATTTATTACATAAGTAACCAACTGCACTAAGATTGCATTTGGTTGCTTTTAAGTGCACAAGAGAAGAGACCTCACATCACTCCCAGTACTGCCAAAGAGAAGGCCTTACAGCTACTTCAGTCCTCCAAACACTTTCAGTTGGGCATCCTCGTGCCACTGCTGACTTAAAGGACTTAAAGCTTAAGATGGTCCACAAGAAAGGTGGTCCCAACAAAATGGTAAGTGAGAAGAAGTAGCTTTTAAGCAGTGGCGTGCCAATGGCAACCTTTTTCAGGAGATGTGTGCCTGTCACACTGGCCTCTGGGGAGGAACCTGGGAGTGCACTCCAGCATGAACAGCACCACTTTAAACTAACCCCAAGACCATGTCTGTCAGTGAATTAGCCACCGCAATCATGACGATGCCGACAAGAAGTGACATTGAATTGGATTTTTCCCTTTCGCAAAGTAGTACGCAATCATTTCAGGAAGCAGTGCAAAGTGGACAGCAGCCACAGCCATTAATAGTAGATCTTCCCGAAGTTGGAGCAGAACAGGAGGTTGAGATTCCTGCTGAGCAAGAACCTCCTCTTCTAGAATCAGTGGCTCCCAGATCTCCAGCAAGAACAAGGAAGGGTACTACTCCACCATCTTCTCCAAGCACCAGTTCTATTGACGATGATAGGGACATGGAGTGGACTCCGGAAGAGTCTGGGAGATGCCAGGAGAGGCATGGGAAAAGAAAAGTTCCAGAAAGCCCTAGAATCATGGAAGTGGATGATGATGAGTAGGATGATGATGACAAGCGAGTCATTGGGGGAGCTGGTACAGAGGAGTCCGACTTTACTATACAACCTACTCTGTGGGATGTGGCACAGGCAGCATCACCAGCTCCCATATTTGTAAGGTCCCAGCAGGGACCTGCACCAACCTGTTCCTCATCAGAAGTATGCACTGCAGAGATGCAATCAACTCAACCTCCTACCTCCAGTGCTTCTTCAGGCATTGGCAGTGGCCCCATAAGAAAGTACTCCTCCACAGTTTGGGACTTTTTTACGGTTAGCAAACAAGAGAACATTGCAATATGCTCCATTTGCCATACAAGTGTTCGTTGAGGTAAGCCTGGTTCACATCATGGTACTGGAGGCCATGGGACCCATATGAGAAAACATCATACAATTCGGTTATGATGAGCACCTTAAAAAAATGACTCAATGTGGATGCAATGGTGAAGGTGAGGGGAGCCAGGAAATATCAGCTACAACTGGTCAAATCACAGTGGAAGGTGAGGAAGAAGAGGGTGACATCCTCATGAAAAGCAGCCCAGTCCCCAGCAGTGTGCCAGAATCACCCGCCTCAGCGACCTCATAATGGCACAGGAAGAGTCAGAGTCCTATGGTAACACCATGGCATACTTTAACTGTAGCACAACGCGCATTGAGTCTATTACTGCCTACATCTCAAAAGTTGCCTGCGTCAGTGGCCACACAAAAGAAGAAATCTAGGGTACAATTATGGGGATGTTTAGACAGGAGGGGCTCTATGACCGCAACCACCTAATGGTGGGAACAATGGGAAGCTGGCAAAAATGCTTGCGCTGGACCTCCTCCCTTTTTTCTTTTGTGGAAGGAGTGTGATTCTTAGAGTTTGTGGCAGCCATCTCCCCAGAATGGAAGGTTCTGAGTCAGACCTATTTTGCCAGAGTTGTTGTACCAGTGCTGTATCACGGTGTGCTGAAATTGGTTGGGCAAGTTTCACAGCAAAGTGTAGTCTATACTATCCACCTGACGACAGGCATGTGGACCAGTTGTCAGGAGACTGTTTACATGTGCATCACTGCACACTGGATCTCTGTGAAGATAAAGCAAAAGCTATCTGCAGGTCTTTGCCCTGAAGAAAGTTTTAAGAGCGTTCTGTGGCATGCAGCAGTAGCCATATTTGCCATGGAGAAATCACACACAGCTGCAAACATCTAGGACGATTTTAATAGCAAGGTGTCTGAAAGGCTGCAACTCAGATGTCTCTGAATTGCATTTGTTGTCATGGACAATGGCGGTAACATTGTCAAGGCCATGGCAGATGGTGGCAATTTCAGGGTCCTGTGTGTACCACACTGCATCAACCTAGTTGTGCAAGACTTTAAAAAAAAAAAAAGACATAGTCAGCAACATACTGACAACCAGCAGACATATCTGCACTCTATTCAGCCATTCATTTAGAGCCAGGAAACATCTGCAGATTATTCAGCATGGAAACAGAGTACTAGTTAAAGCCCTGATACAGGAGGTGCCAACACGTTGGAACTCAACCTATTATATGTTTCAACATCTGAGCAGTACATAGAGATCAATGACTATGTTATTCTAAGAAGAGGGGATGCAAGTAGAAAAGCTATGACCATGGATGCGGACAAATGGGGCCTAGCAAATGCCTGATGCTGCTCCCTTTTGAGGTTTTCACACAGGAAGTTAGTAAGGGGGACAGTACAAGGGACCAACCTATGCCATTGTTGCATCTGCTACAGGACCAGCTAAAGAAGGTATCTGAAAGGTTTGCATTCGGAGGTGTGAACGAAAACCCACAAGTGCAGGGCTTGGTTGAAAGCCTAAGCTATCTCTTGATTTGTAATGCAGGGCTGCTAAATAATATTATCAAGTCCAAAGAGTACATCTGTGCCACCCTACTTGATCCAAGCTACAAAACAATATTTCCTCCTTCATTCCTTCTTCTGAAGGGGGTGTTTCAAAATACAAGAGGTGGATTGTTGAGCAACCCAAAGAATTGGAAGAAGAATGGCTGGAACTTAGGCCCATATTTATACTTTTTTAGCGCCACATTTGTGTCAATTTTTTATGCAAAAGCAGTGCAAATGCGGCACTAAAAAAGTATAAATATGGGCCTTAGAGCCCCATTCTGTGGTTCTGGGGTCTGCCTTCATGTTCCAGAGAGGGCAGTCTTATCTCATAGCAACCTACACCAGCAACAAGAACGCCGGCAAAAACAGCATCAGAAGAATCAGACCCAATCTCTGCAATTGGCTTGGTTTCAAGTAGCAGGTCTTAAGTCCAGTGCAGATGTGAAGTCATAAGAGGTTGAGCAAGTGGCAGCACCAATGACACTTCAGAGGATGTTCCAGGAGTATCTGGATGACCCAAAAGAGGTGTATGTGGATCAAAACCCATTGGTGTACTGGTATGGGAAAATGCACCAATGAGGATGAACTTTGCTCCCCGGACTGAGTATGCCAGTGCCACCATAGACTTTTTTAATTATTTCTCATTGAACTTCTTTCTGTGCAACAAAAAAAAAAGAACGCTAGTGGAGCATTATATTTGTGTCAGATCTATGCTGCCCTGCAGTTTTGTAGTCACATATTATATGGCCCAATTGGAGTTGGACTAGTGTGCAGTGAAAAAGCCCCCACATTCACTTCAGTACATTGGAGATGATGCCTACCTCCTTTACATTCATTGCCTATCCTTTGTCAACATTTCCTAACAGGGCTGCCCCAGAAGATCATTGATTAAAAGACTGCCAGTGCTAATGCCAAATTCCAATGTGTTGCTACTTGCTACCAATGGAGGAGATATTATTTTTTTCAACCACCATGCTTAGATTGGAAGAGGTAACTACTAACTATTGCACCAATGAGTGGTGATGTATTGAGTGATTGTAAGTGATGACTGATGATGTATGTGGTGGCTGACAGGGAGGGAAGATATTCAACAAATTTGTAAACTTGATTCTGATGATTTGCAGATAGGTGATCATTTTTTCTTGAAAGTGATTGATCTTTCAAGCTTAGTGAAATGTACCTGCAGGGTTCTCTCCTTTTTTCCGGATCCTCAGAACAGACCAGTCACTTCAGTTGCCAAACACAAATCTACACAAAATATTCCAGTTCTCTTTCTCTATTTGTTAATCAACAGCAGTGCACTAATGACATTACAGGTCTACCATGCTTGTTTTGGGACTGTGATCGAGTTCCTCAGAATCAGGACGAGGAGGGTGGAAGGACTTAGGTTAGGACTAACTCAACAGTTAGAAGGAGAAGGTTATCGACTTCAAAGAGGAACCATGATGATGGTGAAGACTCTGAGGCCTAGAACTCACTCAGCTCTGTGGACTGGCGAGAGTTGAGTTGGTGGAAAATGCTGCTTAGTATGTGTTTGCTGTAATGCTGGCTCAAAAGTCAAACACCTGTTATGTTCTTGCTCTGTCTCTGAGTCTTCTTGGTACACTACTCACTCCTCATGAAGCTTACAGTGCTTCCTTTTGTCCTTCTCCTTTACTCTATAATACAGTTACAGTTTTTTCAATATGCAGGCCTTCTCCTAGTTCTCTCCTGCACAAACAAAACTTGGCGAAAGCTCAGGACTCCAGCTTACCTACGGACAAGTTCAACCAGTCACCCAAGAGTGTTGGACATTTCAAGAAGAATGGAGATGCACCACCCAGTTTGGCAATACAGTATAATATTCCTTTTAACAGTCAGAATTCTTAGAACTGGGTGGGTTAACTTCAATTCTCCGTAATTTGTATTTTTCAAACCTAAAAGACATAAAATATAGAGATATATAGTATCTTGGGTCTCTCTGGGGCAGAAGGACTGTTTGCAATAAATTTAAATGAACTGTATCATACTTTTCCTTTTCACAACGGATTGATGATGGTGTGCTGCTCGGCTCCCAGATAAATATTGTCATGGTTTCTTTTGTATAGTGTTAGTCTTTGTCACACCTTTCCACAAATCCCCTTTCCCATCCATTCATTGAACCCCTAACCCTCTTCCCCCAGGCTGTGTGATTTATTGAGGTGTGGCTTAATTTTACACCATAAACGGACCACACACTTGCCGGAGTGAGGGGGGGAAACGACACCAAGTTACTACTTGGCCTTCTATTACCTGAGAAATATTCCACACTGGCCCCATCAACTTCATCATTCAGGCCTTGTGTTGTGTGCTGTGTAAACGCTTAACCATGTCCAACCACTCTTGACTCTGAGCCCATTTTTCCTTACTCCATGATTTCATTTCCTAGGTTTCGTTTTCAAATACTAGCTGCTCACCATTGCTCAGAAGTTGATGTTGCTAGTTTTTATTATCATATCTGGTCTTCTTATTTGTGTGTCAAATATTGTCACTGTGGTAGTCTGGTCTCAATCTTCCTAAAGTTATGATATAATTTGACCAACTAACTTTCTGTTTTCTTTCAAATCTAGTTGACAGTGAAGGAAAACCCTTTGATTAATCCTGCAGTTGGAGTTTGCATGGTGGTAGTGGTATCTCTTGTCTTCCCTGTTAGCATAGCAACGTTGGCAGCTGGCCATGGTGCCGGCGATGTAGTGGCCGGATGGCTGGGGCTGGCGTGCTGATGAGCTGGGTCCTGGGCCTGGGGCAGCTATTTCACCCTCTTCCTCCTCCAGGACCACCAGCCACCAGTTTTTGGCCTGGATGTTTTCCAGCTTCTGCAGCCCCAGAGGGGTCACTATCCCCTGCCTGGTTGGTGGTCAGTCAGAAGGAGTAGCTATATTGAGAAAATAAAAAATAAAAAAGACAAATTGTAAACAATGCTCAGAACAAACACTTCTTCAAAAATAGGTAGTAGGTGACACAGTAGCACTACATTGCCGGTTCCCTAGGGACATTGGAATTTGATGTAAAGGATAGTCAAAGGGCCAATTTTATTAATTTACCCACATATGTCTCACAAAAAAACACTTACTTTCTGATGGATACACCTACCTGTGGATTCCTCACCAAAAGAATTCTCCCCTCGCGCCAGCCTTGGACGGAAAGTTCTTCTAGCTCTGCACGTCGACGATGACGTCACAATCGCCCGACTCCACGCGACGCCACATGACGTCATCTAGGCAATAAGAAGGCAACGTCGACGTGCAGACGTCAGTTCCCTTTTTTCCGTGCCAGAATAACGGTTAATTCTTCGAGGCTCACAGGGAGCTACTGTTTCCAACAGCGGTTACGATGTCGCAGCCTAGAAAATCCGGCTTTAAACCTTGTAGCCAGTGCGGGGGTCGGATGTCGGTTACCGACCCCCACGAAAACTGCCTTTGGTGTCTTAGTTCTGACCATGAGGTCGAGGCATGCGGTTCGTGCCAACGCATGAACCCTAAGGCACTTAAGGAGAGGGAGGCAAAGTTATTCATGGCCCGGTCCAGGAAGAAGAAGGAGAAGCGTCATAGGAGGGAGTCTACGTCGAGATCCTCAAGGTCTCGTCACCACCATAGTGACTCTCGGTGCCGTCATGGATCTCGGCGCCGATCGAGCAAGAGGCGGTCCAGATCTAGATTGGCTTCTCCGTCGGCTCGGCGTCGGGCAACGTGGGAGATAAGCCCGACCGTCACCCCTCCACCTCCGACGACCCCGACGTCACCTGGGTCGGTCTTTGAGGTCGAGCCTCCCCAGAGACCTGGGAGTTCTCCTGGCCAGGAGTTACCTGGGCCTTCTTCGGCAGCTTTGCCGGCACCGGTGCAGCAGCAGTACCCGGCTTTCCCGATTCCGGGATCGGATCCTGCAGCGTTTTTAAACGCTATGTAGAACATCTTTGCTTCCTTGACGCCGGGTGGAAGTCGTGCAGGTCCGTCTGGTCCTTTGGCCTATGACTTGGGTGTTCCGGCGTCTTGCAAGTCGGCGCCGTTCACCCCGTTTATGTCTGCTGCATCTGAAGCGGCGCCGATGTCTACGACGTCGCTCAAGATGGCTACACCTGTTACGGCGCCGTCGGATTCGCCTCGGATCCGATCGACGTCCAAGAACGCTTTGGAGCCGGAGCCTCCGGCTTCGGACGAATCCGAGGTTCGGCACCGACGGAGATCTTCGGCGTCGGCCGACGCCTTGTCGACTCCAGGCTTGGAGTCAAGACTTAGATCAAGGCGCCTGGCCCTTCGTCTCTTGGAGGAGGACGAGTATGCGAGGCAGCACCTGGAGGAAGGAGAAGTTGTAGAGCCCTCAGGTGACTTCCAGGGTCTGGACTCAGCTAGTGGCCTTGACACTATCCCGGAATGGGATCTAGCTTCCCCTGGAGAGGTCACAGAGGAAGCAGCTTCTTTCCATAAAGTCGTACGTAAGGCTGCAGACTTTTTGGATATTACTCTTCCTACCGCGGAGGTTAGGAGAAATTTACTGACAGAGGTCCTCCATCCGACATCTACTTCTGCTGAGCCTCTTCTTCCATTCAATGAGGCTCTGCTGGACCCTATTAAGGATATTTGGATGAAACCTGTATCCACCGCTGCGGTCAACAGAGCGGTGGCTCGGCGTTACCGGACGGCACCTGGGGATCCGGTGTTTCTTTCCAGGCAGCCAACTCCGGAGAGCCTTGTGGTCCAAGCTTCATGTTCCTCCAGATCCTCGTCTGGTTCGTTTCCTGGGGTTCCTGCTGATAGAGAGTCGAAAAAGATGGACCATACTGCTAAAAAGAAATTTTCATCGTGCAGTATGGCCCTGAAATCTTCCAATGCTACATGCATACTGGGACGTTACATACATGCCCTTATGGAAGAGGCAAAGGGCAATCCTAATGTGTCACAGGAGATGCTGCAACTCTTTTCGGATGCTCAAGTGGCTGCGACGCAAGTAATCCAGTCTGGTTTGGACACTTCGGACTCAGTGGCTAGGGCTTTGGGCACGACCATAGTCTCTAGGAGGCAGCCTTGGCTTAGATCATCGGGCTTCTCGACGGACGTGCAGGCTACGCTACTTGATCTTCCATTTGATGGGGAAAAGCTATTCGGTTCTAAGGCTGACTCAGCCTTAGAACGTTTTAAAGAGAGCAAAGCGACAGCTAGATCCTTGGGACTCCAGTCGTCGGCCTCATCCTCCTTTAGAGGCTTTAGGAAATTTAAAGGATTTGGTTGTGGTTCCTTTCGAGGAAGACTGCAAGGACCACAACAAACTGCTTCTACCCTGCCTTACAGATCCTTCAGGGGCAGGGGCAGAGTCCGTACGAGAGGAGCCTCTTCCTCTTCCTCGGGAGGGGTGCAGCAAGGAAAGCAGACTTACCCTTTTTCTTCCAATGTGGGAGGTCATAACATCAGACTCCTGGGTCATCGACATTGTGAAGAGGGGGTACGCTCGGGAATTTCCTCCCACCCTCCCTCCCCGCCCATCCTTCTGTTCGGAAGACCATTTTCTCCTGTTACAGCAGGAGGTATTATCCCTATTACAAAAAGGTGCAATAGAGTTGGTTCCCGAGCAAGAGAGGGGTCAGGGGTGCTATTCAAGATACTTTCTGATTCCCAAGAAGGATGGTCGGCTGAGACCGATTTTGGACTTGAGGATTTTGAATTGGTTCCTCAAACAGGAAAAGTTCAAAATGCTGACCCTCTCACAGGTTCTTTTGGCATTGAACGAAGGAGACTGGATGGTGTCGGTCGATTTGCAGGACGCGTATTTTCATATTCCGACCCTCAGATCGCACAGGAAGTATCTCCGTTTTGTGGTGGGATCACAACATTATCAGTTTGCGGTCCTCCCGTTTGGTCTTACTTCAGCACCTCGAGTCTTCACGAAGGTGATGGCGGTGGTAGCAGCAGAGCTCAGAAGAAAAGGGATCGCTGTGTTTCCCTATCTGGACGATTGGTTGATCAAAGCCAGTACTCCAGAGCTCGTGCGGTGCCATCTCCAGTCGACGACTCAATTGTTGTACGACCTGGGGTTTTCAGTCAATGTACCCAAGTCTCACCTGGAGCCCTCTCAACGCCTCCTGTTCATAGGGGCAGTATTGGACACAACATTAAATCGGGCCTTTCCTCCGCCACAGCGGGTTCAGGACATACAGGCTTTGGTTCCAATGTTTCGAAATGGAGCGGTAGTTCCAATCCTCAAAGTCCTTCGTCTGCTCGGTCTGTTTGCTTCTTGCATACTTTTGGTCACTCATGCACGCTGGCACATGAGGGCTCTCCAGTGGTGCGTCCGCAGGCAGTGGTTTCAGCACAAAGGGGATCTCGAGGACTCGATAAAGATCTCCAGAGACACTGCTATGGATCTTCAATGGTGGGCAGCGGTCGACAAACTGTCTCAAGGAAGGTCGTTCTCGCTACCCCCACCAGTGGCCTCAGTGGTAACGGATGCTTCCACTCTAGGGTGGGGAACTCATCTGGGGGACCTGGAGATCAAAGGCCTTTGGTCTCCAGTAGAACAGAGATTACACATCAATCTGTTAGAATTGCGGGCAGTACGGCTGGCACTCAAAGCCTTCCTCCCTTCCATTCGCGGTCAGTCAGTCCAGGTTCTAACGGACAACATGACCGCGGTGTGGTATATAAACAAACAGGGAGGAGTGGGGTTGTATCTTCTCTGCAGAGAAGCTCTTCGACTCTGGTCCTGGCTTCAGGACCACAAGATCTGCTTGATTGCACATCATTTGGCCGGAGTCCTGAATGTGCGTGCAGACATTCTCAGTCGACACATCTCGGTCGACCACGAGTGGCGTCTTCATCCAGATCTAGTTCTGTATATCTTCCAGATGTGGGGATATCCACAAATAGATCTGTTTGCAACTCAAGAGAATGCGCAGTCCACTGTTTTGCAGTCTCCAGTATCCGGTGCAAGGAGCTCTGGGGGACGCGTTTCAGATGTCCTGGAAGGGTCAGTTGCTTTACGCGTTTCCCCCCCATACCCTTGATTCCTCGAGTTCTCAGGAAAATCCGCCAGGACTGAGCTCAAGTCATCTTAATAGCTCCGGACTGGCCGAGAAGGGTGTGGTATTCGGACCTACTCCAACTCTCTCAATGCCCTCCGCTCCGTCTCCCTTGCAGGGTGGACCTCCTCTCGCAGTCGCAGGGGCAGATTCTACACCCCCACCTCCAGAGCCTGCATCTTCATGCCTGGAGATTGAACGGGGCAATCTGAGTTCCTTTTCTCTCCATCCAGATGTGGTGGAAGTTATTCTATCGGCCAGGCGACACTCCACCAAGTCAATCTATGCAAATCGTTGGGCTAAGTTTACAAGCTGGTGTGGAGAGAATAGTTTAGATCCTTTAGGAGCTGGTTTATCTGACATTTTGTCATTTGCGCTCTTTTGCACAGAAAGATTTTTCAGTTGCCACTGTTAAGGGTTATCTGTCTGCACTATCTGCTTTTCTGTGCCTTCCTGATCAACCATCCTTTAAATCACCAATTGTTTTAAAGTTTCTAAAGGGACTCACTAATAAGTATCCGCCCACGCCATTCGTTATGCCTCAGTGGGACCTTAACTTGGTTTTAACTTTTCTTATGGGGGCCCCGTTTGAACCCATGCACTCTTGTTCTTTACGGTTTCTAGTATTTAAAACTGTTTTCCTGGTGGCAATAACATCTGCCAGAAGGGTTAGTGAGCTTCAGGCTCTAACTGTAGAAACCCCATTCCTTTCCTTCTTCAAGGACAAAGTGGTGTTGAGGACCAAGGCGGCTTTCCGAAGGTTGTTACACCCTTTCACCGGGGGCAGTCAATTACTCTCTCTTCCTTTTACCCTCCACCTCACCCATCCAAGGAGGAAGAGAGGCTCCACCGGCTGGATCCGCGAAGAGCACTGAGCTTCTACGTCGCCAGGACGAAAGAGTTCAGACAGGATGAACAGCTCTCCGTTGGGAAGAGGAAAGGTAGAGCGGTCCACAAGAGAACGCTATCCAGGTGGGTCATTC
Source organism: Pleurodeles waltl (assembly GCF_031143425.1). Classification (NCBI taxonomy): domain Eukaryota; kingdom Metazoa; phylum Chordata; class Amphibia; order Caudata; family Salamandridae; genus Pleurodeles; species Pleurodeles waltl. The sequence goes on along the minus strand of NC_090443.1, from coordinate 404,233,826 downwards.
TATGTATTAAGATCTGCTATTCTTTGGTGAAGAGAGATCCACCTGTGGGGCTTTGTGCCCATTCCACCAGGGCCAAAGCAGCTTCATCGGCTTTGGCTAGAGGTGTTCCTGTGGCTGACATCTGCAGGGCAGCGACCTGGGCATCCCTCCATACTTTTGCCAAGCATTACTGTTTGGACTCTGAGGTCAGGAGGGATGGCCATTTTGCTCGCTCGGTGCTGCAAGATTTCTTGGTTTGACCATTCGGGCACCCACCACCGGAGGTTATACTGCTTGGGGACTCTATTCTTTTGGTGAGGAATCCACAGGTAGGTGTATCCATCAGAAGAATAAGTTACTTACCTTCGGTAACGCTTTTTCTGGTGGATACAGTAACTACCTGTGGATTCCTCACGGTCCCACCCACCTCCCCGTTGCCTGACTGGTCAAACCAGGATCTCTTTGGGTGCGCATCCTTGGACTTGTATATATATATGTATATAGCTTTCACATGCATATGGTTGTATTCATTGTATATACTTTTCCTTTGCAATCTAAGATAGTGAAAAGGACATTTTGGGCTGGAGTTGTACATATAAATATTTATTTATTTCTACCTCGAATTGAGCATTCATAACTGTGATATATATTTTATTATATTAAATGTTTTATTTTTGTCTATTCTGAGATTAGTGTGTGCTCTTTAGGTTTAACCTGTTCGCCTCTATGGCACGTAAAAATTGTGATAACTGACGTCTGCAAGTCGACGTTGGCTTCTTATTGCCTAGATGACGTCATATGGCGTCGCGTGGAGTCGGGCGATTGTGACGTCATCGTCGACGTGCAGAGCTAGAAGAAATTTCCGTCGAAGGCTGGCGCGAGGGGAGAATTGTTTTGGTGAGGAATCCACAGGTAGTTACTGTATCCACCAGAAAAAGCGTTACCGAGGGTAAGTAACTTATTCGTTTGGTAGAAAAGAAATAAGGCAAAATAACACCAGATTAAAAAAAAAACCATTTATTTCTTTTACAGGCTTTTCTAGTAACTAAAGAGACACTATTAGTGGAAAAATAACAATGAATTACCTCTCATTTATGACTAATGAATTATACACTATGGAGTACAAGTTGTGCCAAATTAATAGAGGCATGCTAGTCAGTGCTTTGAGTTCTTTGCTACTGTCTACAACTGGGGCAGTTGAAGTTGACAATTATCTATCTTTAATTGCAATGGACCTGCTCTTCCGCAAATGCCTTTATTTTAGTTTCTACCCTGATTCCAAAGAGGCAGATGAATAAATAAGATGAGTCACACACGTCATGTATAAAATGTGGATATATTTATCCTGTCTGCCATAAGTAGATGGTGGGGAAAACGATGCACTGCACTACAGGGAAAGAAAATGGCTATATAGATTGTAATTGGCATGTTCGCCATAGAGTATCCCTTACGCCAAACTTGAAATCAAATTTGGCACTTACTAGTCCCACTTTACTCACTGGCCTTGCCCAACACCACAAATTCTTTTCAACAAATTCATTCTCTGGGTAGTAAGGAAAGGAATCTTGACTTACTCTACTACAGAGTAAGGCAGAGGGATTAGGCAGGTACGTAGAGCATTTGCTATAGAATAGAGGGGTGACACTGATCATCGATTATTTTTCCCTAAGCTTTTGCTAATTCAGTCACTGTATAGATGAAAGTCTAAAGAGAAAAATCTGAACAGGCGTAAAATAAATCTGTTATGGGAAACCATGAAATGTATTTTGGAAACACATTACATAGTCATAAAAATGTGGTGCAGGCCAAGAATGGATTTTTCAATTTGTTTGGTAGGCTGGGAAAGTGTAACCTAGGAAAGAATAAAGGAGTGAAGTATTAAGAGGTGACTGTGTGGGTGAAGGGAAAACAACACACCTTGTGTGTTCTATTTGCAATACATTGAAAACTTTGCAAATGCTGTATTAACTGAAGCAGACACACATTGCACAGCCAACACTGAAGGCACAAATTGAACCATACTGCACTTCTAATAATAAAATTAAATAATAGGACTTACTGGGATGAACAGTGCCCTCAGCATTGGTGCTGGTGGTTGGTGCCCCCAGCTCCTGCAGGACCCGCCTCTGTGGCGCCCCTCTTCTTGCCCTTGGGTGCTGATACAGGAAATAAAGAAAATAAACAAATAGGTTAGTGGTACAGTTAATCTCCACAAAATTATGATATATACAAATGCAGTAATGTTGTACTTAGATCAAATCGCCTATCGTACTAATATGATTAACTATCGTTGAGTTGGCTATAATCCTAAAATCCCTAGTCCAGATTTCCTTACTAAAAGCTACATTAGGAAGTAATGCATTGCAATGAATGATCTTTGATTCTAGTCTCATTTCTCATCCCTTTGATGGACCAACTCAGTCTCCATTTTTTGCAATGCATAGATGCATACTAGTACTATACTTCACTGTGAAATAGCTTGGGACTTTACAAGCTACATAAAGAAAATCACATAGAATGCTATCTCTCTGATATCACTAATTCACTATGGTGACAGGAAGACAGAGGAGTCTACATTGCAATGGCTTCTTAACTAATAAGCCAAAGCTAGTGCCTACGAGTACGATAATGTAGCGCCGAGCACCTGGCTAGCTCCAAGTGGATCACATAATAAATAATATTCTTAACGTAAACTAAATGTCACTTACCTCTGAGTGTGAGCAGTATGCTATACAGAAAAAAAAGTTTGCACTGTAGAACACAAACTCCATAATATAGTTAATACTCACTGAGCCCCGGAATCTCCATGCCTAGCAGGTCAAGAAGGTCCTGCTTGTGGTCGATGAAATCTGCTCAGCCGAACATTACCTGCTGGGTAGTGCGCTGGACCTGGTTGGTGCCCTAAACACACCTGACAACCTTAGCCCAATGCAGCTAATGCAGTGGGTAATTGCTCCCAGGTATGACACCTGTTGCCAGCATGGAGGGAAAGTGGCACTGCATGTAGAAAACCAGTGCTGCCACCTCCTCCTCACAAAAGATGGGCCGGGGCTGCACCCCTTGGTGGTGCCGCCACCCACAGGGTAGGTGGCTGCTGCTGACTGTCCGGGGATGGGGCTGGGGCTGCCACTACACTGTTCGCTGGTGCCACCCTACTCTGCCATGCTGCTGGGTGGTGGGGTGAAGGAAAGAAGAGAGGAAGTAAGGAAGGAACGAAGAAACAACTAAGGAAGTAACAGGAAAATTAAACAAAAATACAAAAGTCACAAAAAACACAAAAAATTAAAAACAACATAAAAATACACTGACACAAAAAAGACACACTAATACAATAAACAAAAATTAGGGGTAGATTAATTAGGAAGCCGGAGGTTTGAAGAGATTATGAAGGAATGAAAAAAACAGGCCCAGCACCATAAACAGAGTGAAAAACAAGATGGGCGCGGCCATGTGAACCACGTGGTGCCTTTTGCGCATGATTTTGAATGTGAGTACAGAATTTGCATTGCGTTTGATGTAAAACGTAATGCAAACGGGCGCAACAAGCAACTCCGCCCACCTGCTGAACTCTGCATAGCTTGGTGGAGTTTTTTTGCCACTCCGCGGAGTTCTGCATAGTGCGACTCTGAACATTTCACCTAGGCCTAGTCAATAGGCCACCCTGTACACCCCCTCTAAAAGACGGGCCCCAAGGTCCCTGAGCTGAAATTCCACTGTAGTGCAATGCACAATTAGGATCAGCGATATTAAGATCGCTTCTAAAAACCTGCCGACACCCTCCCCCCTTTGTCTGCCATAGTACCTGGTAGTTTGACGGGAAGGATCTGGATGATCTGATGATATCCCTCATATATCCAGGGTCTCCTATTGTCTACTCCGATGGGAGAGACCACAAATTAAACAGTTTGGGGGCAAGAGAGAGGTAGAGCTAGCTCTAATGCCCATGTGATTTAATAGCCTGTGTTAGTATCTCAGTAACTGCTTTCAGTTTGATTCTAAGGATTCATCCACTCCTTTTAGGTCAACTATTTCATTTTGTAGAGCCAGGACAGTTTCATACAAGTTAGTTGTCACATCATGAGACCGGGTAATAATACTAGCCTCTTTTTCCCCACAAGCAGCCAGTAATGGTTTCCCTCTACAGTCTCCAATAGTGAGGCAAACCTATTGGAGAAAACCACCTTTGGTTGAAGTAGGGGAGGAGGGCGCACCAATGAAGCACTAGGCAAATTGCAATCCGTTGTTATAGCTTTTACAGACCCCGGGCTTACATGAGGCTTGCTCTTGCTGCTCCAAAATTTGTCAGACTTTTTCCCCAACAATATCAGGTATTGCCGTTTTTCAACTTTTCGAGGGACCTTCGGTCAGTTGGGGGGTTCCATATTATCTCAGCCTCCCCAATCAGATCATTAATTTGACTGAAGGTACTTGAATTCCTTGTGCTTCTGGCACAATTATTGGGTTTGGTGAGAGTGGGGGAAGCATCTACCGCCCTCTGTTTACCCATGATTTGAAAATAAAATAAAATGTGGATATATGAACAAGCTCACCAATACACTAGAGGTTCCCAAAAAGGCTCACCTATCTCTCATATCCCCCAGTACGTGCTAAACTCCATGTGACCTTAGAGAAGAGCAGGCAACCAGTAAGATCTGAAGTCAAAGTTATAGAACAGGAGTTTGCCCCAAAAATATGATGATAAAATAGAATGAAAATCCACTAAAAATCAGATTATGTCACCCTAATCAATAGCAGTCAAATCATTTGTCCATAAATTGGAAGGGAGCAACCTGGATGGAAATATAAAGGCGCTTTGGGGAGTTCTTGCAATGGTTCAATACTCAGTCCCCCTGTAAGAAAACCTCCTTGTTAGTTACCTAGGAATGCAGCACCACTTGCGACTTGCACATTGATGGAGATAACAATCACCTAGATCAATCCAGCTGACATAAAACCTAAGAGGTTGGCAACCACAAAATTAGGTTAAAATAATCAGCACGGTCCTTCTCAAGTCACAGAGCAGTTGGGGTACCAAGTTCCATCCCAACAACAGCGTGTGAGACCGTTGGAACAGATGTCAGGAATACATAGCTTCACTTTTCCATCCAACTGTGAGGAACGAGGTGGCCTTATAACAGTGGCCTCAAACCCTCGGATCAAGAGAGGATGCTCAGCTTAGCCTCTTGCAGCTGATGACCGGTGAAGACGGGCCTGCTCTTGACCCAGTCTTCGCCTGGGCAAGTGCCCCGATATGTCCCGTGCATATCTCATAAAGCTGTTATCGCGCAGGTCAGCAGGCGAACCCCTCCTCCAGGGCACAGCACAGAGTTTTGGTTAATGCAGTCCCCTTCAGCAATTTCAGCCTCCTGCGGATCTCAGATCGCTGTTATAGCGTAGGTCAACCCTTTTCCAGGTCACAGTGCAGAGTTAAGGGGAATGGAGTCCCCTTGCAGCAAAGTCAGTGTCCCATACCCACTCCAGCACCCCGCAAATCTCAAAGTGCTGCTATAGCGCAGGGCAGCAGGTCAGCCCCTCTCCAAGAGCACAGTGCAGAGTTACGGGGAATGGAGTCCCCTTCAGCAGTTTCAGCATCAATAGTTTCACCTTAATGAATCCTTTAAATGAGGATGACAACAGGCAAAATGGAATGGTAGAATTCTGGTATACTGCTCAAAGGAATAAAGGGGTCTGCTCTACTCAAAGAAATAAAGGGGTCTGAACCTTTCACTATCTAAACCACACTTAAAGCTCAATCCTTCCAAAAATGACATAGTTGTCGATCTCTTCCTCTGAAAATCAAAATCATACTTCAAACAGATAATTGGTAACAGTATCTCCTTTACGTTTCTTCTTTATGGCCTTGATGCACCCTCAGGCTCAGGAATATCAAAACAATAACTGCCTCCTTCCATCCTTGTAACTCTTCTCTCAGACTTTCTTATATCTCACACACAATAGTCTCCTTATAAGTTTAAGCACCTGCAGCTTAAGAAAAATATGCAATAAGCAAACTTCACATTGAAAATTAAAACACAGGAAAAATGTGAGCCTTCACTCCGGCCAAGCTAAATATGCACAAGTACACTTTCAAATAAATGGTTTCTGTACATCTTCTTATACTGAATATAAAATGATCATAATTAATAATAGTGCTTAAAAAAATATAGCATAAAATGTTTTAAATTATGATTAAATGTGGCATTCATGAAACATTATATTGATCTGTGCACTTTGTTGTATGCATTTAAGTGCAATATGGTTAAATGGAAAAAACTTTCACGTTATACAGGAAAATAACCACCCCTTCATTTAATGTTTTAAGAGACATAGGGGGTCATTCCGGCCCTGGCGGTCATAGACCGCCAGGGCCGGGGACCGCGGATGCACCGCCAACAGGCTGGTGGTGCATCCAGGCCAATTCCGCCGCGGTCAGAATAGGGAAACCGGCGGTTTCCCGCCGGTTTTCCCCTGGCCTGAGGAATCCTCCATGGCGGCGCTGCCGATTCCGACCCCCTTCCCGCCAGCCTGGTTCTGGCGGTTTTGACCGCCAGAACCTTGCTGGCGGGAATGGGTGTTGTGGGGCCCCTGAGGGCCCCTGCAGTGCCCATGCCAATGGCATGGGCACTGCAGGGGCCCCCTAACAGGGCCCCACAAAGATTTTCAGTGTCTGCATAGCAGACAATGAAAATCGCGACGGGTGCAACTGCACCCGTCGCACCCTTTCCACTCCGCCGGCTCCATTCGGAGCCGGCATCCTCGTGGAAGGGGGTTTCCCGCTGGGCGGGCAGGCGGTCTTCTGGCGGTCGCCCGCCGGCCCAGCGGGAAACTCAGAATTACTGCGGCGGTCTTTTGACCGCGCTGCGGTATTCTGTCGGGGGAACTTTGGCGGGCGGCCTCCGCCGCCCGCCGAAGTCAGAATGACCCCCATAATGTACTGCCAGGTTATGCTTTCCCAACCCTCCCTCTGTTGACTCTTAGGGGCAGACTTAAGAGCTCCTAGCTCTTCCCTGCATCACATTAGCATCATTTTCTCTGATGCTAATGTGGCCCAAAGAGGCCAAAATTGCCACATCAAGGCCCATATTTATACTTTTTTAGCACTGCATTTGCGCCGCTTTTTGACGCAAAAACGGCGCAAACTTGTAAGTTTGCGCCGTTTTTGTGTCAAAAAGCGGTGCAAATGCGGCGCTAAAAAAGTATAAATATGGGCCCAAATTTGCAAAGTGGGGCAATGCATGCATAGTACTACGTTGTAACACCTGGCACAACATTATTCCTGCACCAGGCATAATGTATGCAAAGGGGGCGCTCCCCCATTGGAGGGGCCAAAAAATGGCACAAAGAAATCTAAAGATTGCTTTGCATAATTTTTTTCCCCACTTTTTACACCTGCTTAGAGCAGGCGTGGAAAGCAGGCACACCATTGTTTTTTATGGGCCTCAATGGGCTTTGCAGGATTAGCATCAACATTTTTTACGCTAATCCTGCAAAGTTCCAAACTAGTGTCAAAAATTGAAATGCTAGTTTCCTAACTACCACCATAGTGCACTGTATCTTAGATATGGTGCACACATGGTGGCATTTGGGGGGGGTTCAGTAGTGCAAGAAAAGTAGTGCTGCACTGGGTGCAGCACCACTTTTCTTAAATCAGGCCCTTAGGGTCATCATAAACCCAATGTGTTCTTGAATGAGACTCTCTCTAAAACCTGGTTGTTTTAAACAACTTTTGTCTAAATTCCTCCAATTGTTTCATATCTTCACAATATTTACATTGATTATGTTCTATCTCAACCTCTGCTTTTTTTCACTTTCTACCTTTTTGAACCCTCATTCTCTGGAAGATTTTGTATCCAACCAACAGAACTATTCCCATGGTTGAAATACTCAACAATGGTTTCAGCACAAAGCCTACAATTCCATTTCCCAAAATTCCAAACCACTTGCCTACTGCAGAAATTCCCTTTCCAATTGCTTCCCATGCTCCAGTCACTTCCAACTCTTTCAAATCCTTTGTCAACTCAGAAATATTCCAGATATATCCTGAAAATCCTTGCTTTTATCTAGAATATAGGTACAACATCGTTGAACCTTCAGCGTCTGACAGACTGCCTTCCTTTTTGAGCAACACATCTAGAGCAAGCCAATTTTGCAAAACCATTGATCTTATCACTATACAACAACAATGAACTTGCAGTGCCAGTAGCGAACTTACCCATTACTGTAGACAACCTTCTGATCTTCATGTCATTCAGAATCACTCCCACTTATGAACTCAATGCACCAAAGACATCCCCTACTATTTCTACAGTGCTTGCTCCTCATCGAGTTCTAGCTTTCAATCTATCAATCAACCAACCAGTCAGTGATTTGCATAGCACAGCTTATCACCCATGGGGTCCCAAGGCACTGTCGTAAGGATGCCGGTCAGTTGAAGAGCCAGGTCTTGAAGTCCTTCTTGAACTGATTCAGCGATGGGGCTTGTTTGGGGTGGGTGATTCTGGCAAAGAGAGCATTGCCATAGTTGAGTCTGATGCTGATCGTCCTCCTTGCCTTGGTGGGGATCCACTTGAAAATCTTCCAGAGAAGGCAGAGAGTGTGGAAGCATGCCGATGAGAAGGCGTTGATTTGGCGGGTCATGGACAGTATGGAGTCCAAGATGATGCCCAGGTTGCGTGCATGGTCAGTGGATGGGGGGGGCGCTTCCAAGGGCAGCTGGCCACCAGGAGTCATCCCAGGCGGAGGGAGTAGGACACAGGATGAGGATCTCTGTCTTGTCCGAGTTGAGCTTAAGGCAGCAGTTTTTCATCCAGTTGGCAACTGCTCTCATTCCATTGTGGAAGTTGCTCTTAGCTGTTGGTGGGTCGTCGGTGAGGGAGAGAATTAGCTGTGTATGGTTGGCATGGGAGACTATGTTGAGTTTGTGCTGTCTAAAGATTTTGGCGATATTGAAGATGGCAGGGCTCAGAGAGGAGCCCTAGGGTACTCCACAGCAGGTTTCTGTAGGTTCTGAGATGAACGGCGGGAGTCTGACTCTCTAGGTCCTTCTGGTGAGGAAGGAGCGGATCCACTCCAGGACCTTGTTGCGGATGCCGGCGTCGTGAAGTCTGGTGCATAGAGTGGTGCGGGACACAGTGTAGAAAGCGGCAGAGAGGTCGAGGAGGATGAGGGCAGCTTTGTCTCCATGGTCCAATATGGTGCGAATGTTATCCATGGCTGTGAGGAGGGCAGTTTCAGTGCTGGAGTTGCTCCTAAAGCCAGATTGGAAGGGATCCAGGATGTGGTTTGACTCTAGGAATTCTGTGAGTTGCGTGTGATGGCCTTCCCAGTTACTCTGGCTGGAAATGGGTCTGTAGTTTTTCGTATCACTAGGATCAGCGCATAGTTTCTTTAGTAGTGGTTAATTGTCCGGCATAGTTTGGGGGTGTTGGTGGCGCTGGCTCGGTTGAAGATGTGGTGTGGGCACGGGTCAGAGGGTGCCCCAGAGTGGATAAGGTTCATGCGCTTTTGGGTGTCTTCCTTGGAAATAGGGGTCCATTGGCTCAGCTTTGGCTGGGGGGGGTCTGTGGTGGTGCAGGGGAGCGGTGGAGGTGGGATTTGGCTCTCAAACCCTTCGTATATATCCTGGATTTTTGGGTGGAAAAAGTGGTGAGGCTGGGCTCAGGGTGGGGTGTTGTGGTGTGGGAAGGCAGGTGATGGCACAATTGCAGCAGGAGAAAGGGCCTTCACGTGTGATTCAGAGAGGCGTGGTGGCATGCAGCCGAGCCTAAAGTGTTGAGGCCGTGCAGGGTGCTGACATCGTACCGATGGATGGTGCAGGGACCAGGGCTCGTGGCGCTGGGCACGGTCCAGGCACAGACGGGCTTGCCTTTGGCGCGCCTTCAGCACCTCAGCGGTGCAGCCTTGCAGCAGTCACCATTAAGAAGGGGAGTGAGGTGGGAGGAGACGATCAGCTGGGCGGCGGGAGGGGAGGAGGAGAATGCTACAAGGAGGGGGCGGGGCAGCAGCTACAGGGAACGGGCGAAGGACTAGGGAAATGAGCAGAATATGGAAAAAAGAAATAAAAGAGAGCTTTTATCTTCCACACAGGACCTTCAAGGTGTTCCACATGATAAATCTTTGAGAGCACTATTGCTAGATAACGCATACCATGCCACCCTTTGGGCAACTTAAAATATGCATGCTGTACACAAGTAAAATAAACTTCAGTGATCATAGGATCATTTCCATCCAAAAGGAGTTTACTCTTTCCCCTGACATCAAAAACATGCTCACAACCACTTTTCCCTATAAACAATGGGTCTATATAGCTCTGTTCATTGTGTATGCACAGCTTCCCTTTAGGGCCCCAGTACAAAGTCAAAGCTGGCAAAGTCCCTTGCACTTGATGTTTTATTTCCTCTTTCTTACATTTGTGTTGTGCTCTAAGATCTGTATATGTTTTGGATTTGGCTTCTAATTCCCTCCTTTGATCTTCTACCAAATTTAGAAATGTCTTTTCTATCTCAGTCATTGAACAGGTTAAATTATGTCTATGTTCAAATGCAGTGTCTAAAGCATTCAATGATGCAAAATATTTCTCTGCAATTTCAGGGCGTTTAAAATAAGGATTTTTATTCAGATGCTTTAACAAGGGAATATTTTCCAACACTAGGTCATAATTTGAGAAATAATAATGGAAACTTCCCTAGTTATAAAAAAGACTCAATGGTAAACTGCAGGAAATACCGTATGTCATGTAATGATAACTGATACCTTGTGATGCAGAAGCAGGTAACTGTGTACAGATATAGCAATCCATTGCATCCATTGGATTGAGATATTCATAAAACAATTTGAAGCTGAATAATCTCCTCTAGACTCATCTAAATGTAATGCTTTCTCAATTAACATATAGTGATTATTATCCTTAGGACTATGAGTAAACAGGGAATCACTCTCTTCAGAATGTGTAGAAGAAAAAACTCCAAGCACCAAAGCAGCTACTATGTATTTATATCTAACTTTCTGGTTTGGCTCTATTACGTCTTTAGAAGCAGATGTATCTTTAAATAAGCAAGCAATGATAAAATACTCCTTCATTGGTTTCACCTATGCAAACAGCAAGAGAGTTCAAAAAGTCCAAAGTTTGTTTATTAGCAACATGCAAATCTTTGTGAGACTTCCCTAGCCCTATTCCTGTCACGTTCTGCACGTCTCTTACCACCGTTGGCTGAAGAACTTGAAGGAACACCCGGTCTTTTACTGGTTCTGGACTGGCCAAGATGGGAGCGACCCTTTCCAGTAGCCACGGTGCTGCTGACTGGAAAAGACACCATGGCAGGCCATACCCTCCAGAAAGAGTCCCAGAGGAAAAAAAAAACACATTTGGGAAAAAACCTCTACCACAGGAACTCCTGAAAAAGAGGAAAAAGAGACAATGAAAAAAGGAAAAAATAGGATATCATCCTGCAGGAAAAACAGGAACACAGAAAACACGGAAAACAGGAGCGAGGATCACCACCAAAGCAGAAGTGTTTGCAACACAAGGAAGAAAGGAACTGAAGTGCTTATGTACCAGAAAACAGGAAGTGACACAACAGGAAGAAAGTACAACACCATCTTGGATTGGGAAAGACCATATAGAAAAGAATAGGAAAAGAGACCAAGTAGAAAAGGAAAAGGAAAAAGGCATGCTTGGAAGAAGAACACCAAGGAGGAAGACAGCATGGACACCAAGAAAAAGAAGAAACGAAGACAGACGAAAAAGAAAAAGAAAAAGCAGAAAAGAAGAGGAAAAACCCAAGGAAGTAAGTAAGGGAAAAATCTGGGAGGCTGGCAGGGGCTGCGATGCGTCCCAGGGCAGGAAATGTGCCTCCTGGGCCGCACCGCAGAAAAATGCAGACAGAAAAACAGGCCGTGGCAGGGCAGAGGCGGCGCTCCGAAACGCGGACCGCTGGCCCGACCACGGTTTGATGAAGAGACGCCGCGGTAGTGCACGGCGTCACAATAGGCCACCTTCCTGAGGACCTAGGCTTGTCAAGAAAAAGAGAGAAGAAAGTGCGAACCAAACGGGGTGCATGGACTGAGGAAGCATTGTCTCATGAACAGTCACTGCAGGGATAACCTTTCCAGTGCATCAGGAATTGTAGTTTGTTCCGAAAGATTCGTGAATCACAGATCTCTTGTACCTCATATTCAGGATGGCCTTCCACAGAAAGGGGAGGAGTACATTGAAAACACCTATGGTATGGATCAGGAACAAAAGGTTTAAGCTGTGAGACATGAAAAACTGGATGAACCTTCCAAACCTGTGGTAAATGTGGCTGAACAGCAACAGATGCAATAACTGCAGTATGCGAAAAGGACCATAAAAGCGGGGTTTGAACTTGTTTTGAGAAAAACGAAAGGGCAGAAATTTAGACGGAAGCTGCCATTTTGTCTCCTGGTTGATAAGATTGTGCTACCCGATGTTGGCAATCAGCCTTTCTTTTCATAGTTTGTTTGGAAGCCGAGAGAGTAATACGGATCAGGTCTTGAATATGGTAGAGTCGTCATGCAAATTATGTAACTGCACACAAGGAATGGTGGAAAAAGTCTTGGGATGAAAACCGTAGGTGCAATAAAAGGGTTTTGATCCTGTTGCACTATTCACTGTATTATTGTAGGAAAACTCAGCTAAAGAAAGGAAATCCAGCCAGTTATTTTGAGTGTCATTACAGAAACAACGTAAATACTGTTGGAGTCCCTGATTCAAGAGTTCAGTTTCACCGTTAGTTTGTGGGTGAAATCCTGATGAAAGGGAGACATCAATATGCAGTAAAGCACAAAAAGCCTTCCAAAAATGTGAAACATATTGCGATCCTTGGTCTGAAATAATCACTTGTGGAAGGCCATGTAGGCGAAAAATATCTTGCATGAATATATGACTCATTTGTTGAGCTGTAGGTAATTTCTTTAAGGGTGTGAAATGCATCATCTTGGTAAAAGAATCAACAGGTACCATGATGACATGATTCCCTGAAAAAGAGAGTAAGAAACATATGAAATCTGTAGACAGGGTGTGCCATGAAGCAGAGGGAACAGGCAGGGGCATCTATAATCCTGCTGGCTTGGTCTGAGGTGTCTTGGTTTGGGCACATACAGGCCATGATGTTATATAGGATTCGGCATCATTCCTAAGAGTAGGCCACCAAAAAGAACGTAGAAGCAACTCCTGTGTCTTTTTAATTCCACAATGTCCAGCTACGGGAGAATCATAGCACATCTGTAAAGCCCTGGTCTGTACTTTCTTAGTTGGCAAAAATAGGGTGTCTTGATAATAGAAATAGTCCTGATCCTTTTCAAGTTGAGGACTCCATTCTTCTAGTGGAAGATACTGGTATTCTGATTTAACACGATCAAGAAAGGACAGAGTAACCCCAATGATTTGGCTGGATTCGATTATATTTGGAGAGGAAGTGTTAACGCTTTCTGGATAGCGACGGGATAGTGCATCAGTTACTAAGTTCTGAGATCCAGGAATGTAGGTTACACTGAAGTCATATTGGCTAAAAAAGAGGGCCCATCTTGCTTGATGGCTGTTTCAACTTTGGAAATTCTGGAGACATTGTAAATTACGATGATCAGTTCTTGCTTCAAACGGTTCTTTGGTATCCATTAGGAAATGTCTCCATTCTTTACAGGCAGCCTTGAGAGCAAGTAATTCCCTTTCTAACACAGAATAATTGCATTTGGCTTCTGTCAGTATGTGTGTTAAGTAGAAAATAGGATGTTAGAAACCATTCTCTTCTTGTTTCTGAAGTAAGACTGCACCAATTGCCCTCTCAGAGGCGCCAGACACCATCTTGGATTGGGAAAGACAATATAGAAAATAATAGGAAAAGAGACCAAGTAGAAAAGGAAAAGGAAAAAGGCATGCTGGGAAGAAGAAAATCAAGTAGGAAGACAACATGGACACCAAGAAAAAGAAGAAACGAAGACAGAAGAAAAAGAAAAAGTAAAAGGAGACAAGAAGAGGAAAAACCCAAGGAAGTAAGTAAGGGAAAAATCTGGGAGGCTGGCAGGGGTTGCGAAGCGACCCAGGGCACGAAATGTGCTCCTGGACTGCACTGCAGAAAAATGCAGACGGAAAAACAGGCCGCGGCGGTGCCGGCGCTCGGAAATGCAGAACGCCGGCCTGACCCCAGTTTGATGAAGAGACGCCGCAGTAGTGCACGGCGTCACAACTCTATGTTCTTCTAAGTGACAACCCTCTTTCTCCTTCTCCTGGGGCCTACGAAATCTTCCAAATTCCCAATCCCAATCAATATAAATTTCTCTAACGTGCACACAAACTAAGCTCATAGATGACAGTGAAAATTCAAGATACAGTTCAACCACAATGTTCAGTTCATGTAGGGTCATCCGAACCTGTATATCAATCCCAATATTTATAGAATTCTTCAACTGGGGCTGTGTCATTTGCAAATTAGGCCACTCTTGTGAAGAATCCCTATGACTAGACACACTTGTCCTTTTCGATCTTCTCAGTGCCACACCCTTGTCTCACTTTTACTCACGTCAGAGTTCCCATTCCTTTCAGCCATCATCAGTGGCACATATCTTTTAGGCAAACTCACTTTTTCCCACTCTTGTCTTTTGGGCCAACGGTCTCCAGCTTTTACTCACTTTCTTCCAGCACTCATTCCTTCTCCAGGGTCTGATTCTGAGTTTGACTCGTTCACCACAGGAAAGGATTCAATTGTTTCTGCTTCAGAATCAGATGTGACTTATTCAAGACCATCTTCAGCTTGCTCAGGTGCTGTTTCCAACTCAGGTTGGTCCCAGAGAACTTGACTGACCTGCCCCTGTTGTCACTCTTGTATACCGGTTATTCTGGAACAGGTGCTGTCATATCAAGGGGACATTCAACTCTATGAGTGTGGGAAACATGTGTCCAATTGGGAAAACCTCCACACTTCAGAGCAGTCATCATAACCAGGATTACCTGGTATGACCCACTACAACGGGGTTCCAGACACATTTTATTAATGTGTTTTTTTTCACCAACAGACAATCTCTGGGACTGAGATCATAGCTTTGTTCTTGTTGTGGGGGCTATGACTGCTCAACCTGATGAGACAAAGAATGCACTACATCAGTCAGTCCCTTAGAATAGTCTAGGACCATATTATCTGTTATATTCACAAGTGCATTTGCAGGAATTGCCGGCAGTCTCTCGCTCTCCTCATCAGGATTTTGTGGGGAAACAGTCCAGTCTTTCGATCAGGTGCAGTCCGAAGACACATCAACAGTAGAGGCAAAGCATCAGGCCATTTCAAAGGTGTCAAAGCACACACTTTTGCCAATCTTGATTTCAGCGTGCCATTCGCTTGCGCAACAAGACCTAAAGCCTCAGATCTGTAGTTGCAATGCAATCTTTGTTCCATTTGCAATACTGCAAACAATAAGTTCAGGACCTCATCTTTAAAATTAGTTCCTCGATCTGATTCCAAAGAAGTTGGAAAAACAAATCTGGAAATTAGTTCCCTCAACAGTAGTTTGGCTACAGTAAGACTATCATTTTGCCTAGTTGGGTATGCTTCCACAGAACGGGAAAAGATGCATACAATGACCAAAAAATACCTCAATCCATTGCACATAGGCATCTCAATAAAATCCATCTGCACCCTGTTAAAATACCCTCCTGACCTTCCTATGTGGCGCAATGTGACTGCAGTTCTTTTTCCAACATTGTTCTGTTGACACACAACACACCTATGACATAATGCTTCAGCCTTCGATCTGAATTTGGGATTAAACCAGGTCTACCTGAACAACTTCACCATTCTGTCCTTACTGATATGAGTTTGACCATGGAAATGTCTAGTCATAGAAGGTAACAAGCTGTTTGGTAACACTGGTCGCCTATCCATTGAAACCCAAATGTCAAGATCTCTTTTACACAACCTGCTGTAACCCAACTCTGTTGTTCCTCTTCAGACACTTCCTCTTGAAGCCTTTTCACCTCACCCCAGGTATCAGCTGTTGTCAAAAAGAGGTTAAAGTTAGTCTTACTCATTCCCTCATTTGTGAATTCACCACTAAATGTACAAACATTATGAACACAATAATTGACAACCTTGTTGGTGTACCTATTGCCCAATGCAATATGACCATCTCCAGAATGATGGGCAGGGCAGTTGACCACTGTTAAGGCAATTGTAGTGCATCAAGAAAGTTTCTCACTTGTTTGGCGTTCTGGATTGGAGATCCAGAGGACATCATAAACCCTCGCTGAGACTACAGTTGCCAGAAGTCATGAACAACACCAAAGCTGTATTGACTATCAGTAAAGATTGTCCATTTCAGAAAGAGCAATCAACTTGGCCAGTTGGGCAGAGAATATTCCTTGAAGCCAGGAAGCTTCAACAACTCCAGAAAGGATACAGACAGCCTAGGCTGTTCTTAAACATCCCCCACTGTCTCTCAAGCATGAACCATCAGCAGAAAGGACATCATCACGTTCAGGTAATGGTTCATCTCTTCTATCTCGTCTCAGCTTGGTTCACAGTTCAGTAACATCAAGACAATAGTGGTCCTCTTCACAACCTTCATTGGTTCCTTGACCCACTACTGGGGTACAGAGTAGTAGGATTTGAAATCCTGCAATGTTTGATTGTCACCTTCTCTGCAGCCAGGATCACTTGCTCATATTTAGACAGTTGACTGCTTGTCTGGTGCTGCATTCTGGAATGGGGCACATACACAGTTAATAGGTGACCATACTCATATTTTCAAACCTCTTGATACTATTGCTGACCACTGCTACTGATTTTATACATCCAGGCAAAGCAGAAGCAACAAGATCTAATATGGGTGTAAAATATGCCACTGGTCTCTTCGCATTTACATGCGTTTGAGTCAGCACTGAGAGAGCACAGTCCTCCCTCTCACTGTAGAAAAGTGGAAAAGATTTATTATAATTGGGCATCACTAGAGTTGGGGCACAACAGAGACATTCTCTCAGCTCTAGGAACGCAACAAGGAAATTGTTGTCTCATGGTATTGGATCAGACACATCCTTATGTGTAAGCCTCTGCGAAAGGCTTAGCCACCAGGGAAAAGTTGAGTATCCACTATTTACTGTAGCCCACGATACCCTAAACAATTCAGACTTCCCTCTGTGTAGCTGCAGTCTCATTTTCAATACGGCTGAAATCCTCTCTTGTGACACTTTTCTCATTCCTTTCTCAATGCGGTGTCCCAGATATTGAACTTCTTTCTGACATTATTGTAACTTTCCTGGAGATACTTAATGTCCATTCTCAGCCAGGTGGTTTAGTTATACAATAGTATCTTGTTTGCAAGCCTCTTAAGCATTCATCACCACCATCAGGTCGTCAATGTACTGAATCAGGACTGAATTGCAAGGCATTATCAAAGATACCAAGGCCCATATTTATATTTGTTTTGTGCTGCATGTGTGTCATTTTTTGATGGAAAAGTGGCATATTTTGTAAGTTTGCGCCACTTTTGCATCAAAGAATTACGTAAATGTGGCGCCAACAAAGTATAAATATGGGCCCAAGGTTTTTTTTTAAATCTGATTGAAAATCAATAGAGACTCAGTATATTCTTGTGGAGCTCGGCACCATGCCAAAAGCCTGTTTCCGAGCTGAAATGCGAAGAGGAATCGGCTATCCTCCTGCAACAGTATAAAAAATAAGGACTGACAGAAGTCAATGAAAGTGAACCACTCAGCCTCAATTGGAATATGAAACAATAATACTGCTGGATTCAGGATCACAGGGCAACCAGGAACAACATTATTAATTTTCTAAGATACTGTACAATTCGTTACGTGTCATTTGGTTTCTGAAGACCCATAAGGGAAGAGAGTTACAAGAACTCCAAAATAACTCCCTCAGCATTCCCTTCTGTATCAGGGACTCGATTACAGGAGTTATTCCAGCAATTGCTTCAGAGGTCAAATTGTACTGTGTGGGTCTCTGGAATTCAGCATTAGGTTTAACAGTTATTTAGGCAGGTTCTACACCTTTTATCAGTCCGATATCTTTTCCTGAGAAATCACACACTTCATGCTTCTCATGTTTCTCTCAAATCTGAAAGCAAATCACCAGCCATTAACAAAGTCAATAATGTGCTACAAGATTCATTCCTTGAGAAAGCATCTTCATCCTGAGTCTGAGTCTCAATTCCATTTGGGGTATAAAAGATAACAAAATTCAGCTTTGTAAGCAAGTCTCTTCCCAAGAGGTTCACTGGGTTGTGGTCACACAATATAAACCTGTGATTGTCCTCCAAAGATCCTATTTTCACAATGATTGAGCTGTCATTTGCTTATTCTCTACATCACAAACTTGGACTGTTCTTACCAAGAGGGGTAGGCATGAAACTTCTATTGTTCTTAGAGCAGAACGGATAGCACCAGTGTCAACCAGAAGTGACACAGGACAGCCATCCACTTCACTATCTATGAATAGTCCACTCTGGTCTTCCTCTAAGGCTGATCCAAGTACACAGTCTTCCTCCCCTCTTAGGCACCGTCAGGCTGACTGATCAGAGCCATCTCCCTCATTTGAATCAAACAAAGGTAATTGTTGAAATGGATTATTATCCTGCGTCTGATTCGTATTCATCCTCAGACCCTGATTTATGTTCTGACAACCCAACAGCATTTTGCTGTGGCATCAGAGGTTGAGGTATTTGCAATATTGGAGCTTGGGACGCATTCAAGTTTTGTCTCCTGGGTCTTTGGACACCCTGCATCTGATTAGAATTATTATTCTGAGAAGGCACAAACCCTGCATTTTGGACTTGATTAGCTGGATTCAAATGACATTCCTGCTTCCACTGTCCCAACTTATTGCAGTGGTAACAAGGAGTTGATCTTTTTAGACTATTTACATCCATTCCTGCACCAGGATCTATGGGAACTCCTCGACCTCTACCTGGCATTGGATTTTGTGGTTGTTAGAATACCTCTTGCATTGCACCCACATTATTTACAGCTAATTACATCTTGCTAGTTCTTTGATCTTCTTTCATTCAAGCAACCATCAGCTTTTTCTAGAGGTTTTTCTGCTTCATCTCTATCTCCTCATGGCAGTATTTTGCATAGCGTAAAATGTTATCAATGGACTTATTCTGCCAACAAATCAGATTATTTTGGATCATCATACTTATCCTTGGCCTCAGCCCGGTCACAAAAGGTCCCATATCCTTAGCTTCTAAGGTCTCCATACCACTATGCTGTTTGAATGCCTGTAACAACCTTTCATAGTAAGCATGGATCGACTCCTTTGACTCTTGAGTCGTCCTGTCAGTCTTGAACCAATCAACATCTTGTAGAGGCACCTTCCCTTTCAAGAATGTAATGATCTCCTGATATTTCCTCATTACTAATGGTGAAGTCACCTCAGGAATCTTAAGTGTGGAATAGTTTCAATGAGAACCATCCCCCAAATCCAAAGGCGGTTACCATACGGGAGTAGTGTTGGTGGGTACTTTCTGATAAGAACCTATTGAAGTGCACCCTGCCATTATCAACGCCATCTGCACTCCCTCCACACGGAGGAATCAAAGGAACAAACTCCCTAGTATCTGGGCTATTTCTCTACTCTGTCTTTCAGTATAATTAGGTACAGCCAAATTTTATGTATTCCTCCCAGATCCTTCAGATTTATACATAGGAACTACAGGGCCAATAGTAACTGGGACTGTGAGAGCATCAACAGTAATTACAATGGCATTGACTGCAACACGTTTTTCTCAAACCCTAGCTTCTTGGTTCACAAGGCACATTAACTGGAATGGGTCCCATGGGACTAGGAGTTGTCTTAGCTGGGGAAGTGGGAAAGGTACCTGTGCCACTGCTATGAGTTCTATTGTTTCCCCCTTCGCTTCTAACTTCACTATACGGGGGTAGACTATCAGACAATAAAACGTCCAAAAGCCTGTCTCCAGAATCATCACTGTCTACACTCATGTCATCATGCCCTTTTGATTTCTTCACCTTTTATTTTTAAATAATTTTTCCCCTTCTTCTTCGACCACAATGGTAGTCAAGTCTGGATACAGCTTGACCCCTTCTGTCATGTACATTCTCCACCTTTTATGGTCAGCATCCAATCTAGCATCTGCAGAAGTACGTATAGTTTTCTTAGCTCTACCCTGGCGCAAGCATAATGTGGCGCAAGGGGTTACAAAGTGGCACAATGTATGCATTGTGCCACTTTGTAAATCTGGCCCTGTGATTTTGGCCTTGTTGGGCCACATTAGAGTTAAAAAAATGATGCTAATGTGGCGCAAGGAGGCTCTAGGCCCTCTTAAATCTGGGCCATAATAGCACAGCCAAGTTATGGTCTCTCATCGGCAAGGTCAGTTCAGTAAGTACGCTAAGCTGTGTTCACCTTGCAGTCATGCAGATTTAATATTATTAGCAATAAGGCGTGCATGGGGAAATTAATTGAAAGTCACTTCACTTGTGTATTATTGTAACATATTAGAAATGTGGGCTAGCGTTTTGTTTTAACTTTGTTGTAATTGTGCTGTACAAGTTCACAACGAGCTGGTTTGAATGATAGTTTCCCATTGATTGCATGCAGTAGCATGGCCCTCTAGTAGAGTCATGATGCACAGATCGTGATGAACACGACATAAAAAGTTTTAGAGATTTAAGTATATGTTGAGTTTGAAGTTTATAAGCACAGCAATATACCAGCTCAATCATGTCATGTTGTACTTGTTTGTTTTGCACAGTGATTCAAAGGATCTTATCATTTTTTGTTTTGGTTCTTTTAGAATTAAGGTTGAATTACTTGAACTTGTTTTGTGTATTGGAAGGACTCTTTTATGTTTGGATTTTGATATATTTTTTTCTTAGTTTTTCTGGTTTACAGTCATTCCCTCTGATGAAGGGCTTAGATGCCCAAAATACTTTGGGGATGGGGGCATTTGATCAAAATGTTAAAAAATAATTATTTTCATAGTGCAAGGCTATTGGTAAACTATTTTATTTTTAGAAAGCTCAACTATAGTTGGTTTACTGTTTGGAGAAACAAACACAGAGATCAATTGAAATTAACAACCTGAAGTGTATTTTGGATTTATCATTTTGAATTATGTTGACTTTTGATAAAGGCTTGGAATAGCCTCATGTGAGTGTGTGGTGGGACTTCCCTTAGTTCAAGGTGAAGTTAACCAGTTGGAAAACCTGCCACAGGAACAGAAACACTTACCACACCCAAAGCCGTTGTCCTGCTCTGGAAGCAGTTTTCACACCTCTTTAAGAGATTTATTCAGCTGCTAGGTGGAATTCACACAAAGGGACCTCCAGAAGCTTTAGCCAGGAAAAAGGTAACTTTCTAAAAGTACCTTTTTTCTTCACAGTAAATTACAAATTCCATTTTACCATTACATTGGGTATGAAATAACTATTACAAATAGCCTTTGAAATATATGTCTAGCTGTTTCCTAACCAGAAGTAACATTATTAAATGTAATAATGCAGTCAAGTGCTTTCCTTTGGAACAGCCACCTTTACTACTGTGAATAAACTGTTTGGGGACTCTTCACATTGCATGTCTAAATGTCCTAGTTTTAAATGCCATGCATTATAAAGCCTATATATGAATGACTAATTAATATCTGAAAGCAAGGCCTGAACCTTTCAAAGGGATTCATTTTGACAGCCTGAAGTACAGTTTTCAAACTGCCACATCCAGGCAGTGTTGGGAGGCCTGGAGCCATGTTTTACATTGTAACTGTAGTGGCTGTAGAATAGATGCTGCTGTCCAATAGTGGCATTTAATTTGCAGGCCAGGGTTCACTTTGTAGCATATACTAGATATGCTTGGGTAAGTTAAGAATGCTAGTTAGGAATATCACCATTTTCAACATGTTTTAGAGGTCATAGCACATGCACTGAGTCTTGGTTGGTAGGGTCCAGGTGCACAGAGCTAACAAACAGCAGCATCAGTCACCAAAAAGGGGAGTGATCATGTAAAAAGAGGGGATTTTCTTATAATTGCTGTGTATTACTATGGGTGATAGCTCAGATGCTAATATAATCCATGTAGTTTGCAAAATTGCATAGCATATGTTTAGTACTCATTCTTTTTTCAGATTTTTGCCCTTTTTTATTGGGTCTGTGCAAAGATCGGAAGCGTGGTTGTTCAAAAATATTTTTATTTTATTTAAAAATTGCTAGCTTTTCAAAGAATAACGTTGACCATTTAAAAAAATGAAAATGCTGCAGTGGGAACATTCCTGCTGCCACTCAGGGCTGTGAGGGCACGACTCTGCAGTCACTATTCCAACAAGTTGAGCCCTTCCCTTGTTGCTAGTCCCAGGCAAGGCGTTAGTAGTGGGAACAAAGGATCCTGTAGTTCTTTGAGTGGTGTCCATTCTGCTTCCCTGTTGTCACTCAGGGGTATCAGTTTTGAGTGATAGCAGGCATGCTATTTCCCTAGAGCTAGACATACAGCAGGAGTTTTGCAGGAAACACAGACCAGCAATACAAAATATTTGCCTTGGGTGAATTTAGACAACTTCACCCATCTTCAGAAGAGTAAAATTGTCTGATTTTGGCTGACTATGCCAGCAAAATTAAAAAGTTGGATACCCCTACTTTTGATTCTAAATGGGATAATAAAGCCCATTTAGCTCATGAAAGACAATGACATACCAAGCAATGTACTTTGGTGTTAACCTTGAGAGAGGAAATATTAATCCTATGAATAGACTGCACTACGTATAACTAGGAAACCTCAACAAAAATCCCAGCTTCCACATTTGATCAAATTATTTAAACCCAGAAAAATCAATTTAACTTACTATGCTTATTACCTTGATTGTCAAATTTGAGAGTGCCATGAAGTGATTCATTTGAGGGTTCATGCTCTCCAAGAACCCCACTTGTATACAGTTTAATTACTAAAATGCTGCATTATATGTAAAAAAAAAAACAATTGGCTGCACAAACAGAGGAGTTGTGTGTCAAACAATTGAGCACAAAAAGATTTGTAGCCAAAGTATTGGATACCAAACTATTGGTAAGGTAACTGTTTGTAGGATAGACTTAATGCTTAATTCCACATCTGTGAACTTGAAAATATATACATATGTATCAGTGTGGGAAATGGCCATAACTCAAGAGAGACTAAGCCTCACATTGGTCATGATGCCCCTTCCTCAGCAATGATAATAAACATTAGAAATAATCTCCTTAAAGGTGTAGGAGAAATCCTAGTATTTGTTTCCTTCTAGGTTTTAAAGTCAGATAGGTTTGCCCCTTTCCACTTGAGTATGCCCTCTGGATAAAGGCAATGTGGTCTTTTCGAGTTTGACAGAGAAGGACCCCTACATAAATGAGGAGGGTTTCCACCAAATCTGCTTGTGCCTCGCCTTATTTGTATTTTTGTTGACCAAGGGTTTCCAAAGGACATCTTCAGTTGGTTGTCTCATAAAACTTCGATTTATTGTTCATTCACCATAGGACTTTGATTTTGGGACAGGGAAAAATGTGTGTCTTAAGCAGAAACAACCTACCACTTTAGTAGTTTAGTTCAGATTTGTTTCTATGAAACCCAAACAATGTAGCATGAGCTGCAAAGACACAGCTGGTGAGAACGATATTACAGTTTTGGCAAAGTGCTCCAGCCACATCGATGGAAACAATTTCACAACAA
Organism: Pleurodeles waltl; assembly: GCF_031143425.1. Classification (NCBI taxonomy): domain Eukaryota; kingdom Metazoa; phylum Chordata; class Amphibia; order Caudata; family Salamandridae; genus Pleurodeles; species Pleurodeles waltl. The sequence continues at coordinate 404,210,175 of NC_090443.1, read as the reverse complement.
ATTATTCCTGCTGGGCATCTCTGAATTGAGTGGGAGGTCCTGTTTTGAGCATGGAGAAGAGAGGGCCTTGGTTGCACTGTCTAACTGCCTGGCTCACACTATATCAGTCCCTCAGTCTTTCCCTCTTCCAGTGTGCTGATCTCAGCATTTTCAAAAGCTTCTTAGCCATGCATTAGGGATAAAACCACACATAGCTCAACCAGCCTCCTGACGATGAACTCATTATAATGCTATCAATTCATTGTCAAATATTCCTGTAAGCCACAATATTTCTAATAAATTTAACTTTTTTGTGTTGTAATTTTTAATTGGGGAGGAGGAAATAACAACTGTCTTGGATTACATTACAATACAAAGCAGAAAAAAAAATGGTAAGCAAAATGCACTGTGGGTGGGGGACGTGGAGGGAGGTGATTGGGATAAGAGTTGGGAGGGTGAGGGGGTAGAGGTGAGGAGGGGAGGAGAGGAGAGAAACACATATTGCATGTTGGGGTGCGTAGATGTAAAAGCCAGAAATTGGGGAGCAAGGGCTCCAGTGGTACCACTGAAAGGGGCAGAGGTAATCCGGGCCGATGGCTATGGGGCATTCAGCAGGGTGGGAGCATGCAGGTCCTGAGGCAGTGACAGGGACAGGAATAAGATAGGTTTGGATTATGTCATGGTATCTGGGCAGGTCTGAGAGGGGAGGGGAGGAGGGAAGGAAGGGAGGGGTTGAGGGGAGGAGCGAAGGGAAAGAGAATGGGGGCAGAGGGAAGAAGGGAGGAGAGAAGAAGAGAGGGGGCAAAGGAGCACTGCAATGGGAGGGGAGGGATAAGAGAGGTGGAGGGGGAAGTAGCAGAAGAGGGGACGCAACAAGGAGAGAATAGGGAGAAGAAGGGAGGAGGTGGGTTGGGAGGATGGAGGTGAGTTAGGAGGGGTAGTAGATAAAGTGCCAGGATTTCATCAATGTTGAACGTCTTTGGAGAGATACAGGCTGTCGGCAATGCCGATTGGTACTGCAACTGCTAAATTAAGCATTCATGGGCTGCTGTCTGGACCATTGCCACTCTCCATTCCTTTGGCGAGAGTGGAGTGGGGGATCCTCAATGGTGGAGGAAGCAGTTTTTGATAGTCACAAGGGCCATATGCAGGAGGCGGTGTTGTGGACAGGAAAGATCTGGAGAGTCCCCCATGTCATGTAGAAGAAGTAAGGAGGGGCAGAGGAGTTCCGCACGTGTCATGGATGCTCCCAGGGTGGCTCCGACGGCCTTCCTGAAGGGCTAAATCCAGGAACATTCACAAAGGATGTGTGCGAGGTTGCAACGGGTAGCTGAGCATCGCCAGCAATTTGCATGAGACATATGCCCGCCCTGTGTAGTTTTGCTGGCGACCAGTGCCATTCCTAGAGTGTCTTAAAGAGGCAAAATTTAAGGTGGGCTTCACGCATGCCCCTGTCCAGAGCCTCCATTATAACTGTCCAATCCTCCTTCTCAAATTCCATCGCCAAACGGGATTTCCATTTGGTGCAGAGATTGTCGAGGAGGGATTGCAAGAAATGATGGCCTATGAGAACCTCATATAGGTCTGACATCACCCCTCTGAAGTGGCCCGAGTCCTCAAATATGATACCATGGGTGAGGTCTGGAGATTCCATGGACAGGCTCCTATACTGCGCCATAGGCAGTGCTTCAGCTGTAGGTGTCACCATGCCTGCTGGGGCGAAAGGCCAAATTCCTCTTGCAGGCACCTGAACTTCTTTAGGTCACCAACAGACAGAATCTGGTCTACGCTGTGAATGCCTGCCGTGCACCATTGTGCCCAGTTGAGGGTCTCTCCTCCAATACGCAGGCAGTCTTTGCCCCATTTGTGGGCCGGCGTGTGAAAGTGGGGATGTACACCGAGAAGGTGGTGTGCCTTAAGCCAGGCTTTGTGCATGGCCTGGAGCTTCGATTTGGCATGATGGGAGCTGAAAGGGATTATGCTTGTATATAGGGTCAAGGCCACTGTGGCTAGAAAGTAATAGTCACTCAGTGGTGACCCACTGTGGTGGGTCCGGTGTTTCAGGGAGCATGTATGCTGGTTGTGAAAGGTGGAGGGCCAAGGCATGCTGGCCCAAATTTAAGGATGGTCTTGCACCATCTATAGCCACATTAGCGTAATTTTTCTGAGCTAATTTGTGGTTAGATTGCCAAAAACGCTGCACCATATCTACAAAGTGGCGCAATTCATGCATTGTGCCACTTTGCGACCCTTTGCAACCACATTATGCATGCGCCATATATAATGTATGCAAAGGGAGTGTTCCGGCGAAAGGAGGCCCGCAAAAATGATGCAATTAAATCTACAACATTTCATTGCACCATTTTTTGCATCATGCTTTAACGCATGCTAAAAGTAGGCATTAAAAGGACACACCCATTGGAATAAATGGGCCTCCTTGCACTTTGCTCCTCTAGGGTCTGAATTATTTACGCTAGTTGAGCAAAGCGCCACAATAGCGTCAAATATTTTGACTCTTTTGTTCCTAATACCGCCAAGTATGGCTCACACATGGTGGCATTGGGGGGGGTGCAAGAAAAGTGGCGCTACATGATGTGTAGCGTCACTTTTCTTAAATCTGGGCCACTGTTCAATAGAAGGGAGCCCCATGCCCCAAACTCGAGTGGAATGCCTTGAGCTTGGCAGATGCCAAACAGGGGTGGAAGGAACCCCATGCATAGGCAGGGATCCTTGCATCTATAAGGCGAAGGGTTGTCAGGGACACCAGGAGAGGGAGCATGCCCAGCACATAAGTGAACCATGGCAACATGCACTCAACCCACATAGATAACCCCAAATGTGACCACTTCTCAAAGTCCAGTTTCAAAAGAGGAATAAGGGGATCTTGTTTATTCACCACCATGAGGTCTAGTCCCCTACTGACAAGGATGCCCAGGTACTTAAGATGGGATGGTGTCCATCGGAAGAGATAACCATGGATAGACACGCTTGTGAAAATGGTTGATAGGGGAACATCCTCGCTCTTGTCCATTTCACCTGGTAGCCGGATAGGGTTGTGAAGTTGTCTATGATCTCCAGTAAGGACGGAAGACAGCGATGTAGGTCCATCAGGGTCAGTAGGATATTGTCCGCATACAGTTAGAGTTTGGACGTCCCCCACCTCCAGAGGAGTATGCCGGTGAGAAGAGGTGATTGATAGATGGTGGCTGACAGGGGTACCATAGCCAACAGAAACAAAAGTGGCGAGAGTGGGCAGCCTTGCCGCTCCCCCTCCACATAGGGAAAAGGTCAGACAGAAAGCCACCACAATTGACCTGGGCTGGAGATCATATAATGAGTGGACCTTGGCTATGAATTGATCTCCTAATCCGAACTTCTGCAAGGCAGCAAACAGATATCCCCATTTTATGTGGTCAAATTCCTTTTCAAAATCGAGGGAGCGTGCCAAAGCCTCATCCAGCAAGTCTCTGGCCCCCTAAAGGACACGGGACAGAGTGTGGAGGTGGTTTCTGGAGGTGATTCCCGGTGAGAATCCCACTGGGCTGTGTTGTTTCATGGACGGGATGACCTTGTGAAGGCAGGCCGCTAGGACACTGGTGAACACTTTTACATCTCTGTTTGAAAGAGTGATTGGTCGGTAGCTGCCACACAAGAGGGAGTCCTTCCCCAACGGTGGGAGGACCGCTATTACTGCCCTGTTGGAGATAGAGCCCAGGGAATCTGCCTGATCAGCCTCCTGGAAGAGTAGAGGTAGTCAACCCCATTCTCTCCAACCCACTTATAAAAATTCCGCAGGTAAGCTGCTCCGGGGGCCTTATGGTATGGGAGCTTGGCTATGGCATGCACTATCTTGGCTTTACTGATCTCACTGTCAAATAAGGCCCGACCTTCACTTGACAGACAGGGTATCAGTGCCTCCACCTCATCGGCATTGGTCACTGTCTCCAGGGTGTATAGAGTTTGGCCGCAAACTCACTGATGATGTCCAGTGGGTGAGTGAGTACTGCATCACTGGAAAAATCAATAGCGGGATTTGCCTGTGCCGTCCAACCTTCTCTACCTGCTCATAGTGACGCCTTTCAGACGCTGTAATGTGTATTCCACCTTGAAGTGAATAGTTAATTGAGAGCCACTCTGATTTATTCTAAACGGCAGTGCACAGGCAGCGAGGGGCAGACTACGTATAGGTGGATGAGAGACAAGTCAGCCTTCAATTCTTTCTGGCCAGCCACCCTCAGTGTATTAGCCAGTCCCTCATCATTTGCCCCTGGACGGTTGCTTTTCGCCTACCAACAATATCCCATGGATGTAACGAGCCCATGTCTAGATATGTGGAGACATGCACCATCAGTTGGGATTTACCCTGGAGGTGTGATATTATTGCATGGACAGGTGCCAGGGTTTGTGACCCGGAGTGGTGAGACCCAAGTCCATGGATAGTAGGACTGGAGCATGATTGGAAAGTGCGGTTTCCAAGATATGAGAGACCTGAATGTGATCCACCAATTGCTGCGAGACGAGGAAGTAATCCAGCCGCAATTGGGTGCCGTGTACCAACAAGAGGAAGGTGTACTCCCTGTCCCCCGGGTGGGTGAGCCTCTAATGATCCAACAGTCCAAGGTCCGAGATCAAATCCCCAAGTAGGGCTCTATCCGAGTTATTACCTACATCCAAGGGGCCAGTTCTGTCAAGCACAGCGTCCTGGGCAAGATTCCAATAGCCCCCGATTAAGTACCTGAAAGCTCTGATCTCTACAAGGAGGTGGTTGAGTTGGAGGAAGAAAGAGCATTTAGAGCTGGTAGGCGCATAGGCGGAGTCTATGCAGATCGATCTGTCCCCAATTTTCAGCTTCACAAAAACATACCTGCTGTCCGGATCAGACCACATTTTGATGACAGTGGTGGGTAAGATCGTACGGAGCAGAATTGCAACTCCACGCCTCCTTGCTGTCCCGCCTCCTGCCACCACCGGTTCCGGGCAACTGCTGTGGATCACCTTCCCACCCAGTCCGGGCTCAATTTAATGGATTCAAGGTCGCCGAGGTGGGTCTCAAGAAGTAGGGCCACATCTGCCCAATTCGTTTGGAGGTTGCATTTCACGTAAGGTTTCAGCCTGTTAACGTTCCACAAGAGTTCATGGAGAGAGTGGGGGGCGTGAGAGACTGGGCTAGCTGTTGCCATGATGGGGGGATGTGGTGGACGTAGGGGGAACAGAGGGAGAGGAAGGGTGGGAAGCACCTAGCCAGGAAGGGGAAAAGAGGCATGGGGGGGGGTTAGATAAGTTGTCGAGGGGGGAGAGCCTTCGGACCAGGTCCGGGGTGGGGCTGCAGGGAATGCATATAGCGAAACAAAAATGAGATGAAATAGAATAGAACAGGGGGGTGAAAAAAAATCAGTGAAAAAAGTGGTCCAGTGAAGAGAGCAGAAAATCAGTAAGGGTGACTAAATACCCAACAGTGTGCCGTAACAAGGCCCCAAAGACTTAGGCCTGTAGACCAATGGTCCGAGCTTGTGGACCCAGCGTACCAGAATGGACCACTTCAGGAGGCTGGGTGTGCTAAGAGGATAAAGTATGGTCGAGGGTAAGGGTGGAGGAAGGGCCCAGTGGGGCCGAGGGACTAGGCAGAGAAACCCTTGGGGTGGTCCCCCAGAGTCATGAGGGTCTGGGAAATTAGAGCCCTGTTTGAGACCCTCCACATGAATGATAAAAAGGCACTTGTGATACTGCATTACAGGCTGCAGCAGGGGAAGGAGGGGAACAGAGGAAACCAAAGTGGAAAGGGAAAATGCAGGCTCGTTAGATTTGAATACTGGGACAGTCAAGGTTGTACGGGCCTCATTGAGTGGTGCTTCCGGGTAACGGCGGTTTCCCAGGTAAGAGAGGTATCAAGGAGGGGATAGTGGAATATAGGACCGATCCCCCAGGTGTACTGGACAAGTGTTACAACATTAACTTTTAAACATTAGAACATTTGAAACAACCTCCCTGCACATAGAGGAGCAGAATTCAACAACACATTTCAAGACACTAAATAATAGCAACTAACAAGCGCTCCTGCTTGGTGGTAGGAGTGGAAGGTATGGGAAGTCTCTGGAACCTAGCATCCTAGGTGCAAAGTGGTACTGTATTCAGCAAGGTGCAACACAGCTATCAATAGGGGTGCATTTAAAGCAGGGCATTGCCTAGAATGACCATATCATGTATAAGCATGCAACTGAATACTCAGGCGTACAGTGAGCACTGGACACAGCTTTCGTCGATCCACACCAAGGCATAAGCCTGGGCAGGCAGTGAAATGTAGTTATTGCAGTCTGAAATGGGGGTAGGTTTCAGCGGGGACCGTGATTTGTCCCTGTCCTGGGACTGAGTGAGGTGCGCCACTGCCTTCAACGCCTGAGCTCTGTCATTGTGGGATTGTGCTGCTTTCTTAGGATCGCTGCTTTTATGGCGTGATCCTCTGTTGTTGTGCTGATGCCTGTCTGGGGGCGGTGGGGTGAGGCAGGGATGACGGAGAGTTACCCTGCAGCATTGTGAATGAGTCTGGGGGAACTGTGTTAATGGTTTAGGTTGAGAGGCCATCCAGGAAGGGACGCAGGTCTTCTGGGTCAAATAAGTGCTTTGAATTGCCATCTTTGATGATCCGCATCTAGACTGATTCGAACAGACCGTACTTTATGTCCATTTGAGGAAGCCAGGGTCAGAGAGATAGGAAAGCCTTGCGATGATCATTGGTCTCGCTTAAGAAGTCAGTAGCAATGCGTATCTTGTGTCCTTTGCAGCTATAGGGACCATGAGAGTGTGCCGTGGTGAGGAGCTGCCTGACCTGCTTGTGGCGCAGAAAGCAGGTGATGATGGGGCAAGCCCGTGATGAACCACCATGCTGCATCAGACCCAAGCGGTGAGCACTCTGGAGCTCCAGGAAGGTATCAATCTTGGGACCAAAGAGTGTAGGGAGGGTACTCTGGAGGAAGTCTTTGATATTTGACCCCTCTGTGTGTTCTGGGAAACCAACACAGCGGACATTGTCTCTGCAGCTCCTGTCTTCCAAGTCAAAGACTTTGCCACGGAGGAAGAGTAGTTCCTGGTCTCGCTCCAGTATGGTGTTGAGTTGGTCTTCGACCACCTTGACACAGTGCTCCCAACCCGCCACACGGCTCTGGAATCCTGCGATATCCTGGATTTGGTCTCAGCCATGGGCGCAGAGATGTTGGAGTCCCTTCCCTCCAGCCAACGGCCTACAACTGTGACTTCCCGGAGGATATGTTCCATGGTGGAATCCTGCGCTGGGCCAGTGGGGGCCTCAGTCAGACCCGTCGCTGGCATTCCCTTTGCGGCAGCCATAGAGCAGGGCTGAAGGAGAGCTTCCGAGAAGAGTAATTCTTGTGCAGTGTTGCCTGTGGATTTGCCATTGGGTTTGCCAAGGGGCATCTCCAGTTCAGGCTGGTCCACACCAATAAGGGGGGCAAGGTGTGAGGGCTGCATGGTTCTGATATCTGGAGTGTGCCCCGTTCCCTCACTGCACGGCAGGGTGTCTTCAGATCCGGAGTGGTGCAGGGCAGAGGGGACGTCAGTGCCCTGTCTCCAATGGCAGAGAGATTTGGGGACGCCCCCGGGCCCCACCATTACCCAACAGTCCACACTTGCCTTGAGGATTTGGTGAGAATACCGACCACCATCCCAGTATCCTGCAGTGGAAGTTCCAGGCTCCTAAGAGGCCAATGAGTGAACTGTTTGTAATTGGATAAGGCTCCTCAAAAACCTATTTTTTGACCTGACCTCACAACTGCAACATATATGTTGAAACAACTCAGCACCATTTGTGGTAACTGCTATCAATTTACTCTGATAAACAAACTTCCTAAATATTATTGACAAAATGGCACCCAAATTGAGATATGAACTTCAAAATACTACTAGCGTTCAGGATAAAACATTAAAGATGATAAAAAACGTTTGCTATCCATAGATTCTATGAATGAGAAACTCAGACTCTAATACCTAAATAATAAAAGGAGATAATAAATTCAAATTTTCCCCATCAACTTTGAAGGGTTGTCTTGAAGTATATTTTGACCCCATAACTATGGCTTTCATTTTGCCTAATGTGCAAAAAGCAGAATGGAAACTGGAGAATTTCCACCCATAAGTACATATGAGGACACCAAAGTTAACTTCTAAAGAACATCTTTAAATATATATGGGAAAAGATTGCCCCCAGGAGACACCCATGACACAGCCAGTCCACTGTGTTTAACAATCTCTATTTTTAGCCATTCATACAAATTTAACTGATGATTATTACATTTCAAAAGGCCTTCAACTAGCTGCACCATGAATTCTTCTATATCATTGTTCCGAAGGGAGTGCAATAATAACTAACACAGCATTAAAAAATACATGTGTAATAAACGTATACAAATTAAAATACATATGAAAAAAATAAAACAGTACAATTACAAAATCATTAATAAATTGTGTGAATTACATAATTACTAATAGAATATTAATGAATTATTAATTTTAAAAAATAGCATTAAATAAAATTACATTTTCTTTTATTTACCTTCCCACCCGATTCCCTAACAAACTGAGCAATCCTCAGCAGTATAAAACTATTTAAATAGTTGACAATCAATTAAATACTTGATTAACATTTGAAAACTAGACACAAGGATAGAAATAATCTGACATAAGCAACATTTTCCAGCTTGACTTGGTGGAACGGACTTATCCCTATGTTTCGTAATTCACAGGTGGGGCGACAGACCTCACTCCCAATTGGTCCTGTAGAGGCCATGTGGAGGGCCTTTCCACAACTCAGGTGTAACATGACGACCTGTTTCGACCCAAGACTAAAAATCCTTACCCAGAACGCTAATGGACTGGTTAGTCAAATTAAATGAATGGTGGTGATGCAGTACCTCTGAAGACATGCCCCTTACCTACAAGAGATGCACCTCAGGGGAAACCGCTATAAGGCACTTTACAGATTTGGTTATAAGCTATTGGCCCATGCAAGGTTTACCTCAAATTCGAGAGGGGTTTTGATTCTTATCAAAACCTCTGTTCCTCATGTTCTGCACAACACATGGCATGACCCTCTGGGGAAGTTTGTGGTGCACGCAGGCACATGGGAGGGATTTATTCATAACATATGCTCTGTATACGAACCGGCGCACTTACACACCAAAACTCTCTCTTAGTGCCACACTGTTGCAGATGCCACCTGGTATATTCATTCTTGGGGGAGACATGAACGCACACATGTGGACCCTGACTTGGATAGGAAGTCTGTACTGGCTGGAGGAGGGGACCCCGGATCTCATAGGGCCTTCACAGATGCTCTGGGGTTGCTTGACTCTTGGAGGGCTCACAACCCTACCAAATGCTTGTTTACACATCTTTCTGCGGCCCGCGGGAGTCGCTCCCAACTAGACTATGTCTTCACTATCCTTCTCCATTTCTCACAATTTAGAGAGGCCAACTTCAAAGCGCATGACATCTATGACCATTCCCTCATGGAGGTGCTTTTATTTGGTCCCTGTGGGATGCCCCGGATTCCCCCATGGAATGGCCCATGGCTCCTAAAAGAAAAACCCATTAGGTACAATGTTCGAGATCGGAGGACCAATACTTCCTGGATATCAAAGGCACAGTGGCATCTTGCTGTGTCCTCTGGGAAGCCCTTAAGGCAGTGACCCGTGGCCTTGCTCAAGTCCTAGCTGGGGCAAGTAGAAGGAATGTAAACTCCAGGTAGAGCCATTAGAGCACGAGATCTTAGCTATCAACTACTCGATTCAGGGGGAGGATATCTCCAGATTACATCTCAAGCTCTATCTTAATCAACATGAATTGAGGGACTTGACTGAATAAAGGGCCCGCATCTATGCATTGATGACTCAATGTCGCCTCTTCAACGTGGGTGATAAAGCGAGCAAATTAATAGCCTGGCTGGAAAAAAGGGATAGGGAATGGAACTGGGTACTAGAAATCTGCGACATAGCTAATACAAAAGAAACAACATTGAAAACTAATTAATAATAACTTATAAATAATTATTCCTTTATGAAGGTCCCTACCTCTACCTATACAACAGCCCTCTACTAAAGTATAACTTACTATTACTAATAATAAAATAAAATTAAAATTAAATCCTCAATTTTAAATTCAAAATATATCATATAACATTTACATAATTAATAATCAATGAAAAGTGATTACTTATACAAAACAAAGTAATATTAAAATAAATATATTTTTAAATTTAAATAACATCCCTTCCTATCTTGCCACTAAACCACCAACACTACAAATTATTAATAAATAAAATACAAATTCACTTACAATTACAAACTATATTTTTAAAAACGTAATAATAATTATACCAATAAGACTAATACATAAAATTAACATATTAACTAAAATACATTAAAATAATTACAAATTATATTTGTTACAACTATATGACTGAAAACGATAGTTAAAGCAACGATACTCTTTAAAATTATATTATTTATCAATACAAAATATTCTATACCATGAAATTTTTGTCTCACGATTTATATATATTTTTTTTATTTCTGTTTTCCAATATTCTTAACTCAATATTTTGTCCACCATTTAGCTTACAGTCAGGGCCACTGGAATTATTATTATTATTTGTGGCCTCTGCATTTTATGAAATGTTGTGGACTTGAACTATTTGTTACATAATCCATCACCGGATGCATAATCTGCAAAACAAAAAAAGTGTTTGTAGCTTAAAAGTTACTAAAAGCACAGAGACACATCTTGCTGTGGAAAGCCCTTCACAAAGGTTGATTGTTCTCTGTATTGTTGCCTGTTGGTGTATTTGGTTGTCAAACTCGCACTAAGGAGGTGAAACCTTTGCCCAGATATTGTTAACATGGGTTCAAAGGTCAAAATAATGAGGTTACACTATCACTAAATATACTGCATTATGCCACATAAATTAGCTTTTCTTGGTGCATAATTTAGTCATTCCCGATGCATAGTTTGTTCCTCTCCTGATGCATAATTCCAATGGCCCTGCTTGTAGTATAACAGAAATTAAAACCCTTTGATTTATGGATAACATATGTAGGATTGATTTAATCCTTCATGGTTCACCTCTCACATCATTATTTTTTATAAAGGTCAAGAACAGCAATTGAGACAGAACATTTCTCTCTTGTCCTTCCATGCATCAGTAGCTCCTTACTTCATTGGCCATTTATAAATAGAAGTGTATAAGTAATGTGATACATAGCTTCTATTACTCCTATAGTAAAACCGAATTACAATCTGGTGACACAGTATCTCGAAGTGTTTCCCAGCCTAATTAATCGAATGCTTTCTCGGCATCTGCCGACTTTACTGACAATGGTTTGGTTGTACAATTAGCTAAATCCATGCAAGCTAACAATTTCGATTTATTTTCTCTATATCGCTGTAGTTAATAAAACACTGTTTATCTGTGTGAATTATTGTTTCCGGTGTATTTTGTTATCTCTCAGTCATTAGTTTGTTATACCGTTTATTTGTCTGACTTGAGAAAGAAAATTGGTTTTCATGAAGAACATACATTTGAGTATTTGTTTGGCTCTGGACATTCAATAGGAACTCCTTCTCATGGTTTCAGTGCATTACTTGTTCAAACACTTCCTTCCAAAGAATGAAGAGTGCCCCCCAAAATAACTCTGCCAAACTTCCATACTTCTTCGGTTAACTCATAAGGGCATGTTCCCTTTCCACGTTAGAAGAAGTACTGTCAGTATTGAATGTTACACGAAGTCTTATAAATTGCGCTGAACAAACTGATTACAGGTGCATAAAACAGATGCATCTTTTATTGCTTTTTCAGAATGTAATTGCTGTCCATTATGTCGCTTTCTTTAATGCAGCGTCTGTTTTGCATGTGTGTTGTCTGCCATGCCAATGTCTTTCTACTTTTCCTGCTCATCGACTAGTTGTTCTTTGTTGGCTGAATTCCCCTTTCAGCATACATTTTGTGGAAATCTGGCATTTTCCCTGTAAGACTTTTTTGTTGTAAGGTCTTTCGTCCTATTTGTGTTTGCAGTTTTTTAATAGTCACTGTTAATATTTCTCTTCCTTTCTTATGTTTGTTGCAAATTATAAAATTAATGTCTATTCAGTAATAATGCTCCTTGAGTAAGCCTTATAACAGTCCTATACTTGAAAGATACGTGTGGTCTACGTTCCTTTCAAACAATTCCTTCTTCCGGTTTTTAATCAGTTCCAGAAATTCATGATCCTTTATAACTGATCATTCAAGAGTTCAATCCAAGGGATTTTGGGACGTGAAGTAAAAATAATGTATAGTATGGTCATAGTATGATCTAATAAATTATGAAAAGAAAGTCTATTTTTTGTGATATCTTCATTTAAGCATAATGAAACCAAATAATTGTGGATTTTAGAATATGAATTATGGCCCTCATTACAAACCTGGCGGTCGGTGGAATAGTGGAGGTATTGCCGCCACCAGGCTGGCGGTATCTACCTTCACTATTATGACATTAGCGGTTTGGCCAAAGCCAAATCGTCAATGTACCACACCGACCGCCACGGCGGTAACGACTACCGGGCTGGAGGCTTCAGTCTCCAGCCCGGCGGCCGTCACTATGCCGCCCAAGGCATTATGATCCCGCCCACTGCCATGGTTTCAGTGGTTTCGGTACCGCCACTGAAACCATGGGGGTAGACACTATCAGTGCCAGGGAATTCCTTCTGTGGCACTGATAGGGGTCTCCCCTGCCCCCTCCCCAGAATCCCCCACCACCCTCCCCTCCCTCTCCGGACCCCTGGCACATGTACACACAGACAAGCACATACATAAACACCCATACGCACATGCATACACTCATTCACTCACGCATTCATACATTCATACACACTCACAGCAACACTCTCGAACATACACCCAGGCACACACGCAATCTCATGACACAACATGCATGTATACTCACACCCACTCATGCACACACACATTACACACGCATGCATGCATTCACACAGTCATACACACACCCCCACTCAAGTACACAACACCCCTCACCCCCCTCTCCTGTTGGAGAACCCGACTTACCTGCTTGCAGGGCATCCTCTGCCAGGAGACGGGACGCGGCACTGCTGCCAGCAGCAGCGTCTGGCAGCAAAACACCACCAAGCCGTAACATGGAACATGATATGGTAGGTGGTGTTTTGCTGGCGTGGCGCTGCTGCTGGCAGCCTTGCCACCTTACCGCTGTCCACCGCCATGACTGTTGACGGAATTTCACCAGCCTTCTGGTGGTATTCTGTCTACTGTCATAATTCCATGGACTGTCGGTAGCCATGGTGACTGTATGTTGGTGGCCGTGGCGGTAGGCGGCATTTGCAGCCAATGTCATAATGAGGGCCTATATCTCTTAGAATGAAAAGTATAACCTGACATTTGTGGATTTAACTTCAGATATGATATTATAAATTATTAACTTGCAATTTGCTTTTAATGTCTTTTTTCAGTTCAGGGCATAAGCAGTGCTTAATTTGCAACATAATGAGTGCTGGTGCCCACAGCACTATTCAAAAGAAAGTGTTCGGTGCTATTAAATGTCCCTGTGCTACCAAGACTGCATAGTCTTAAATCCACCTCATGCTTCTTTAATCCACTGCCAGACACTCCCTGCCACTTTATCTCAGTCTTTCAGGAGTCTGATTTCCCTCTTGTGTTTTCGTCTTTGCTTCCTTCTTTCCAGTTTTTATGTTTCCCCTCTCTTGCTCTCGGCCAATGGCTAATAAGAAAACTTAAGTGCTGCTGGGCCCAACCTCTGGCCCCAAAATTAAATGCTGGTGGGCGCCGCCAGAAACCACCGGCTCAAATTAAGTACTGGATAAGTTTAACCATCTCGTACTGAATTGATCTATACAATCAGATGTCTATTTTCAGTCCCCAGCAATAATATAAGGAGGCTTCAATTTGACTATTTCAAGTTCATTTTCATCTAAGTTTGAGAGATCAGCAATACATGGATCATATATTATAACTATTGTTCTAATTGTTCCTCCAATATTTCATGTAGCTACAGCCCATCTTTCAGTCAGATCAGCTTTTGTAGCTATTATTGTGGTTTTTGAAAAATGTTTGTATCACAATAACTGTACCTCTAATTATCATTTCCTTTTATCTATAGTAACCCATTTTGTCTCTACAAAATGTAACTAGCCTTATGGTATATGATATCCTTTAGAATTTGCATCACTGTTTGCCTTTTTCTTATGTTATGTAGTAGGCCATTCCCAATCCATGTTCAGATACTGATGGATTTAGCCGTTTTCTCAGATTTTGGTGTACTGCCATAGGTAAGTTCCCCCTTTACTGTATGAGTTTCTCAGAATGTGTTTTCCATTTTTCCTCATTGTGCCAACCTTGTGCCCCTTTATATGACACGATCATGGAAGCTGTCTGCTGTAATGTGAGAAAAATGATGCAGTGTGAGTTATGAGAACACGATCAGAGTACGAAAACAGGGTGAAAGAGGACAAAAAAGTTGAACATTTTCAATGAACCTTTGCACACAATATATGATATATGTAGCAAGGTGGCAGTAATATGTGGTATTACTGGGGGTCTTACCATGTAATACTAGCATGTTAAACAGAAGTGGACCTCGGATTCACACCAGTAAACCTTAGCTGAGTCCTTATAGAGTGGCAAAGAGCAGTCAGGCTACTTAGAGGAACTTCTTAAGCATTTCACAACAGCAACATGGATGATAAGTAATTGACACAACTCAAAAGAAATCTGACACCAATTTATAAAAAGAAAGCAGTTTTTTGTATAAATGTAGACATCAAAACCAAGTTGATACATTGCAGATAACCGCAGTTATCCTTGTTTAAAGTATTAAATAAATCAGTACTTTGTAGACCTGTCAAAATCTACCATTGAGGTCAACAAGAGAAAACAAAGTAAGCAATTGGTCACCTGTAGGGTGAGTTCCGTGGAACCGATCTGGGGTTAAGGTCTTGCGGGTCCCTAGATCAAGTTTCAACAGAAAGTACTTTGTTACCTTTCCCAGGGAGTCCAAGTGCAGAGGTGCTCTGACAGTCCTTAGTGACGACAGGATCAGCGGGCGCTGTCAAAACTGCAGCACTTAACAAAAACACACTATGAGATGGATCTAAACTCTACCCTTGGGGAGTAGAGGTCTTTGGGGTCCCATGACCCAGATTCCACAGCTGGAACTTTGCTACCATGTCTGGCGGCTTTGGGTGCAGAGGTAGCTTGGAGCTGTCAATCACGGGAGGGTTGAGGGAAAGATGCTTTGCCACTTTGTCTAAGTCACCTTCTCAGAATGCAGGATCTCAGCAGTAGGGTCATTGCCGCCATCTATCACTATTACTGGGAGTTGCTGTGGAGTCAGTGATGTCCGGGAAAGGGTGAGTTAACGGGCTGGCGACCGACAAGCCTTCGCAGCAGCAAAAGTAATCCATGGGTACTTCGTTGGGTGGAGGTCAACCGCAGTGATGTAGTGGCTCAAAACTTGGTATGAGTTTCTCTGCAAATCCTGGGTGCAGGGCACTGTTTTTCTTTGGGCTCACTCAAGTCAGGTCCGATGGGTTACATTTCTTGTGACACAGCACAACAATTTTTCTGCAGGTTGCAGGTGACTGGTTCCATCAGTCATGGAAGTCTACTTCAGTTTCTGGCATCCACTGGAGTCCCTCTTGCTGGGAGCAATGATCTTTTGCCACGGGCACACATTGAACACACAGTTTCAGTATACATTCTCCTCAAGAAATTTAAGTGTCCTATCTTTGCGCTGCATCGGAGACCAAAGACTTGTTGTCGGTGATGGCATCTTCTGAGATTCAAAGTCAGAATTGAGGTTCTGGTGCGGGAGGAGCCCCTTAAACCCTAATTTAGGGGGTGTTAATGGTGTGGAGGACAGTGGCCAATGGGCTACTGATCCATGTGGCTAGCCCCCCCTGTAGTGACAACTTCCTGTGGGAATACATCACTTTTCTACCCCAAATCCACTAATTCAGGGTTTGCTAAGATGGCAGGACCCTCTCAGCTGTACAGAGCTCCTAGCCCACCCTAGAAGTGTGGCTAGTCTTCTGGGGGAATACACCTCCTGCAAACATAATTTTCCTGCCTGTCAGCTTGGACAGGGCGGGAAGGGCTTTGTCCTGGAGTGGGGCACAGGAGGTCATGTATCAAAAGGGGTGAAAATCCTTTGAGGCTCACCGTCTTGGTCACTGTAAACACTAGCCATCCGAGGAGGGAGGAGGTGTGACCTCCTTCCTGCCTAGATCCTTTGCCTACGTCCTAGGGAAGTGCTAGGACAACCAGTAGGAGGGCATACTTTTGTCTTGGCAAACATTCGGGGAAGCCCGCCAAGGCAGGAGAAAGCTGGTAAATTTGGTGGGCATCATTTGAGGACCCACCTGGGTACATGTTAGGTAAACCTGGGCACGAGAATTATGTTCAGGGTTAAAAAACATGGTGTTTGACACCAAACGTGGGGGAATTTGGTCAGGCCATCATGGAGCTGGACACCTGGGGTTTGCGCGATTGCCAGCCATTGTTATCCTATGGACTATCGGTCACTTGCAGTAGCATTAAGTTTTAAATGCTATCACAGTGTCATATATGCTTGTGCATATATGTCCACACTCATAACACAGTGCACCCTGCGTCCTGGGCTCTAGAAAGCCTGGTTTAAGGGGGACTGACCTGTGCTGTGGGCAGTGAAGGGACTTTGCCTGCACCTGGTGTGGGCAGAATCAAACTTGATCATGAAAGCTGCTCGTGCAGGCTGACATGGCAGCTCTGCAGCCTTTGCTTTTATTGAGGTCGAGCAAGGTGGCAAAATCAGTGCTGCAGCCCTGGTGACCCCTTTACCATCCCTGCCCTGGGTACCACTGGTACCATTTACTAGGGCCTTACAGGCATGGTATTGTCCTTTTCTAATTGGGTTTATCAAATCACTGTACAATTTAAGGAATGAGCACTGGCACTGGGGTCTGATTAGCAGGCCACAGTGCATTTTCAGATAAAAAACAACAGCATCAAGCAGCAAAAGGTGGGGGTGACCATTCAAAAGGGGCACTTTACAACAATATAGAAGAGGTGTTGACAATAGCACAAAGACCGTGGGTGGATGGTAGCCTTCAGACCAGAGAGAACAGTTAGGTACCCCAGCTTGAGAGTGTGTTAAAATGGAGTATTAAGTCACGTTTCGAAAGAAAAAGTCTAAACTTTAAAAATCTAAATAGATGAAAAAATGTAAACTGATATACATCATGCAGTGAAGAATGTGCAGGACCGGACTGTAAATGTGGATCTAAGCAAGGAGGCAGGATATCAGAGGGATGCAGGGTGCCTCAGAACACATTGGGCTGGATAACTAGAGCACGTTTTGGTTACCTAGCAGAAATTCCAATAATCTGAGTCCATTCTTTCTCAATTCCAGTCATAACAAGTGAACTGAGCCAAATTCTCCAAGCAAGTACTCAATTGCGTTGACACCTTATTTAACTAACATTCTAGCTCCTTCTTCTCCCTTTTTTATGTGTGTACTAGAACCACTTATCCAGAACACACCACAGAAATCCCGAATCAGCGACTTATGGACTGCAATGAGATAGAATCGACTCAGTGTAATGGATTTACTGGTAAGTAATTAAAACATTATCCCCTCATCCACTTCCTTGTTACATCACGACAAATGAGGAATAGCAATGCTACACCCAGTGGCGTAACAATAGCCCCTGCAGCTCCTGAGCTCCAGAGGGCCCCCTCCAGCACAATGCATGGGCGGTGGGCCCCTGGCTGAGTGTTCCTGACTGAGTCTGAAGTGTGGGGGGGGACGCTCCATGTATTTTGCGGGGGAAACTTCAAGTTTCATTACACCACTGCCTATGCCAAGGAAGACCGGTCCACATCTATAAAGAAAAAATCCATGCAGGTGATGCTAAACCCGTAGGCCTGTGCAGAAACATATTCCAGAACCAAATCTTATTTTGGAAATTCAGAATATGTATTTACATAGCAAGAGAAAGATCCTCGGAACCCTGTTCCCTACTATTACAATAGGTAGTGTTTGACAAAAGTGGATGTAATTGCTAGCTGTAGCTCTTACTCATGAAGGAAAAGGTGAAAAAGATGGTGGCTCGATGTTGAGCTGCCACAGTATAGCCGGTTTTAGTTTGCTTTTTGTATACCTTAAAAAGTCACCCTGAGTGGGAAAGGTGTGCCCAGACATGGGCCCCATGCACACTGTGTCACAAGAACCAAACTATACCCAGCTAATGAGCCCATAACAAGGGTGAAACCAGTCCTGGGTTGCTTGTGTTGCAGTTCAGAGAGGACCTGGCTTGGCAGTTCAGGCTGGACTGTTCCCATAGGAGCACGGAAAATACTAATTTGCATATAGCTGGGACCAAACTGAGGTGGCATGGTATGCAAAATAACCACAAACTGAGATAGGCTGGGTTGCAACCCTAAGTAATTAACAGTGACTGAGATGAATTCAAACATTTCATCCATTACTTCTTGAATACACGGCAATCAGACTCCTGAGGTTCCATTCCTGCTCAGACAAATATTACAAACTTGAGTACGTTAGTGATGAGAATGATGCATCCCAAGATAAGGATAAAGGAAAAATATGTCAAGAAGACATTTAGGGGAACAGTACACCTGGTGCATGAAAGGCCCAAGTCAGCAAGGAAAGAGCAACTCCAGCATAAAATGCATTGCAGATGCTAGGGAGCAAGACCATCCCAATATGTCTCTTTGCTCACAAATGAGTGGGACTGCAACCCTAATTAGTGGGTCAGTCAATCAAATCACAGGGGCTGATGCACGGTGAAAGAGCTAACAAAGCAATCTGTGGGGACCATCCAACCTCCAACAGTGACTGTCTTCCCTTTATCACGGTGCATTTTTGATTAATTCAGGAACACAAGAAGGAATCTAAAACTCACTTTGTAGAGATTAGAAGTAATAATGCAAAGATACAATAGATTGTATATTAAATAGCACAAGATATCGGCCAAACCATTCACCACATTAAAGAACTAGAGCAGAGGAAAGTAGAAACCGAGAAAACAGTGAGTAGAAAACAAAGAATGTGTGGTTCTCGCTCCAGCAGAATAGCATATCGCATCTCAGCTAAAGAAAACTACAACCTATTTTGATTTACATTGGTAATTTTATTCTCCAGCAGGAGATGTATTCTAGAGCCAAGCCCTGCACCTCAATCACTGTTGATACGGTCAAGTTGTTTGTGAGGTCTGACTTTTGCCATTATATAGTTGATCACAAATAGAAGCTCAGGAAACCTATTGCACCGATAAGAGAGCCTGGGGCTCAGATTTTTCTTCAGGAACCAGCCCGGCTGAAAGTGACTTACTATGCCACAATGTATGTGTGTAATTAAGAGACAGAGGATAAGGAGCTGTTAATATGATGGCCCAGGAAATCTAAATCTGCTGGGAAGACGTGTGCCCCAGACACCATCATCAATGCGGGTAATGTGACTGATGAGACTGTCTTCACTTTTGGCAGCTCCTCTAACTCTATTTAGTGTGGCTTGGGTTGGACCATAGAGCCAATGCTTCTGATTGCTGCAATTGAATTATGACTGCATGGGGTGGAAGATGGGGCATGACTGCTTGTGTGTGATTCGGGTAGCTGGGCTGGAAGGCTGGGAGAGGTGGAAGTCTTGGTAGGATGTGACTGGGTGTGACTCAGGCTTATTATTAATTCTGATTTACCCCAGGTCAGAAGCTCGAGGCATTAATTACTGATGAGGAGGGTCATATCCAGCTTACCTACTATGACCTGCGATGACTTAATGATTTAGGTGATTCATATTTTACTAGGATTATAGGGATGTGAACCTCTTACTCTAGGGTGTAAACACATATGGTGTCGCCATTTATTCATGATTTACTTATTTTTTACTTTCTTTTTTAGCATGTCTCATCATACGCTTGTGAGGAGTGGCGAACTGTGGTCCTTTCGTGATGGCAACAGGTGGGGGCAGGGTCAATCTAGGGTGGGGCAGGCATGGCAGGATGGACAATGGGGACTGAAGTGAGGGTGGTGGTGGGAGAGTGGGATCCCTAAAGGTGAAAATAATAAGGAGATGGTATCACAGGTCAGCTTCGAAAACATGAGATACTATATTTGCCCTGGGGGTGATCAGGGACCTTACACTTATTTTGACAATCACCAACTTTCTGACTACTGGCTACTTAGGTTAAAGAAATCATGTCACCAAAATGTATGCACTGGAATGTAAGATAATTAACTAGCCCTGCCAAAAGATGATTAGTTAAAGAAACAGTACGTTTTTATAAGCCTCGAATGTTATGCCTTACTGAGACGCACATTGAATATACAGATTGGGCTTTGCTTAGATAATCAGATTACAGTTCTATGGTAGTAACAATAAAAAAGGAAAACAAACTACTTGTAGCAGCTCCAAGTTTCAGAGACGCTCCCTCAACCTTTTCCCAGTGGCAGCTATGCCTCTCACTGAACGTCCCTGAATTCCCAAAAGAGAGAATGTGCCCACTGGCATCTGTGGTCAGAATCCTGGGATTAGGAAGATGCAGGGACACCCATTTTCCAAAGATGAGACACTTCTAACTGCCATGTTGACTCCTGCTTGATAGACGGGATGATGGGAATCCTGCTCCTGATTTTTTGTGATGTTGGTTTTCATGATGCTACAAACGAACGTACCACTAAACCTAGTTAAAATGTGGCTAGTGGCATCACTCCCTGAGAAAAAGCCATGCCCCACGCAACTTGTGACCATGCCATGACTCTTGAAGCGTCCTCCATGAGTAAGGCCTCCACATAACTTTAAAGCTTCTGAATCCTGCATTTTAGCAGCATCTCTAGGCCCATACCGGTTTGAATTCAAGCTCCAGTGAACTCCACATCCTGATCAGGTACGAGTTAAGACTTTAAGGGGCATATTTACATGAAAGTGGCACATCAGTCCCGATGCGCCACTTTTCTTGTGTGCCCCTACCGACACCTAACGACACCATGGTTGCACTGTATTTACAATATGGTGGTTGTTAGGACAATACAGTCAAAACAAGTTACGCTACTGTGACGCTTTGCAGGATTAGTGCCAAATATGATGGCGCTAATCATGCAAAGTAGAGGGAGGCCCATTGAAAACAATGTGAGCATCATTTTAACGCCTGTCTTAGGCAGGAGTTGAAAATGACACTGAAAATGGCGCAGTGAAAGCTTGCAAATTTCATCGCGCCATTTTTATGGGCCTCCTAAGGGGGAAACTCCCTCTCTTGCATACATTATGCCTCGTACAGGCATAATGCGGCGCAATGGGTTACAAAGTGCACAAAGCATGCATTACGTCACTTTGTAAATATGGCACGATAAAAAGGCCACCTTACCGCCGCATTAGCATGAAAAAATGACGCTAATGTGATGTAAGGTGGTGCAAGGGGCTTGTAAATATGCCCCAAATATGCCCCAAAGTTAATAAAGATGTTCCTAGAACATAGAAAGTATTTGATCCATGTGTCATGTGATGCTCTGCCCGTTCCCTGCCCTGAATGATGAATGATTCAGCCAATCGTCTAAGTGTGGATAGATCTTTATATCCCTATTATGAAGCTGCTGCATCAATAGAACCACATCATTGGTGATTACTCTTAGGTCGAAAGGAAGTACACCATACTGGAAGGTCTGATGATGTACCACAAAACTCTCACAGATCTCTGGTGCCATAGTTTCACTGGAATGTGGAATTTAAGCATCTTGTAATTTCAGAGTTGCCAAGAATTTCATTGTCAATGGGATGATGTTTTTCTAGATAGTTTATCTTGAAGTGAAGAGTAACCCATGTATTGATTTCCTATAGATCTAGGAGAATGATAAATACTCCTGTGATCTTTTCCACAAGAAATTGGATGGAATAAACTCCTAATCCTCTCTCTGTCTAAGCAACATGTACAAATACCTTATTTTGAAGAAGGACAATGCTCGAATCTGGAGACATGAATACAAAGTCGAGAGCATAGCCAGAGCAACCTAAGCCCAATACACACTGGTCTGATGTGGTGGATTCCCAGACTGCCAAAAAGTCTCAGACACATCCATCAACTGGACCTGGACACCATTCTGCTTTACAATGGTCAGGATTATTTTTTGTTTCATTGATCTATCTGATACCAGACAGCTTTAGGCCCACGAAAGGAATCTTATTAAAGCAGCTTTTTCTTTGGCACCCGCTTTCCAGTCTCTCATCTTCGGGTCTATGTGCATCTACTGCTGCTCCAGAAGCCAGTGCAAGGGTCTGCAATCCATCACAAGAGATGTCTGGAAGCAGCCTAGCTTGTTGCTCCATTTGTTCTAGTAATGCAGAACAATCTTTTTCTCCAATAGCTCCCTGTAGATTCTCAGTCAGAGCAGTCAATGCTATATATGTTCCTGTCCTTAAGCCCTACTATGGTCAACCTAATCCTTTTTAAGAGAACACTCTATCCATGTATCCACTGCATCTGTTGAGGTACAGTCTTCTGGATTGATAGAAGTACACCAGTCAAGGCCTTTAGCATAGAATAAATATTTAGGGAATATGGTAACACTGGTTCACCATCTTCTAGAGCAAGATTCTTCCACGAGTAGCTTGTGAGCTACTGATTGGTCTTCAGCTACCTATAAATAGTTCTCTTGTATGCAGCTTAGCCTACCAAATTAGAGATTTTTGCTAAGCTGAATTAATGTATGTGTACCAAATTTAAATGAATGTATTTGAAACGAAAATGTGTGTATTTTCAGAACTCACAATTTCCAAGATAAATTTAAAGCAGATAATTGAGTAATAAATCAGGTGGTGTTGGAGAGACATATCACTAATTAATATTACCTTTGTGCCAGGGGCATTACTTCTATGGCTTATATGTCTTACCCATGTAGAGACATTCCAAATTGATAAAACTTCTTTTACATTGCTGCTGGCACCCCTGTACTGAGGTGAGCACTTCTGGTACAGGATGGCCACTAATGTAATTTTGGCTGACGTGGTCACTATTACAACATAGCTGCTATGCTTCCCAGGTCCATGAGTGATGTATTGCTCCATTTCTATGTTTTTTCTAATTCTGTGACTTGTAGTCCTGCTTTATAATGGATTAAGCAAGACTACACGTCCCAGATTTCAAAGAAAAAAAATGGACTGGAGTATCACATCATGCATGGACCTGGGAAACTAGGCCGGGCTGTTACAACACTAATAGTATTAATAGCTGGGGATGATTTTATTGAACATAAGTAGCTCTTATTTCTGAAAAGTTTGGAGACCACTGTTCTAGGAGTCCTCTGTAGAAATTATGGAACAGTAAGATGATTCAAGTCCTGCCTTCCCCATGACCATTAGTCTGCTCACTTAATATGGTAACAGACAAAACATGATGTGTCTCTCGGCAGGAAACCCTTTTAGAAGTGAAAAAAATTATCTCTTACAATAGCATTATAAGGAGTTACATGACCATATAGAGAAACAAGACTGGGTTATAAAATGTTGTAGCTCTGACAAGTGTGGAAACATGCAGATATTATGTCTTCCCTGCAATGACCTATCAATTGTAATAAGGAAATTAGACTCAGTATTTAATACAGAGATTGCAGGTGCCCAACTATTATATGCCTATTACGGGCGTAAGAAGAACTAGAATGTTTTGATTCATACGTCCAAGCAAAAAAGTGCCTCTCTGGAGAGTAGGTTTTCTCCATCTTAATAAAAACTACTGCCCTTTTGCTCTTTTAATGAAAAATTGTCAGGTTTATTTCGTAACATGGAAATTAGCCCCCCTTTTGCTCTAATAATCATTTTGAAACAATTTAGAGAGCTTTTAATTTTTTTGCAACAGATGTGATTGCTGTTTTAGATGTATGTTTTAGGAGGAAAAGAAAAGGAGATAAATACTGGATTTCACTGCTTTCCATAGTATTGTTACTGGCCTTGCCTCAAAAACATAGGGGCATATTTACAAGAGAATGGCACATCGGTTCCACTGTGCCACTTTTCTTGCGTCGCACCTGCTCCATCTAACATGCCTTATTTACAATACAGCACAACCATGGCAGTCGTTAGGACGATAGCATCAAAATGTTTGATGCTATTGTGGGGCTTTGCTAGACAAGCATCAAAAATGTTTACACTAGTGTAGCAAAGCACAAGGAGACCTACTGATTAGAATGGGTGCATAATTTTAACGCCTGCTCTGCGCAGGCGTTAAAAATGAGAGAAAAAATGTCACAGTGAAATGCCGTGAATTTCAATGCCCCATTTTTCCGGGCCTCCCTGCGTCGGAACACCCTCCTGGCATACATTATGCCTGGCGCAGGCATAATGTGGTGCAAGGTTTTACAAAGTGACGCAATGCAAGCATTGCACCACTTTGTAAATATGGCGCGGGAGAAAGGCCTCCTTAACACCATCTTAGCATTATAAAAATGACACTAAGGTGGCACAAGGGGCTTGTAAATATGCCCCATAGGATGGCCAGGTGGCAACCCTTCAGTGGAGAGGTGAACACATGTCAGCTGTCATGACTGAAAAGAGGAAGTGAATGTGAAGGTAATGGCCAGGAGCACAACACAACTTCAAGGGATTGAGTAACAGCTTGCAGGGCTCTTCCACTTAAAAAGAAAGTTTGCAGAAGGAGACGAGCAGTGCCAGAGGTAGAATTCCCAACGTTGGCCCCCAGAATTCATTGCACAGTGATGTTGGAACGAGGAACAGGGCGAAAAGAGAATTTTAGAATCACACAGTCACATTCGAGAAATAAAAGGCAAACTGTCACTGTACGCACAAGGGCATATCCACCCTAAAATAGACCATTTAAGTTTCAAGCTTTCACAGTTTTGGATACTTGGATTTCATGCAAACAAACGTTTGTAAAAATGGTTTTAAAGAAAAAATTGTTGATTATTGACATAGATATGTCAAAGGTGAAGAGGTATGCAGCCACTAGCAGCCCCTTTGTATAACTGAATTGGGTGCAAAGATTATGCATTCAGTATTTTTCTAGGTCGATGTGAAGAGCTAGTTATTTTGACATACAGCCCACGCCAAGAGCTCAGTGGCTTTTATCAGAATGTAGACATGTTGTTCCCTGTAAGGATACAACTGTTGAAACATATGGCCATACAGCATAGGGAGGTGACTTGTCCACAAGACTTAGGACACTTTTTGTTTTTTTGCAGTTTTATGTAGCCCACACTTGACTCAAAGGTATTGGAGCACATTACATGAGCACCAGTTACGTTACGCACAGACACATTCATTTTCTGGTAGGCACAGTCACATTAAGGCCCGTAGTTATACTTTTTTTGCGCCGCATTTGCGTCGTTTTTTGACGCAAAAACGGCGCAAACTTGCAAAATACCATTGTATTTTGTAGGTTTGCGCCGTTTTGCGCCAAATGCGGCGCAAAAAAAGTATAAATACGGGCCTAAGTGATTTGCCCAGGATGTTGAGCCAACACCAAGACTCAAACCTACTTTTCCAGCTCCAAAGTAAGCAGCTGTGGCTGTTACGCCACATTCAGCTAAATGTGGGACAATCTGCTGTTCTTGGCCAGATCCGGCTAAATTGTTGCTTGCAACTTAGATTTAAATAAGTACGTCATCAAAAGGGATTTTGAGGAAGGGGTATAGACCAGACAGAGGGCGACAGGATACTATTTGATATATTCTGGGGTTAAAATGGGGAAGCTTGAGCCTTAATGCAATGTCAGAGGAACAGGTCATTAGTCATTATGGGTTATTTGTCATTATCTGGTTATATAAGTGTGCATGCATTCCCCTAGCAAAGTTTGTTTAACAAAATATATAGAATAGAACATCCCAGTCCTGGCTGGATTAAAATGTTTTGCAACTTATTAATAGTGAGAAGATGTAGGTTGTAGAGTCCCTAACCAGAATCGTAAAAATCATAAAAATACTACTCAGACACAAGGACGATCATGGGCAACTGTCAATCACCCTGCCCAAATATTCCTCAAAGCTATGCCCTTAAATAAAGAGGAGCAAATACATATAACAAGAGAGATCCACCGTGAAACTAGAACCTATCAAGTTACCTTATAGCATGACTGTCTCCGCTCACAAATAGATGCACACCTCACTGTCTTCAAGACCTGCAAGAACTGCTCGCACTGAGCAAGATTCTGCCTTGTATGTTAAATGAGTGAAGAATTTAATTTAAAGGATGGAACCCTAATTTACCCAAGGTTAACTTGAACATTTTGATGGACTAGAAAAATGAAGTTGTATCTAATGCCCTAAATCTGTCTTTTTTTTATACCGTCAGCAGTCCTATCCTAAATGGCCAGGAGGCACAGTCCTCAAGAGACCTATGCCTGTGTGAGTCCAGAGGCATACACCCCGCTTATGATGTTTAACTATATCCCACAATAACAGATGAACTTACCAAAATGAGGGCAAGTAATTGTCTTTGCATGTTAAAATGTTGCATGTTGTGTGTCCTGACTATTAGGGGTTGGACCGTTGATGATACATTAAAAAAAAGATCTGGTTCATTAGACTAAGGGCCTGATTTAGATTTTGGCGGATGGGGTTACTCTATCACAAATGGGATGGATATCCAGTCCGCCACATTACAATTCCATTACATACTATGGACATCGTAATACAGCGGACTAAATATCCGTCATGTTCGTGACAGAGTAACCCGTCTGCCAAACTCTAAATCAGGCCCTAAGTCCTGACAAAAGCCTTGGAAACATGGAGGCCACATTTAGAAGGCTGACAATGTTGACTTTATAGACGTTGTAGAGACACTACATTCCTATGACACCCCTTTTTGATTTTTTTTATCTCTTAGGCCCTTATCAGTAAAAGGATATCTAGGTGACCCACAGGTATTTTTATGTAGAAAGACACCAATCAGAAAATATCCAAAATATCCAAAGAGCTCTCTGGAATATGGTTGAGCCCCCCCTGGTATAGGGACCTCGGTAAAAGCTGATGATGAAGCATGCCAGTGATAGAGTGGGTGAGGGTCTAACAAAAATAACCTAGAAGGCTTCTGTGGCGTCTCTTATTGGGACTCATTTACACTGTGGAATGGTGCCTTATAGTGAGGGTGTGGGACACCTTTGGTGAATGAGCTTGACCCTAGGAAGAACGTATCCTATGTTATAGTCGAACTCTCTCTCCTCTACCTGGGTTATAACTCATTTTTTTCCAGGCCTACGTGTGAAGCTCTAGATGTACCTCATCAAATAATATTAATACATAATTAATCAAGCTATTGTACAAAAAGCAATACAGATAGAATGGGGTTTTGCATTTTTTCAAATTTCTATGAAAGAAAGGGGCATTCTCAAGTTGCAGGGCTAATTATTGCAGAGAGTGGGCAAAGCAAGAAAAAAATATTTTTGGTTTTAGTGTTTTTTTTAGTTCAGAATCTCAGACAAAAGAGAATGTTTCCTACATGTTTGTGGGTCTCCAGAAATGGTTTTATTTACTGCCAAATTAGCATCATTTTTAAAGTAGCTGGCATGTAGGCCAAGTAGGAAATTTTGCACCACATCTAGGCTTCCAGTGAGAGTCAGCTGAACTCTTTAAGGATTAGAATAAGATGTTTGAACCACTTTACTTCTGGCATTACCCCGGATACAGTTCATAACACAGCCTTTAAGATGGTGCAAGAGAGGTGTTTACACCCTCTATTAGAGGCCACCCTTTCCTTCTGCTCTTTCATTTCTTTCTCGGTCTCTCTTCCATTCTCTCATGCATTGATTTTTTCACTGACAAAAAAGACACCAACACAGATCCATCCATCCCAGTGGAAAATTTTATTAACGTATAGAAAATGCATTAAAAAAAGGAACTATACATAGGCTAAGAGTAATACGGATCAAAAATGCTGGTTAGCAGCTATGGTTAACAATCGTAGATCCAAATTCTCAAAGCTACGTCATTTTAAGGGTTCTTGTTGGTTTTAGTTCATCAAAATGTTTACAAAGGATTCTGAATCCTCAGTTTTCTTAAATAACAAGCACAATTCCAGAGTAATGTATGTACAAAGGCAGTAAGAGAGGACTTCTCAAAAAGTTTACAAAGAGGCCATCATGGAGGGCCGGGACAGGGTGGCAACAGACAATGGTATTGGACAGCTGAAGAAGGAAATACATAAAAATGCTGAGGACAAGGTAGAGGTAAAAGAGTTGAGGAGAGGGAAAGAAGGGCCGAGAATTAGAGAGGAATTAGTTAATGCAGAAAATGTGTTTAGGATCTCTCTAGCCAACTGCTGGTCACTCTGTGGAATTACCATGGTCCTTACTGGGAAGGAAAACATGGTTACTGTAGTCATCAGTGTGAAACAGGTCTAAGGACCTTGCTCGGTGTTTGATGCCACTGTGCTGTGTTTGTGAACGATTTTGCCAGCATTCACTAATTATAGCTACTTGTCATCAAATG
The DNA here is from genome assembly GCF_031143425.1 of Pleurodeles waltl. Lineage (NCBI taxonomy): Eukaryota > Metazoa > Chordata > Amphibia > Caudata > Salamandridae > Pleurodeles > Pleurodeles waltl. Next base: position 404,181,677 of record NC_090443.1, on the reverse strand, counting down.
CACTTTTGGCTGCAGCCCATTTGTAAAGAACAGAAGAAGAATTGCTGAAGAACTACTCCTCAAGGGCAGGCAGCAAGAGAGGTCGGACAGGAAAGGTGTGCCTTCAATGCAATACCCTGGCAATAGGGATGCACCCATGAGAATCTATTTGAACAATTTAGCACTTTAAGATGTGGTGCTCATGTAAACATTGCTGGAGTCATAGAACATGAGGGGATATGAAATCAATAGTCTAATACATGAGCTTTCCATTGCCAAATGGTTGACTAACAGAGACTCTTCTAAGTAAATGCTGGGTGGTCTGGTTCTTTTCTATCGGTATTAGGGTGATTTTGTTATGTTGTTTGATAATGGTAATTGCGAAGGTTAGGATGTGTTTCACGAGTCGGGAATTAATATTGACTTCTCCCAGTATCCAGAGGGAAGTCTGGACCTGAGAGTTAGGAAAGGAGGTAGCATATTTACAGAACGGAAATAGAAACAACTCTTGGCAAGGTTGAACATTTGTGAGAGGTGTTGGGAGCCTCGATGTAAGCTAAAGGTATTGTTGGACCCCATGAAGTGGGCAAATATAGCTAGAATATCTGGGGACGTAGTTTCAATAAATAAAGAATCCTCCTGTCTTACTGAATTCCAGGTCTTTTCTCTCGGTGATCACACAAGAATTAAAGAAAATGTGCTCAGGGAGGAAAAAGGATGTTTAAAGGAAAAACTAGATGGATCATGGGAGGTCCAAGGAACAAAAATGGAATATACAAGGTAAACTCAGGATGGAAACCCGCTTAGGGGGCGCAGGTGGAAATCATTTGGCACACAAAGTGATGAAGCAACCAATTATTCTTTTTGATCAATGGTTTGAAAGGATCCTGAGACCCATAGAAATATCTACTGTGAAGAGGTATGCATTACCGAACAGAAGCAAGCTTCACTTATTTGACCTAGAACAGGTTTTGAGGAGTGTATGAATAAATGTAAAGAAGCATTGCTTTTTCAGAAATATGGACAACTGCATGGACAGTGAACATCATTTGAAGAAAATAAAGATCATGGTAAAAAGTGTGCCTGGGAGTAAAACACTAGCGCCTTATGAAGAGGGTTTTGACATGCAAGGCAGACATATAGAGTTCGTATGTCTGCATGAGAGTGAGCCATAACCCGATATGGCTTGTATTTTATTACTTGCAGTCAATACTAATGTAACTTCACTCATTATATTGCTGAGAAAAGAGGTGTGCCTCCTTTGGCAATGAATCAAACTTTTGAGTGGCATCTTGTTATGTTAATGAAGTAAGGTGGAGGATTATCCTTTACTAAGAATCTTATAATCATGGTTCTTAGATTGTCTGTTAATAGTGCTGGTCTAACGAGCAGCTGAGGGAGAGTGAAACTCCAGGGTCACAAGAAAAACACTGGGGGGCATTTTTGCAATAAGGTGGTGCAGCGAGGTGCTGCGCCGAAACTGGCAGCGCCGCACTGCGTCACTTTAGAAATGTAGTAATACACCATATTAACAAGAATACAATGCACCCCTGTGCTTCCCCCTGCGCTGGCACTAAATGTGCTGCTGAGCACCAACACAGCCACCCTTGCGCAATGGTGCAAGGATGGTTGCATTGTAGGGGAGATTGTTTTTGTGCAGGAAGGGACACCTTCCTGCACAAAAACAATTTCAATGGCGATTTGCTCTTTCTATGCAGCACACATAGAGCAAAAAACGGGGAGAGATAAAAGCATTTCTCCCAGTTGCACCATGCTAACACCACCCCTGGGTTGGCGTTAGTTTTTGGCACTGCCTCAGATTTACGCAATCTCATAAGTCTGGGGCAGTGTCAAAATGCAATGGATGTTGCAGTGGAATGCCCACAGCAACACCCATTACATGCCCCTTCCACCCAAAGTGCTGCTTGTGAAGAGACCATATTTAGCCTACAAAAAGTGGCTATAACCTTGCCTTGTAACTACGGCGCAGAGCACAGTGCCACTGGAGAGTCACAAAAAGTGATGCTCCAGTGGCTCTAGGGTCTTGTAAATATGCCCCTGAGTTTCTTTGGCAAACAGATACTCACATTTTGCTTATCCAGGCTGAGGATGGTGGAGAGACATGCCATTATATGGAATGTATATTAACATTAACATTAGCTCACACCAGAAATATTGGCACAAAAACGTTTGTAAGTGATTGCTAATTGCTGAGGAGCCAACTACAAATCAGCAACTGCTTGTCTCAGGAGCTAGGTTTGAAGGCAAAGAGGACGAGCAATGAACAATGTCATCCACCTGGGATCTGACACTCTACGCTAGAGTGCATCTGGGCACTCTACTGGTGTATCTTGTGGTTTCTAGCAATCACAAGATACACTTCTAAGTTTGGTGGGGTTAGACAAGACATCTACTTGACATTTATTGGAAGAGCCAGTATGGATCTCCTTGCTCAGTGCTTGAAAGAAAGGTACATTTTACTTGGTTGAAAGAGGCCTCATTCTCTGATAAATGACACTTTTGAAGGTTCTGGGTTAGTGGTGGTAGAGAAGGAATCTGGAGCTGCTAGCACTAGCAGTAAGCAGAGAATGGAAACATCTTGTGAAATTAGCGGTAGAAGACAATAATGGTAGGTCTACTTGGGTCAGTGGTTGCACAAAAAGACGCTAACTGACATGGAGTTCATGGTGGTGGAGAACAATGCTAGTTGTTCTTGGATTAGGGCTGATAGATGGAGCCACAAGCTCTCCTTCAAGATGGGAAAGAGAAGGACTCTAGCTCACCTTGGGTTAGAGTGGAATACAAGGCTTTTATTTCTCCTTTAGGTTTTGGTGATAGAAATGCTATTGTTGCTTAAATTAATGATTTTAGAGACATTTGCTTTCCCTGGGTGGCGGTGAAAGAAATTACCTATAATTCTTCTGGGTAAATGGAGATGGAGAATAACTCTAGCTCACCTTTAATTAGTGGTGATTGAGAAGGATGCTAGTTCTCCTTGAGTTCATAGTGGTCGAGAAGTGCGTTCTCTCCTTGGATGAGTGGAAGGTGGAGAATGGAGCATGTGCACCTTAGCTTAATGGTAGGCAGAGCTGGATACCAGTACTCCTTTGGTTAGTAATTGTAGACAAGTACACTAGGTCCCCTTAGGGTATTATTGGTAGAAACGGCCTTAAGTTATCCTTGGGTTACTAGTTGAATAGTAAAGGTCTACCTTTCCTTGATTAAGTGGTGAAAGAGCAAAAGAGAGTTGACAGTTGTCTGTAAATTAGTGGTGAAGATCGAGAGAATATCCCTCTGTCAGCGAGCAGTGACAGAGAGGAACCTTAGGCCTCCATGGGCTACTGGTAGTAAAGAGGGACATTAGCTCTACATGGATTGAGTGGTGGTAGAGAACGATGCAAGGCCTCTTTCGGGAGATAGTGCCTGTGAAAATGGGAAGTTACGCTGGTAGTAGGTTAGCTCTGTGTTAGCTCATTTGTTAGTAAGCGGAGGAGAATGCCACCTCTCTTTGACTTGGTGGCATGCAGTTTTCAGGGGTAGTGTTGATCGAGAAAGACACCTGATTTCCTGATCTCATAATGGGCGGAGAAGGACAGTTGGCCTTCATAGTTTCCCTTTTTTCCCTTTCCGAATTCATCCTTATATCAGCTTCCAAAATCCATCCACAGCTTTTACATAAGTGTCAATAGCATCCTCTGACCCTTCCCCCAAAATAATCAAACCTTGTTTAGCATGGCTCTATATGGGCTTGTCAGTTAATGAAAGGAGATGTCTATGAGGTTCCTCTTTGTGATGATAAGGGAGAGGGTAACAATTCAGAAGGCCTTATCACTCAACAAGTGCTATCTGAAGGACACAACCATAAACATTCCTTTTGGTGAGCTGAGAACAATTTGACAACTGAACAGTTAAAAGGAGAGCACTGCCTTAATCACCTCTTCATTTGGTTCAACATTCTCCACCCCCCCATGTGCAGACAGCAAGTCGTCACGATGAATGTCTTGAATTCCAAATGATCAAATAACAAACTAATCACAGGTAAAAGGAGGTGGGGCCTTAGTGGGTCCTGGCATCTCCTGTCTCACTTCTGCGTGGACCTTCGTGTTTTTCCAACAAGACTGCGGTGGTTGAAGGGACGGGTCTTCATCTCCACAAAGGGTATGGAAAATTCGTGGCCTTTCCAATGATACCAGTTAATACCCTAAAAGAAGAGGGAATGAGAGAGGAGTAATGGAGGTCTGAGGCATTGTGTAACAGCAGTTTAAGAATCACAAATCACGAGACGACTAACTAGCTGAGCGAGTTTTAATATAGTTGTACTAGAATATTAGATTCTACATAGCAGGTGTGAAATTGTTTTTCACTGAGAAGGTGGGACAGAGGCTTTGTACATGAAACAATCAAATGCTATGTCTTATATTTAAGCTTGAACTGTCAATGAAAAACCTTCTCATTTGGTGCAAACAATGGAAATCTAGAAAACATTCCGCTATGAGAAGTGAGGCACAGACCGCATCTATAAAATTTCCCCCCTCTATACTTGAATCGGAATTAAACAAAGGTGGTGTGGGTCTGTCATGTATGGTACCAGCAAAGAAGAGAAGGCCATCACTAAGTAAAATTAATTTATTTATCAAAGTAGAACAGTAGATAATATTTGCGGAACCCTGACTCATGTCAGAATTGTGATTATAAGCAGAGCGTCCACAGCTCACTCCCACGATGTCAGGTGTACAGTGACTGGCTCTGATTGGTGAACCTTTCTCTCTGGTGTAAGAAACAGCATAAATATAAGTAAATGTGATGATAACCCTCTCATGGTGAGGTATCACGTTTAATAGGATGGAAATGTTTGATTTGGTGCACTTAGAGTTTGGGTCGTTGTCAACATGTGCATCACTCTCTGAAGTGGTGATAGCAGTTGAATGATTACAACTGTGTGGAGGAAAATCTCAGCCGTGTCACAAGTGAGTAAATGGGAAATCTATTACGAATGTGTTTGGAGTAGATATCCAGCACGTGAAAGTATGTTATGGCAACAATACTGAACACAGAAAACCATCACCGAGATTCCCCACAATGGAAAGTTTTTACAACAAACAATTCATGCCATTATTGAGTGTAAAAGAGGAATTTTTGTTATACAGCCAGAGTAGAGTAATCAGTTTGTTATGGTGTGGTTAAAATAAGGGTTAAGATTAGGTTTGAAGTTACTGTGAGTATTACCTGTAGTTGTAGAGTTAAGAGAGAGAGGTTACAGTTATTTACCATTAAAGAGTGATTCTTGGACTTAGAGTTAATGTTAGGATAGGATTTAGCGTTGGACTGTCTAGTTTAGGGTTACAGAAGGGTTTGGGTACAGAGGGAGGGTTTGGGACGGGTAAGAGTAAGGCTTAAAGTGAAGGTGAATTTTAATGTCGGGGTAGGGTTAGAGTTAGTGTTAAATTAAGGAAAAAGGGGCAGGAAGGGCTAAAGTAGACTTAGGGTTTTGGTGAGGGTGACGTGTAAGGAAAGCATTATAGTCAGTGTGAGGCATGAATTGTGTTGGGTGAGGAGGAAAAAATGTCCTTTTTTGCAGAGGAGTCGGACGTACAAGGCTTGCAACGGCAGAACAGTACTTAAACTCTTGTAGGGGTTCTCTATAGCAGATTCTCTTCAACAAACTCCACTATAATGGCATAGTGCTTCAGCACTATATCTTCAATAGACGCGTCTTACATCTATCATCTTTTATACAGTAACATTGTTTTGCTGGTTCTTTCCATGAACAAAACACAACATGCTTCCTGCCATTATTGCCTCGAGTTTATCACTTAAGCCTAAGGAGTCTATTCTCCACTGTGGCCCTAAATGTGAGTGGCATATGAAAATATCTGATACCCCCACTCAACCCGGATTTATCAAGATACAATGTTTTGGGGGACTAAAATTTGGAATCAAATTTAACCTGCTAATTTAGGTATGTTTCCCCAGTATTCGACTGCATGAAACATGTGAAACCTCTAAGTGAAATACCACTTTTCTGCTAAAATAATAATTCCGATCTGCTTAGTTACCAGGACCTATGGAATTAACAAGCCACTCATATATATGTAGATAACATCGGCTTCAACCTAAACATGTTTTCCATAAGCAATTTCCTAACCCTCTCCTCTAGCATTATGGGACTGCAACACTGGCTATTCATTAAATTCAGCTCCTCCTCAGTACCGCCACGTAGAAAAACAGTTTTAACCAGAGGATTCTCACAAGATCATGGAGGAAGGCTTCACCTCCTTCCTAATGCATCTCAGTAGCACCCCTCTCACTCATTCCACGCTTCCCCAAACTACCCAAATCTGTTTCCAGCTTAACTCTCATAAAGATCCGACTCTTACTCTGATCATCATGAGAAAAGCACCCTATTTTCTGGTTGCTTGGAACTTGCCAACAACGTGCTCGCAGATTTTCTTCAATTCTCATTTCCTCAAGGCATCCTCTATTCCAAGACCACGGCCAGAATCCAAAGAAACCAACCACATTGAAGCGAGTGTTTAATTTAAAATGAACGCCTCACAGCCCTTCAACTAAGTTAACCACTCTCTCTGGCCCACTTACCATCTCCGGTGAAGAAAGAGATCCCACGACGAAGACATCTTCACATGTGGAATTGCTGAGATTTCAAATCTCCAAAGTGCTCAATCAGAATTTCACTGGTGCTGCACCAAACATTTTGAACTCTTTACATGGCCACTTCTCTAATTTAAAAAACTATTCAAACTTAAACTTTTGTGACTTTGCTAGAAATACGTTTGAGGTTCCTTATGACTGATCAATCCTCTCTGACCTCATCATTGGCATTTATTACCGCACGTGTGTTTTATTGTACGTAAAACACAATAATAGCGATTTGGTGGAACTATGCTATATTACACAGTTCAATAAAAAAAATGAACAGTATGTATGTTTTATTTTATTTGCTAATTCTTCAGTGACTAAACATGAAAGAGGCTGACAAAAGTATCTTAACCAGGAACGCTGATCGTAGCATATTGTAAAATGATGCTTAATTTGCTAAAGAATAAATGCCAGGCCCCAAAGTTTTGCATGGAAGCCCATGGCAGGTGCTATCAAGGCTGGGGATGCTGATTACCAGCGGCGGCTGGTAATTTTTAGGGGTAGGCGGTGAGCTCTGCTCTGCTGGCAGAGGAGTTTTTGGCACTCGTGGAATTCGGCAAAAAATTTGAATAGCCCGGGGGCGGAGCAGAGTTTACTGTCATGTGCTTCTGACCATGAAAATACATGTGGCCCATTACTTTCCAAAAGAAAACTGAAAATTGGGCTGCTTTTTTTTACACTCGCCTCAAGTTTGGAACTCATTTTTCATTTCCTCTCCTCAGTCCTTTTTGAAACAGTGCAAGCAACGCATTTTCCCACAAGCCACTACTTGCCAGCACTTCCGTGTCATGTGTCGTAGAAAAAAGCTGTGTGTCCGTAAGGCTATTTCGCATTTCCATTTTCCCAGTCGCCTTCACCTTGCGGGAAGACCAGGAGAAAGAAGCTGCATGCGTGCCTTACATTCTTCCCTGAGTGAGTACCCCTTTCTACCAGTCGTAGACTGACTTAAAGTTTATATACATCAGCCTCTGTCATCCTGGAACATGTCTGAGGAGGTAGGGCGCTGAGTGGGGGTACTGAGTAATGGAAAGGCAATTTTGAGAGAAAGGTAGACAACAACCAGACAGACTCTGCACGAGATCCTGCAGACCCCTCGAATGCCCAGCATCTGCAATCCGAAGGGGATTGTCTTTTTGAATGTGGTTACCCGGGGAGGGTCTTACTAGAAGTTCGTCTCATGTTAGGTTTTAAAAGATTTTGAGCAGCCGTCAGCTGCTGAGTGTTAGTCCAGCAGCCCTGCCACATAAAGAAGTGTGTGGCCTGAGAGAGGCCCTTAGAGCCCAGTAGGAAGCATGTGAGCTGGTTTGCTGTACTATTTGATCCAGGTTTCTGATGTGGCAATTCACTGTACTCTTACTGTTGCACGCCCGGAATCCTTCTGCACACGTAGGGGCATATTTAAGAGCCCCTAGCGCCACCAGAGTGTCACTTATTGTGATACTCCAGTAGCGCAATGCCCTCTGCTGTATTTACAAGGTGGCGTTAAGACACTTTTGGTGGCTAACCACCACATCGTAAATATGGCCCCTTCACACACAGCCCTTTGCGTGGAAGGGCATACAATGGGTGTTGCTGTGGGCGTGCCATAGCAACACCCATTGCATTTTGACACTGCCTCAGATTTACGAGTTTTTGAAAACCTGCGGCAGCACCAAAATCTAACGCCACCCTAGGGGTGGTGTTAGCAAGGCACAACAAGGAGGAATATTTTTATTCCTTCCCCTTTTTTTTGCTTTTTCTATGTGTGCTGCATTCTGCAGCATGCATAGAAGGAGAAAAATGGCAGAAATGATTGTTTATGTGCGGGCAGGTGTCCCTTCCTGCACATAAACAATCATTTCAAAATGATGCTTTGGAACTTCTGTGTGCTGCATTCTGCAGCACACAGAAGTGCCAAATCGCCATTAGTGATTGTTTATGTGCAGGAAGGGACACCTTCCCACACATAAACAATCAAACCCCTCAACGCAGACATCCTTGCACAATGGTTCAAGGATGCCTGCGTTGGCGCTAGGCAGCTCAATTTAGCACCAGTGCAGGGGGAAACGCAGGGGTGCACCGTATTCTGATAAATATGGCACATCTCTGCGTTTCTAAAGTGACACAGCGCAGCACTGCCAATTTTGGCGCAGCACCGTGCTGAGCCACTTTTTAGTAAATCTGGCCCATAGTTTTTTATTTTACTTTCTTTTTACAATTGGTCTAAATTGGTATTAAAGCACCGCCGAAAATAATTCAGATTTTAAACAACAACTCCATCTCTTCTTGTTTCCTACCTGTGTATGTTTATCATGCTTTTGGTATCTTGATCAAGTATCTCGCAATATATTGTTAACAGGGAGAACCGACTATTTTATTGATGCTGTTGCAGGTACATATATTACATGAAGTGTTAAAAGTGCCGCCGCCTGCCATGGGACATAAAAAAAGGTTAACCTGAACTGCTACGCTTCCCTGTTTTTGAATGGGCTCCCACATTGGTAAAAGACCACGAAATTCAAAGCTACTGTACACAGAGGGAACCTGCTTTATAGGTATCAATCAACCGTGGTCTGTGCAAAGCAGGTATGGCAGTAGGAACCCATTAAAATGCAAATGATTGGTCGAAATATTGGTACGTCTGACCACCAGTGTCTTTCTGTTTCTGGTAAGAAGTCTGCGCTCCAAATGGCGTTTGAACAGTCACGAGAAACACCGGATTAAGGTTTGTGGTATTTTTTTAAATTATCTGCAAACAATGTGAGACAAAAAATATCGTAGAAAGATATAAAACATTATTGGTGTTAGAAGAATACACTGCATGGGACAGGTGGGTACACAACTCCTGAAAGATGGGCGCCACCCTAAATTTCATGTTTTTAATTCTCATTTATCTTTTAAGTTTACAAAGAGAATATTAGTATCCAAAATATGAAGCGCCGAGAGCGTGTGTACAGGGAGGAGGACTAAAAAAGAGTAAGTAGAGCCATTGCTAGTTACCTGGTGACGATTGTCCACATTGACAGCAGGAGGTGGGGACTGGGACAGTGAAGTGTCTGGGACGCCAGACATTCATGGTGACATTACAAACACAATGTAACACTGCTAACTTGCCCAAGTTGTCCTTAATAAGAGGGGTCCACCATATAACGCACATCCCGTTAATTATGGTTCTATTTGGTTAATCGCATTTATAAAAAAAAAAAATGTGGCTCAATAGTGAACAGAACCCAAAGCACATGAGTGGCTGGGTGTGGGGTGGGAATGGTGAATTAGCAGACAGGCGCACTGAACTAGTGCTGGGCCCTTAAAAGAAAGAGAGGCCTGAGGCTGTGTGCAAGTGCAAAAGAAGCAAGTGCAAGGCTACTGCAAGACAGGGGTTGTGCTTGGCCATCCGTAGCAAGTTTGTGACGGAGGGCAGGCGACATTCTGCCACACGCAGATCTCCACAGAATATCACTGAGTTTTTAGATAACTCTGCGGAATTTCACAGAGTAAAGCTCTGTGAGCTCCACCCACCCCTAGTAGTGGACTGGACACTCACGCACACATACACATTCATTCACACACACATGCACTCACACACCCATTGAGTCACAACACTAAAAAATATTCAGACATACATGCAATCATACACCAAACATTCATTAAAAAAAAAAAAAAAACACTTACCTGCAGCTCAGCCTCGGAGGTGCCAGGAGGATTGGGAATGCTACCTTCCCTCATGGGTTGACCTTAGTTTAGCCAATGAAGGAAGGCAGCAGTCCTAAGCCTCGGAGGTCCCAGGATGGCTGGGACTGCTGCCTTACCTCATTGAATGACCTTAGGTGAGTCAATGAGGGAAAGTATCAGTCTCAAACTTGTCACAGAGTGGGATGGGGGTCAGTGAGAAAGCTGACCCTACCCCACTCTGCGACGATCACTGATTGACACTCAGCCCTGGGAACATCAGGGCTTAAAGCTGATCCCTCCTGGACATAAGCAATCAGTCCCTGCAATGAGGTACCCTTGCAAGGGGGCCTGTGTTGGGGCTAGGCAGCTAAATTAGCACCAGCGCTCGGGGAAACATACGGGTGCACCGTATTTTTGTAAATAAGGCCCATCCCTGCATTTCTAAAGTGACGCACTGGGGTGCTGCCAATATTGGAGGTGCAGTGCCACGCTGCACCATTTTATTGTAAATATACTCCTTAGTTTTTTGTTAATATCTCAAAAATGTATGAATGGATTTACACCAAACAACAAAAAGTCTTTTTTCTGGACCAAAAGCTACCTTTCTATCAAATTTAGTGTAATTCCATCCACTCATTCAGGCTGTAGTAATTTTCAAAATCCCTATGAGAATTATAATGGGAAATGCACTTTTTTTGACCCCTCCTTTTTCTTGGCCCCTGCTTAAGGGATCACCTCGAAACTTCCCATGTACAACAAGATTATCGAGAACACTTTTTTGAATAATTTCATGAAGATTCGTCAAACGGTGCCAACTATATACATAGGCAAGTCAAAAAATGCTTTTTCTAATGAAACTAGGCCCTAACTATAACCACCTACAGGCATACACACATCAATTTCGCTTTCCTTCAGCGTTCACCGATATTGCGGTGTTCCCACATGGAAAAACAGTCAATACCACTTCTCCTCCAATTTATTTTCTTAATTGTGCAGTGACAACCCAACGCGTTTCAGAGAACTTGTCTTCTTGATCACTGGTAAACTTCTACTCGTGTAACAAACAAATTACATTTTGCTGTCCTTTGTTTGTGTTAGTTATTATTAGTGCACATTGGGTATTTAATTGTTTGTTACACGAGTAGAAGTTTGTTTTTGTTCAGAGTAAAATCATCTGTTGCATCGCATCTGAGTGAGCGTTTTACTTTTTCATTTTGGATTTGTATTGCTCTGCCAGTGTGATCCTCTGGCATGCGCTCCACCCCCCCTAGGGTTTCAGGTCTTGTGATGCAGCTTATATATATATATATAAATATAAATATATATATATATATACTGATGTCTTGCCTTTGATATTTTTAGGGCACTGTATTTTAAACAAGCATTGGCAAAGACAATAGGTCTCACCTATAAGAGAACTATTGGCTTTGGCAATGTGTTTTAGCCCTGTTGTACACCAGTGTGGCTTCTGTTCAGCATTGCTAGAAGTTAATGTGGAGTGGGGTGAAGTGGGGTACACTGGGAAGGGGTAGATTGGGGTAGAATTCAATGGGTGAGAGTGGAGTGAGTAGATGGAATGGAGTGGGGTGGATTGGGGTAGACAGTAGAGAGGTGGAATGGGGTAAATTGGAGTGGGGTAGATTGAAGTGAGGAAGTTGGGTAGATTAGCATGGTAGATTCGAGTGGGGTAGATTGAATTGAGGTAAATTGGGTTACAGTGGGGTGAAGTGGAGTAGGTGGTAGTATATTAGAGTGCCAAGACTTGAGTGGGGTAGATAGGAGTAGGGTAGATCAGGGTACAGTGGGGTAGAGGGAATTGGAATATATTGGGGTAGAGTGGAGTGAGGTAGATTGCGGAAGAGTGGGATTGATTGGGTAGATCAGAGTGCAGTTGGGTAAATTGGGTGGAGTAGATTGGAGTGGGGTAGATTTGATGGATTATAGTAAAATAGAATGGAATGGAGTGGGAGTAGATTGTGGTACTTTGGAGTGGTGTAGATTGGGGTAGATTGGATTGGTGTGGGGTAGATTAGGATTGGGTGGGGCAGATTGGAGTACGGTGGAGTGGGGTAGATTGGGGTAGAGTGGGTAGACTGGGCTAGAGTGGTGTAGGTTGGGGTAGATTGGGTCAGGTAGATTGGAGTGGGGGAGTAGGATAGATTGAATTGGGGTATATTAGGGTGGAGTGGAGTAGATTGGGGTAGAATGAAGTGGTGTGGGGTACATTGGAGTGGGGTAGACTGTTATGCAGTAGATTGGAGTGGAAGGGGTAAATAGAGGAAGAGATACATTCAGTGGATAGGGGTAGACTGAAGTGGAGTGGGGTAGACTGAAGTGGACAGGAGTAGACTGGAGTGCAGTGGAGCAGATTATGGTGGAGTGGGGTAGAGTGGAGTGGGACAGATTGGAGTGAGATAGATTGGGTGGATTATGGTCAGGTAGATTGGAGTGGAGTGGCCAGATTGGAGTGAGATAGATAGGAGTAGAGTAGCTTAGAGAGGGGTTGATTAGAGTGGAGTAGGGCTGATTGGAGTGGTGTACGGTGGAGTTGGATAAAGTGGTGTGGGGTAGATTTGGATGGGGTGGGATAGACTGGAGTGGGGTAGATTAGAGTGGGGTTGATTGGATTAGGGTGGGTTAGATTGGAGTGGAGTAGATTGGGATAGGTTAGAGTGGGGTAGATTGGCATGGAGCAGATTGGATGGGGTAGACTCGAGTAGGGTAGTTTGGGGTGGAGTGGGGTGGCATAGATTGGAGTGGGGAAGAATGCAATGGATTAGATTGGACTGGAGAGGGGCATGTGGTAGTATAGAGTGAAATGAAGTGGGGTAAATTGGATAGAGTAGAATGGAGTTTGCTAGATTGAGGGTAGACTGGAGTTTGCTAGATTGTGTGGATTGAGTGGAGTAGATTATGGCGGAGTGGGGTAGATTAGGGTGGAGTAGGGTAGATTGGAGTGGAATGGGGTAGACTGGGTAGAAAAGAATGGTGTGAGGTAGGATGGGGTAGAGTGGAGTGGGGTAAATTGGGTGGATGGGAGTGGGTAGATTGGAGTGGTGTAGATTGGGGTAAAGTCGAGTCGGATAGATTGGAGTGGAGAGGGGTGGTTTGGAGTTGGATAGATTGGAATCCAGTAGAAATTGGAGTGGAGTGAGATAGATTGAGGAAGAGTGGAGTGGGGTAGATTGGAGTGGAGTGGAGTGCTGTAGGCTAGGGTGGAGTGGGGCACATTGGATGGATTAGAGTAGGGTAGATTGCAATGGAGTGCGGTAGATTGGATTGGGGTAGGTTGGAGTGGGGTACGTTGGGGTGTAGTGGGGTGCTGTAGATTGGAGTGGGATGGATTGAGTTAAATTGGAGTGGAGTGGGGCAGATTTGAGTGGAGTGTCGTAGGTAGGAGTGGGACAGATTAGAGTGAAGTGGAGTGGGATAGATTTGGGTTGACTGGAGTGTGGGTGAGTGGAGTGGGGTAGACAGGGGCAGACAGGAGTGGAGTGGGGTAGATTGGGTGGATTGGAGTGTGGTAGATTGGAGTGGAGTGTGTTAGATTGGAGTGGGGTAGACTGTGGTAGAGAGGAGTTGATAGATTACAGTGGAGGTTATAGTGGAGTCAGGTCAATTGGAATGGAGTAGGGTACATTGGACTGGGGTTGAGTGGAGTGGAGTGGAGCAGCGTAGAGTGGGGTAAATTGGAGTCAGTTGGGTGAGGCTGCATTGGAGTGGGGTGGATTGAGGTAGATTGGAGTGGGGTGGGATAGATTGGGGTGGATTTGAGTGGAGTGGACTGGGGTAGATTGGAGTGGAGTGGGGTAGATTTGGGTGGAGTGGAGTAGGGTAGATTGATTGGGAGAGATTGTAGTGGAGTGGGGTACATTGGATCGTCTTAAAGTGGACTGGGATAGATTGTCGTGGAGTGGGGTAGATTGGGTTAGAGTGGGGTTGACTGAAGGGGGTAGATTGGGTGGAGTGGGGTAGATTGTAGCGAAGTGGAGGGGGTGGAGTAGACTGGGGTACATTGGTGTGGAGTGGGTTAGATTGCAGTGGAGTGGGTCAGACTGAATTGTGGTACAGTGGAGTGGGGTAAGTGGTGACGAGTGGAGGGGCATACACTGGAGTGGCATGTTGTGTCATAGAGTGAGTTGCATAGATTGGAGTGACGTGGCATGTTGCAGAATGTCTTAAAGGGGAGGGTGTAGAGTTGCCTGTCATTGAATGGAGTGGCATGGCGTAGAGTGGAGTAGAGTCACATAGTGTGGAGTGTGCATGGTGTGGTAGTGCACTGCAATTACAGACAACACATTTTCATAAGAAATTACCATTACAATTGTGTCGAAATATGCTTTTACTGCACACAAACGATAAGGTGTGAAAATATCATCACCTAGTTTATTGATGTGTTTTGATTATATTCAAATATTTGTTTCCACTACACTTCAGGATACCAAAAAATGCTCAATTTGTACTAATTTTGATATATTCTGAAACATCAGCACAGTTCACTTTTTTGTTGTGTGCTAATAAACAAAGATATACACCCTCTCCTCCGGCTTGGGTACTCAGCAGGATTGTCACATAATTACTCTCACTTTGAAGTCAGAGAAAGAAAAATAAACACCAAGCTCCCTGAAAGAGAGAGTTTGACATTTGACCTCTGTCTTTGAATGCACACCAAATGTGATGAGATATGAACAAGATTTACAGGCCTGTTTACAGAAAGCAAATTAATGAAAGAATACAGTAAACAAGGTTTGGGCAATGGAAGTGACAAACTCAAGCTGAACATCATAAAGCAAATAAAGCCAGCAAATAGGAAGTCAGGAATCTCTTAGGATGAGCGTATAGTGCGTGGGACACTGTCCCAATAACAGCCTTCTTTCTTGTAAATTTGGGAAATATCCCTACATTGGCTAATATAAATCCAATCCTAAAAGACAACATTTCAACCCAAACAGAAAATCATAACATAATGCCAACATACACATCCTTTCAGAAAGTTTCTAAGCTTTGCTTAGCGATGTGTTCCACTTTTACTCAACAGTCCACCAAGACAGAAACATCATGTCAAGGATTTGATTTAATTTTTTTTACCACTCCAAAGGCACATGCTATATATTTCTGAATAACTCGTTCTATTGGTCTGAATCCAGGGTCATATGCCATTGGCACATTCTTGTTCAAGAAACCTTGAAGACATTCACTGGAGTTAATTTTGCTGGGTGCATCACAAAATCTCACAATGAAAGGCAAAGTAGGTAAAGTGAACCGCAATCTTTCATGGAGAGTTCTGATTAGCAACTGTGATAATTTCATGTGTACTGTTCTTTAACTTCCATAAAGAGTAGTATATTAGGTTGTGGGTGAAATGCCAATACAAGGGCTTTTAAATATAAAACACTGATTGCTGGCAGTATAAAACACGCTGACACCAGTGGGATATCATGTAGAAGGTGCCAAGCCTTGTGCATGAAGTTACCCTACTATAGCATGCTGTTTGTTCAAAGAGGCAATCTGAGTTCAAGGACATGCAAGACAGTTTTGCTGCAAAAATAGACAACATACTCCAATGATCTCACCTGGCTATGTCGAGATTCCCCATATTTTCCATTCAGGTTGGTGCGGTGGCAGTTCTTGAACCACCAGGCTCCTTTATAGGACATGGCACAGTTGGTGACAGCAACATCATTGTCTCTGTCCTTGGTGGAGAATGGGCGCCCCTGGTGGTATGAGAGGGAATCCCCTGCCGGGAAAGGAGAATGTGTCATTGTAAAAGTGATGGCCTTTGATTAAAAGAATGAAATGTTGCACCAAATAACTATATTGTTAATTTTAACACCTTCTATCTTGGTCCGTGGGAAATTGAAAGATGCTAATCCAGCAACATATAGCAATGCAATTAGATCACAAGGCATTTCACGAACATGAACTAGTAGGGCTTGATTCACAAAGGTAAACTTAGACCAAAAGTCTAAGTTTAGATTTAACATCTAACTTTACTACGAGTAAAGTCAGACTTTTGATATAAGTTTAGAATTTTGGTTAAAGTTTAGACCAAAAGTCTAAATTCAGACCAAAGGTCTAACTTTACTATGAGTAAAGATAGGTTTTAGGTCTAAACGTAGATTTTTGGTCTAAGTTTACCTTTGTGAATCAGGTCCCATGGTTCTTGGTTAACTATAGCTTTTAAATATGGCTTGATTACCTTATGGGCTTGGTTGGTAAGTTATTTTTCTCCTTTGTAAACATGATAAAACAAATACACCGTTTTTTTTCAGAAAACACCAAGCATCGGCAAACTGTTTGTGACAATCACATGTTTGACGTAGCATCAGTGGCATACAGCATGTAAGAGTCCCATGTATAATGACCATACAATAAGGGTCAACTTGTGAGCCAATTTGCATCGTTCTTGCACCATGCGATGTGGTGCAAGAGCAACGCAAAGGAAAAATGAAAAATTGCTGCATTGCATTTACTCTTCGCCATGGAGGTGTTTCCATGGGTGTTTTTTGGGTGTTCCCACAGAACATCCATGGATTTTAACGCATCCCAGATTTACAAGAATGGGTAAACCTTGGAATGCTCCAGAACCCGCCCTCCCCACCCCCAAAAGAAGGGGCATAACAAGGAGAAAGATCTTTATTTCTCCTCATTTTGTTCCTCTTTCTATGTGTGCTGCATTTTGCAGCACACATAAAAAGAGGAAAAAGCCTCAGGAGATTGGTTTTGGGCATGAAGGTACCCCTTCCTGTGCAAAACCAATCCTGCTTGCATGGCAGGCACCCTTGCACCATGGAGCATGGGTGCCTGTGTTGTCGCTAGGCAGCCTATTATGCGCCAGTGAAGGGAAAGGACAGGAATGCGCTGTATTGCCTTAAATTCAGAGCATTCCTGACCTTTCCCAGTGATGCAGTGCAGTGAAGCGCAGCAAGGTGACTTGTTGTCATAAATATGGCCCTTAATATATAGTCATTCATTTGATTTCAACAACGTATTAAGCCAATAACTGCATATACAGCATAACCTACATATAGTTCACCGTAGTCTGGTGGTAGAGTTTGTTCCAGTGTGTAAGATCGTTGTGTATTTTTTATAATCTGTTTCAACATACGTATGGGTTTTTCTTCAACAGATGTCCCTTCTGCTGTATCGTTTTCCAGTCCTCTATGTTAAGGGTTCGCACAAACAGCCAGTGTATTGCTATTTGTTGCTTGGCAAGTACCAATATAAAGTGTGCACACTTTTTCTTAATCAGGTTGCTGCAGGTATAATACCAAACAAAAGAGTATTGGGCTCTAAATCTATGGTGACAATGGGCCTGTTTCACACAAGTAAGCTTACCCTTGTGTGTAAGTTTATGATTTTTTGGATTTCTCAAAGTAATTTTATGAGTAGTACCTTTATGACTGCGGAGTTTCCGCACTCACGGTGGAGACTCCTCACATAAAATGATAGGAAGTCATAAAGATACTACTCATACAATTTTTTAAATTGTAAAACATCATAAATGTACACAAAAGTGTAAGTTTACCTTTGTGAATCAGGCCCTTTAGCTCTTTTTCAGTACCTGATTATGACTGCTTCCCAGTATTGAGTCAGGTACGTCTATGTAAAATGAAAACATGTATTATGTGGTCTATTATCTCCTGCTTGCCTATCTTTTCAGCTGCCTTATCCCCTCTGGTCTCTCCTGCACATACTAGCAGTCCTAAACTACCCACTTACCCCTCCATTCACTCTTGAAACACTCTATTTCTTCACACTATTCACTGTGTCAAATCAGCATTCCATGCTTCCTGTGCTCTCTCCTCCACTATCTCTCCTTTTCCACTTCATCCTCTTCTGAGCATTTCCTGCGTTCCATGCCTTTCCCCATCCTCCCTACTTTGCCTCAGCAGTTCTTGATCTCAGTGCACTCCCTGTATTTGTCCTGCCTCTCCTTAGCTGTTTCTGGCCTTCTTTTACCTCTGGTCTACCGGCCTCTTTCTGCAGGTCCTGCTCTTCCTGCTCCCTTATTACAAAACCTTATACTTCACTAGTGCCTTTCTGTATTAGCTTGTCCACATATTTCTGTCTTTGAAACAATCA
Source organism: Pleurodeles waltl (assembly GCF_031143425.1). Classification (NCBI taxonomy): domain Eukaryota; kingdom Metazoa; phylum Chordata; class Amphibia; order Caudata; family Salamandridae; genus Pleurodeles; species Pleurodeles waltl. The sequence goes on along the minus strand of NC_090443.1, from coordinate 404,163,305 downwards.
TCCCCATTCTCTGAAAGGTTCATCTTTACACTAGCAACACATATTCAGAGTTTTTTTTCTCTTATAGCCTAGAATTGTATTTCTGCTCTCCATCCCCTCTCAAGAACAGACTGATCTGGACACCAATATCCCTTGACTCTCTGAGGTTGATATTGGGCTTTATGTTTACAGGACACAAATGGCATAATCTATAGTTTGGCAGAAGGAGTACAGTCCATCAGGGTGGCAAAGGACATTACGTGTGCCACCAAGACAGACTACCGCCCAACAAATATCCGATGGCCCAAAGGTGATCTCTGCACCTTGACAGGAGCCACATCATGGTGGCTCCTGTCAAGGTATAAAACATTTGGTAGATGGCTGCCTTTGGTTTCGACAAATGTTCACCAAAGTTTACTAAGGTTTGTTTTTCAAAAACAAGCTCACAGACTGGAAGTTTGTTATAGAAAAACAAATCAGTAATGGCCTTCACACCTAAAGAGATGTTCCCCATATGTGGAGGTCACTATTTGATGTTTCATGTCCATTGCCACTGGCTTTTACCAGGAAAGAAAGCAGTGGTGGCCCGTCCTTTAGGGCGGAGGCGCCACGCCCCCTCACCTTTTGCCCCCCATGAAACCGTCTGTCAGGCTGAACAAAGGTCAGCCTGACAGACACTCTTCATGTTCAGGTCAGGCAGCCAGGAGCAGACATGCGCGATTTGCGCAGACTCCTGGCTGCCTGAGCTGAACTTCGCTGGGCTGAGGAGATCACAGCTCCTATGGGCGTGACCTCCTCAGCCCAGCAAAGGTGCCTCGAGGCCCTCCCCTGGGTGACGAGGAAAGAGTCACCAACTGACACTCTCCCTGGGCGCTTCAGTTTAAGCCCTGAAGTGCCCAGGGCAAGTGTCAATCAGTGACACTTCGTCACAGAGTGGGGTGGGGTCAGCAGTCTCACTGACCCCATCCCACTCTGTGACGAGGCTGGGACTGCTGCCTTCCCTCAGGGGAATGAGGGAAGGCAGCAGTTCCAACCCTCCTGGGACCTGGAGGCCGAAGGTAAGTGTGTGTGTGATGTTTCAAATTGAATGTTTGGTGCACGCGTGCATGTTTGAATGGTATGAATGTTGTTAATAGATGTGCGTGCGTGCGTGTGTGAAAGAATGAGTGTGTGTGATGTTTTAAAATGAATGTTTGGTGCGTGCGTGCATGTTTGAATGGTATGAGTGTTGTTAATGGATGTGCGTGTGTGCGTGTCTGTGTGTGAAAGAATGAGTGTGTGTGTGTGTGTGTGTGTGTGCCCCGCCTGCCCCACCTCCCTCCTAAAGCTGCCGGCCACCAATGAAAGAATGGACACTATACTGTCCATCCTAAACAAGTGGGCAGTGTGGTGCCCTACCCCTGACAGCCCCTGCTCATTCAGGCTATTGGAGTAAGTTTTCTGTCGACAGAGCGAATGGGATCTCCATTGGTGGAAAGCCAGCAGTTCTCCTGACCCTAAATAGGGCTGGGAGGTGCTGGTTTGGCAGGCAGGGTACTCTGCCACATTTCTGACAAAGTACCCTGCCCATCAAACTCTAAATTGGGTCACAAGCTTTCAGACCTGGACTTTTAATTACCAAAGTAATGCATTCTGCATGATGCAGTCTAAGTTCATTTTGCACACAACACCATCCTGGATTGGAAGGACGGTGTGCTAGTCACAAAGAGCCATGTAATCACCTCCCCTAAAAGTTAATCCATAATGTTAACTGTGCTCTTTATTACTGGAAATTACCTACCAGAAGTGCCATTAAAATCCCCTAAGCGCAGCTTGTACATGCTACTGGCATCTCCAATGGAGAATTTGTCGTAGTAGGCATACACTGCCTCCTGTCCATCACGCATGTCTATGCGGAGCTCGTACCGACCCTGGGATGTGATCTTGTGCAAGTTTTCCAGCCCTGCATGGAAGAATAGTGGGGAAAATGTCAAAGACTGGGACAAGTTAGTGAAAGTTGTTTATATAAATGTACACATGAGAACCTGTGGTAACAAAGGAGCTGAACTTATCAAAGTTTTATAAATGTCAAATGTACAAAATATCTCAAAATGCATGATGTCATTGTCATAATATCTTTTGACAAGCATAACAAGTCCTAAATGTGATTTGGAAAAATATTACCCCAATTGGAGTTAATGATAGTAGATCTACACCCTACAGGATGATATTTTGTAAACAATATTTATGACACAATGTTCATATCAGACAATATTTATGGTAGTGATATTCTGACATACAATCATCTCAAAATATCTGTGTTTAAGAGATTTGATGCCATTCAAATTGTTGTCAGAGATAGCCATTTATTATAATTAAATAATTTTGTTGCCAAAATGCAGCTTGACCGCTCGCAGACTGATTCACCAGCAAAGGATGCAGATGTTTCTGAGTGATAGAAGCCTCAGTTATGTTACACGTAAGTAATACATGTGTTTTCATTAGACAGTCTTTTTAGGGTTTGAATGCTAGTGGATACAAAACCAAGTGTTAGTCATAAAGATGCCTGAAATTCAAATACTGAATACACTTTAGATAACCATAAGCATTTTAAATGTACTGAAAATTCAAAATGCATTTATAAAACGACATGTCTACTTATTACATATCTGAAAGAAAAATGTGTGAGAAGTCTTCAGACATTGTGTCCCTGATTCACAAAGGTAAAGCAACATGTTTGTGTAAGTTTACGATTGTTAGCCATCGACAAAGGAATTTACGAGTGTGGAGTCTCCGCACATAAAAAGATAGGTGACAATTACTTTGTTTCCTCTACATCAACCTAATTCCTACATTTTAAGGTAAGCATATAACTACTATTTTAATTACACTTACCTCAGTAGAGTTAAGAATAGTAAATAGAACTATTGTATGTGACATGAGGTTTTATCTCTATGTAAATAAAATGTCTTGTGAAAGAAAAATGTGTTATTTAAGCGCGAAAGAGACCTTAACTTTTCACTGTGCATTCTGTGAGTCGTCTCGATCTCTCTTCACAATATGTTTTTAAAAAAGGCAGATGTAAGCAGTAACTTACCTAGCCAAAACTCATCTTCGAGGTTACCAAATCCAGAGCGGTAGTCTGCCCATTTCCGGAAGAAATCTGTAAGACCATTCTGTCTCCTCTGGAAGACCTGAGAAGTGTTCAGGTGGGAGAGAAGAAATTGTTCAGATATCTGCTTTCAGCGAGATGGAAAGTAACTACTGGCAGTGCTAAGAAGGCTTCCCTAACACGCATCTCCAAGAAAATTGCGCTAAGCATGTACAGGCGTAATTATAACATTGTTTACTCTGTTCTGCCAGTGAACAACTATTAGCAGGCACCACTGTGTGGGTAAGCATAAACACTACTTTTTCCTTCTAATGGAATCTAGCCTGGAACACCCATTTTATTTCTATCAGAAGGGGCTACAAATCATCTGGAACAGTGGTTCCCAACCTTTTGACTTCTGTGGACCCCTACTTTATCATTACAGGAACCCGAGGACCCCCACAGAATCAATATTAGAATCCGGGGACCTCCCACTCAGTCATTACTAAAATCTGTGGACCTAATCTGCTAATATTATTTAATTTTCTAAGCAGTCGCGGACCCCCTGAGGAGGCTTTCATCCGTTATTCTTTGAAGGAGAAGCCAATCACATCTGAAGCTCGTTTTTATTATGCATGAGCACCTTTTCACATTGGTTCAAGCAAAGTAATAAAACTGTTGTTTATTTACCTGGTAAATGATTTTTGCTTAATTGCATAGTTGATTTTTGCATGAAATTTTTTTGGGGGTAATTCAATGAAAAGCTAAATTGTCATCACAAATGGTGTATCCTAAAATTACTTGTTGTATGTTGCAATTTAAAAATCTAATTTAATATGGACCAATATTTACATTTCTTATTAAATAAGGTTTTTATCCTTCCAGCCATTTAAAGCCCCTAAATGTTTTAAATAATGTTGGTATAGAATTTAGCATTCATGTACCCTTACATTTCTTGTCACTGGGAGTGGAGAGAACTTCACTTGTTTTTGAAACCTTACCTAGTGGCCTAGCTGTAGGAATGGGTGTCATTTAGTGCTGTACGTGTTTTTGTAAGTCATGATGGACACTATTTGTCAGCTCTTGCTCACACGACTGGCCAAATGCATGCACTGTTAGGCCCATATTTATGAAATGTTTGCACGCCTTAGCGTAATTTTTTACGCTAAAGTGACGCCACCCTAACTCCATATTTAAATTTTGACGCTAGACCCACCTAGAGTCAAAATGTTGGAGTTAGCGCCATTTTTAGGATGCGCTAATCCACCTTGTGTCAATGAGATAAAAGGTAGGCTTTCCTGTCTTAAAAATGACGCTAGCCCCCCAGTGCCATGTTTAACTCCCGATGCAGAAACGGCGCGCACCTGGGAGGGGGCCTAAATAATGGTGCTAAGCCTGTTTAGCGTCATTATTTAATGCCTGGTCAGAACAGGCGTTAAAGTGCAGGTAGGCCCATTTATATGGGCAAAACCATGGAATGGGCACAAAGATGCCCATCCAAACCCCCAGCAACACCACCACCCACACCATAGGGACACTACAGGAGGAGGGAGCCCATCCCAGGTAAGTTGCAGGTAAGTGTTTGTGTATGTCTATGGTGTGCCGTTCGGGACCCCTTACATGGGGCCCCCTGCCTGGCACTGGATATGTAGGGCTTGCCCAGGGCACACTGTTCCGCAGTGGTGGACATTGGGGTAGGGGTAATGACTCCTGTCTAAACTTATACAGGAGTCAATTTTTTGGGCTGCTTGTGCGCCAAAAAATGTTACCAGGCTGACTAGCAGCAAAGATGTTGCCGCTAGCCAGTCTAACATAATTTCTGACCCACTAGCGTCATTTCCCCTAGCACCATCCCTTTCCAGCTAGCGTCTTTTTTTGAGAGGCTATCCTTTCCTTTGAGTCATTGTGCGTCATTTTATAAATATGGTGCATGGATGGCATTAGGGAATGGCGTTAGCCGGTGTTAAAAAAATGAAGCACAACTGTGTTAGCTCAGTTGTGTGCCATTTTTCATAACTATGGGCCTTAATGTTTCACTCACTATTGGCATTTCCATGTCTTTTGGTGACTGTTTCTTGCTTTTGACAACTCTAAAACATGGTGTAATTGAGATCCGCAGGAATGGGACAAGTATGTGACAAAATGTGTACCTGAAAACTTGGCAAAGGACTTCACAAACATTTGCAATAGACTTGCTGAATGGTGGAGCGCAAATATTTCAATGTTAGGAAATGCTGGTTGAGCCTTTCAACAAGCCAAAAAACCCACACTATTTGACCATCTTTTTTGGATGATTCAATACAGCCAAGAACAATCTTACTTCCTCAATTTTCCTCTAAATGTTGTGCATATTTACATAAAAAATAGAATGCTGCCTCCAAAAACACTCTTATGACATGGAATGCTTGTACACTGTACAACAGGGTATTATAATTAGTTGCTATGTTATTAAGCAAAAGGAAGGTGTTGAGACAAACATTGTTTATCTAATCAAAGTAATCAAAGTGAGAGAACTTAAAATACAACACCCAGAAGCAGTTATAAAGAATAATGAGATGGTAGATTTTATTTTTTTGCAGGGCCAAAAAAGGCATATATTAAGGCGACAAAATCTCAAATAGAATTTAAATGTGTATGCTGAGATTTATGAGTACACAATCAAAATGGAAAAGATCTGAGTGCTATTTTCTAAAGAGGCAACCTTTAGGATAGGTTGTAAATCACATTATTGATATCAAATGTTGAATATCACTATATTGTCAAAATAAGTCAATCAAAATATTATTATTACCCAGAATATAGTAGTTAGAATATTGTCTGACATAAATATTTTATCTGAAATAACTTTTAGAGAAATGTTGCCTAAATATAGTTAATAATATAGAATGAGATTTTTGTAAATGATATTTAGGGCACAATATTTATATCAGAAGCTATTTTTGTGTAAGACAATTTTACATACAAATATATATAGTAGTATAAGTGTACTATTCTTTTCTCTGCATTTTTGTACATTGAAGTTATTTAAAGTGCCTGTGTGCATAGTTGTGAAGTAAATAATAGTACATCTATACTAACTAATAGACACTTACCTTGATAATATTGGAGGAGTCAATATTCAGCACGTTATATTTTGCAGGTCAGTTATTCTGCACTTGATGTTGTGGTATGACACCCGAGGGTATAGCTATTGATGATAGCATAATTCCAAGTGTCCAAATTCAATTTTGGCAGCATCCAGGGATTATTGTGCTACATTCCTTAAATCAAAAGTTGCCGCTAAGCAGATGCAGCCAAAGAGGCACTGTGCAATCAGTTCCAACTTTAGCGTAGGAGTTTCCTACAAGGTCCTGGAAGGTTGGATACATGCCACACTTTTAGGACTTGGAATGATCTTTATGAGATTCATTTTATGTATATCTATTGTGTGAATCCTGAAAGTGTGGCATAGCAATGACTCTGCTGGACCTATGATGGACACCTCTGTTTTATTTGTAGCACCAAGTACAGATGTTTTAGAGCAATTAAAACTCCGTTGAATAATATAATGGAGTACCGTGAGACAATTGCCTGCATCTATGTGAATGTATAAAAGGGCAAACCTAGATACAAACAACACAATGCAATAGTGGTGGGGAGGATTACGGTTGCATGGGAGTATTAAGCGAAGATAGGAATGGAAGTTAACACATAATTATAGTTAACAACAAAAGGGAAGGTTCAGGGTGTTTAAAGGGTCTACAGTTTGAGTGACACTGAGAGGTGAAGTGGTGATCAGGAGTTGATATTTAGCAGGCAGCAGTTGGAGTCACTCATCAGTTATGCCTTCAAAACATGAAGTTACACCATGAAAATGTGTTACTTAAGGTGTAGAGTTTTGCACACTTCTGAGTTGTAGTAGGTTTGAGCTTGGCAGACTCCAACTAGGATAGAGACCCATACGCTTGGACCTTAGCAGGAAGTGATCTAGTATCTGATATTTCCTTCCTGCACATTCCGGAGTCAAGTGTAGCAATGTTGCTGCTGCGTGTCAACCCTTTAGATGCCTTCTTCTTGGTCACCAAGTAATAAGCAGTGGTAATTTTAGTCAGAATTCCGCTGTAATTGTGTGGAAAGCAATAATGAAGCTAGAGAAAATGGAGTTCCCACAATAGTAGAAACTTGTCAGATATCCAAAGTGCTTTTGTGATGCATGCTTCTTCCTGGAGAGCGCTCATCATGGATGTCAAATGATTCCGAAGAACCTCGGCAAGTAGAGCACTGCCATTATTAGATCTAGAGGAATTAGTACCAGTAGAGCTGTTTTTAAGTCATCTTCTATTAGGAAGGGCTTTAAAAAGCGAAGAATGGATAGCTGATGCCACGTAGTCTTGGTTTTGATGTGTATTCTGAACCTACGTTATTACTGCAGACGATTTATAAGATATTCCTCAAGGACTATTTTACGTATTTATGGTTTCATATCTTCAATTTTTTTTGTGAAGTATAGTTGCTATTTTCCATTGTTTTCACAAATGTTCAATATTTTTGTTAGCATTTTTAATATACTTTGGCAACATAGTCGTTTTTGGGAGACTGCTTGCTAGTGTTTACAGAATAATTCAGACGCAGCGTTTTTATTTCACCAGAAGCACATCTGACATTGGCGGTAGCATGGAATGTTTAAATAGCTGCATGTGGAAACTTTGAGTAGGCATGCACTGTACATTGTCAATAATATATATGGGTACTATTGCACACATGGCCTATCCTCTGCACAAGATAGTGTGCCTGGGACAGCAAGCAGGGAGTATCACTGCAGTGTGGGTAGTTGTGTGGGCAGTTAACTGAGGCTGGACAAGTGCAGTGTTGTTGATGTGGCAAAGGGTTACCTTATGTTGAGAGCATGGAAAATACTAACTTTGAGAGTGCACAACACATATTCTAGTATTATTTAGAGTCCTTAGCACACTGCCTGGTCTCTTGTGAATGGGATAGCACACAGTCTGGCCTTGAGGGGGTATAAAATACAGTATGTTTATTGTTTAGAAGGTACAGTGAAGAGCCTTTTCTGTTGAGAAGAGGCATGCTGCACTATGCAGCTGTTTGGGAGGGGCCAGCGGCACACTTGCCATTAACCCAACCAGGTGCGCCTGGCTCCTCTGGCAGCAGTACTTTTGGGGTTTCAGTGCTGGCAGCATCTGCCGACAACAAGGTCCCCACCTTGACAGCAGTTTGTTTGTGACTGCAGAAGTTGGTCACTACAAGTGGTCTCACTGACTGTTACAGACTATTGGGAGCTCCAAGCAACCCCACAGAGGTGAGAAACAAGATCCCAGCTCACTCCCGTCCTCTTGTCTTGGTTTTGTGTTTTCTTTGGTGGTGCCACCATAGTATCTGCATGTGTAGCTCATACTCACAATCCATCCGCCTCCATCCGTCGTCATGTCACAGTACACTTGAACCCTCTGGCTTATGTCACCGTTGATAGTGATACTGTAGACTCCACTCATAGTGTCCCCATTCATCAGGTGCTGAGAACAGTCTTGAGGCAGAGCAAAGACCCGACCTCCTGCACAATGATAATAAAGAATAGACGTCAATGGGTAAAACAACAGATGGTCAATAGTACTGAACAATAATGGGGAATAACAGACAACTGATGCATACATATTAATGTATAGGCAACTGGTCAAACTATGGCTTTTTTACAGGGGAAACCTAGGTATGAAATATGATATGACTATGAGGAGTGCGGCTGTAGCATCTTTAAGGGAAATAATAACAGAGAATATTATATATGTAACGGTAAATGTGGCCTTCTTACCTGCAAGGGTTTTACAATTGTAAAATATCATAAGGGCAACTGAGTAAATGAGACTTTATTATGATGGTAGTCTTTAATTCATATTGTTTAGAGAGACTATTACCATAGAGAGCTGTAAAATATAGAATAGACAGAAAGCATCTATACATAGGCTGTATTGTCAGAGAGTGCTTTCATACATGCAGAATAAATAATAGGTCACTGCGCTGAATGTGTCTTTGTGGCCAATAAGGCTTTTTACACATATAACATATAATGGTGATTGTAGAGAGTAAGGTTATAAATAAATATATATATATATATATATATATATATATATATATATATATATATATATATATATATATATATATATATATATATATATATAGATATATAGATAGATAGATATAAAAATTAATGTATAACCAAGTATCTAGAGGGAAACTGTATTATCATACAGAGCTGTAATAGATAGCTTTGAATTATGTAGACTAGTAATTTGCAGAGGGATTTCATTTATGCAGGAAAATGTTTATGCAACCGATCATTGTTATGGATTATAGATGGCACTGATACACGTTGAAAGTATATGGAAGGTTATAAAGATCTCCGATTTATATCCCATAGCATAGGTAAAGGGACAGAGGGCTCCTGTGTACTATCCAGTTCTAAAATGCATATAGATTATGCACAGGTATCTTTGTGAGGCAAGACTCTACTACCCCACGGAAATCTGAAACATGCACAACAAGGCTAAAGGTTCGGAAACATGGAAAATATTTTGAAAACATCTATGTACAGCAAGGCTGTTCTACTTTGACGGCCCAGAACATATAAACCAAACATTGGCGAAGCAAACAGGTCTGTCATTGGCTTCAAACCTTTGGCTTTGTTGATACAAATTGTGTTTTTCTCAGGGCTTTTGTAAAAATGTATTATTAGAGGAGCTGCAAGGCCTTTGGCAATATTTAAAAAAAATTAGATAAAAATCGAAGTTTTTTTGTTGCAAAAAACACACATTGACAAATTAGTCCCTGGTTGAACTACTTTGTGTATGGATGTATACCTTGTGAAAGAGCAGAATGCTGTCACTCATAGTGAAGTTACTGAATGGCTTAAGAGGGCTGACCCCCTGCCTTATGCTGTATGATGTAATGGGTGGAGTTAAAATGGGAATAACACAACAAAAGACCAGGGAAAGACAAGGGCTAGTTCTAAGCCCTTGTGGGTAAGTATGTTATGTATTTAATTCTACTAAAATCAAAAGTTTTTGGCTAACCCCAAACCTAAAAATCAAACAGAACGTGCCTGGGTACCCAGAGGAAACAAAATCAGTCATGGGGGTGTGTAGATTGTGCTGGCAATCTGGTGCTTGTTTGTTGGTAATGTCCTAGGAGCCACCTATTATGACTGTGGAGTACAGCTAGGTGGTTCAGTGTGGTAGGGGACACTTTCAACTAATCTTGTTTTTCTAACCAAAAGCAGTGATGGGAGGAACGCTTGAATTTATCTCAGCTAGTAGTAATCATGCTAGACCACATTTCAGTACATTAATGTTTATCTTGTCTGTTCTTTTACAGATAGGGTCCAACCACGTGGAAATCAGTTTTGGCCCTGCCCCACAGTGGAGGAGTTAAGGCTGTCAGAGGAATTATCACCAGTCAAGAAGCCTCCAATAAATACGATTTACCACTCCCTCAACTAAAAGAAGTAGAAAACTCTAACTCAAGTCCTGTGTTCTTATGGTATCAGAAGTAAACCTTCCTTTTCACAAGGAACAGATACAGTCCTGCATTAGGCTGGTTAATGTTAGATGTCCAGAAGGAGATGTATGGAACCCATTACGTAACTCAGTAAAACGAAGGGCATTGGGCTTAGACACAGCAGTAGCAGAGATGTAAAGTAAGCCTTGACTCTGAGTGCCATCCTCGATGGGGCGACTTTCCGCAAGTCAGCACTGTCAAGTGTAGATCAATATACTCAATCACACATTCTTAAATCCTATTTTTGAATTACCATACTACTTCTGGGAGGACACTCACAACATAATAATAATAATAATAATAATAATAATAATAATAATAACAATAATAATAATAATAATAATAACCATCATAAAAATACTGATGACAACAGTAAATTAATTACAATACTTATTATTATTAGTAGTAATTTTATTTTGTATATGTATTTTTTTTCACTTAAAAAACCCAGAGGTTACAGGGACGTTATAATTAGGCTCACATTTTAAACGTACAAAACCATAGAAATTCACCTGTTATACTTATAGTTATCTCAAGTTAGGCTTACATTTTAAACATACAAAACCATACTTGTGCCCTAAAGTAACTATAACTCGTGCCCCCACCATGCACAGTTTTTTCGTCAAAAGATTTATAGCAAATATTGCAGTGATATTATCAATGATGGTATCAAAGTAGTCTCAGGTGCTGTAATCTGTGGGGTAATTAGCAGCGCATAGCAAAGGCGTGAGTTATAGTTACCTAACTATAACTACCTGCTGGCTACCACCAGTAGGCTTTATATATATATATATATATATATATTTTAAAAAATACATAGAAATTCACTTTAAAAAAACCAAAGGTTACAGGGAAGTAATAGTTAGGCTCACGTTTTAAACATACAAAACCATAGAAATTCACCAGTTATAGTTAGAGTTACCTCAAGTAACTATAACTCGTGCCCTAAAGTAACTATAATTCGCCCCCCTCTGATGACAACTTAGCCCTGGGGGGTGTTGGTCCCCAGGGTGCGGGGATCCCATAGGGACCCCCTTTCTTTTTGCAAACATTTTCCCCAGGGGCTGGTGGTTCCTGGGGCAGCGGAGGGGAGTCACATGGCCCCCCTGCATTAATCAAGAGATCGCCCCAGGGAGGTGGTGGTCCCTGGGACTGCGGGGGGGGGGGTCCAGGAGGCCACCTCACTTTTTTCTTTTTTTTTTTTAAAAGGCCCTGGGACTAGACCCACTGGGGGCATTAGGCTAACAAAGCGTCACCGCTCGTTAAAAAAAAAAGGGCTTTTTAGCCCTGGGGGGGAGGTCCTTTTGGGACCCCACCACCAGATCTAAGGGGTCGGGGTGTTCGTACCCTGGCCTCTTTTGTTTTTTTTCACATTTTTTTTTGGGGGTGGGGGGCTCAGATAAGCTTCAGTTGTTGAAGTGCTATCAGCCAATCAGATCTCAGCACGAGATCGTTAGGGGTCGCAAATTCTTCGCATCCGTAGATATACACATTTATTTTCCCCTTAATTTCTCAAAAACTACTGAATGGAATAACACCAAAACAAAAAAAGCACACTTTCTGGACCCAGACCTACTTTCCGGCCACATTTGGTGTAACTTTATCCAGTGTTTTTTGTGCTATCGCTGTTCAAAATCCCAAGGAAAAAAATAATGGGGAAAAAAAATGTGTTTTGGGACCCCCTCTTTTCTTGGCCCTCCCTGAACGGATCACCTCAAAACTTTCCAGGCAGCAGCTGATGGGACTGGCAATTTTTGGGGGAAAGTTTTGTGAATATTCGTCAAGCGGCGCCAAAGATATAGGCAAATAAAAAAACGTTTTTATATAGAAACTAGTTTGTAACTATTACTACCTAGTGGCGACCATCACTAGGTAACACATATATATATATATATATATATATATATATATATATATATATATATATATATATATATATATATATATATATATGTATATATATGTGTGTATATATATATATATATATATATATATATATATATATACCATTTATGAAATATATGTCTATATGTGAGCACAGAGAAATAAGGGGAAAGAAAGACTGCTTGGCATAATAATAATAATGGTAATTGACATAAATAATAAGAATTCTAATAATAATGATAATGCCAATTATATTTATTAGTATTATTGTTAGAATTATTATCATCATCATCGTTTATGTGCTTTGATACAGCACTTCAAATTGCAGTTCTGTAGTTCCTCAGTGCCGAGGGTGACAGAAGATATTGCCCAGATTCATGGAGCTCACTGCCTTTGAAATTATAAAAGGTCCAGCCTGCCTTGCTGGAATTCAGTGAGATCAATTTCCTCCGTTTATAAGCTTTAAATGCTTTTAGTTATAAAAAAAATGCTAAACAGTATTATTAACAAGAAAAACAGGAATACTAAAAAGAATAATGTGGATGAACTTGTGTTATTAAAGAGAAAAAAGAGGAATGCTAGATTTGCTTTATTTGTGTTTAGATAAAAATAATAATAACACTAAAATTATGTTTACAGTTAGTAGGAAATTTGAATATATTAGAAAATTGCACTCACTGAAATCAAATTATGTCATTATTAAACATTAAAGAAAGGCCTAGCTGAAAGTGCTCTTTAATGAGAAAAATAATTACACTGTTAAAATGTACTCAATAAACAAAAATCTGTAACCATTAACACTGCTACATAATAACACGTTTTAAATTGCATATGAATTACGTAGATAATAAGTCATTCTGAGATTTATCCATTATAAGCCGTATGACACCATCTGGCTAAATTATCTCAATCTTTGTGGTTTGATCTTCCAAGTTTATGACTGGTTTATGCTTTGACAAGCCCAGTAGATATATATAGTAGATGTGGTTCAATATTAGAAAAAGATGGAATTTTATATGTGTGCATAGCACAGCAAGGCTATTGAGTTCAGGGTTAATTAGTCATTGCGTTGGTTGTCCAAGCATAGAATATGGGGTATAACTTGTGATTTTATTTGTGATGTTCTTTTAAAAATTACAAATATCCTTTAGACAAAAAGCCTTCCTATTGAACTGATACAGAAGATTAGTCAACATATCCCCAGAAATGTGATTCAAGAAATAATGATGCTTAAATGCAACACTACCCCCATGTCTTAATACCGTTGAACAAGACTTGTGTAAAGGTACCTATATAGGAGGATCCCCACGTGAGCCTTGATGCCCCAGTCACGACTTCTGGGAAGACAGGAGCCTAGAAGCATCTAGTGCTAATAACCCCAAACAAGACTTCTATGAAGGGATCTATAAACCCTATTCAGAGGACCCAGTCAAACAGGGGTTACTAGGCCACAACCCTGTGGTTAGGGTCCGCAAACTGGGACAAATAGACCCTTTTCCACACAAGACTCTCAGCATAGCGAGGTCGAGCAGTCAAATGCTTCTCAGGGAAATAATGTGGAGGGTAGAGACCCAGGACCTAATTTACAAGAATCTGAAGCATTGGCCCGATGCCTCAGATTTCTTGCACTGCCCTACGATCCCCTAACGATGCCATGCATGCACTCTATTTACAATACAGAGCATTGTTCGGCTAGCATCAAAAAATTCTGACGTAGTGAAGTCCCAGAATGACGCAGAGAAACGTACGTTTCACTGCGTCTGTTCTGCATGGCTTTTCGCGTGGGAACGCCTACCCTGCATACATTATACGTGGCACAGGTATAATGTGACACAAGGGTTTACAAATTATGCACTGGGCCCAATGCATCATTTTGTAAATCTGGAGCAGTGCAGTGTACTGCTAGCGCCACTGCTGCGTAAAAAATAAATGACGCAATGGTGACGCAAAGGCCTTGTAAATGAGGCCCTTAGAGCTCAGAAGTCAACCACCAGACACAACAACATACAGTCTACACCAGTGCTTGGCTTGAAAAAACATGCATTTTAATAATATAAGAAAAAAAGTACTGTGGGGATCATCCATCGTGTTCTACAACACTACAGAATAAACCAATTCTTATAGTATGTAGTCACTCCCACGACCATGTCCTAGTTCAGTGGTGGCAATCCCCTCCCAGTCTACAGTGGTCTTATACAGTGGGTGTCGCTCTTAACCTACTGCAGTGACCACAGAAGTGCATGAAAATGTAGGGCGAAAATAATCTCAGGTGTAGGTTCACAACTTGGTTCATGCAGGTCATCGATAAATGAGGGGACCTGTAGGCCAGTTTGGTTTACATGTTGTAACAGAGTTCGTATCACCACTCGGTACTCCTTTCAATGTGTAGTTCTAGTGGAAGACTCAGGGCCTGCTTTAGAACATGACAGACGGGTTACCCCATCACAATGGTGACGAATATCCCATCAGCTGAAATCTAAATCCCATAGAATATAATGGGATTTAGATTTCGGTGGACTGGATATCTGTCATCGTTGTGACAGAATATCTGGTCTGCCAGGTTCTAAATCAGGCCCTCAGTCTCTAAGTGCCAGGCTCCTGATGAACAGATGGGCTGAAAACCCTGCCATCCCTGAAGACCTATGCAGGTGTGAAATATGGTTGACACGGCTGCAGTAGGAATTGAGGGAAAACAGGGAAGGAGAGTGGGAGAGAAACACTGAACTGGATCTCACTCTCGTAATGTGTTCCTCACTGGCGAGGGATGGCATACAACAGCCTCCGAGCTTGAGTAATGGAAGATCACTAAATCACCTGTAGGGGAAACAAAGGAGAACAAGTAAGTATAAGGCTACTAGTGGGAGTGAACCCATCAGATATAGAAGCTTGCCAATTTCAGCAGCACATGTTGCTTATTTGAGCCCTTGAGCAGACCAGAATATCAGCTGAGGACCCCAGGACACCACCACAAATGTGGCTGGTCGGTAGCTGAAGAGGTAAGCAGGCGATAGATACCTCAAGGTATGGAGTATAATAAAACATAATGTTAGGAAAGGAGGACTAAAAGGCAACCGTACACAAGGGAACAGGGAAAGAGTGAAACTAATAAAAGTAAAGGACAGATAACAGGTACAAACTGGTTTGAAGCGAAGAGCCACAACAACTCACAACCAGGGCGTAGTTTCACGGGGAAGGGTTTGGGGTGTTACTCCCCCCTCATAAATGTTTTTTTCTGATGAATAGGTGGGCACATGTGCTTTTACTTAGGTATGGTGAGAGGTGTCTGTTGGGTTTCACATGTGATTTTTGTATGCACACTGACAAAAACACACACACCTACTCATCTCTGTTTTGAAAGCCCTCAAGGGGTTGAATATTGTGTTTCTCTCACTTAGTAGTCCTACTAGTCCACATTTCTCTGCGTTCTCACTGCCCTTTAGGTCACTCTCACAGAATAATGTATTTTGACATTATATCCCAGAATGATTTTTAAGGGAAATCTGAAGCTCACATCCCATCAAGCTTTCTGACCAAGCCACGCTCCTGTTCACAACATGTTGCCAGGTGCAAATTGCAAGTCAGAAATTGTTTTAAATACTGGTTGTACCTTCAATGTCCCTGAAATGTACCAATTAACAAGACGTGAGTTTATCAGTAAGTCAGTCAGTTAGTTCTGCAGTTTTTCCAACTTCTTTAGCTTCCATTGTCCTGTTCTACACAATTGCCAGTCCCCATTAGCCCTATGCTTCTTCAACTGCTTGTGCTGAACATGATTTCTGAAAGTAACTCAACCCTGAAGACCGTCCCTTAAGGACAAGTATGCAGACCATGATTTAAAGGGAAGTACCTATGAAACTTCTTGAGTCGAGAGATGTGAACAAAATCTGCAGGATCCCATGATCTTTCAGATATATTGTAGCCCTTTCCAAGCCACCAGATATTGAAATTGACCTTAACGTACACTTGAGTCTGCAATACTTCTCCACCTCATACGCTGCTTATCAACACTGGGGAAGAAATGTTTGTTACATCTGAGATGACAACCTTAACTCTGGACATCTGGAATATGGGTTAAATGTGCCAACGCGATTTGAATGACAACTGTACTTCATGTCCATTTCTAAATCTGCAAGTAATGATGGAGTTGAACCTGATGAGGTGCCCAGCTTCCCTGTTACAGCAAAGGGACCTACACATTGAGACATTAATCTATAAAGAGGCCCTGAAACTGTTCGGTACTGGTTCCACCCTCCCCCCCCCCTTCTGTATGCAGGTGCCCTACTTGTGTTTTGGTTTGCTACAGATGTTGATGTGCAGCCCTCTGTATAGTCTGAAGTTGCTTCAGAAGAATAGTTATTGAGGGAACTGTGGATGCAGTGCTCTTCAAAAGCCACATTTGAGAATGGACCCCAAAACAGAAAAAGAATAGAGATTTTTCTAATGAATATTGTAGAGAGTTTTTGTATGTGAATTCTGCCACTGCCAACCACTAGTAAGTGACATTTTGATGATCCATCAAGAAACATTGCAAATATTGTTCTACAGCTGCTCTGTCTGTCCAATCTTTTGCAGACGGTACATAGTAGACCTGAAATGCCTTGTACCTCAGATCAGATTCTCAAAGGTTTAGCGTTGGTTTATGTTACTTTTGTAACGCTAAACCAACCAACACTAAACTTTTTGGGGGATTCACAAACCAACACAAATTGGGATTTGCATTGGTTTGTCTGGCAAAGTAATGCAAAGCAGCGTGAAACATTGCTTTGCATTACTTTGCATTAAGGGGCCCTTATGTGGTTGGTACATGGGTGTACCTGTGCTGCCATCCTTTTTGTTGGCGCTAAACCGCATTCTGAAACATCAGTAGAAATGGGTTAGTGCCACAAATTAACTCAACTGAAAAGTAGGCATTAAACAGAGAAATGTTTTCATTTCTCTGTGTTTTTCTGACTTTGCATGTGTGCTGCATTGTACAACACACATATGAAGTAGGCAAAGCATTTACACTTGTTCAGGCATAGTATTTTGTACAGAAAGGATACCCTTCCTGTACAAAACCTATGCTGGACTCACGCACACACCCTACCACTATGGCGCTAAGGTGAGCGCGTGGAGCAGGGCAGCTGAAATCAGTGCCAATGCTAGGCAGAGGGTAGGAGAGAGGCATTTCTATGTGAAAATGGTGCGTTCCTGCTCTCCCATTGTGGTGCAGCACAGCATTTTTGCCTGCTGTTCTGCCTTAGGTGACAGCTTTCAGAGTCTGGGCCTTACTATCCTCATTAGGTCATTCCAAGTGAGAGCTGTTTGTTGAGTTCTTCTATATGTGACAATAGTTTCTGGAAGACCATTTAAATGAAAGATGTGATCATGATGAATGTAGCTGCTACAATCTGGAGTTCCTGAGTGGAATGAAATGTCCCAATTTAGTAAAGTAATCCAAGACAACCAGCACTGCTGTGTAACCACTGAAAAGAGATAAATCTACAATTAATTTCATTGAATTCATGATCCATGGTTATTTCAGAGTTGCACTGGGTGGCAATTCTCCTGCTGCAGGCATATAGAAAAACTTGACTTGAATACATATGACGCATTTCTGAATATACTCCTTTATCGATATTTTGAGAAAAGGGCCACCAAATGCATCAACTGATAAGTTTCATTTTGTGTTCCTCTGTCCCGGTGTCCAGTTATGTCATGGCACCATTTCATCACTGTTTGCTGAGTCCTGTTGCAAGAATGATCTATGGCTTCTTCTCGGTATAGGAATACTTTTTGTTTAAAGACCTTCTGGAAGGCTCCTGAAAGATCCATTGCTGAATATCAATGTTGAGTTTGCCTGACTAATGCTAGAAAATTAGATGAATCTGGGGTGGCTACTGCAAGAACAGAGATAGCAGTGCTAGTTTTACAGTCATCAGTTTGTTAAGAGAGTGCATCAGCCTTACCAGTCTCAGACTTTTTTGGGGATAACAGTGCTCCTACAGGGGCTCATCTGGATGTTCAGTATGTATGGGCTGTCTTAAGATTTTGAAAGGCTTACTCCTGATCAACAAAAAGAAAAAACATGCTTTGTCTACTGGATGAAGGGCTGGGTGATTGTCAAGAAGTTGTTAATGAACTGCTTAAAAAATGTATCAAACCTGATGAACCTTTGTACTTCCTTGATGGATCAAGGAGTTTGCCATTATTAAACTGCTTTCACTTTGGAAGAATCCATATTGGTTATTTGCTCTGCATTCTTAATAACTAAGGGATGATGTTGGAGACTTCAAACAAAATATTTTCTGCTTTAGCATATAATGAATGTTTCCTCAGTCAGGTGAGAATTTCTTAGACCAAAGGTGATTTGGCTGTAATGTGTCAGAGTACATTAGGATGTTATCTAGTAGACCAATATGTAATCCTTCAAGAGAAAACAGAAGCTATTGTTAATGAAACATTGGAAGCGCTTTGGAGCATTAAAAAGGCTGGGTGGCATTACTAAATACGTGAATTTAATGTATAGGGTATTGGAAGGCAGTTTCTACTTGTTCCCTGGCCTGTTCTTCCCAGATTGAACGATCCTCACAGATCAAGTTTAGTTAAGATTGTTAGTGTTTTGGCCATAATTAGGAAAACTGAGATGACAGGAAAAACATAATGGTTCCATAATTCTCAATAATCAGTACATGGTCAATATTCTCCATTTGCCTTGGCCATGAAGAATATGGGAGCTTCAGCTGAGGAAGCTGAGTGCCAGATACAAATCTTCTTCAGGGTTTCTTCCTTGTGTTGACATGATATTTCATCTTCCGTCACCATTAATGCATACATTAGTCTGCGTGGAGTAGGTTTGCTGGCACTAACTCTATCATACTGTTATACTCTTGTGTGAAGGCAGCTCCTTTTTTGCTGAAAACATTTAAGATATTCATATTTGAGGGTGGTAAAGGACGATCTTAATTTACTACTTCCTCTCCTCTTCAGATGTGAGAAAGGATTTCTGCAGAGCAAAGCAGGATAACAAATTAGTTTTCTCTTTCATAAAATTCTGGAACATGTATTCTGCACAATACCTAGATAATAATTTAATAGCCTGAGCTTCCCAACTGACATTAGGATTGTGTTGTTGCAGCCTTGCTTTTGTTAGGACTATGCAGGTGCATCAGTACATCAATAAGATCAAATTGAAGCTGTTCCACAGGACCAGTTTTTGTTGCGATGAAAAGCGGCAGTGTTTCCTTTATAACTACTCTTTAGGTTAATGGTGTTTGGTCATTTCCATGTATTCCCTAAGGAGATACATTTTAGTAATTAGAATCTGCAGGGCCATCTGCAATTTATAACCCATGGAGTACCCAGAGGCCCCAGAGTGTGTTAGTGCACAAATGGAAATTGGGCCTCCTGGTGTCGTCAAAAGGACTTGTAAAATATATTGGGCTCTATTAATATTAGGCACTTCAATTACTCTATTGCTCATCCCTTGTTCATCTCTAAGGGATTAACTGGTATGTTTCCGGGCAGCTATAGACAAACCCAAACAAAATTGCCCATCTTTCTGCAGTAAAAGCACAGTCCTGCCTTTCTCCTTCAGTCATTCTCTTCTGTAGTAAAAGTCTTTCCGGGGATTTCAACAGGTTCCAAAGTATTAGTAATCACAGATCTCTCCTCTCAGCCTTGCAAGACATCTGTTGAGCATCTATTCTGAGGGTTAGGTCCATGACAGATGTGGCAGGAGTAGGTTGATTTACTACTGGAGATAAGGTGTATTTTAAGGCTTCCTGCAGACCATGATAAAACACCCCTGTTGCAGCCTCATTGGTTCTGGTTGCTTCCGACTAATATAACTAACATATTTCATTTATTGTCAATATGCTGGCTTGAGCTGATTGGGTTGTGATCTTTTTACCAATAATGGCCTTAAGGTGTGTGAACAATTGATTTCAGTTAGTTATCCAAGGGCATTGATGCAAATCAGCAGTCGAACCCTCTGTGGGGGCATCTTTCTTTAAATAAAATAATGCAAATGCTACTTAAAAGTATCAAGCTGCCACTGTGATTTAAAAAAAACTCTTAAACTGATGAGGGCCTCCTTTGAACTTCTCAGGTGGCACTAAAACTAAGCTGTTAAATGAAAGCACATTTCTTTCAGTGCCTATTCCTGAATTTCTGCTATTTTTGGTGCTATTATGAGTACTTGTGGAAATGTCTTCTGAAGTTCGAGAGAAAGTAGCAGTGGTAGTCGGAATAGGCTTCACTTTATTAATTGGTTTAGCAACAGCGCCTATTCTCGAGGGGTGGTGCCTAATTCTTTATGTATATTGGCTTGAACCACTGATTGAATGGAGTTTCCAGTTGGGTAGAATGGCAACCTGTCAGGTACCTGATGAGCAGACATGCTGAGCGTCCCTACCATCCTTCAATACTATGCAGAGTTGAAAAATGGTTCACAATTTACAGTAGGAATTGGGGGGAAGGGTAAGGGGTAAGAGAGAAACACTGCACTGGATCTCACTCTTGGATTGGATTTATTATAGGTGAGGGATGGAACAGAACAACCTTGGTGCTAGAAGAATGGAAGATGAGTTAAACAACTGCAGTAGAAACAAAGGACCACAAATAGGTTTAAGTGCCCTTGCCAAAGTGAGCTCATAAGATGTAGTAGTGATGCAGGATGACTGGCTTCAGCAGCAGATGAGCCCTTGAGTAGACGCAGATACCAGGTGAGGACTCGAGGATGCCACTGCAAACCATATCAGAAAGTACTAAGCACAACAAAGCACAGTATTGTGAAAGTGGGATTAAAAGGGAATCAAACAAGGGAACAGAGAGGGAAGAAAGCAATAAATGTGAGGGATGGGTAATGCATACAACTTGGTTGGAAGCCAAGAACCAAAACAACTCACATGTTTGCAGGGAGATGCTGACAATCAGAAATGGTCTTAAAATGCTGGCTGTACCTTTAATGGTCTGGAAGTGTACAAATAACCAGAAAGTTTTGTGTATCAGTGACTCAATCAGTTAGCAGTTCAGTGTTCCCAATCTTTTCAATTGACAATGTTCTGTGCTCCAAAATCTTCAGGCCCCATTAGCAATATTCTAGATCAGTCTTCTGTGCTAAAGATGATCCTAGCACAAAGTCACTCAAGGAGCAATTGTGTTTACCTGTTCATGCAAAGCAGCTCAGCACTGTGGTGGTTGCTGTGTGCCCTTTACTCTCATATGGGGTTGTGGTTGTCAGCAGAGAAGGGCTGTGGCATCTCTGTCAGTGGGAGTAGGGTTCATGCAGTGGCCTCGCCTCTCGGATCACATCATGAGGAAAACAGCATGGCACGCCTGGTTCAACAGTCACCAGTCTTTAGCAGTTGAAGCCTCCAGGCTGTTAGAGAGTCTCTCCACTACAACAGCCACAAAGCACACCCACAGCAACAAAACAGGCCCATCGGGTCATAACAGAGATGCTGGACAACACACTGGGAATTAGGAGGTTGTTGTTGCTTTACACAGTTCTTCACATGAACTATGCAGGGAGACTCTATGACCCCTCTCAGCTCAGGTTGGAGTCAGTCACACTGCTCAACATATCACTTTCTTCTAGGTACACCATAAACACAAATGGGCCTCTCCTCCTAGAGTCTCTTCCGTTGAAGGACCAGACACTCTCCTAGCATCTTTGAGCAAATGGGCAGGCTTCTAGGTAGTAGGCAGACCTACTGCTTCACCAGCAAGTTGTGGAGGCTTCAGGTGAATTCCTCTCATCTCTGGGAAACTGGCTGTCATACAGGCATGAGCCCTAGTTAACAGCCACTCATTGAATACTCTGAAGAGAACTCTGTTCCTTGGTCAAACAGAACTTGGGACTTGTAAAATGTCAGATGGTTTGGAACCCTACTTATAATCATGTTTCATACATGGGTTGTTGATCCACTGTCTCAAGCAGTGGAACCAGTTGGGGTTGTTCCCTATCAAAAATAATTTTGGGCTGCAGTGCAGACACAGCCTTTGTGCAAAGTGATAGCTTTCACAGAAGATAATGGTGATGCTGGCACTCCAAGCAAGAGTATTCCAAAACAAGGGCACAATGGCATGTGAAGACTCTACACCTGGCTGTCATCAGCCTTTCTTAAGTAGCAATCAGGGAAAGAAAATAGGGCAGGCCCTCTAGAACCTTCTTTACCGTTTACAACAGAATGTGACGACTTAGTCCTTCTCCCTTACCATACATCAAATGGCAGTGCTTTGGAACGGCTAATCAGCAATTCCCTGCTAAAAGTTCCTCATAGAATTTCTAAAGGTATCCCTGTCTCCTTTCTCTCTCACTTCAGTGTGAGTCTCCTCCTTTAAGCTACAGGAATGCAAGCAATCCACTTCTACTGTCTGAGGCATCTGTATCCTATCTTCCACCTTGGGCCATGTCAAACCAGCAGCTAAGCAAAATGGATCCCACTAATCCCAGCAAACACACACTCATCACAACTTAGAATCTTACTACCCATACCATATATACACACACCCTGCACACACAGGATGTTGGTGCAAAGTCCTTGGTGTTTCATCTAAATGGAACTTTATATGAGTGGAGCAAGTGAGCTGCGCCCCTCCTAAAATGGAAAAAAGGTCTGCTCAGTATTGTCAATCCACAAAAATATCAGTATGCTGACACAACCACTGTATGTCAAATGCCCATGACATGGACAGTAGTCTCATATCAGTAAAGAGGGCACAACTGTTGTGCTGTTCCAGGTTACAGAACAGGTTGTGGGCATTGAAATCACCCTGAAGAGGTGTAGGCCTCAGCCCACGTGCTAGCTTACCATGTCAGCTATGCCAATAAAAATAAGGATATCTGTTTCACTTGTAGTTGGGTCACGAAGGACAGGGGTACTTCCCTGTTTACCATCCAGGAGAAAATTCCATCCTACCAGGATGTGTCTAAGTGGGTCCCATCCAGAACCTTGGTACCCTAAACATGACTTTGTGAAATGATATGTGTAGAAGTCAGCCGCAGCTCTTTATCAGGGGAGAAGAGGTGTGGCACTGCCTCCTGTAAGCCACCACTCTCTACCTCGTGCCTCTGCAGCTACATAGTTAACTGAACAGCCTTCATGAAAACACTGAGTTTTATGTTTTTATGAACACTGTCAGTGCAGCAGGTCGGCCCTCTCTGCCTCCTCTCCAGGCTCCTGGTGACAGGAGGAGGAGGAAAGGGCTGAGTGGGCTGAAGCACAATCCAGCCACAGAGTGTTGTTTCAAAATACAACACTCTGTAGCTGGATGTCTGTATTGTGCATGTCTGAGGGGCCTAGCTCAACTACGAATACCTCACATAGCCACAATCTTTTTTTAGCAGACATACTAGACATGCCTCAGGCAGCACAATACGTCTGCTAAAATGTGTCTCTCATGGTGCACATCAATGAATCCCTGAGGCCAATGAGAAGCCATACAGTGCTGCAGGGGCATGATCCCAAGCACTGTCCCATCGTCTCATTGGGCTGTGCTTCCAGTGGAATCAAGAAGCTGGGAGAGGGCTTGATAAAGTGGGTCTACTTAAACCTGGCCTTGGAGCTCTCTTTGATTCCTCATTGAGCATCACTACCTGCTGGTTCTAAAGCCCAGCACCAGATTCCAGCTCTGCTGCTGCCACGGAGCCTCCAAGTTGCTCTGTGCATGTGTGCATACATGTGAGTGTGATGGTGAGTGACTGACAGTGATTAAGATTGTGTTAGAGTGTGTGTGAATGTATTTGAGAGTGAATGAGAATGAAAGTGAGTGGGAATCTGTGTTTGAGAGAGTGTGTGAATTAGTGTAAGTTAGTGCTAGGGAGCGGGTGAAGGAGTGTGAATGTATTATAAGGAGTGATTGATTGGAAATTGAGATAGGGTGTGGAATGGCATTAGGAGTGTAGCTATCAATGAACAGCAGGAGCTGCAAGTTGCACCAGGGTCCAGGGTCATTGACTGTGAAATGGTGAGCGTGTGTTTGTAAGTAATAGTGAGAACCAGTGAGTGTGAGTATATTTGTGTGTGAGGCCCTGTGAGTGGAAGTGAGTATGAGTGAGAGAGTGTGAGTTACAATGAGAGAGGGGGAAGAGAGTTTGCAAAATAGAGTGAGTATGATTGAGAGGGTGGAAGTGAGTAAGTGTGTTTGTGTGCATTTTTATGATTGCGAGTCTGCTGCTGGCCATCGCATACTCAATATAATTCTGGGCTTATGACGGCACCCAAGGTAACATGCTGCTGCTGCCTTTTGGGAGATAATTCATGCATCAGAATGGGCACCCATATCAAAATGCAGGCTGTGACATACTAGAAGTAATTCTTTGAACGGCCCCTGTGGAAAAATGCTGGTGCTTGCATACTGGAGGAAATTCTTGGCATGGGGCACCCGTGGCAACATTTTTTGCTGGGGCTGTGGAGGTAATTCTTGGCATAAGGTAGGAGACCCACAGCACACTGCAGAACCCTGAAATACTGGAAGAAATACTTGACATAATAGATCTTGTGGCAAAATGCTGGTGCTAGCACACTGGAGACAATTATTTGTCTTAGATATGGCAGCCATGGCATATTGGGGAGGAGTGGACAGGTTGAGGGAAGCAAACGTGATGAAATTCTACCTCTGAAATACTAAAGGTTATTTTTTGACATATAGGCCATCCAGAGTATGTGGGCAATTCCAGTGACAAAATGCTGGTACTTTAATATTGTATGTAATTATTCCCTTAGGGGGTACCCATAGCAAAATGTTGCCATTGGCACAATGAAGGCAATTCTTAATAAATGGGCAACTCCCAAGGCAAATTTAGAAAACAATGGAGTGAACTCCTGGCATGTATTAAGCCCCACCACTTTTAAAGATCACCAGCCGCCACTACTAGGAGTAGCCCTTCACTGTGAATAACTACCCCTGACAAGATTTCTGTGGTGATACATGTCCAGGAGAGTTCATCCATCAAGCCTTAGTGCCTCCAGACAAGATTTCTGTTAATGCACATCTAAAGAAGGGTCCCGCCCTTAAGCCTTGGTACCCAAGACATGACTTCTCTGAAGGGACATGTCTAGGAGGATAGCTCTCCCAGCCCTCGGTATCCACAAAGTAGAAATTTATAAAAGCACGTATCTTGGAAGCTTCTGACTCAAAGACTTGATACCTCAAACAGGACTTCTGTGAAAGCACTTGCAGGGTAGGACTGGCCAACAGGGCAATCAGCCAGTGCTTGAGAGGCTGGTCTGCCACAGAGAGTGGGCGGGTATTTTAAGATTTGTGGACCGGTTTTATAACCAGGTGGATTACTTTTTACTGTTGATTTCCCTAATATTACCACTTTTTAGCTGTCAGGTACTCTAATGGGGCCGCTTTTATTTTGGTGCCCCGGCCTTTGTTTGTCCCAGTCCAACCCTGGGCACGTGTGTACGATGCTCCCGCCTCCGAGCCTTTCCGCCCCCAGACAAAACTTCTCTGAAAGCAAGGATTTATAAGGGACCTCAAACCCTGCGATTCTCACTTGTGGTAAACACAGTGGAGGTGACGCCACTCCTCGTTGCCCCGTCCACAGCCAGCAGCCTCACGGTGTATTCACTGCTCTCCGAGAGACCCTCGAGGCGGATCCAGGTGTCCTCAGCATCTACTATCAATTCTTGGGTCTGGCCGGGCGTGGGGATCATTGGAGGTTCGGAAGGAGAGAGTGATGAAGTGCAGACGGAATGGTGGCAGGATGCGAGGGAGGATAACAAAGGAATGAGAAGAGCAAAGCGAGGAAGGAAAGGGCAGAAAATGAAGGTTGAATGATGTATCAGAGGGGCGTGGGGAATGGATATTAGAAAGGGGGAAAGAGGTGAAAGGAGACAAGAAGTAAGAAAGACAGAAAAGAAGTGAAAGGGAGGGGGCACAGAGAAAGTAAGCAAAGACGCAAGAGGTCAGGATTGAAGAAGGAAACGGATGATGGGGATTAATGAAGGAAGGGCGCGTAAATGGAAAGAGGAAAAAAGGAAAGGGAAAGAAGAACGGAAGAAAAATTAAGTAAGGGAGGGAGAAAGTATGGAGTGAATACAAGAAGAGAGGAAAAGGAAGAAGCGAAGCGCAGAAGAGAAGGGAGGGGAGGCGAGGAAGTGTAATGGAAGGGAAAATCACGGCCAGGGTGTGAGGAAGGGAAGAATGGAAGTGGAAGAATGAACAGAAGATAAAAATGAATGAAGAAAAAAGGAAGGAAGAAAAAGAAATAAAAGACAGTTGGTAAGAGAATGCAAATTACAAAGATTACAAAGAACAAAGGTGCATTTAGAAAGTGCCACCTCTAGCTCGTATGTTATCTGCAGATGAGAGCTGGCTCCTATCAGCATGGCACCCAGACACTTCTTTTCATAACACTTCCTCGAAAAAATAGCCTTTCATCCCGATGGCCCTTCTGAGCCTGCACGTTCTGCTCAGACCGAGGGCTTATCGCAGACTCGGATCCCCAGAAGGTCATCAGAGACAGCTTCAAAGAGAGGAGGCGAAAGGGAGTCCAGCCACAGGTGAGAAATGAAAATGCAAGAGCCGCGCAGCCGTCGGAAAACAAACACTCGCCACGGGGACCAATATGGGCAGATAGAGACTCGTTAGCATCTTGCAGTCAAACAAGAGGGCGTCTGGACGAGTGCATAATTATCACTGCAGTGTAATCTGCAGATAGCGCGCGCTCTGCAATCTCCTGATTACAGCACTAATCTGAAAGCAGCACGGAGTGTACGCGCCTTCCTGCTTCTTCAAGCCTCTTCACCTGCAGCCTCGTCCCCGCTGCCCTAACTCCTAACGGCCGTAGCCTGTGATATCCTGTCGCCTCACCTCACATCTCATCGCACCACCGCTCTACGGCCATCTGTCTCTCTGACCCCCACTTCTCAGCCCATCTTCCTTCTCACTTTAGCTCCTCTCTTCCTCTCTCCCCTACACCCCCTTCTCATCTCCCTCCATCTCATCTCCCCCATCTCATCTCTTGCCACCCTACATACCTCATTGGCATTCATTATAAATTGATCACAATTTTCAGCCCCCTTTGTAAACCCCTGTTTGCTCAGGGATCGGATTTCCGAGCTCGATGGAATTTACAGCATTGTGTAATTACCAGGTCTGTTAAGTATCTCTCTTCATTAAATTTCGGCCAGTCAAGCCTGGAGTTTAAAAGGTGAACAGTGCACGGTATTTAGCATACTAGGCAGATTTCAGAACATTAAGCACAAGGTCCATGTTATTCCCCAAAAACTCGTGATAGATGCTAGTTACCATACCAATAAAACGACACACCCCAGGACACTGTTATCTATCAGGTGTGATAAATAGCACCTTTATTCCCACAAACTTGCAATCAGAGCCTACAGCTCTGATTATAAGTGTAGGTGCTATTTAGCGCACCTGATAAATAACAATACCACGGGGTGCGATATTTATCTGGTGTAATAAATAGCACATTTTCTAAGTTTATAGGGAATAATATGCAGATGTTGGTGTTTAACGCACTAAAATCATCATGATATAGTAAATGCTGTATGATTTTACCTGTTAAAATTCCGCAGCAAGAGAAATGTAATAAGCCATGAGATATTATCGGATACGTTAAGTACCTTTCGCCTTGTAATTGCGAACTGTGTAAAAGGGGGTTATGAACGGGTCTAAATACACCGACCACATCACAAGCAGGCCCTCTGTCTGTAATGCGCTCCCTTCCCACCCCAAATATCCATTCACTATGTCGCTCCTACCCTTTCTCGCGGCCCAACACCTCCCTCTCCACAACTTTCTGTGCCTATCTCTACATCGCTATCTCTCTACCACCTTTACATCAAATTACTCTCTACCTCTCCTCTTTGTTCCCTGCATATATTCGCTGCCTCTCTACTCTCTTTACTTGATTTATATGACCTCTCTTTCTATACATCTTATCATTTTGTTCATTCCTCTTCCTCACTGCTCTCTTTCCAGCTTGCATCTCTCTATGCTTTTCTTATTAAATGACCTGTGCACCTCTGCATCTCTCTGCCACTGCCTTTCTCCAATGAACCCCTATTTCTACCTAACTTTGCTCCCTCTCTCACTAACCTCTCCTAGTGACCTACCCCCACTTGTTCTCCCTACTGCCCCTCCCTCACCTCTAGCTTTCTCTATCTCATACTCTAAAACAATACCTATTGCTCCCCATTTCTTTCTCTGCTTGTTTCTACTTCTCCTTCTTTCACTATACTTCACCATTTCATCTTTACATTATATCTGCCTATACTTCACCTGTTTCTCTACCTCATCTCTAAATGTATCCCCATCATCCTTCTACTTCACCTCTTCCTCTATACCATTCTTTTAACTTCTCTCCCACAATCCTGCCTCTTACCCCTTCCTAATTCTTTTACTGGGAAGAGTCAAATGTCACTGTCCATCTAGCTAAATAAGTCTACACATAAGAAGGCAGTGGAAGAAATTTAAGGAAAAAGTAATACAATTTTCATATGATGGATTGGTGAAAGTCCTTGGACCAATGTTTGCTTTCCTCTGTTGCAACATGAAAGCTATTTGAAGATAGCAATTTATTTCTGAATAATAAGTATATTTAGCAATTAATGCTACAATTTCAGGGCTATGTGCATATGTCTTAATTTAATATTATGCACTAGTTCACTAAACAGCTGCCAAGTCCCCTTATTAGGTTCTACCAACACTGTAGTTGTGGCATAAAAATATAGATTCATGTGCAAAAAGAAATGGTTTATCAGTGCTCGTTTAAACTTTCTGTAGTGCTATTTTGCTGGTGGACGCTAGGTAGCTTGTGCTTTTAGCTGTTTTTGCATGCTGCCGTTATCTGAAAGTTAAGGCCTATATTTCTGGGGAATTCATGCAGGGAAGTGCCGCAAGACTTCTTGCTGTGCTGCCCTACGCCAATGTGAAAGGGCAAAAATCCACCGTATTTATGAAATATGGTGCATTCCTGTCCTTTCTCTTCGCACTCGTGCACACTTGGCTGCCTAGGGCCAATTCAGGCAACCTTGCACGATGGTGCAACAGTTCTTGTGTTGCATACAGGATTGTTTTTGCACAGGAAGGGGCATCTTCCTGCACATAAACAATCCAGAGAGGCATTTTCCTCTTTCTATGTGTGCTGTAGAATGCAGCACACATGGAAAGAGGAAAACGTGAGGAGAAACAAAAATATTTCTTCTCGATACACCGGCTCTGGGGAGGCGCAAGGTTTTGGCGCTTCCCCAGATTTACATGATTAAGTAAATATGGGTCAGTGTCAAAATCCAGTGGTGAAGTGTGGGAAAACCCACTGCAACGCCCATGGAGGACCCCCTGGTGCAGAGTAAGGCAGCGCAATGATTTTCATTACTTTGTCTTATTCCATAGCTCTGAGGCCATGCAAAGCCACGCAAAGTGGATTTGTGTGGCCTCATAAATATGGTTGAAAGACTTGTGCCACCACAAGTTAAACAAAATGACACTCTGGAAGTGCAAGCCATTCATAAGTATGCCCCTTAATGTATAAAACAATACTGTATGGCATTGCGAGGTCTTGGAAGACTTAAAAAAAGGTTCAAAAATTCAAACTTGTTCTGAACAGAGGGCCTCTAAATATGTCTTGCACGGAGCCCGAAAAGCCTTTACGATGGCACTGCCACTCTACAGTCCTCTATACTTCTGAACTCCTGTCTTCTCATCCTTGCTCTCCTCCTCACTTCCACTCAATTATATATCCATGTTACCACCACTCTACATTTCTCTACAACCCGAATCTAGGGCCAGATGTAGCAAAGGTTTTTACCCATTCTGTGTCTATGGGAAAAAGTGTTCGTATATATGGCCCCTACTTCCTTTCCACATCAGCTCTCCACCTCACTTCAGCTCCATTCCCCTTTGGTGTCACCATTGCTCTACATCCCTCCTCACTTTCAGTCTCTTTCCCTTTCACAGGCACCCCTCATTCCGTGGCCTGCAATAGTATCCGCTTTCATTGTCACTTTCCAGGTGACTTTAATGCAATTCTCTTCCCACTCCACCGCCCATATGTGCTTGTATTCTTCTCTAATATCCATCCTTCTTGGTTTCTTCTGTCACTAATCTCCCTTTCTCCCGGCCAACACCAGTTCCTCTTATTTTCACTCCTCTCACCTCCAATCTATTTCCCTTCAACCACCATTCTCCAGTCTCCTGATGTCTGTGCCTCCCTCCTCCCCTCTTTTTCTCTCCTCCCTCTAGTTCTCAGTTGTCTCCTCTCAGCTCTTTATTCTCCTGTCATCTCACATGTAACTCTATTTCCGCACACCTCTACCTTTTTTATGCTCAACGTTTTCCTACCTAATTTTGTGTCAGAAAGTACTTCCGAACTCACTTTAAGAGCAGCTTGCCCACTTGGTATCTTGGTCTTAGAGGCCTTTTCTGAAAGTCAGCAATGCAGTATTGGGCTGGAAAACCTCCCACAAACATTAGGGCATCTTTATTGTGCACAGCATAGAATTTGCATTCATTCCTGGGTTCAGAAACTGCTCCATGATTCAAATACAGACAATGCCAAAAATGATATGTGATTAATGTGGTTACTGGTAACCCCAAGTTGATGTAAAGAAAATAATGTATCACACAAAATGTGCATTACTATAGTTTATTACCAGTTCTGGTTGTGAGGAAGACATAGCCCATTACTTTAGTTATTAGAAATTCTCATTCACGTGCAAGTGAGGGAAGACAGAACACACTGTGGACCTGGAGAATTCTTCAGAAGGCACAGAAGCATCGACCTGCTTTACCTTTGACTCTGAAGACGATTATGAGTAGGTAGGCCTTTAGAGATATGACTCTTCCATGAGGCTACAGCTCCCTTCAAGAAATGACAGAGGAGACCCCCTCACATTTGATTGGTTTACGTATAATCATAGGCTGTCATCAGGTGCCTCCCAAAATCTCCTTTTCAGAGCCTTCAATGATCAGAATAGGCGCCTGCCTTAAGAATATCACCTGCCTCAGTCTCAATTTCATAGCCTTAAATACTTTTTGAGAAAGGTTTGCTTAAAGATATCACCACTAGTCGCTCACAATCTCCATTTAATAAACTTCAATACTCTAAGGCAGTGGTTCCCAACCTGTGGTCCAGGGACCCCTTGGGGTCCGCAAAGCCTCTTCAGGGGGTCCGCGACTGCTTAGAAAATTAAATAATATTAACAGATTAGGTCCCCAGCTTTCAGTAATGACTCAATAGGGGGTCCCCAGATTCCAATAATGATTCCGTGGGGGTCCCCGGGTTCCAGCAATGATAATGTGGGGGTCCACAGAAGTGAAAAGGCTGGGAACCACTGCTCTAAGGGTGTACTTATATGCTCTGCCTTATTTCTGCCTCTGGGTAGCCCTCAATGTACATTTGCTTGTTAGGCTTATTTTTCCTAAGGTCTCACATAGTTTGTAATGTATAACTCCTCTCTGCTGTTTCATTTATGTGCATTTACAGTATAATAATGTTTTGTTATTTGTTGAACGTGTTTCTAGTTTGTATGTTTTATATTCATGTGACATTGAAAGACAGGCACAGTAGTCTTAGATAACTTTTCATGGAAACTCACACACTTTACCTTACATCACAGATCGCAGATCTGTTCCCAAACTAAAGTTAAAAAACTCTATATAAAGTGTGTTCACAAGCTTTTTGATGAAAGAGTTGCTTCAGACATTCCAAAGAGAGCTTCTTTCACAAATCGTCTGCGTCAAGATCATGCTTCCTTGCTTACTATCTCATTCTTTTCAGAACATGGACATAACATAAAGGAAGAGCAAGCCTATCAAAGGACAGGCAACAGACTAGAAAAATACGGGAAGTGAGCAGGTATTTGTGTGCACCATGTGGGAAGCTCTTATCTTTTGGCAATATTTTGATGCCAATGTAGACATTAGCAAGGGAAATTAGAAAAAGAAATGTATCAAAGATTGTCACAAATTATGCTGTTAGTTTTCATTCTGTATTCACGTTGTGCCTTTATATTAATTACCATACGTTTTACATAACTAATTACATATTTGCATATATTTTGCACTAAAATAGAGCTGTTCTATTTAATAAATCCCTTTAATGTCAGAGTGGATTTCATGTGTGTTTACATCTATTGGAGAAAAGAATACCAGCAACACACTCTAAGTATAAATGTATTCCAGACAAACCTTGTCAGAATTTGATTGTTGGCAATTGTGCATAATCCCCAGGTACTTAGGGCCTGATTTATACTTTTTGCAGCAAAACTTGTGCCATTCCACAGCGCCAGCTGGGCACCATATCAAAGGAATGGTGCAAGCCAGAGCTAAATGTGGGATAGCGTCTTAAAAGAAGAAGCTAGAGGGGTGGGGGTGGCGGTAGGGAAGGAGGTGGTTGTGCATCAAAAAATGACGCTAGCCCAGTTAGAGGCAAACTAAAATGCCTTTAACCAGACTAGCACCATTTCCTGGCGCACAACCACCAAAAACATGACTCCTGTCTTAGGAAAGACAGGAGTCATGCCAACCACCCCACTGGCCAGCACAGGGGACAAGTGTCCCCTGGACATGGCCATTGCACCCCGTGCCATGCAGGAGGCTCCAAGTTAGGGCCCCTGATGGCAAAAAAAAAAAATACGTACCCAGACTTACCTGGGATAGGGTCCCCCATCCTCCAGTGTCCCTCTGGTTTGGTTGGGGGTGTTCCTGGGGCTCGGGGAGGGCACCTGTGGACCCATTCCATGGTGTTTACCCATGGAAATTGGTCCACAGGTCCCCTAATGCCTGGTCTGACCCAGGCATTAAATAATGGTGCAAAGCAGGCTTTGCACCATTATTTGGCCCCTCCTCCTATCCGTGCATCATATTAGCACAGGGATAAATATGGGGCTATAGGGATAGCACAATTTTTTAGATGGGAACGCCTAACTTGCATCTCATTGACACAAGATAGGTCCACACATCCAAAAAATGGCGCAAACTCCTATATTTTTACGTTAGATGTTTCTAACATCAAAATATAAATATGGAGTTAGGTTTGCACTGAATTTGCAGTAAAGAAAATGACACAAAGTTGCTGCAAACAGAGTATAAATCTGCCTCTTAGTGGGAGATACATGGGTCACAGACTGTCTACTCTTTCTGCTCAAGTTGGTAAATTGGACTATATCTGTGCTTGCCTGATGGTTAAGAAGGATCTATTGGATTGTGATTACAAAACAACTAGTAAAATAAATTTCAAGTAGCTTTAGTGATGTCACCACGTGCTGCTCACAATCTGTGTGACAGAAACTTCACTGTTTTAAAGAAAGATTACACTGTTGATGGCACCAGCAGGAAGCCATAATCTCACTTTCCTAAGGCAGCCTGCACTTAAGAATGTTCCAATCTCTTTTTAAGCATCCCCAATACTAAGAAAAGGGGCTCTGCACTAGTGTGGTATAGGATACACTTGAAGGTAGGCTGCTCTAATCATGTTAGGAATCAGCACCCACAATCTCCATTTCAGAATCTTCAGTATTCCTAGAGGAAGTCTGCCCCAATAATGTTTCCAGGAGCTACCCATAATCTCTGTCTCAGCAGTAACAAGTGACAGGACAGTCTTTTGATGGAGTACAGCTTGGTTCAGCCGGAATCCAGAACCCCCACCAAAGAGAGCCAACCATGCCCCAGAACCACACAGAGGTTCTATCTATCTATCTATCTATCTATCTATCTATCTATCTATCTATCTATCTATCTATCTATCTATCTATCTATCTATCTATCTATCTATCTATCTATCTATCTATCTATCTATTTCCCACTGTTGCCTAATGCTTCCATACTCACTTCCATGACTTCTACTACTCTCCTCTTCTGTCTGTTCCCTTCCTCTTTCCCAACCACTTCCTTCTGCTTGCCCCCCAAACATTCCCAGTGAATCTGCACTCCCTCTTCTTATGTCCCTCTATCCTTCTCCTATTTCCAGTACTTAATTTGTGCTTGTTGTTTCCGGTGCTGAGCACCAGCACTTATTTTTGAGGGCCGGCGTTTAGTCTTCTGCCTCAAGCATTTGCTGCGAGCAAAAGACACATTTGGGCAAGATGGAGGAAGAGAAAAACGAAAAAGTGTCACAATGATAGAAAGTAGAAAGCTGCAGGGGTGAGCTGAAGGGGCAGGGAGTGGCTTTAAATGTATTGACGAGGCCCAAGATGGATTCAGGATTACGCTGCCTCAGTGTTCCGTGTTCGAACATTTAATTGCAGCAGCTGCATGTTTAACAGGAGGGCTTTGGGCACCGGCACATTATTATTTACAAATTAAGCACTGCCTATTTCCCCTCACCAACGCATCTCCCTTTCTACAAGTCTCTCTACCCTTCACATCCCTCTTCTACCCTCTCCTTTTGTTTTCACTTTATTAACCAATGTGTCGTCCTCATCTTTACCTATTCTCCCCACGTCTCTTTTCTGACCATGATGAACTCCTACCTTCCGGCTGCCGTTGGTAGGTCTGTATGTCAGGATATAATTTTCAATGTCTCCCACCGGATGCTGCCAGGAAATAAGGGCACTTCTGCGAGTCACCTCAGAGGCTGTCAAGTTTGTTGGGGCATCTAAGCCTGCAAGAGAAGACGGACACAAATGGTGGTAAATTCATATGTTAACATAATGAATGACAGTGAGACAGCTGCGCATTTTGAATGCCTGCTGTAGAGATATGTGAGTAACATGGAAGTCACAGATTTAAATTTCTGTATAGATAACAACCTTAAAACCTCTCAATGTCAATATAAGATCCCCCTTGAAATATGTATTAATGACACCAACAAGCTATTCCCAAAGAGATTACTACATTTTAGGTATGCAGTCCATAAATTGTCATATTTGGGGTGAATTATGAGTCAGTAGGGTATCAAAATGTATGTTATTAGTCTTTGGACCTCAAGGAAGTCCTCATCATAATGAAGAAAGTGACCCATTGTAGATCTTTGAGAGTCTGCTGTATTGTGGAGCTGAGACTCAATGAAAACATATGTGCCATTTTAGAGAAGGTGAATATAGGGTCCCTGGCTCTTTGTGAGTGAAATAATTTGAATTAACAATGGAATCCAGCCATATTTGTTCTCTCAAGCACCAGTTAACTGTACTATTTGTGTTTATGCTCCTCTCCTATGCTAAAGTCTTGAAGCCTTATTTGAGATACTCAAATAAACAGATGCCAAAATACCATGCTTGTGAAACATGTGCAAGTTAGTGGAAGAAATGTTGACCTTGATATTCCAAAGACGTCAGTGAGTCATAGGTAAAACCTTGGAGTTGTCACAGTTTGTAAGGGAGTTAATACATTTCTCACAGATGCAGGGTATTACTGTCTGGGGCAATCAGATGGAATTTCAGTTTTGCTTCCTTGAGGATGTGCTAGTTCGCACCCATCCAATATTCAATAATATACCAAATCTGACTAAATGCCCCTACCATGACAATGAAGATCACAAGAGAGCATGCTTCATAATGGTGAAAATGTTCCCATTTTCACAAGCCACTTATGTAATGACTGTATATATATCTTGACAAGCTAGAGAAAAGACTATTGTGTAACCCTAGATATCTCCAAGGATATTGATATTCCCTGTTACCTGGAATTGCTTAAAAAGATTTCAGAGACAAATCAGACACCTTTTGGGTCCAACTCAATTAGGTGCAGGAATCATGGCAGGATATTTGCTACAACTAGAGCATCACCAGTAGATTAACCATTTTTCACGATGTGACACTGATAACTACCATAATTTACATCCATAGATACGCATGTTTTTTTAAATTTAGGAGTGTTTCTATAGTTCTTGTACAGCGAGACACTAGAAGAAGGTGCAGCTGACAACTAGCTAAAATAGATATGTTTCAGGTTTT
The DNA here is from genome assembly GCF_031143425.1 of Pleurodeles waltl. NCBI lineage: Eukaryota > Metazoa > Chordata > Amphibia > Caudata > Salamandridae > Pleurodeles > Pleurodeles waltl. The sequence continues at coordinate 404,126,966 of NC_090443.1, read as the reverse complement.
TCCTATGCAAAGGATGGGAAACAGTAGATCTTTAGGACAGAGGAAGTTTATTCCAAGCTTTGGGAGCAATATAGGAGAATGATCTGCCACACATAATGGTTTTGCATATTTATGAGACTTTTAACAGAGGGACACTTGCAAAATGAAAGGCTCTAGTTGGGGGCTATATAGGCTAAGCCATAGAGATTTAAAATGAGGGTGTAAATTGTGGAATCTTTTAAGAGATAACCACAAGATCCTAAATTGAATCCTGGAACCAATTGGCAGCCAATGAAGCTGAAGAAGCTGGGATGCTCTGGAAAATAATGGGGACACTAAAACCAATCTAGCGGTTTAATTCTCATTTAGAATGCATTAAAGCTGGTGAGTCAGAGAGTTTTTTAATGCCTGACTGCAGCAACGTACAGTAGTCTAGTCTCAACACAATTAGGACAGCTATCGTCATCTGTTGATAGGAATGGATAAAGTTTCTGTTATTTTCTAACCTGGAAGCTGCAACCACAGATAACTCTTGAGAGGCCACACTAGGCCACAGTAAGTTTATCCTCAAGCTTAACCCCGAGAGTTTTTAGTGCAGGAGATGTAGCAGTAAGCTCAGCAGGCCAGAAACTGTCTGCCCAAAATCAATATTTGCCCCAAATATCACAGACAAAAATATTGTGAAAAAGTTTGCCCAAAAAATATTGAATAATAGCACCCAATCAGTCCTGCAGTGGGGAGTATATTCCTAGAATTCAACAGCAATGGTTTGGACTACAACTCCAATCGATAAGGTAGGATATAAAACAAATGTATTATTAAGGAAAAAAATCTTTTTAATCAGACGTCACTTCTGTATCAAAATGTTAATACTTCATTGACGTAGGTGCTCCTACTGTTGATGCGACACAGTGCAAGTGATTTAGTGAGGAAGAAAGTGCATAAGTGTTTATACAAAATTAAAATATATACAAATGCCTTGTTTCAGCATATCAGATAAAAAACTAGCAAAGATAAAAATGTGTTGAAATCCTTTAAATAGCTTCTTCCAAGAACCAGTTAATTGTAATCAAATGTCGATATTTCGACCCTTGGAGCACCTTAGTAAAGGGTCATCATCAGGACTACAAAACTTCAACCGGAAACACCAAACAGGAAAGTGGTACAACAAACAAAAGGTCGGCTGTCTCCCAGAGTGATATGTTGTGAGATTGTGTGTAAATCCAAAAATATTGACTATAAAAGTGTAGATGGCTATAATATCATCATAAAATAAGTAGGTATATCAGTCTTAGCTATTATATTAACTTTAGAATATGTTAACATTAAACATATTACATTAAAAAAAATATGGATACAAAATCTAGAAACTATATTAAAAAAATTAATAAATTACACACATAAAATATATACTTTAAAATAAATGCAAACGGAATAAACGGAATATTAAAATACATAGAATTATTAAACATATTAATTATTATTAATAATTGTAGTTACAAACACTACATATTCAAAAATATGAAAAACACATGTACAATATAAATATTAAAATAGAAACAATACATTTTTGTTGCATATAGTTTTGTTGACAGTATTTCATCACACTACTGATTTCTCATCAAAGAAAGAGTCTATCGGATCACAAAAATCGTGGGGGGGTTCGATCACCGCAAAACACGTTGAAGTATCACTTAGTTCTTCCAGGGTTTTAAATATCTCTATAAGCTTGTTATTAGCAGATAACATTCTGGATAGAAAGAACAGCATGCTTGATTGACGTGCTTGATAGGAGTTTAATTAAGACTTACACTTGGCTTTGAGATTGGGTTTATAGTTGTGCAGCTGTGCATATTCGGCGGCTTTGGCGGCATTTATTAGGCTGTGGGCTAGTCTGAAACAAGGCGGAAGTACGGGATTTAGGTGATAAAAATGTTCTCGTGAGTTTGAACTCCAGGCACGAAAGGTAGAATGTTCCGGCTCTGAATTATTAGAGAAGCGGTTATGAGAACTCACATTATTAAAGGAGCCTATAGAGAAAGTTGCTGTTTCCTGCCCATTTTATTTAGCTTGCTAGGCTGATTTTTGGCAGTGGGCATCCTGAACACAAATTTGATCAGTGAATGATTAGAGCACGCTACCCGAATTATCCGAATAGAGACCAGATATTAGGTTGTAATTCAAATAAAATACTGCTCACTAAATCGTTTCCAACATCCATCCATCGTTTGATCCCTCAGAGGTAGTAAGTGCCATGTAAAGGCAATTACAGTACAATCTATCTATCTATCTATCTATCTATCTATCTATCTATCTATCTATCTATCTATCTATCTATCTCAATTTACAAAACTATCTGTACATTTATCTTCTTTAAAAATGAATATATGTATTACCTGTCTATAATCTATATATATCTGTCTGTCAGTAAATCCATGTAGGCATCTATAAATCCATACACCCGTAAATCCATAGATTAATCTCTGCCTGTTTCCCACTCAGTGTACAAATTACTCACAAACGCTCATCACCCTGCTCATTTGTGAAACAGTTTGAAATGTTAGCTATATTTCCAGCAACACATCATTTGATGGAGTTCTTGTGTCAGACGCACTGGGACATGCATGCAGAGGTAGTAAGGATCAGCACTGCGTGGCCTGCGCTTGTAAGAAGTGCCACAATCCCGGAAATGGCCTACAATGGAGACGGAGTTTAACCTCATACTTGAGACAGCAACCTTTATCTACTAAAATTATATCAGCAAACTGTTCATATTAACATAGCATAATGTCATTATATTTGTAAGTGAAAAATCTCTAAAAAGAGCTTTCTCGCTTATTCTAAAATTGGGATGACTAACGCTTGTCACTAAAGGTGTCCCACACTTGGGGCAAGTACCTTTTGGTGTGGTTTGACAATTTCTCTCCAGCTTACATTCTGATATGCAGATAATAAGTGCAAATACAAATGATGGCAGTAGATATTTTTGGTGTTTGCAGTTTTGATCGATTGTTGAATTTGAAATTATGACCGGGTACTGGTGTCTGCTGTTTCTTCTCGTGCGGGTAATATAAGAAAACAGCACTGATACAAAAGGCCCTTTTATCCGCTAGGGCCTTCGCACTGACATACTTTGTCATAGTCTCCAGCACCGTGTTCAGTCTTCTTCAGCAAACCTCATGAAGGAATCTGGAAAGTGTCAAAATATAGTCGGTTCTGTTCCTTCTAATTCGGTTATGACCAAAAATTGTTTCAGGGGTTTGGGTGTATTGAAATGTAAGTTTGTATACATTTTCTACACCTAATTCCACCCATACATACCATGGTGATTTATATATCTTCAAGATACATAGATGTTGATTTAAAAATACTTACCTCCCTCTGTGCACATACCTGTTCAATATTTTGGGGCATATTTATACTCTGTTTGCGCCGGATTTGCGTCGTGTTTTTTTTTACGCAAATCCGACGCAAAGCTAACTCCATATTTATACTTTGGCGTTAGACCCGTCTAGCGCCAAAGATCTTGGAGTTTGCGTCATTTTTTAGCGTGGACACCTACCTTGCGTTAATGATATGCAAGGTAGGCGTTCCCTTCTAAAAAATGACTCTAAGGCATGTGCGCCTTAATTAAACTCCCGTGCAAAAATGACGCACGGGAGTGGGCGGGCCTTAAAAAATGACGTCCAGCCGTGTTTTCGTCATTTTTTAACGCCTGGTCAGGGCAGGCGTTAAGGGACCTGTGGGCTCGGAAGGAGCCCAGAGGTGCCCTCCCATGCCCCCAGGGACACCCCCTGCCACCCTTGCCCACCCCAGGAGGACGCCCAAGGATGGAGGGACCCATCCCAGGGAACTTAAGGTAAGTTCAGATAAGTATTATTTTTTTTTTTTTGTGGCATAGCGGGGCCTGATTTGTGCCCCCCTACATGCCACTATGCCCAATGGCCATGCCCAGGGGACATAAGTCCCCTGGGCATGGCCATTGGGCAAGGGGGCATGACTCCTGTCTGTGCTAAGACAGGAGTCATTTCAATGGGGGTTGGGCGTAAAAAAAAATGGCGCAAATTGGGTTGAGGGCAAAATTTTGCCTCAGACCTGACTTGCCCCATTTTTTGACGCCCAAGCTCCATTTTCCCCTACGCCAGCGCTGCCTGGTGTGAGTCATTTTTTTTGACGCACACCAGTCAGCTGCGCCGGCTAACGTCGTTCAATAAATAAGGCGCCCGCATGGCGCTTTGGAATGGCGTTAGCCGGCGTTAAAATTTTTGACGCACAACTGCGTTGGCGCAGTTGTGCGTCAAAAAGTATAAATATGGCCCTTTGTCTTTTGATATACTGGTCACGATACTGTGACCATTCAATATTTTTCCCTCTATACTGCCTACCAGAATCGATTCAGGAAGCCTAGTCACAAGCTACAGCAGACTCGCAGTTGAATAACACGAAAAAACAAATGATATCATAACATAAAGACATATATTTTAGGTTAATACAAATTTGCAGAAAGACACAAATTGTGAAATGGTGCTCCTGGTGTAAACGTAGTGAAGGTGAAAGAGAGACAAGGTGATATGTGCACAGATACAGAATTCAGTGATCACAAATACAGTTCATATGTTCGCAGACATATGCTGCTCAAGGGTATGTCTTTCTGTAAATTTACTAAGCTGAGGGGCCTGCTCTAGCTTGTGACTTGGATCCACAAAACTATTACTAGTTGTGAATCGATCCAAAGGACCCAGCTATTCTTTGACATCATTTAAATACCCAGGTCCATATTTATACTTTTTTAGCGCCATTTTTGCGCCACTTTTGGGCGCAAAAACTGCGCAAACTTACAAAATACAATTGTATTTTGTAAGTTTGCGCCGCTTTTGTGTCAAAAAGGGGCGCAAATGCGGCGCTAAAAAAGTATAAATATGGGCCCCAGTTCGTTAGTTTTCGGGGTTGCCCACTGAATAATATTGTTTTACCAGAATCTGAAAAGTGATACTAAATCCAGATATTGAGCTTAAATGGGAAAATCAATCTTCTTGGAAATGTGGATGGTTACATTTGAGTGAAGTAATCTGTGTGTCAACCATATTGCCTCCAACAGGGTGCGGCTGGGACTTTACCAACAGGAAGCATGAATGTATGACAACAAAACTTCAACATGCCTTCTGTACCAGGGATGTCCAGCTCGACTCCATTGCAGTCGCGGCTCGCTTCAATCAAAAGGAGCGGGGCAGGTGCGGCGCACGGGGGGGGACAGGGCAGAGGGGATATCAAATTTATTTAAATTAAATTTAAAAAAAATCAATAAACACTTACCTTTTCCATGCTGTCCTGCACCATGCTCCTCTTCCCTGCTGGCTGCACACAGACACAGGCTCTCAGCCTGCCCTGCGGCCAAAACTGACACTGCTTAAGGCAGTGTCAGGATTTGCTGGGAGCGCCCTGTCTGGGCGCTCCCAGGAAGACCGGGAGCCTATTTAGGCTCTCTCCAGCACGGCAACTGTGTTGCTGGGCTGGAGAGACCCTACTGCATATGTGTGTTTGGCCTGCCCGAGACTGCCGGCCAAACATACATGCGCAGTGAGGGGGAGTGCTGAGCATTCCTCCCATTGCTCGTCACACCGGTAGCCCCGCCCCTTTCATTCACAACAATAGGATAAACTATGTTTATTATCCCGTTGTTGTGAAAGTTTTGCAGCTTCTGCTGCCGGAGGGGGGGTGATGCTCCCCCACCCTAACGGAGGAGCCGCCCCTGCTCTATTGACTGTTGTGCCAATCTGAGAGGCCACGGGCAAAGAGGTATGAAAACATTACTGAGGTCTATGGATGCCAAGGTGGTGTGGGCCAGCTGTGTTGGGTTGACAAAACATTCCATGGAGTAAGTGACCAGCATTCTGTTACTGCACCCGGACCCACAACCACTTCAATGGATATAGAAGAAAGTAACAGATGGTACATGATGTGGAGAGAACAGAGCCTCGATGAAGTTACTATACTGATTCAATAAAAAGAAACGCAGAGAAAGATTATTTAGGGCTGGATGAAATTTTAATTATGCAATTGCTAGTTTGAGAAATACCAGTAATATGTATTTCATATACTTTTCTTTCTAAGCCATTTACACTGTTTTGCGTGGTTTTCAGTGGGTGGGCAATGGTTCAAGCCAAAAATGCCTTGCAGAAACTGTGCCTCGGTCTCAAGACAATTTTCTGCTCAAGACAGTCTCTTTCAGGTATCATGAGTGGCTTTATACACAGCCTAGCAGGGAAATACCACTGTAGGCACGAGCGACACGTATCTCATGCAGTAAATATATATTCCAAGAAAATTATATGTGACATGAAATACAACTGTTGCAATTTCGCCAATTCCTGGAATTGAAATAGCATAATGGCTTTGATAGACTTCTCTAACTAATTGGTTTTACTGGCAGTATATTTTCTATGTCAGAGCAAGATCAACTAACTTTAATTAGGATAATTAAACAGATGGAAGAACATTTATGCAAATAAACATTGTTTCCAAAATTGTGCTGGCTCAGGGACAAATATCCAGTAGTTTTGTGGTTCCTGGTACCCTTCTACCTCGGAGATTAAGTTTTTTTTAAATGAGGAACAATCGACTGTAATGGGCAGGAGAAAAGATATATCACGTGTGAAAATCTACATTTTAAAAAGCTCCCAGCAGCCCTTCACTAAAGGATATCTCTTCATAACGCAGAGGCAAACATACGTTGGATTGAACACGTACTTGTCTTGGTTAAGTACAAGTAGTGAGTCAGAAGATACATACCAGTAGTAAAGTTGGTAATAATGGTCCTGCTTGTGAGTGGCCCATGGGTGGCAAACATGGTGGCAGAGTAACTGGTTCTAGGAATGAGACCAGTGAGCTGGCACTCCTGGTTAGCACCGTCGACTAGAATCGTCTCTCCGGCAACTGGAATCAGATGTAACAAAGAGTGGTTATGGCTTGACACGTTTAGGAATCAAGTGAACATAGACAGCTTCTGGAACCAGAACACTCAAATACAGAAAACATTGTGCATCAGAATGTGAGACTTCATCAGGTCTCACCACTCCGTAGATAAGGGGAATCCAAAGTAGCTCAACAAAGGTTGCACCTATGCCAGTTTTTAAACCACATAAGATTACTTTAAATCAAATGACTCTACCTACTTATTACACATAGTCAGCTGTTACCTTGAAAACTGGACATAAACTCAGCTCTTCTTGACCTACATTGTCCTAGATGAAGAGGAAGCTTGTTAATGTGTGTAGTAACCAACAAGATAGCAGTAACAAAAATGTCTCAGAGAATTACCATGGACAATCGTCTGTAAAATAATTAAAATAAGAATGCTGTCTTGATATCTAGCATGTCAAAAACTGCAGCCTACATAAAGGTAGTGTAAACAAGGGGAACTGTTGATTTCTCATACACATTCAGCACATTGCATGTGTGCTTCAGAGTGTGCGTTCCTGCTGAGTTTTCTACACATAGTAGACTGTACTGGAAGGGTAAGCCTACCTACAGGTACTATGCTATACATTACACACTCACCACTGCACCTTGGTGTTAGGCTGTGTATTCCACTAGGCAGTCGTATTTGAGGGAAGGGAGAAGAGACGACAGCAGCAGCAGAGTGATCTTAATGGGTATGTCTCTGTGCTGAGATTCTCCCCTTGCACAGTGCAGCAAATGTGGATGTAGCACCAGATTGTGTGAAAAATTAGTAAATCTCAGCCAATGCCCCTTAGACTGTCACTTCTAGGAGCGCCACCTTTCCCCCCCCAACTCTAGAATCTCTATCAGTGCTCCCTAAGGGCAACCTCAAAGGAATGTTTGGTAATGTTGCAGTGTAGAAACTTGAAAAGCGGAAAATACAACCCCTCAAGCACACCCTCCAGTGCCTGAGTGGAGGGTACTATTGACATGGATGCTAATGAATATTTGCACCTAATTCTGATTACAATCAGTGAACAATTACCACACGGACCTGGCTGTTTCAGTCTGCTCAAGTTTCACTTGGTTCAACATGGTGACATTTGTGTGGCGAGAAGCAGAAAATTCTGAGCTTTGCAGCTTGGAACAGCAGATGGTGTATGGCATCCCCACATTAGTCCCCACTGCTACCTGAATGGAAGGTAATACGGCATCAGAAAACAAATCCAGTGGTTTAGGTATTTCCGTAGATGGTATTACCTCACAGTAACAGCTCAAGTCCTGCAATGAGGGTTGTGATCTTTGAATAAAATACTACTCTAAGGTGACCTTTAAAGGGTAAATATAATCAGTAAATGAAAATGTCACATATAAACTGACTATGTAGTATATACATACATCAAGGTTATATAATGCAAAATAGATAACAAAAATAGAGAACAAAAATATAATGACTCCTATTAGGCATTCATTTTTGGAGACAAGGACTTTTTTTCTCACCAGACTTTGACCAGAATCAAGACTAGGCAGCCTTGGGATTAGAAAATTCAGCTTTCAGAAGAGCAGTCCTGTACTTACATTTACATATTGTGCACTGTACCCAAACCCATTTCATTGGATCAAAAAGCATTCTTTTTTTGCAGTTTTTATATATTATGAACGTAGCCCAAGAGCACCCGAGTTCTCTACACGAACACCAGTTTATGTTACATAAATTCAGATTCATTTTTTAGGACAGGCAGATTAAGCCCAGAATCACAGGATGTTGAGCTGACACAGAAATTTGAGCCCAACTTCCCAGTTGCAAAGTCGACTTCTCTGGCAATTAGGCCGCATCTCAGTAACTAACCGCGTATTGCATATGCTGTGTGTTGCACGTGCCCTAATATTCTTCGTTTGTACCACTAGATGTAACTTTGTGTAGTGAATGCTATCTTGTTTTAATGGGAAACAGGAGTTAGCTTAGCTTTTGGCTTGCAGACTCATGCCCCCCGTCACCTAGTGATTTTTACCCTACTTAGCTTGCTCTGTTTTAGGGCATTTATTTAATTATATCTTTTAAAATGGTTGCCTTGTTTCTAGTTAGGCCAATGTTTAGTTCCACGCCACCACGCTAAGGCGTCAATATCAAGCGACAAAGATAAACAAACTGTAGGTGTTCACATTAGGTACTTTCCCTCTTCATGCCTTCGAGGGAATTGTTTACATTAATTGCCATCCTAAGCATGTCTTCCTATCTATTGTTTAGGAACAGACCTACGTCAGGGGTCCGAGCAGATCCGTACAAATGCACCTCACTTAGAACGATAGTCAGAGGGATTCCGTACAGATGACCAGATGCCATTGCTGCTATTGATGCTGCACGTCGCCTTGATGCTGACCCAGTCTTCGGGTCCCTACAGCGTCTGAGCTAGAGACCTCATTCCAAGGTAATGAGGGTTGGAGGGCACCTCTAATGGACATGGCATTGGCAGATTAGGTTTAACACACCAAGCTCTCTTTTAGGTTAGAGATTAGGTACATGACATTAGAATATTGGGACATATTTCACATCTTATGTCATTCCATGTTATTGCAAGATGGTGGGAGTCTTTGTATTAAAGACTCTTGTCTTTACCATTCTGTTTCTTGCATTATTCATTATCCTAATCATTGCAGCCCATGCAACGTATCGAAGATTGCAGTTTTGTTAAATAAAACATATTGAAACCTTACTGCATCTTCTTCATTACCTGTGTTTGGTTGAGGCATGTTGTTAATGTGAGAAAGGGGTACTCTCTGTTTAACCACAACACTCCCTGTGATGTCATACTCTTGAGTCCATGCGTAAAGGCTGCCACAAATCACTTTTTACTATTTGGGTTTTTGGTGAGCTTTTGCCGTTTGCCCCAAGGCTACAAAACAGACAAGGACTGTTCTCAGCCCGTGTAACATCAATATTACACGATATTGATCCCGAGGAGTTGTCCTATGTGAATGACATCTATCTCACAGAGGATGACCTCAACATTCATCTTGCCAGGGTCGATCGGATCGTTTTAGGATTCGCAGCCCTTGGCTACAAATTCAACTTTAGAAAAACTAAAATAACTTTTCTCAGTGTATTGTTCCTGGGATACGAGCTATCAAACAAGGGGAAGAGCTTGGCCCTGCACTTTCTAGAAAAATGTGCTCAACTGCACCTACCCAACACTCTCAAGAAACTACAGTCTTTACTTGGTTTCTTCAACTTTGGCAGAACTTACATTCCTGACTATGAACAATGTATCAAGCCACTTTATGACTTAATATGCCCTGATTTTTCTAGCAGACACTGGACAGTTGAACACACATGCATCTTTAGGAAATGTGGTCATCAGAATAATTGCTGGTGCCATTGGGCTCAGTTATGTCACCTTTAACGAGGGCGACACAGTGCCCATAGCATATAAATCACATTTATACTCTAATGCAGAACAACGTTTTGCACATACAGAAAAAATTCTGACTGCAGTTCAGATGGCTGTCATTAAGGAGAGGCCACTTGCCCAAGGGATACGCATTATTGACATTACCCCAGTGCCAGCCTTAGAGGCCGTCACCAAAGCAAGCGTTCCTAATGCTAAAGCATTACATGCACATTGGATTCAGTGGGCAACCTCCCTGACTGCCACCGATGTTGACTACATTTTTGATCCAAAACTTCAGACACAAGGATTTCTCCAATACAAACAGTTGTACCCTGCTACTCTAGATATTTTGCCACTTGACAGATATCAAGCTGTCATTTACACTGATTGTTCAGCAAAACCAGCTGTAGGTACCAAACATCAATATTCAGCGGCTTGCGCGGGTGTGAGTGGAGTGATGAAGGATGGAGTCTTCCACCCTCACAATACCTACATGCAGGCCAATGTTAAGTTTCATGTTATCAGTGCCACCGCACTAAGGCATCAATATGAAGCGACAAAGATAAACAAACTGTAGGTGTCGTCCCAAGCACCTCTTGTTATCTATTGTTTGGGAACAGACCTACATTAGGGGTCCGAGCAGACCTGTATAAATGCACCTCACTTAGATAGATAGTCAGAGGGATTCCGATCAGAAGCCATCGCTGCTATTGATGCTGCATGTCGCCTTGATGCTGACCCAGTCTTCGTGTCCCTACGGAGTCTGATCTAGAGACCTCATTCCAAGGAAACAAGGGTTGGGGGGCTCTTTTCATCGACATGGCATTGGCAGATTAGATTTAACACACCTAGCTCTCGTTTACGTTAGAGATTAGGTACATGACATTAGGGTATTAGGACATATTTCATATCTCATGTCATTCCATGTCATTGCAAGATGGTTGGGGTCTTTGTATTAATGACTCTTGTCTTTACCATTCTGTTTCTTGCATTGTTCATTATCCTAATCATTGCAGCACATGCAACTTATTGTAGATTGCAGTTTTGTTAAATAAAACCTATTGAAACCTTACTGCATCTTCTTCATTACCTGTGTTTGATTGAAACATGTTGTTAATATGAGAAAGGGGTCATCTCCGTTTAACTACGAGACTCCCTGACATGTCATACTCTTGAGTCCATGCGTAAAGGCTGCCACAAATCACCTTTTACTATTTGGGCTTTTGGTGAGGTGCTGCTTGTGAGCCTGGAGGGTTGGGATGACAGTTACGATGTGTTGTAGGATTGGCATAGCCGCCTACAAATATAAGTACTGTCATCCTTAAACCAGCAGTCTTGCCTAGAGCAAGAGTCAAACTACGACATTAGAAATTTCAGGAATGGTGATGAAAACTTATTTTGTTTCCTGTGTTGTCTGTTTACTACACTCCAGTGCTTAATTTGTAAAAAACATAAGTGCCAAGGTCCTCGTCAGGAGGCACTGCAGCTTGCACTATACATTGTCCTTGCCAGCGTTGCCAAGGACAGTAGCAACACATTTACTATCACACTCCTACATGTGTGACGATGCAGGCTATTCAAGGCCACTCAAAGCTATAAGAATGGGCAGCAGTGTTAGAATATTGAATAGGTAAACAAGCATTGTGTTCATCTCAAAATTAGGCAAACAGTCTCCCCACCATGTGGAGGACTGTTATAAGTGCTGGTGTTGTCAACTAAGTGCCAGTACCGAGCACAGAGAACCACCAGCTAAAATGAAGCATTGCTACAGTCACGTGGACTTCGGGACTCACTTTGCACAACCACATTTGCTGCCAGTAGTTACGAATACGGCATATAAAAATATTGTGTGACATATGATTCCACTGGCTGTAGATTTTCTATTACTAATTTCAATGGGGCAATATTTTTGTAGATATTTAGGACACTATATTTATGTAACAGGGTATCTGGCTTAAATATTAATATTCTACACTGAACAGGGAGTGGTAAAACAGTTCAATGAAAAAACATTAATGAGATTTGTCCTGGGGCAATTTACATCCCCCTTCATTATGAATATTTTCTGGTTGGAAGGATAACGTGTGGACTCAATTTTACCACACCAAATCTGCAGATTTTTCCCATTAATGTGAAATTTTCCAATGCCCTGGGAAAGCAGTTAGTTTACGCTATTCACAATCGGGTTATTTCGGTACTATCCAATGTACCTTAGCACTGTACAAAACCTTCTAAATAAAATATAAATGTATACATTTTAGGGGATACCAAATGTTGAAATACAACCAAACATATATATGGCCCCTTAATTCACCATCCATTCATCAAATATGCCCCACAACAGTTCTTAATCATACACATTTGGCAAGCCTGCATAGGTATTGCAGTGGACTTTTATTGCTAAAGTCAGTTCTGCAAAATGTTGATGTAAATAATTTAAAGATTTTGTCACAATTACTCATTAATTGCTCACTCACCTGGTGAATCGATGTTTAAGGATAGCGTGAATACCTGCATATAAATCACTGTAGCAATTGTTCTATTGGAAAAATGAAGAGTACAGCCAAAAGGCCAGGCTTGTATTTTGAGCCCTCACTAAAATATTTTAAACTCTTCTGTAGTGAAAAAAAACACACTAGAAAGACAATTGTTTCCTATCCACAATGCATCTACAAAATAATGATTTTTAATGTGTTAGGAGTCAGAGTGATTTTGAAATGTAAAATAGTCCCTGGAGCACTGCAATGCAAGCACTCCATAAGAGGCGGAAAAAATATCAAACAGCCAGTTAAATAAGCCGACAGACAATACTCTTCTGGGGGGAGTTAATGTCAACTAAATGTGTCTTTTACGAAAATTGAAAGCAATAGATCACTTTACTGCTGCACTGTCAAGACAGACCTAAAATGACATGACAAGAGTCAAAAACAATCTTCCAAAGTGGATCTGACATACACTAAACAGATACCTGACAATCTGCTTATCAAGCAGTTTCAAAAAGCTTCTTAAAACAATTTTAACATCTTATCAAAGGGAGAAAGACAACAAAATGTATAAAAGGATGTCTAACTAGTTCTTTGAAAATTGAACAGATGTTGCAAGCTTTCTGCCTTCAATACTAGAGGGGGTTGAGATGTCTTCAAGAAAGAGATGGATTAGACATTTATAAGAACTCACGGAAGGGAGAGACTATTTTGTGGATATGCACGCTTCGACATTTATGCAGAGATTAGCACTATGGATAAGCTTTTTGCATACAATATGGAGTCTCCAGAGTGGCAAGAAAACGTGGATGATGAAAAGTGCTGAATGGAAATGAACTAAGCTCTAGGGAGACGAGCTGTGTTTGGCTTTCCCTGAAACCTGAAATTCGAAAGACTCAAGTCCCTAGAACCTATGTAAACAGGCCAGTCACGCACATAATAACTATTTATAAAGCTCACACAGGGAACTGAATTGTTTCTTCGACCTTGATCACAGGGGTTTCAAAAGTACGCTCTCCTCACCTTATGAAGGGTGAAAGGCGGAGTTAGACGTGCCAAGCATCGAAGCTCTGATCAGCAGATCCTCATAATGTTCTTTGTTAACAGCAACACCGCTATCATCATAGACATTTTAGGCGAGATTCACAAAGCGATTTGCATATTTAAATTTGATTTACACACAGAAAGGGCTGGATTTACAAACGTAAGGCAGTTACAGAAGATGGTCTTGCTGTCATAAATCCTTCTGCTTACACATAATATCAGTGCTTAACTTGTAAATAAAAACGTGCCGGTGCCCAAAGCCCTGCTTTTAAACACGCACTGTGGGAACACGGAATACTGAGGCGGCGGAATCCTAAAGCCATCTCTTCTTTAATCCACATAAAGCCACACTCCGCCCTTTCAGCTCAATGTAGCATCTTTCTACGTGCTCCCTTTGTGACGCGTTTTCGTTTTTCTCTTCCTCCTTTCCCATGTATGTATTTTGCTCGCAGTAAATGCTTGAGGCAGAAAAATAAGCCCTGGCCCTCAAAAATAAGTGCCGGTGCTCAGCACCGGAAACAACAAGCACAAATTAAGGACCGCATAGTATTACCCCATGATACGTGTAATATTATGTGAGAGTAAGTAACATTCAGCAGGTGGGGATAGGTCCTTTCAGGGCAGGGTGTTCTTGGAAACTCAGGCAAATTCATGGGTATTCTTAATTTCCTCTCCGACCCCTTCCTCCCCTGGAAATAGTCGTAGATTTTCTCCTGTCAAGACATAGAATCTAGAGTAAATGCCCTTCCGTAGTCTTAAAGGAAGGGTAACTTTCCCAGAAATGGTGGTAGTTAAGGAGAAGGGGGATTTCGACACGGAATATATTTTTCCAGTAGAGAAAAGAATGCCAGCGGAAATGCAAACACAAAGACTGAAAAGGAATTCACAAAAAGATTTCCAAAGTACACCTGGAACTTGCGATTTATGCAGTTTTCCAAGAGTACTTCGGGTAATTGTTTTGCAAAAAGTCGTTATTCTATACTCATTGAATGGATTAACTCTGATGGTAGAGATTTACAACTTTTTGTATGAATTCAGTCCTATATGACGCAGTAAGGCTTGGTAATGTTTTTTGAATATGTGAATCAGGATAAAGACAAAATGGTGCTGTTAATTTACCATGTTTGGCTTTCTTGGTACTAGTAATCTGTGCTGTACTGCCGGTGTCAGTAGAATACAAGGAGGCATAGCAGTGCAATTTTAACTGCAAGACACAACTAGCAGTTGGGCGAGGCAGTGGCGTAGCGTGGGGGTGCAGGGGGGGCCGGCTGCACCGGGCGCAACATCTTGGAAGAGACTAAATCCACGGGTTAGGGGGCGCAAATTACTTGCCTTGCCCCGGGTTAGGGGGTGCAAATTACTTGCCTTGCCCCGGGTGCTGACAACTCACGCTACGCCACTGGGGCGAGGTCATGTGAAGCACTTCGGCCTCTGTGCACTGGGAATGGTGCCAGGCATGGCCATCCTGTCCTGGGGAGGCAAAAAGAGTGGTGCGCTCGTGGCGGCACGTGCTGTCTCCCTTCTCTTTTTAAGGGGCGTGGCGACCATGCCCGATCGTGTACTGACCCCGGAAGTGGGCAAGGCCACAAATCAGCAACTAATTCTTGCATCATATTTGAAGTCCTGGATTGTGGTTGTCAGACCTCTATTGGGGGGATGCGGGGGCTCTAGGGCAGACAGGGGCAACTGGGCGTAACCATGGTGGCTGAGGTAATTTTGCCACTGACGTGCTGTGTTCTGTCCTACTAGGGCTCTGCAAAGTGGGCCAAGTACAACCCTTTCCACACTGAACTCTCAGAGTATCATGGACAATAGGTCACAAGTTTTTACAGGAGGTAGTGTGAGGGGGCAAGGGCTCAGAACGCAGCAATCAACCAACAGCAACAATAACTTAATGTCCAACCCAGTGCTGGTTCTTTTTGTGAAAGAAATTACTTTCAATGACACAGTAATCCAAAATCCCACACAATCCAATCTGTGAATAGTGCATCCCCAATCCCCCCGGTGTTCACTCCAGCCTGTTCGACCCTATTAGTTATAGTCCTCAGTAGTCATTGACTGAGGATGGATTAGGCACTGGTGATTATTATGTCCCCCAAAGTTTCAGATAAATTATCAGTGTGCTAATTTTTATCCCCCATTGTTGATGTGGGCAAAAACAGTCTCAACTCCTTGTGTTTGAGTCAACACATCGAAGGTTCGCTGTTTAAACCTCAGCTGGCAGTCCCCTGTACTCGTTTATAGGTTCTTTAACTGTTGAGGTGGGGAGAGCTAAGAACAGACCCAGAGTTCAGCCTCCAGGGCCTCCATTCTGAACAGAGTTACTGGCCAAATGTAGCTCAGCACGTCTTGTCGTAGCAATCGTGATATGTTTCACAGTTGTGGTTCTTTTCTTGCTGATTGCAACTCCCACCGGCACAATGGGTAAGGGAGTGTGTGTTCTGGGCAGTTCTAGCCTTCCTAAACCCAGAGCGGCTGCCAGGGGGACACACAAATTGTAAAATCTAAGCAGTCTTTTGGGTACAAATCTCAATGGGAGGCGCAGCGAGAGACAGGTGACCCACTTCAAGAACTGATCAATTCTGGCTTTGCTCTCTCAGGGAGTCCACTTAGTCTGAGTTTTCTTTGCACTGGGAACATGCTGGAATTCTCCTTCTGGACAGTCTCTTCCTGCAGGGCCAGACACACTCCTTCCTTCCTCAGTAGGCAGGGGCAGACTTCTAGGCACTACTCAGGCCCTCATCTACTTCAGCAAAAAGTAAAAATTTCAGGTGATGCCCACTCACCTATGGTGGAGGTTGTCAGGCAGTCCCCAGCCCTGCTCATACAGAAGCCCTTCAAGTACTTTGCAGACCACTGCCTTTCTTGGTCGTGAAAAACATAGAAACTGAACAAACTGGGGTGGTTTGGATCCCACTTTTATATACATTTTCCGGATGCGATATCTATATCAACTGTCTCATACTGTAGAACAGGTTTGCGTTGGTTTTCTTTTAGGTGCCCTTCTCAAGCTGCTCTTCAGACATAGCTTTTTGTGGAAAGTGAAGCTTCTCACAGCAGAGAACACTGGGACTTTCTTCAAGCAGAAACACCCGCGTCATGGGCATTATGAAGTGTGAATTTTCTGCACCAGGCTTGCATCAGCCATTCTGAATCAGTAATCAGGAACAAACAAAAGACAGGTTTTACATAGATGTACCGACCCAATAGATGTAGTTACACTGGGCATGGACTTTAGGTAAAGGGTGGTGCACCTTCCATGGTCCAAGCCAACATACCCACGATTGTGTTTGATGGAAGCTTCCCTTTCACGTTTTTACCACTGTACAAAGGAAAATTGTCACCCAGGAGACATAAAAACACTATAATCCTCACCCGGGTAGTGTGTTAGCACAATGACATAGTTTTCCACATCAGTCTGAGGTGGGGTCCACCGCAAAACAGCTTCTGTTGGAGTGATATTAGTTGCCATCAAGCCCATTGGGTTGTCCAGAGCTGTAAGAAAATGAATAGGCCATTAGCGCATGTGAAGAGCGGAAGAAAAGCATGTCAGCAAAGGTGGTAAAATATAGGATGGCAAAATTGGCAGAACGGAATGAGCACAGAATGGCATATTTTATTTATTTTGTGACGCATCTAGTCAGTCAATAAATATATGGATACAATTACTTGAACTTTAATCATTGAACCTAGGCACAGTGTGCTTACCTGTTTCTTGTTGTCATCAAAGTACATCTGCTAGATGTGTGAGAGTGATCTCTTTAGTCACTTCTACTTAAAAAGAAATAACTTCACCTAACGTGTCTTTTCTTTCCCAGCTAGGACTGATTCAAAACTTATTTGGAAGCACTTCCCAATGCCTGACAGCTCATTGTGGTTTAAAGGGTATTGATTCTGATACAGTGGTAGTGGCATTCTTCTTTTTAATTAGCAGGGTGTTGCCCCTACATTTAAAGAATATAGGCTTCAACTAGTCATTTTAAAAAATAGCGGTGGGGCGGTGTTAAAAAGTATGTACTTATAGAGAAACTTTATTCACGACTTAGATGTTGGCAGATTGAGAAGTGTCTGACAGGATAACAGAGGACATAGCCTGTAACATCTCAATGGTACTCTGCCTGTCAAATTTAGAAATGGCTGCCAGCACAGCTGTCTTCTCCATACATTGAAATAAACTGCTTTCATGGTGGTTCCTTTCGATGCACTAAAGGTTTGGTGTACAGTTGGGTTTGATGGGCATCCACCAAACTTTTGACATCATTCATCAAAATATTAGAAATATAGTGCAAACACATCTGCATTAAATTAAGCAAACTTTCACATGCAGTCATTCTACAGAGCAATGGGCCTACTGTTCCAGGCAGCTTTTGTAGTATAATCCTACCCACTCCTCACCTGTCTGGATGACGATAGACACATGTTCACTTTCTTCGTGCCCGCGCATGCTGTTCAGGTTGATATCGTACTCAGTGGCTGGCTGCAGGCTGCTCAGGGTGTACTCCGTCACATCGTTTCCAAGAACCGCACTATCCACTCGTCCTGCACATTGAGACAAGGCATTTTCATTGTATTTCAGTCCCCATCAAGAACATAAAGATGTAAGCCACCAACTGAGAAGTATAACCAGACAACGAGGGGAAGTACACATGATTAAAAAACAGGGTGACTAGGAAAGACAGTAGAAGACATAAGACATGAGACTGTCTCAACGCACACCCTTTCCTCAAGTATTGCTAACTGTATTACATGCAATAGATTGCAAGACAACATTATAACATCTACTACGTTGACTTAGCCACTACACCTAATGGTCAGTAAATATAGAGTTAAAAATAGTATATATATACTACTTTGATGATGTAGTGGTGGGAGATGTACTGTATACATGATTATAGTAGGTCTGTTTTGTTGACCTCAATACAGCGGCATACAACCTTGGCCTATAGGAATGTTAGGTTTGTTTCTATGCCAAAGTCATCAGTAGGATAGTCACACTGAGCTGCCTAAGTGTTCTTCTGTTTGTGGTGCTTCTGTTAAGAACCTTTTAGCTCCATGTTAGTACACTGCCACAAAGCAAATGCTAAACAATAAAATCACACACATGCTACCTTCTGGAAACACTCAGATCAAATCCCTGATTTTACTTGCCCAAAATGGAGGCTCTACATGTGCAGCAAATCGCTATTAACAGATGTCTGTTGATAACCAACACTATCTTGGAAGAAGTGGACCTTCATTACCCCCAGAAAGGTAGGTCTTCTCCACTGGACACTAATGATGATGATTTTGAGTCTGACACTAGTAGAAATAAGCTCACTCTTCTGATGCAACTCATAAGGATAAAGATGAAGAACACCCTTTCCAAAGGTTGATGCTAAGTAATAGGGGTGTGTTGTACACAGTGATTAGGGTGATTCCTGGGGTGACTCAGAGGACATTCATTTAAAATGCCTTCAGATTGGTATGTGTTGCTGTACAGGAGAAAGGATCCCCTACTATGTCTTTGGAAGCACATAGAGAACCTGTCCCCTAAATAAATATTGGTGAATTTCCAAGTTTTCTAGTGAGTGTAGTGCTTCTCAGAGGTAGATGTGGAAATACCTAATTATGGGAGCAGGAGAAGACGCACACAAGCATCTTACTTGACCATTATTTAAAGGCAAGCCACAACAGGCTCTTGGAAGGTTTCGTTTAATAGGAGAGGCTGCTGTCAGTGGTTCAGCAATTGGCAAATTTGCTTAACACTGGTCAACCTATACCCATATGATGGTTCAGGCACAAAATAGGGTAAATAAGCAGTACACAAAAAACAAGCATGGTTAAAAAAGGGAAACAATGAAGTAAATGTCCTATTGCCATAAAATAAGGGAAATTGACAATAATGAACCTCACGAGAAGTGGCAGAGACACCATGCACTACTTGACCCTTAAATGGCATCATCCGGTAGTCCATAGCCATGGTCTTGGGGCCGCATTATAAAGTTCCCACTAATCCCGGCTAGGCCAGTAACAGGAGTTATTGGCTGAATCAGGATAAACTTGCTGAAAACAGACAGAATCTGTATGTGACATACTGGAGAAAAAGAGACATTACCAGGGAAATCAGGGCCAAAATCACAAATTCTTCTGGTAATTCTTTATTTCTAAGGGGACGACTAGTGTGCCACCTGTAACTTCTGTTAGCACTGCCACCAGTGTTTCCAGTGCTCCAGCGATCAGTAACTTCAGGTGGATGGAGTGATAAGGGAAAATAACGGAGACCTTGTAATGAAGCCCTTAACTACCCTCTACTAGTGACTGAGGGGCGGGGATGGGCAAGGAGTGCAAACTACGCAATGTGAGCAGCTCTTGAAGCCCTGTTTACTTTCTGCTACTGCCATTGGCTTGATGACTGCAGAGGTCATGCACAGCAAGGACAAGTCTGACGTAGCAGCTGCCACTCCATGTTGATGTGTATGAAAAAGCAGGGAATAGGTATGGGGTAGGGTACACAAAAATGTTCTTTGTGAAGGAAGGTGGGCACATCACTTCTAGCCAAGACAGCACAGGATATTTTGGGGATATATTTTAATCTTCTTAATATGTTGGACTATAAGCCTGACTTCCTACTAGCAAACTCATTTGTGACTTTCCTTTGACCCTGTGCCTGGGGAACTGAACCTCTTGAAATGAAAAATACATCCGGGATGGAAGTTACTGAGAAGTCACCGACCCTATGGAGTTTGTCCCCTTTAGACTTCCTATTCACTATCTTACACTGTGAGGGACTGCAATGTGACCTGTGAAAGAGAGAATGTGGAGTAAGAAGTAAAATAAATAGAGGAACAAACTTGTGGGTCAGGAAAAAGTACAAATTAAAATACCCAGCTGTTCATGAGTGCGGGTAGCAAGCTCAGGCTCCTAATGTTTACAGTTTTATCTTATCCCTTAGGCCAAGGACACTTCTAATACTAGTGAGCTTCTCAACCCAGCAATTTAATGCCTATGAACCAGTGCTTATTTGATCAAAAATAAGCACAGCAACCCGAAGTCTTTCTCAGTAGCTTACCAACGCATTCCCAAAGTCTGTGGTTGCTGAAGATCAGGACTGCCTAGTTTTTATTCCACTTCATGCTGCTTTTTTCCCACCTACACTTCTTGCCTCCTTAATTTTCCAATTACAGATTTTATGTCATCCCTTTGTCACAGTTTTCCTATCTTACTCTTCCTTCTCCCTTTTCCCTTTTCTCTGTTTTGCTCTGGTTCTAATTCTGGTAAATGAAAAGTAAGTTCTGGCCCCCCAAAATAAGTGCCACAAGTGTCCGCCTCCTGCAAACACTGGCACAAATGTAGCACTGTTGAAAATCTGAACTCATATCTTTCAATACCTGCTTCTGTTTCTCAGCTGTTTCTCAGGTGTAGTTCGGCTGTAATGGGTCCAGAGGAAATTCCTAAATTGGTTATTAAACATGATGCTCTTAATTGGAGTAAAATCTTGTTCCAGGTCTTTCAGTGCTGTTATACAAGTAGGAAAAGGCCTTTGTCTTGGAAGGGCAGTATTATTGTTCCATTATTTAAGAAGGGGAACCGTAATTGCCCTGGGAACTACTGCCAGATCACTCTACTTGATGTGGTTGGCAAAATATTTGCTAAATGCTTGCTTTACCATATCAGTGACTGGGCAGAAAGAAATAAAATCATCCCTTTGGGGCAATCTGACTTCAGAAAAAAACATGGAACAATTGGTAACATCTCGGCCCTCCAGATAATATATGAGAAATAGGTCTCCATGAAAGGGGGTGGTTTTTGCAGCCTTTCTTGATTTCTCTATGGTATTTGATAAAGTAGATCGGGCCACGCTACGGAGAAAGCTTTCAAGATTAGGTACGCCAAGTATCCTGCTAGATTTGGTGATTGCACTCCATTCCTCTACCTGGTGTAGGGTGCTGTTAAGTGGAGATAGTGGCTTGTCTCATGAAATCCCAACCCAGAATGGTCTAAAACAAGGTTGTATGTTGGTCCCTTGCTGTTTTCCCTGTACATTTCAGATTTACCCTGCTACTTAACAAGGAGCGAGGGTTTTGCCCCCACATTGGGAGGGGGAGGCTGATAACCTGTTTACTTTCTGCTGATGATATAATCATTTTGGATCGCATGCCAAAAAGGTTAAGTAACCACCTGCAGGCCTTACACCAGTTTACAGAGGCCCACTTTCTAAAAATAAACTGCTCTAAAAGTAAAATTCTGTGCTTCCATGGCAGGAAGATATGTAAGTATTACAAATTCAGCTGGTCATTGAGAACACAGAGACTAGAAAGGGTAAACTCATACATTTTTTAGGGAAAATAGTTTTGGCTGGGGTTATAAGCTGGGTGGTTAGTCTGGAGATAAGGGGTGACGATTCTTTGAGGTCTTTGTTAAAGAAAGACATCTTGGCTAGTAGAAGGGCAAAATACACTATTGTCAGGAATTTCACATATGTCATAGTCCCTACATTTAGATCCTAACTCTGATTTAGATCCTGACTTTGTTTTTTACACTCTCTCTGTTACAGCTAAAGCCATCCTTAGACAAGCAACTTGGTCTGTAGGCATTTGCTTGGATAAAAAGGCCTGTGCACACAGGCAGGGCTTCCAAACTGTAATAGATACTGTACTATTGAAGGAAATGCAGCCCTATTTTATTTGGCACCTGCCACATGGGATTAGACGGTTCTGGCTTCTATTACGGCAAGGGTTGCTCCCACTCAGTATATTAATGACAAGAAGGTATGGCTCTCCGGCGATTTGTAATTTCTGTCACAATGGCATCCAAGACCTGAACCATGTTGTTTTTGCCCAGCCTTGCTGGCATATTGTCGTAGATGGTTACACCCAATCTGCCTTCAACTCTCTTTACGTACTCTATCAGAAGTACTTCAGGCCTTTTTTGTCCCTTCAAGTGTATCGTTTTGGTGTAGAATTTTTAACTTTTTTTTTACAGTTTTTAAAAATTGTATTAAAGTATTGAATTATTTTGTAAGAACTGGGGTATGCAAACTGCTCGTGAGGTTTTAGGTTATTTCATGGTCTTTCTCTTGTCTGTATAATATGTTTTATGTGGGCCTCCATGGGAGTTCCTTATCATAAATAAATAAAATTGATTGATTTATTGATTGATTGTTTCTCAGCACATCTCTGTGGGATGTGGGAGAGGTCAATGGGCTTTCTGCATGAGCATACCGGTGACACCTAAATATGCATCACATTTTTCTTTATAATTTCTGATCAGCACTAGAGTGCCATCATTCACCTGCTCAAGCATGGTGTCTCAAGGCAATATTCCAAACTTAAATCAAGTCTTTCACTTACAATGAGACAGACTCACACCATCCTGTAAAAGCAGGAATACAAAAGAACATTGATTCTTAAAGTGCAACAGAAGCTGAGGTTTAATCCTCTACAACAGCAGTTATTAACCTTTTGACTTCTGTGTACTATTACTGAATCACTACTGGAACTCAGGGACCCAAGCCTAGGAAGTTGTTATGATTTGAACCTCACAAAATTACAGAACAATTTGTTTTAATTGCTAAAAGACAAATCAATATGTTATGGTCTAGCATACTGCCTTGTCTTGTTTTGCTCCTAATGCATACTTTGTCAGCTCATACCATTGCTTCCATTGACGCCACTGATTGTCCACACTAGATTCTGTTTGCAGTACTTGTGCTGTTCCCATGTATCAATAATGATATCAACTTTAATTTTTCATCTTTAAGAAATCACATTATTAGTTGTGAAGGATGTGAGTCCTTCATAAGTAGTAAGTCTGCATCTGTCTTTTTACTGGAAACCATGTATCCCATTGTTGCATTTGACTCGTCCAGGGTAGCGACGTGGAGCAGCCCATGCCCTACTCAGGGGAGGTGCTGTGGGCTGGTAACTGCAGCTGGTTGCTACACATCAACACTCAATAAATCATTTTTCAGTCAGTGCACACACTACTAAATGCTATTCATTTTTACAAATATGTACAATCAGGTAGGTGAAAATACCTTTGGTGACACCCGAATATCCTGTTACACTTCTAGTGGGTCCTGGACACTACAACCACAACACCCTCACCAATTATTGTCATTATCAACAAAGCAGGCTTACTGGCTTTGTTAGGGTGTCACCACATTAGTTAAAGCAGTCACACATTATAATTCACAAATGTACTTGTGAAGTCAATGGGGAAAGTACCACTATGCAATATATTTTGTGATCCACAATTGAAGTTAATGTGGGTAGTGTCAACAATCAATTCTTGGGAGCTTCTGCATGCCATGCATCCCCCAAACATCCACTAAAACATTGGTGGTGCACCTTTTCCTTCATGGGGCACTACAAAGAGGCCCACGGCACATATCTTAATTTCCAGCACAAGCGAGGGCTTATGGGTCAATCCCTGGCTCATCACATGCATCTTAGATGAGCAGCTTTCTTCCACAGTTAGCTGCTTCTCTTTGGAATGGGGCCTCCGCACATTCCTTAATTTGTTTCTTAGTAGGTGCCCATGTCCACTAGGCACCCAGGTGGGGCCATTTCATTTTTTGGGGCAGCATAGGGAACGCACTCCCACGCTACCCAGCAAGCTTCGACCTGGTCAACTCTATTCCTGATGCAGTCACAGGAGCCAGCAGGATCCTCTTCTCTTGCCTGTGTCCCCATAGGCGGTTAGTTGTAGGGGCTGTTTTTCCCCTACTACCCCCAGTCACTGGCAGGGAGCGGCAGGCAGCCCAGCCTGGGAAAACCTGAGTTTGATGATGCTCTCCTTGATGCCTCCTTTGACTTCTCGTGTCCCACTGGGATGGGGTCCCCCAGGACACCTGAATTCCATAGGGCACTAAAGACAGGATCCCGCAAGATGGTTGGAGGAGTGGGCACACATACTTCGCCTCCCTGTTAAGTTTGAAAATAATGGGAATGCACTGACTCCTGGGGGGTTTTGCCTCCCTAGGGGAGTCTGTTGGGAATGTGGCAAAGTAACATGTGGTTTTGTTTTGCACCGGTTCCTCGAGGCACCAGGGTTTGTCCTCTCTATTTGCTAGCCCCATATAGCATATTTTGACAATCTTAGTTTATTTTGCCCCTGGCAGCCTGCCTTAGCCACCAGGGACTTTTTCTTCAGGCCTCCTGGCCTCTAAAGGGGTTCTTTTCATCGAGGGCTGGATATTTACTACGTCCTGTGCCAACCCTGTGTTCTGCCTGGGCTCCTGGTGCTCTCTCCAGCCTGGGGGGCATCTACCACAGCCACTCCACAGTCAGCCATCAGAACACCATCCCTGCCCACTCCTCAAGTCCCAGAGAGCCTCCTGGCTTCTTGAATGGCATCTGTGTGTCACTGGAGTCAAGTGTTAAGACTACAGAAATCCCAGGGAGCCCTTGAGGGTCCTCCAGGAGGTCCATTCTTCCCAATTGTACTGAGCTGAATAATGATGCTATTGGGCCTGTAGGGTCCCATCCTAGTCCTGAGGGTCAGCTGGAGTGAAAATTCCAAAATCCAGACTCGCAGGTCATCAGGTGGATTCTCCTTCCAGATGTGTATTCTTTTGCTGTCCTTGCTCCGAAGTCCAGTGTATTCTCTTCTGTCTCCCCCTCGTGCAGGCATTTAAAAGTGAGGGTAGAAAGGTCTAGAAGTCATACATCCCTGGTCATTCCTAGGATTCCACATCATCACTCCATCCCTGTCCCAATACTCCTGCACAGCATTCTGGGATAATCTAATATGGCTACTTCAAGTTGTCTGTGGAAAGAGCTTCCCTCAGACCCTCAGCTCCACCCCTAACTGACACAGCTGCCTAATTCCCCAATCCCACCACCACTTCATCAG
Source organism: Pleurodeles waltl (assembly GCF_031143425.1). Classification (NCBI taxonomy): domain Eukaryota; kingdom Metazoa; phylum Chordata; class Amphibia; order Caudata; family Salamandridae; genus Pleurodeles; species Pleurodeles waltl. The sequence continues at coordinate 404,101,297 of NC_090443.1, read as the reverse complement.
TGAGCCCCTCCTGTGTTGGCTACAGAGGTCTCCATGCTCCTTGGTTTCTGTGGACTTGGGTTGTCCCAGCCCAAGTGCAATGTGAAAAGCTAGTTGACAGATCCTGACAGATGCAACTTTGCTTCCGATTTCTTTCTTTCCTAGGAATTGGGTCACCCACTGTTAATGACTCTATTGTGTGGGGAAGCCTTTGATCTTGGAGCTGAAGAGTAGAGTAGTTAACATGGCCCAGCAAAGCGAAGCAAAGGCCTGAAATCTGATTTTGGGTGAGCCAAGGAAAATAGACAATTCTTAAAATGCTATAACGAGTGCAGTTAGGATATCAGGAACTATAAATCTACTTGAGTATATGTTCACCCCTAGATTGATAACTCACTGGACCATGTAGGGCTAAGTGAGGCAAAACTGTGCCTTAGTGCGGATTTCTCTTATATTGTGCTATGAGGGGTAAGAACAATTGACCTTGAGTAAGCACTGCAGAATTACATTATAAAATCTCACAAACATTATAAGGTCGACCAAAGGTCAGTCCCCAACCCTTGAAACGTCTCTTCTGTAGTAGATTACCTGTGCACAGATACCAGGCTGTGCCAGATGGTAGTCTCACACAAGCTGTGAACATGTGTGTGCACATATATTCATGTGTAACCAGCCCAGAGCCTATTACCCTAGCTGGGCAGCAGCAACCTTATCTTAAAAGGAAGGCTCTGACAGTTAGCACACTCAGTCCCTTTGCCGTAAATTTATTGTGAGGGACACTCTGATAGTAAAGCTCACTCGCAATAAAAAGCCACAAAATGGAAAGTCAAAAGCGAAAAATGAAGGGAGATAATGTGGGCAGAACCCACTTTGTACCAGCCTCTTATTTCAAACTCCTTCTCAAGTAAAAAGCATGTTAAAATGTTCAACTTTCAATTTTGCTTTTTTATGTATGTACATTTTATTATTTAATAATATTTCATTTTCTAAACAAATGTGGACCCCATTGAGTAGGCGTCTGTGACCTTTGGGGTTCTGCAGACCCCTGGTTAAGAACCATTTCTATGCAGCTTTGTAGTAGCAAGAGATGGCTATGTTGCTGGCACTTAGAAATTCTGTACATAAAAAAGTAATGCACTGTGGGCTTACCTTGAGCTGACTGGTAGGACAAGCGGTAGTGGTCGAAGGAGGTTATGGGAGGGCTCCAGGTGATAGTGACTGACTCCTCTGTCACATTTCCCACAGTAAGTTCCCTTGGCGGGTCCATCCCTGTGGGACCCAGCAGCACAAGAAGCCAAGAAGGATCAATCAGATTAAATATGATCTTATTAGCAGAAGCTGTCAACATTGTACTGTACTGTAGCATGTATATAGGGCTTCATATTGGCTTGTCGGGCACAGCTGCACATTTTCAGATGGATAGCAAGGTACACTGTGGGGGAGTGCATGGGTGCTTTATGTGCTGTGCCTTATGTAGGAAGATTCATAGTGTTGTGCATAAGTAAAGCGGCGCTTTTATCTTGTCTTGTGGTGCAAAGCACATCGGTGTCATGGGAGAAAGGCACATACAATATAATTGGACTTATCTGGTAGTTATAATTCACTGTGGAGATCTTGTGTCAGGTTTTATAGTTGATATTCTGCTAGTGGCAGATACCTATTTGGATGGTTTGTTGTTTAAGAAAGCTAATTTGGGTGGGGAGGCAGTAGGACTAACACACAAATGCAGCTGCATAGTACCAACACAGCCAGAGGGACAGTGGTGAACTGGGTGAATATAGACCAAAAGAAGGAGGGTATGTGAGAAGGCTCAGTTATTCATATGGCAACATGTTAAAAGGTAAAGATGCTCTCAGAGGAATAGAATGATGCAAAATTAGGAATGTGAGATGATGATACAATGGTAGTCATGCACCTTATTTAAAGACAGGGATACTGCCTATTGCTGTAGGAGACGAATATCCAAGCTTTGCTGCCTGTGAAGAAACTGTGCAATATTAAAGTTATATATTCCACATCCTTCTGCTAGGCCAAAAGAGGTCAACATTTTGAGAAGGGGCTAACTCGCCAAGTCCCGCCTTTCCCTTAGGCGAATAAGCATCAGTCAGGTCATGGGTCAGACAACAGCCACAGCTGCTCCCTGCACACACGAGGGTGAGAGATGAAGCACTTGGTAGGTTACTACCCCTACGGCACAAGAATGAATAAGCCTATCCCCTTTCACCTTTCTATTACCACCCCTCCATGCGGGCCAGTGAGTTTCCTTACATCTTAAAATCCTCTGTTCTTCCTAGTTTTACATTCAGCATTTCCGGCCACCAGTGAAACAGAGGTCTTTTCTAGATGTCCTTTGTTACACAATGGAAGAAAAGGGGCTTCATCCCATGTGTAAGTGGTACTCTCTGCCAATGTAGCTTGGTACTGGATGGGGGAAGTCCTTACTTCTCAGACATAATTAAATTAGTAGAGACAGAGCCAATCATGACGGACTCTGCTCGGAAAACAATGGGCCACGCACTGCATGACTGAGGTACATCGGCAGAGGGCTGCTTTGGACTCAGTACTGAAAAAGCTTATGCCTTTCACAGGATTGAAGTGCACTGAGAGATCCATGCGGAGTTCAGATTCTGATTTAATCTGGTCTGGGCAGTTTAATAGCGAACATAAAAGTTACATCCTGACATTATCTTCTTGTGCAGATAGCAGACCCTGGCTCCCAATGACCGGGGTCATTCTTTGCTCACCTGTAGTGACTGAGCCCACTGCGGGCTCGGAGGCGACCACTCCATGCACGGCCACCAGGGCCACCATGTACTCCGTTGACGGTCGTAGGCCGGTGAGAGTGGTGTGTCTCTGGGACGCATCCAGTGTGACCTGCAGTGCCTCCCCGTGCTCCTTGGGGTTGTAGCTGAGGAGGAAACGATCTGCCGGAGGTGAGGGGTCGGTCCAGGACACATTCACACTGGAAGAAGTGATGCGAGAGAAGTGTAGCAGCGTGATTGGCCGGAACCCTGGCAAACAAAGGAAATGGTTCTTGTAACCAAGGTAACAGATGCATAACAATCTTCACAAACCATCAGCTTGTCGGAGTCTCAACCAGGGCACAGATCCGAAAAACAAGAAGTGTGGGAACTAACCAAATTAGGCAGTAAGCAAGTGCCATTGTGGTGTGTGACATCACAGTGCGACATCACGGCATCACAGGAAGCGACATCATAACCCATGACCTCACAGAAAGTGACATCACAAGAAGTGACATGAGATCTTAACTCTTCGCACACGTTTCACGTCTATCATGAGTACATTTGAGAACATTATGAGATTTCACAGATAAGATTTTGTTTGCTGGTTGTGCCAAGAACGTGACGCACCACGACACAAAATGTGGGCCTCAATTTATACATTTTTTTTTTAAAACTCTGCCACAAAGAAGCTGGCAACAAGGAGAAACGTAGTAGTAAATCTATTCTGCTTAACTGGTGACAAAGTCTGCATTTCAAAATATTTTATGGGGTTAAGGCACATACTGCAGAGACCCTTGTGTGACCAGTACATTCCAGGGAACAATAATAATGGTAAGATAACTTTGCAGGATAACACATTTGTTTGCAAGACCTATGTGTTTCTAGTCCCAGTTTTGAATCAAAGTAGCGTATAGGGTTAATGCATTTCCTGCAAAGCAGATCATCTAACATGCAGATGGCAAATTTTTATTTTATGTAGTTAGGTGAGTGAGTTAACACAGACATGCTTTTGTTACTCACACTTTGAACATTTTAATCCTTCTAATATAGCACAGCAAGCTATGAAAGACATGTGACTCCTATACCTTACGACTCTCACTGTCTTATGTAACACATCTTGTACATTGATTTACACATTTATAGGATTTATTGTCAATGAATAATGTGTATGTGTGATGTAAAGCACTCTGACACCTTGCATTGGGATGAGTAGCGCTACAAAATAAATAAAACAAAATAGTGGTTGAATTGATATTTGTGTAAATACTGGAACAGACCTACACATCTAACATTCTCACAGTGCATACTCATCTCTTATCTAGATGGATTGAACACTGTAAAAAGCATGCCTCGCCAATATTTGCGAAGTGATAACAACAAGCTGTGTGTCTTTGTTTCCCACCCCTTGTATTTGCATCTAGGTGTGAGGATCAGATAGCACCTAGTCAGGAAAGTGGAACAAAAGGAGGCCTGACGGCCCCTTAAATTCAACTTTCGTTATGGGCCCAGCTGGAGTCTGAAACATGAAAGTCCCCTTGCCGCCTGCACGTTACTGCTTGAAATAAAAGCAGATAAGGTGCAGGTGCTGCTGAATGTGTCCCGGTGTCTGAAAAATTGCGCCGGGACATGTTCAGTATATTTCAGTAGGGCCCACTTCTTGCAGGGTGGACATCGTCCACCCTGTGAAATTAGTGGATGGATGGCGTGTACCCACGTGTAACCCTAACTTGTGCCCTCGTCCCAACACTCCAAAAGAACATTTGGCTTCTGGACTGATACTGGTAAAAAATGAGATCCTACAGGCACAGGAATTGCTACAAAGAAGAAAAGGAGGGATTGGGTAGGTAGGACCTGGGGATCAGGAAGGGGGCAAACCAGACCAGATTGTCACAGTGCTGTACCGCAGAATGATGGGTCCCCCATAGAATGTGATGAGAGACCTCTGAGTCTCCCATATCTCACAGATATTCACTGGATTTTAGCTGAATGGGGGTCCCCTGAAAGGTTGAAGGCCCCACAAAGGGTGTGAGGGACCACCTGTGCCACAAGAGCTGCAGGGGCCTGCGTCATGCCCCTGGAGGATCTGTAGAAAGGGAAAATGCTTCTTAATAATTTATGGTGGGAAATACTACAAATGGTAAAAGACATACCATAGCCTGCGGAGAGTGTGCACAATTGGGATAGAGGTTGTGGGTAAAGAAATGGGTTTCATTTAAAGAAGATTCTTGCATCAGTATGAGTTCCAGTTTACATTTGATTGTGGACTTGTATTTTGGATCTGTAACATATCTAGATATATTTGAAAATTTCTCATAGAAGTATTTGATAAATCTCATAACAATGTGATGCATCCCCTTATTTAACTTCACGGCAACTGACTAGAAAATGTTAATGTGTTTGTTTCTCTGTATTATTGCATGCTGCATTACTGTGTGCTTAATATGTGTGGTGTGGTAATGCCAGATGGTAATTGTGCATTAGTATAGTAACAACAAGCATTGACAAAGCCAATCAAACTCGCCTTAGATAAGCATCAGCTAACACGTTGGCTTTGCCAATGCTTTTTGCAGGTACTTAACAGCATCTGCCAAAAAGGAAAAAAATGGTTGTTGCTGATGCTGAACAGTGTCAGCAAAAAAATCCATTTGTCATAAAGCATGCGCTCATATGAAAAAAACTTAATATAAAGTGATTCCGTGCAATTACAATGATGATGTTGCACAAATTAAACAAAAATAAATAACTGGGTAGCTTTTAATTTACTCTATGTTATGATAGGCAGTTTCACTCAGAAGTATTATACATGAAGGGCCTCATCATGCAAACTACTGCAGACAGAAAAAGCAACACTGCCTGGAAGTCACTTTAGGACACTGTTTCCAAACTGTGGATGGATCAGGAGCCAATTTATGGTGGTTACAAAAGTTCAAACAAAAAATACAGATGCCCCTTAAATTCTGTATTTATCTTGTCACATTTGCTGTGCTTCAAAGTCAGAGGTCAAATGTCAGGCTATGTCTTCTGACAAATGTACTTTTTCAACATGAGGATTGGTGTTTACAAACTGCTCCCACTTTGCAACCAGAGATAAAAAAACGTAAAGTGAATTATGTGACAAATTTGCTGGGGTACTAGGAATGTGAAAGGAAAGGCTGTCAGATGTCACTTTTTTGTAAAACACAATACAACAACAAATTCTAGATACCTCTAAATGAACTGTACACATACAGCAGTTAGGAAAACAAAAAATTATCATATTTTCTGTAATTCTAAAGTGTGGTGGAAACAAAGATTTGAATTGGATCAAAACAATTCCAGACTCTTTACTTGGTGATGCAGAAATGATAAATATTCGCCAAAACCTGATTTCCAAGCAATATTATTTGTCTGTGTGGTTTTATCAGTAAAACTGTATGTCTGTGCAAATTTAGTGACCATTTCAATGGAAAATGTGCTGTTCGTAAATGACAGTGGGCTATGACACAGTGCTGTAATTATATTAAAAAATCTCCAGCCTCATATCCATTAAAGCTAAGTGGGGCACGAAAGTTTGTCGCTCTAAAAAATGGATTGTGGTTCTAAAAACATGGTTCTAGGAACATGGGGCCAATTGACAGCTATGTAAATGAACAGCCGGTATTGTGTGCAATGCAAATGGTAGCAACTATTTAAAATAATAGAAATAGTAACTCAGCCACTATGCGCTACATTGTACAAACTTTGTCAGATGTCTCTGTCAGCTGTTCTAGCCAGAAATTAAAAAGCAGGAACGCGCCCAATAGGATACTGCAATGGTTTGTTTATGCACAGTCACCAGATGTGCAAATATCAACAACTATCTGCCTTGTTATTTTGCTGTGCTAGTTGATTTTAATTTTACAATGCTTATTTATTAATTCAAAGTGATAGTAAACAGTTCCCTTGGGCTTTCCACTCTGGAACACTGGCAGTATTCAAACACACACCAGCAATAACTCAGCCTCAAAGGTACATTCCCACTTGACCCACTGGGTGATACAATAAATGGATTAAATTAATCGTATGGTAAACACTGTCCAGGATACAAGTTGAAAGTGTGTGCAGCAGCTGTACCTCATCACAGAGCCAGCAGATTGTAAAGCAGATGGATGCCAAGAAGAGCTCCCAGCCTCCCAGTAGCACACAGCTCCACAGTGTCCTCCTGCTGCGGTAAGTACTTGGACCTGCAGTAGCTGCATCAACACACTGTGAATGTGACACAGCCAATGCTCTTCTGCAGAGCCCCTTCCATAGTTTCATTTCATTTTCAAACAACTGGTGCCTGAAACTAGGGATAGTTTATATAGTGCACCAGCATCGGTCCCTCCATAAGAGCTGAGGAGTGTCGCCTCCCCTCTCCACACGGCTGAGCAGAAAGTGTGGAAGATAAGATGGCAATACAATTATTTTATTGACATTTTATTGTTTACTCTCTGCCAGCAAACGGAGTGTGTGGGCAGAGCCAGTGCGTCACTGCTGCTGATTCAGTTTGAAGTGGGAACATTGGCTACCTTGCTACGGCCAAACCGACATGCGCAATTCAAACCACTCCAACCCAGCTATATTAGACAGCTGGGTTGGAGAGCACGCACAGTCCTCCAGTGCTTTTTGGAGCACTGAGGCAGCCAGCTACAGCCAATCCATACGCTTCACTCATGCTGCTTAACAGCATGAGAGCAGCATCTTGATTGGAAAACGGAGTTTGCTGTGGGACCTTGTGCTCGACCTGGAGTTCGCAGCCAGCAACATCGAGGACGTGCTGCAGAATATTGGGGACGTGCTACCGGCAGTGTAGGGAAAGTGAACGCTTTTTATTTTTTATATATAATGTTTATTTTGTGCCCCTCCATTTAATATCTCACCAAACACCACTGTAGTGGTCTAGTTTTATGACTATCAATACTCAAGGTCGGGCTGGGTAACCAAAAGCAAGGATGGCAAAAATGCTGACTCAAGCCTTGCTCCTTTTTTGTTGCCTCCATTGTCCATTCATTTGCTCTTTCTCACATCTCTCTAATGTCCCACTCTGAATGCTTTCTCCCTACCACTTCCTCTCGCTCTATCTCTTGAAGCATCCTGTGTATGCTACAGTTAACCTGGGGCAGCTGGGGAAAGTGACAGAGGCACCAGGAGCAGCCTCCAAGGGCTCCACCCCACTGTGGAAATGCCGAATGGAATAAAAGGCCTGCCCAGTGGCCAGCCTGATGATGCATGTGACATTACATGGCCACCATTAATTTTTATTTACTGTTCTAGGATGGCAGAGGCCAATATTGGAGCAGAAAGGTAAAAAATAATAAGTTAAAGACAAAAGATCTTTTTGAGGAATGAACATCCTGGAAGCAAACTGCAGCTGTTGGGCCCTCCATATTAAAAAAAAAAAATAATGTCAAAGGGGTGGGAAAGAAAAAGTGGCTTGCGTACGGGGAGAAGACAACATGGGGAGTAAACATTATTGAGCAAGGGCTGAGGGAGCAACAGAGAAAGGTGGCAAGGAGGAAAAACAAGCAGTAAGGTGCCATGGTGAGTGTGGAGAGCAATGGAAGAGCTGAGGAGGGGGAAGCTGGGGCAAGTGGTGCAGGAAGCTGGTAATTAAGCAGGGAAGAAGCACGTGAGGGAGACACAACATGGAAGCCTGTGGATGATACATAGGGAGAGCGCTGGAAAGCATGCACTCTCATTGACTTCTGGAGCAAAAAGAAAAAAAAAGTTCCATAAAACTGAGCAGAGGAAGCACAGAAGTAAAGAGGTTATGATTCAGGTAAGGGAAAAACACAAGATGCTCAAGCAAGCCAATGAGAGTGGCAATGAAGCCAACTAATGGTAAGCAATGGGCGGGCTGCAAGACTTTCTATGATCTTGGTAATCCTACAGTATATCTTATGCAACCAGACAGCTTAAGCTGTCTGGTAAGGTCGACCTAAAAAAGTACCCCCTCTCTGCTCCACCCATGTTGGCCAGTGATGTTAACTGATGTTAAGACCTGCTCTTGGAAGAAAGACGGACTGCTAACAGTTCCTATGCAAACAAAACTTCCATTATGTAGTTTTTAGGGTGACTGAACCAACTGAAGAGATCTGTGTATATCAATGAAGTCAAATGTTTAAATCTAGGCAAGGATGCTATGTCTTTTATTCTTCTGAACTGGTCAAAGTGAGTACTCAGAGAATGAACTCTTAACCCACTGAGATATTCTTCAGGGTTTTCGTTACTTGCTGAGAAGGAAATGTTAACTTGTGGAGAAGACTGTCAAGAACATAGCGACCAGAAAACCTGAAATATCTTTGTATATAGATCCTAGAATACATTTTATAAAGAGAAATATTTCTTTACAAAAATTTAAAAAAACTTTATGCCTATTCAACATTGCCTTTTCTCAAACAGCCAGATTATAATGAGAAACTAATCAAAAACATATATTAGCATTTTTCATTTGTAGCTCCCTATATAATATCAACGAGTTCTATGCTTCATTTGCCTTCCTTTTAGATTTGCATTGCTTTGGGGAGATGTTTGGTTATATTCTTGGCAGTCGCACCACTGATGGGTGTCATAAATGTGAAATCTAGTCATTTAGAAAGCTGATGTACAAAAAGTGAGAGTATGGGCAGGCCCTGCCTTATATGCTGAGAAAACATTGCAGGGCTCTCACGACAATGGATTGGAGTTCCTATTGCTGTAATAGGGTCTCGGAGCAACAAAACGGCCCCTATATTAGACCACTTGGGCCCTACTCTTTATGCCATCAAATAGCACTCAGAAAGCCTACACCATTTCTGCCGTGTCTGCTGCTCAATGTAGAGAGAGCTTCCACATCAAGAGTCTCAAAGCAGAGAGCTTTCTAGCTACAAAATCATCTTTGAAACAGCATTAGTAATTTTGGTCTCCTTCAACAGTGAGGGCTATTAAGGAACAAAATGCAGGCAGTTTCTTTTCTGAGATCTCTATTCTTTAACACCACGACTGCAGACAAGGGAGTTGATATTGAGGGTTCGGAGAGGACAATCAAAATTATTAGTCCTTTCAGGTCATCTTCCAATGCCTTGGGAATCAAAGCGGATAGTATCAGCTTTGCCAATTTTCTCACTCAACATAGAGCTCGTCCCCTGACCATGGCCAAGGGAATCTCATTCAAGAAAGCATTCATAAGAGAAGTACAGATTACTGCGAATATGCCACACAGCATTGAGACCAAGTGGACCCCCCCAATCCTGAAGAAATGCTTTGGAATTCCAGAAGGCAATGCCCTAGTTTGGATTGCAGGCAGTTTTCATCAATAAATTCAGCTTCTCTGCCATCATCAGATTCTCCAAACGATGACCATGAAAACGTTTAACAAAGTCATGAGGAGACCAGGCAGTAAACTGAACCTATAAAACAGTGTTTGAAGCTCAAATCTCAATTATCTTTGAAACACCACATCTGTGAGCCTCAAAATTAAGCTTGCATTAGTCTGATTCTGGGATATTCTGAAGCCCAACAAATAAAACATTTTGATGCGAGGATTAATTAAAGCTTTCAGTCTACACCTGAAAGACATACTGAGCTCTTGAACAAGACCAACTTTTCCTTAGAATCAATGGACCTAAGCCTTAGATGATTTTTCAGCAATAAATAAGTATTCTACTTCTTTAGACTCTTTAGTTCCATCAGAGGCAGTGATTAGTGAGATTTATCTTTTCAGTTTTACCATTGTTAGAGCTGCTATCACTTCTGATTTTGTGGGAAGGTATGATAGTTCCATATTGGAATCTATAGAACATCTGGCAGAGTTCATAACAAAAGACAAGAAGCAACATTTGAAGACAGTCATGATGGCGAGAATATCTACCCCAATTTCATTATTGGACAGAAGCTATTGTGCAAGATATTTTGACACAAGGATACCACCATGAAATGTGGTTATGTAGAACATCTGCTCATCTGAAAGTAAACACTCTACAAGAACAGCTTTCTGTTCAGCATTGTTAGCACATCATGCAAATAATGAGATACAGATTATGAGATCCATATATTGAAGCAATGGTGAAAGGGGTGGGACTAAAGAAAAAGAATGAGTTTAAAAGGCTGTACTAAACGTAAAATTCAGAAACATTTCTTCTAGGTATTACGATCCAATTGCAAATGGAATGTATGTTTTTAAAAAGCTGATCAGAACTTTGCTTTTTACTGATGCACCCATTCCCCTTCTAGCATTGATGATACTTGAGCTGAAGGCATCCAGGACCACCAGAAATCCAATTTTTTAAGCTGGGCGATATTGGTGTTTAGGTTTTCCTCATCTGCTTACCCTCCAATACTGACCACACAAGAGACTGCCATAAAAGCCAAACCTCCTTTTCAGGATGTAAGGCAGCATGCTACCCCTCATCTTAATCACTGACCTTAAGTGTCTGCCTCCTACAGTATTCATATGTGAATATGCATTTGCACTATTAGATTAGGAAAAATGCCAGTGCCCATAATGTTCACTTATGCTTTCAACTTTAATAGATTTTACCATATTCTTTCACAACGGATATCAATACACAAACATCAAGAAATGTTTGTTCTGATATACTGCCTCTTTATCACCAGTTTAAGCTCATAAAGTGCTTAGATCATTGGTTCTTAACCTCTTGACATCTGTGGATCCCCACTGACTCATTACTGGAAACCAGGGACCTTGGCTGAAGCATTTTCTGTGCTATGAACCACAAAACAATACACTAAAAATACAAACACACACACACATCAAACAAATTATGAAATATTCACAAATAAACATTTTAATATGAGTAGGAACAAGAAAACAGTACATTAAAAATACAGAAACAAGTAATCATCAAACAAATGAAAAAATTATGAAATGTCCACAAAGTATTTAAAAAAATAAAAATGTCAATATAAATGTATTTTCTAAATTCATTTAATGCCACTTTTTATATGTACTATATTCTATTTGATGCACTTGCACTGCTCCCATGATTCAATTTTAGTATACTAACTATGGGGCATATTTATGAAAGTTTGGCATTGCCCTTGCGCCACATAGATAGGAACCATAGAAAGAGGAAAAGGCTTCAGAGGATTAGTTTTGCGGTGGAAAGTGTCCTTTCCTGCACAAAAACAACCCTGTCTGCATTGCAGGCACCCTTGCATCACAGGATAAGGCAGCCAAGGGGCGCAAGTGCAAGGATAGGACAGGAATACATTGTATTATGTTAAATGCGGCACATTCCTGCCCTTTCCCTTTCATGCATCCCAGTACAGCATGTGGCTTGCTGTGCTGCACTGTGGGAAAGCTACATAAATATGCCCATTAATTTTTAGCCTCTAATGTCAAATTCCTTCACAATGACAGAAGTTTTAATTTTTTAATTTTTACATTTTGCTTATTTATATACATTTTATTAATCTGTTAATAATATTTAATTCTCTAAACAGTTTGGACCCCCTGTGTAGTCTTCACGGAACCCCAGGGTTCCTCGGACCACGGGTTCCGAACCACTGGTTTAAGAGAATGATAATTTGGCTACCCAGAATATCCTACAAAAATTGTCCTTGTCAAGTATTCTTTTTTGTATTACCTATGATAAAGTTTTCAGGCCTTAGGAAAATGTACTCTCCATTAAGAACACTAGAGCCATTAGGGATTTTTAATAGGAAAGAGTAATTTCACAAATATATATACGATAACTAAGGTACCCACATTTTGTGAAATTCTAAATTTTTCTTACATTGTCACTCTACCCACGTAGCTTTTCTGCTGTAAGACATGGTTGGGGCAGAAATGTCTCACAGAAACAGTAAAAACCCATGGCCAGATTTATCAAAGGATTTCATCACAAAGGGTGTTGCAAGGCCAACACACTAAGGCCCATATTTATACACTGTTTGCGCTGGATTTGCGTAATTTATTTTGGTGCAAATTCGGCGCAAACTTAACTCCATATTTATACTTTGGCGCTAGACCCATCCAGCGCCAAAGTTATGGAGTGTGCGCCAATTTTTGTACGTGAAAACCTACCTTGCGATAATGGCATGCAAGGTAGGCGTTCTCGTTCAAAAAATGACTCTAAGGCATGTGCGCCTTATTTATTCTCCGGCAGCAAAATGATGCACAGGAGGAGACGGGCCTTAAAACATGGCGCCAAGCCGGATTTGTGCCGTTTTTTAACGCCTGGGTCAGGGCAGGCGTTAGGGGTCCTGTGGGCTCATTTTCATGGTGGGAGACCATGGAAGCAGTCCACAGGTGCCCTTCCCTGCACCCAGGGACACCCCCTGCCACCCTCTCCCACCCTTGGAGAACACCCATGGATGGGGGGACCCATCTATGGTGAGTGCAGGTAAGTGCAGGTAAGTATTATATATTTTTTTAATTTAAGTGGCATGGGGGGCCTAACTTGGGCCCCCCTACATGCCACTGTGCCCAATGGCCATGCCCAGGGGACAGATGTCGCCTGGGCATGACCATTGGGCAGGGGGGCATAACTCCTGTCTTTGCTAACACAGTAGTCATTTCCATGGGGGTAGTGCGTCAAAAAATGGCACTGGTCAGGTTAGAGCCAATATTTTTGACTCTAACCTGACTTGCACCATTCTTTGGAGCACAACCCCCAGTCTTCCCTTCGCTTCCACTGCCCGGTTACCATCATTGATTTTGACGCTAACCAGGCTGCAGCGCCGGCTACCGTCATTCCATAAATAAGGTGTTCGGCTGGTGCATTGGAATGGAGTTAGCCGGCGTTAAACTTTTTGACGCAAATCTGCGCTAGCTCTGATTTGCATCAAAAAGTATAAATATGGGCCTAAGTTAGATTTATCAACTAACACAAAGCCACCTTGCATGGCCCTGCCTTGCTTGGTAAATCTGGAGTAAAACAAGGCATGCCAAGTCACTGCCTTGCATTACAGTGCCCTAGGAAGGCATTCCATGGGTGGAGCGTAGGTGTTCCTATGCATCCACTCATCGATTTTGGTACATTTACAGATTTACCAACATTGGTAAACTTGGGAATGCGTCACACTGCTAAACCTTCCTGGAGGAGGTGCAACAAGGAGAATTATCTTGTTCTCTCTTTCTAAGTGTGCTACATTCTGAATCATACTTAGAAAGCGGATAAAGCCTTAGGGACTTAGAAGATTGTTTTTGTGCAAGACGATGTCCTTCCTGCACAAAACAGTCCTGCCTGTAATGCACTGCAAACCACTCCTGGAACAGACAACAGGAATGCACCGTATATTGGTAAATATGGCACATTTCTGCCCTCTCACTTTCACGCAGTACAGGGCTTTGAAACCTTGATAAATCTGGCCCCAGATGTGGGTCGTGTTAGATGATTTTAGCTGGCCACAGTCTTCCTCCAATTTACAGAAAATGGATGGATCTGGATGTGACAGATGGTTGGACTAGAACTGTCTGGATGGAATTGTGAAAATGGATGTGTGTCACATGAGCTGTGTTTCTCTAGCAGAGTTCTCTGTGTGACTTTTTCTCCTTGGCTAATCAGTTTTTTGTCAGGGTTCATGCTTTCGGTTTTCACATGAAGTGTCAAAATCAGGATGCTACAATAAATAACACTGAAAAATTTCCTTATTTTTATAAGGAGGCAGAGTTTCTATGAGAACTATGTATACTTTATGAGGAAACAAATTAAGCAAATTTGCACACCCCTAGAGACAAGTATCTCCCTCTTTCCAAATGAAATGCAGTCCTTTACAAATTCAAGGGTCCGCCTTTTTTAGCAACTTTGCACACCTGTAGAGACAATTTTCTCTCTTTCGAAATTACATGTAGTCCTTTACAAATTCAAGGGTCCGCCATTCAATCTAATGCTCAAGGTTGACATTGAGCACCCTTGTGGAAGATAGCCTTTTTAGATGGCACTATATGCAAAATTAGGTGAGAATAAAGTAACTCTGAAAACTCACCTTTCTTTCCTCCCAAAATCGACTTCCTATTTCATGATCAATAGTGTCATACATCACCAGATACTATAAATAACAAGAATTTGCAATGCAATGGATCTCGTGTTTGCTCGAGTTAGAGCTATTAGCGTTGTAAATTCCTAACTGGACTTTTCCTTCCACATAAATTGAAAATGAAAAGTAAAACAGTTGACATAAGCAAGTAAATTCAAAGCTCCACCGCCGCTATGAGCGCGAAGGAGAGGCAAAAAAGGAAAAAGAAGTTCGCTCGCGGTCAGACGTATTGGAAAATGTGCAATTATCCATATATCAGGGTCGGTCCCCAAGGTGGTAACAAAACCGCCCCAAGGAGAGACAAACGTAAAGCAGTTACCAATGCCATCAAAGGATTTTTTAAAGGCAAGATCATGAATGAGTGAAAGTGGTGGGCGTGAGGTGGATGTTGTTAAAAGCCCACATAGATAGCAACATGTCGGAAAAGCAACACTTGCTCGCTGCTATGCTCACCCTAAAAAAACAACAGAACACTTTGGATTGGCCACAAGTGTTTTCAGCTAGACTGCAACAGCTACTCTATCAGTAGTCCTATTGATGAAGATTCTAGAATGGTCTCATAAAGATCAGTATATATTGTTATTGAACATCAGTGCCAGCATTATGATTTAAAGAACTGTCATGCAAGTGGATTACACTGAAGGATACAGTGATGGATCAGGTGCTTGAATTAATCTTGGCCACTGGTAATTATTCAGGCCACATCCCAGTCCATCATTGTTTTGAACACTTTGCTACTTCACTTTGGTCCCAGATATATGAAAAACAGTCTTGACCCTGCTCCAAAGGGGACAGCCTGAACTGCCACGCCAGGTAGGCTAACTATAGTGTAGCCACTCCTGGGTTGCTTTAATTCCAGTTCAGAGGGGGCCTGTAGAGAGATCTATTCTGCCTTTACCCATAAATTCATCACAGTCACAAGAAAGAAATACTGAACCAGCTGGTCAATCACCAAAATCTAGAGCTTGGAATGTAATTGCCACTGCAAGCAGTGTAAGTGGTTCAAACTCGAAATAAGTCAATAGGCAAGTACTTAAAATGTGATGTAATATGAGTGCTACCTTCGTCCAGGTTACACATTCACTTATACTATATCTAGCCCCTTTCTTATATAGGCAGATTTCTGGCTTCATATTCTTGAGATTCCTTCCTCTGGCCCACCCCATACCTTTTACCTCAAGGACTTTGTACCTATTCCACAGTTAGATAAGGCGTGCCTAGACCAACCTGTAGCCTTCATAAGTAGGAGGTTACTCCCCAGGGAACAGAGGTGGTGCGCTACTGAAAGAGAACCCCTAAAGCACAGCGCTTTGGCATTTTGGATAAAACACCTTTTTTGCCTGAAAGATGGCCAAGCACACAGTGGCTTAAATTACAAGTTTCTGGTTGCTATTTGTAATAGTCTAGTTTGAGCACCCATCGTCTTGAGACCCTTATGGGTGAGTAACCGCGCTTTACAAAAACTGATTGATTGGCTGAATGATGTTTGGGGGTATGTTTTTTAATTACTAATGCCACATGCTTATGTTGTATTCTCAAGTATGTTTGCACATCCTTGAAAAAGTCATTCAGAAGAAACACATAAGCTAGTCTGTCAATCAGTACTGTAAATGCCGAACCCAATCTAATAAGAATATATGGGATAAAGTACACACTCTTGAACATCATAAGGATATTGCAATTCACCAAGGAGTTCCATGACCATATTGACAAAGGAGGCTGAATGGTGTCTTCCTTTATAAGGGCACGGAACTCCAAGGTGTGGCCATGTATTATAGGGAATAAAGTACCCTGTTATACATTATAGAATACTGTGAGTCACCAAGGTGTTTCATGACCATATAGCTGAACAGG
Source organism: Pleurodeles waltl (assembly GCF_031143425.1). Classification (NCBI taxonomy): domain Eukaryota; kingdom Metazoa; phylum Chordata; class Amphibia; order Caudata; family Salamandridae; genus Pleurodeles; species Pleurodeles waltl. The sequence goes on along the minus strand of NC_090443.1, from coordinate 404,084,738 downwards.
AACAGGGCCGAAGGGGAAGTATCTTTCTAAGGTAATGGAACTCTGAGGTGACATCCACTATCCTTATAACATACAGCGGGGTACTTTATTACCTGTAATACCTGCCCACCTCTGAGTTCCAAGGCTGCACAGTCACCCTTCCCACAAAACACGTAGGGCCTGATTTAGAGTTTGGCAGACAGGTTACTCCATCACAAGCATGACGGATATCCTGTCTGCCGTATTACGATTCCCATAGGATATAATGAGATAGTAATATGATGGACAGGATATCCGTCACGTTTGTGAGGAGTAACTCCATCTGCCAAACTCTAAATCAGGCCCTGAATTCCTTGGTATATTGCTCTTTCACGTGGAAGAGAAAGGCTATTTGTAAACATGAAGAAGTAAACCAGAATCTGTAGAGCACAATTAAACACACTGAAAAGAAGTTAGACATTTGTCGCAAAAAGATTCAATCAATTTAATTAAAGTCAGTTTTAACTGTAACTCAGAAAGTGTAAAAAGTTGCCAAGAAATTCTATCTTTCCTATAATTACCTTAAGTGTAGAAAAACTAATGATGTTGCCTTACATGTCTCCTTTTTTGTTTTTCAACGAGCAGTTGGACGCTTCCTTGAACTTTCATGTGACAAACTAGTGCTTTCGGGGTGTTGAGATCATGATTTTCATCATCGGACTACTTGCACTAAAATACCAGGAGCCATGTTACAGAAAGTGCCCATGGGGTGCAACAGATGTTTATTCCTGTTTGTGCACCGCCACTGCTCTTTGGTGATAAATAAGGGGCCGCAGAGACTCGTGCAGCTCCTCTTGTAGTATGGATCGAGTTGGTGCACATCTTGTGCCAGTAAAATCACAAAACTGTTTTCCATCATTTGCATGGGGGTGTTGCCTGTGCAAAGGAGGGAATGCGATTGTCCCTGCACCCATGCCATATTACAGGCAGAGGACCAGGGACAAACAGGCCGCTGGGAGGTGAAATGATTGGGCCCCTTCGAAAGGCCTGAAGCAGCACACAGTCAGTGCACCCCCCTCCCTCCAGATATCCCCCTGGAAGGGAGGCTTGGGGGTGCCAGGTACCTCCCAAGTATGACCCTGATAGTGTGGGCAGTAACATTGCCCTCGCCTGCTGGGAGACACTGTGTAAAAGCAGGCTAAACTGGTTAGACTGAATGGTAGACCAATGGCTGTAAACTTCCAGTCCACTGTTCGTGCTGCAGCCTATGCAGGTGCAAGTTTGTGCATGCACTGGAGACAGCGCATTTTATTTTCGTAATATGGCACATGGTGCCAGTTTGCAGGCAGCTCAAACCCAAACAGAATGTCGTATTATTGTAAATATTCCCTGGTATCAATTATTTGTAGATTAAATGACCCTGAGTGGAAAGCGTATGCTTGATGGCATAAAGTCAGGTGACCGTCATATCAAAGTTGAGAAAACTTTAGTTTTCATGGCTGAGCTCCAGGTGTGTGTGTGTGCACGCGTTCCCTCACTATCACCTGGCAAAGGTGCCACTCATCTCTCCATAGCCCCTCTCTCACATAGATTCATTTGTTTTAAAGCACTGATAAAGGCTGACTTTACTAGTCCGCTCAGCTATCAACATAAAATACAGATCTGTTGTTTGCAGCAGGTATTTTTACCCTCTGAGCTACTTTATGGCACTCAAAATTGCCACGAGACAAAATCCATCCATATCTCTCTCTAGCAGGACCATTAATCACATGAGTTATCTTCACCTTTTTATTGTTGCCTGAAAACTGGATGCAAAGGAACTCAGCAGCAAGTGCTTTTAAATCGTACCTTATTGCTAAACACAGTGGCCCCCCTTGAGGTCAGTGCCCACTTTCAGGTCAGCACCCAGTGGCTCCGCACCAGTCGCACCGCCCTAAAGCCAGCCCTCTGTGTGTGTGTGTGTGTATATATATATATTGTGGAACAAAATGGTCTGAGAGTTGCTGGGCGGCGCACTCAACTGCCGGTGCCCAGTGACAGAGAGGACCAATCTCGAAATATATAAATAACCAATAATTTTTTATTTAAGTAACAACCACCAACGCGTTTCAACTCCCCATGGAGTCTTGTTCACAGTCAAGACTCCATGGGGAGTTGAAACGCGTTGGTGGTTGTTACTTAAATAAAATACACATCATTGATACTTCGTGGAGTGCAGTGAAAATTCTTGGTTATCTATATATATGTATATGTATAAATATATATATATATATATATATATACATATATAGACTGCACAACCTTGTTCAGGCATTCATTCAGTATTTTCACAGCAGTACAATGGCTGCCAGACGTCAGAAACGGGATGAGATGTTCTTACATCCGCGTGGACTCTTCCTTTGTTGATTGGGCTCGAGAGGTCGAGACTGAGCCCATCACAAAAGTAACCCAGGCTGGCGCGGAGGAAGAAGGAATTTGATGGAAATATATTTCCTGATAAGAGAATGGTAGTGTCAGTGATGTGAAGATATAAGCGCCCGTGTTCAGGGGCTGCGACAGCTGCAGAGTAGCCCCCGGCCCAAGAGAGCATTTTCAATTATTAATGCCTGCTCATTTCGACTACATGAATGTGAGAGCAGGAGTTGAAATATGATTCATCTGTACTGTCACTTCAGACGGAATTGTCCTCAGTGATCACCAGCAAGCTCTCCCGTTATCTGACCTTCAAGTACAGTCTGTAAGCACAACGCCCCCACGTACTCCCCTCCTGCCAAATCCTGGTCAAATACTTACAATTGTCTACCATTGGCAAGGGAGCCATAGGCCGTAATGCAAGGAATATGGGCCTACCTACCCACACTTTTGTAGGGAAAGACAGGGGTACCACGGCACCTCTGCTCTATTAAAAAATACACCCTGTCTGTCCATCCCTCCACAATCCACTTTCTATAGCATACAACATAAATGACTGCAAGGTACCCTACGGAAGGAAACAGAAAGATTTTGGCCCTCATTCTGACCCTGGTGGTGTCTCACCGCCAGGGCAGAGGGCAGAGGAAGCAGCGCCAACAGGCTGGCGGTGCTTCCGGGGCATTCTGACCGCAGCGGTAAAGCCGCGGTCAGAAAAGGGGAACCAGCGGTTTCCCGCCGGTTTTCCCCTGCCCCAGGGAATCCTCCATGCAGCGCCGCCATGGGGATTCCGACCACCTTCCAGAACCAGGCTGGCGGGAAAGGGTGTTGTGGGGCCCCTGGGGGCCCCTGCAGTGCCCATGCTGCTGGCATGGGCACTGCAGGGGCCCCCTAACAGGGCCCCAACAAGATTTTCAGTGTCTGCATAGCAGACACTGAAAATCGTGACGGGTGCAACTGCACCCGTCGCACCCCAGCAAATCCACCGGCTCCATTCGGAGCCGGCTTCATCTTTGCTGGGGTTTTCCCACTGGCCCGGCGGGCGATCTTTTGAAGATCGCCCGCCGGCCCAGCGGGAAAGTCAAAATGCTCCCCGCGGTCATTTGACCGCGGGGCGGTGTTTGGGCGGTTTCCGCCCGGTGGGCGGCACCCGCCGCCCGCCGGGGTCGGAATGACCCCCTTAATGTTCTTTACTGAATTCGAGGCATAGTCTGCTTAGCAATAAAAAAAGTACTGTACTGTTTTATTAAATCTAGGTCATCTATTGCTAAATGCAATAACATTAAAGGTGCCTTGTTGCTCTGGTTACTTTGTACCTCTTTTGAATCTGCTTATATTTTCAGATTGCAAGGTTTTATATGTCACTTATTAGCTTCTCTTCAATCTTCTGCCGTCAGTCCTATCTTCTGATGCCCCGCTCTAGAGAAGATTCAGTTTGAGTATCAAGAAACACCATAGCATAATAACACATCTCCTTGTTACTACTTCTTTACAGTACCTGTGAAGGCGTCCACGGTGATTTCGGAGCTCTGCTGCCGACCCCTCTCTGCCAGCACAGAAATAGTATACTCCGTGCCTGGCTCCAAGTCAGAAAGGTTAAACTCTGATGTGTCCTCGGGCACCGTGACCTCGGAGGCCATGCCGGAAGCAGCTGTAAAGGTGACCCGGTAGTGATCAATTGGGCCCTGAGCCTTGGTCCATTGGAGAGTGATGGATGTCTCTGTAGATGCCGTCACCATAAGATCACGAGGACTGTCTAGTTCTGCGTATGGGATATACAAGCATGTGCAAGTTATAAATATCAGTGCCTACTACTTACACATCTGTGGGGCACGGTACAACTTACCATACCAAAAGTTCCTCCAACTTGAGAGTAAACGTGCTAGTAGCTAGTCCATCTTTACCTCATATTTCAGAATCTAGTTATCATGTCCCATCCAAAATAAACCTGTGAGCTGAGGATTCCTGCAAATACCTTCTTTGATATATTTGATAACATCCTCAAATCAGCTCTGTAGAATGAGTTGAGGTATGCCTACTAACTTGTAGAGACCTCAGTGCTGTATTCAACGCTATTGGCTAAAGGATGCTCCGTCACAGTCTCTTGGATGTTGCAGGTCTCCTGCCTTTTACTCTTTTTCATCCTTGCTTTTCCAAAGATCTCGCATTTGCATTCTATGCCAGCCACCTGATTTTTTATCAAGTGTCATACAAGGTACCTTGCTGCAGTATAACATCTACCACCCTCTCAAGAAGATTAGCAGAATCTTCGGCCACAACTCTATAATCCCACTCCTGATAGGATACAACTAGGCTCTCATATTAAAACAAAGCAAAACCAGTGCCAACCCCCAGGAATCTGCCATACAGGTATGGATAACTGCCGTAGCAGAGCAAGGATGCAATAGGCTCCAGTGCAATCAAGGAAAATGGCCCCTTTGACTGTTGGTGGGGTAGTGAAATTCAGCAATTACCAAGGTTTGATGAGCACCTCAGGGCTTTGGCCCTAGTTTCACTGCACCTGCTGCACCAATGGTAGCGACACCATGGATAAGGAAAGCTTTCTAAGGCTAAATTACTCCAAAACAGAACTATTGTCCCTTCAAACCAAACACATCAAAAACCTCCACATCTAGCCAACAACTCAGCCCATGATAGGAGTCAATCAATCACCCTAACATCAACACAAAACTTAGTAGCAATATTTGACACAATAAGGACTCTTCTAAATAGTAGTCACCTAAACCTGCCTATTCTGACCTTTGACCTTATCTCTTTGTTCATCTTACCAAGGTGGCATCAGAGTAGAGCAGCAAGCACTATGCACAAAAACACAGGTGCTGAAAATAGCAGCCACTTGCATTCTGGTCGTTGGCAATGTTCTTGTGGGCTCGTGCTAATTTTTTGCCTCTAACGGTGCTTAATAACATGAGTTGACATAACAGCATGATTTCAGGAATTTCGCTTAGCTAGTGTAACGTGAATTTGCTGAAATCACACAAGATTATGCCTGAGTAACACATATTTCACCAGGCCCTAGATGGGAACCACAAGAAAAAAATCAATGGTACCTTCCTGACCCTGGAGTCTCTCTTCTGGCCCTGTGAACATGTGGGTGATCTTCCAAACCCCTTGCGTGGTCTATAAAAGCACCTGTGGTAGATGCCCACATACGGCAGAAGTGGCATAATGCATACTAAGGATTTGATTTAGATCTCGGCGGACTCTGTCATAATGGTGACGGGTATCTCACCCGCTGAAATATAAATTCCATAGGGTATAATGGGATTTATATTTCAGCGGACCGGATATTCGTCACCGTTCAGACAGAGTAACCCATCTACCGAGATCTAAATCCGAGCCTTTTTCTTTTTGTGTACTATGGAACAGTGCATGGATATTGAAGAACTCTTTCTCTCCTAATAACAAGGCGATTGTCTGGGTCACCAAAACCTTACAGTACACACCCCACAATGCAAATTACAATAAAGGAACGCCGAGTATACCAATTATAAATCATGCACCTAGCAAACTCTCACAAAGAGGCCGACTCCTTCTCCTTCGGAAAATGTATTTGGGCTTTCTCTACCAAAAACGAAGTGCGTTTGGAAGACCTAAGCACACACAGATTAGGACGTTACTTTGTTTATTTCATTTCTCTCATTCCGACAGTGCCAGGTAAAATAGGGTGCCTGAACCCCTGAACCATGGCACATTCATGTTACAGCCCCATTATGAAAAATATATTGCTTATTACTCTTAAGTTTTCCTAACCACAACCTGCTGTGCTTTACTCACCTGTCCTAGCATTGATGGTGGCCGGCAGGCTCTCCTGGTCATCAAGAAGTCCAGAAATGCCAATGCCATACTCTGTTCCTGGCACCAGATCTGCAAACAGGAGCAAAACGGCAAGGTGATGTGAGTGGGTGGCAATACCCATTGGTGGGTGGGGGGTAAATGTGAAGGATTTGGGAGTGGGAGGCAATGTAGGAAAGGGTGATGGAATTGAAAGTAATATGATCACATACCAGGGTCACTGGGGACCTAATTCTCTAGCCCTTTGATTAAACAAACCTAATGCATGCTGGAAGTTGAAGTCCATCTTTGAGGTACAGAGTTCTGCCAATCAGAGAGTACCCTACAGTTCAATTCAACTCCACACCTGCTCAGTGACGATTTTCGGGCTATTTCTCTGAAGTATCAACAAGGGGACAATTATCTCTCTGAAAATACTTTAAATAAATAAGCACGAGGCCCTGCCACCAACCATTTTGTTTGCAAGTCCTGTTCATTTTCCCAACTAGGGCCTGCTTTTCTCTTTTCCAGGCAAGACTTAGGGCCTGATTCTAACTTTGGAGGACGGTGTTAAACCGTCCCAAAAGTGGCGGATATACCACCTACCGTATTACGAGTTCCATAGGATATAATGGACTCGTAATACGGTAGGTGGTATATCCGCCACTTTTGGGACGGTTTAACACCGTCCTCCAAAGTTAGAATCAGGCCCTTAATCTCCTCTTCTCAAGGTAGTTCCCAGTCCTCTCTCTTGCTAGCCAGTTATGATCCCCTTTCCAGCAAACAACTGTTATTCACTCTCTTCCACTCCGTTCTCATCCCCTCTGGTATTAGCACTTCCCAGCATGCCACTACCCACTCTTGAGAAGTCTTCCCAGCTGACACCGGCTCTTTGCTTAGTGGCACATGATTTTTTCCTCCCCAGGCTCCATTTTGTAATTATTGCTCCCTGCCTCTACCACTCATTTTGTCAAGAGTTGAATTATCCAGTTGATATTTTCAGCCCCTTTGCTCTTTGTTGGTCATTCTCTGCCAGGATGCAGATCACTGGGAGAGTTTTCCAACAAACCAGAGGACCAGAGATGTGTCCCCCCCTCCCGATAGAGCCAACTCTATTGTACAGAGTCTTACCTTGAGGACCTGGAATAATTCTTAAATAGATTGCTTTAAATACCGTTTCCCTTTAATTTATTTTTAATACGGGTGATATGTGGGAGTCTACAACAGGAAATTTGCAGAGAAATGTTGTGTTTATGTTTCATGCAACATCCATAAAAAAGCTTCTTTCAGATTAAAACAGGGCCTTACATATGAGAAATGGGAAGGGGTCACAGATATTATTTGCAGTAATGTTAGTGAGCTGCTGCTGTGTTGCAATATTGAAAACCCAGGTCTCTATCCCTGAATACTGGATGTAAGAACTTTAGAATTTAGAGGAGTGTGCCTGTGTACTGTCAGTGACCTGGCCAAAAACATCATGAGAGGAATTAAACTGTTGAGGACAGACATATTGAAAAGCAGTATAATGCTGCCCAGAAACCAAAGTTGCTGTGCTGGCTTGTGCTAGTGGGGGAGACCATTGCAGAGCCACATCTACTAAACCATGGCACTGATGCGTTCTTCCCAAGCCATAGCGCACAAACAAGATGCCTAGAGCCATGCATTTAGTGCAAAGGGGTGTGAATGATATCTAGAATAGGCTTGAACTGGAAGGGTATCCTTCCAGTATAAAATACTAGGCTTAGACATTCTTTAAAACTTTTCCCACATTATATGAGCTGCAGACCTCAAGGGGTGGGTATTTTTGGTGCAAAGTCCTCTCTACCATCGTTAGTAGTAAGAGCTTTGTTTCACAAACCACAGATGGTAGTGTGGGAACAATCATGTAGCACCCATTGGACACTCCCTTGATACAAAGTAACTCAAAGTAGCAATAAGTATTTTTCGCATTACTTCTAGTCATTTTCCAGTGCAACTATGTTCTGCTAAAAATAAGTATTTTATAAACACTCTGCAACTGTTTCCATCATTTCTTGTGATTTCGGACTGGCATTGATAAATCTGCCCCTTGATCTTTTACTTACCCCGTGTGTAAAAAATATAACGGAGATTGGAAAAAGTGAGACATTAGCAGAGAGAAATAATCTAGAAAGAAAGAACAAAGGAGAATTTAAACTGGGGAGAGAGTGACCAGGAGCGAAAGAAAGTAAGCGACAGAGAAAGAGAGCGAGGAGCTAAAGATTGAAAGATAGAAAGGAGGCAACTGGGAAAAGGGGAGGGAGAGTCATGGAGATGGCAAAGGGGAGAAAGAGTGATAGTTTGGCAAAGAGAAGTAAATACAAGTGAAAAAAAGAGGAAGATGACATACAGATGGATGAAGTGATCAAAATGGAGCGAGACTAATGGCGAAAGAGCTAAAGATGGAGGGAGAGAAAGGGTGGAGAGAGAAATCTTGAGATTGATGGAGAGAGATAAATTATAGATTAGGAAGAGATGGTGATTGTGATAAATTGAGAGAAAGTCAAATGAAGAGCGACTGACTGGCTGCGAAAAAAGGAAAGAATTTGGGACAAAGGCAGAGAGACACACAAGGAGAGCAATGGAGTGAGATAGATGAGGCTAAGGAGCGCGCTGTATGGGCATGTTATAGCCACGCAGCAGAGCATTTCCATGGTGTTCCAGACCCCTCTTTGCTGAATAAGCACTTAGAGCAGAGGGTCCTGAAACATACACCATCACCGCAAAGTTACCATGCTACACATCAGAATCAGGTTATAAATCTGTCCCACCTTCTTTGGTATCAAGTGATGGTGGCCGCAAGTTGAGCATGTTAGCTCTCTCAGGGATGCAGAGCTGCATAAGACGTTCGAGGGACAATCTTTGGGCTGTGGCAGCTAGGTGGGGTTCTTTTATTTATCTCTAAAAGTCTATACCAGTCGATGTCTGCCTCTTTGAGACATCCTACACTGAAATAAGTGGTGCAGTTGCATGCCAGCCTTCAGAAAAAAACAGCCGCTGAACCACATGCATTGGGGCTAAAAGTCAGCAGCAAGGACTGCAGGCGCTTAGGTACACATAAGGATGCTGCACTGGTCACCGTCTGACCTTTAAATGATCTTTCATAGTCGAAGTCTGTCACATAAATGCCTGCATGGCTCAGGTCTCAATATCATGAAGAGAAGATGCAGGATGTGCCCTCAAGACAGTGTGCCTAGTGGGGATGTGATTGTCCCCTTCATGATGGATGGATGTGTACCTCTGGCCTGAATTACCTCAGGTACCTGAGGTAACTATGAATATATCTGGTATCCTGACTTTCTTTTGGCCCAGCAGCCACAAACTCCTGTGTGCGTGTTGTGGTCCAGCCTGATATTGACCATGACACCCAGGGGCTAGCTCTGAAGACAAGGTCTGCACGGTACAAGTGCATTCCTTAACTGACACAAGGCTACTGTGTATGTCTCTGGGACATGTACAGTGAGTGGTAATGGTAACATACTGCTTTTTATTTTACAGTGGTTGGACATTTCCTTTTTGCAGGCTCTAAGAAAGAGCACAACGCCTTCTGCCCCACTTACTTAAAGTTCTGCTTGTTTGCGTGTCATGTCCAGCCACAGAGATAAGATCCCTCTCTGTATGTCACGCGCAGTTTGTGTGTGCAATGCATGCTAGCCAGATTCCATATTGTTGTGAGTGTGTATATGGTTTAGTCAGTGAGAGCCTTCTTGGATTGCCCCTGTTTTGATATGGAAGGTGATGATGTTGAGACAGCTTCTGCAGACAGTGGAAGTGCATTGCCTACATTCCTAAGCTGCAGGGTGTAGTCAGTGCTTAATTTGTAAAACACAAAAAAGTAAATGCCAGGGCTCTCATCAGAGGCTACTGTAGCTTGCACCACACATTGCTTCTGGAAGTGGTGCCAATGATAATATCAACTACTAACAACCACACTCCTACAAGTGTGACTTTTCAGACTACTGAAGCCCCCGCTAAGCTGTGAGAATGGCTTGGATGTTGGCAAAAGTCATTTTTAATGTATACTGAATTAATAAACAGCTGTTGTTATGCTCATCTCTAAATTAGACAGACAGTGCGAGCACATAGCAGACTTTTGCAAGCGCCTGGTGTTGGCAATTAAGTGCCAGTACTGAGTACCGGAAACCATTGGTTCAAATTAAGCACTGGGCGTTGGTCCACACATTGAAGCAAAGGTGAGATACAGTATTGCTTTTAGAAATTCCATGTGGCAGTTTAAGAAGGGGTCTGCTGACTAATCCTTCATGAGCACTGCAAAGTTGGTGATTTTAGAGGGAAGGGTGTTTCTAGGCAGAACCTGGGCCTTTCGTCTTTCCCTGTGTGTTCCATCCAGGAAGACTAATGAAAGCCAAGTGCAGGACTTCATAGTTATTGTGCTCATGCTATGGACACACCTGCTTGGAGCCTGCGCCATCACAGCTAGCCCTGTGAGCCATCACCTTACACAAATAATTGTCTTCACTGCAGAAAGAAGATGAAGGTATGAAAAATAAACTCCCCAAACTAGTTCCTGAACTGTGGCCAGTGGATCCATTTCCCCTGCCTGGGAAGTATTTATAAATGTGGGACCCAAAACTTCCCACTTTGCATCAGTTCCAAACAGTTTCATTGACCAGGGACTCTGTAGAGTACACAAAGAGCTGTTGTGATCCAGGAATGGTATCATTGATATCTAGTATTCCAGAGGCAAGTGGACATCACCTGAAATCTGATCCTCTGCAAATCCTGCAGGAGAAAATGTGGGTCTACCTGAGACCTGGGTGCCAGCATGCTGTAGAGAGGAGAAGGATGCACTTCCCCCACAGCAGCTACCTTCCTGAGGAGAAGCCCAGCAGCTGTGTCCGGTAAAGGAGCAACCCAGAAGAAGCAGATGGCTACTGGGTTGCCAAGCAAATGTTTCCAGAGCTGCCCTTTGTGAACCCCCTGTCTGACCAAGAAACCAAGTCTGTATGAAATGATCCAACAGAGCATGCACTCCAGCTAGTGCTAAATAAAAGAAGGGTAAACTTTGCAGGCAGCCTCGTGCCTTGCTTTAGATAGCCATGTGAATGGTAGATAGTAGCTTGAAAGTGGTCAGCAATTATTGCCTTTTTCGTGAGTTCCTTAGGTACTGGGATGTTCACGGATTTATATTTTTAAAGTGTACTGTCATGTTCAAAACATGTTGGTGTTATGGTAGCCTAGTGTTTGCTGCTGCTGATGGCCTGCTGATCCTGATATTTTGGAAACCAGTGTTCATGGCTGAACATCTGTTTGGTCTGTGGGTCAGGAAGGGTTCATGGCACAGTTTTGGATAGGTTCAGTACCTTCCAAGACAACCTGAGCACACCAGAAGGGAATCAGATAACTCTTGATCAAGGCTCAGAGGGGGTCTCTAGTAATGTGCATTCTATACTTCTAAAGTGTTCCTAGGGAAGATCTCAATCCATTGGCATGATGTTTAGCATGATGGAGTTAGAGGATAGGAATCTTGTGGGGGCTAGAAGGATAAAGGAAGATATTTAGCTTCTGGCAGATGACAGACAATTGCCAAGAGTTGACAGATGTCCCATCCGTCATATAAACAGTGTATACAAATACATACACTCTAAATATACATTTTTAAACACTTAAATTGGGTGGAAGGTGTATCTGTCAATTTTGTAGGACTATCTTGCATTCACCCATTCAAAACAACCCTCAAAGTTTCTTTGGTTGATGCAGGAGATAGCTGGATCAGCTCTGTGATCACCACTTTCCCATATTTAGGTAACATCAGCAATTTACAGTGTGCAGTGGGCAGGCATTTCTGGACTGTTTACTAAGGATCTCCTGTTTGGGATGCTGTTGTCACATCAGGCACCCTTCAGCAATCAAAGAGTCATCTGGAGCAGAACCATGTTTCATGCCTCAGTGACTCACACAGAGCTTTGTCAACAGCCTCCTGACGTGCAGTGCCCCTACTATTATAGTCTGGATTAACATGCATGTGGACACAGATGAAAAAGCACCTAGCTCCCTACACTGAGAAAACAAAAGAGGTGGGCAGAACGTGCAGTTTCGCTCTGGAGAATTCTGCTGGGTTACAAAAAGGTCTGCTAGATTCTGCAAAGTTCCACTAATCGGTGGAAATATGCATGTCGCGCTGCTTGAGCTGCAATATAGCACCAGTAGCACGAGCAGCGCTGAAAAATGAGACCATGCATTGTGCAAAAGCGTGACCTTTTAAGTTGATTTTTCTGCCTCTCGAGTGGAAAATCTACTTGTACAACAGCATATCTACTTGAAGAGCAGCCCTTTCAGCCCTTGCAAGCACTCGTGACAGCCCACGTTAGAAAATGACACTATGGAATGCCAAATCTCACTCGCTTGCTGGAACCTCACTGCGAAAATTCCACCATGAGGTGATTGGTGGAACTGGCCGGAACTCCACATTACAACAGTAATGTGGAGTTGCCAAATTCCATCAATTCCATTGGTGGATGAAGCATTCCTTCCGCTCCTAAAACCCATTCATCTGGCAAATAAAACGCTTTTTTCAATGCACTCAATCAATGCTGGGTGCATACCAGCCATTGTGACACATGCAGACACAAGCACTCACGTGCATGCGCGCCCACACACACACATACACACTAATGATGACAGACATTAACATTCATATAGGCCTTTCGGTACTTTGGTACTGAATAACAGATGTTTTTTCTTATCCAAACTAATGATGCTCCTTTCATTGATCTCAGAGGAATGAAAGACTGAGTGGACATGACAGGATTTAAACACAGATTCCTATACACACATCCACACACACACGTCCACACACACACTTATATGCACATTTTCATGCACACACACTGCTGTGAATGCAAACTCACACACTGCTGTGCAAACTTACATGTTCACACACATATTCAGGTGCACACTCACATGCACATACACCTGCTCTTATGCACACACGCTTAAATGAACACTCTCATGCACACACACCTGTACATTCACATATGCTTGCACAAACACACACCCATGTGCCCCCACACACACACACACATTTATGTGCAAACACACTTGTGCACACACTGACTCAAATGCATATACTCGTGTATACATACGCTCACCCATGTGCTCACACGTTAACTGAGACACACTCATATATGCACACACACAAACATACACACAGGTGCACACATACCTACACACACTCACGAACAAACACACATACACACACAATCAAACAGCATTAAAGACATTTTTGCTTACAGTAGAGGCTGTACTTTTTTCTGTGAAAGTAGAGCAGCAGCCCGAATCATCAATCCCTGGTAAAACTCGACCACCACCAACCCACTGCTTGAAATCAACAGGCTACAGGGGATGCAGAGACCTGGCTACAATTTGGACCAAGGGACTTCAGGAAGAAGGGAGCAGGGTGGTTGCCTATGCCAACAGCCCCAAATAGCTGACTTAAATTAGAGTCTGACTCCCATTTCATTCATCATACCGATTTAGATCTTACCTACGCCCCGTCCTTGGGCCTGTGATGATGTCAGGGGAGCAGTCACCGGACACATACTATAACTCATGCCTGAGAGGGCACGACCACTCAGTGACCAGAGACGTGTTACCTGTCTGATTTTTTATTTTTTGGGGGGGAGTGTTCCCTCCCCTCCTCCAAAGAAACGCTCCTGGCTGCGTGTGATTTTTCCCGATCTGCACTACTTCATGCAGTAGAATAAAATGCATTCTGCTTGCTAACCCCAATCACTGAGAGCACGAGGAGTCCTAAACGCCTGGCACTTGCAGACATGTGTGCCAGCACACCCTAGCCTAAAACCAACTCCAATCCTCCGCCTGGCACAACTGTTTGCAGCGGTGTCTACCCCGTCCATGCTTCACGCTGTTAAATCTCAGAAGAGCAGAGCGACCACAGGTTCCCCGTGCTCTCTGCCCATCTCATTATACACCACTCAGAGTTCCCGCCATTTTAATAATTGGCACTGTGCAGCACTGTCCCCCTGGAGCCAAGAGCCTCAAACACATCTGCACGCCATGTGAAATGAGGGAGGGAGAGAAATGAAACAGTGGGGGGAGAAGTCGGGAGACGAGGGCTGGGAAGAGATGTGGGAGCTTAAAGGTGTGTATGGGGAGGGAAGGAAGTGTATGGCAGTGGTAGGAAGCAAAATATATATGAACAGGTTTAGAAGAAAGTGAAAAGGCGAATAACACGATGGAGTGCAGAAGTGATATTACCCCAATATGATACAAGTAATGATGAGCGAGAGTGACAGGGTGAGAGAAGAGGAACGATGACATGAAAAGGAAGGGACAGAGAAAGAGGAGGGACTGGGGTGACAAGGAAGGGAAAGGAGAAGCACACAGTGGTAGGACCAGACAGCAGAGAACGGAGTGATGGAGTGAAAGGCAATGGTGGAGCCGAGTGACAGGTTGTGAGAGCGTCAGGGTAGCGCACTTTACAAAACCTACAGTAGGAAGTAACAGAACAGAGACGGGTGGAAGAGTCCAGAGTGGTGAGGTGTGAGAGATGGAGAGAACTGAGTCAGAATGAGAGAAAAAGAAAAAAACATGTCATAGGGTGAGAGTCAAGAAAAGTCCTTATAGGGTGTGAGAGACCTTTGCTACATCTGGCCCTAAGAGAACTGAGGGAAAGAGAAAAGAGAGCAGGTTAAGACAGAGTGAAGGGCAAGAGAGAAGGAGAGAACTGAGAAAGGAGTGAGAGTAAGTCTACTGAGTCATATATAGAGAGAGAAGGGATGAGCAGAGTGATGGGGTGAGATAGAAAGGGTACAGGAAATATGTTTAGAAAAAAGAACAAAGTGATATAAAGAGGGTAAGGAGAGAGCCTGGTTATTAAGTAGAAGTGAAGATAATAAAGAACCACAGTGAGAGTGCAAAGAAATGACAGCAGGAATGGAAATGTGTAGAGAGGCAGACGAGGGCAGCAATGGGTGAAGAAAAGAGGGGCCATAGTTCACAGACAGTACGGAGGCTTAAAGTCAAATCAAGCGTGAGAAGCAGTAAGCTGACAAGGCTGGAGTGAAAGCTGTAGGAGACGGTGGAGATAGGAGCTGGAAGACCGAGGTGAGAAATAAAGGACTATGTGATGGGAGTTAGAGAGGAGAAGCTGAGTGGAGAACAGAGAGGTGGAAGGTGTGAATTAGAGACGGCACCCGGTGTGTTGACAGTGGAAGACGTGGAGCGAGCGTAAGAGGGCGAGTGCACGGAGTCTCAAGCTAGAAGAACCGGGTGTTTATGAAACTGGAGGAGAAAGATCTCTGTGTGAAACTGATGCTAATTTTAAGGGAATAAAGCAAATTCTAAATCGATATTACGGATATATGAATACGTTTTTGAGTAGCTACATAGCTATAATTCATGCAGTAGGTGCAGTGGCACCGTGGCCCGTAGTGTGTGAGGCCCTCCATTCCTCAGGTCCGGCTGTCTTTTTCGACGTAACTGCAGGGGTATGGAGACAACTTACCTTGCTTGTATTAAGGTCCGTGGCACCCTGCCCGTGCCAGTGCTGGCCCCAGCCGAGACTGTTGCTATTATTTCCTTGATTCCCCCACACACCAAAAAAAAAGAGTAAACACTGAGGAAGGCTTCAGACAGATCTTCGGACAGCCATTTAAAAAAAAAAAAAAAAACTGCCACTGGCGAAGGAAGAATGGCTCTCCCTTCCTCTCTGGGCCCCCGGCGCCACTGCACCGGCTGAACCCCTGATAATTACACTCCTATCACATTGGAGCTGTTCGAGTAGCCTGTTTTTCAATCACTGATCGTCGTGTCCTTCTTGTCTGGATGTGATTTAGTTCGGGGCATTGCATTTTTTTGTTTTTGTTTAAGTAGAGCAGTAGTAAAGGTTGCAAGAGAGGAGATCAATGACTAGTGAAGAGGGAGGCCTAGAGTGAGGGAAGGAGAATCTCAGAGATCATGGGGGAAGAGGTGGAAAGAGAGTGATGGAGAGGAGGGAGGGAGAATTTGAGACTGGGAGGGAGAGAGGAAAGGGAAGGGGGAAGACGGAATGGAGAGAAGACGAGAAGCAGGAAAGATAGAGAGCGAAGGAGAGAGAGAGAGTGTTGTAGATAGGGCGGTAGAAACAAGAGTTAAGGCAGGCAGAAAGCAATAGAGGGGAGGTAGGGAGATGGAAAGAGAGATAATGATAAGGAGGGAGAGGGAGATGGGGAAAAAGAAGTACAGAAGGGTCGGCCAGAAAATAGGTCTGCTCACCAAAATATAAGTGGCCCCTATCAGTGACTATAATAGCAAAAAAGTGGCCCGCATTTGCATATCAGGACTGTTTTGAACTTGTAGGAGTTTTTATGAGGTCTGGGAGATTGCATGCATGTGTGCTTGCTGCAGGCAATGTTTGTGGTAATATCAGGGAGGTCAACAGTATGGACAATTACACAGATTATTATGTCCCGGGACATGACATCCGGTTCCTCCCCTCTACCTCTGCGTGTGGCGCTGCAATACTGGCAACTGTCTCTGAAATACACGCACACTCCTGCCACATTCCCCCGAGTATACCACTGCGGGGATTACCACTTACTCTGGGCGCGTTAACATCATGGCAATTAGCAGCGTGGGAACAACCTGAACCACTGACACACAGGACTGTTCACGGACGGGATGCTAATGTCACACTCTGATTGTATAAATATCCATGGATTGCCTGACAATTTATTTCTAATACATGCTAGCATCGAACACTATGTACACCAGTACTGGGCACCTGAAGGGAAAGAACCGAACACACACAAACTCCTTAAGGCACTGCACACTATGGGCCATGGCTCCCACTTAATTAGATGGCTATACCGGGGAATCAAAATACACACAGGGACCTTGCTGGTGCCTCTGCATAACAAATGGGAGGCTGGTTCGTCCATTGGTACTACCGTCAAGGAATTGGAATTTGTACTGATGTTCCCTAAAACAGTGACCTGCAATGCTAGGTTCAAATTTTATTCAGTTCTCTATCTTTCACAGAGCATATTTCACCCCACGCCAGATAAATAAGATGTTTCCTGGCGATGCAGCGGATTGCCCCCGTTGTCACAGGGTGGGGCGGACTTGCTTCATATGCTCTGGCACTGTCCAGCCCTGGCCAGATACTGGGAAGAGACAGCCCGGTCCCTGATATATCTTACAGGAAATTCTCACTGGCGAACCCCTGATTCCTGCATCCTAGGCCTTTACCCTCAGCCCAAAAAGGCGAAGGTATCCACTCTGTTCACTGATCTGGCATTGCTACTGGCCAAATGTTTAATAACAAGATGATTGAATTCTCCCATGCCTCCTCGAGTGGCTCACTGGAGGGATGGGGGTTGGCGGAGAGTGGTGCACTGTGTAGGGAAGAGTACAGAGGGCTGCGCAAAACACCTAGTGCTCTGGGGTGGGATATGCCATTAGAAAGACTTGAGGGGCAAACAATGGTTTGGGGTGAAGAAGAACGCTAGACCCCCTCCATAACCTGACATACTATAGAGAACATAAAGCTAACTGTACACCATGGGCTTTTTAAGTGGAAAAGTCTCGGGTCTGGGTAATCGACCTAGCCTTTACTATAGCTTTATTTCATGGGTGGGAGGAAGAGGGTTAAGGGGGAGTTGATAGGAATGCAACCATGCTACCCCTCGTTGATGTCTTTGAAAACAGTTAAAGTATGATACGCAATAGATCCTGATTGTAAGTTGCTATGACATTATTCAAATTTGATAATATGCAATATGACTGTTGTTACAATACGGAAATGCAATAAAATGTGTGCAGAAAAAAAATCAGAGAGGTCAACAGTATAAAGCAGGGGCCATATTTACTCATCTTTCACGCAATGCAGTATAGCAAGCAAAGTTGCTGCACTGCATTGCGTGAAAGGAAGAGAACAGAAATGCTCCATATTTACAAAGATATGGTGCTCTTCTGCTTTCTGCTTGCGCTAGCGGACTGTGTGCTCCCTAGCGCCAATGCAGGCACCATTGCAACATAGTGCACGAATGCCAGAGCTACAGACATGATTGTGTTTTTCTGCAGGTAAGGACAATTTCATGCACAAATACAATCCTTAGAGGCATTTTCCTCTTTTTCCTCTTTCTGTGTGTACTGCAGAATGAACCAAATGAGGCAAGTGGAAATACCTAGGAGGAAGAAAGATATTTCTCTTTGTTACACCTCACTTAGAAAGGTACAACATTTTGATGAATTCCCAGGTTTAGATGCCTTTGAGAATCTGGGAATGAGCCCAAATCCGTAAGTGGATGCATGGGAAATTCATACTCTACCCATCCCATGTTGAAATGCAACTTCATGCAGAACAAGCAGCTACCTTGTGTTGCATTTGTTTACAAAGCTAAGCAAATCATGCCTGACGTCACTCTGTAAATATTACAAA
Organism: Pleurodeles waltl; assembly: GCF_031143425.1. Classification (NCBI taxonomy): domain Eukaryota; kingdom Metazoa; phylum Chordata; class Amphibia; order Caudata; family Salamandridae; genus Pleurodeles; species Pleurodeles waltl. The sequence continues at coordinate 404,066,152 of NC_090443.1, read as the reverse complement.
AGACATTGTGTTTCCCTTGCGTCATCTTGGGTGACCCAAAAACAACACAAAGGCTTCTTAAATCTGGGGCTAAACCTCTAGCCGATAAAAAAAAGTCCCACAAATGCTAAATTAAGGGCCACACACTGACCAGCCTTTCTGGCACTTCTAGATTGCCCTCTCTGAGACAGAGCAGGAGATGGAGAGACAGTGGAAAGAAAGAAAGAGAGGAGAGAAAGGAAGCGCAGGAAATTGATTAACAGAGTATGTAAGTGAGAGCGGCAGTCAGAGGGAGGAAGTGGAACTAGGGAGAAAAGGGCAGGTATTTGTAAAAGTGAAATGTGAATGTGCAAAGTGATGCACATAGTGAGGCATTCCGAAATGAAGAGAGCGAGTCCATGAGCTGGCTAGAGGCTGAAAAAAAGGAGGCCAAGAGATGGCAGAGTGCAGACGCTCAGTGAGGCCAATTCCGTCTGAAGTGACAGTATAAATGAATCATATTTCTAGGCCTGCTCTCACATTCATGTGGTCAAAATAGGCAGGCATTAATAACTGAAGGTGCTCTCTTGAGTCGGGGGCTGCTTCGCAGCTGCGGCAGTCCCTATACAGCTTCGCTTATATCTTCACATCTCTGAGCTGACATCCACTTATCAGGGACCCTGAAATTTATTTTCATCCAATTCTTTCTTCTTCTGTCTCAGGGTTATTTTTGTGATGGGCTCAATCCAGAGATTGACTTCACAGAGTCTGGTGCCAGGGCCTCTTGCCTCTCGGGAGAGTCTCTGGTTAGTCACCACTTCACCCCATCCCTCTCGCTTCATCATCACAAGCTTCAGGTCTCTTTCTCTCTCTTTTACAGGTCTTTTTTCATCTCTGCTTTCTCCCTTTTGATGGTCTTGCTTGACAGTGCAGCTGTCATCGGACAATTATGTGAGAATCACAAGAGCAGGACTTTCACTTCACCCACATGTTTGGTGCTAGGAGTACATGTTTTAATTGACCAGAAGTTGTGTGCTTCCACAAAAAAGTGCTTGCCCGCCACATAGTTGTGATCATTTTGGTTATTCACCCAGATGCTTGAGGTTGACATTTCAGGGACATACACATGACATTGTAATGCTATTAAAGTGCTTAGATAATTAAATAATTTATGGTGTTTTTCTCAGCCAGCAACACAGATGGGAAGAGGGCAGTCATTAACCTACATGGATGTTTAGGTCTGGCTTGATAGTGCTGATGTCACCTAACCTTTTAAACTACATAAACATTTTTCAAAGCCAGACTTATTGGCATTGCCAATGCTCTCTTTTATTTTCTCCCTTTACCACTCTTACTCTGGCTCAGAGTCCCAGATTGGGTACTAGTGGCAACCACCAGCACAACTTAATAGGTTAACTAAATTCTGAAAATAAAAAAATGGGACATTTATTCTTAGTATTTCTTACTATTTTATATAGCACAAATTAACTGGTGCTTTACATGAGCAACAGACTACTTTATACACGGTCATTTTTTACATATAAGGCACGAGGAGATCAAGTAATTTGCCAAGATTCACAGGATGAGGAGCTGACACTGGACTCAGACCTGGTTCCTCAGTTCCAAAGTCGAACGCCCTGGATGTTAGGTCACATTTTGCATCAACCCAATGGGCAGAGAATTACCTAATTGACAAGGCTTATCATAAATTCCAACTTCTACATATGGCATCATATTTGTTAATGGATAGTCATTTTGCGAGGGGCTGGTAACGAAGTCTGAACTGGAACTCAAGAAAATTTGACCCTCTCTGTATTCCTTCGACCCTCTAAAAAAACTAGGATGTGCTAAAATCACTGAGATTTGACAGAACAGTTTATGAAAAACTGGGACCAATCTGGTAAATCCAGAAGCCTGGTTGCTCCAACTACAAACACTGCATATATTGCACTATCTAGCAAAAGACCAGAAGCAAACACAATGTGGGAAGTTGGTCACCCAGAAATAAAACATAAAAATACATCAATGCAGATGAATTACCTTTACACCAAGATTAATTTCAGCTGATTGTCAAAAACGGACTGTTTGCAGCGGTCATCACCAATCACAAGGGGTCAAAACTCTGTGCTGGTCGACATTTCCTACAATAACTGTACTACCCTTGCGCCTTAAGACCACATGTCCAACTCATCTCTCTTTTCTAATCTAACGCCTTCTCACATGAAGTATTACACACTTAAAATACTCCTCACCTTATCATCAGGGATTTTCCTCACTAGGAATACTTCTCACCTTCTTTCTTGCCATGCTCCTCAACTTCCTAAGTAGAACAGTCTTTGCATTCCCACCTTGGGCCCTTACAGTCTCACCTGAAATGCTTCTCACTTTCTCATATAGAACATTCTTCACCTTTGCACCTAGAATACTCCTTATCTTCTTATTCAGACTACTTCTTTTCACACTCAGAATATTTCTGATATTTTTGCCAAGTACAATTCTCCCCTTTTCACCATGAACACTTCTCACGTCTCACTTGGAACGCCCCTCAAGTTCTCACATGGAATACTCTTTGCCTCTTATCACCTAGAATACACTTCTGCCCTAGAATACACCTAAGCTAGAATACTCCTTACACCCAGAATACTCTCCACTTTTTAGTGTGGAATATTCCAAAAGGTATTAACAAGAATACTCCTCTCCTTTTCATTATGAATACTCCTCAGCTAAAAGGTTCTTCTCTTCACCTTAACATTGGAAAGACTCCACACATCCTTGCCTTGAATACAAAACATCTTCAGGCCCAGAATAATGCTCACCTTCTAATCTGGAATGCTGTTCACTTTCTCATCTGGAATACTGCTCATCTTCAAGTCAAGAATACTCCTCACCTTCTCATTTAGAGTACTCTTCACCACAGCACTCCAACACACCAACACAAATTGCCTTGTCACATGAAATACTCCTGACCCCCTCACCTAGAATACTCGACACCCTCTCAATTGTATAAACCCATCTTCTCAACTGTAACTCTTCACCTTCTCGAATAGAGTTCTACTCTGTTAGAATGTTCCCTACTTTCTTGGCTGAATATTATTTCCTTTCTCTTATGAAACAGTTCTGGAAATTTCACTTACCATAAGCCTTATGTTTTTATCCTAGAATACTCCTCAACTTCTTGCTAGAAATACTCCTGACCTTCTTTCCAAGGCTACTGCCTACCTTCTCACTTAAAACTCTTCCTCCAAGATGGCATAGCTAATGGGCAATTAGCATTAATGCTTGAAAGAAAAACTGGCCCTACTAAGCTGGGTGAATAGATAAAGGCTGTCATAATTGGGGTCCTTCGGGCCCCAGAGAGCCCTAAGCCACTCAACCGCACTCCCAATTCCACCTGATAGGTTGTACTACTTAATATCGACCCCAGAATATTGACTTATGACAATATTGTGGACAGAATATCTAGGGACACAATATTAGGCCTGGGAGTACTTTTAATTACGCTGAGTATTCAGAGTAATTTTGGTAATTCCATGATATGTTTTGATGCAGAATTTCTGCTAATAACGAAATTATGATCACTCAAGTAATTAAGAGTAATTTGGGGGAAAGAATCCTGCAACATGAACACATTTGGGGGTATGAGCAGCTGCTTGTGTTGCTGTTTATGTTCTGTTGCATTTAGCGCTATTTCCTTAGAGGAAAATGCATCCTTGCGTGCAACGAGTGCTAAATGTCGGGAGTAAATTGGGGAAAAATCTTACCCCAAGTGCACATTTAGTGATAGTGAGCAGCTGCTCATGCTCTATTCATGTTCTGTAGCATTTAGCACTATTTATTAGCACCAAATGTATCCTCACGTTCATTTTGGATGTGAGGGGGCATTTTTGTGTTAAGAAAAGAGAGCTAAATGCAGGGTTATTCTTCTCACATAATTCCACAGTCTCACACATTTTTTAGGTAATTCCGCATCAGTATGCTACACAGAATTATGTGAGTTATGCCCACCCCAACAAAATATTGAACAGTAAATGCATATAGTGAAGTATAGACTTATCATTCCTACCTCAAAATCTACGCACCTTGAAGATATAATCTCCAAGGTACATATCTGTGAAGTTGGGTATAGAAAATCTATTCTTACTTACATGTTGGTACTTCGATTTCATTATTTTGTCCTCTGTGATATCGTTATTCTGTTTTTGATATTCAGGGTACACACCCACCTGCTGCACTAATGGTAGCTATGTTTTGGATTTCTCCAAATTCTTAGCTCTGAAAAGAACAGATTCCTAGCAATTCCCCTTCCTAGAAAATCACAGCTCTTCTAGTACCACACAAACGCCACCACACCACAAACATATTCTTTAGGTGATGTTGTTTGGGATAGGAAGTTATTGGCAATAGTATGGCCTCCAACAAAGGAAGGCTGAGTGTTCCGTCCCCTAAGTGATCTGACACCCAAGGCACCACAGAGAGGGATGGAGAACATGTTTTCATGAGGAAGGCTTGAGGTAGTGTTTCAACGAACAAACTGTGAGTACATTTCAATTTAAATGTATGGCTCAATATATTCGAAAAGGGGTTTGTAGCATATGTATTACAAATCACAAAGAAATACAATCTAGAAAGGAATAAAAGGGTTGCCAGGTGAATGGTCATTGTGAAGAGAAATTGTTGAATTCTGATGTTCCATTGGATTCTATTTAATTGTGGACAAATGAGCCCACAGTGCTCACCATTGAGGGCAGCTTTGGTGGTGGGTCCAGCATTCTTGGGCACCCTGAGCTCATGGTACTGCTCCCCAGCCAGCGTGCTGTAGACCACCTTGTAGCTGCGCACCTCCGTCTCGCTGTTGTCCCACTCCAACTCCAGGCTGGATGACCCCCTTGCGCCCACACGCAGGTTCTTCGGGGCATCAATCTCTGGGGCAAAACACAATAAAGCGAGCAGAGGACACAATAAGAGATCCATACTATCCCTAGCACCATAGAAGGAGACATTGGCCAACACTCTCTTTCATGCCAAGGGACGCTAAAGCTGGCTGGTGGTTGCATGAACTGGAGTCCACCTCAAAAGCGTTGATGTAGGTTTGTTTGTGTTAAGCCATTGCTTGATTTGAAGTGCTGGTTGGAGGTGGGGCCCACCAATGCTCATTTATGGGGACTGGTGCTTTGGTTTTTACCCACCAGACTTCAAACCAGGACAAAAGGGAAAAAACACAAAAGGAGGAAATGAGGACAAAAAGAAAGACAGAAAAACTATGTAAAAGGGCGAAAGCAGGGAAGAAAAGGAATCTGCATGAGTGAAATGAAGGGGCAGGGAGTGTGATGAAGACTATACAGTCTTGGCATTCTGCACCTCGACCTTTGAATGCATTGGCCACAGTGTTTTGGGAAGCATGTAAAAACTTTGAGCACTGGCCCTTATTATTTTACAAATTAAGCACTGGGCGAAGCTGTACAGTAGGTTTCTGTATTCAGGATTTTGTTTACGAGCACTGGTTTCAACTCAAGGGGTTTCCCTCCTACTTCCCACCTAGCTCCATGTGTAGTTTGAGTGTCTACTGTGCTGTATATGCCACTACAGAAAAAACAGCTTTGCTCAAGATGGAGCAAAAAATATATTAGAAGTTACCCTGAATCTAGATATGAGGAAATGTAATTCCACATGAATAACTGCACTGACTATGAAGCACTGGGTTATTGAAACCTGCAATTGAGATGTAAAAGATGAACTGAAACATAAAACTGCAAGGTGCACAAACCAATGAAAAGCTAGAAAAGCAATAAGCATTGGACTAGCCAATAGGTCTCACCTTTGGGACCTTATAAGTATTTAGCCATGCAGTAAATTACATTGGCAGATGGAACATGCCATAACTGGCATCATGCAACCACTGGTGACCCCTAGAAGGATCATCCAAACATATCAAAAGTGTTCAAACAGTCATAATGTAATAAGGGTGTTAAGTTGGCATGAATCATGGTCATAATTGCAATAAGGAGAGAACAATAAAACATATACAATCATCATGTAAACACAATAAAAACCTTTATCAAAAATAAACTTTGTGTTTGTGCATCCCTTCATACACTTGGCATTGCACTGTAATGCTCAAAACAGCACCTATAGGACACCACAATAATAATAGCATTTGTAAGAAAGATTGGTCATTTAACCATATAGTCAGTCCCTAGAAAGCATAACCACATGAAAACAGAATAGCAGAATGTAATGCAGCGTAATCATATATTTTGCCTCTAGAGGATGTAGTGAGTTGCACATTTTCAGGCCTAGCAAGCCTACTAGAATAATATTACGGACAAATCCCTTAAAACACAAACTACTCCCAGCTGTAAATCAAAAGTTCCAGCCATGAGAGAACTTAAAAAGACACTGGATGGTGGGAGGGGTTATCATTTTGGGATCCCCCAACCTAGTGTGGGGACTCAGGGATGGCCTAGACAGAAAGAGTGTGTCGTGCTGAATATTTTGATTGTGGTCCCATTGTCCTAGGACCACCACCCAGTGAGTTATGGGTAAAATGTTTTGTAAAAGAAATGCCCTACACAGCATTATGGGGCGACTTTCCGAGTGCAGCGAATATTGTAGTAGCTTGACTGTAATGCTCAGAACAGTCCCTAGAGACCACCACAGTAAAAATAGCATTTGTAAGAAACCTGGTCATGTAACCATATAGTCAGCCCCTATAGAGCAAAACCACATGAAAAACGAATGGCAGAATATAAAGTAGTGTAACCATATATTTAGCCCCTAGAGGGCATAGTGCCTTACACGTTTTCAGGCTTACTACAATAATATTACAAACAAGGCCCTTAAATACACACATTACCCCCAGCTGTAAAACAAAAGTTCCAGCGATGAGAGAACTTAAAAAGACACTGAATTGTGGGAGATGACCTAGACATAAAGAGCACATTGTGTTGAACGTTTTGGTGGTGATCCCATTGTTGTAGAACCACCACAGGCTGAGTTATGGGCAAAAATGTTTTTTAAAAGAAATGCCCCGCAAAGCATTATGGGTGAGTTTCCCGAGTGTAGTGAATGTTGTAGTATTGTCTCTCACGCTGTGCCAGGAGAGCCGCGTTGAGAATTTCTGTGTTTTTTTCTGTTTGAAAAGCACCAGTTTGTGTAGTTTTCAACTGCTAAACTTGTAGGTAAGTGGTACTCACTTCTGATTGAGTTTGTGCTATATACAAGCCAAGGAACGAATGAAAGTGATCGGCATAAGATGGGAGTGGTTAAAGCCCACAGAGTAGATTACAGTATGCCAAGAGAACAGTGCATGGGCACTGCTAGGCTCGACTTAAAAAGGGCTACTGAAAACAGGGTACATGGAGATATGATGTAACAGATGTAGTAAAAAATACAACTTTGAGGTATGCAAAGCAATGAAAGACCAGAAAGAAAAAAATGGCTATAGAAAAAAGGGTACATACATAAAACATTGTGATGCGACTGTGCTGTAACAGATGGGCGGAAATATAAATCTGAAAGTTGCTCAAAGCAATGGAAGCCCAGAAGGAGAATAACAGTTACTAAAGACAGGGTGCACACATAAAACATTGTGATGCTTTTATTTTCATGCGGCACAACTCGGGTTTTTCGATTTTAGTGAGAATGTTACATACCTGTAACTTTATGCGTCAAAGTGACATCTGAATATATTTATTTTAAAATTAATGTATGAATTTGTTTCTGGCTCTTCCTGTTGAACAGGCCTCTAGTACCATCCCCTAACCTCTTGCATGCCCCTCAGTACCCTTGAGGAACCTATAAATGTATAGGTGAACTTGACATGATTTTGTAAGTTATTGCTGTAACTTTACGTTACCAAACAATTCGAACAGAATGGTGAGGAAAAAACATCACATAAACTATCCAATGTGATGTTCCAAGAAAACCACATCCGTATGATCATGTAAGCAGCTGTATAGACCTGATGCAGCTCCTGATCTTGGGATATCTGCGGGTATGCTGATCCTCAATGGGCAACGCCCCCTTTGTTAGCCTCAACTCGGTTGCCAGAAAATTTCTGAGTAATACAATCATTTGAAGGCGGGGTCACTTTAAGTCAAATCCTAACACCTCTTAGGTAAGTTCAACAACAAAAGACACGGTTTACCCTATTTTCTCTGAGTGATGTAGTGGATATGCTCTGGGAAGAAGGAAGATGAAGACGTGGTGAATGTAAAATGCCCTCCATTATGTGTGCTGTAGATGGAAAATAAGAGAAATGAGGAAAAGACACCTACTATAATGTGCAGCAGAATAGAAACATTTCGCCATTATAAACCATGTCCGGCGCAACCCTGGCAGCCATTTAGTGAGTGATTTCTCTTCTGAGAGCTATAAAGTGCAATGACTAATCTGCAGATTTCCATGACCTTCAATGAACGTATCTTGAAAAAATGGGAATGCCCACAGGTAATTCAATTTCCAGTTATCCATTATACCAGGAAAAATCATTTATTTAGCCCTCTGGCTTTTGTGAATACATCTGTGGAATTCAAAGCTTTTTATATCAATGGTACTTGTGTCAGAACAATGAACAGATAAACACGTATACACAACCTGTTTATCTTGGATCACTAGGGCATCAGACATATTCCCTTTCTTGTAAAGATGTATTTCTTTTTTTGATGCAGCTTTTTATTTCCCCGTCCTAGGTCCGCAGCGACATCACTTCACCAAGGGGTGCAGCTACCATTGGGGCAGAAAGAGCAGTGACACCGGGGCCCAGAGCTATCAGGGGACCCATTAAACACTGATGATTGCTGCATTTTACACCTTAAATCTTCTCCCTTTTACATCTGTTTTTGGTAAGATCTCAGGCCCCTCTGTTATCTTTAAATGTGCTTCTGCTTATGTGGCTAGATCTGCGCAACAGTAAGATTATAAATCAATAAATAAAGAAAAGAGTTGTTTGAAAAGTCTGGTGAGAAGCAGTGGGTAAATGAGTGCTGTTACTGCTCCACTGAAGGCAGCACTCTGGTAAAGCAGGAAAGTGCTAGCATGAAGGCCGTGGATGGACTGGGGCAGTGCCAGACGAGCAATGGTATTCCTTGACTCACAGCACTGAGATAGTTGGGGCATTTGCAGACAACATTGAGACATTCTTCACCACAAGTTCAACAGTAGAGGACTCGAGCATGTTGGAATTTATCTAGGATTCTTGTCGCACCTTTCTATCACTGATTGTGAATAGCTCATTGGGGTGTTGGCAGCTGAGATGGTCTCAGGACCTATTTCACAAATGGAAAGTGCTAAGGTCCCCGGCCCTAAATGACTCCCACCCTCATTTTTCAAGCGTCTGTCCAACAAGAAAGTGGACCTCCTAATGTTTGGACAGGCTAGCTAGGAGGAATGTCTCAGTTATGACCGAAGGCTGACAAATATAGGGGGTCATTATGAACATGGCAGTCCAGACCACCACCGGCATTGCGGTCTGGACCGCCATATTACTAACAAAGGAAGACCGCCACAGGCAGACCTCCACCACCCGCAGGCTACTGCCGACAGGCAGCCTGACAATGGCAGATTTCTCTATCCGACAGGGCTGCGCTTCCAGATAAAGAACCTGTTTTCCTCCAGCCTTTCCCTGGTGGTTTCCCACGCCAGGGAAAGGCTGGCGGAAGGGGTGCTGCGGGCCCCCCTGGGGGCCCCTGCACTGCCCATGCACTTGGCTTGGGCAGTGCAGGGGCCCCTGTGCACAGCCCCGTCGCGCATGTCACTGCCCAATTTATGGGCAGTGATATGCGCGACAGGTGCTGCTGCACCCACCGCACTGCGGCATTGACGACGGCTCCATGTGGAGCCATTGGCAATGTCCTGGCCCAGCATTCCACAGGGCCGACTGGCAGAAACACTGTTTCCACCGGCCGGCCCTGTGGAATGTTTATTATATGGCCGGCGTGGTCTTCAACGGACTGGCGGTCTGTGTTTAGACCGCCAGCATGAACACAGTGGGGAATCCCGCCTTGTTCATAATGACCCCCATAGTCCCAATACATAAAGAAAGAAAGTGCAGGACGGACTCGATGTCATATAGATCCATATTCTTCTGAATGTGAACATTGAAATACTGGCCATAATACTTGCCAGGTGCATGAACAACATTAAGACATTGCTAATTCATTCAGATCAGTCTGCATTTACACCAGGCAGGAGCACTAGACACAATCACAGATGGCTTTTTAGCTGCACAGACTAAAGTTTCAGAACCTGCAGCAAAGTTGTCTCTAGATGTGACTAAGGTTTTCGATTCAGTTGAGTGACCTCATTTAATGGTGTTCCTTGAAAAAAACGGGCTTCAGGCTGCACTTCTAGTACCTGGCCAAAACTGTACTTTTCTCCCATGGCCAAAGCGAGGGTGAACAGAATATTGTCAAAATTATGTTCTTCTAACAGGGGTACCCTCTCTCACTTAATGTATTTTCTCTTGCGCTGGGGCCATTAACATGTTGAGTCAGGAAGGATGCCCTAATTAGAGGCCCTAAACTGGAAAACTAATCAATGTTAGACTATAGCTATATGCAGATGACCTACTATTGCATATTTCAGACCGAGAGGCTACTATTGACAGAATTATATATTTGTTCCAAATTTTTTTAACTGTCCCACAGTTTTAGCCTTAAATTGGATGAACCCATGCAACATCATTTACTTATTACACTTCAAAGTAATGCTTGAAGTATTTAGGTGTATCTGTGGCATGGATTAAACTATATTCCAGAAATCCAATTTACACAGTCCTGGAGGAGTTTCTGAGAGATGTGAAACACCGGAGGACATCACCTCTTTCAATGCTGTGTATCAGAGCTTTGTAAAAAGATTGTCCTTCTGTATTTTCTTTTGCCTGATTTAGACTATGCCATGCTGGGTGCACGAGACCCTTTTCTAAAATGTAAATAAGATAATATGTATTTTGCTGGGATCTGGGCTCTTCAAGAATTGCGTTGGAAATATTGGCACATGGAGTCTGTAATAGAGACACTTCACTCCCTCATTAGTAAAAGTATTATTGTACATTGCATACCGTGAATGTAAATGAATGGACCTTCTTGCCCCAGAAAGATCCTTCGCTCCAAGATGGACAGATGATCACTATGAGTCTAGGTCTACTTGGCTGCTCTGTCTGGCACTACTCAGGTTATGCACAAGATCCCCAGACAGACATGGCAATTAGACCACGGATGACAGCCACAAAGGAAATAGACTCGGAACACACATTCATAGTCTGCACTCTACTATGGATAGGTTGATGACTGACAGAGATGGGACACCGCATGAGTTTTAGTCAATGGACACAATAAGGTTCGCCGTACAGGTATGTATGGGGCAATGGGGCCAGAAAATTGGCACACAACTGCAAAAGGACTTCAGTCTGACAAACAGAAATATATTCAGGTATGTAGTATTGTTCTGTGCAAAATGGGTACTTATGGCCAGAGAGACCTAGATGGTGCACCTTAAGAGCACAGAGTGCTGTTAGAGGCCCTGTTACCACAGAAGGCTGTGCCTAAGATTGAAAGAACACTGATTAACAAAACCATGGCCATCTAGAAGAGATTGAAACTGTTGGGTGGTGAATTTAGAGGAGATGGAAGACAGAATGGAAAGTGATGTGTATGGAGTATGGAGTGATGACTCATGACCGAGCCAGTGGTGTAACATTAGCCCCCACAGCCCTCACGGTGCAGGGGGCTTCTGAGATCCAGGGGTCCCCCTTAGCACAGTACCCTGAACTGTTAGCTCCTGATTGAGTCTGGATGAGGGGACTCTCCATGTACTGTGCCAGGGAGCCCCCTCAAGTTTTGTTACACCACTGGATCCAGCAATAGTAAAGTGCTGTATGACTTGGGGCTTATGGTGACCTGTCGAGACATTGAAAGTTTCTGGGGGAGCCTTTCAGTCCATTGTGTTTAGGCGTTGATTGGTTCTGCTTGCAGAGAAGCATGCATGTGAGGGTGGCTGCTGGCCAATAAATACGAGAAAGTCTGCAACACGTGGAGGAAATGTAGAGACACGTCCTAGAAGTAGGAGACATAAGTGAGTCTGGAGTCTAGTCACATATTGACAATATGAGAAGCGTTATGAATAAGAGAGGGATTAATAGCAGCTGAACTTTCTAATAGCATAATGCAAGAGGTTACTTTGCCAATTGTATCTGTAGTAAATGAGTTGTTCTCCCTAATTCTGTTAGTTGCAATTCTTACTCATCACGTGCTTTTTGTTTTTTCCCTTTGTTGCCAGAAAAAATATTATAAATAATCTGAAAATGTTGTTTTACAATTCTAAGTTAAACTTTCTTGACGATAATCTGTTGCTCTTTTCTGTTTGTTTATGTATAGATAACAAAATTAAGGTAATGAAAATCAAAGCAATTGAATGTACGAGGGAGCACACATTTATGAGAAAGTTTCTTAGACTCTTATAAAGGTATTTCTTTATCATTCCAAGGTTCGAAAGTTTTAGTTATTAAACCAACCCGGTTCTTCATTTGACTTTGGTCACAGAGTTGACATTTATTCCGTACTTTGAGGTATAGTACATTGTAAGACACAATCCTAGATCTTTGTTCACAAGAAGACAATCATTTGCACAATGACATCTTGCCAGTTGCCTCCCCATACATGAAATAATGTACAATACTAGAGTAAAAGTCAAGATTGCCCCCAGATGACCCAGGAAGGAATTTTGACCGAGGGAAAAGTTTTGTTCTACAGATAACTCAGGAAGGAGTTGTATTATCCCTTGAAGGTATTTTATTTCTTCAGATGGCCTAGGAAGGAGTTTCCCAAATGACTGTGAGATATGGCACCTTTTCCATACCTGTTGTGAAGCTTGTGGAGACAGGTTTGGTCTCGGTGCTCCCTCGCACACCGCTGACAGAGACCTCATAGTGAGAGCCGGGCCGCAGCGCCTGCATGGAATATTGGCTCAGTGGCGGCTGCAGCCGGAAGGTGGTTTGCCCACCCTCCCTGCTTGCCAGCCCGTACTTGAGCAAAATAAAGTCGATCTTGGCACGAGGCGGGGTCCACTCGACGAAGGCCACTGTGTCAGAGACATCGCGCACCAGGATTTGAGAAGGGCCATCGATGACTGAATGAGAAAAGCAAATGAGGGAATATTTAGGACAAGTACACCAATACAATGCCTCCAAAAGACCCTTCAGAGGATAGTCAACTCATCTGCCAACACTATAAGGACAATGACACCAGAAAGCTGTAAGTAATAATGAAGAAGAAGGGAAGAGAAGTAAAAGAAGAATAAGAAGAAATAAGAAGAAGGAAAAATAACATCAGCAAACATAATAATAATAACAATAATAATAATGATAATACTACTACTAATAATAATAATGATAATATTAATAATAATAATAAGAAGAAGAAGAAGATGAAAAAAGAAGACGAAGGAGAAGAAAAGAGCAGCATATTAATAGGAAAAATATATACCCTAGTCTTGTGGCTCCTCAGCTGTATACATAACTGGTGGTACCATTATAAATCTCTATTATGTTACATCAAGCACACCTTTGGAACCAATGCAGCCCCTTAAGGAGCAGCCTTTGCTCTGACTCCTCCGACGCAATCCGTAATCCATTTAACTAAATAAAGGATAATGCTCAGTGAGCCAGCATAATTTTCTAAAGGACAAAGGGAGTATCAACAAAGTATAAAACCCCTCTGAATAGCTATGCATTTCTTCCTCGTTATTATCATTAATTGCCACTGTATTACATTATATCCCCACAAGCTAATTAACAATTAACTAATCAATAAGCATGCAGGAGAAAGGATGCTCTAGTCAATGCCTGTGGCAAAATACCAAGCACGCAATCGATTTGTTTATTCGATCCCATTGGTTCTAAGATTTTTATTTAATAGAGCTATCCATGGAGGTTTTCTTCTAACCATTGTTCAGTTTCTTCGGTGGCTCATGTTTTTTTATTTCATGCTCTTGGAACTAACATACATTTAACATCATAGGACATTCTATTATTCACAGAGTTCCATTGTAAGTTACGGGAACGGTTCAATACTCCTGTAAGCGACTGGTCGCTATTTAACTTTAATGTATTTTTATGGCAACAAGCTGAATAGTCCAGATGGTTGTTATTTAAGTTATCTGGATATATCTATTTTATTTTGTAATTGAGATATTTAACATGCCGTGTTTCGGTCAGCTCAGAGCAGTTTGAGATACTGGCGGGAGAATTAAACAGCAAAGGGAGGCCAATTACAAACTGGGAGAGCAGAAAACAGCAGTTGACAGGAGTGTACTGTAGAGGGAAGGAAGTGGGGGCATGAAAAGAGACCTGGGACAGATTGAATGAACACAAGGAAAGCTTAATAGGAAAAGAGAGTAGAAGTAAAGATGCGTCATGTGGGAAAATGCACCAAAAGAATAAAAGTAAAAATGGATCTAAAAATGTTGGAGGGTTCCCCCCTAGAGGTCATGCAGGAAGAAGGTAATTCTTTGATACAAACAGAGGTGCAGATGTAGTGCTGTGGGATGGGGTGCCACGTGGCGTTTTCAGTGCCAAAAGCTTTGAACCTTTAAACTTAAAAACATCTGCTCTGGGCGAGGGTCGCTGGGAATTTCCATATTACACGACTGGTGGCTCTCTCTTCTCTACAGTGGAATGCATAATGACTCTTTATAGGTCGAGTGCGCCAGTGCTTTGACCTGTTTTAAGTATTGTGGGCTTTTAACCACGCCCATGTCACGCCCATCACTTTTACTCGTTCGTGGGCTTGCCTTTCAAAAATCACTTGATGTCATTGGTAAATGCTTTACATTTGTCCCGCCTTGAGGCTGTTTTTGTCATGCCTTGTTGACTCCCCCCGTTACATGGATTATTGCCTGATTGCCAATATACTTCAGAATGGGCAAACATTTCTTCTTTTGTCTTTCCCCTTTGTGCTGCATGGCAACCATGGCACTCACATCGCTCACAGACACAACAGCATGAACTAGATCGGCAGCATTGGAGCACTGGTCACATTTTTCACAGTCACCTAATCAAGAGTCTTTTCTTGGGGCTCTACCCTTAACACACTTGAAATTGGTGAATGTTTTACGTAAAACAGACATCCTCAAAGTAAAAGTGGCTCTCCCGGCACAGCGGGAGAGACAATACTACTATATTCACTGTACTCAAGAAAACTCGACCCATAATGCTTTGCAGGGCATTACTTTTACAAAATGTTTTTTGCTCATAACTCCTGTGGTGGGTGTAGGACAAGGAGACCACCGCCAAAACGTTCACAACATTGTGCTCTGCTCTTTCTCTCTACATCATCTTTGGGTCCCCACACTAGGTTAGTGGGGGCTCCAAAATATTAACCCCTCCCACCATTCAGGGTCTGTTTAAGTTCTCTCATGGCTGGGAATGTTGTTTTATAGATGGAAATAGCTTGTGTTTTAAGGGCTTTGTTTGTAATATTGTTGTTATAGGCTTTCTTTTTAATATATGGTTACGTTAAGGGCCAGATGTAGCAAAGGGTTTTACCCATTTTGTGTCTATGGGAAAATGTGTTTGTACATATGGCGCTTTAATTACTTATTGACTTTTCCTTTTTGTGTGGTTATGTTCCCTAGGAGCTAACTATGACCATGTTTCTTATAAACACTATTTTCATTGTGGTGTCCTTTGGTGGCCGTTCTAAGCATTACAGTCATATCAACATACTAAAATATTCATGGCATGTAAATGTGACCCCTAATGCTTTGTAGGGCATTACTTTTACAAACATGTTTACTCATAATTCAGCTGGTGGCGGTCCTAGGACAGTGGGACCAACATCAAAACATTGACCAGAATGTGCTCTTTCTGTCTATGCCATTATTATTGTGGTATTCTTTAGGGGCTGTTCTGAGTATTGCAGTCAACATACTATAATATTAGCAGGTGGTCCTAGAGCAATGGTAATCCTTTTAAAAATACTCCATCTGTCTACACCATCTCTGGGTCCCCACACTAGGTTAGTGGGGACCCCAAAATAATAACCCCCACCACCATTCAGTGTCTTTTAAGCATCCTAATAGCTACAACCTTTGTTTTACAGGTGAAATAAGTTTTGTTTTTATGTATAATAATATCATTGCAGTAGGCCTGCTAGCTCTAAAAACACTCTCTTGGGATTAAGTATTTGGTTACACTGCATTACTTTTTCCTGTTTTTCTTCATGAGGTTATCCCCTATAGGGGCTAACAATATGGTTACATGACCATGTTTCTTACAAATTATATTTTTTTATGGTGCCCTCCAGGGGCTGTTTTGAGCATTACAGTCTAATGCCAGAAGGTTGTTTCTGATGATGGTTTATATGATGATTGTATAAGTTTTAACAATCTCTTCTTATTACAATTATGACCATAGTTCAGTCCATCTTAACATCCTTATTACACTATGACTGTTTGAACACTCTCGGGCCCATATTTATACTTTTTGATGCAAACCTGCAGCATCGCAGGTTTGCATCAAAAAGTTTAACGCCGGCTACCGACATTCCAATGCGCCAGCCGGGTGTCATATTTAAGGAATGACGGTAGTCGGCACTGCGGCCTGGTTAGCGTCAAAATAAATGACTCTAACCGGGCAGCGGAGGAATAGGGAAGACTGGGGGTTGTGCGTCAAAGAATGGTGCAAGTCAGGTTAGAGAAAAAAAAAATGACTCTAACCTGACGAGCGTCATTTTTTGAAGTACAACCCCCATGGAAATGACTCCTGTCTTAGCAAAGACAGGAGTCATGCCCCTGCCCAGGGGACATCTGTCCCCTGGGCATGACCATTGGGCACAGTGGCATGTAGATGGACCTAAGTTAGGCCCCCCCTATGCCACTTAAAATAAATTAAAAAAAATACTTACTTGCACTTACCTGCACTCACAATGGATGGGTCCACCCATCCATGGGTGTCCTCCAGGTGTGGACTAGGGTGGCAGGGTTTGTCCCTGGGTGCAGGAAAGGGCACCTGCGGACTGCTTCCATGGTCTCCAACCATGGAAAAGAGCCCACAGGTCCCTTAACGCCTGCCCTGACCCAGGCGTTACTTTTTTACGCAAATCGGGATATATGTCATTTTCCAGCTCCACCTCCCAGCTGTGCGCCATTTTTGCCCAGTTGGATAAATATGGCGCACAGGTGTTTAAGTAACTTTTTGGACGGGAATGCCTACCTTGCATGTCATTAATGCAAGGCGGTTTCACATATCCAGAAAAGGACGCACACTGAGATATTTTGACGTTAGCGGGGTCTAGTGTCAAAGTGTAAATATGGTCTTAATTTTGCGCTGAATTTGCGTAAAAAAAAATTACGTAAATCCAGCGCCAGCAGAGTATAAATATGGGCCTTGATATGTTTGGGTGACCCTTCTAGTTTATTTCTCCTCTGTGGCTGTTTTGTGTCTTTTTTGTGTTAGCCAGCCAGCAACTCTGATGATGGGGTGGTGAAAGTGGTATTCTATTGGAATTGGCATGGCAGATTCAAATTAGGATGCTAAATGGCAACATCTTACATTTTTGCTGCAGATACAGAAAGAAGGTAAATGGAAGTGCTTTAATTATATGCAGGGCCACTGGAGCAAGGTACAATAAATCCCAAACCCCTCTGCCAGACTCATCCTGCACAACCCCCGCCGAGACCACATCACAGGATACCTGAGAGCTCTTCACTGGTTCCCTGTCGAGAAAAGGATCAACTTCAAGCTCCTCGTACACGTTTACAGGGACCTCCACAACCTAGGACCCAGCTACCTCAACCACCACATCACCTTTTACTCCCCTGCCGGACCTCTCTGCTCCTCCCAGCAGTCACTTACCGCTGTACTCCGCATAAGGAAGTCCTCAGCTAGAGGGAGATCCTTCACCTATCTTGCGGCAAAATGCTGGAACACCCTGCTTCTCCACACCAGGCAGTCGCCATGGCTACTTCAATTCAGGAAGGATCTTAAGACCTGGCTCTTTGACTGAATCTTGAGGACCTACCCCACAGCGCCTTGACACCTTACAGGTGAGTAGCACGCTTTAAAAAAATGCTGATTGATTGATTCATTGTAGGAGGGGCATCTTCCACTCTCAGTCCAATGAGGGGCACTATAAGATCCTTTGGGGCATATTTAAGAGCCTCTAGTGCCACCGGAGCGTCACTTTTCATGACTCTCCAATGGCGCTATGCACTCCGCTGTATTTACAAAGCGGTGTTACGCCACATTTTGCGATTTAACGCAACCTTGTAAATACGGCCCCTTCTCACGCAGCACTTTGCATGGAAGGAGCTTGCAATGGGTGTTGCTGGGGGCATGCCATAGCAACATTCACTGCATTTTGAAGCTGCTCCAGATTTACAAGTTTTCGTACACCTGAGCAACCCAAAAATCTAATGCCACCCCAAGGGTGACTTTGGAAAAATGCTTTCATTTCTCCTCATTTTTGGCTCTTTTGCAGCACACATAGAAAGAGCAAATCACCATCTAAGATTATTTTTGTGCAGGAAGGTGTTTTAATCTTCCCCTCAACGCAGCCATCCTTGCACTATGGTGCAAGGGTGGCTGCATTGGCGCATGGCAGCACATTTAGCACCAGCGCAGTGGTAAACACAGGGATGCACCATATTCAATTAAATACAGCGCATCCCTGCATTGTGAAAATTATGGTGCACCACACTGCCAAATTTGGCGCAGCACCGTGCACCATAATTTTCCATTAAATCTGGCCCTATATCTCTTCTTCCCTCTCCATACCTCACATCTCCCTTAACCTTATCCTTTCTTTTACCTCACCTCTCTTACTGATGTTCCTTTGCTGCTTCTATCTGCAGTGCTACTTCACCTCTCTATCACTACTTCTATCTATCCCTCTCTATCTCGCATATGCCTCTCTACCTCACTTGCTTTCAACTCTGCCTATGCTTCGCACTACTTCACCCCTCCTTTCTTTAAATCACATCAGCCCATACCTCTTCCTTTCTACCCTACTTCCACCTCTTTTTCCAGTTTACTACTCTACAACTCTATCCCCATCCTTTCTTTACCTCTGTCTCTACCTTTCCCCTCTCCCTTTTATTCCCTTTTACCACATCTCTCTGTTGCGTTCCTGCCTCTAGTCATGGCTACCTTGCCACACTTTCAACTCTCTTTACCTCACTTCTTATTATCTCTAGTCTTGCTTTTTCTCAGTCACTCACGTCTCCCTTTTATTCTTTGTACCCACCTTTCAATCTATTTTTACATCACCTGTCTATTTCTCTATACCTTACCTCTTGGACTCCACCTTTTTCTGTCTTACCTCTCTGTACTTCATTGTATCTTGCTCACTGTACCTTTTTAGCTAACTCTCTCTTTACTTCTTTCTCTCTCTCAAATCCTCTCTCTGCTTCTTTCTCTCTCTCCAACGGAACACATTTGGCTTTTAGCTTAGACCTTCCTCTCTATTTGTCCCCTCTACCTTTATGCCCCATCGCTCTGCCTCACTTCTTTTTGTACACCACCTTTCTTCACTCACATTCATCTCTAGGTCACATCTGTGTCTATCTTTATCTCCACCCCACCTAACCCAACTCCCTTTCTTTATATTTACCTCCCTCTACCTCTACCTTTCATATTCCGTACGTTTTCTGCTTCTCTTTTTCTCACTTGTTGTCTCTATACCAGCTCTATCTCTGCTTATCTCATCTCTGTCTCTATAACATTTGTCTTTGTGCCTCAAACCTTTCTACCTCACTCTTGCCTCCTCGACTTTTCCTCTGTATCACCCGACTAATGCTCCCCCTCTCTGATTAAAACTCTCTGTTTTACCAACGTCTTAATTCTTTAGTTTTCCCTCTTCTCTTCCAACTACCTCGTCCCTTTCCTCACTTTACCTCAATCTCTCTTTCCACTGCTATATCTCTTTACAGTCCCCTCTCATTCAAACTCTCATTCTGCTCACTTATTGCATGATTTAATAAAATCACTGCACCTAAAGAACTTAACACTTGCATATGGGCTCAAAATAAAATAAGGTGTTGGACTAGGCCTTCAATCCAGAACGCAAAATGTTAGTCACAGGGATGTCATCAAAAATAAACCCTTGCAATAACTATTCATATTGAATGTGTGTTCATATTTACAAAAAAAATAAATTCTGAGTGATTTTATTAGCTTCATTTTGCTATCAAATGCCACTGGTTCAACACTGCAGTACTCATTTCAGAAAGAAATGGACTGCCTTTCACCTTCCCTCCTTCTATATCTACCTCTTTTTACCTCAACCACTAGGTGTGTTGCCTACCTCTGCGGTACATTTATTCTCAAAAATCCCTGCTTGTCTTCTACTTCCTCTCTATGTGAACTCTCTCTCTGCCTCACCTTTCTTTCTTCTCATCCTGCATTTAATCACCTGATGTCCCTCTACCTCACCACCCTCTCTATTTGTACATCTTCTCTAAAACACCTCTCTCTCTTTCTTCTTCATTTATCTCACTTTACTCACCCCTCTATCTCACTGTTTCTCCGTCTCACTTAACTTCTCTCTTTCTCATCTTTCTTTCTGTGTCTTGCTGGCCCCTATCTCTAATCCCAACCTCTCTCAAACTCAGTACCTCACCTCTCTTATTCATCTCATTCTTTCTCTACCTCTATTCTTCTTACTTCTCTCTTCTCTACCTCACAGCTCTATCTACCTCTCAATTCTGTCTTTCGCTCCTCTTTCACTGAGTCTCCCCTTTTCACTGTACATAATCTTTTGTCTCTCTTCCACACCTCTCACTATACCTCTTACTTTTTACCACACCACTCTTGTCACCTCTCAACTTTTACCTTTCTCTCTTTCTACCTCTCTCACACCTGTAAGTCTCTATATCTATCTCTGGCATGCCTCTCTTCCTTTCTTTTTCTAACTGGCATACCTCTATCTGCCTTTACTGTTATTTAGTCCTACAACTGTATACCTTATATTTTTCTACCTCACCACTCTCACTTTTACCTAAGCACTTTACCATATTGCTTTCTCTCTACCTTATTTCTATCCAAACATCACCACACTCTTTCTCAAGTCTCATGCTATCTACTCATCTTTCATTACCAAATTGTATCTCTCTCCCTCTACACTGTGCTACACTGCTGACTGCCTATAGCTTTTGCAATCTATCTCAACCCTTGATCTCTACGTCATCTAATTTTTCTACTCTCCACTTCTCTCTCTGCCTTATCTTTATCTCTCAACCGCATCTCTATGTCTACTCTCCTCTCTTTGCTCTACCCCACCTCTGTTCCACCTTTTCTTATTTCTGCCTATCCTAGAGCCTTTTGGCTCTATCTGTGCTCTCTCTCACTCTTTTACCACTTTCACTCTGTCACACCCTCTTATTCCCTAGATCAGTTCTCCCTACCACTACCTCCAGTTCTGTCTCACATCTTCCTCTATCTCTCCCCTCTCTATCATCCCTCTAAACACTGTCTCTATATTTATTTTCTTGTTTGTAGGTCGCGCTCCACAAGCTAAATTTTCTCTATAATGTTATAATAGACAGTACTGTGTCCAAGGCGACAAGACCTAGAAGATTATGCAAAAGAGGCTATTCCTTGTGCCTCTCTTCCACCCCATCTCTACATCTTTCTACTACTCCTTCCTTTCTACCTCAACTCTCTTGTTCCACTCATCTTTCTCTGTTCCATTATTCTTATCCTCACACCTCTCTCTCTTACTCTCTATCATATGCTAAATATTTATTCCTTGTGGAAGCGATAAAACATCCTTGCTTCCAACATTAAA
Organism: Pleurodeles waltl; assembly: GCF_031143425.1. NCBI lineage: Eukaryota > Metazoa > Chordata > Amphibia > Caudata > Salamandridae > Pleurodeles > Pleurodeles waltl. The sequence goes on along the minus strand of NC_090443.1, from coordinate 404,044,412 downwards.
GAGACTACTTCTGGTTATTGGATAATAAATCAAAAATAATGTGGTGGCTGAGTGACACTACTGTGCCTTCCCATGCACCACAGAACCTACTATCAAGGGCCCACTGGCATGCCTGTATGCTTCTGTGACACAAAGGTAATATAACAACCAAGAAGAAACAGGCAGAAAAAATGTATTAATACCCCCGGCAACCAGCCTTTGAGAAGGGACTTAAGACGTAGGTTCATGCCCCACTGCACAATGAGATGTGGGCCTGGTGCATCAAAGGGTTTTACCTATTCTCTGTCTATGGAGAAATGTGTTGAATACGTGAGGGTCTATGGGCCAGTTTTAACAACATTTAGGTTTGTGTTTGCATTGCAAAAGTGAACCAAACTAGCACAACATTTTATTTGTTATGTACTTTCCAGCGCAAAACTTGAATTGGGCTGTAAATTGACTACAAGCTTTAAAAGTAGTCTAGGCACAGTATTATATACTGGATGGGTACTCTTCAACTACAAAACCAATGATAGACTCAAAAATGCACCCTTGCACTATGGCTCAAAAGTGTGTGCTTGGCACTCCGCAGCAAAATTATGTGCCAGCGCTAGGGAGAGGGAAGGAGAGAGACATATCTCTGTACATATGGTGCCCTCCTGCTCCCTCCTTCTCACGCAAACACAGCATAGCATTTTTGGTTTCTGCACTGCATGAGAATTTAGTAAATCTGGCCCTATATGTTTGACCAACTCATACTGTGCAGTCAATGCCTAGTCCTATCTTTCTCTCAGCATTGGCAAAAAGTAACACATTCTGCCCAGGAAATCAAAGACTCCCACCTTCTTGAGATCTACAGGGGTTTTTGACCTGTTAGAGTGTCTGAAAGGTCTGGACTCACCAACACTGCAGGTGGAGTCCAGTAGTGGCAGCAATATACCCACATGCCCACAGACTTGGTGCCTGAGTTCCAAAAGAGGGAGGACATATATCAGTGGTTGTGTGAATATGAGGAAGCGCTAATAGCATGCAGGGTCCCTGAGAAGGATTAGAGGACTGGCCTGGAGAGCTATATTCCTGAGGAGGGAAGGGATGCCCTACTGGCCCTGGAAGGCAGTGACAGGAAGGAGTATCTCCCTATGAAGGAGGCACTGATAAGAAAGTATGGCTTCACCTTTGAGGAATACAGATTGAGGTTCAGGGCCGCAGGAAGCTGTCTCACCAGTCTGGGGTGGAGTTTGTGGAGGATTGGTGCATGGCACTGGATGGATGGGTGAAGATTAGCACACCAGACAATTCTGAAGGACTGTTTAGTCTGATTGCCAGAGAGCACCTGCTTCGTTGTTGTTTTCCAGGGCTACACCAGATCTCTAATCCCAGGGAGCCTGCAAAGGAGGCAGACTTCTTGGTGAGTGCTGGAAGGTCTGGAAAGGCATTTGGGGGTGTTCTTGAAGGGAGTGGCTTAGGTATTCACCAACCAGGTAAGGTGGGGGAGGCTTGCAGTGTCCCAGGTTGGTCCCTGTGTAGTGCGATGGGTAAGTGATCCCATATCCAGTCTCAGCGAAGAGGGAATTGGGGTGGGCTGAGTCCCAGGATGTCCAAGACCCAGTCCTAGCACCTGGAGGGTTCCATGAGAGAACACCAGGGGAGAGCCTAGCTTGTACCATGAGACCATCCACTGAGAGGGACCCCATAATGTCAGGAGGACTCGGGTGCTGTCACCAGTGTGCTGCAAGTCCTGGTGTCTGGTAGTACCACTCCAGATTGGAGGAGGCATGAGGCCAGATGAGGGGTTGAAAGGGGGTGGCAGTCCCCAGTGAAGAACCTGGAGGGTCAGGGGTCAGCTCTGAGGTCAGAGTCCCCCAGGAATGAACCTGGTGATACCATTTCTAGTCTGGGGGGGCTTCATGCTTTGCTAGATGGGCAGGGGTCAGGGTGGGGGGTAGAAATACTCCCCAGGAAGTCCTGGGTTTCCAGGCAGTGGCCCAGTCTAAGGGCACAGACCCTAGGCTGGAAGGTCAGGTTCAGGGGGTAAACTCTGGCACCCTGCGGGGCGGTTGGCCCAATCGTCCCACCCAGTAACTTTTAGGGGTACTCTCCAAGGTGGGGGATGCAGAACTCTGAAAGGAAGGGCAGGAGGCGGAGAAACTCACCTCTGACCCCGATTCAATCCAAGGGTGCAGACTCTGAATTGGGAGGCCACTTGCAGGCTGGTGACTGCGGGCTTGTGGGAGAATTGTGCCGGACGGCTTTACCCAGCGCCCTGACAGTTCAGGATTCTAGAGGTACCACTCCTATGAGAAGGATGCGGGACCCTAGAAGGGGGGGGGCATAGTCCAGTCTATGGGTGCAGACCCTAGGCTGGAGGACCAGTGGCAGGGTAGAACCCCTGAACTGGTGGGAAGTGGAGTGGAGAGAGGATGCTATGCACCTGGGGTTACTGCTCCCCACTCAGAGAGATTTAAGCAACCAGAGGCCCCTGAGTGGCCTGACTCTGGCCACCAGCTACTAGGGAGCCCCATTGGGTTAGCCTAGGTTGTCTGGGAAGCATTGACAAAGGGATCCAACTGTGATCAGATTGGTGTAGAAGTGGAACGTGCCCCTCCAGTTGCTGGCCTTGGTCCACGTTCTATCGCCCCAACCATGGAAGCCCATCAAGGTATTGATTGGTCTCCCTTGGTTTTAGGCTAGTGAGGGGTTGTGTTGGACTTGGCCCTTTTTGCAGGGTTATTCCCAAACTTTTTGCCTTCCTCCTTCTATTTTTTTCTGACCTCATTCTGTTGGCTCTCGGACTCTGGCCACTTCATCACTGTTGATCAGCGCTAAAGTGCATGTGCTCTCCCTTCTAAACTTGGCATGATTGGCTTACACCTGATTGGCTTATTTAATTTAACTGTAAGTCCCTTGTACAGTAGTATTCCTTATAACCCGGACCTGTAAATTAAATGCTATTAGTGGGACTGCAGTGCAGCTTGCGCCACCCACATAGGTAGCCTTTCAAACCTGTCTCAGGCCTGCCACCACAGGGCCTGCATGCACAGTTTACTGCTACAGGGACCTGGCTTCTAAATTTACTTGCCAGGCCTGGAACTCCCCTTTTACTACATATAAGTCATCCCTAAGGTAGGCCCTAGCTAGATCCATGAGCACAGTGCTGTGTGGGTAAGCAGTAGGACATGTGCCTTATTGTGTGGCCTTTCCAAGTAGTGTCAAACAGGCTGTTTGGTTTCTCAACAGCCTTCTTTCACTACCTATCAGCTGAGGGAGGAAGGTCAAGGAGTGGAAACTACAGACAGTAAACAAAATTCAAACACCTCACTTCATGTCCTAGGCTTACAGAAAGGTCAATACAGTACATGACAATGGAATGTATACAAAGCAGTCTAGCTACCACTGCCAGGCACACCAGACTCTAGCTGTTGGGGTTCTTCAAACAGGAGGAGGTTCCTGGGAGCTGTTCTCAAGATACACGAAGAGAAGATAGAAGGCAAGAGTAATTACCTTATTTATTTAGGGGCATATTTACGAAAAGTGGCGCTGCACTGTGTGCTGCGCCACTTTTCTTGTGCCCTTTACCGACCCCCTACCGCCACCATGTTAGCACCGTATTTAGAATACGGGGCACCATGGCGCAGGGTAGAGGGCAATAGTGTCATTTTTCATGATGCTATTGATGCACTCTACAGGAGTAGTGCTAGAATACTGGTGCTACTCCTGCAGAATACCTAGGGGCCCATTGTAAATAATGGAAGCCCCTTTTTAACGCCTGGTCTGTGCAGGCGTTAAAAGTGCCTTAAAAATAATGCAAGGAAATCTGTTAGTTTTCCTTGCACCATTTTTTCAGCCCCACTAACGGGGGAACACCCCCTTTGCACACCTTATGCCTGGCCAGGCATAATGTAGCGCAAAGGGTTACAAAGTGGCGCAATGCATGCATTGTGCTACTTTGTAGTTATGGCGTGAGGACTTTGGCCTCGTTGGGCCACATTAGTGTAAAAAAGAAAAATTACGCTAATGTGGCACAAGGTGACGCTAGGGGCTTATAAATATGTCCCTTAGTGTTTGGTGGACAAGATTCTCAGTCAAATTGTGACGAATATCACATCCACTATATTATGAATGCTTTAGGCTATTATGCACTTTTATGTCGAAATATCCCATTTGCTAAACTCTAAATAAGGCCCTATGTGTTTTTTCCCACCCAGGGGTGAACTGGAAGCTGTGAGAGGCCAGCTAGGATGTGGTGAAGTCTTGAACATCCCTACTGTGCGTAGAAGTGCCAGGTGGAATTTCCCTCTTGTAGTCCTGGTTACTGTACACAAGAGCAGTTCCGAGGTGTCCCTGAGATGCAAATGTTTTTTACATGGGGGTTCAGAAGCAAGAACTGGAACACAGGCAGTGCCCTTCCCCACCTTCATCAACATGTTGGTTCGTTTTGAGATGCTAATAAGGAAGAACGTGAACACCTGCAGTGAAGAAGTCCTGATCCAGCAGGCAAAATGCCCTTAAACAGCAAGGGACCGGACCCATATCCTTTAATACAGCCAAGCCCATATGGTATTAGCTTCATTGAGTTAACGGTCAGTCCGCCCTCATCCATCTACTTTGTAGGACATTACCCTGACAGCGGTAGTATGCGCTATGCTGACAGTGCCAGCTGTTCCGTCGCCCCGGCCGCCCTGAGGTGGGCCATTAGCACAGCGGCAGCTGCTCCAGTGCCCAGCAGTCAATCTTCTGAAGAAATGAAGCTTGGAGGATTAGTCCTGGCGACCGGAGGGCATCAGTCATTAGAGCACCCAATGGGCCAAAGCGCTTGAAGGAATCAGTGGCTTTTCTGTTGGATTGGGTATATCGGCTCATGGTTCTCCTTTTTCATTTGTCTTGGTCATTTCTTTACCACTAAATCCAAAAGTGTTATTTCAAGTAAACTGATGAGTTAGCTCGACGATGCCTACAGCACCCTAACTTCATGGGCAATATCAGTGCTATTTCTAACATAAGGCACATTAACGAGCTTGGGCATGTTTTTTTTCTTTTTAACGACATCTTCCAAACTAAATGGACCGTGAACTTAAACACTGATGTTGCGAATCTAGATATGCTGTACATGCAAATATTCTTAGCACAACACGGCGCTGGTGGGCCATTTGGAGGTTGGTCGCGGGCCATTACAGTCCTGTGCTGAGTGTGGTAAGACTGCTAAGAAGTTGATCATAGAGCGGAAGTGAGCATCTAGCAAATGACTTCAGCGTTATTTTGATGCATGTGATATGTAGGCAGATGGAATGTTTCTTAACTCGTGGATTTCAGCCTTTTACTTTTATGCCATATGTGACAGGTCTCTTAGCGTGCATTAGGACAAAGCCATTTTTCACATTCTCAGGTGCCTAGGTATGCCAAATCTGGATGCATTCCATCATGCGAGATACCTGGATTTTATGTGGCTCAATCACAGTATTGTGTAATTAACTCGCATCACAGGCGATCTTACCTCATTGTTTGTTATTCTGATCCACAATGGTCGATGCTCAACATGTCAAAGTTACAAATCACATACATGGATAGGTTCCAGAAATCGTTGCCGGATTACAACGCCGCAAACAAACGGGGTATTATGGAAACTAGCATAACTCCAACAAAAACTATCAGCAACCCTACAGGGAGTGCTATTGAAGGAAAAAAATGTGGCTTTACAGTTTTGTTGCTACACTAGTCACACTTGCACATACACATCAGCAATAAGAGTCAGAGAGGAACATTCTTCTCAGAGATAAACTGTGGAGGTGTTGCTGGAACAAGGAGTTGGCAGATGCACCTGGTACCAGGCATCGGACCAGACACATGACCCAGCCCCTGTCATAATGCCACGTCCAGCCAGCACATGGCACAAGGGCAGCACTGACCATCTCGATCTGCCAGAACGACACTACATTGTTTGTAGGACATCATTACTCACACTACCCATTTGCTGAATTTCTATAATCCATTGAGTGCAACTAGTGATCCCAGCACTAGACAAGACATCTGCAATCAAGGGCACATCAGTGCCACTAAAAGCGGAGAACGGGCCCCTGCTGCACAGTCACAATTTTGCTGCTTTTGTATAATAAATGGATGCCCATCGTAATCACATCACACATCACTGGCTGCTTTAAATGTTGAAAAACGTATACGAGCATTAAAAAACACTGAAGATGGCACAGGAATCACTGCCTATGTCCATTGACTATTAAGAACATATTGCATAATGCCTTATTGCACCACAGGGATAGTAGCCCTAGTGAGCCTCTCAATGAATTGGACAATGTAGATGGAAATACCCCAAAAATAGTGCGAGAAGCAAAAACACACACAACATGAGTTACAAGATGAGAGGAGAACCTATTACTGTTATGTTCCTTTTACCTACCTGTATCTCAAAGTTTAGGCTACCAATCACAACACACACAAGGGTTGGCCCTAGCCATGGACATGCATTGAGGTCTAAAGGTAATATGTTTTGTAAATAACAACAGAAATCTGAAGTTAGCCAATTCCTCACTGGATTCCGAGTGTGAAATGTGAATGTGAAAATTAGTCCAATATTCATGTTCTCTATTGTTTCTTCAGAGTCAAATAACTTTTTAAGAGCGAGTGTTGCACTCTTAAATATACTTGAATGTACAGAAAAGAGTGATGTGGTTTGCAGTGGTGCACAACAAGGCAGAGGAGATCCATGTTGCCAAACAGCCTACTAGGAACCTTTTATAAAAATAACAATTATAGTGACCATAACTCTTGAATTAGGGTGTGAAAGCAACCCCGTAGGCAAACATTAAAGTTAGGCTGGAAAGGTCCGCTATGATTATGAAGATGTGTCATAACTTCAAACAAAATACTAATAAAGCTTATAGGTTTGGCTTGTGCATAGCATCTACACACAGACAAACAAACATCCGCACATACAGACCAAAAATCATCTAAGCATACCAGCGACAGACAGAAAAGGCACCTCTACGCAGACCAACATAAAACTATCACAAACACATTCCAGCAGGTACACGGGCCTCTATGCACAGAAACCATCAACAGCATGCCCACAGGCACAATTACCACTTACAACAGACACACGGGCACCTATGCACATAGACCAACATACAAACCAGCAACACACATACATTCACCCATTTCACCAATGCAGCATAGACCAATAGAAAAACTAGCACTCACTTACACAAGGCAGCAGACATACATGCACACAGAAAATACACAGCCATATGCGGACACGTGCACATAGATGCAAACAGACAGTCAACCATACACACGGTCACAACCTCAGAGTCACAGACAACATGCATACAAGCGCACATGGATGGACGACTGGACAGGGGAATGGAGAGACAGGCAACCGACGAGCAGACTGTATGAACACACAGAACAACACACAGGTATGCACCGACCATGAGGAAAGCACATACATAGATGCAGTCAGATTAATAGACATGCAGTTAACCCTACACTGAGAATAACAAGGTACTGTAATTAGAGCAGAGGTCAACAGACATACAAACATTTATGCACATAATTATAGAGACACATATACACTCTTGCTTTTAGATCAATAGACATGCCAACATCTGTATATAAGCCAACAGACATACAGGCACACAGAAGCTATACATAAGGCTAGCTTTTAGGTAAATCCAGTGCACCATGCATCAATATCGGCTCGAGGGCCGCAGAAGGGGCGGGGCAGGGCGGGGTGGGGAGGCGCGGGAGAGGGGGAGGTGGGAAGGAATGAACATTACATTTAATAAAAATAAATTTAAATAAACAATTACCTCTTCTGCCGCTCCTCTGTCCCTTGACGCTCCTCTGCATCTGCAAGGACAGGCTCCCAGCCTGCCTTGCACCAATCCTGACACTGCTCAGAGCAGCATCAGGATTGGCTCAGAGCGCCCAGCCAGGGTGCTCCCAGGCAGACCTCTCCAGCCCAGCAACTGTTTGACGGACGGCCAAACACACATGCGCTGTGAAGGGGGAGTGCTGAGCACTCCCCCTCAGTGGACGTCACCCCCGTGGCCCCACCCCTTTTAAAGAAAACAATATTAAACATAGTTTATTATTGTTTTCTTTAAAAGGTTTTGCAGCTGCGCTGCTGGCGGGGGTGCAACGCACCTCCTCCAAAACGGCTGAGCCGCCACTGCCATGCATGGCCATTACATTATTTTTCATCTTTCGTACGACCATGGTAACAAATGAAACATTGCAATTCAGTACATGCTTATCCTAATGCTAGTAGAGGTCACAGAGTTATTCGATAGCTACTTGTGTGCAGAACATAGTGGGTCTCATTTACAAGTGGACGGGGATTTATTTATACAGTTTTGTTGATAGTGTCAACACAAAATCTAAATCTAAAAAACAAAATTCCATGGAGCCAATATCTTAGGTTGAAGAAGAAAACATTGCAAACAGAAATATTACAAGTTCTCAGATGTTGATGGAGAAATTATGCAACTGTAATTATCCAAAATGACTACTGCGAAGATTTCTCAAGTGTGCATGGTATAATCCGAAAGAGTGTTTAGTACAGCCACATGAGAAGAAGGTGAACACCCAGATAGTGTGTGTGACTACATTGAACTCTAAATAATCTGCAAGAACTGGCACAATATGAGGAACATGGGCCCCTCAATAAAGGAACCAATTTTATCTTCCAAAAGCAGCAGCACCATTGAAGGTAACACTGTCAGATCCAACACCGAGAAAGCGAGATCAGAAACATCTCTGAGATCAATGGTTGGTCTTCCCCCGACAGTGGGACATAAGAAATGTGGGAACTGCTTAGTATGTAGCATTACCACCAAAATAAAAGTGCACTTGATTAGTCAACCCAATAGCTAAAAAAGTGGCCTTCATTAGCAAATCAGGCCAGTTTTGAGCTTTTAAAGACAAGCAGTATGGGTATTTTGCAAGGTATGAGAGAATGTGTGCACTTGTCTTCAAGAAATGTTTGTGGTGATATCAGGGAAATAAACAGTACAAAACCGACCAATCTGGCCATAAAATAGGCTCCGAAACTGCTAAACAATACACCCACACATTGATCTGTCAGACCAGCCCATCAGGCACTGCTTGATTGCCTATAGGCCAATCCGACCCTGTCTTAAGCTAAGTAAGTGATTCATTACCGAAAAGACCAGTAACTCTTCCAAAAAGCATTCCTGACTTCACTAATGGAACATATGGGTTTGCTCGAACTCCCTTTAATTTTTTTGTTAGGTATTTTTTTTTCAGATCATAGGGATGAAGGGCCATATCATCAGAACACAGGTGAGAGAACACTAGGCTGATCCACATAAGGTGACGGGCTCTATATGAACAAAAATGTGGCGATCACTCCACAAGCAATTTTTCTCTTTTGCAGTTTTGGTCCATAGAGCACTGATGGTGAACTGTATCTCTGTCTTGACTATAAAATGTTTTTCTGCTCTGAGAAGCTCTCCATGAATATAAGTTCCATTCCCAGGAGATGGAAATACATGGGCAAGGACCATCTGAGGAGCAACATGGTGCAATATAAACACTAGGGATCTCTGGAGACCTACACTGATTCTAGATACCTTCATCTTGCCCTCATGTGGGATTTAATCTATTGTGGGAGTCACCAAATATAAATATGGGTGTTATAAATGACCAAGATGACTAAGAAAGTCCGATGAATTACTAAAGATGTAGGGAACTGTGATGATTATCTGCTGTAAAGTCTGAATATATATGCATATCTGTCTTGTGTATGTATATAAAGCTGTTACACACACAATTCAGCAACATTGTTTTGCTCCTACGTTTTCACGTCTTGAATATACATATGTTACATAATTGGAGTGTACCCACCCTGATGATGTTAATTGAGAAATGATGGATTTTCTGCATAATTAGTGCTAACATGAATAATAAATTCCACATATTGTAAATTCAAAGAATTTTGCAGTATAATATATCGTTTACAGGAGTAATATCTATGGCATATGTTTATTGGATCCCAAAACCGTCGCCCTGAACAGGAAACCCTTCTTCACTCCCCGCCCCTGCTATATAATACTGACACATCTCCTTGGTCACTAAGGAACACTGGCAAGGAAATAAACAGACATACTAACAAATAAACACTATGTTAATGGAGTTAGGATCCAGCCGAATTTGATAGAGGGCGTAAATCTCGTCTCCTAAAATAATTTCCCAGAAAGTAGATGTCTCGCGTTGAACCCCATAAGGAAAAAAATCGGTGTTCAGAGTTTCCTGCATTGAAGATTTGGCCATCTTTTGAAATAACCTCGCTGGATCAGCTGAGAGGAAGCTAACCTCAAATTCCTGATTGACACATAGTTACAAGCCAGTTTGTTTTTAAATTAGCCAGGCCATTCAGCCAAGTATGCTTTGTGCATGGCACAGATTATTTCACACTTTATTCTGGTTCCATCAGGAGCCAATGGTGTTTTCAAGTTGTTTTAATATGACTGTGAAGCCATATTCTGGCTGCCTGTTTTTGCACTCTCTTCAGCCTAGCAACAGGTTTTTGGGGAGGCCGGTTTTAAATACATTGCAGCAGTCCACGCATGCCATCACCAGAGGGGAATTTTTGACAGTGATTGAATCTGAAACGCTCATTAACAGGTGTTAAAATTTCCCTTCAGACATGAAAGTTCCAACGCAATTGGCTTTAATGGTGCACGAGGGAGGTAAGGGCTGCCAATCCACTTTTAAATTGAAGAATTACTTCAGTCAGGCATTGAAATGATATTCATACCAACTGTTATAAAAAATAGTCAGCACCTTATAGTTTCTTTGAAGGCAGAGCATCTTTTCCAGTAGTGCCACAAGCGAAAATATAAGATGTCAAGTTAACATGGTGCAACAGCTAAACACCACTAGTCAGGCATCATATTTGAATACATCCCTTAATGCACCAGCCTCAAAGCACATATTTTGACATACCAGAAATCATTAACAATTTACAAGCAAAATAATGAGCACACAGATAACCCTCGGTAGAGTAAGTAATGCTCAGCAATAATTTAAGATTGGGGGATTATTTATGGTGCATTTGGATAAATACAAAAAGGATAGTAACGATTATGCAAAACACGAAATTGTGATGGAAATTATGGAATACTTTTATTCACTGAGGACTTGTAAATGAATGTATTTTTCAGAGTGAAAAAATTAGTGACAGTTCAAGGGTGTCATTCTTTTTTTAAATCTCAATCCAGATCCTACAACGTGGATCCTACATTTTAACTAGAGAATATTGTTATACATGTAAGTACGTACACGTTCTGTAAACCTAACATCAAATACATGTAGCTTGCCTATATATATATAAAATTCACTGAATAAACCAAAGGTTACAGGGACGTTATAGTTAGGTTCTGGATTTACCCGCACAAAACCACTGAAATTCAGCAGTCATAGTTAAGGTTAACTCAAGTAACTATAACTCGCGCCCTAAGGTAACTATAACTCATGTCCAGCCATGCAAAGTTTTCTCATCAATAAAATTATTGCAAATGTTGCAGTGATGATAGCAAGATGACATAGAAGGTGCCATCAATGATGTAATATGTGGAGTAATTAGATGTGCATGGTGACCTTAGGGCACAAGTTATAGTTACTTGCGTTAACCATAACTATAACTGCTGAATTTAAATTATTTTGTGAGAGTAAATTCAGAACCTAACAATACTGTCAATCAATCAATCAACATTTTTAAAGTGTGCTACTCATCCGTAGGGTCTCAAGGCACTGTAAGGTAGGTCCTCAGGGTTCAATCGAAGAGCCAAGTCTTGAGGTCCTTCCTGAATTGAAGTAGCGATGGCGGCTGTCTGAGGTGGAGAGGTAGGGTGTTCTAACATTTTGTCACAAGGTAGATGAACAATCCCCTCCAGCCGAGGACTTCCTTATGCGTGGTACGGTGGTGAGCAACTGCTGGGAGGAGCGAAGAAATCTGGCAACGGAGTAAAAGGTGATGCAGTTGTTGAGGTAGCTGGGTCCAAGGTTGTGGAGGGCTCTGTAAGTGTGTCCGAGGAGCTTGAAGTTGATCCTCTTCTCGACGTGGAGTCAGTGGCGATCTCTCAGGTGTCCTGTGATGTGTTCTCGGTGGCGGACGAACAGTATGAGTCTGGCAGAGGGGTTCTTGATTTGTTGTAGGTTGCTCAGGTTCTTTTTGGTGGTTCCGGCATAGAGGGCATTGTGGTAGTCAAATCTGCTTATGATCAGGGCATGTGTCACAGTTTTGCAGCAGTTGTTTGGTATCCATCTAAAGATCTACTGTAGGAGTCGAAGGGTGTGGAAATACATGGAGGGGATGGAGTTGGCCTGTCTTGTCATGTTGAGTGCTGAGCCGAGGATGACGCTGAGGTGTAAATGCATGGTGTGTAGGGGTGGGGGGCTGCCAAGTGTTGAGGGCCACCAGGAGTCATCCCAGGCTGAGGAGGAGGTTCCCAGGATTAGGATCTCGGTATTGTCAGTTTACCTTAAGGCAGCTCTACTTCATCCAGTTGGCAACTGCTTCCATCCCGTCTTGGAAGTTCTTCTTGGCAGCTGCGGGTTTTACAGTCAGGTAGATGATCAGCTGGATGTCATTGGCATAGGAGACAATATTCAATCTGTAGTTTCTTACGATTGGGGAGAGCGGGGCCATGTAGATGTTGAAAAGCGTGGGACTCAACGAGGATCCTTGGGGCACTCCACAGCTGAGATCTGTAGGTTCTGATAGGCATGGTGGGAGTCTGGCTCTCTGCGCTCTCTCTATCAGGAAGGAGTGTATCCACCAAAGGGCCTTGCCACGTATGCCTGTTGTGTGGAGTCTGACTTAAAGGGTGCGGTGGGACACTGTATCGAAGGCAGCCCCATAACTTTTTTTTTTTTCAGTGAGTTTCTATGTTTTCTTAGCACGCACATTTGAACAAATAATCAGCGTCATGCACGGCCTTCTGGGGCATGAGTTATAGTTACTTGAAATAACTATAACTGGTGAATTTCTGAGGTTTTATACCAGAAAATTCAGAACCGAACTATAAGTTCCCTGTAACTTTTGTTTCTTAAGTTAATTTCTATGTTTTTTGAAATTCTGTTTCCTAACTATAAATTTCCTGTACCCTTTGTTTTTTTCAGTGAATCTATATATATATATACATATATGTATCAAGCTATGGAGTAAGGTAAGGGCTGCCAATCCACTTTTAAATGGAAGAATTACTTCAGCCAGGCATTGAAATTATATTTATACCAACTGTTATAAAAAATAGTCACGAATAGTAGATCTATACTTGTTATACCTATATGAACTTGTATATTTGGTCATTAATATTTTGGCTACGACGTTAAGGTATCACAGTATTCCCTACTCAATAGTCCAGCAGTATACAAAGTAATATTGTACAAATAGGATAAGACTGTGGAAGGTACCGAGGTGTTTTTAGCATGCTACCAACATAACCAAGCATAACAGAATATCGGCAGATGAAAGGAAACATTTAAAGTCTACTTTTCCACCAAGACTGTGTAGATTGAAGAGCGAGGCCCTTTGAAACACAGAGCAGGCGAGCTGCGTCTGGCAGTTTCTAGAATAGTGCTCCCAGAGAGAGACATAAATTGCAGTAATCACTTTCAAAGACCCAATCCTAAAAGAGTCCGTAAAAGCTTATGCTCTGTTGTGGAAATTGTATGTGGGGAGGCCTGGAGGCCTGTCATGGTGTAATATGACTGTGCTCTACTCGAGTCAACCTGGGCAATTGAGCAAGGGAATTTGCTTAGCATCGCATCTGAAGCGGAATAATACCAGCAATAAAAAAAATAACTTGGTTTTTATATAGAGCTTGCTGCAGCACATTGCTCTTTTCTTAGCCTTCTTAATAAAAAAAGTGCTGATGGCTTACGGATCTCGGAATGATGAAAAGGCTGAGTTATCCCTTGTAGCAACTTAGCAGGTGACCTCTATTTCGCTATTATCAACATCAAGCAGGTAAATCACCAAACCAACTTCCTGTCATGTAAAATGAGTTTTCTCGAGATATATATAGCCCTTAAAACTGAAGTTCCACCTTTTTATTGTTCCTGTTTTTTGCAAATAATAATAACTAAGGCATAGTAAGATTACTCGATTTGCACAAGACCACCCATACATGTTCAAATGGGGATGCTGGAATTAGAGCCCATGTCTCCTGATATTTTCACTAGGGTACGCCCGCCTTTTGTCTTCATAGCCCCCTACACCCTCAATTGGTGGTCGACATAATGGCATAATAATAATAATTTGTATGTTAACCTTAAGGGTATGTCGTAATTCTGAGGTGATAACTCATGACAATAGAACTTTGTGTTAGGGGGAATCATTGGCCAAGGGGAATAATTGTTTTCAACGAATTAAACCACAGAGTAGATGTGCGAGGCAGTGGTCCTACAATCTGACAGCCGAGTCCATGCCACCTTAAGCTAAGTGAGTACCAAGGCATGGTCTCCCAGCATCTTGAGGAACTTTCATCTCAAGACTTACCTGGCGGCCATGGTGCCAGCACAAAGGAACCCACCAGAGACCAAAGCCTTGCCTTGGAAAAAAAACACTTAGTTTTACTTATTACTCGTTTTTCTGAAAACCCCAAGAAAAGCACACATCATAGGATTCACGAGACCTTAAAACAGCACAATTGTGACACATAGGTAAAACATTCCTGTACAATAGTATCATTGTTTTCATCTCCTTTTTCCACACACCAGGCCCTAAAATACCCGTTCTGAGAGGCTGTCCCGGGGAGCAGAAAAAAAACCTTGACACTGGTGCAGACCTGGCTTCCCTCATACCCTGGGCTGTAGGAGTGGTACACTACAGACCAGCTGTGGAAGGGATATGCCCTGTGACATCTATGTACTCTCTGCCATCCACACCAGGGATAAAATAAAATCAAATAATTCCTGATCCGTTCAGATATGCGATGATGATACGCTTGAATTATCCCAAATGTGGGTGTACCCAGCTAACTCATAGCCCAAAGTAGGACCAAATTAGGCATCTATACAAAAAAAAACACTGGTCAAAGGATGAAGAAAAATACAACCAAATCGCCATTCAATAATCCTAAATGGAGAGGACAAGTGGGTGACAAGAGATGCAAGTAATATCCTGTTGTGTGGTGGTACGGCGAGGTTAGCCCCTGGAATTTACCCTCTAAAAAAGATGAATTCCTGCATGGGCGATCAAATCGCAGTTTTTGAGAAACATTTGAAAATCAAAATGGGAGGACTTTCATGACGTGGAATAAACGAAAACATTTTCAAAGAGAGAAATTTGATTTTTTACTTGCTGAAGCCTATTATCAAAACAAACTTTACCTGAAAAATGGAGAGGTGTCACTCGTAAGCATAAATAGAACAAAACTGTGGAGCTGTAATGCAGAACCCAAAGTGAGCAAGTGCTAAGACCTTACCAAGAAGGAGCCTTAGACGCACAAGCGCAACCCAGAATGAAATGGAAAGACGTGCAACAACTGAGTCTATAAATATTAAAGGTCAATGGAACAGAGGGCCACTGTAAGAAACACCTACTCAAAATGTCAGGGTTACTCCAACAGCACTCCTCTGAGAGGAGTTAAGTCAATGCCACTCTGCAGGCATTAACCTACTTCTGACCTCTCTGGGACTTCAGCCAGGTAATCTTTCCTGCTACAACCCTAGGGCAATTAAACTCAGGAAAAACCTTATATTACTTCCTCTTATCTACTACTGACAAAAGCACAACCTATTGATAAAATAAACCATTCACTGGTGGTGGGAAGGTTCTCTCGAGGAGGTGGACATTTTAATTTAGGCTCAGATTTACTAACATTTGATGTAGCGCCATGCAGCAAGACAACTTGCTGCATTGTGCTCTGTCAAATGGAAATGTACCACGTGTACTAGGATATGGGGCATTCCTGCTCTCTCTTTTTGGTGAAGCACTTGTGGCTGCCAAGCACCAGTTCAGGCACCCTTGTGCCATGGTACAAGGCTGCCTGCTTTACAGCCAGGATTGTTGTTGCACAGGAAGGGACACATTCCTGCACAAAAAGAATCAACAGAGGCATGTTTTTCTTTCTTTGTGTGTTGTGAAATGCAGGACACACAGAAAGAGGAAATAACGAGAAATAAACATATTTCTCCCCGTTATGCCTTACCTGGGAAGGCATATCAGTTTGAAACATTTCCAGGTTTACCAGTAAATCTGCGAATGCAACAAAAACCATGGGTGGATGCGTGGGGACACCAATACTCGACCCATGGAATGCCTTGCCCACTCAGAGTCTTGCAAGGTCACTGCCTTGCGTTACTCTAGATTTATTATGCCATGTAGCACCATGCATGGCGGCTCTGTGTGGCATAGTAAATCTTATTTAAGGGTTTGCATTGCCATGAGTGACGCAAGGGTAGTGCAAGCTCTTAATAAATCCTTGGCTTGTGGGGAGTGGCGGGGGGGGGGTCACTCATACTCCAATGTAAATTATTAAATTTTTCTTTGCCTAGAACCACACATCACAACTGTTTTCTCATTTTCACTTTTATGTTTATTTCCAATTTTGGGACTCAGTTGGATAGTCCACAATATATGCAAAATCATCCATTACAGGTTTCAGAAGAATAAACCAACTACACAGAGGCTATTAAGACAAATGAATGACATCACTATAAGTTACACTTCTGAAAAGTAACCGTTAATTAATTTTTATGTCCAGAATGACCTCAACTGTCTCAGAGCCCCAAGACGTGCCAGTCACAAGATCTATTACAAAAACAACCTCTTTTTGTGTGCTACAACTTAAAATGTCACAGTGAAGTGTGTAACGGTTCTTAGGGTTATCCAACAATAGTCCGCAAAGAAGTAGCTGGAAAATCAAAATACCTCCCCCACTTTGAACTAAGGGGCATATTTACGAGAGGCTTGTGTTGCTGGAGAACCACTTTTTGTGATGATCCAGTGGTGAAAGTTTCTCAAACATATCTATGAGGCCACATAAAGCCACTCTGCATGGCTTTTCATGGCCCCATAACATGGAGTAAGGCAAAGCAGTGCAAGTCACTGTGTTGCCTTCACACGGTATCAGGAGAGCGTTCCATGGGCTTTGTGGTGGGTTTTTCCACGCAACACCCATGGATTTTGACACTGACCCAGATTTACTAAGTGACGTTGTGAGAAAACAGGGCTGATTGCAGAGGCCCCATAACTTTTTGCCCCCATTTTCCACTTTTTGCTGGTGTTTTCCTGACTCTGATGGTGCCCTGGGTACTGCTAACCAGTCCCAGGGCCTGTGCTCTGTGTAAAATGGATATGCAAATTAGGCTAATTATAATTGGCTAAGTTAACCTACCTGTAAGTCCCTAGTATATGGTAGGGCATGTAGGTTTAGGGACCACAGCATAGGTGGTGCACACCTAGGTGCACTGCTGAGGTGCCCAGTGTCATTTTAAAGGCAGGCCTGCCTTGCTGGCTGCTTTTAAATTAAAATTATATGCAAATTCGACTTTGGAAATAAAGGTACTTCCAAAGTCTTAAACTACCTTATTTTTACATATAAGTCACCCCTAAGGTGTGCCCTATGTGCCCCTAGGGCTGGGTGCCATGTAACTATAAGCAGGGACTTTATAAAAATAGATTTATAAGCCCTGGTGAGGTAAAAACAGCCAAATTCGTTTTTCCCTCATTGAAGTAAATGGCCTTCATAGGCTAGAATGGGCAGACTTTATTTTACATTTTAAAGTCTCCTTAAATGTTGCATACCAAGAATTTGGTATCAAATTAATTGTTGTAATAAATCCTACAACTTCCAGTTGTTGGATTTAATATAACTTGTTCAGGTAAAAAGTTTAGACTTTACCTAAAAAGTTGCCAATTTCAGCTCTGCATTGTTTTTGCTGCTGTGCTCTGATTGGCCAGCCTGCAGCAGCTTCTGCCAGGCTGCCTTGATGAGGTGTGAAGTGGCCAGGCTTCGCACAAAGGAATGTGCTTGGGGGAGAGAATCTCCCCTCAGCAGATGGTGAGGCAGGAAGGGGGAGGGCGGCCAAACTGGTCTTCAAAGGCAGAGAAGGACATTTGAAGCACCCAGCAACACCCCCACATCCTGCAACCCCAGACAATTAGGTGCCCCCTTGATTAGATTAGGAGAGGGCAGGAGAGGGGTGTGTTTATGATTTTTAGCCACACCAGTGGGTGGGCTCAGCCAGATGTAACCTCCAAAAATCAGATTCATCCATGTTGGATTTTTAGAGACTGTTGCCTTCTGGGATGGATTTTTGCCACACTTCCCAGGAAGTGGTCATCACAGGGGGACGACCCTGTCCCTGATTGGAGAACCAGGGCCCCCCTGCTTTTCACCCAGGAGCAAGGATAAAACTGGCAGACCTGCACCCACGCCTCAGATCCCCTCCAGAATTCAACAAGAAAGGAACTAAAGAAGAAGAAGGACTGCCCTGCTGGACCCCTGGCCTGCACCTGGACCCTGCACTCAGAAGGACTGCACCAGCTGCACACTTGGGCTTCACCACAAGAAGGACTTTGCCTGGCTTCAACTGGTTCAAGGAGGAACTCCCTGTTTGCTACAGGTGAAAAATTGCTAAACCAGAGTCCCCTGCACCAACTCCTGAAGAAAGCGACCAGCTGACCACTGTCCAGTGGCCAAAAAGGAGTTTGCGCCAGGTGCATTCTGGGAGTTGAAGTCCGCACCCCCCAAGGACCATCACAGAACTTCTGGACCCTTGGGGTGAGCTGTGGACCCCAAAAGAACCTTAAAAGAACATCTGGGTGAAGCTCCAGAAGTTTGGAAAAGATTTGAGAATTTTGGGAAAAAAGCTCCAGAGAGGGACCGACCCGCCGCGGAAATTCTAGCCGGCTTGCCTCAACCGCGACCCGGCCTGACTTCGTGGTTCGTCCCGGTAAAGAAAAACATCCAAAAAAGAGACTAAGTCCGAACGTAAAAAGTTGACCGGGACCTCCCAGCCATCGTATCCGAGAAGGGCTCCATGGACGTCGGATCAAGATCCAGGTTTACCCCGGTCGAAGGATTTTCATCTCGAAAAAACGACTAAGTCCGAAGGTAAAAGTCTCCACCGAGGAAACCCACATCGCGTATCCGGACAAGGGCTCCAGGAGGTCGGATTCAACTGGCAGGTTCGTCCCGGTGAAGAAAAAACTTCAAAATAAAGACTAAGTCAGAAGGTAACTTTTCAACCGAGGCCTCCCGCGACTTGTAGCCGAGCAGGGCTCCATCGCGGTCGGCCTGAAACTTTGACTTTGTCCCGGTCCTGGTGCAACCAGATGACCCGATTGGCGCTTTTTGTTTCTAAGCGCTAGAAAAATAATAATACTTTAAAAATTCATATCTCCGGTTCCCCTGAACCGATTTTAATCGTTTTTGTGTCATTTTAAAGATAAAAATATAAACTATTTTTATAAATTGGTTTTGGATTTTTAAACTGTTTCCTGTGTTTTATTTAATTACTGTTTTGTGATATTTGAATGCTTTACACTTTGTCTCCTAAATTAAGCCTTGACGCTCGTTGCCAAGCTACCAAGGGTTGAGCTGGGATTAATTTACTGAGACCTAACTGTACCTATGTGGAGGTTAGTGGCTTGTTGCTAGGTGTAGGTACCTACCTGCCATACCAATAACCCATTTTCCAACATAATTGGAAGCAGCGACGGGATCCTGTACTTGTGTTCAATATCACGTTACAGTTTTAGGTAAAACAAATTAAAAATCCTTTAAATTGTCCTAGTGCAAAAATTGTTTTTAATTTTTAATTTGGATTAATTTCAATTATTGAATTTTTGTAATTTTTCTAAATTCTTGTTTCCAATTTTTGCAAAAAGTTTTTGTTGACACAAAACCAGGGAACCATGGAGCTTGATCTGGCTAGCCTACCCACACTGACAGTAGTCCAGCTTAGGGGGTTGTGTATTGAAAGAGGGTTGCCTGCAACCACTGATCTCAGGAAGCAAATCCTGATCACATCCCTGACAGCATGGGCTGAGGCCCAAGAGGTAGAGTCAGAAGAAGCTCCAGAGGAGGGAGAAAGAAGGGAGGATGCAAGCTCTAACCACTCAGGGGAGGGAAGGCATCTGAGCCCAAGTGAGGATGAGGAAGAACGGTCCTCAGTAAATACAGTCACTAGGGGCAGATCCAAAGCTAGTGGTGGGAAAGGGGTCCTTTCAGGAGGAGAGAACCCATTCATCAGAGAAAGAGAGCTGGAGGCCCAGCTAGCATACATAGCTTTGGAAGCAGAGAAGCTGGCCCTAGAAAAGAAAAAGTGGGCATACAAAGAGAAAAGAGATGGAAGCAGCGATAAAGAAGCTGAGGTGTCCATGGGTGGGGGAGTTTGCCCCAGATTACCCAAGGGGGTAGTTCCTGCTTATGTAGAGGGGGATGACATAGATAAGTGGCTGGGGGCCTTTGAGAGGGCACTCCAAATGAGAAGGGTTAGGCCTCAATACTGGGGTTCCCTTTTGTGGGAGTTGGTCCCCAACTCAGGGAGGGATAGGCTTCTGACCTTAAGGGGGGAGGAGGCAGATTCATACCCTAGTATAAAGAGGTGCTTAGCCAAGAAGTTTGGTCTGACCCCAGAGCAATATAGAATGAAGTTCAGGGACACCCAGAAGGTCAGTACCCAGTCTTGGGTTGACTTTGTGGACATTTCACTAAAGGCACTAGAGGGCTGGATTATTGGTAACAAAGTAGATACTTATGAGGGGTTATACAATCTGATCATGAGAGAGCACATCTTGACCAATTGTACCCAAGAAAGGTTACGCCAGCATCTAGTGGACTCTAAGCAGACCAACCCTAGAGAGCTAGGGGAGGCAGCTGATGAGTGGTTGAGAACCAGGGTGGTTGTCAAGTCCCAGGGGGGAGACTCCAAGAAGGGTGGGACAGGTCCCCAAAAACCTAAGGAGGGAGGTGGTAAGCCCACCACAGAGACTCCCTCTGTACCCCAGAACCCTAAGAAGGAGGAGAGTAAATCCCACTCTGACCAGCAGAGATAGTTAGACCCAGGGTTAAAAAAGCTCTTGGACAGTAGGGCTTGCTTTGACTGTCAGCAGACAGGTCACTTCAGAGGAGATGCAGCCTGTCCAAAGAAGGTGGTTAGCACTGGGCTGTCCAGTGTAGCCATGGAGGAGGATTCCTCAGATGATGAAGTCCTCTTAGCATTGAGCTGGGAGACAGGACCAGATGGTAAGCTGGTGATCCCTGAGGGTGGGAGTAGGCACTTCCACCACATTCAAGTGAATGGGATCCCTACCACTGGCCTGAGAGACACCTGTGCCAGTCACACTGTAGTGAGTGACCGGTTAGTGACCCCAGACATGTATGTCCCAGGAAAGACAAAGAAAGTCAGGATAGCCACAGGGGAGGTCACCTCCAAACCTGTAGCCATAGTGCCCCTAGAGAGGGAGGGTATCCTTGACTGGATTAGGGTGGTAGTCAGTGCTGACCTTCCCCTAGATTGTATCCTGGGCAATGACCTCTCAGAGGTGAGTCTGGTCACAGATGGGGTGGTCGCCCAGGGCGCCCCCCCAACCCAAAGTCCTGGGGAGTCAGTCCCTGCAGTTAGGAGACAGGGGTCCCCAAGAAAAGGAAAGAAGAAAAGGAAGGGTAGGCCACTCTTAAAGAGAGTTCCAGGGAGCCAAGGGCCTTCTGCCCCAGTAAGGGGGGAGCCCAGAGTTGGCACTGGTGAGGCCTCACCTGACCCCAAGGAAGTCCTGAGTAGTCAGGCAGCTGTCCAGATGCAAGGTGTTGCCCCTGCACTGACAGAAGGGAGAGTGGAAGGAGGGTGTCTGCCACAGGAGGTGGTAGCCCCCCACTCTAGACAGCAAGAGGGGTGCCAGGACCCCAAAGATGCCCCTAAAGCAGCTCAGCCACCTGTCAGTGGAGAGCTTAGGGTGTGGTTCTGGGTACTGACAGCTGTCAGTAGCCTCTGCTGGGTGCTAGCCTTCCTGGCAGCAATGTACTTAACCTGGGAGGCAGACCCCAGGGCCAATAGCAAAGTAGGCCCCCTGACCCTATTGGTCATGGTGGGGTTGCTCAAGTGTTGGGTGACCTCTTTGGGTAAGCTAGGTGTTGCCCTAGCAAAGTTTGGAGTAGGGAAGGTGGGCACCTCACTACCCAAGTTGGCAGAGAGAGAGGAGGAAGACCCCCCTAGAGGGAAGTTTCAGTTTCAGTTGGGTCCTTTTACTGTTGGGATGGCTTCACTACCCAGAGGGAGTGACCCTGACAGGAGGATATAAGGCAGAGTAGGCCCTGCAAAGGGACAGCCAGTTTTCTTCACTGTCTTCCTCGCCTAACAAGCCAGGAAGACTCTCCCAGGGTTGGGCTGAGTCTCCTGGGCGTGTGGGCTGGGGGGGGGGGGGGGTTGTGTGAGAAAACAGGGCTGATTGCAGAGGCCCCATAACTTTTTGCCCCCATTTTCCACTTTTTGCTGGTGTTTTCCTGACTCTGATGGTGCCCTGGGTACTGCTAACCAGTCCCAGGGCCTGTGCTCTGTGTAAAATGGATATGCAAATTAGGCTAATTATAATTGGCTAAGTTAACCTACCTATAAGTCCCTAGTATATGGTAGGGCATGTAGGTTTAGGGACCACATCATAGGTGGTGCACACCTAGGTGCACTGCTGAGGTGCCCAGTGTCATTTTAAAGGCAGGCCTGCCTTGCTGGCTGCTTTTAAATTAAAATTATATGCAAATTCGACTTTGGAATTAAAGGTACTTCCAAAGTCTTAAACTACCTTATTTTTACATATAAGTCACCCCTATGGTGTGCCCTATGTGCCCCTAGGGCTGGGTGCCATGTAACTATAAGCAGGGACTTTATAAAAATAGATTTATAAGCCCTGGTGAGGTAAAAACAGCCAAATTCGTGTTTCCCTCATTGAAGTAAATGGCCTTCATAGGCTAGAATGGGCAGACTTTATTTTAAATTTTAAAGTCTCCTTAAATGTTGCATACCAAGAATTTGGTATCAAATTAATTGTTGTAATAAATCCTACAACTTCCAGTTGTTGGATTTAATATAACTTGTTCAGGTAAAAAGTTTAGACTTTACCTAAAAAGTTGCCAATTTCAGCTCTGCATTGTTTTTGCTGCTGTGCTCTGATTGGCCAGCCTGCAGCAGCTTCTGCCAGGCTGCCTTGATGAGGTGTGAAGTGGCCAGGCTTCACACAAAGGAATGTGCTTGGGGGAGAGAATCTCCCCTCAGCAGATGGTGAGGCAGGAAGGGGGAGGGCGGCCAAACTGGTCTTCAAAGGCAGAGAAGGACATTTGAAGCACCCAGCAACACCCCCACATCCTGCAACCCCAGACAATTAGGTGCCCCCTTGATTAGATTAGGAGAGGGCAGGAGAGGGGTGTGTTTATGATTTTTAGCCACACCAGTGGGTGGGCTCAGCCAGATGTAACCTCCAAAAATCAGATTCATCCATGTTGGATTTTTAGAGACTGTTGCCTTCTGGGATGGATTTTTGCCACACTTCCCAGGAAGTGGTCATCACAGGGGGACGACCCTGTCCCTGATTGGAGAACCAGGGCCCCCCTGCTTTTCACCCAGGAGCAAGGATAAAACTGGCAGACCTGCACCCACGCCTCAGATCCCCTCCAGAATTCAACAAGAAAGGAACTAAAGAAGAAGAAGGACTGCCCTGCTGGACCTCTGGCCTGCACCTGGACCCTGCACTCAGAAGGACTGCACCAGCTGCACACTTGGGCTTCACCACAAGAAGGACTTTGCCTGGCTTCAACTGGTTCAAGGAGGGACTCCCTGTTTGCTACAGGTGAAAAATTGCTAAACCAGAGTCCCCTGCACCAACTCCTGAAGAAAGCGACCAGCTGACCACTGTCCAGTGGCCAAAAAGGAGTTTGCGCCAGGTGCATTCTGGGAGTTGAAGTCCGCACCCCCCAAGGACCATCACAGAACTTCTGGACCCTTGGGGTGAGCTGTGGACCCCAAAAGAACCTTAAAAGAACATCTGGGTGAAGCTCCAGAAGTTTGGAAAAGATTTGAGAATTTTGGGAAAAAAGCTCCAGAGAGGGACCGACCCGCCGCGGAAATTCTAGCCGGCTTGCCTCAACCCGGCCTGACTTCGTGGTTCGTCCCGGTAAAGAAAAACATCCAAAAAAGAGACTAAGTCCGAACGTAAAAAGTTGACCGGGACCTCCCAGCCATCGTATCCGAGAAGGGCTCCATGGACGTCGGATCAAGATCCAGGTTTACCCCGGTCGAAGGATTTTCATCTCGAAAAAACGACTAAGTCCGAAGGTAAAAGTCTCCACCGAGGAAACCCACATCGCGTATCCGGACAAGGGCTCCAGGAGGTCGGATTCAACTGGCAGGTTCGTCCCGGTGAAGAAAAAACTTCAAAATAAAGACTAAGTCAGAAGGTAACTTTTCAACCGAGGCCTCCCGCGACTTGTAGCCGAGCAGGGCTCCATCGCGGTCGGCCTGAAACTTTGACTTTGTCCCGGTCCTGGTGCAACCAGATGACCCGATTGACGCTTTTTGTTTCTAAGCGCTAGAAAAATAATAATACTTTAAAAATTCATATCTCCGGTTCCCCTGAACCGATTTTAATAGTTTTTGTGTCATTTTAAAGATAAAAATATAAACTATTTTTATAAATTGGTTTTGGATTTTTAAACTGTTTCCTGTGTTTTATTTAATTACTGTTTTGTGATATTTGAATGCTTTACACTTTGTCTCCTAAATTAAGCCTTGACGCTCGTTGCCAAGCTACCAAGGGTTGAGCTGGGATTAATTTACTGAGACCTAACTGTACCTATGTGGAGGTTAGTGGCTTGTTGCTAGGTGTAGGTACCTACCTGCCATACCAATAACCCATTTTCCAACATAATTGGAAGCAGCGACGGGATCCTGTACTTGTGTTCAATATCACGTTACAGTTTTAGGTAAAACAAATTAAAAATCCTTTAAATTGTCCTAGTGCAAAAATTGTTTTTAATTTTTAATTTGGATTAATTTCAATTATTGAATTTTTGTAATTTTTCTAAATTCTTGTTTCCAATTTTTGCAAAAAGTTTTTGTTGACACAAAACCAGGGAACCATGGAGCTTGATCTGGCTAGCCTACCCACACTGACAGTAGTCCAGCTTAGGGGGTTGTGTATTGAAAGAGGGTTGCCTGCAACCACTGATCTCAGGAAGCAAATCCTGATCACATCCCTGACAGCATGGGCTGAGGCCCAAGAGGTAGAGTCAGAAGAAGCTCCAGAGGAGGGAGAAAGAAGGGAGGATGCAAGCTCTAACCACTCAGGGGAGGGAAGGCATCTGAGCCCAAGTGAGGATGAGGAAGAACGGTCCTCAGTAAATACAGTCACTAGGGGCAGATCCAAAGCTAGTGGTGGGAAAGGGGTCCTTTCAGGAGGAGAGAACCCATTCATCAGAGAAAGAGAGCTGGAGGCCCAGCTAGCATACATAGCTTTGGAAGCAGAGAAGCTGGCCCTAGAAAAGAAAAAGTGGGCATACAAAGAGAAAAGAGATGGAAGCAGCGATAAAGAAGCTGAGGTGTCCATGGGTGGGGGAGTTTGCCCCAGATTACCCAAGGGGGTAGTTCCTGCTTATGTAGAGGGGGATGACATAGATAAGTGGCTGGGGGCCTTTGAGAGGGCACTCCAAATGAGAAGGGTTAGGCCTCAATACTGGGGTTCCCTTTTGTGGGAGTTGGTCCCCAACTCAGGGAGGGATAGGCTTCTGACCTTAAGGGGGGAGGAGGCAGATTCATACCCTAGTATAAAGAGGTGCTTAGCCAAGAAGTTTGGTCTGACCCCAGAGCAATATAGAATGAAGTTCAGGGACACCCAGAAGGTCAGTACCCAGTCTTGGGTTGACTTTGTGGACATTTCACTAAAGGCACTAGAGGGCTGGATTATTGGTAACAAAGTAGATACTTATGAGGGGTTATACAATCTGATCATGAGAGAGCACATCTTGACCAATTGTACCCAAGAAAGGTTACGCCAGCATCTAGTGGACTCTAAGCAGACCAACCCTAGAGAGCTAGGGGAGGCAGCTGATGAGTGGTTGAGAACCAGGGTGGTTGTCAAGTCCCAGGGGGGAGACTCCAAGAAGGGTGGGACAGGTCCCCAAAAACCTACGGAGGGAGGTGGTAAGCCCACCACAGAGACTCCCTCTGTACCCCAGAACCCTAAGAAGGAGGAGAGTAAATCCCACTCTGACCAGCAGAGATAGTTAGACCCAGGGTTAAAAAAGCTCTTGGACAGTAGGGCTTGCTTTGACTGTCAGCAGACAGGTCACTTCAGAGGAGATGCAGCCTGTCCAAAAAAGGTGGTTAGCACTGGGCTGTCCAGTGTAGCCATGGAGGAGGATTCCTCAGATGATGAAGTCCTCTTAGCATTGAGCTGGGAGACAGGACCAGATGGTAAGCTGGTGATCCCTGAGGGTGGGAGTAGGCACTTCCACCACATTCAAGTGAATGGGATCCCTACCACTGGCCTGAGAGACACCTGTGCCAGTCACACTGTAGTGAGTGACCGGTTAGTGACCCCAGACATGTATGTCCCAGGAAAGACAAAGAAAGTCAGGATAGCCACAGGGGAGGTCACCTCCAAACCTGTAGCCATAGTGCCCCTAGAGAGGGAGGGTATCCTTGACTGGATTAGGGTGGTAGTCAGTGCTGACCTTCCCCTAGATTGTATCCTGGGCAATGACCTCTCAGAGGTGAGTCTGGTCACAGATGGGGTGGTCGCCCAGGGCGCCCCCCCAACCCAAAGTCCTGGGGAGTCAGTCCCTGCAGTTAGGAGACAGGGGTCCCCAAGAAAAGGAAAGAAGAAAAGGAAGGGTAGGCCACTCTTAAAGAGAGTTCCAGGGAGCCAAGGGCCTTCTGCCCCAGTAAGGGGGGAGCCCAGAGTTGGCACTGGTGAGGCCTCACCTGACCCCAAGGAAGTCCTGAGTAGTCAGGCAGCTGTCCAGATGCAAGGTGTTGCCCCTGCACTGACAGAAGGGAGAGTGGAAGGAGGGTGTCTGCCACAGGAGGTGGTAGCCCCCCACTCTAGACAGCAAGAGGGGTGCCAGGACCCCAAAGATGCTCCTAAAGCAGCTCAGCCACCTGTCAGTGGAGAGCTTAGGGTGTGGTTCTGGGTACTGACAGCTGTCAGTAGCCTCTGCTGGGTGCTAGCCTTCCTGGCAGCAATGTACTTAACCTGGGAGGCAGACCCCAGGGCCAATAGCAAAGTAGGCCCCCTGACCCTATTGGTCATGGTGGGGTTGCTCAAGTGTTGGGTGACCTCTTTGGGTAAGCTAGGTGTTGCCCTAGCAAAGTTTGGAGTAGGGAAGGTGGGCACCTCACTACCCAAGTTGGCAGAGAGAGAGGAGGAAGACCCCCCTAGAGGGAAGTTTCAGTTTCAGTTGGGTCCTTTTACTGTTGGGATGGCTTCACTACCCAGAGGGAGTGACCCTGACAGGAGGATATAAGGCAGAGTAGGCCCTGCAAAGGGACAGCCAGTTTTCTTCACTGTCTTCCTCGCCTAACAAGCCAGGAAGACTCTCCCAGGGTTGGGCTGAGTCTCCTGGGCGTGTGGGCTGGGGGGGGGGGGGGCTTGTGTGAGAAAACAGGGCTGATTGCAGAGGCCCCATAACTTTTTGCCCCCATTTTCCACTTTTTGCTGGTGTTTTCCTGACTCTGATGGTGCCCTGGGTACTGCTAACCAGTCCCAGGGCCTGTGCTCTGTGTAAAATGGATATGCAAATTAGGCTAATTATAATTGGCTAAGTTAACCTACCTATAAGTCCCTAGTATATGGTAGGGCATGTAGGTTTAGGGACCACATCATAGGTGGTGCACACCTAGGTGCACTGCTGAGGTGCCCAGTGTCATTTTAAAGGCAGGCCTGCCTTGCTGGCTGCTTTTAAATTAAAATTATATGCAAATTCGACTTTGGAATTAAAGGTACTTCCAAAGTCTTAAACTACCTTATTTTTACATATAAGTCACCCCTATGGTGTGCCCTATGTGCCCCTAGGGCTGGGTGCCATGTAACTATAAGCAGGGACTTTATAAAAATAGATTTATAAGCCCTGGTGAGGTAAAAACAGCCAAATTTGTGTTTCCCTCATTGAAGTAAATGGCCTTCATAGGCTAGAATGGGCAGACTTTATTTTAAATTTTAAAGTCTCCTTAAATGTTGCATACCAAGAATTTGGTATCAAATTAATTGTTGTAATAAATCCTACAACTTCCAGTTGTTGGATTTAATATAACTTGTTCAGGTAAAAAGTTTAGACTTTACCTAAAAAGTTGCCAATTTCAGCTCTGCATTGTTTTTGCTGCTGTGCTCTGATTGGCCAGCCTGCAGCAGCTTCTGCCAGGCTGCCTTGATGAGGTGTGAAGTGGCCAGGCTTCACACAAAGGAATGTGCTTGGGGGAGAGAATCTCCCCTCAGCAGATGGTGAGGCAGGAAGGGGGAGGGCGGCCAAACTGGTCTTCAAAGGCAGAGAAGGACATTTGAAGCACCCAGCAACACCCCCACATCCTGCAACCCCAGACAATTAGGTGCCCCCTTGATTAGATTAGGAGAGGGCAGGAGAGGGGTGTGTTTATGATTTTTAGCCACACCAGTGGGTGGGCTCAGCCAGATGTAACCTCCAAAAATCAGATTCATCCATGTTGGATTTTTAGAGACTGTTGCCTTCTGGGATGGATTTTTGCCACACTTCCCAGGAAGTGGTCATCACAGGGGGACGACCCTGTCCCTGATTGGAGAACCAGGGCCCCCCTGCTTTTCACCCAGGAGCAAGGATAAAACTGGCAGACCTGCACCCACGCCTCAGATCCCCTCCAGAATTCAACAAGAAAGGAACTAAAGAAGAAGAAGGACTGCCCTGCTGGACCCCTGGCCTGCACCTGGACCCTGCACTCAGAAGGACTGCACCAGCTGCACACTTGGGCTTCACCACAAGAAGGACTTTGCCTGGCTTCAACTGGTTCAAGGAGGGACTCCCTGTTTGCTACAGGTGAAAAATTGCTAAACCAGAGTCCCCTGCACCAACTCCTGAAGAAAGCGACCAGCTGACCACTGTCCAGTGGCCAAAAAGGAGTTTGCGCCAGGTGCATTCTGGGAGTTGAAGTCCGCACCCCCCAAGGACCATCACAGAACTTCTGGACCCTTGGGGTGAGCTGTGGATCCCAAAAGAACCTTAAAAGAACATCTGGGTGAAGCCCCAGAAGTTTGGAAAAGATTTGAGAATTTTGGGAAAAAAGCTCCAGAGAGGGACCGACCCGCCGCGGAAATTCTAGCCGGCTTGCCTCAACCGCGACCCGGCCTGACTTCGTGGTTCGTCCCGGTAAAGAAAAACATCCAAAAAAGAGACTACGTCCGAACGTAAAAAGTTGACCGGGACCTCCCAGCCATCGTATCCGAGAAGGGCTCCATGGACGTCGGATCAAGATCCAGGTTTACCCCGGTCGAAGGATTTTCATCTCGAAAAAACGACTAAGTCCGAAGGTAAAAGTCTCCACCGAGGAAACCCACATCGCGTATCCGGACAAGGGCTCCAGGAGGTCGGATTCAACTGGCAGGTTCGTCCCGGTGAAGAAAAAACTTCAAAATAAAGACTAAGTCAGAAGGTAACTTTTCAACCGAGGCCTCCCGCGACTTGTAGCCGAGCAGGGCTCCATCGCGGTCGGCCTGAAACTTTGACTTTGTCCCGGTCCTGGTGCAACCAGATGACCCGATTGGCGCTTTTTGTTTCTAAGCGCTAGAAAAATAATAATACTTTAAAAATTCATATCTCCGGTTCCCCTGAACCGATTTTAATCGTTTTTGTGTCATTTTAAAGATAAAAATATAAACTATTTTTATAAATTGGTTTTGGATTTTTAAACTGTTTCCTGTGTTTTATTTAATTACTGTTTTGTGATATTTGAATGCTTTACACTTTGTCTCCTAAATTAAGCCTTGACGCTCGTTGCCAAGCTACCAAGGGTTGAGCTGGGATTAATTTACTGAGACCTAACTGTACCTATGTGGAGGTTAGTGGCTTGTTGCTAGGTGTAGGTACCTACCTGCCCTACCAATAACCCATTTTCCAACAGACGTAAATCTGGGGCAGCACCAAAACCTTACGTCACCACAGGGGTGGTGTAACGAGGAGAAATATTTTTATTTCTGCTCGTTTTTTCCTCTTTCCATGTGTGCTGCATTCTGCAACTCTCTTTATCATTCATCCATCTATTCCTTCACTCATCCATCCTTACATTCACATTTTCACTCATCCGCCCACCTATTTTTTAAATCATTCATCATTTCACACATCCATTCATCATCCTGTCTTTCAGTCATTTACCCACCCTTTCACTCAGCCATCTATTCGTTCACTTATTCATCATCTATCTTTTCACTCATTCATCTATCTTTTCACTCACTCATCTATCCATCTTTTCGCTCACGCATTCATCCATCTTTTCTTCATTTCACTCATCCATCTGTTCATCCATCCTTCCATCCACCCACCCTTTCAGTAATCCATCCATCCACCCTTGTACTCACACATCCATCCTTACATCCATCTTTTCACTCACATACTCACCAACCTTATGAGCCTTTATCTGCTGCGTTGCAGACAAAAGAGATCCATCAAGAACCCTTCCCCCGCAGTAGCTGCTGATTGCCACTATCGCTGTCATTAATTCCATTCATATGGACTGCATGTAAATATATCTTCTGTGGATGCTCTAAACATCTGCCATAGATCTAGCAATTCTGTGCCACATTGGACATTCCTGGCTTAAGTAAGAGAGGGGACTGGTCAGCATTTTAGTCTATCAAGAGGATATGGAATGCCCACTAATCGAATGCAAAGCAAAAAAAACAAAGTATCCAGCAGGGATAGATCTATGTTAATTATCTAAGCAAAAACCTTAATTTTTTACTGAAAAATAATTTCTTTATTCCAGATAAATAGGTTAAATCCTAAAGTCCAAATACATAACCATAACACATGTATAAAAAGTAAAACTAACAAAAAAAGTAAAACTAACAAAAAGCACTGTGATACATAAAAAGAAATGCTGCTAAACCATCTAGTGGCAAGCAGTCGTGGTTCCAGGTGGTGACTGTTGTGGGGAGGGAATATCCTATATAGTGAAGACAATTATTCACTGAGATGAAAGTTCAATCCATTCCCCGAATTATTCAGTCCAATTCAAGATTCCAACAGTCACTCCTTCGTATGATATAGTCAACGCGTTTCGGCCTTATCAAGTACGGCCTCCTCAGGACAAAAGCAACAGTGCCTAAACAATTATAATACACCAAAATTACCACACACAATAAACCAACATATAAACAGCCATTTACACCAGGAGTAGGTAAAGCCCGCTCCTGTTCACCAACACCTTAATAGTGCTCAGTAATTCCTATAATTAATATAGTGAAAACATTATTATATGTACAAATATATACAACACTATATAGCAGAACCCTAAAGCAGGACCATTTTTTTAGAAATTACAATAAACTAGAATAAACTACACAATGAAAACCAACTTAAATACTTAGTCAAATATCAGAAAAAGACCACTCTCAAATGTCCCCCAAAAAATAGTCTAAGCGATAGACATACGATAACCATATATACGATAAAGAAATCACAAGATCGTACGTAACTCAAAAGACTGACCTTGGGTAGAAAAACGGAGTTGTAGCAAAACGGGGTTGTAACTGAATCAATGCTGTGTGAATTAAAAATAAAGGTAATAACTTAGGAGCTGGCATCTAAAACAACGCTCCTCTGCGACACGTGCATAAAAAGCGCGAAGCGCTTACCTTTGTGGCCCGAATTTGAAATAGCCAGCTTAGTCGAGGTTCGAATAACATGAAGGGAGACGCTGAACTAGCGTCTATGTAACTGAAGTGCTATCAAGGCCATATTTAAAGTTACGTAGGCTCATGGATTGAAACTGACAAAGGACTAACGAAAACGCGTCCTTACTACGAAATATGAGGGCCATTTTTTAATATGTAGTACTACAAATATGGTGGCCATTTTGTAATATGCAACATAACATCTAATTGCAATAGAAACATACAGCAGATAAGCCAAACCTTACACTACACACTTGTAACATGTGCCACAACATCTAATCGCAATAACAGCATCTACTAGATAAACTGATCTTTACACAATTAACAAGTATTGAAATGTTGTTAATTATAAGTATAATAGAAACATTTAAGACTGCACAACATTTAAGCGTTTGTAAGGTGCCCAACATAGAATATGGGGCTTTTAACATGGTTGATGTTAAGGACAGACATTTAGATCTGTAACAGCTGAAGAAGTGTCATCTTGCAAAGAATTATAAGTAGGCTATTATGTATTAAGGCTCATGATGTGCAATAAGAATATCAGTGTAACTAGAGACTGTAGCGTAACTGCTTGTAACACAGTTACACTTTAATTAATGCCCACATTTCTGACAGATCATTTAGGCCATATCTGGCCGTGCCAAATCTGTCTATTAGGCGAGCTTCCATTTTATCCAAAATGGATGCTCGTACAGTGTCTGTTTTTATTTTATCGACTACATATAGAATAGACCATTTAATGTCCTCGGGACGATGATCCTGCTCAATTTAGTGGTCAACTAAAGGGGCACCTCGAACTCTGCATCTGATCCGGGACATATGTTGTAATATCCGTGTTTTGGCCGGTTGTGTTGTCTGGCCAATATAAGTTAGTAGGCAAGGGCATGTAATACAGTAAATCACATAACGAGTGTTGCAATTTGAAAAACACTGTTGGTGGTGTACTTTTCCGTTCAGCTGTACCTGTGTAGTTTTTTATGTATACTGGCAAGCTAAGCAATTAGTACATGGAAAATGGCCCAAAATCGGAGGTAAAGATAACATAGGGCCAGATGTAGGAAACATTTTGCGAGTCGCAAACGGCAAAATCTGCCGTTTGCGACTCGCAAATGCGTGTTTCCTATGCAGAAATGCATTTTGCGAGTCGTTACCGACTCGCAAAATGCATTTCCGAATCGCAAATAGGAAGGGGTGTTCCCTTCCTATTTGCGAGTCGCAGTGGTATGCAACTCCATTTGCGACCGCGTACGCGGTCGCAAATGGAGTCGCAGTTACCATCCACTTCAAGTGGATGGTAACCCACTCGCAAATTGGAAGGGGTCCCCATGGGACCCCTTCCAGTTTGAGACTGGACCCCAAAACATTTTTTCAGGGCAGGGAGTGGTCCAAGGGACCACTCCCTGCCCTGAAAAAACTGAAACAAAAGGTTTCGGATTTTTTTGAAATGCAGCTCGTTTTCCCTTAGGGAAAACGGGCTACATTTAAAAAAAAAAAAAACTGCTTTATTTAAAAGCAGGTCGCTAACATGGAGGTCTGCTGACGTCAGCAGGCCTCCATGTTAGCGAGTGCCTATACTCGCAATGGGGCCGCAATTTGCGACCCACCTCATGAATATTCATGAGGTGGGTCATTGCGACCCCATTGCGAGTTGCAGTCGGTGTCTGAGACACTGTACTGCATAGCAATTTGCGACTTGCAAATTGCGAGTCGCAGGGACTCGCAATTTGCAAGTCGCAAATTGCTTTTTTGCTACATCTGGCCCATAGTTCTTAAGTCATCTTTCTTCTTATTGTTCAAAGTAAATGGAGCGTGTACTAAGGCATCATAGATGTTACAGCTTCTTTTAAAAGCAAAAAGCGGTTTGTCTATACCTAAAGAAAAAAGCAACTTCCAATTTTTTTCAATAATGGCTCTCACCCGATTTGCTTTCGGGTTATATGTGAGTATACATGTCAGGGGACAGAGCTTATTTTTTCTTTTTGGTACTAGCAAATGTTCCCGAGGGGTATACCAGGCTCGTTTACATGCACCTTTAACAATTTTTTGGGGATAGCCCCTATTCAACAATCTAGAAATAAGGGCTTCTGCATTTTTTAAATAATCATCTTTAGTAGTACAATTACGGCGAATTCGGAGGAATTGGCCGTAGGGTAAATTCTCCTTCAAAGTACGAGAATGATTACTTGAAAAGTGGAGTAATGTATTCCTATCAGTGGGCTTTTTGTATAGACTCATAGAAATGTGACCTTCGGAAGATTCAATCCACAGGTCCAAAAAATTAATACGTTTGGAGTCTGAAGCAATCGTGAAATTAAGATCAGGTGTTAAATGATTGATCCAGTCGTAGAACAAAAGCAAGGCGTCATGATTTCCTTCCCAAATCATACAGATGTCGTCAGTATATCTTAGCCATGTTATGATATGTTTCTGAAAGGGATTATTTAAGGCAAAAATCCATTTGTCTTCGAAAAATGACATCACAAGATTTGCAATTTCAGGGGCAAAGTTGCAACCCATCGCAACCCCCTTTATTTGCAAATACATTTCATTATCGAATGAAAATACATTATTTTTTAAACACAGAGAGGCGAGGGCCAGTATAAAGGACGAAGGCACCTTATGAGGGAGAGGTCTTTGATCTAAGTATATATCCATGATTTGTAAAGCCTCGTTTTGAGGGATATTGGTGTAAAGTGCTTCTATATCGAGAGTCACCAATAGTTGTGTTTTTTCATTGAAGGGCTTGCCTTCAAGAATATTAATCATATGCATCGAGTCCCGCACATATGCTTTCGTCTTGTAAACTAATGGTTTTAGAAAAAAGTCCACATATTGGGCCAAAGGTTCCAGTAAGGAACCACATGCGGTGATGATTGGTCTCCCCGGGGGATTAGAAGCGTCTTTATGTATCTTCGGAAGAATATAGAGGAGGGGAATGCGTGATTGTTTTTGATTAAGAAAATCATATTCTTTCTTACAAATCCACTCTTCTGTAAGTGCCTCATCAGTGATGGTAGTAATGATTGATGTTAATCTAGGTATGGGATCTTCTTTTATCAAGCGATAGTGGTCCTTGTTGTTAAGTTGACGACGTATTTCCATACTGTATTTGTCTTTATCTAATATCACAATACCGCCCCTTTTATCGGCGGGCTTAATGACAATATTCTCATTTCCTGACAAGGAGCGAATGGCACTATTTTCTTCTTTAGAGCAATTAGACTTAAACGATATTTTGGTGGTATTCAGTAGATCAATTTCCCGAAGGACCACATCTTCAAAAATTAGTACTTCATGTGGCATATGGATGGAATCAGGGCAAAAAGTAGATTTTAAATGTAAGCCACTCAAATTGGCTTCATTAGGATGCATAAAGTCTTTGTTATCTTGAAAAAAAGCCCGTAACCAAACCTTACGTAAGAATTTTAATACCTCAGTTTTAGTGTCAACTGGATCCTGAAGTTTGGTCGGGACAAAGGATAAACCTTTATTTAATACCTCTTGTTCTATATCTGAAAGAGCATAGGTGGACAAATTATAAACTGGAATGATATCTGGACCCTCACCCATTACCTTCTGTATAGTCTTTTCCTGGTCTGAAATTCTCCTTGAGGGATATAAGGGTCTCTGTTCTGATCTTGGTATTGAAATCTGACCTGGGTACCTCCCCCTCTGCCTCTGCGTCCACCTCTGTCGAAAAAAGGTTGAGTGGTAGGATGAGAGGGACCGGAAAAGGACTCGGGTAAATGCTCTGTATCTGAATCCGAAGATGTTTCCGAGAACGTAATGAATCTTCTCCGGGAACGAGATTGGAACTGTAAATTCAAGTGGCTGGGGTTGCAAGCATATGTGGTGGGTAAAGGCTACAAACTATGGACCATTATAAACAAATGATACACTTCTCAAAAAAAAATTCTACATTTGCATGAACGTTGTAATAGTCCTAAGCATTGCAGATATTTAGAACGTTTTTCACAATTCAAATCAATCAATCACGAAGATTTGTAGATTGTAAAGCGCAAGCTTGTCACCCGAGGGGTCTCCA
Organism: Pleurodeles waltl; assembly: GCF_031143425.1. NCBI lineage: Eukaryota > Metazoa > Chordata > Amphibia > Caudata > Salamandridae > Pleurodeles > Pleurodeles waltl. The sequence goes on along the minus strand of NC_090443.1, from coordinate 404,008,491 downwards.
GGTGCTGGGAGGAGTCTGTGAGCCTTGGCCAGCTGGTGATGGAGGTCAAAAAGCCATGTCTTGAGCTGCCTTCTGAAGTCTTCCAGAGAATGGGAGGTGCACAGGTGGAGAAGGAGGTCTTTCCAGGACTTGGCAGCGAGGTGGGAGAAGGAGCAGGCACCGAGGCATTCCCAATGGATCCAGGGGACATAGACCAGGGTGAGGTTGGCTAAGTGGAGCTCTCTGGTGGGTCGGTGGAAAGTGATGAGTTTGTTGATATAGGCAGGTCCAGTGTAATGGAGGGCCTTGTAGATGTGAGTGAGGAGCTTGAAGTGGCACCTTTGCTGGATGGGGAGCCAGTGGCGGGCCCTGCGGTGGGGATAAATGCTAGTTCTTCGGGGGAGGTCGAGGATGAGTCTCGATGCTGCATTCTGGATGGTCTGGAGGTGGTTCAGGAGGTGCTTCATGGTTCAGGTGTAGAGTGCGTTGTCGTAGTCGAGGCTGCTGGAGATGAGGACCTGGGTGACTGTCTTCCTGGTCGCAATGGGGATCCATCAGAAGATCTTGCCGAGCATGCAGAGGATGTGGAAGCTGGAACAGGAGACAGCCTTGATCTGTTGTTTCATGGTGAGTTGGGTGTCCAGGATAGTGCAGAGACTGTGTGTGTGGTTGGTAGAGGTAGAAGAGGGGCCTAGAGTGGTGGGCCACCATGTGTCATCCCAGGGGGAGGGCTTGATCCAGAAGATGAGGGTCTCTTTCTTATCTGAATTTATCTTAAGGCAGTTGGCCATCATCCAGGTGGCGATTTTGGTCATGGTGTTTTGGAAGTTATATTGTGTGGTGGAGGTGTCATCGGTGAGAGATAGGACTAGCTGGGTGGCATCCACATAAGAGATGATGTTCAAATCGTGGGTGCGTGCAATGTCAGCCAGTGGGGTCATGTAGATGTTGAAAAGGGTGGGACTGAGGGAGGAGCCGTGGGGAACACTGCAGATGACATCCTGCGGAGGTGCAGAGATGAAGGGGAGGAGGATCCTCTGCGTTCGGCCAGAGAGGAAGGAAGCAATCCAGTGGAGTGTATTGTCTTGGATGTCAATGCTGTGGAGTATGGTGATGAGGGTGTGGTGGGAGATGATGTTGAATGCTGCAGATAGGTCAAGGAGGGTAAAGGCCACTGTTCCTCTGAGGTCGAGGAGGTGTCTGATATCATCGGCTGCTGCAATCAGGGCAGTCTTGGTACTGTGATTAGGCCAAAAGACTGATTGGGAAGGGTTGAGTAAGCCGCTGACTTCGAGGAAGTCCAAGAGCTGGCGATTGATGGCTTTTTCTAGGTCTTTGGCAGGGAAAGGGATGAGTGAGATAGGTTGGTGGTTCTTGAGCTCGTTAGGGTCAGCTGAGGGTTTCTTCAAGAGGGACCTGACCTCGGCGTGCTGCCAGGCATCAGGGACAGAAGCTGTGGAGAGGAGTTTAGGATTTCTGTGAGGGAGGCTCTGATTACTTCTCTTCCTAGAAGGTAAATGCGGTGCAGGCATGGGTCAGTGGGGGATCTGGAGTGGATGGAGGTCATGATAGCGATGGTGTCTTCAGTGGAGAGCTGTTTCCATTTGGAGACCCGGTGGGGTGGGGAGGTGTGGGTTGGGGTGTGGAGGTGGTCAAGGTTGGAGGGCTAGGGGACAAAGCTGCTGTAGATGTCAGCGATCTTGTGGTGAAAGAATTCTGAGAGTGTGTTGCAGAGGACTTTGGAGGGGTGGATTGTGTTTTCTGTGATGGATGGACAGGAGAATTCTCTGATGATACTGAATAGTTCTTTTGCGTGGTTGGTGCTGACCTCGATGCATATGTTGAGAACTTCTTTCTTGGTCTCCCTGATTCTGTGGTGGTAACTGTTGAAGCTATGAAAGAGTCGAGGTTGGTGGGGGTCTTGTTGCTGTCCCAGTGTTGCTCTAATTTCTTGCAGTGGCGTTTGAGACTTAGGGGTCCCGGGTGAACACATGGCCTGCTTGGTGGGCTTCATTTTGGCGGTGCACTTCAGGGGAGCTATGGTGTCGGTGGCTAAGGATATCACAGGCAAAGAAGTAAGTTCCATCCTAGTTCTGGAATATATATCCACAAAGGTAGACCATTCACAAAATTTCTGGCTTATTTGCCTTTTAATAATCACATATTTGGAGGCTCTACATAGCATAAAGTCTGCAAGCGTGTTGAAAAATTGTAAAAAAATATCTTTTTACGTTTCTTAAAAAATAATTGACTTTCACTAGTCTTTTCTTCATCCACCCATTTGAATGAAAAATTTAAATAACAAATTACATTTCTTTGCCATTTCAGATATGAAAACCCTTTCTGGAAAGCATACATTTAAAAAACATTTTCAGAAAGAGCATAAGATGATGTAATGTAAACTTCGATTGTGAGTGCAAAGTATATGAATCAGGGAAAAGAGCCACACCAGCCAGCACAATTTCTTTATCATGATCCCACCTTTTTGCATGTCTTATGCATGTATCTCTTATTTAATCAGTAATCACTCTCTCTACTCTAGTTACCCTTGAAATTATTCAATTGAATACAATTTCTCATTCTTGTATTGATGTTCATTGTGCAGCCCACTGAAAGCTAGATGGGTGAAAAAGGCACTGTCAGAATGATATAAAACAAATCAATAAATAAATATATAAACAAACAAACAATACCTCCATGAGCTTACTCATGACATAGGCAAACCCAAGAGGATAAGTGTAGAAAACAGTAAGAGACCGACCTTGATCAGAACAATAAAGTTTGCAGAGCTGACAGTCTATGACGGTCCTCGGATCTTCCATTTAGCAATGGGATAAAGTGATTTTTGAAGTTAGTAGAAGGGGAGAAGTGAATGTTCCACAGAAAGGCAAGGAGATTGGCGAGAACGAAAAATATTACAGAACTACCAACGCTAAGACAAACATGGCTCCTAATTTACTGTTGGCCCCTTGTTTTAGAATATTCCTCTGCTCATCCGTTCAGAATACATCAATATATCTGTCTTCTGTCATGTAGTAGGACCTTACAGTGTAAGAAGATTATTATAAAGGTTGTGGTGGAGCTGAGGGGGGAAAAGGAACAGCATCAGTCTACAGGCAGTAGGCACAAAATTAACAAAACAGCAAAGATTTAAACATCTTCCTGAATATCGGAAAAGGTCTTGGAAGTTTTTAAGAATGAGAGGCTGTTCCAAAGCTTAGCTCCAGTCAAAGAAAAAGCACAGCCCCCAAGTCCTGTTCTTTTTGATAGCTGAGTCATGACCAAAACACCAGTGGCAGATCTTACATCACAGTGACGACAGTGGCATTTAAATGTATCTTTCAGACATGCAAGTCCAGAATTATCAATGGTCCAATGAACAAAGTAAAGTGCTTTGAACTGGTAGTGATTCACCATAGGATGCGAATGGAAAGTTTTAGATGAGAGGCTATAGGGGCATGGAATCTCATGTTAAGAACTAGCCTAGAAACTGAACATTGCATAAACTGTAAGCAATAGGTTAGGTGCTCAGGAAGACCGAGTTGAATGGCATTGTGATAGTCCACATGGGGTGTAATTAGAGAATGGACATTTAAGTAAAGTATTATGAAAATGTCCTAAACATATGCAGAAGAATGAAGCAGGTAGAGTACACCCAGGTGATCAGTTTGGGAAAAGATAGTTTCTCATGTAAAAGAATCCACAGATTGTTTTGCCAAAGTGGTTGGGTCAGGGAGGGGATCAGGTTTGTTTGGCTACCAGGAAGATGACTAGATCCCAGAATTTCAGCCAAAAAGAAGGATCTCAGATTTATAATTATTTAGATTGAATCAATGGTCGTTCCTCTACTCGGTGACAGCACTCAGGCAAGAGCAGAATTTGAGAATAGTCTCCTCTAGGCTATCTCATACTGATACAATGATCTGCGTGTCATCTGTGCATGACAGCAAGTCAAAGAGGGGACCAGGGATGCAAATATATATAAACATTGAACAGTGCGGATATCAAGGAGGAGCCGTGAAGGACTCCACAGGGCACAGGCCATGGTGTTAATAAGTATGGAGGCATATAAAGAAGGCCCCAAGCCATTCCATTTTTTCTTTGTAGATTCCTAATACAAAGAGCCTTTGCACCAGAATAGGGTGGGAGACAGTATCGAATTCTGCTCACAGGACTAAAAGAATGAGGGCAATGGAGTGTCCTTTGTCCAGCAGCATTCAAAGATCATTAATCAAGGCAAAGAGGGTGGGTTCTGTTCTGTGGAAGAATCCGAACCTGATGGTGAGGGGTCAAGCAAATTATTACTTTTTTGATATACAGATACCTACTGATTGATACATTTTTCTAAACTTTTGGATGGAAGGAGCAGAGAGGTAGCTCACTTGCTTGTCATAATAGAGGGCTCGGCCTTGATGTTTTTCCAAGTGGTATAATGTGGGTATGTCTCCAAACGACTGGACACATAATGGACCAGTGGTATAATGCAAAAGGACCGCCTCTCCTCCTGCAGAATGTGAAGAGCGGACCTTTAGTGTCCAATATCTGACAGATATACATTGGTCTTGGGCTGAACAGGGCTCCCCTGAAGGGTTGGGGGTTTTCCTACACTGCAGAAGCGGCATGGACTTGCATTACGCCCATGTAATATACTGGGAACAAAAAATGCTCTGCTGGTAAGGACCCACTTTCTTTAGGTGTATGTTTACATTCCCTCCTGAAGAGACAAGGCCTGGCTTGTCCTTTCTGGAAGGGACAAGCCAGGCCACATATTTGATATTGATTGTTCAGGGTATGGCCAAGTTCCATTTCTTCCTCCAGGATACTCTTGACTGACCTGCCAGAATTTTGGCAAAGAAAATTTGCATATGTGGAGTTGGAAAAATAAAATATTTATGTTTTTCTCTTTTATTATCATGACACTTAGGCCCATATTTATACTTTTTTAGCGCTGCATTTGCACCGTTTTTTTATGCAAAAATGGCGCAAATTTACAAAATACAGTTGTATTTTGCAAGTTTGTGCCACTTTTGTGTCAAAAAATGACACAAATGCTGCACTAAAAAAGTATAAATATGGGCCTTATTTTCTGTGCAGTGTTCACTTCCAACTACCATCTGGAGATAAAGAGTAATATTGGGTAAATCCCGCAGTAGCTGCCCCATTTATTCCAGGATCCTTCAGATGGTAATTTCCCGATAGAGGGTTAATGGAAATACTGACATAAATGGCAGACATTGTGTCTGGGCTTGTCTGCATTCCCATGCTCTATTTTAACAGCAAGGGACGGTGTTTTTGCTTATAGTGGATCCTAAACAGGCTCTGCCATCACAACATTGTTGTGTGGTGGAGACGTGGCCAGGTCCTCCTCTGTCAGTGAGGCAAAACACACTGTTGAATGACAGTTGTGGCTACAGGAATTAAATGAGCCCTAAGCAGGGACCTGCAGATAATTGCGGGAAAGAAAACATAAATGTCAGAGGATACCCACAAAGACCCACTGCATAGTTGTTCACCTTATTTACATGCAGGGTCGAAGCTTAGTCAGTAAGATTGGGTGGGGTGAGCTTTAGATTTTCCGACGATCAGACTGGCATATAATGTAAAAATACATTACAGGCAAGCAGGGTGCATTGGAGGGGCCTAAGGGGCAGTGGAAAGGGAGAGGAACCCGGATTGGTAAGGGTACTAAGGCCCTGATTTATACTTCTTTTGCACTGCATGAGCGTCATTTTGTGACGCAAAAGCGGCGCAAACTTACAAAATACAGCTGTATTTTGTAAGTTTGCGCTGCATATTTTGTAAGTTTGCGCCGCTTTTGCATCAAAAAATGACGCTCATGCGGCGCAAAAAAAGGTATAAATCAGGGCCTAAGAGAGAAAACACAATATTATGTAAAATAACCAACATTTTTGACAACTTTAAAAACCGATAATGAGAGAGTGTATGCCCGTTTTTATCTGAATGAAAGTAAAAATTCCTGGTGATGTCCGGCAGACATCTCCCCATACCCCACTGAAAGCAACTGTACCCGACTATTTATCAGTAAAATTCATTTTCTGAAGCTACGCCCCTGTTTACATGGCACGTACCTGACAACAATCTACATGCCTCCATTGGGAACAGCTCCAACTATGGTTCTTGGTGACACAAATCTGAAAAATCTACAAGCAGAGTCCAATTCTAAAGGCAGAGCTGGCTTTGAGATTCGTCTGTCAGTAATGATTCTTAGTTCTGTAATTTTTAGGAACGTAAACATGGCTTACGCAGTGGGAAAGCGTTGTGAATATTAACCTACTTTTGAATGTGTTATTAATATGTTGCAGTCTATTGAAAGTACATTCTTCCACAGAATACCACAATGGAAAAGCCTCAAAAAAATAACAGCAAAAAAGAAAAATGTACTCAGACCCTGAAGACATTTAAATGCACATCTAAAGAAGCTGGTTCTAATAAAATATAAAGATTTATATGAAGTAGGACAGCCACTGACAAAATATAAATATCAATTGAAAATATCTCAGCATCTCAGCAAATGTAAACATTCTTCAAACGAAACTCAGCGCTAGAGAAAATCTAAACATTATTATAAATTAACTCATACCTGAGGAAATGTCAGTATTTTTACTCAAACATGTAGCAGATGAATACATGGAAGTGTCAATAAAAAGTAACTCGGCCCCCTGGAAAAATGTCAACACTGTTAAAAAGTAACACAATTCTGAAGGAAACGTGATGAATGCTACAAGATAAATCAACCTCCTAGGAAATGTAATTAAGAATGTAGAATAAGTAACTAATTCAAATCCCAAGGGAATGAAAAAATCCATACTCAGAAATTCTGTTACAAAGTATAATTAAACACTAACACAAGATAACTCTGCCCATGAGGAAAAGTAATTTAGTAATATTAGCTCAGCCCCGTAGCAAATGCAAGAATGGAGAGAAATAATTTAGCCCTTTGGAAAATGAGGACGGAGAAAAAGTAACTCAGTCCTGCAAAAAACAAAGCAAGTCAGCCATGACAGAAAGTGACCACTAATGGCAAGTAACCCAGACCATGCGGTAAGACTTTCTCTGGAAGAGTTTTCTGACACATAACTCTCTGTAACACTCTGAATCTGGATGAGTGAAAGACACCCTGGAGGGACTGTGACACACATTATTCCGGGGGATGAGGAGATCTAGTCTAATCTGGTGTGGCCCCCAAACTGACCAGTGACACGATGGTCATAAGATAAACATTCCTTCTATTGTTAACAGCCTGTGTTTGGAAATGTCATTGCCTAATCAAATGATTTTAGCTTATTTAAATAAAATAGTAAAGTAAAAATCAGAAAGTGTAAGGAGTTGTCTGTGGGGTTCCAAAGACATACAATGATGACATTAATATGAGCATACTATGTAGGACTATGCTGGCAGTTTCCTTCTCGCGAGACATAAATAAGAATAGGTATAAACATATATGTATTAGGAAGTTAAATGATCAGTTACAAACTCAAGAAAATGTTTTCGATTGCCAGGGTGTGATTAGGGACATGGTACTTCTCTTTAGTAGGGCAGTCCTGTGTACCAAGAAATCTGTGCACTATAGTATGTACATATAGAGTATTTCTTTGGATTTTAGTCTTAGTATTATTTAGTTGTTGTGTACAGCTACATACGTCTATGTGCCCCTATGTTAGAAATACACTTAGGAACTCAGTCTCTATATCCTATGCTCAAAAATGTTCCATACTTAAGCTGTGATCACCGAGGAGAAGTATTAATATCATTAGTTAAGAATAGTTTTAATCAATTCAGTAGGTAAGTTAATGTTATTGTACACTTTGGACATGTGAAACATTTCCGATAATGGTGTTAATAGCATTGGCAAGGTGATAGTGCAGTACGTGGGAGAAGAGAACGTGCAAGACACGCTGAGTAACGTTTTAACTGTAATGTCTGTAGTCAGTCAAAAAGTCATGTGGTATATCATTTTATGTATTGGGTGGCAATATTCATCAAGCAAAATCAGTCCGAAGCAAATTCAACCAATAATGTCTTAGCCCCTCAAATGTTAATCAGGAACTAAGGTCTCTGACAATTGCAGAAGCAGGCTTTCTGTGACAACTGTGAGAAAGCCAGTCTGTCTTGAGAAGTGTCAATAACATATTGGATCCTACTCTCCACAAAAAGACAACAATTTTGTATCTACAAACATAAGCATCAAATGACTCACTTCAAATTAGATTGACAGGGATGATGCCCTACAAGCAGTGCTTTCAGTGAGTTGCAACCTCCCTCATATGTGGGGCAGGTTTTAATACCTCTTTATTACATACAGTTGTAGAATCTGATGGCTGGCTTATCTTGCCCCTTCCTAATTCCACCGTAAATTAGCAACATCACCACATGTTCGAACTATGGAATTCTCACCAAATAATTGTAAAAAAATGTAGTTTTTCTTTTAATATTAAAAATACACCAATTCAACATTTTACACAAAGTGAAAAAGAATGAAAACTGGACCACATGTAAGAAGAGAAGAGAATAAAGTGGAAACACTTACAGTCTACAATGTAAACTAACCTAGATTGGCACTGAGAAAAATAATAAATACTGTGACTATGTAGTTAGGTAGGCAACTAGAACAAAAATAGGGAAGAAACAAAATTGGTAATGGGATCTTAAACTAGTGTTGTAGTTTGACTTGCTCTAGGCAGGACTGCCGGTTTAGGGATGCTTGCACTTTTGTTTGTTGGCGACTAGGCCAAACCTACAAGAAGTCGCAACTGTCGGTCCAACACTCCTGGCTCACAAGCAGTACCTCACCAAAAACCCATACAGTAAAAGGTGATTTGTAGCAGCCATTACGCACAGACTCAAGAGTGCGACATCTCAGGGAGGTCGTGGTTAACTTGTCTCACATGAACAACATTTCTCAGTCATACACAGGCAATGAAGGAGATGCAGTAAAGTTTTCAATAGGTTTTATTAACAATACTGCAATATATTGTAAATTACAAGGGCTGCAATGATTAGGATAATGAACAATGCAAGAAAGAGAAATGTAAAAACGAGAGTCATGAATACAAAGACCCCACATAAAATGTAAAGCAGGTGTGAAATAGACCCTAATGCCTTAGCATGAGAACCTAATCTCTAACCTAAAGAGAGCTATGTGTGTTAAACCTACTCTGCCAGTACAATGTCCATGAGAAGAGCCCCTAACCCTCATTACCTTGGAATGAGGTCTCTAGAGCAGACTTCGTGGTGACACGAAGACTGGGTCAGCATCAAGGCGATGTGTAGCGTAGATAGCGTTGATGGCATCTGGTAGGGCTCCCTCTGATTATCTTGTTTGTGTGCGATGTATTGATACAGATCTTGTAGGACCCCTGACGCAAGTATGTTTCCAAACAATAGATAAGAAGGCATGCTTGAGGCAGCAATTATATAAACAATTCCCAGAAAAGGTACATTATGTTACTGTCACACGAAAGTGGGAAAGTACATGATGTAAATACCTACGTATCTCATTTATCTTTGACGCTGATAGTGACACCTTTACAGAGTGGCACTGATAACGTGAAACCAAAACATCTTCCTAACTATAAACATGGAAACCATCTTGGAAGAAATAATCAAATAAATGTGCTAAAACAGAGCAAGCTAAGTAGGTTAAATGTCACTAGGTGATGGAGGTATGGGCCTGTAAGCCAAAGGCTAAGCTAAACTCCTGATTCCCATTCAAACTAAAAAGGGTCCAATACACTAGGAAGGGGGACATAGACCGCACAGCTGTACATGAGAAAACAACTTCTCAGGAGGATGGATATGGGTGCAGCTTCCCTCTTGGTAATGCTGGGCCTGTCTGTCATATTGGACATGGGGGACAAAGCCTTCAAGAAGTAGCTGTGACATTGAGGAGTGTTAAAATGGTTGGTTTAAATTCTTCATAAAGAGCAGGCTTTCAAAAGTTAAGGGGGATAATACTTTGCACCCTACCGAATATTTGTCATCTGTTCCACAAGGCCCCCCACTGCCACTAATCTGTCACTGGAGTATCAAGTAAACTGATGTAAAAAAAAACTGTAGGTTCCAAAGAAAATTGCTAGCTAAGCTGAGGATCCTTAGCAACAATTGTGCAAGTTATTATTCCCATTGACCACAGAAATAAGCTCCTGGTAGGTGGTCATGAAAAAACACTCCACTTCTAGTGAATGGTGGAGTATGGGCAGAAGACATACTCCACATTCTGAAGCTGTTCTGGGTTCAAGTGTTAAGTGTTTATATTCAGGGTATTAAATATGGTGGCCCTTACTATATTTGTATAGCACTATAGAATATTAGACAAGCTGCCATTGATGTCAATGGCTGCAGAGAACATAATTGTTTTCCAATATAAAACAAAAATTGGCAAAGGCAGTACATTTTATTTTTATATAACGCCTGCACTTACACACAGATACGCATCATCCACAAACACACACACATACACAACCACACATTCAAAGAAATGGCCGCAAAAAGCAAAAATATGCAAAAGAAGGCAACATATCTGCAGACATCTATGTACAGCCATGAACTTTCCATTCACAAATCATTGGTATCAAATATTTTGGCTAATTGAAACAAATTAAAAATACATCTACCAGAATGCACTGAGTTGTTAAATGGAAGCAGAGAACCAGAAATACTCCTACTTTCATATTTTTGCTTTCAAACAAATGAAATGCATTTTGGCATGTCATAAGATGTAGACCTGGACATAGTTCACGTAGTTCCGCTACATGGAACTCCGCGAAGTGCTGAAAAAACTCTGCCTCACTACACGCAGGTCCGTGAATGGCAGAGTTTGGGTAAGTTGCACTGTTTGCATGGATTTCCAGCACTAGGAGTTTCTCCCATGCTGTAAAATTAGCATGAACAGTATCACATGGATCTCCAGAGGGTGTTAACTTGTTTCTGCTGCCCGAGTAGATTTTCTACTCGAGTGGCTGCTTCCCCAACAAGCGGGAGCTTTTTCAACCTGAACGGTAGTGATCTGCCACGTTCGCCCATGTTCAGAAATCTTGCTCGCCAACTTACCGATTTCTCCTGCTCACCAAGCTGTGAGAAAGAACAAACTCTGTTCCGTGTCGCTTTGCAGAGTTTTTCTGCACTCCGCACTCAACTCGCGGAGCCGAACGGCATTCTTCACTCATCCATAGTAAGATGAAAAATAGAAGAAGACACCTTAAGCACTGAAGTTGTATTACTATGCTAAACATGCATTTCATGTTCATGGGATTTGAGTTTTACAGCCCTGCTTTTACACAAAGATATTTTATCATTTAGACAATAAGAAAAAGATTCATTACACAAGTTATTTTTAATTATTTTACCTTACATATCTCTCTAAATTTTTCAAGATGAAAACTGTTCCTGTGTTTTTAAAAATTGCAATCCCAGAAGAAGGGTAATACACAGAGTCCTGATTTAAAAGTAAGGGCATGTTTACCATCTGCCATTCTCGCACTGATGTGGATCAAACAAATAAGGAAGGAAAGGTTTGTCACAAAGTGCCCTCTGAAAATGCACGTTGTTTATCCTAGTGACCAACCAATAGAAACAAATGATGCCAAAATAGCATCTAAGAAATATAACCACCAATGCTGGTCCATAACACTTGTGTTCCTTTCTCTTAACCAATCACAACGAATTCTACAGATCAATCTGCCAGCTCTTTTTGGACAACGTTTGTAATGGTTTACTTTTAATGATGCTAATGTGATGAAGTCTAAGTGAAAAAGAAAATGGTTATGGGTAAAGCACTCTCTGTGAACGGGGGCAAAATCTGCTACTCACTGTCCTACATTCCAATGCAAACTGTATGCTATAAAGACATTAAGAACATACTTAATGATGCTGAATAAGAACCTCTATTCCTACACCAATGATAACTATGTTGATACTGATTAAGCTGAGAGCTACGTACACAGGCTAGCTACCTTTTGGGTGTTGATCAAAGAATACTTTACAGGTTCTCAAAGTGCTTAATTTGTGCCAGTGTTTGACGGTGCTCAGCACCTGCACTCTCTATTTATGACAAACCACCACACGGTGGTGCCGTCTGTCTATTTGTTAATGAAGTAATTCAGCAGAGTATTTCACAAATCAACATATACAACAAAGTAATAAATTCAGCAAGTCCTTTCTATCATTAAACATAACGTGGTCTGGAATATTATAAAATGTCCCACTTATATGAGTGGGATGGTTAGAAATAGTGATGACATTAGCAATAAAGCAGAGCTGGCTTGGGCAATAGGTGGTGGCAGCCACTATGGCTTCTCAAAAATGACCTTGGGCTGGGTACTTATTTTATTTATTTATTTATCTATTGTTTTACAAATAAAGCACTGGGTCTACTGGATGATCTGTGGACAGAAGAATGATGCAGAACATTGCCCCCCCTCTCCCCTCCCGGTATGCATCCAGTGGTTTCACTGTATTTCATTGACAATGGCACAGTCAGAACCATTTTGTATCACTCCTCCATTGGGGTGTCTCTAGTACCCAGTAAAGAAACACAGGAATAAAACCCGAAAGCTCAGTGGAACTCTTTGAAAGCGAGTAGCAAGAAACTTCCTCCAACTATTTCCCCAAACAGCTCCTGGGAGAACATCTATTCATAATTATGCCTCTCTGAAAGTCAGTTTAATCAAGAAATATTAAAATGAAGATATGCTTCCTCCCATCATAATGGGACTGTTATGATGTTAATTAGCAACTGAACCATGAAAATGTTTAATTAGCAAGGAGAGATGTAGCAGATGTAAATGTGGTACCGTGCAGCCTGGAGCTCTGATATGTGTGTTTATCTATTTGCCCTTCAGAAGAATACATAGACAGAAATATTATTTTTGTAATTGATCTAAATGAGAAATAATAATTTGGCTAATTAAAAATTATAATATTTGCAGACAAGCACTGGGAGACCCACATCATATATCACCATTTTCTAGAGCAATTCACCTGGTAACGGCTCTTGAAAACAGCAGAAAATTGGCATTAAGGGAAATGTCAGAACATTTACCTCTGCAGCCTTTAGTGCTTCTGTTGCTCGGCGCAGAACATAATAGTGTATCTGTCTCATCTATCTGCCATTCACGGCTATTGAGAAGGCTGCAGAACCAGTATGTAGACCTACCAGAAAGAAGCAATCTCTGCAAAAGCTAACTAAGTAGATCTTCATGCTCAAATTGATGGAACCAAAAGGATTAAATGAGCAAACTGTTATCATGCGGTTTCTGTGGTATGTCGGCATGCATTAAAGAGTTGGTCTCCTTTCCAGCAACTTAATTGCACAGACTTTTTAATAGGATTTCTGATGAAGTGATATTCTGTAACCAGCTTGGACAGGTAGCAAAACAACACGGTGGCTAGACATTATCTTCCTGCAGAAGAAACCTAAATAGATAACGTACACACTGTCTGCCATAGGGAAAAACAATCTTGGCTTCAGTTGCAAAACGCCTAGGGTCTGAAATAAAAGTGCTCTGAAGGGAATGAATTACTTTAAGGAAAATTGTATTCACGGCAATTCACAAATTTGAAAAAAAGTTATGAACTAATAACATATTCAATAAATCACTCCTTCATCATAAACTGCTGCATAAGAAGTCTGGGGTTGCCTTCCAGGGAGGTGTCATCAACTTCCCAATGAATAATATGAACTTAACATTTCTGTTGAAGGTATTTTGAACTGAATTACGTTAATGTCATGTGTTTTTTGTTTTTGGAGGGCAATTTCTCATGACAGTGGCTCCCAACCTGTGGTCCGGGGACTGCTGGGGTCCGCAAAGCCTCCTCAGGGGGTACGGGAACGCTTGGAAAATGAAATAATATTAACAGATTAGGTTCCCAGCTTTCAGTAATGACTCAGTGGAAGGGTACCCGGATTCCAATATTGATTCAGTGGGGGCCCCTGGGTTCCAGTAACGATAAAGTGGGGGTCCAGAGAAGTCAAAAGGTTGGGCACCACTGGCTCATGACATTCAGAGTCTTTGCTTTGAGGCACTGACAACAAAATACTGGCCCCGATTTACTAAGGACTTGGGTTGTCCTTGTATGGCGCAAGTCATTGCAAGCCAACACAAGTCCTCATCTGGGATTTACTAAGCTATGCAAAGCCACTTCGTGTGGATTATATGACGGAACACCGAATTAAAAATAACTACTAACCTTAACAACGAGGTCGGAACACCGACCTCGTCCTTACTACTAATGATTTTACCACGAATGCCTTAACAACGATATTTCGTTGTAAAGGCATTCCTGATAAAATCATTAGCAATAGGCACCATTCACCCTACATCCCTCACCCCACCCCCCCAACCCCACCCCAAAACATAAAACCTGCTGACCCCCCACCCACTCCCCAAAACCAAAAACGCCCCACTCCTCAACCCCACCCTAAAACCTAAAACCCCCTGACCACCTACCCACTCCCCAAAACCAAAAACGCCCCACCCCCCCAACCCCACCCTAAAACCTAAAACCCCCTGACCCCCCACCCACTCCCCAAAACCAAAAACGCCCCACCCCCTCCAACCCCACCCCAAAACCTAAAACCCCCTGACCCCCCACCCACTCCCCAAATCCAAAAACGCGTCAACCCCCCCAACCCCACCCCAAAACCTAAAAACCCTGACCCCCAACCCCCTCCCCAAAACCAAAAACGCCCCACCCCCCAACCCCACCCCAAAACCTAAAACCCCTAACCCCCCACCCCCTCCCCAAAACTAAAAATGCCCCACCCCCCAACCCCACCCCAAAACCTAAAACCCCCTAACCCCCTACCCCCTCCCCAAAACCAAAAACGCCCCACCCCCCCAACCCCACCCCAAAACCTAAAACCCCCTGACCCCCCCCTCCCCAAAACCAAAAACACCCCACCCCCCAACCCCACCCCAAAACCTAAAACCCCCTGACCACCAACCCCCTCCCCAAAACCAAAAACGCCCCACCCCCCAACCCCACCCCAAAACCTAAAACCCCCTAACCCCCACCCCCTCCCCAAAACCAAAAACGCTCCACCCCCCAACCCCACCCCAAAATCTAAAACCCCCTAACCCCCCACCCCCTCCCCAAAACCAAAAACCCCCCACCCCCCAACCCCACCCCAAAACCTAAAAACCCCTGACCCCCCACCACCTCCCCAAAACCAAAAACGCCCCACCCCCCCAACCCCACCCCAAAACCGAAACCCACCACTTACCTTCGCCAACTCCCTTCTTTGTACCTTAACCACGCATGTTCGTTGTTCAGAACATACGTAGTTAAGGCACAAAAATACAAAGTCGTGGTTAAAAAAAGCGTTGTTACGCTTTCGTTAACCACGACTTTCGTAATAAAAAAGTCATAAAAAAGGATGTTTCCCCTTCGTGTGGGCTTGCGTGGTTTAGTAAATTCAAAGTAACGCAGTGCAGAGCATAGCACTGCCTTGCGTTACTTTACGTCAAAGGGATGTTTCATGGGTGGAGCATGGGCGTTCCCATGCATCTACCCATGGATTTTGATACAATCCCAGATTTACTAAGGTCAGTACATCTGGGATTGCGCCAAAATCGTACACCTCCTAGACACAGACGTAATGAGGAGAAATATCTTCAGTTCTCCTCGTTATTTCCTTTTTCTATGTATGATACATTCCACCTCACACATAAGAACCGAACATTCCCCAAAGGACTGTATTTGTGCAAAAAGTACCAGTTCTTGCACAGAAACAATCCAGCTCATAAAGTCTGCATTGGTGCCAGGCAGCCTCAAGTGCAGCAGCACAAAGCAGGAGCAGAAGTGCACCATATCTGAGCAGATATGGTGCATTTCTGCTCCCTCTGTTTCGCGCAACGCAGTAACCCAGCTTGCTCCCCTGCATTGCTTGAAACTTTAGTAAATATGCCTCACTTTGTGCAAACATAGCAAAAGGTATCCTGACTCAACTGGTTGTGGTGTGGCCAGAAGTATGAGGAATATGAGTGTTCAAAGCTGGAAAGTGTTTCCTTTGCAATCTTTTCAAACGCTGACCACGACAATAACATTTGATCTGTGTGTATATACTGAAATGGAGATAACTGAGGCAGAAGGTTGGATAAAAAGAAGTCTATATTGGTTCTGTTTTTATCATGGTCTCCTGTTCACTCTAATTTATAGGGAAGGGAGAAAGCAGAAAATAGGATGCTTGCTCAGGGGGCTTGTTGGTAGAGAGGGATGCTAGATGAATCACCTTCACCCTTCAAAGGATTGCCCCACACCAGGGAGCTATGACTTGGACTCTGACTTATTGTCCAGTTGCAACATGCACTGCCTTTTCTGTAGGGTATAAGAGTTTTCATCTGATTCTTCATTCATTGCAAAGTATTTGACTAAATGTGCACTCTGGGTGGTCGGATGGTAAATTAGAATCACAGCGAATCCCACTTAGGGTACCACAGACCTACAAACTGCCTTAATATGGTGCTTTATGAAGAAGAAAACATCTATTTGGCTTCAGCTCCTCATGCCTACAGCCAATTTCCAAGAGTTCAGCAATCTAGTTAGTTTTAAGTAGTTCTGTACAAAGTGATAACGTTTTTTTCATTCTAAGTATTCACACATTTCCACTTAAGGCTCTTCTTTTTACATTTTTAAAATCAGACTTCACTCCAAGAGTGAAGAATTCTAACCTTACTATCTATCCTTCGTAAAAATCCATGTCGATAGGGGCTTTGAGAATACTTCTTTGACGACTGCAGTGCACTCAGAAACTCAGAAAACAGTTATGTACAACATCTAGACCACTGGCATTAATTCACCACAAGACTAAGAGCAGTGGAAGTGACAGCACATACCTTTTTTGGACCATCTTCCTATGACATCACATGAGGTGTCATGGTATGACCTGTGCCTTCTGCTGATTGTCTTAAGACATGATGCCACATGACTTTTGGCCCTTGTGATATTCCAGGAGGTGATAACAGTGGAATTATGATGAGTTCATGATTAATGACATAATAAAATAATACTAAAAGACATACATCTATTTTGTGGCCACAATATATTAAAACTAGCACTGAAGAGATATGCTAGACATGCCTATTGCTAGGGGCATAGTCACCACAGGAGATGCCTCCCCGCAAAACCAGTGATCAGAAGCTGGAGTGTTGCTTGCCTTCACTGGGATTTAATTTCATTATGCCCAAATCCACTCGGCAAAATGTCTGCCCCCGAAAAGGCTGCTTCTTTCTTCCTATCAGCTTTGCCAACTGCGGCCCATTTGCAGCAGGCCATGGTTGCTAGCATTGTATCTGTACCTTCCTTCCTCTTACTACTGCCTCGCTTCCACTGACCATACCATCCTGAGATAGATGCTTCCCCTTACTTGCTGTGGCACACTTCAAAGAGGCCTCCGCTATCTCAGGCAACTATTAGCTAACATATGGGCATAGGCTTTCCTTTATTCCCCCAGCATGGCATGCTCCAATCACAGTGGAAAATTACAGTGTCGAAGCCTGCTTGATAGGTCTGCTGGGTTTTCCTATGACACTTGGGGTGCACTTCAAAAGAGGGAGCCAGAATGCCAAAACAATTCTTGTGTATCCACTGTCTGGTTGCTGAAAAGCCGACTTTTTGTTCTACCAGACTTTTATCTCTTGGTTTATGGGTGACCCGGGTTGGGGTACTCTGTCACAAAGGTGACAGATATCCAGTCTGACAAAATCTAAATCCCATAGGACATAATGGGATTTAGATTTTGGCGGATGGGATATCTGTCACCATAGTGACAGAGTAACCCATCCACCAATATCTAAATGAGGCCCTAAGTCAGAAGGTAAAATCTTTAGCCCAGGACTCACCTGGTTAGTGTATTCGACACATGCTCGATCACATACAGCATCAAGTTGCGCCTAGGTCCTGTTCTACTGCATCCATTAACTGTCATTGGCACATTACAAGGAAAATAAGCATTACCTCTCACAATCATTTTCTTTCTACCCTCTCTGATGCTCTTTTGTCAAAGAAAAGAATACTTAAACACTGTATTCAAATGTGTTTTTTTTAATTATTTTTTCCACTATTCTTTTTCACAAAAAATAGTATTTACTTACAGGTTGTTTGGCACATCATCATGGCTATCTTTTGCCCTGTCCCCTAACCAGCCTGTGCATGCAAATCCTCATGGGAGAAAGTACCAACTCACCACCTGCCCTCTTGCTGCACCTGTTCTTGAGTTGACAGAATTTCCGTGCCAATGGGGGAACTAGTCCTCCTTTGTACTGTGTATGCAGCAGGTTCTAAGCTGTCTGCCTGGTGTGTGGTGTACTGAGCCAGGCAGAGTGGGCCGTCCTGCCTCAGGAAGAAGTAGAATTGGACACTTCAGCCTATGATTTCACTGTGCTACTTAACTTAATCTTGTGAATGCCTAAACTAAAACCAACTTTGAATTTGGGGAAACTACTCCCCAACTAAAAGCCACACCTCTAAGCCAAGAGCATGGCCTACTCCTGTGTAGAAAGTTTATAAGTGCCACTCTGTCAATAGAGGCCAATACTGCTCTTCGAATAAATCCATTCCTGGGGACCGAGGATTCTCAGTTGCTGGACTCAAACTGTGGAATTAGCTCCCACCTGCGATAAGAGCAGTACTCAAGATTACCAATTTTTAAGAGCACCACATGCTCATCTCTTCACCAACCAAAAGTCACAAAACTACATTCCGCTTCTCAAAACTTGTGAACAACAAATGGTACCAGATCACTGTTTGTTTTAAAAACTAAAAACAGAAGATCAACTCACCAGTAGATACGCTAGCAGTGACTGGCCAGCTCCTTGCTTGCTCTTTTAGGGCTACCACATTTACTGTGTATTCCTCCCCAGGCTTTAGGCCTGTTTGGTTGAAGGAAGTGACATCACTGGGAAGCTGGGCTGTCACTCCACCTTCGTTGTTCTGAGATTACAGAAGTAAAAAATTAGATCCAAGCAGCAATACCCGATTGATAGTCACAGTAAATGCAGCTAATTAGTTCAGATGTTTTTTTTTATTGATGCCCCACCAATAATGTAAGAAGAAAAGTTTCCCATCAGGATCTCACTTCTGTTTCTATGGGCTGAGCAGTCACCTTCAGAATTTACCATTTCCATGTGTTTATGTGTATTTTCAAGTTCCGGCTTTTAGGAAACTCGTTATTGTATTTCTTCTTCTACAGTTGGGGACCTTAGCCAAATGTTTTATGTCACTAATGAGCTTACTCTTCTATCATGCCCATATCTATGACTGAGGACCATAGGTGAGCTTGCTCTTCCTTTATCTGTGGCTGGGGGAGGGTAGGAAACTTGCTGTTTAACTGTTATATGATTATAATGGAGGGCCTCCAGCATGCTTGCTCTTTGTACCATTTTGCATCATGTAGTACATGTGCAAACCCATAGAAAATCTGGGCCCAGATGCTCTAAATTTAGCAAGTGTGCTGAGGACATAGATATCTCTTCCTTTACTCATACCATTATGTGGGTGGCCCACTGTGTTGCTCACCTTGGGGATGAAGCTGATCTCCCAGCCGTCAAATGAGAATGGAAATGGTTCCCACTGCACCTCCACCGTGGTCTCAGTGATTGCTTTAAACTGCAGCCCTTCTGGTACAGAGAGATCTGGAAAACAGAGCAAAAACACAGTGTCATTCTCCTCTTGCCAACATAGACCTTTCCCTCCCAGGCCAATCTGCTGAGTAGACATATTTTTTTTAATTTGGTCTGTAGGAGTATTTACATGTTTTTGACTGGCTTTGGTAACTTGTGTGTTGCTTAC
The DNA here is from genome assembly GCF_031143425.1 of Pleurodeles waltl. Lineage (NCBI taxonomy): Eukaryota > Metazoa > Chordata > Amphibia > Caudata > Salamandridae > Pleurodeles > Pleurodeles waltl. The sequence goes on along the minus strand of NC_090443.1, from coordinate 403,988,703 downwards.
TGGACATTCAGAGGCATTGATTTTTTTAATCTAATTTCCATCTTTCACTAAAGTCTTTTAGGACAAGGGATGTAAATGCCTATGAAAGCCTGGTAGGTGTGCGAGAGGGCACATACAGAAAATGTAAATAACTCTGATTCAGGTCTCCTGAGTCAAGCATCAGCCTATCAGGAAATTCTCCATATTTCCATAAAGGGCCGGTCCAGTGCTCGCTCAAAAAGGCCAAACTGTATCTTGCCCACAAAAGGTGATCTCCATCTCGCCCATTTCAACAAGGTTTGAAGAGGAGGCAAGCGTAGTCGAACCAGCTAGAGACTCTGTGACATACAAACCTACCAGGGAATGTCATTACAATATGGAAAGATTACTTGCGAAATAGTCGGCATAAAAATTCAAGAGAGTGAAGCATGGAACAGAACCTGAAGCAATCGAAAAATTTCAAAAGGGGACTACTCCTAGGCCTGAATTCCACATCTGGCGCAATGTCTTGGTTTGTACTATGGCATACCCTACACTTGGTGGACCGACACACCACCCTTGATTACAAAAAAATATGCACTGCTCGCAGCGCAGACAAGATCTCAGACATGATCTCAGACAGTTCATGCCTGCATTGAGGAGAGCACGTGAGGTAAAGAAAAGGCTGCGGTTTGCAACAGCAACTCAGTCTTTCACTGAATTAGGACTGGCTTCAATTTCAAGAGGGGACGTGATACCTTCCACAGGCAGGTGTAGTGTGTTACTGTACCTAACTGCAAAGGGATGCTTGCCAGGTCCCTGCACCCCCATGAGCTCCTTCCAAGAAGAGCCTTGTGGGGTGCATTGACTGAGCACCATATCTATGGGCCAGAGATCACAGATGCAATGGATTAAGGGGGTGATTCCAACCTTGACGGGCGGCGGAGGCCGCCCGCCAAAGTTCCCCCAACAGAATACCGCTACGCGGTCAGAAGACCGCCGCGGTTATTCTGTGTTTCCCGCTGGGCTGGCGGGCGACCGCCAGAAGGCCGCCCGCCAGCCCAGCGGGAAACCCCTTCCCACGAGGATGCCGGCTCCGAATGGAGCCGGCGAGTGGGAAGGGTGCGACGGGTGCAGTTGCACCCGTCGCGATTTTCAGTGTCTGCAAAGCAGACACTGAAAATCTTAGTGGGGCCCTCTTACGGGGGCCCCTGCAGTGCCCATGCCATTGGCCCCAGGGGCCCCACGACACCCCTCACCGCCATCCTGTTCCTGGCGGTCAAAACCGCCAGGAACAGGATGGCGGTGAGGGGGTCGGAATCCCCATGGCGGCGCAGCTTGAGGATTCCTCAGGGCAGCGGAAAACCGGCGGGAGACCGCCGGTTTTCCCTTTCTGACCGCGGCCATACCGCTGCGGTCAGCATGCCCTTGGGAGCACCGCCAGCCTGTTGGCGGTGCTCCCGCAGTCGTTGACCCTGGCGGTCAATAACCGCCAGGGTCAGAATGACCCCCTAAGTTTCCTCATTTGTATGGGACCACACCCCATGCAAATTGCATGGTCCTGTTAGCACCCAACTTGAATTGTTGCAACCCATGCTACAGGAGGTGTCTCACAAACATCTGCAGCCCCTTCTGTAATACCCAATTCTTCCATGGGTGCAAACAATGGCATCAAATGTGCGATGCACACCAGGAGCGCTTTGTATAATATGGCCCTTGTTATTCAAACGGCTTAGTACAAAGAGGATCTTGAACACGTTTGGGATGCAAACATAACACACCTTCATAGTTATTGATCCTGGTGGTGTGCAAAGCTTCAAAGTGTTTCTCTACATAATTCCGAGTTTTTATTTTTTTTATTTTGCAATTTTTGTGAATTCATGAAGTTAAATTTTTTTTTTACTAGAAATATTAACTAAAGTTGCTTGTGAAAGCCGCTATATTACTAGGCTTTGCACAGGAGAATTGCCTCCGAAAAAATATGTGGGCAAACTTTGCAATCAGCAAGAAGTGCAAAGTTTCCCTGCTTCACATAACTTCGAGGCAAAGTATAAAGGTTTGTTAGCTAAAAACACTTTCTGGCACTACTCCCTCTATTAAAGACTGAATGAAGAAACAAATTTAACCCTGCTTGAGGCGGGTTCCATGAAAAGTACTATTTATCCGATAACATGATATTTCTACGTATGTACGTAATTACAATGCTATCTACAAATGGCCAAAAAGGGATTAATGCGGGGGCAGAGTCTTCAACCTGAACACTCCTGAGCTCTGAGGGTAATGGAGGTGGAACATGGCACCTGAAGTTTTTAACATTGAAGTCCTGATTTAAAAAAGGGTGTACACAGAAGTAGCACCATAAAACCAGGGGCACTGTATAGCGGTGCTTAATTTATAAATAATAAGGTGCCGGTGCCCAAAGCCCTCCTCAAACACGCGGCTGCTGCAATTAAATGTGTGAACACGGAATACTCAGGCAGCGTAATCCTGAAGCTATCTTGGGCCTCTTCAATCTATATAAAGCCACTCCCTGCCCCTATAGTTCACTCTTGCAGCTTTCTACTTTCTCTCTTTGTGACGCTTTTTCATTTTTCTCTTCCTCCGTCTTTTCCGTGTGTGTCTTTTGCTCACAGCAAATGCTTGAGGCAGAGGAATAAGCCCCGGCCCTAAAAAATAAGTGCTGGTGCTCAGCACCGGAAACAACAAGCACAAATTAAGCACTGCTGTATAGAGACATCCTGACTGCAGCTTCTTTCCTGTAGGTGTTGTTCTATTGGGAGTTGAGACTTTTGGTTGCCCTCTCTCTTCTTGATTGGACAGTTGATTACGTTAAACCACCATAGCATGCAGTGTCATCATGGTGCTGGATCAGTGGTTGCTAGATGTCTCATGTCAGAACCCCCTTCAGAAGGCCACGGGCAAGCAGGGGTTACTGAGCCGCACCGTGGTGGTTGAGGCCTTTTACTCTTGATGTCCTAGGGCCCACCCTACTATGGATCCCGCTGAACTGGGCCAAGCACCTCTTTCTGCACCTGACTCCCAGTTAGATAGCGTAGGATGAGCAGTCAAGGCTCCTTCAGAGGGAAGCACAGATACAAATCAGTGAACACGACTCATACCTCAGCGTGCAAGCTGCTCAAACAATAAATCAATTTCCAGTCAAATACTTGTGTTTATATAGAAAGAAGTATTTTAATTCTAACTTTACACATGGAAAGGTAAATTACATTCAAAAGCAGTAGCACAATCCCCCTTGATGTTGGGGCTCTAGTAGATGTCAGGCCACTGCCTGTCCTCCCACCTCTAGAGCAAAGGGTTCGATGTTAATCCCCTTTCACTGAGGAACGCATCCAGGGAGCTTAAACTCTTAGGCCACACTCAAAAGTTCTACCCTCAGATTCTGTTTGCAAGTTCAGTCACTACAGTCAATGGGGTTGCAGCACCAATGGCAGTGTGTCCCCTGGGGCCCCAAAGGGCCGGTTCTTGGCTTACTCATTCTGGTGGTATGGAATGGAACCTTTCAGTGGTGTAGCAGTCCTGCTCATGGTAGGGAAAGCCTACCTGCACGTGGTCACGCCTGGCAAGTGCAGGCTCTCTGACTCGAGTCAAACTACCAGCTGGTTCGGACAATCAGGGTGGCTCCAGCGTTTCTGCGGTAAGTCACTTTCCCCTCTGTAGGGATGGTCTCTTTGCTCTGGCTGGGGCCCGGCTGTTTTCTGTTGATCCTCTGGCTTCCTTCGGTGCGGTCCACAGAATGCGGGCTGGTCCCACCATGGTCACAGCAGCATTGTCTCAGACTAGGGCAATGACCCAGACGCTTGGCCTCGGCGTTACTGGAGGCGCATCGTGGCATACGGGGTCACTAACACAGCACTTACAAGTCCGGTCACGCTGACCGGATGTTGGCATCCAAGGCAGCCCCTCCTGGCATATGCGGTCACCAAATTAATCCTGCACACGACATGGACGACAGCCTGATTGGTGTGGGAGTGGGTTTCTCCCAAGTTGCCCCTTGACTCAGTCCACGGTGGACCCTCCTGGCATACAGGGTTGCCTATAAAGTCCAACAGACGGGCTGTGATCCGATTGGTGCAGGGCTGAATTTCTCACACCTCACACAAAGTCCTCACACCAGGCTGTGTTCTGGACCTCGCTCTCTCCAATGCTCTCTTCTTCCTCATGACCACACAGGTCTTGGCAAGCACACAGGGCAGGTGATCTTCGCTTCCCTGGGTGATGTCCTCTCACCCATCAGGGTGGCTAGCAGGTTGGGCCTCTAGTCCTGGTCACAACTTTTTCAGAGCTTCCCTACTTATAGTCCTTTTCCAGACACAAGATGTGACTTAGTTTCTGGATCTTTGATGGTGGTATTTGCTTCCCTGAAATTGACCTTTTTCCCTTTCTTCTTCCTCCTGAAGGATGTCTCTTACAGCCAGAAGGACTCTAAAGCTGATTAACCCACAACATGATTCATGATCAGAGTTCATACCTGGATTTCAGCCAAAGTGATATGTACATCAAAAGTTTACTCCTGGGCCCTCAGCCCTACTCTTTATAATTCCCTTATCAGCCTCATCTCCCTGTTCCTGAGTTTCGTCCAGGACCCTTCCTTGTGATCTATCACTGAATTAAAGAACCCTTTGAAATGCACAGGGAGAGCCTGGTTCTCCCTTCATCCAGTGCTTGTCCTATCCAGCTCACAGGAATGCAGCAATACGCAAATGTGTCTGGGGGAAAATTCCTCTACTCATGTTTTCACCAGGGAGGCCTGGGCTTTCCAAAATGAAACCCAAGGTCCCCCATGTTATTTACTTCTGCACTCAGAGTACTCTACCAGCACACTCCACTGCCTATGAATATTATCTGCACACACACACACTCAGTCTGAGTACACTGTTCAGTACTGCAGTCTCTCTGTACTGCATCAGAGTGTGTTATTTGAAAAGCACACCCTGCCAGCATAAACATTTACCATGTTTCCATCATGCACACGCTTCCTGATCAACCTGATGTAGGCCAGGGGTATGGTAAACATAGAACAGTGGAACTTTTAAAAAGATGAGTGAGCCGGTAGACCTCACTCCCGTGACACAAGGTAAAAAGGATGTGTTGATTACTACTGATTACTACACAGTATGCTACCACCACCGCGTTTGTGCTGTTTAACTCCTGGTGAAGGCAGTAGCCTTCCACCCTTATGAGGGTAGCACTTTGAACATCCCTCCTGGTCCAACATAGACATAGGCCTGTCTCATGGACTGCAGTGTTTGTCATGGTGCACACACATGATCCTTGTTCACCTATGGCAAAAAATCTGCATTAGGGATCCAGACAACAATATAGTTGGGTACACGTCTCTCACCATACAGAGGACTTTTCCGTCCCTACACATAATTTCTAGTGATATTTCCCTTGTATCCCAAATCCGAGGGGTGAGATTTATATCAGTAGACAATGTTTAGGTTGATGCACCATTACGATCCAGGGCTAAATTCAGATCCCTGGGCAAACTTGTCTTTACACAGAAATCCAAATTACAATTTGTGTGATAATGATTACATCCTTGCCTTTTTCCTCAGATAAGTTCAGGCAGATCAAACCTGCCAATAAAGGTCCAAAACAAGGAAAAACAAGCACAAATTGGTGTGTGAAAAAGTAATTCTGCATGTTATGCCTAGTTTCCTGTTCAAAACGACACTCAGACTAGGAGGTTTTCACCACACAGAGTAGATGCCTCACACTAGGGTAAAAAGATTTACCATGTAGGAGAAATACTCCACCCTATTCGACAAACTTGTAATGAGAGCCCTAGAACTCCATCAGTGTATTACAGCCTGCATGGACGTAATAGAAAGTCTAAATGGGACACATTTCCATTTCTCTGTATATGCACTGATTGCCCTGATAGTGCTTATTGTAGTCAGGTATTTTTGGCAGTTAAACTCTAAATTAGGCCCTTAGAGTAATAGAAGTGGAGAAATCTCAATCTCAATGGACTGCAGGAGATATTACATTATGTGAGGATGTGGGAGAATTAAATGATATGGCTATGCAGCCTTACAGTGTGAAACACTTGAAAAACTTATCTTGGGTCCGGTTGCGCTCGTTTGTAAAACCTTAACATCTAACTCTGAGTAGAAATGGATTGAGCATCAAGGCTTAAACAAAGGAACTAGTGTAAAGCATTTAACAGCACCAAACAACAAAATAAGACAACCACACAACACAAAAGAAATTCAACAGTTCAAGATGAGTAAAATGTACCTGAGGGTTCCAGAGATAGATATTTTTAAACAAGCAGTGTTAACTGTAAAGTTTCTAAACTTTTGAATAGTTGGTAAGAATTGAGTTTGACCCCACCGGCCCAAATTAGGTGACCAAATCCAATAGGGGATGCTCTGGAGGGCCAATGAGGAAGAGATGGACAGTTACCTGACCACAAAAGCATTTTCCAGTCCAGTTCCAAACTTTACAATATGACCGCCATAGACTTCAATAGGCTAGTCCTGATGCTGCGGACACATGAGATGGAAGATGCTCAAGGATGGTGTGGGTGCTGAGCAGTCAACAGGGGTGTCTTTGAGGTTCTTGCTCGGTCCATGGGTCAGGTGGGTTGACTTTGACAGCAGAGGTTGGGATCCTGCGAAGTCCTCTTTAAGGCAGTGGAAGGCCAGCTGTGGCCGGACTTCCAGTCTCTGTACACTGCGGTCCCAGTGATATCCTTTGGTGGAGACTGGTGTCCGTCTTGTATGACCAATCTGGACTCAGATGACATTCCCTGTTCTAGCTGACTCAGGTACAACTTTTGACCATTGAGGATTAGTTTCATGGGGCACCAAGCGGCAGTCAGTGGAGAATCTTCTGAAGTGGTTAATGACTTCCTGAGGTTGGCTACTTCAGCTTTGATGACCTTGATGCTGGTTACAGGGGGCCAACCAACTGACCCTTGCAGGCACTTCTTTGGTCTGGGGCTGGGGAATGCCTTTTCCCTGAGCCAGGAGCTACAGGCACAATCCTCTCTTTGCTAGCAGAAGGTGCAGGTGCAATCCAGCAGATGGTGCAGCCTCTCTTTGCACAAGGCCAGGGGTCAGCATGGCAGTCCTTCTTCAGTCCTTGTTCCAGTTCCAACCTGAACTGATTTTCAAGGTGCAAAGGGTGCCATATTTATTCTCAGAAAGTGCCTGGGGGACGATGTGATCATTAGCTAATGAGATACCAGGTCCTCACCTTCTTAGTGCCGACTTTTTGGCTATGTGTGGCATCTGGCAATCCCAAAGTGCACTATCCTGCCCACACTCAAGATGTCCGGACCTTTCTGTGGATGTTAGGAGCTTAGAAGCCCAACCTCGAGGTGTGGCTAATGTGGGCTACATGTCTACAGGAAAACCGGTTTTGGCACTGGTCTCCTCTCTCTGACCCCATCGCCAGCCCATCTACCTGAAGAAAGGGTAGCCCCTCAGGAGCGTGATCTCTATCTGCCCACCAAAGGCAGCCTTGCCATTGAAGCAGACCATTTGGCCTAACACCCTGTGTGGTGTCCTGGAAAGGGGAGGTGACACCTCACCTTGTAGCAGGCTGCTATTGTTCCTAAGTCTGAGAGTCATTCACACTACTCCCCAAGAGGGCAGAAATATGTCTGATTACCAGTGACCGTGTAAGGCCACTGGACAAACTAGGTCACAGAGTGGCAAATTTCTTAAAAGTTGAATTTTTTTAATAGTGACATTATATTCGACTTGGACATCAAGTCAGGTTTAATGCCACAATCAGTAAGAGACCTTACAGCACCCAGCTGATTAATCCCATTCAGAGGTTAGCCAGGCTGAGGGGTCATTCGGACCCCTCAGTTAGCCAATGGGTCTACTAACTCTCCCACAGCAATACAGCAATTTAGAATTTATGCTCTTAAGAAACATATAAAAATACATCTGCTATTTAATACAGCTCTCTGCCTTAGTGGGAGATAGGTCTTTCTTACAGGAGGCTTACATATATTGTTAAGGGACCTGGGGGCTTTGCCTTTGGTTTGAATGGCAAAGGTGAACTAGCAGTGTGACCACTACCCTTCTAGTCTGCAGTGGCAGGCTGGGGGCCATTTTGTTCCCAGTCACACTGAGGGTGGCACAAAGACTGCTGCAGCCCTGGATGGACAATCTGCCATACATGCCTTGGGTACCTTATACTAGGAACGTATAAGTAAGTCAGTCCTTCCAACTGGGGGTAACAAATTTGACATACACTTTGTAATGGGTTAGAACACTGGAATTGAGATCTGGTTAGCAGGCCTTAGTGCACTCACAGAGTCCCTAAACCGATAGCATCAGTCCAATAATGTGTGGGTGAACGTCCAAAAAGTGGCATTTCCTTACATGGTCCCTCTCCAGAGAAAAGGTGCTGAGTAACTACCCTTGTGCGGGTGGTTCTTATCATCAGGGGGAAGAACCTGGAAATGCCATCTGCACCTGCATGGTCAGTCCCAAGTCTGTGTTCCACTGTAAAGTCCATACCCTCTATGGAGATGGACTATCTCAACAGCTTGGGGTTGTCTTCTCTCATCTGTATTAGCCATCTGAGAGGTCTGTTGTCAGTTTGAACTCTGAAGTGAGTCCCAAGTAGGTAGAGTCTCAGCTTCTTCAGGGACCAAACCACAGCAAAGGCTTACCTCTTGATGGCACTCCAACGCTGCTCTCTAGGTAGAAGTGCTTGCTGATAAAGGCAACTGGTTGATCCTGACCCTGATCATTCAGCTGTGGTGGAATTTCCCTAATCCCATATCATGAAGCATTAGCTTGGACCAAAAACTCTTGCTAAAATCAGGTGCCTCCATGACAGGTGCTGAGCGCAAAGCTTCCTTAAGGGTATCAAAGGCCTTTTGACATTCGTCAGTCCATATGACTTCCCTGGTTGCTTTTTGGAGGTTAACCCTGTCAGTGGTACCACTATGGTACCATACCCTTTCTCAAATCTTCTGTAATATCTAGTCAGACCAAGAAAGGCTCTGACTTTTGTCTGTGTCTTAGAAGCTTCCCCAGTGAGAATTGTCTAGCTCTTGGGCTGGAGAGACTATACATGGCCTCCACCCACTTGGTGGCCCCAGTACGCTACTGACAATTGGCCTATCTGGCACTTACTTGCTTTGATAGTCAGCCCTGCTGTTGAAGGGCGTGAAGCACTTCTCTGAGGTGGACCAGGTGATCCTCCCAGGTGGAACTGAAGACAGCAATATCATCCAGATATGGTGCACTAAAGTCTTCCAAAACCTGAAAATACTTGTTTCACCAACCTCTGGAAGGCAGCAGCTGCAGTTTTCAATCCAAAGAATCCAATCTTGAATTGAAAGTGGCCTTCACGAGTTCAAAATAACAGACCTCTCCTTGGCTTCTGATGTGAGGGCTATCTACCGATAACCTGAAGTCGTGTCAAAGCTGCTCAGATATTCTGCAGCCCCACCAACTTATCTATGAGCTCATCTGCTCTTGGAATGGGGTGAGCATCAGTCTTGGTAACTGCATTCAAGCCCTCTGTAGTCCACACAAAATCTCATTTCTAGCTTTCCTCCCTTGGAGCTTGGCTTAGGCACCAAGGCTACTGGGCTAGCCCATGGACTACTAGAGGACTCAATCACCCCTAACTCCAACATCTTTCCAACCTCAGCTTTGATGCTAGCTTTGACTTGGTCTGACAATCTGTGTATCTCACCTTTGACAAATAAACTGTCATGGTGTCCACATTATAAGTTCACCATGTTTTTAAACCTAAGATCAAGGGAAAGAGGTAAGCAAATTGACTGAACAGGTTGTATCAGTCCTTTTGCTTTTGTTCTGTTAAAGTGAAGAGACCTACTCCCTTCACTGATCCATCCTTGACACTAGTGGACAGTATGTCTGGGAGAGGGTCGTGCTCCTCCTCTTCCCCTTCATCTGTCACCATAAGCATAGTGATGTCTGCTCTGTCACGATGCAGTGACAGCCTATTCATATGTATCACCTTATGCGGGTTTCTTGGGGTTCCCAAATCTACCACAATGTGACTTCAACCTTGTTCTCTAAGATAGGGTAAGGCCCCATCCACTTATCTTGGAGGGCACTAGGTGCCACAGGCTGGAGGACCCACACCAGTTGTCCAGGCTGATACTCAGCCTTGGAAGACTTCTGGTCACACCAGTGCTTGACAAGCTCCTGGCTGGCTTCCAAGTTGCTATCTGCTTTTTCCCTGTTTTTAGCCGTTCTTGAGCAAAGGCCTAGTACATAGTGTCTGATTTGGGCTCCTTGAGAGGTCTTTTCCAACCTTCTCTTACTAAACTCAAGGGACCTCTTACAGGGTGTCCAAAGAGTAGCTCAAATGGACTGAAACCTACTGTTTTCCAAAGGACCCCCCCCCCACGTGCAAACAGCAGGCATGGGAGGAGTTTCACAAGCAAATGTTGAACCTTTCTAAAAGACCATTTCCTTGGGGATGGTAGAAGGTAGTGCACTTACAAGTCAATCCACACTCATCCGACATTGCTTTCAATATTCAGACATGAAATTTGTGCCTCTATCTGAGATGATTTCCTCAGGTAATCCAACCTTGGTGAAGATGTCAAGTAGGGCTCTAGCTACTGCAGGAGCAGTAACTTTTCTAAGGGGAATTGCTTCTGAGTATCTGGTAAAATGGTCCACTACCACCAGGATGCACCTATTGTCAGAGGCAATATAGGGATCCAGGGGACCAACAATGTCAATCCCTATCCTCTCAAAAGGGATCCCCACCACAGACAGAGGAGTGAGGGGAGCATTTGGTTTGCCACCTGCCTTGACAGGTGACACAGGAGAGACAAAACCCTTTTACTTTTTCTGACGTCTCAGGCCAGTAGATGTGATTGACCAGTCTTTCCCAAATCTTGAGCTGCCCTAGATGTCCAGCTAAGGAGATGTCATTGGCTAGGTTAAGGAGGAATTTTCTGTACTGCTGGGGGACTACCACTATCCTGTTTGCCCTGGCTTGGTGTTGCTTGCCTCACTGTATAGGATTCCCTCCTCCCAGTGCACCTTATTAGTTCCAGTGACATCACCTTCCTCTTGTTTGACAGCCAACAGTCTCGGGCCTTCAAGAGTGTGACTTGCCTTTTGTCCCTGGCTCAAGTCCTCTCTAGATGGCCCTCATCCTCCTTGGAGTTCTGCCAAGTCAGACAAGTCTCACAGGGAAGCAGCCTCCTGCTAAGACACAAGACCCTCCCCCTGAGGTTTAGGCTCCTTTTGGGCCTGGGGACTTTGTGAAGTGGCCTTGGCATAATTCCTGCTCTTCCTCTTGGAATTAGGGCCTTAGGCCATTTTCCAGGCACCAAAGCTGCTCACCTTTCCACTAAGGTCTTTTTGTGCTCTGGTGAAGACACACAATCCTACTTAGGGAGACCCAGCACTACTCTATGTTTGCGTCTCTTCACTTCTGCCCAGGTAGAAGTTTTCAAGGTCGCTGCCCAGCAGACACTTCACTGGGATGACAGGTGTAAGAAAATGGCTCTTTCTGCATGTTCACCCCCAAATCCTGGGCTGATGCTGCTGGTTTTTCGACAAAGTGCACTGAGGCCTCCTAATCAGACCTCAGTGCCAGTGTCCTAACTCATTACAAAGTGTATGTTTAATTATCTATACCCAAGTGGCAAGTGCTGACTTACTTATAAATTCCTAGTCTATGGCACCTAAGGCACATAATGCAGAGTGTCCACCCAGGGCTGCAGCACTGTTTGTGACACTTTGAGTATGACAGAGGACAAAATGGGTCCCAGTCTGCCACTACAGATTGAAGAAGCAGTGTTTACACAGCTAGTTCGACTTTGCCATTTAAATTAACGAGAAAGACACCACTTCCCTTAACCCTATGTGCAAGTCTCCCATAAGGAAGGCTTATGGAGCCCTAAAGCAGGGAGCTATATATTGTTAAGTGGGACATATATTTTCAAATATGTCCTAACAGCAAAACCCCTCAGATTGTCAATTTACTGGGGAAAGGTTAGTAGGCCCATCTGCTAACACAGAGTTGCCGGCTGGCACCCCAGCTGGGCTAACTTCTGAATGGGACTATCTACCTTGGTACTGTAAGGTGTCAAATTAACTGTGGCATAAATTCCAACCTGATGCCCCTGGTCGAGTTTAATGTCACAATTAAAGTTCTACAAATTTTAGAAAGTTGCCACTCTGTGCCCCAGCTGGTCCAGTGGCCTCACTTGGGCTCAGACTGACAGAAAGCTTTCTGCCCACCTGGGGAGACATGTGAATGACTCCCAAGCTTAGGAACAAAGGCAGCTGCCAAAGGGCGAGGTGTACCTCCTCTCTCTGGAAAACCACTCGGGGTGTTAACCCAAAAGACAAGCTTCAAAGGGGAAGCTGCCTTTGAGGGGCAATTGGTGATAACACTTCCTTTTGTTCATGCAGACAAGTTAGAAACAGGGACAGAGAGGGAAAACCTTTCACCAAACTGGTTTTCTTCTGGGCGTGTAGCCCCCAAGTAGCCACACCTGTACGGTGGGCTACCAAGCTCCTGATGACCGAAGAGGAGTTCAGACACTTTGAGAGTGGCTAGAATAGTACACTCTAGGATTGCCAGATGTCACACATGGCACGCAAATCATCACCAGAAGGGAGGGGACCATGCGGTCCTCTTGAGCACTTTCCTGGGATAAATATGGAACCTCTGGTGCCCTGCAAGTCAGATCACATTGAATTTGGGGCAAGGAGCGAAGGAGGACTACCCTGCTTCCCTTGAAAGTGCACAAAAAGAGGCTGCACTGTCTGAAGGACTGCACCTGCTGCCCTTTGGGCTAGTAAAGTTTGAAGAGTGCCTGTGGCTACTGCCTTGGGGAAAAGTTGATTCTCAGCGCCAAAGTAATGACTCTAAGGATCAGTCAGTTGATCTTCTGGAACCAGTTCCAGGGACACAAGATCTGAAGAGGCCCAAACTGGCAAGTTGGTAGCCACAGCAAAGGTTTCGCTGCTACCTGCCGCTGGGCACTCCAAGAGACCAATCTTCAATGGACAAAAGTTGCACCCAAGTCTGCTGGACCCAGATGCTGGATTGGTCACCCAAGAGGGACAATAGCCCCCAAGAAAGGATTTCGCCCTAACCACAGTGCAAGGAAATTGGTAGCCCAGCATCGGCTGGCCAGATACTGTTGTGAAGAGGACATCGTGGGACCTCCGACATTTGTGGCAAAAGTTGCCCCACATCACCTGTGAACCGAGGAATTATCACAAAGGCACTTCCATTGACAGCACATCAACTGGAGCTTCCTTGAGCATTTTTTCATCCTGTATCTCCAGCATCAGGATCATTTAATTGTAGTCTATGGCTGTTGTGTTGTAAAGTTTGGAACTGGACTGGAAAGCACTCTGTTGGCAAGGTAACTGTCTAAGTCTACCCCATTGGCCCCCCAGACCTCCATCCTATCAGATTTGGTGACCCAAGCTGAGCCGGTTTAGTCAAACTAAGTTTTACAAACTTTTTGTTGACCTGTGCTTGTTTCTGGTTGCATTTATAAATGTTAATAGCTTTTAAAATCTGTATTTCCTGAACCCTCCAGTTGCTCATCAAGGTCTCTAAAGATTCTTAAAAAGATACTATATTTTTATAAATTGGTGTCCGATTTCTTTTGTGTCATGTGCCTTTCTTATTCCATTGTTTTGTGCCGTTCAATGCTTTAAGCTAAGTTCCCTTGTTAAACCTTGTTGCTCAAAGCCACAGCTACACAGGTTTGAGCTGAAGGTTGCACAAAAAAGCCTGACTAGGCCCAAGACAGTTTTTGCAAGTGTATCCCACGGTAAGCCCTACAGCCATACCATATAATATACCCAAATCCTCAGAGCAGGATACACAGCTACCTTCTTACGGCCAGTTACCCCTCCCCTCTCAGATTCTAACACTGCTGTGGGATGTGACTTTGTACCATTGTCAAAGTTTACTATCTGGTGCACATCATCAGAAATTATTTGACCTGGGGAAACCAGCTTTGCCGTAACCATGGTAATGCTGGCACCTGCATCACCTAAGGCCTGAAATTCAGTTCCATTGATTCTTGGCCACTGCCTGCACTTTACGATGCTGACAGGCAGTTGGGCCAAATGTTCAACTTCCTCCCAATTCAAGGAGGCTAGAGTGGCTTCAGTGTAACCCCTGCAGTCCCCAGGGACAACTTCCACCCCATCCCTACATTGCCAGTTCCCTTGGGATGGTTACCAGTGGCTGACTTCTTGGTAGACCCAGGATCTTGTGTCTTGGCTGTTTACAGTCATAGAGCATCCCAGTCTTTGCAGGGTCATAGTTCTTTCCCAGGTACCCCATCTTATTTGGGATGTGGCTCTAGGTTCTGCTACGTATACACCTTTTGAGAACTCTTAAGGATTCTCAGACCCTTTTATGCTTCACCCCATCTTTCCAATGAAGGGGAATTCTGTCCTCCTTTCCTGTGTTCACCACCTTGAGACTTCTTAGGCACCCTGGTGCACACTAATTCATCAGGTATTTACCCCAGCGCTTTAGGGCTAGATAATGTAGAATCTACCAGATGCTGGTGTAACTTCTCTGAGGGGCAATTTGTAAATATGTGTCCCTTTAGCTCAAAATTGTACAGTCCCTAAAATAAATCCACCTTGTTGCCCTTCATCCAGCGCCCCCACTGACTTCAAAGAGACATCTACAAAGGATGCCCATGTCTGAGTTGATCCCCTGAGCGTGTTCCTGAATTTTTGTCTGAACTCTTCTGGGATGAGACAAAATAGCTCAATGAGTGGCTCCTTCATGTGGGTGTATGACTCTGCCATCCCTTCCTCCAGTGTCAGCAGCCTAACTCACCCTACTGTTGCCATCAACTCCCACAATAAGTAGCCCCAATATTGGGTACCCACCATTGTATGCTGCACCGCTACACTGAGCAGTGTCTCTTTTATGCATTACTTCAGTGTCTCAAACCCAAGACTTATCGCCCTTTAAACTTTTTCCATCAAGTATTGCCAGTAATCGAGTGCTGATCAGATGGTTATTTATTGTACATGAAGTGAAATCACATTTCTTCAAGTTGATTTATCAATCCAATGTACATGGAGATTTGTTTAACAATCCCACGATCCCAATGCACCCTTCTCATTATGAGAGCATCATAGACACTCCCTGCATTCACCACTGGTTCCTTGTTGATGCCACCAGGTCTTTGGGATTTCAACTCCAGCTTAACCCTAATCTCTTTTAGGGCCAGTCTCCTTTCTTCCAGCTTCCTCTACTGGATATCTAGGATATCTAGGAGGCTGAGCTGGCCTTCTAGGACCTTGGGTCTCCTTACTGAAGGGGACCTTTTTGCACTTCCAGATGTGGAGTCATGCCTTGGTGAAATTATGGGGCCACACTCTCATTGTCCCCCTATTTGTCAAAGAGATCTGTCCTCTTCATCCCCACTGTCAGGAATTATCTCATCTGCTAGTGGGGTCTGGGCTCTCCTTGCTTTTTCCCAGGCTCTGAGGGCCTACTCAAGGTCCTCCTTCTTGTCAGTGATTCCTGGGCTGACTTTCCTGTCCCTGCACAGCACCATCAAATCATTGATTATCAGTGTGGGCAGGATGGCCAAGTCGTTTTCCAAGTTTTCCATCTTTGAACACCCTGCAAAACTTTTTACCACTTTGTGAAGACTTGTTGTTGACTTTTTAGCTTTTGAAAAACAATGCTTTGGATATACAGAGCTTGGTAACTTTTAAAACTTTTAAAACCTTTTGCTTAGTGTTGACTTGGCAGGTCCTTCCAGTGGTTGCTAACTTATTAATTGTCTGATACAGCTAGACACGAGTTCTGGATCCCACTATGAGGCACCAATCTGATGATATAGGTGTATTATATGGCATGGATGTGTGGCCTTAATGTGTAATACACTCGCAAAAACTGTCTTGGGTCTAGTTAGGCTAATTTGTAAAACCTTAAGCTCAACCCTGCATAGTTATTGCTTCAAGCAGCAAGGCTTAAAAAAGTGAATTAGTGTAAAGTATTGAACAGTACTAAACAACCCAATGAGAAAGCCATACAACAATAAAGAAATCAGACACCAATGTATAAAAATAGATGGGGCAACTTTGGCCACAGAAATTTAGCTCCCTCCAAGTCCTCTTTAAGACAGTGGTAGCCCAGGCCCAGTTGCACTACTGGTCTCCGTACTCTGCGGTCCCAGCGATATCCTTTGATGTAAGTTGGCGTCCTTCTTAGGTGACCAATCTGGGCTGAGACAATGCTCCTGGGCTATTCCCAGGTCCAGCTAACTAGGGTGCAACTTTTGGCCATTGAGGATTTGTTTCTTGGGGTGCCCAGCGGCAGTCAGTGGAGAGTCTTCTGAAGTGGCTACTGACTTGCTGAGGTAGGCGTCTTCAGCTTTGATTACCCTGTTGCTGGTTCTGGGGGCCAGCCGACTGACCCTTGCAGTCACTTCAGGAGCCACAGGCACTGTTCTCTCTTTGCTAGCCCAAGGTGCAGCAGGTGCAGTCCAGCAGATGGTGCAGCCTCTCTTTGCGCAGTCCATGGGTCAGCATTGCATTTCTTTTTTGGTCCTTGTTTCAGTTCCATTGTGAAGTGAGCTTCAGGGTGCCAGGAAGACATATTTATTCTGAGAAAGTGCCCTGAGGGGATAATGCAGTCACTAGCAAATGTGCTACCAGGTCACCTCTGTCTTAATGACGACTTTCTGGCTATATGTGGCATCTGGTAATCCTAGAGTGCACTATTGTGCCTACTCTCAAGATCAAGATGTCAGGACCCAGTCTCAGATGTTAGGAGTTGGCAGCCCACCCTAGAGGTGTGGCTACCTGTCGGCTACATGCCCAGGGGAAACTGGTTTGGGCACTGTTCTCCCCTCTCTGTCCCTGTCACAAGCCCATCTACCTGAGCAAAGGGTAGCCCCTCAGGAATGTGATTGTCACTTGCCCACCAAAAGCAGCTTTGTCATTGAAGCTCATCTTTTAGGCTAACATCCTAATTGGATTGCTGCAGAGGGGAGGTGACACCTCACATTGTAGCAGGTTGTTAATGTTCCTAAGCTCGGTAGACATTCACACTACTCCCCAGGAGGGCAGAAAGCTGTTTGGTGGCCAGTGACCACGTGAGGCCACTGGACAAATTGGGTCACAGAGTGGCAACTTTCTAACAGTTGCATTTTCTTAATAATTACATTAAATTCGACTTGGACATCAAGTCAGTTTTAATGCCACAATTAATGTAATACCTTACAGTGCCCATCTGAGTAGTCCCATTGAGGAATTAGCCAGGCAGAGGGGTCAGTATCTAACCCTGTGTTAGCCAATGGGTCTACTAAGCCTCCCACCGAAAAGCAACAATTTAGAATTGTTGCTTTTAAGACAGATACAAAAATACATGTCCTACTAAATAATATACAGCCTCCTGCCTTAAGGCTTGATAGGGCTTTCTTAGGAGGGAGTTACATATATTGTTATGTGAAGTGGGGGATTTGCCATTAGATCGCAGTCTTCAGTGGCAGGCTGGGAGCCATTTTGTACCTTGCCACACACAAGGTGGCACAATTAGTGCTGCAGCCCTGAGTGGACACTCTGCCTGCCATGCTATGAGTACTATATACTATGGGCTTATAAGTCAGTCTTTACCAATTGAGGGTAGCGAATTAGACATAAACTTTGTAATGGGTGAGGATACTGACACTGAGGTTTGGTTAGCAGGCCTCTGTGCACTCTCAGAGTTGATAAATAGCAGCACTAGTCCAAAAATACAAGGGCGAACATGCAAAAAGAGGCATTTACCTACACATTAACATTTAAATATGGGCCCCTCTACCTTCAGCCCTTCTTATCCAACCCCGTTAAAGGCACACTGAACACACTGACATGCAGCAGGTTGCACTTACACGTGGTCACATTGGCACTGACGGGGGTGCTGATGATATCATTGATGACTGCACACAAGCTGACGTTATAGGCTTGGCCAGGTTCAAGCTCCTTGATGGTAGCCGTGCTCCAGTCCCCCGGCACCCGCTGCTGGAGCTGTACGCCACTCGGTGCTACAGGATGGTATGAGATCACATACTCCGTCACTGCCATGGATCCACCCCATTCCAAATCCACTGATCTGTCACTCACAGCAGTCACTCTGAGATTCCTCGGCGGGGCAACTTATTGGGCGAGAAAAGATAAATATCAGACATCAAGGTGTGTTAGATGGTGTACTCATAACTAAGAATGTCCTACTTTAGTAGTATACTTAACTGATGATACAACACATATTGCATATTTACAACGTTTCACACATTTGATCTTTAGGTCTTCAGTACATGCATGGCCCTGAATGAGAGCGCATGGATGACATTGCTTGAAATGGAATTATAGTGGCACAAGTACTCATTATTCCATAGCACTGGTTTGCAACAAAGACATCTCTGGACCCTCCCATTGTAAATATTGCATCACTGATGATAAGTGCTGGTATTATCCACTTCAAATTAAAGAAATGCAGTTATTCATTAACTGTGAGAACCTGTCCATTAAAAGTACAGATTAACGAATTAGTTCCTTCATTAGGGAAAGTCAGTTCCTTAGTTGGGAATGGGGTCTATTAATTTAGTAGCATATACCTTTTTATGTAACTTAAATATGGGTCCATTTAGGAGCTGATAATTAGTGTCAATGGTGTCTATTGGTTTCAGTTGGTACTTTAGTTTTACCACTGTGAATTGTGAATTACAATGTTTTTACTGTTTGATCTATAAAATAAATGCCCAAAGGCATACTTTGCAACCTGTAATTTCCATTAGAGCTGTGTGAATAACTGAGGAGTCCAGAACTTATTTTACCAGTAACCTAAGTGCTAATGGCCAGGCCATGTTCAAAACCTTCCACAAGAAGTACAAACATGGATGCCAATCATACCAAATGTGCCTGGATGCAAAGCCTAGCCTTTAGCCTTGTCCTACACTTCAGTCCTGTGTGCCTGAGCTCCCATTTCAGTTTCCAGAAGTGGCCAATCTCTGAATATCCCAACTTGCTTGTTTACTCCCCACAGCTTCAAAATGTTCCAGAGGAATGGAACATGTGTTGGCCATCAACTGTCACTTGGGCCACAACCATACTATAGCCCTCATTATGACCGTGGTGATCTCACTGCCGACGGGCCGACAGTGAAGACCACCACATTAGTGTGGTGGGTTGGCCTCTGCCAACCTGCCACATCTCCGCCTGTACTGTCAGGGCTATTGGACAGCCGGGGCCGGAGATTAGCATCTCCGACCCAGCAGTCCAATGAAGACCGCCAGTGGTATCAAGAGTCGGCTTTCTACTAGGGTTTCCGCAGCGATACCACTGCCACGAAAACCCTGGCAGAAAGGCTACCAGTGGAAATGTCTATCCTGTGACCAGCAGACAACTCCCCCAAACCTCACTGCAATCCCAATACACACCCACCCATCCTCCATACCAGAACTCCCCACCCCATCCCCCTTCCAGTCCTGCACCCCCTCCTCATAAACATGTACACACCCCCAAACACATCCCGCATACACTCATTCACCATACTTACATACACGCATTCACTCACATGCATGCATACACGCAATCACTTGCACACATCCATACATGCACTCACACGCATCCATACACGCATTCACTCACATGCATCCATACATGCATTCACTCACACACATCCATACACGCATTCACACAAACATTCCAACACGCACTCACTTCAACAATCATACATGCATTCAATCACCCATTCAAACAACCATACACACACGCATTCAAACACCCATACACATCAGCATACAAATATCCATACACAGACGCATACACACTTACATTCACACATGCAGACAACACCCACTTACACACACACACACAGAGCACCCCCACCCTTTCACCCCATCCCCTGTCAGACGATCAACTTACCTTGGCAGACGAAGAGGTAGTCCGGCAGGGAACAGGAACAGGTGCTTCCGCAGCGCCCCGCCATATGGACACCGCCAGGCCTTATTACAGGTCGTAATACGGCTGGTGGAGTCCTTTTGGTGGGGTGGGACCACCCCTCCCCCTCCGATCACCAGCACAACTACTGAAGGATTTCCGCCCAAATTATAGCGAAAATCCTTCAGTACTCGTAATATGGTGGTCAGAAGACCGCCAGCACTGGATGTCTTCGGGCACCCATGGCTTTGGCGGTCTTGTGAAAAGACCGCCGAAGTCATAATAAGGGCCTATGTTTGGACTCATATGTGCTATCATACCAGTGTGTCTGAATTCATCTCTTGTTACAGCCACAACATGGATAACATGAAGTTACTAGTTTGAATCAAGAACATTAGGCACAACCTATTGTGATACTCATTCTGGCTCAATCCATTAATACAGCACATCATACTTTGTAACTAATTTGTATGTTTTTGTTTATACTGGAACTTGTGTAGTGAGCTACAACACAGTGTTTTAAGCTAAGATTATATTCCAATATGTTTCTAATATTTAAACTGAAGAATGTATTTAATTAGTAACTGAAGTGACACATTTTTTGAAGGAGGGCTACTTCTATTTGTGATGTCCTAACTTCCATCTCTGCTCCATTGATTTAATTGCTGCCATTTGTGAAGCTATTAGTTTGGGGCTGGGCCCTTACGTTGCATAGCTCGCTATAATTGATGATTTGCATTGTTTATTAGATTTTGTGTTATCACAATAGCATACCTTCAACTGCTTGTCTTGGGGAATTGCAGTGTTTTCTTTAGCAGATATCATTAGTTTTCTAATTTAAGATCCATAATGTCCCTTTAACAAACGTTTTTAAAGTGATTATTTTAAGTTCTGTTATGGTAAGCTTTGACCCAGTATCGAATCAAAAAACAAAAGCACAGCTTTTCTGGGTGCAGAGCATGGTCTTCTGTCATGCCTTACTTACGCAGAGCCACTGCACCACCTGAACTCTCTGGACGCAGGTTTCAGTTAAGTGGAGAAGATTTGTCCCCAGCCACTGTGCCCACAGAACCCATTCCTCACAACTTTGGGTGTACATAGTGAGCTTTCAGCACACAACATATTTATGGATACACATTTCCCATAACCCCTGTATCCTAAGAACCTTCAGAACTCCCTGTGCATGGTTTTGGCCATATGGTGTATGTGTCTGGATGCAGGAAGTGACTTTTGGCTATGTCTGGCATCAAAGGTATATGACCCCTCAAAGCCATTGCATATGCCCTTAATATAAGTACAACAAATTTAGCATGGATACAGACAACAGCAGCGCACATCAGACTTTAAGTGCACACCTTACTTCAAGCCACTCTTCTCCCCATTTTTTTCTTTTCAATTTTATATTCAGCTCTTCCACTCACCCTCATTCATTCTATCACTGTGTAGTAAATCCTGCTATTGTTTTTAAACAAATGGCTTCTTGTTATGTTCACTCCTTTACTCAACATTTCTTTAACATTCATTTTCTTATTTTTTGATTAATTAGAAAGTATCCTTCATTTCTCAAGATCTTTGTAACTGAAATCTTGGAGGTTGTGCTGCATAAAACTACAAACTAAATTAAGAAATGCAATTGGCTGAAGTGTTACAAGATCAGTTTAGGGAAATGCAATTTTGGTAAACCATAACATTTGTAATGTTTCTTTGGATGTTAGTAATGAGTTTACACCTTTGCTGAATCAACTGTGCGTACAAAGAAACATAGACAACAAGAACCCTTCCTTGCTTAAAAATTAAATCTGGAGATTTAGCATTATGGATGTCATTAGGACCTTTTAATAATTCTATTTTGATTGACTGTCATCCCCTTCCATACATTTTGCAAATGATCACTACATTGGATGAGACAACCATTTTTTTCAACCACAGACTTAAAGGTTGGTTACAATTAGATTGAAATAACACTAAAATCTAGATTGTATTTCACCATAAAGTGCCTTCAGATATCTTTAATAACCATTTGTCTAACTTTTCCTTGTACTATTTTTCAGACTTATGTGAATGTCATGTTTTTGAATGTCTGTCATTTGCTACTGCATTTTAGCATTCCGTATTAATCTGAGATATAATTTTAGCTAACGTTCAAGAAATAAGGCAGTCAAAGGGACAATATGCACGTTTTTGGCTAAAGCTGTAGAGCATTTGAGTCACCTTAATTGTAAACGAGTTAAAGCGAAACTTGATTTGATCAAAGTATTAAAAAAAGGGAAGTCTTCCCTTTAACAAGGAAAAATGTTATCCTACATGAATACTGTGTTCAATTTATTTCAGGATTCTCAATAACTCTTTAAAAATACACAGAGAGGGACCACACTTTGTGTAGGGTTGTGAGCAGGAAGAACATTTTGAAATGTGATGGTGAAGGTTTCCTGACAAAAGGGCTTTTGCTGTTGCAATGGAGTGTATTGTAACAGTAGGTGTACATTCAATGGTTCTGCCTAATGTTCTGGCATAAGTGGTATGCTGCTGAGAGTATAAATTTGCCTGTTTTCATAACAAATATTTCATATAGAAAGCATAGTTCAAAGGAAAACTTTAGACTGCTGCATGGCTGTTTAATATTTTTGGTTGTTCTTGTAGTGGGTCTACGGTTTTTGCAGTGAACAGATCACACAATTATTGTGCATTTACTGGATAGTGGTGGCACTTCTAGAGGACTGAAAAAGTTGGTGATATATAGCTAAGTTACAAACGTTTGTGTATGTGGTAGCATGGACATATGTGATAATGTCTTATTGAATCATCCATTAAACGCAGGAAAGGGCCTCATAACTAAGGGTACAAATTGTGGGGTTTCTTTTACGGTTGTTGTGGTATTGCTTTACTTAAGAAAAATTGAAGCAGCAAGCATCAAAAGGTGATCTAAAAGTTGGTATTATGAGAGAACTGCAAGATAAGAAATGGAAGCTTCTTTGTAATGGTCTACATAAATCAGGGATAGGAAGGAACAGAAGAAGAATTTGCAATGCATGTTGGTAAAGTTGTGCCCCGGAAGAGTGAGCAGCAAAGTAATTGCTATACCAAAGAACCACATATCAGTACGATTATTGGTGACCAAGTATGATGATTTGGTTGAAGTTTTTGTGAAAGATTGAGTTGACTGTCATTTCTCTCACTTACGTCCTGTGGATATCCTGTGGGTCACTGGGAAATAATTAACAATTACTTTGAAAGACCTTTCAATGTTTTGTAAGGAAATGTGAAATTCATTATTAATTTAGTAGAATTTGTTTTAGATTTTCCTACAAGGTTAAGTATGTTTGTCTCAATTCAAGCTACGGGTGTAATTTTTTGTAAAATGTGTTTTTCTGAAGAACTTTTACTACTAACATGTATGACGGAGTGCAACTTATTTCAGGCCAAATTCAAAAGTTAAAAGAAGTCTGCATTGTGCACAAAAAGTTACATCCATGTTTCTAAAGGTAACAACCCTTTAAAAATGTTTAAAACAATTATTAAACAAGGCATAGAGACTGTGATTGTACCAGTAAGGATACTAGAGCTTGTTGAGTAAGAAGATTTTGAGTTTCCATTAGTTTTTCCTCGTTTTTCTACTAGCATATCAAGATTTTAATATCTAGCTGACAAATGTTGTGGTCAAAATAATGACTAACACTGTTGGGATGGGAATGTCCCTCTGCATTATAAAGGGCATGTACCCCTACACTGAGTGACACAACTGAAAGTGAATCCAGTATCTTCACTTTATTTTGGCCTCAGCATGCACAAACTCCTGCATGTGAGCAGTAGACCTATGGTTAAAATTGACACTGGGACTCAAAGCCTGGCTCTGAAGTCATCAATGGTAACTAAAAGTGTACCTTTGACTGGGTATGAAATTACTGTCTGTATCCCTGGCCATGAACAATGACTAGTGGTCACAGTGTACAATTTTTTAGCGAGCAGTCGCTGAATAACCCATTCTACATGCTCAAGGATGTGACGCCAATCGGTCAGCTTGAGTAAAGGTCCACTTAAATATGTGTAGTTGTATTAATTTAAATATCTTTTATAAGCAAGGTTCATCCGGAGGTAAATCGGTGCTCAAATCCATGACAAATATTTCAAAAAATAATATTCTATTTCAAAAAGGTCTAGAAACAATTAAATGGACCGAGAAAAATATGGTCTGCTTGCAATTTCATAAACATTATATTTTAGAGTCTAGAAGTGGCAAACGAGAACGCTGTGCCATCATAGCGTGGCACTGTGGGATTTAAAAATCTTAAGTATGAAGGCCGTTTTCGATCCCAGCTATACGTCAATTTGTAAACTGAGGAGCATATTTATGCTCTGTTTGTGCTGGATTTGAGCCATGTTTTTTTACGCAAATCCAGCACAAACTTAACTCCATATTTATATTTTGACGCTAGACCCGTCTAGCATCAAAATATTGGAGTTAACATAATTTTTTTACTGTGTAAACCTACCTTGTGTCAATGAGATGCAAGGTAGGTGTTCCAGAGCAAAAAATGACTCTAAAGCCTTAGCGCCTTATTTATCCTTCCCTGCAAAAATCACGCACAGAAGGACGAGGGACTTAAATAATGGCGCTAAGCTTGCATAGCGCCATTATTTGACGCCTGGGTCAGGGCAGGTGTTAGGGGACCTATGGGCTCATAGGTGCCCTTCCCTGCCCCCAGGTACACTCCCACCTAACCCTACCCACACCTGGAGGACACCTAAGGATGGGGGACCCATCCCAGGTAAGTCCAGGTAAGCCACCAATTTTGCCAACAGAGCGGGAGCTTACGCATCTTATGCAGTGCAGTCACTGTTACAGGACTTCCATGCATTGGCTAAGGAACTTGATCAAGGAGAGGACACTAATGCCAGACTGGCTATAATGGAACAAGAAGTCAGGTTCCTTTCTAATATCAAGTATGACTCCCTCTCAGCAGCTGCTTCTTCTTCTGGTTCTGCAAGGCATGGAAGTCAGAGAAGCTCTTTTAAGCCACCTGCCTTTATGTGGAGCAGAGATGTTTGGCCCCCAAATAAAGGAGCTCGTAATGAAGTCAGCGGAGGGTCGTAAACTGCTCACTCCTGATAGAGGCTTTTTTTCCTCGGAGGAGCAGAACCTTTTCCACACCTTGGAGTCCCAATGGGTCCTGTCCTTTTACCTGGAAAGAACAATTTTTCTTTTTCGTACCTTTTGACCTTGCAAACAGGGGCAATCTCCCCATGACTACAACCTTAAGTTGTTGGGCTCGAACTGTTTTTTCTTTAGAGTACCAGAAAGCAAGAGTGTCTTTTCCTCACGGTATTCAGGGGCACCCACCAGGAGTCTGGTTTCTTCGTGTTCATCCTTCAAGGGTTCATCTTTAAAAGACTTTTGTGCTACCCCCACCTGGGCAACTGCCCATACTTTCTTTACACACTATACTTTGAGCATGAGGCTTCTCTTCTTGCTTTAGTGCAACAGTACTTTCAGAAGTTCGTTAACTTGATTTTGCACTAATGGTTTAATATATTTTACTGGGAGCTGCATAACACTACTGTGTTTCTAATAGCAATGCTTTGTTTTCAATAGAGTGTTCTGGAGTACGCTCTAGGTGTAAGGCCTGGGTGGAGGAAAATGGATGATGTAGGTAAAGGAGATTACCAACAAGTAACCGATTCATTCATCACTGCTCATTTTTTTCTTCGGTGTACACTGTAGCGTGCCGTGCCGCAGCATCAAGATGCTCAATGGAACAAAAGTTGCGCTTTACAACATTTTTCAACCTCATACTATATCATCGTTGTCCAAATTTAACTAGTAGACTACATCGCTGTCATTGCTATGTGCCACAAATCACACAGGATGTCGGGGACGGAGCAGTATGGAAATGTACATGTTTGTACTATTAAACTGCGCATCGAGTTGACCTTTTCACTCATACAATTAGAACATGAATTTGTACGATTCTCTCAGTGTCCCTCGCTGCCCCCAAAACTACCGAATCGCTGCACAATTAGTGGGGGCGTCGAGCCGTTCATGCATGCTTCCTAATACTCACTAAAAGCTCTGCCAATTAGAGAACATGATTAAGACTCCATTATCGTAATTACTGAAACCCCCTCTGCCTCCAGTGTGCACATACTCAGGGGGCGGGGGACAGGCAAAGTAAAGGGCATGGGAGATAAATCTGGGAGGGTGTTCGCCTCCTCCTGGGAGGTGGTGGTTCCAAGGTGCTCCTGGGTAGAAGGAATTAGGCATATGGCGTTTAATGGAGCGTATGGTTCAACAAACTGCCTCTGTATGCTGCTGGGTGAGAGAGAGACGAAGGCAGGGACAAATGGCAAAATGGGTATGCACAAAGCAATAAAAAGAAACAAAGGCTATGTTTAGAAAGATCATCTAGGGTCAAAGGAAAATGACACAGGAACTGCTCATTGCTCATTCAGCCTCTGTCCCTGAAGTGAGGCCTTATAGAAGGATAACAAGTTTCTACGTTCCTACTTCTGTGCTCACAACTTTGACCAATGAAAAAGTCATCGGGCTGTAGCCTGTTTGAAATTGGAGTCCCTGGCTGACCCCTATCTAGCGCCATCTTACGCATCTAAGCTCCGCTGTAGTGCCTGCCTTAGTAGCTGGCCCTGTCTTTTGTCCATGTGTCCTGTCAGAGGGGACGGACTGATCCTGCCACTGCTGAAAACATCCAACCTGGATCCTGGTGATCAGAAGAACTATAAAACCATCCCATTTCTGCCGTACATCTGTTATCAAATGAAAAACATGTGTGGCTAAGTGGCTCTCTAGTTTCTTCAGCTAGTCTAAACCTGACTTTGCCAGCCACAATGCCAGCCACAAGGGATGAGCTGCGACCCACCTAGGATGAGGACATTCAGGGTCAACTGCTGCTTCATCTGGTAGATCATTTGCTTGGCTTAGACAGAAATTGCAGTCCTTGCTATTAAGTGGTTCAGATCTTTTCTCGGGGATTGGCACCAAGTGCTCTCACTCTTCTGTTTCCATTCTTTACTGCAGACTAAAGAGGTAATCGCTGTCCATTGTTCCTTTGAATCTTTTTGTGGATGCACCAGCTGAATGTGTACTGTCATTTGGCCTTAAGATGAGGTTAGTTCAGATGTCAATCAACTGTATTGGCCATGTGGGATAGGGTCTGTTGGCCACTCATGACAGAACTGCTACCAATTTCCTCAAAATGTTTGGAGATATAACTAAGGCATTCTTGGTCAAGGAGTTCTGTCCCAATTCTTGTGCTTTAACTACTCCTGTTCAGCAAGGAAAGAATCTCAGCATCATCTTACATAAAGTGCTATCTTATATAGCCTGACCCTAAAGGTTTGGAACCTTTACTGCTCAAAGCTCCTCTTCTTCCTGATTCACAAGATTGTACCATTCAATCCTACCCAACTCACATTCTTCTTCAAAGCTGTGACTCCTTGTGTCTGGATGATGAGCATTCCTTATAAATCAGCATTCCTGCAATACTTCAGTACATTCAAATTTGTGACCATGAAACTGGTATGTGGTCCACATAAAGTTGACCAATTTTGGAAGAAGGAGGGTTCTTCACTGACTTGAAGAAACAGCGAGTTCTCTTTAAAGTCTTGTGCTGTGTTCACAACAGAATTTCTTTTGCAATTTTCACATGGTTAGGCTTTTGCAATCTGGTTTGCTGGCTATGCTGAAAATTCTATGTTTTAAGCAAGGACCCTGGGGTGATAGAGTCTTTCAAGTACTTGGGTTGTAGACCTGGAAACACCTCCTATTGGGCCTCTGGATCACGGCTGGCTGCTGACAATTGATGAGCCTCCGAAGACCTACATAGTCTGCTAGTCCAGCTGGGTATTTTTTGCCTTGTCTGTTTTTTGTCCCCATTCACCTCAAGTGCCTTTTTAGCCTTTTAATTGGTTTCCTGGCACTAAGATACCAGTGGTTGACAGGGCGCTTTGGGAATAAGTATACACATACGTAGTAACAGTTTGCTTAAACTATCAGAGACAAGTTGACATCTTCTAATAGCACCCAACTCTAACAGTAAAAGAGAGAAGATGAGGGTGCATGGTTCATAAGTGATTGTAAGGGCCTCATGTTGGGGATATGAAGAAGGAGAATGGAAGACAAAGCAATCTGGAGGGTTGTGGGAACACAAAACAGTATACTTGATTTGGAAACTCTCATGGCTTGTCCTCAGGCCTCAGGGATTTTGAAACAAAGTCTCAATATCAGAGAACCTTTTCTCAGGGCCACACACATTTCCTTTCCAAGTATTGTATTATAATAGTACTTACATAGTGCTTACTACCCCTGACGAGGCGTCAAAGCGCTTTTTGGCGAGTAGCATGCTACTCCGGAACCCCAAAGGTATTAGTAGTGGATTAGTATAAGGAAATATGAATACAGTATTAGTATTATTATGAGTAAATCTGAGCAGAGGATGTGTGAATTTGTTAGTTGGATTGACTAAAGCATGGGTACTCGCAAACATTTTCACGGGGGCCGCAGAGTTTGGTCTTTGATGTGACCGAGGGCCGCACTGATGGCAGCAGGGTGGCAGTCGGGGGTTGGTAGTAAAGTGGGCTCAAGGGACGCAAAGCTATACTTCTAGTGTCTGAATAGCACAACGTGAAACCATAAACTTGGGAATAATCACGGCTTCTCCCCTTAACCAAACTGTGTGATCCTATGCAAATGTTTTATTTCACTTTCCCTCCTTTTTGCTCATTATCACATATGAGGACCTCGCATGACTTTAGGATGTGTGCTGCACAAAACCTTTTTGTGTTTGATTTAATAAACTGTAATTTTTTTGTATACTTGAAACCTAGGCCACTGAAAGAGTGCACATAGCTGACTTGCCTCTTAGCTCACCAAAGGCATTGTTGTCGGGGTGGGAGATGGGGGAGTGAATGTTTCTAAATTCTGGTTGGAAAATTATCACTTTGAAAAAATATATTTCTTCAATGCACTGATATAATCTGGTGAACTAAGGTGAAGGTTCTGCGTGTTAATGAAATACACTTTTTGAATTTTGAGCAGACTTGATCCTGCTTTTACATTTTTGTTTCAAATATGTCTTTAAAAATTAAGGTGTTTCTGATGTTACATTGTACAGAACCCCTCTCTTATCTCAACCTTCAACTCACCTTAAATAAATACTTGACTGTTTATTTACATTTTTTAAATGTTGGTGCTGAGTCTAGCTAAGAGCAGCCCAGTGCTGCTGGGCCGCATGTAAAGGTCAGGAGGGCCGCATGCGGCCCCCGGGCCATACTATGAGTATCACTGGACTAAAGTAATGGAGGGATAGAGGAGGAAAGAATCCAGAAGTGGAGTTTATAGTAATAGGATGAGGCTTGGGATGAGTAAAGGAGAGATGGAGGACGGAAGAGTCTGTGGAAAGGGTTAGGGAGATCACAGTAGAAGGAGGGGTTTTGGATGAGTCAAAGGTGAGATAAATGAGGGAGAAGTTAGTAGGGTTGTTTGGGAGATCATGGTAGTAAACTGAGGTTTAGGGTGAGCTACAGGAGGGAAGAGCTTAGGCAGGGTTATTTTGGAGATGAAAGTAGTAGAATGGATTTGTGATGAGTCAGAGTGGGGATGGAGGATAGATTGATAGAGACATAGGGTGATGGGGAGACAGAATAAAGCTTACAAGAGAGTGAATGCATATATTTTTTAATGTATTCATTCATTATATATATACATATATATATATATATATATATATATATATTTATGTACATATATATACATACATATATATGTATACATATATATGTGTGTATATATATATTTATTGTATTTATTATTAATATATTTTTTAACTTGCATTTTATTTATATATATTTTTTTATTTGTATTTAATTTTTTTCTAGTACAGTAGGACTGGAGTAATAAATAAATATGTAAGTACATGGTAAGGGAATATATGTGAAAGGAATATAATAATGGGTATAATAATATGAGAAGAAAAGTAGTATTGCATAAACACAGACTTTCAAGATTTGTAATATTTGAAGTTAATTGATAAGTGTACTTTTCTAACATGTATTTATCTTTCCTCAGTGTGATATAAAAACAAAAGAAGGGATTCATAATTATCTAATATAACAACTTATCTAGGAGCTATAAGCATAGAATAATATGCACACATATATGTATATACAAACACACATATAGATATTATTATACATATACATATATATATATATATAAATACACACACACATGCACACACACACACAAACACACACACCTATATAAATATATCCGTGAGTAAATATACATTTGTTAAACAGGCTTAAATAGTATGTGTATAATTTATTATTATGACATAGTAACAATACATATTTCCTAAAGTACTACACATATCTAGATTATACATATAATCATATTATAGATATTTATCAACACAGGCATATGCAGTCCATTGCTGTTTGAATATGGTAGTTATGAAGGAAAGAGCCAACTCTTGAGTAGTCTTCTGAAGGCAAGATATGCATCTGTGGATCTTATATTTGGAGGTAATGAATTCCATAGTTTGGCTGCTTGGACGGAGAAGGATGTATCACCTATTGTCTTTTTCTTGTATGGTGGTGTTCTAAGGCGGGGTGCCAATCTTGAGCGGAGGTTTCTTTGTTGAATGTATTTGGTTATTTTGTTTCTGTTAAAAAGCAGTCCTGTTCCATGTATAGCTTTGTGGGTGACACAAAGCAGCTTGAAGGTGGATCTTCTTGCAACGGGTAACCAGTGTAGTGCTCTCAAGGCAGGGGAGATGTGGGCTTGCGGCTTTACATGTAATAGTAGCCTGGCAGCAGAGTTCTGAATACTTTGTAGTTTTGTCATAATAGATAGAGATGATCCATGGTAAAGGCCATTGGCATAATCCAATTTGGATAGTATAAGAGAGATACTAGCCTGTACCATGTGTGGAAATCTGATGCCGGGAAGATGTGTCGCAGAGTCTTCAAGGTGATGAAGCTTGTTTGTGCTAATTTGTCCACTTGGGCATTCATTGTTAACTTGGAGTCCATGGTAATTCCAAGGTTTTCAACATCCTTGGATAATTGAGGAGGTTGTCCAAGATCGTCAGGCCAGGCGCATAGTGGGTCCTAATTTTTCCAGTCACCATATGTGAGTATTTCCATTTTGGAAGCATTTAGTTTGTGATGGCTCCAAGTCATCCACTGATCAACAGCTCTGAGGCAACTGAAGATTTGTGAGTTTTCAATGTCTTTGGGTCATTTCAATTTAAGTAATATTTGTGTGTCATCTGCATAGTTGTAGCATGTGAGTTGAAAATTATTGATCAATTCTGGTAATGACATCATGTAGATGTTGAAAAGCAATGGTGAGATGATTGATCCTTGGGGGACTCCTGCTTTTGTGAGGTAGGGTTTGGGCAAGAAGGGGAGAGAATAAATAATATTGGTTCTGTTTTGAAGGTAGGATGTAATTCAGTCAAGAGCAGTCCCTTCTATGCCGGCTTCGTGGAGTCTTTGAATTAGGGTGTCAGGGTCAACAGTATCAAAAGCAGCCAAGAGGTCCAAGAGAAGTAGTGCAGCAACTCCACTGCGGTCGACTGTGTTTTTAAGATCATCCCAGATTGCTATGAGTGCCAGTTCAGTGTCTCTTCTGGTCAGAATCCAGTTTGGTAGTCTGAAATTATGGAATTGTTTTCAATGAATTGTGACATCTGGGCGAATGCTGCTCTTTCTATCAGTTTGTCCAGGAAAGGTCAATTTGTGATTGGTCTGTAGTTGTTGGGGTCCTGTGGATCTAGGTTTGTTTTCTTTAATACCAGACTTTTTCATGTCTTCAGAAAAAGTTCCTGTAGTTAAAGAGTTATTGATGATTCTTCTTACAGATGTGGCAGAAGAAGCATATAAAAGGATGTTCTTGAAGATATGTGGTGGACAAGGGTCAAAAGGGCAACCAGAAGGCCTACTTGCTTTGACTAAATGCATGAATTCACCTTGTGATATTTGTTTGAAGGAGTGCAGAGGCTGGGTTGGTTTGTTCTTGAAGGGGAATTTTAGGTAAGTGGTTGGTGCTCATGGTTTTCCTCTGTTTTAAACAGGAGTCCAATGTGTCTGCCTTGGTTGTGTAATGAGTTGCCAGTTTGTTTGTGAAATCTTGAGTGGGGGGATGACTTCCTTCCATGTATTTAGGTTTTTGAAATTCATTTACAATTGTATAAAATTCTTAGGTTGCAGATTTAGCATTTAGAATTCTGTCTGAGCAGTACCATTTGTTAGCTTTTTTGATTGATGATTTGTATATTCTGTTAAGCTTGTGTGCTGAAGTTTGTCTTGAATGTTGTTTGTTTTGAGCCAGGTCCGTTGCAACCTGATTTGTTGCTTTATCTTTTTAAGTTCTGCGTTTCTCCAATGTGTTGTTTTTCTTTTTGTCTTGGTTAGTTTTTCTGAGTGGTATTAGGATATTGAAAGCTTCCTGTAGCCACTCATAAAGTTTTAGAACAGAATTAATTGTATCAAGATCTGTTTTGGCTGTTAGTTGTGTTTCTAAGTCTTTACAATTGAGTTTGTTCCATGGTAGAAAGATGCATGTATGTATGTATGTTGCTATGGGGTGTGTTGATTTGTGGTTTTTTATGTAAGAAAGTTATCAAATTGTGGTCTGACCATGTGATTGGTGTGATGCGATGAACGGTAACTAGTTCAGGCTTTGCAAAAGTGACATCTAGAATGTGTCCAGCGATTTGTGTGGGATTGTGTACAACCTGATGTAGTTTCAATGCAATTAGGCCATTGGTGATAGCTTTTGGATATGGAAAATTGGGTTTGTCAAACCAAATGTTTAAGTCCCCAAGAATGCATAGGTTTGAGTATAATATTATAAGGTTTGAGACTGTATCTAGAAAAGTGTCTGGGAATGTTGGGTTGTTAGGGAGAGGTCTGTAAAGGAGGATAAAGTTACAGGAGGAAGTTGGATTAGGGCTACATATGGTAAGGAGGGCCCCAGAACCTTGTATGGAAATGTTGTCTGCTTTAGTGTGATTTATTGCTTGTTTGAATATAATTGCTGGTCTACCTCCTCTCTTGCCTATACGGTTTTGTGTGATGGTTTGATAGCACAGAGGAAGGGCTTCATTCAATACTGGGGCCATGTCATCTCCCAACCATGATTCCGTTATGAATAGTAAGTCAGGTTGTGTGTCCGTGAGCATGTCATAGATGTGATGCGTTTTTATTTATTTATTGAGCATTTGTGAAGGACTGGTTGTCTATATGTTCATATGTCAAGGTTGGTCTTTTTGGCTCCAAAACCCTCTTTGACTACCCTTCTGCTATAGATATGCTAAATTTCAAGTGGCTGAGATTCCCACTTCCCATCCACCCAGCTCTTATCTTCATTCAATGGCAAACTGTATGTGGCTGATTCACCAAAGCATTTACGAGTATAGGAAGTAGTACTACAGGAGTACACTTTTCCATACTCTTACAAGCCTTTGTAGATGGGCTCCAAAACGCCTAACTCCAGTTTAGTAAAAGAGCAAGAAGGCACACTCTTTTCAATTTGTACTAACTGTAAATGAATATTTCCGGGCTGTCACCATCATATTCCAGTTTAGATGTTCTGGGTCCAAATCACAAAGGCAAGTAAAAGTATGTGAAAGACTACTGTCTGAGTACTACTTTACATACACCAAAATGCCTGTGTTCTGTTGCATTTAGTGCTATTTCTTAGTGCAAAATGCATCCTAGCATCCATTTCCCAGATAATCCATCATCTGCTGCATAATCTGCATATTTTAACAAACAAAAGGTTTCAAGCTCAAACAGTTCAAAAGTTACTAAAAATGCAGCAACGCATGCTTCTGCTCAGTGGAAGCCATTTGCAAAGGTAGATTGGTCACCGTTCTGTTGCTTTTTGCTATATTTGCGTGCCAAAGCGATACTTACGAGGTGCAGCCAATTCCCAGACAATGTTAACAAGTGTAAAAACTACAAAATAATGTAGTAATACTATCATAAAATGTGCTGCATTACACCCCATAATATTTTTCTTGCTGCCTAATTTACTCAAACCTGCCACATAACATGGCCCTCTCCTGCCGTGTAATTCCAGTGGCTCTACTTGTAGGGGTAGAGCTACAATGCACTATTGGGCTCATGGCAGCATGGTGTATGTCTGATGACGTCAGCATGCTCTGGCACCTCCCAGCCCCCAATTCTCGCTGCAGGTTACGGGGGCCTCGACAGTGCTACCATGCTCTTTACATGCTAGTATCAAGAGCAGCACGTCTACAAGTCTGCACACATACGACCATGCAGACATCTACAAATGTTTATGCGTTGACAGCTGCATGTTTAAATGTGCGAAATCCTTCATTTTACGCCTCCTCGTAGAGGGCGAGGGGTGAAGGGAGTTCAAAATGGGGATGCGGCACAGGGTACAGCGTACCAAAGGGACAGTACACAAGACACACTAATAAAACTAACCATTCAATCATGGAGGCCAGGCTGAACCATTTACCACCTCTGGACAAAGGTCTCTCTTTAACCATGTTAACATTTCTTAATATTGCACAAGTAATCGACTTTGACATCATGTGTCATCCCGGATACCAGCTGATGGCTTCACGAAATGTAAAAGATAACAGCACAAGAATGCAAACAAATCCTTGCAATCCTTAATTTGTGTTTCATTGCATGACATGTACTTATTATTTTATGGGGTGGTATCTCCACGTCAGTGATACATGCATTGTTTTTAAGTGTAAGCCCCGGCATTGCCTCAAACAATCACTGCTTCTAATCCCGGAAGAGCACAGTGAAGGTCTTGAGATTGCTCGTGTTTTGGAAAACATGCATCCAGGTGCCTGTAGAGAGAATAGATACAGCAACGTTTTTATCACAACCTTGACTGGAAAGTAGATCCAATCCTATTAATGTGCGATAGTACTTCAGGGTATGCCAACCCAAAAGACATCACTCCTAGTGACGTAATTGTGCATCACTAGTGCTGGTGAGTCCCGAGGTGTACATGAAGCCCATAGAAACATCATAAAGCAAGGAGGAATGAGTGGGACAAGGGAGACAGAGCAACGGGTGCCCCTTTTAACATCGTCTTTCAGCACTGCAAGAAAACCGACTGAGCTACTCCTTAATTTTAATATTAAGTGGCTTGATTTGCATTAGCAGGCTGGGCTAGGCAGTGAAGACCTGCATGGTAAGTTGTCATGAAGCCGCCAAGCCCAAATCACTCAGTGCCTTGTAAATACATGCAGCAACTATGTGGGCGTAGCTAGGTGTACAAGTATGCAAGGTGGAGGCCGAGGAAAGGAGCCTAAATGGGCATCAATCCTGGCTTCAGGAGACATAATAGCTGCTGAGGGGTCCATCGGTGGTAGGGGAGGATATGCTAGGTCAAGAAAGATCTTCTTAGGTCATAACTGACTAATTGTTGCTGAAAAAAGCTCTGCCTGAGGGACTCTCCGTATCTCAATTTGGAAGTATGATTTTTCATGGTTGTTTCAATAGATATTACACCTACCTACTATGATCCCCCACAGGCCTAAGTGTTGCTTAATGCAAGACCCCATGTGGTCATGTGTGGTATGGCTTCAGGAAACAAACTAGTGTGGTCACACTATCCTTCCCGGTATTGAACTCTCCACACCCTGCACTAATCACATACACCCTCCCCTCCCCCTTTGTCAGCAGAGTCCCTTGAGTTCACAGTCCGAAGCCTACTTTATAAATTCCCCTAGAGCCATTTAATTATTGTGTTGTCTTGCATTATATTGTGGTATACTACAAAGGAAATCTTGTGGAGGGCTCGCAGTGGAGAATCTAGCCCTATGAGGAGGGCAGACTCCACGCATCCACATCCTACAAGGAAGGACATCACAAGGGCCACGCTCCCAGGGAGTTATAGCAAGTGGCAGAACGAGGACAGGTCAGCACTGTGTCATAATGATAGGGAATCAACTAATACCAGTAAGGTTTATATGATAAATGTACCAAAGCTTCTCTCTTCAACCAGCCACAAAGGGCCAGATTCACTTAAAAACAAAGGGTCAGATGTATCATTCTTCACAATAGCGATTACCTAATTGCGATTTTTAGCAAATAGCAATTAGGTAATCGCTATTGGAATGTATGAAACTCCAGAAGTTTCATACTGTGATTCGCAAGGACTCGCAAATGGACCTACCTTATTAATATTCATGAGGTAGGTCGCCATATGCGAGCCGTTGCGAATGGCTACAATCATAGGGGTGGTGGCCTGCTGGGCTCAGCAGACCAACATGGCTGAGATTGCTTTGCAATAATGCAATCTTTTTTTTTAAATGCAGCCCGTTTTCCTTAAAGGAAAACGGGATGCGTTTAAAAATGAAGAATGAAAAGTTTTCTTTTAATTTTTTAAGAGTAGACAGTGGTCCATGGGACCACTGCCTGCTCTTAAAAAACGTTTTTGCATACATTCACAAAGGGTAAGGGGGCCCTGGGTGACCACTTCCCCTTTGAAAATGGGTTACCACCAATTTGAAATTAGTAGTAACTGCCATTGTTTTGTGACCGCATTCATGGTCTCAAAACAATCATACATACCTCTGCGATTCAGTATTAGAAAGGGAAACACTTGACAAGCCCCTTCCTAATACCAAATCGGTATGTAGTCGCAAATCCAATTTGCAATTCGGTAACAAGTTACCGAATCGCAAATTGGACTTGTTACATCCAAAATGCATTTTTGAGATCGCAAATGCCCCGTTGGGCCATTTGAGATCACAAAAATGTTTGATATATCTGGTCCAAAGTTATTCATTGGTTAAGACTAATGAGGGGGTGTCGGGTATTAATTAGAGAAGATATTGTCAGTTCAAAAAGACTCTCAATAACAGCTCTGAGCATGATTGTATCAAGCTCATCTTGGCCAAAAGGAAAATGGCAGACAACCTGGTGGCTCTTGATGCTAGAACTAGCCCTCCCCTGGGCTCAAGCATTCAGTTCAAATACCACTGGATGAACACCAGGCCAACACATGCCCCACATAAAGATCAATGCCAAGCTTTAGGGGACTCTTCACTGGAGGACTTCGATTGACTGTCCCAACCCAGCTCTCTGGCCACCCCTAGCCATGCCTTAGTGACTCCTGTATATGCTTTAGGGCCAAGGCAGTGAGTCAGAAACCAAAATCATCATCCTTCAATATTTGGCGACATAATAAAGAAAGTGCCAATGGCACTTCCTTGTGTTTTCATGGTTTGATTTACTCAAGTAACAACTTGGAAATTGCCCTAAGAAATAGTAAGCACCTCCCTATGGCCAACCCCAGTGGATCAGAGGATATAGCTATGGATGACACACTTGCTGGAGAGCATTCATTTCCCCCTTGATTTTCTGCTGAGACAATAATAATTACCTGGAACCTGGTGGGACTAAGGGCCAAGGCTGGTCTTCCTGATTTGAATGATTTTATAGAGAAATCAGAGGAGGAACCTTTGTTCAAGGCAGGGTACACCAACTACTGGGTCCTCACCATCCCTAGCTGTCAAGGTAGGTCCTCTGGAGGTCTGTTAATTTTGGTCAGGGTATCTATTAATTGGACAATCAATCAGATTCCCATAGAGTGCCCTAATATCCAGGGCATCCATACCAGAGACTGCTAAAATAGGACTATGGAGCTATTCAATATTTATGCTACAGGTTCTAAGGGAAGCAAACCATCAAAGACTTTATAAATCCTTGAAAACTATCTGAATACAAGAGACTGGTATCCTTACCTCATCTTAGCAGGGATTTTATTGAAAACGTTGAGTCCCTAGAAAGGGAGGATGTTGCCCTTACCAGAGAGGAAGCTGAGCTGTGGGCCATACCACAGTTGAACTAGGCTCTGATAAAAAAATGGACACAGGCAGCCTTTTAGCTAAAAGCCCTAACACTGAAAATGGGGCTAAGAGCTGCCAATGGCAGAATAAAATCTGATAATTCAGGGGTCCAACCTATACTAAAATGAATTGTGCTAGCCCTGTTGAAGAATGTCTTGATGGACCTGAAGTTATGGCAAACCATCACTGACATGGCAGTGAAAGATAGACTAAAAAGAGATTGTAATACCTTATGCTTCACCATGACGGTACTTACCAGAAGGTAGCAATCCAATCTCTCTGCCCCTCAAATTAAAAAGGATGTTGCACTTTCCAAAGACAAACAACGTTTAAAATGGTCTCATTTCGAGCTCCAACAAGACACCCTCTCCCTTATCTACCTTGACCTACTAGCATCCATTGAGACTCTATAGGGAATCAACAAAGAGAATGGCATCGATGAAAGTGCCACATGCTCATTTCTGCATGCCGCCCAGTATTTCGTGGTGCCCAATACAAATGGCAAGACTATGCAGGAAACAGCTGACTCTAGCAATAAGGTCTAAAGAAAAGGGAATAATATGCAATGCAAGAAAGGCTTACTAAATAGCTCAACTTAAAGCCCGAAGAGACTGGGATGAGGTGAGATGGGGAGATCTAGCAAATGCCTGTCTAAGTAAGGACCCAAGTCACTCTGGTCTTTGGTTACCTGGGGTGCAAAATCTGCATCATCTCAGCCAGTAAATTACATTGCACCTTCTGTGTGGGTTGAACACTTTCAAAGCCTATATAACAATAACACGTCGACTTCTGCACAGGGTTTTATCATTCCATCTTCATCCTCTGGGCAGGAAAACCTTCTGATCATGGGAGATATCTCTATTGATGCCATAGTTCGTAGCAAAGCTTCCGACTCAGATACCATACCAAGGGATGTATTTCTCCACAAAAGAGAAGGGTGGACTAAGTATATACGCCAACATTCAAACTTAATAACAAGGGGGGCCCCATTCCTCAATCATGAAAAGGAGATAAGGTGGTCCCCATTAATAAGAAGGGTGACTGAAATCTACATACAAATTAGAGGCCTACTAGTCTAATTGACTCAGTACAAAAAGTGTTTTGTTGGGCGATCTTAGCCAAAATCCAGGATTGGATTGAGGATAAAAATATCCTTACTCCCCAGCAGGCTGTATTCAGGGAGAATACCAGCACAATAGACCAGGCCTTCAGGTTTCTCCTACTGTACTGGAAAGCAGTTCTGATCAACAGAGGCCATTTCTATGTGGCCCTTGTCGATCTGAAATCGGCTTTTGACCTGGTACCACAGCAGAATCTTTAGAATTCCCTGCATGAGCTGGGGATGCCACAGGAGATCTTGGCCCTGGTTATCCGACTCCATGAGAATAATTTTGCCAAAATCTGTTGAGGGGAAAAGGGGCAGCTCACAGATTAAATCCCAGTGAGCAAAGGTGTGAGCCAGGGAGGCATGCTCGCTCCAACACTATTTACTTTATACTTGAATGCAGTTGTACACTTTCTCTCCCAGAGTACCATGGATGCCCCTATCCTTGCTAAGGAAAAATTACCCACACTACTCTTCACCAATGACACGCTGCTGGTCTCTAAGAACCCTATTGGCTTATAGAGATTGTTAAACCAGTTTGAGGAGTTTTGTTCCATGTGTGGTTTAGAGATAAATGCCATAAAGACGAAATATGTGGTTATAAATCCACACAACTCCTACCAGGGGAAGATTCAAAAGGAGGGGAGGAACTTGAGAGGGTGGAGGCATTGGACTATTTTAACATTAAACTGACATGCAATATGTCATGGAAACCGCATATAGATAAAATGGGTATGAACCATCGGCAAGTTGTAGGTGCCCTACTCCAAGAACACTGCTCATACCAAAGCAAACCAGTTAAACCTGCCCTCCAGAAGTATTATGCGAAGGCAGTGGGCGTGGCACATTATGGAGCTGAATTGTGGGGCCTCACTAACATAACAGAACTAATAAAAACAAATAAGTACCTCAGGAAATTACCACTACTGCCAGCTTGCACTCCCTTACACCCCAAAGACTAGATCTGGACAGCAAACAATACAAGATATAGCCAGGCTACGACAACTCCTGTTTTGGAGGAGACTTCTCACTACAGAAGAGCTCACATCCTATACTGAGCTGCTCAAGGAAGTAGTCGAGCTGGATTGAGCGCAAAAAATAGCCTGGCTTATCTATGTCAAAAGAGCCCTGCTTGCTTTGGGCTTGCAGGAGGCTTTAAACTCCTGATGCCTGGACCTTATTCCACCTAAAGACCAATTAAAGAAGGCCTACTGGACCTGGGTAGACCAGAACAACGAGCAGTATACAACACTCTGTCCATGTTGTAAAATCTCTAAATAAACTGTGGCGCATTTTCCATTTGCCTACGCGGCTTATGCCTGCTCACAATCAACATGGATTAAGCCGGTTTACAGGCTATTGGGTACATGCCGTCATGATGTGGCCCTTAGAATATTTAGATCAGATCCTAGACCTACACTCGCCTGCGCTGTTGCAAAATTCCTGGGCAGGATGTGCATCATACAGAGTAAGGCACTAGTGACCCAGGATTAAATTGCCTTGGTCACACTTTACAAACCAAAGTGGCTGAAATCGTATTACGTCACGTATGAACCCACATCTTTCCTTGGACCTTATACCTCAGGCTGGCATCTCACAAACAATTTGCTAATAATCACCCACTGTGGATCCTTTGGACTCTTGTTAGAAGCTAGACACCATTCTCTTGGAATAGTTAGCTGACATAGACAGGGTCGCTATCTCAAGGGGAGCCTGAACAATTAAGACATTTCAATGCCCTACTAGGAGCACATAACGGACCCAAAAGAGTTTTTTCTCCTTCTGTTTGCATTTCTTCTCCTATTTCTACTATTGCAGCTTTTGAGCCATTGCTGATTGTGGCCATTACTTACCCTTCATGCTCTGGACTTGTGTATGCTAAACCATGAACGCATTCTCAACTGTCCATTGTTGTTATCCTTGTGAAAAAGTGCTTCCAACTATGAAGCGTACTCTTAATCCAAATGTGCCTAATCGGATTATGCTTTACGACTGCTAGAATTATGTTCTTGCTTAGGGTAAACCTATGTATGTTTATTTGTGGTATTTGTGCTTTTAGACATTTTATGTATGCTTCCTCTAACCTATGTAACTTGAAGTCAGAATTAATGCTTTAATTGATGAAGGGCTGTGTGTTCTGTCTTTTTATTCTACTTGTATGTCTGTACTTTTATGGCTTGCAGACGAAATAAAGTTTTACTGCTACTACTACCGCTACTACTGCTACTACTGTAGTATTTCTATAGCGCTTTCCTCATCCTGAACATAGCCCCAAAGCGCTTTCTGGTTGATTGAGTAAGAAGCTATTGCCAGCATACAGGACTGAGGGCAGTGTTTGCACACATGAGACAGTCAACAGTAGTGAGAACGGTCAGAACATGTTCCTCTTCTTTAGAGCCTAGAAGCAGACATGCAACTTGCTAGAAATGAGGTGAAG
Source organism: Pleurodeles waltl (assembly GCF_031143425.1). NCBI lineage: Eukaryota > Metazoa > Chordata > Amphibia > Caudata > Salamandridae > Pleurodeles > Pleurodeles waltl. The sequence goes on along the minus strand of NC_090443.1, from coordinate 403,947,402 downwards.
GAAGAGAGGCGGAAAAGAGAAGAGAGGGGTGTGGAGTAGCGGTGACATTGTGGCAGGAAGAGGAGAAGTGAAGGATGGTGAAGACAAAGACACAGAAGAGAGGGGTAACCGAGTGGATGTTGGAGTGGGATCTTGAAGAAGCTAAAGTATTAATGCAAAATGAGAGATGACGAAAACGTGGGCAGATACCTTGGAATGGGAGAATTCGAGAAGGAGCTTAGAACAAAAAGTCGAGAAAAGAAACGCAATGTCAGACAGAAGGCGGGAAGGACAAATTAGGGGAGAATCGCCTACTAACAAATTGCATGGTGAGAACGCCCAGGTACAGAAGCGAACTAAAGAACAGACTGACAGCTACGGATAGGCCCAGATAAAGTGGATGAGAGGAAAGAGGGGGTTGCAAATGAAAGAATGTGAGGGGTATGCAATTTGTTCAGAACTCATTTGTTCGGTGCTTTTGTTGAAATTCGATTTTTTTCTAAGATATGCCATTTTTTCTTTTCCTTTGTTCAGATATATAATTTTGCTGTATATATCTGTTCAAGTGTGTCATTCTTGGTATGTTATTTTTGTCTGTCTTTGTTCAGAAGTGTCATTTGTTGTTTGTCTTTGTTAGCACATCATTTATTGTGAGTGTTTCCTTATGTTGACATTCGCTGCTGCCATAAATCATGTGGACGTGGCAGTCTCCTTCTTGTGAGCTTCGGAGTACGTTCCCAGGATAATATCTGCAGGAGACTCAGAACAAACATTGGCAAAGCCAAAACGTCTCACCTGTGAGAGATATTGGATTCGTCAATGTTTTATAGCAATGCTTGGCTAAAAGTAATTAAAAAAACACTATGACATGGCCAGAGCTACCTGCATCATAGCGCTTCTTTTTAATTGTAATGCACGTGCTCCACTAAGGTAACACGGAGGAAGGCAGAGAAGGACAGGCAAGAGGAGATGGAGGAACACACGAACAATGGATGGTGGGCACTAAAAGTAATAAAAATAAAGTACAATGAGAGGCCTGCGCTAGCCACTTCATTGCACTTTTATTTATTTTTAGTCTTGTGCTCCCAAGGCAACATAGAGGAAAGGAGAGAGGGAGAGAAGGACAAGCGAGAGGGGATCGTGAAGCACATGGACAATGGAGGGTGTGTGGTATAGCACACAGACAACAGAGGGTGGGCATGGGGCAAACAGACAATGGATGTAAGCTGATGGACAATAGAGGATAGTGGGGTTAAGCAGTCAGACAAGAGAGGCTGGGCGGGGTGTTAAAACCAGACAGGCAAAAGAGGGTCAGTGAGACAGACTGAGGGCAACCACATGGACAAAGGAGAGTGGGTAAGGAGGGCGGGGTAACTTCACAAACAACAGAGTGGATGGGGGAGGCAGAGCAACCATATGAACAGTACACGGGAGACGTGCACAAGGGAGCTAGTTGGAGAACCTGCAATCTCATAGTGTGATTAAACAAAAAGAAAAAAGCAGCACCAAGAAAATTAAGCAGTGGAAGAACACAAGTAAAGCATCCATCCTCCAGTGAAGGTACAGCCAGGCAAATAGGATGGAAGCCTACAGAAACCGACAAATAAGAAGCAAACAAATGAGATTGACAATGAAGCCGACCAGTTGTAAGCAGTAGGTGGCCCCTAAGTCCTCTGTAAGGTAACACAAAATCTTGCAAGAGACAGCGCATATGCTGTTTTAGGCAAGATTTAAAAAGGAAGAAAGTGGCCTGGAAGCACCAAAGCCTCTGGTACAAACTAAAACCTTGTCCAACTCAAGTCATCAAACCTTTGCCAGAAAATGTATTTATTTATATTTTTTATCTTAGTGCACTTGTAAAATGCATTATTCACTCTCCAGGGGTCGCTTGGTGATGAGCGGACAAAAATAACATGGAGGGCATGCAACATTGTAATACATAAGAGAACAGTAGCTAGGGTGTACACATCATGTTGGCCAACTAGGTAAAACTCCCCGAAGATCAATCATCTCTGTATCGTGGAAATAGTAATAATTTTATCCTGTTCTCTGTTTGGGAATAAAAACTCTGAGGATCTGCTCTGAGGATGGAAATGTGAAAAGGTGAAGAAAACATTCACAAAAGACATGGAGTTGGAGTCAGATTCAGCTGTCTAAAAGTTCACTCTTGCCACTGACTTGCCAAACTGACCTTCCCAAAATTAGTGCTAACTAGTGTAAGGTTTTTCTTATATTTCTTGGAGTAGCCTTACAAGAAGAAGATAAAGTTGTGAAATACTTTTACACAGCGTGATTGGGTACAGGATGAGGGCATATGAAGGAATTACAGGGAGGCCACAATGACGATCTAGTGGAGGGAATAGACAGACAGAACACCAGGAATGGCTCAGAAAAGAATTCAGGAAGGGGAAGAACCAATACATTCAAAGGAGATATAAACTAGGGGCAAATTGAGTAAAGCAGAAGGCAGCCAGTGGCGATGTAGTGCATTCTTTAGCCTACATCAGGGTTAAAGAAACATGTAGGTTGGGCTGTAAGGAGATGGCTAAAAACTGCAACACAACCAGAAGACAATGGTGGTAGTATGGGCACCTGAACGTAAAACAGCGAAGTTAATACTCAAAAATCAGATTTGGCTTAAATATCTTCATTGTCAAATGAGAAAATATAGACAAACCTTTGTGGATAGCCTAGCCACATAGTGCACATGAAGGATTCTGCCATCATATTGGATCAAACCTGATTAGGTTGGGGCACATCTTGGAACAAATGTTCCATTGAGTCTTCAAGTTCATTGGGAAACTAAACTGCTCTTAAGCAACTACCCCAAGGGATTGCTGGGACCAACATGTGCCCGACAAGCGACCATGTTAGTGATATCACCTGGGTCAGGCAGTCTGTGTTGCAACACTTAATGGGCAAGATTGGTGGCCTCTTGAACTTCTGTTGTTGGAGCCCATTCCATGCTGTGGACCAGCAACTTCATGAGACCCTGTTTCCGACCCATGATCCCTCCTAGTTTCTTAGGCGATACCATGTACTCCCTATCAGTAGATGTGTAGAGGGAAGTGATATCCAACTGTTTGCTTACCACACTGACTGTGGATAGAAAGCTGTTAGAAAGGGTGAGAACAGTAGGGGGAACCATCCCACACTATGGCACTGTCTTTCCTACTACCCATTTCAGCAATTACATGCCTTCCTCTTTATGTTCTGTTTTCGTGGCACACTACTCCTCAGAGACCTGAGAGGTTCTGTAGCACAGTAGATATTCAATTCCTTGCATTCTTTGCAAATTGCAAAGTATAAGTCAATCATTCAAACTTCACCTTCAAGTATTAAACCAATAAAATACAGACCTAGCCACAGTCATGAGAATTAAAAACAATGCAAACAATCATAGTTGACCAAACCTCCTCCACAGATTATGAGAACCAATAGTGAGCAATAATCCTCAATAAAACACCAGCCCAGAATAATTCTAATTACAAGTAAGTGATGTATATGCCTGCATTTACTGAGTCCCTGTCATCTCCCACTTACCTCAACAACTACGTAACCTACACCATGTCAGGAAAAAGCATGCACAGTTGTCATCTGCATCAAGAATGACTTGCTTGATAGCTCAGGTTAAGTCAGTGGCTGACAGAGTCCTGTCCCAGCTAGGACAGTACTGTCTAATCCTACCAAATATCATGCACAGTTTTTTTGTCAAAAATTTTACTGCAAATATGACATTGATATTATCAATGATGTTATCAAAAATGTCATGAGCACTGTAATTTGTGGGGTAAATAGCAGTGCATGGTGAGGGTGTGAGTTACCTAAGGGCATGAGTTATAGTTACTTGGGATAACTCTAACAGATGCATTTCTATGATTTTGTGCATTTCAAATGGGAGCCTAACTATAAAGTCCCTGTAAGTAGGAAGTCTAACTGCAGAGATAGCCAAGAAGAACAATTAGGATTAGTGACTTTTGTCATCTCACAGTTAACAGAAGCCAAGGCCAAGGGACAAGAATGACTGATGAATTTCAAACAGTGCAGAGCACAAAAGGACAAGAACAATGCTCACTTTCAGAATGGAAGGTGCTGGAAATGATGACAGAGGGTGACTTGATAATGTCTGTGCAAAGGTCCATTACCCTTGTCAAGGCACCCAAGTCATAGGGCCTCAGAAGCTATGTACCTTGGAAAAAGATATGCATCTTCACCAAGATGACCACTTTCAATATACACCAGTCAACACCATAATGATGTGGAAGACTGAGCTCCATGCTTTCAGAAGCAAACTGTGCAGCCGTGGTGATCTCAATGGATGAAACCCCAAATTCACTAAACTTCCAGAACAAACACAGATGTTAGTTCTCTTTAAGCAGGGGTGCGGTTGTTATGCTGTAACAAAGTGATTAGACCGCTAAAGCTCACAATCCTTGGACACTGGACATAAATTTCTGTTCCGAGTGATGACGAGACATGAGTACATACAATGGGGCATATGAGTGCAGGGCAGCATAGTGTGAAATAAGGTCCCTCAGATGTATATGAATGATAACATAAAGAGGCACTGAAATTCCTGGTTCTGCATTGTCTTTTCATTGCATTCAGAACATAGCATCCCGGCATTCTAAGTATTGGATATTTCAGCTATGACGTGTTGCCTTCTGGGGAGGTTTCTATCAATTCAGAGCTAGTACGTTGGACAGGAATGTTAATATTAGAGGGGCAGACTGGTTTGCATAAGGCTGGCTCCGTTTTTAGTGGTATCAGCAAGCTTAAAATGATGAATTCCTATCTATAAAGCAGATACAAATTAGCTCCATTCATTAGGGCGCTTTAGCTCATCCCTTTCTCTCACATTTAATGCCTGTTGAGTTTCCCACAGGAGAAAGAGAAGGTCAAGGTTTGGGACGTTCGCCTGACTAGAGTCTCAGGGGACACCACTTTCATGAAGTCAATTCTTTAGCCAGATTGCTTCAACCATATATTTATGCACCACTGCCTTATCTGAACTTCTCCTAATAAACTGCGCCTTTTAAATTGACAAAGACAGAACCAGATTATTTTTTGTCCTTAAAATGTTCTATGGATGAATAGCTTTTCTAAAATGCTATGCTTTTCATTGTCCAATCAAATGTTTTTCTTAAAAAAGCTAGAAACATACGAATGGCTGCTTCATATCTTGTGCACCGGGGATAAAAGCTATCAGCTTGGACCACACTCTGCTACTTAGGACAGGATCAAAGTGATCTGCTTAAATTTGATCTAAGTGTGCATTGACTTAGATTAGCTAGTAAACAGTAGCTTGCCTCCCAGAGGGCACAAAACCAATAATCACGTTGATAAAGTGCACTGCTCTTTACACAGCATTATAGTTATGGCTACCTGAAGAGGTATTTGAGTTTAAAGGGTTGAAGTAGCCCAAAATAGTCATAGTTCACAGAAATGCCTACAAGGAATGACCACTGCAGGAGATGATTTGCTGTGTCTTTAACTGTGGCTAAATAGTGGTTTCTTAGAATGTGGAAATCTAATCCATTCCCAGATATGAAAGCTTGGATTTTGGAAATGCTGAAAACTGGTGGCTCTAAAAAAAAGGATATACCAGGTTAATGACAGAGAAAGCATTTCCATTGAAAAGTGGGGCCAATATGGATAAAAAGCTTAGCAAACCCACTAGACAGAAATCCAGTTGTTTAAACAAGACATAAGGAAATGAGTTTCAGCGAGAATATTGGAGTGTACCTAGCACTGAGGAATGGTATCTTATGATAGAGACTTTGTCTTATCTTTTTTAGACTCTTCCAGGACTTTATGTGTCTCTAATCATGTTTACAATTTTTTACACATTCTCTTTATCTCAATCATGGCTGAACTTTTAGGTCGTATGCCAATAATGAAATATCAAACTACAAAAATATTGCACCGCTATATTGACTACCACTATACCCTAAAAATAGGTACATATTTACGATTCTTAACTTGGCATCCTCTTCATTATTTCATGAATATGTAGTGTATGTAATAAAGCCTTCTTTAAGACACATTTCTTAGTGTGATATGATGTATTCGAGCCTTAATAGAATTCCATGTGTTGGGAAGACCAAAAGAAATTTGGGGCTGGTTGGTAGTTTGCAGACAATTGTTTTCATGGAGTATTATCAGCTGTTGATTTCTAATGCTATTTACTATGTTCCTTGTGACCTCTACCATAATTTAGAGATACTGGTCTGCTAGGTGGGTGACTGGCCCCTTTTTGAGTATGTATTTCTGTCACAACCTGAAAACACATTTTAGTGCTTCTCTGTTTTATAGTGTAATGTCAATCTGTATGACATTTCATGGCCTTCTAAGAAACTCAGAATGAGTTTGGTTCGTGAATGGTACTACCATAATGCCTAAAGTGCCACTTTTGTTAAAAATTGTGTTTCTGTAATTTGTTCAGTATGTGTTAACAACAATACTTTGCTTGTCATCCTTATTGATATGCATATTGTGCATCTGCACTTAACCGCAACAAACAGTTTTAAGTTAAACTATCAAAGTCAATAATTTCCAGAATATTCAAAGTCAATTTATTGTCAAGGAAAACACAGGGAATAGCTTTACTACACTGAACTCTACTTCAAATAACGATGACGGTCTGCTGGTATTTGGTATTGTGGAATCAAAATAAATACAAGTCGATGTATAAAACTCTTTATCTTTGTAGACCTCCTTACAAGCCAGTGCTAGCGTGTCTGGAGGGTGTTTCATATGAGAAGAATTGGGTGTTGTGTGTGCGGGGCAGACGTGCTGTGGTTGTGTAGCAGTAAAGTTCACGAAATGGCACACCATGGTACTGTCATGGAGGTGCTCAATGTTCATGTCTTCATGTTTATTGGAAGGATGCTGTAGGGAAAGGTGTCATAAAAGGAGGCAAGTGAGGCAGGTGTCATGCATGAGGAACAGAAGTGTGCTCTGACCATGTTGCAGCAAACTTGAACCTGTGTGCTACAGTCACAGTATAGGAATCACACTGCCATACATACCATGGTGACTCCTAATGTATCAGCAACAAATGAACTGCTGATTAATTGTGCAGGTAAATTTCTAAAGCCCAAATCTACATCATCTCTAGTTCACGGGAATTTTAGTTTGAGAATTTCTATTTCATTACAATACCCTTCTTTCCTTCCCTGACCAAGATTCCTTGTTCCCTCACTTCTCCACTCGCTTCCTTTCCTTACATGGTGCTATTCAGGTCTGTCTACATACCTTTCTGCATCCACCCCTCTTACTAATCGAACTCTACTCCTCCATGATTTTTCTTTCTGTTCTCGTTTTCTTTGTTTTTTACACCTCCATTATCTCTTCACCTCCGCTCCCTTTCCTCGCTCCTTTTTCTTTACCTCTATCATTTGCTACTTCCTCTCACCTGCTATATCTTCTCCATCTTTCAAACAAAGCCCATTTGAGTGACAATCTCTTCCACTTCCCACATCTAGCAAGGAGAAGCCTTAAACACCTCTTTTGTCTTCTATTTTACTTCTTTCCTATTTCCATTTCAATCCTTTCTCTGCTCTTTCCCATGCATACTTCCTCATTGACATAAACTGCTTTCACTTCTTATCCTCATTCTTTGCATTATACCTCCTTGCCCGTCCCAAGCCCTAATAACCATTCCTTCTACTGTCCATCAACTCTTTCTTTCCCCTTCTTTTCTTCTCTTAGTAATGTTGCCCTCCTTTTTTGTCTTTATTTCATGTTTCCCCCTTTCCTGCCTTTTCTTCTCCTCTACCTTGCTTTTGAATCCTTACTTCACCCTATCCTTTATTCATTTTTCATGTTCTCATGTACTTCTCTCCTTCTTTCTACCCCTCTCCAATCTCTTGTCTACCCCTCTCCTCTTCGATTTAGAATTTTTTCCCTTTTAATACCGTTTATAATTCCTTTCCACCATCTTCTCTTGTCCTTCCTTAACCACTCCTACCTTCATCACACCATCCGTCTGGCTCTCTTCTCCTCTTTACATTCTCAAACCATCCACTACTACTCCCTGTCTCCTCCTCCGTTCACCCTTCGCCTCACTCTATCATCCACATCTCCTACCTCTTCCCTCTATCTTCTTACTCTCTTATGTTTAATTCTACTCCCTTACCACCTCTCTTCTCCCCAAACCTCCCCTCCCATTAATATATTCTTCTCTACCCTTTCTTTCCCTTCCTTTCTTTACATCTCTTCTGTTTTTCTTGTTCTACCTTTTCCGTCACCTTCTTCAGCGTCTTCTTTCCACCTCCTTCCTTCTGTCCTCTTTCCAGTCTAACCGTTCTCTTCTTCCACTTTAAACTTCTTTTTAATTCTATGTCAGGACCAGAGGCTCTGATAAGCATAGAAAGAGAAGCATAATCCTCCCCTCTGTGTCCTTAATAGAATTGAAAAAATGTTGACGCGATAGTTAGAAAATATTTTATCCACAGTTACTTCTTCCTCCTCTCGCTCATCTCCTCCACCCACCCTCTCCATTTACCTCCTCCTTCTCATCTGTACCCTGGTCCCTCATCTTTTTACTGTTCTTCCCCCAGGACCCCCGATCTCTCCCTTTGCCCTCCCCCCCCCCCCACCCCCACGTTCACTCATACCTGCGGAGCAGTCTGGGCCCATGTAGCCCTCGTCACAGGAGCACTCGCCCTGGCGGCAAAGTCCTCGCCCGCTGCAGGCATTAAGGCACCGGCGCCGGCCACAGTCTTCGCCCACATAGCCCTCCAGGCAGAGGCAGGTCCCGTTGGCGCAGCGCCCCTTGCCCGAGCAGTCGTTGGGGCAGCGCAGCTCAGCGCAGTCGGGCCCAGTGTAGGGCTCCTCACACACGCACTCTCCGTCCATACACAACCCGTGCGAGCTGCAGTCTGTGGGGCAGCGCAGTTCCGAGCAGGCCTCTCCACCGTAGTCAGCGTCGCATACGCACTCCCCGTCTATGCAAAGTCCCCGACCGGAGCAGGCCAGGGGGCAGTGGGGCTCCGAGCAGTTCTTGCCGCCCCAGCCCTCATCGCACAGGCAGCCGCACGAGTCCAGGCTGAAGTTCCCATGGCCACTGCAGTGAAGGGCAAAATCCAAGCGACCTGTAGCCACAGAAACATAAGGGAATTAAATCAATGTTGGAGTGTTGTGACTCTTTGAAAAAGTAGAAACTGGCAAAGTATAAATGCCAAGATGCTATGCACTCAACTAAGACTTTCAGCAAATTAAAAACTATTATCCAATTATCCAATAAGAGGTCACCATAACAATACAGGCTATCTAAGGGGTAATTAAAATGACTGCAGCATATTCGTTGGCGCAGTTTGTCCAGGAGTGTGAGAGACCTACTGCACCAACATTTTGTCTGAATTTTATTTACCCAAATACGGGCGAGGGCTCATTTTCCTGATTGCATTATGACCTACACCACCTTTGCTATGTCATGAGGCCATTACTTTATGCCCAGGGGTCCATCCACTTCTAGCCAGCAACACTTGTTCTCTGCCTTTCACCCTAATGTCAACAATACATGCTTCAACCATACACTGCGAGGCCCTCAAGTAAGTACGCATAACGCCTAACACCAGTGAACATTTTTCAGGACCAATGTACATACCCATTAGGATAGTCTGTGGTCATTCTAAAACCCCGGAATGAATCAGAGCATCATTTATTTACAGTGTACACCTCTGGTCATTCAACCTTCTTTCCCAGAGGACGAAGATAACAGGGGAAGGTTCTGTGCAGAAGTAGTTCACATCTTTTATGAGTAACAGTATACAGTCTGTGTCTATTACACTTTTGGCTAGATGCACTCCACTCAGTCTTTGCTGTGTCCCAGCAACCTCTATCGTTCCTTATAACTTGGGCCCCTGGCATTATGCAGCTTGGGAAGACCAAACTAAGAGGCGAGGTTGAATAAATTATGAGGCATGAAAAGGCAAATTATGTGGCACCCAGCGGCAAATTTTGTGATGTTATTACTTCATTAATTATTTTACACGTTAATACTGCCTGGGGAAACAGTTCACCTCATTAGTGTTCGTTTAACACCCAAATACAGCAATTAACAAATGAAAAGCTACCAGTCATCCTTTGAGAAGGGCCTTCCATTGTGTGGCAAAATACATCGCTGAATTTTTAGTAACGTTTGACTCACTTGATCGAGAAACATTTTTTATTAAAATCTACAAATTATGCAGCAAATGATGGATTATATTGCAAATCTGGCAAATTCATAATTTTGTGGAAGACGCTGTAGTATCATATAATTTCAGTGGTTCTGACATTTAACTTAAGCATAGTGGAGCAGGGAGATCTGGCTGTTGGTGGAGCAAAGTCATTACAATATGCCTATATTCAAAGGTGGAAAGCCTGGAGTTCCAGCCAGCGCCTGAGACTAGGTCCATCAAAAAAAAAAATATATATTTTTTTTTACTTCTGTAATCTCTGAAATGTGTGTGATTTATAATTGTCTGAACTTGCCACATCTCCTCTATGTCTGTTTCTATTCAAAATTATCAGTCTGTATTTTACTCAGGTTTAAGACTAGGAAAGTACTAAACTCGACAGCCAAAATAGTGTTTCCTAGTTCTATCTGTGGTATACGACAATGAGATTTTGGGGCATATTTATATATGTGGCGCTACCTTGCGCCACATTAATGTCATTTATTTTGACGTTATTGTGGCCCAACGAGGCCAAAATACCCACGCCATATTTACAGAGTGGCGCAATGTATGCATTGCGCCACTCTGTAACCCTTTGTGCTACATTAAGCCTGTGCCAGGCATAATGTATGCAAAGGGGGCGTTCCATGTTAGGGCAGCCAGAAAAATGGCGTAAGGAAATCTATGAGATTTCCTTACCCTATTTTTGATGCCACTTTTAATGCCTGTTCAAGAGCAGACGTTACAAGGGGCCTTCCATTCTTTATAATGGGCCCCTATGTTCTCTGCAGGAGTAGCGGCAATATTTTGGCACTACTCCTGCAGAGTACATCAATAGCGTCATGAAGGATGACGCTATTGCCCCCTACCCTGAGCCATGGTGTGCTATATTTTAAATACGGCGCACGCATGGTGGCAGTAGGGGGGTGATAAGGGGCGCAGGGAAAGTTGCGCTGCACTTGGTGCAGCGCCACTTTCTATAAATCTGCCCCTTAATACGTCACCATGGTTTACTGTATGATGCAAACTAAATCAGATTGTGGCAATGAACTTCTGACTAGGTTTTCTATCGTATAGTTCGACACTTTAAATGGATGTGCTTTATTGCAGCAAAGATTATCACTGCAGCTTGCCTCGAATTCAAGGTTTTAGTTTGCCTACAAACTCCTGAATATGAGGCTATCAAAAAACGGATATTATTTAAAGGATCGGGAACACTGGGAAAGTATAGATTCCTAAGTAAAGTCAATGCTTAATTTGAGCAGTGGTTGCAGGTAGGGCCCACCGGCAGTCATTTTTGGGACCAACACTTATTTTTCCTCATCAAACTTTGAGATGGAACAAGAGAGAAAAACAAAAAGGGATTAAAGAAGGGGAAGAGAAAGACAGAAAATTGTCAAAAAGGGAGATTGCAGAGATGACAAAGATGCATGAGATAATGTGGCACAGAGTTTCTGGTGGTGGTAGAAAGAGTCCTCCTGAGGTAGAATCAAGACAATGCCGCCTTGGTATTCCTCACCTTGACCATCAATAGCAACGGCCGCAGGCTTCTGAGCAAAACTAGGGGCAGTGGCACTTATACTTTTGCAATCCCAGCCTTGGCACTTGACCCAAAATATGCTATTTTGGGCACATGTCTTTATCTACTGTATATGTGCCTTCAACTGTGAGTACAAGTAATGTAAATATTATCTGTACAGTTACACACACACACACACACAACATACAATAAAAATGCAGCCAATGCTTAAGTGTGGCACACCCTGCTATTCTCGTATCCAGAATCAAGCACATTTCTCCTACTTTAGCTCAGCTTTATTTTCTAATTTTAAGTAGCTTATTTCAACATGGAGCAGCCCCTACTAATTTGGCACAAGAGTAAAACACAGCTCTTCTATTGCCTCAGATTTCTGAGGGTCACTAACAAAACAGTCAGTGCATTCCAATCCAACCTGGAGCATCACTAGGTATTCGTGCACTGGACCCCGTGAATGAGCACCCCAATCCAGATCGGCTGGGCCTTCTGTTATCCCAATACAGCGGCTCAAAATGCAGTACCACCCTCTTAGATCAAAATTGGCTATTTTGATGTTTAGCCGTCTTTGCCAAATTACCAGGCATTTTGATAGCGTAAAGTACCCCTGTTCTAGTCTAAGTTGTTTTACTTCAGATATTCTCTGCACCCGACTTCAATAGTTAAGGGCAGGAGAGTCTATAACTTATTGGATACAAATAAACGAATAAGTTAATGAGTACCAATCACCAAAGACAACAACCTCCCAATAGGTGTACATAGGAGGCCTGACAGAGTATCAGTTTGAAAATACTACTACATCATTCTAAGCTGTGCACCTTTGACTGGAGTGGATGCCACTGTATTTGGGTGACTCCACCACGATCCTTGGGTGCCAGGTCAGGAGGTCCTTGGGCCATCTCTAAATAAAGGGACCTCTATTACCTGTGGCCGCACTGTCCTGGCAGCAGTTTGATGGGCACTGGCCTCTCAAGGCAGAGACCTCCCGCTCCAGCATCTCGATTCGGCTCAGCAAGTTCTGGGTGATCTGGGGGGAAGTGGTGCACTTGCAGACGGGCTTAGGAAGCTGGATTTTGTGGGTGAAGGAGACTTGGCCTTCTCTGTCAGAGGTCTGTTCAGTAAACTCGGTCACTCTGGCCTCTTCGGTGCTCCCCACCTGGTCTTCCGAAGCATCAAGACCCATCGAACAGAGACTATCCAAGGGAACGTTAATGTTGTAAATGTGGTTGAAGACCACCGGCTGGTTTCTGGCGGGTAAGCTGTAGTTGGCAAAGTTACCCAGCTCCTCAGCTCCCTGAGTCTTTACCCGCTCAGTTGTTACTTCTACTTGTCCAACAAGGGGCTTAATAATGGAGGCAAGTGCAAGAAGATTGGACCAGATAAATAAGTTCCTTAGCAGCAAGGTCCCCCCATCAGGCACCATCTTCCCAGGAGATGAAGGTGACTTCTAACTCAGTTTTGATCCGGCCAGTGTCAGAGGTCACCTGTAAAAAGCACAAGAAAATGTCCTGCCATTAACACACGAATAAGAAGCAAAATTACAAGTAGAGTTCAAAGGTTGCATTCCTGATGAATCGAAAATCCAGCCAACATCTGCTAGTAGCTGCACTTGTGGCCTATGCAACTTCCACCGGAGCCATTTTCAAGGCTGCAGTTAGACAACCCAGGACTCAAACATATTTTTTGAAAAGCCAAACGTAGTTGATACAGTGGTATACTAGAGTGCTGGTAGGATGTAAATGATGCAAATCACGTCAGCCAAAAAGTAAAGTGAGTGCTAAACACTTGATGCAGTTACACAATCAATGTCATTCAAGACCAGAAATTACCATTGCCAAAGAAGTGAAATTAAAGTCATCTCAGGTCAGAAATCAATGTTGTCAAATCGAGCAATCAATGGAGTCTGATGTCCAAAATAAATGACATCTGAAATTGGAACTAGGCATGACTTAGATCGGAACTGATGGGCAAATGATGTTAGAAAACAATGTTGTGCAAATACCAAAAAGCAGTGTCATCTGAGGCCAGAGATCATTACCACGTAACTGCTAAAAAAACGTGTTCTTCCGAGGCCAGAAATCAAGAAAATCAATGTCATCTGAGGCCATACATTAATTACTTTCAAGTCCAGAAAACCAGTATTCTCTAATGCAAGAAAACAATGCACGGAAGTCCAGAAAAACAATGTTACCTGAGGCCAGAAATCAATTCTATACAAGTACAGCAAAACAATGATCCAGAAATCAATGCCCTGCAGGTAGGGGAAAAATGTCATCTCAGACCATAACTCAATGCCATACAGTCTAGAAAACAATTTCATCTGATGCTAAAGCCAATTTCTCGCAAGTCCAGAAAAACAATGTAATTTGAGGACATAAATCAGTACCCCTCAAATTGAGGAATCAATGTCATCTGAGGCCAGAAGTCTATGTCAAATCAGTCCAGAAAAAACAATTTCAAATGCTTTAATAAATGTGATAATTATGATAGAGACTACTATCTTTCTTAGTTAAAACTATACATGTGTTCTTATGCAATTCAAGCAGTATCAACTGCGTTCTTTCTCCTTTGTACCCGTTAGAAGCCAAAGTTCCAAAGGCTACAAAATCCTCACAACGCACAGCACATTTACATGTGATTATGGGTAAATAAGGAGCCTACCGTCAACCAGCTCAGCAAAAAGTGTTCTGGGGCCTCTCAATTAAAGCTGGAGACTAGATGAGGTCTTCTGAACTTTAATGTGCACAGGGAAAACTGCAGACTAGATATTCTTTGGGATCCTTCATAGTCTTATGACAAGTAATGACTATCAACACATAATTGGAGGTAGAATGAAGTAAGGGTAACAAATGGAGACATGATTGTTCAGTATTTAAGTTTTGAGATCTATCAACTTAATGGCATTTTTTTATGAACTCACATTTGTGTGACTAACTTCAATCGTGAAGTATTGACATCATGAGGCTATTTAACCAAGACATATACAAATGCATATAGATATAGATAATCCTTGGTAAATTATTTAGTACAGGCCACCTACATGGGTACAATGTAGCTACAGCCTCATCAAAAAAGGTACCCTGAAAGCTCACTTACAACCCCAGTCTACACAGCAGATACAAGTGAAAAACTGGTGAGTGCATTAATGAAGGTTGATAAACCATACACGTGCACCACTAGGCACTAGAGGGGGCATCAATAACAGTAATCCCTCTTATGAAGTGGTAGCTACTGGAGACAGCCTGTGGGCAGGTGAGTTTGAGAAGCCACGGGATGTCAGGCTTGAGCACTCTGAAGAGTTGATTCTAGACTCCTCTTTCCCCAGAGTTTCTCTTCTTTCAACTGAAGAAGGTCCACAACAGCAGCTATACTTAGCGGATTGTATCTGAAAGAGGTCTCCCCCTGAAAATGACAGGTCTCTTTACTGTGGTAGACTAGCAGCTAAAAATCTTGACTGTGGTTGACCAGTTGTAAGATACCGACCCTATAATAATGAAGCCCACCCACCTCCCTCCCCCCCCCCACCCAGCCGGACTGGTGAAATCATTTGAACCCTCAGCCAGATTCGCACAAGACAAAGATGGGGTGGGTTTCGCCTGAAACCTTTGCGTGAAATTGAGCGTCCCAAGTGCACCAGGAGTTAAATGCAGGGTAAGCGCCAGATCATGAAAGGGGAAGATTCTTTGCACCGTTCAATTGATTTTCTGTACCTGGATATGTTTATACCTCTGGTAACCATTTGGTGTTACTGTAGAAAGCCTGAGATTTATAAACAACAATATTAACTTCTGTTCTGAAAGTGATCACCTGCCACGTTTGCCATTTGTTGTGACTCTAAGATGAGCACACATCATCCATTTTTTTACCACTGTGAACTCTGCATGTAAAAGTAGGTTACATTTTCTATTACATTTCTGGATGTACCTCGGTCCCCAAAACTAGATACTTCATGTTTAAAATGTATGCTTCCGTTTAATACTCTGTTAGGCTCCTTTTATATAAAGTCACATTATTTTTTGTAAAGACAAAAACTGGCTACACATGCAAGTTTGCTGTCTTTCATTTATTGGCTTCATACATCATCTGAATTTCTACCCAGGTCCTGCCGCAGCATCTCCTTGGGTATGCCTGGACTGCTTGACCTTGCTACCCTCAAGAGTCAAGTCCAAACAAGGCACCTTGGCTTTTTCCCTGTTATTACAGTATTCAGGCCATGCAGAGTGATAGACAACCATAGTATTACTCACCATAGTACTGCTCAGCACCCCAGATCCAATTGAACAGATCTTGAGCTTTCTGGGGTGGGGGGTCTGTGGCTTTGTGTGTGAGGGCATCTGTGGATATGTTGTGTCGATTGTGCATGTTCTGCACTGCACATAAGTGGAAGCTGAGCTAATAATGAAACCCCTGGTGGCAATGTCTGAACTTT
Source organism: Pleurodeles waltl (assembly GCF_031143425.1). Taxonomy (NCBI): domain Eukaryota; kingdom Metazoa; phylum Chordata; class Amphibia; order Caudata; family Salamandridae; genus Pleurodeles; species Pleurodeles waltl. The sequence continues at coordinate 403,931,294 of NC_090443.1, read as the reverse complement.
CACAATAGAAATATTTTATAAGAATATATAATTTAAGGACCTTATGGCCTGGTTTGACAGAGCAACTGTCACCAGACAATTATGTGAGAATCACCAGGAGCACGGCTTTGGCTCCATCCACACGTTGAGGGTCAGGAGTACATGTTTTGATCGTGAAGAAGTTTTGTGCTTCCTCAAAAATGTTCCTTCTCCTCCGCACAGCTGTGTTCATTTTGTTTGTTCATCCAGTTGCTTGACCTTGAACCTTCAGGGGCACACACCACATTGTGATGTTAGGCCTGGCTTTACAGTGCGACTGCCACCTGACCTTTTAATTGGTACTAATATTATTCTATTCTACAGTTCTTTGCTTCCATCCAATACATATCTAGTCCCATAGTCTTTACTTGCAATGCATCACATTACCATAAACCAATCCTTTAAAGCGAGACCTATTGACATTGCCAATGCTTGTTGATTTTTTGGAAAAGGTTGTAAATGGCGAACAGCTGAATCATCGCGTTGTTGGAGTTTGATTGAATTTGGTAACTGGCTGACCCGATTTTCTGCTGGGTGCATTTTATTTCATCGAAGGCTCTCTGCTGACACTAGATTTTAGCTCTGTTCAATTTAAGAAGTAATTTAAGCGAGAGGAATGCATTCCAGTTGATGGTAGTTCTTGATAAGGAGGTGTGTCTGCACTCTGCAGCTGTATCCCTTCATGGTCCCAGGGTGGCCAGTCTCACATGTCAGGAAAAGATTTGTTATTAATTGATTAATACCGATTTGAGGAAGTTCCCTTCCTGAGCCATGCAATGTAACAGATTAAATACTTTACCTTTTTAAAGCTGCCTCTGTGATAAAACGCAAGTTTGAATAAACAGCACCTGTTCAGCCTGTATCTAGCCACTCCTAAATGTAGCAGATTAGGATTAGAGGGCAGGGATACTAAAGACCACATTTACTAAAGCTTTACGCCAGTGCAAAGCCGCGCAACTCAAAGCAAAGAGACAAAAAAGGCATGATTTAAAGAAGGTGGTGTGGCACCCATTGCAGCGCCACTTTCCTTGCGCCCCTTAGCGCCCCCCTAAAACCACCATGTGTGCGCGTATCACATGTGTGCACCGTATCTAAGATATGGCGCACCATGGTGGTAGTTAGGGAAACTAGCGTTTTGAAGCTAGATCGGAGCTTTGCAGGATTAGTGTAAAAAATGTTGATGCTAATCCTGCAAAGCCCATTGAGGCCCATTGTAAATAATGTGTACCTCCTTTTAACACCTGCTGTGAGTAAGCATTAAAAGTGCTGAAAAAAGTGACGCAAATAAATCTCGTAGATTTCTTTGCACCATTTTTTAGGTCCCCCCTACCGGGGGAATGCCCCTTTCGCACACATTATGCCTGCGCAGGCATAATGTAGGGCAAAGTGTTATAAAGTGGCGCAATGCATCCATTGCACAACTTTATAAAATGAGTGCATCGATTTTTATCTCATTGGGCCACATTAGCATACAAAAAAGCTAATGTGGCGCAAGAAGGCACTAGGGGCTCTAAAATATGCTGCAAAATCTCAAAAGGGTGGTTACTATCCAATATAAAACTTTTTTTGAGCTGAAAATATGCCCTTTTTTCAGCATAAAAAGCCCTTTGAGCTTCACGGCAACAGGGTGTTATTGGAGTGGATCAGTGCCAATACCAATAGGTTTTGAAGCAAAGTCCAATCTTCTAATATAGATGGACTGTGCTATGCATCAAATGCTAACACTTCCTTAAAGCCCATGTTAACAAGGAGAAATGTGATTATTTCGAAACAAAACCAGCTTTAATGTGTGGTGCACTGCACAGCACACATCCAATGCATGGGGTACTTATGAGTTTGTTTAGGCATAGGAATTTGTTCTAGAAGTATATGTCTCCAGTACAAATCCTATGCTAGGCAGTGCACTCACCTCTGCCCATGGTGGAAGGCTATGTGTCACACAAAGCAGCCTGTTTGTGCACCAGTGCAGGGGGAGACAGCAGCATCAGGCAAATCGTAGTAGATATGGGTTTCTCCTGGTTTCCCCTTGCACAACACTGTACTGACATTTGGTTGTCACACTGCCTTGTATGAAAAATCAACAAATCAGTGGTAAGTGACTTGTGTAGGATCAAACACTTTGGAAAATGGGATTATAACACACACCTACCACTTCCGCAATTTAACCACTTGACTTCGAACATTCCGCAATAAGTGGTTCGCTGCAGTCATTTCTGAAGGATAGCTGGATCCCCTCAAATCATTGAAGGGTTTGAAGGAGAGAGTCAGTAAAGTTGTTTGACAAAGGAAATGATGGTAAGAGGCAAGTCCAGGTTCCTTTGGGGTTGAGGCAGGAATGGGAGAAATAGGTCCAAGATAGGGTCTTTCTGGCTTGTTTCATCTCAAAGTGTTCACACTAGTTACAAGCGGGTGCCTTGAGGTAAAAAGGTCCAGGAACTGCTGTGATACAACACAAAAAGGGTGTGTTTTTCTAAGCCTTTCACACAAAGATGCTGAGGTTTGGAGGAATTTGTCAGACTTCCATGGGTGAGATACTCTTTGCTGAGCATTAATATGCTCGCACCCCACTCACAAAATCACCAATACTTATTGACATACAACTTCAGGTTTTTCTGTAGTTTTCCTGTGTTCCACCTACAAGAATGCAATACTTCTTTAGACACCACTTTGGAATAGGACGTGAATGGTTTGTTTTTGCTGTTTCTCACCAATTATTCTTGTCATTGTAATTCTACAATTCGACTCCATTCCTATTTGTTCCAAATTCATTTCTGGAAATTTCATTGCAAGTATAACTGTCAGGTGTTTTGCTCAACTCATACAATCTATTTAGAAAATCCACAGTGCATATTTGTAGTCAATTCTGGATTAAATGGCTAATGGCAAAGCGAGTTATAGTTTTGTAGTTGTGAAATATGCAGCAGACAACTCATACAAAAATGTAGATTTTTTTCTGCAGTTCTCAAACAGTTGCTGCAAAGAACTTACTTGAAGCGCATTCAACATACAAAGTTGCCAGTGCCCTTTGTACATGAGATTTTGCAGTGGTGAAAATACAGAATGTTTGCCAGTAGTTTCTAAGGGCCAGATGTAGTAAAATCCGATTTTGCGAATCGGAAATTGCGAGTCGATGGGACTCGCAATTTCCGATTCGCAAAATCGGATTCATAACGGTGTCTCAGACACCATCTGCGAATCTCAATGGGGTCGCACAGACCCACCTCATTAACATTAATGAGGTGGGTCGCATTTTGCGACCCCATTGGGATTCCCTGCACTCACAGGGATGGTGGCCTGCTGGAGAAAGCAGACCTCCATATATGTGGCTGCTTTTTAAATAAAGCATTTTTTTTTTTGTATTGTAGCCCGCTTTCCTTAAAGGAAAACGAGTTGCAATACAAAAAAATAACGAAACCATTTGGTTTTGGTTTTTCAGAGTAGGCAGTGGTCCATTGGACTCTGAAAAAACATTAATGGCGACATTCACAAAGGGGAAGGGATCCCATGGGGACCCCTTCCCTTTTGCAAATGGGTTACCACCAGTGTGACACTGGTGGTAACTGCGAATTGCTTTGCGACTGCGTTTGCGGTCACAAAGCAATTCTGCATCGCGGTGCGAGTCGCAAATAGGAAGGGAACACCCCTTCCTATTTGCGAGTCGCATTCCCATTTTGCGAGTCGGTACCGACTCGCAAAATGGGAATGTGCATTGCGATGCGCGTTTTGCATGGTGCAAACTGCGAATTTCGCAGTTTGCGCCATGCAAAATGCTTCCTACATCTGGCCCTAAGTTCTTATTTCACAAAAAAGGTAGTCCTAACTGTGAATGTGCAGTCTATCTAGCTTCCTTAAGCTAATAGAAAAGCTTTGTAGATAGATAGCACAGCATTTTGTCTTTGTTTCAGTGCTACTAAAAAATAATTCTGCTGCTTTCATGACATTAAACAGCACACCTCATAAGCCAGCCCTTGCAGGTTCATCCTTTATGCAAGCATCTACCAATCATCCTCCCCAATGTGTGAAATAAACATTGTAAATGAAGAAACCTGTCAGAAAAAGGTTTAGCTGTCTCACTTTGTACTTTTTTTCTTTAATTATGTATGTCTTATTAAATTTACCCTCTACTGACAATGCACTGTGTAAGAAAAGTACATTTGAGAATGCATGTTTTAATTCCCTTACTATTGGCCTTGCATTTAAAAATTGACTTATAATAAATAATAATACAGATAGTTGCATAAAACACTTTTAAATATCAGCATATTATCCCCAACAAAATCTCACATTGCTCAAAACTTGACAGACTTATCTACAGTCTCACGCAAACAATGAATACTAAATGGATGACGTCCAAATGCTCCATAGCTTGTTAAGCCGTGCTAAAATCAAGTAATCAGGTAATACAAAAATATACTTCATGCATAAGGTGTAATATGGTTCTCTATAGCCTGAAAGCAGTCAGGAAATGGGTAGTCCATGGCTCTGCCATGGAACACTGCCTAGGCAGTTCTGATAACATCCCAAAGGGGCGGCATTAAAGGACTTTTGGTTGGGTGCGTAAAGAGGATTCCTCTTTCCTGCCTTCCCTTAGGACTCAGAGGGTTTATCATGTCCCCATCGGAGGTAGTCCTGGGACATTAGTGGTTGGCTGGAAGAAGGAGTGTGTTTAGGACAGGAGTAATTCAGGCGAGGAAGCAGGGGGGGTGAGGGAAGAGCAAAGTTCCAGGTGTTAGGGGTGCTGAGTTGTCAGGGATTGTTTTAATATGGTAGGAGTGGACGTGAGGGTGGAGGAGATTATTAAGCTGCTGTGGGAGGCTGGGTGAGGGTGCTGGGGGCGTATAAGACAGCCTTGGGGTGCGGTGGCAAGCAGCAGTGACAATGCATTCCCAACTAAAGGGTAATGGAATTAGAGGGGATGAGAGGCACTGAAAGAGAATTTAGGGGTAGAGTGATGAGCAGGGGCAGAGTGACTTTGCAGTGGAGGCCTGCCCCAGTGGTACTGAGGGCAGGAGGTGGGAAGAGCAAAGCACAGTTGTTAACGTATGGCACAGGAGCAGGCAACGTGGCACCCAGATCTGTGGGCATGATGGTCAGTAGAGGGGGATGATGGCTGGTGTGGCTCCTGTCAGTTGCAGGAATGGTCTGTACATAGTCTGAGTACATTAAGGAAGGCAGTGGCAGGGTGAGAGTACCAAAAATGTGGTGGATGCTGGAAAAGGAGATGAGAAGAAGGTAAGTGCAGCATTGTCTAGGGCCCAGCAGGTGGCACTCCACTGGCACAACCTGAAGAAAATGTGTCATGAAGATGCAAAAGGGAAATGGAAATAAGGGGGGATCTGAACAAAGCTAAACAAGGGGGCCTAGGAAAGGGCAAGGCTAAGGAAAGAGGGAATATAATGTGTTAAAAGACCAGGGTGAGTTGCAAATTAATGGTCAGCAGGAGGGAGGCAGAGATAGCAAATGCTGGTGGTCTGGGTCTGAGTGAGGGAACTGCATGTGTAGCTGAGATGGGGCAGTGCAAATCAACTGGCAGTGTCTGTGACGGCTCGACGTCAGCAGTCTGAATAGAAGAATGGTTCAGTGGAAGCCTACCTTACAACTGCTATGAGGTTACTGGTAGGAGCTTTTGGATGGGGGAGTGGATGACAGAAAGAGACATAGAATTGGGGCTAGGGGCATAGGTAAGATGGATGAGGTTGAAGAGAAACAGGTTTGGGAGAAGTGAATGGGTGTGGAGATTAGGAGAGAGAATAAATTAAAGAAGTGAGGGGATAGGTAAGACAGAAAGGCTAACATGACAGGTGGGAAGTGGGGGCCAAGGTAGATTGGTGGGCTATTGAGGATTTGGAGATTGTGGTAGAGTATGTGGAGGTAACAGAAGGAGAGATGTGAGTGTTTTACTGAGACCACTGATTAATTGCAGTCTTGTGAGCGTGGAAAGTGTTGTGGAAAGTGGTTTTGAGCAAATGGTTAAAAGGAGGGCAGAGCTTTGGGAGTGAGGTATGGCACGTTTTCAACAAGGTAGGGTGGATTCATGAAGCACATGGGAAGGGTGAATTTGTGTGGGCGATCTATAAAAGTGTAGGTGTGGATTCCAGTACCACAGTGGAGGAAAGAGCCATAGTAAGTGCATTTTGGCTGGAACTTATTTTTGCTGGCTATAGAAGGAGTCAGATATTTCTACTCCAACATGTGCAACGCAAAGGAAAGTGTTGCATTTCAGAGGGATGAAAATTAATATTCCACTTCAATCAGTGCAACAATAGGGAAACGTTAGACTTTGGAGGAGTAAAATTTTCTATTCCCATCCCAGTCTCTGCAACAGTAGGGAAAGCATTGGATTTTGGAGGGGTGAAACTTAGCAGGGAAACAATTGAACTGCAAAAAGGTTAATTTTATTAATTCTACTACAGTTTAGAGGAAATACTTCACTTTAAACACATTATTATATATATAAGTAACCCATTGAATGTTAAAAAAATATTAAACTCTCATTAAATATTAACATAAATATATATGAGTATTACAAAAACTAAAAACAATAAATCAATTTACCTAATTACTATTCAATAAAAATGTAATTATCAATTCATCAAAAATTGTTATTCAATAAATAATCAATTAAATTCCTACCCTGTACCCCTATACACTTAGCAGCCCACACCTAAACTATAACTAAAAGAAATTCCACGTTTTACATATTTAAAATTCAATTAAATAATTAATTTACAAATAATAATAAGTAGTTCATTAATTATTATTTGATTTCCCTCCCTATACCCCTACAAACCAAGTGTCCCACAACTAAATCATAAGTAAAATAAATACATCAATATTCCATATTTTACACACTTCAAGTCAATTAAATATTTAACAATTATTAATATTTTGTTCATTAATTATCACCTAATTAACTGCTAACCCTATACCCCTACAAACCTAACAACACATAACATATAATGAAAATAAATCTGTATTACATACATTGCTTAATAAATATCAATCATATAATTAATTAAAATGATCATAGAATTCTAAAATGATAATTACCTAATTAACTTCACACTTCATCCCGGTACAAACACATCAACCCGCTATAACACTCTCAATTACTATTAGAAGAATACTAGAAAATTCAAAATCTCTTAAAATTACAAGCTATTTAAAAAAATATATATATTTATATAAACAATTGTAACATAAAATTAATATATGAACAAAACCACATTAAAATAAATTTTAAAACTGCATTTTAAACCTTAGCAATATTTAATGTTCGATAGTTCTGTCTCCTTATATTTTTAAATCTATATTTTGTCCAAACACAGCTATGTCTACTAAGAACTGTAATAATGGATATCTCCGGTATCCCTCATTGGATTTTTGAATTTATTGTGTCATTTTGTTTATTAAATTTTACTCTATTTTTTCAGTTTGTTTTGGGATGTTTACTTTATGACTGTTTTAGTACTGTATAAATAATTTACACATTACTTCTCAGCTAAGCCGGTCTGCTCTGTGCCATACTTACCAGGGGGTTGAGCTCAGTTTTATTTAGTGGCTTTATTGGGTCACCCTGGCAACCACTGTGATTAATACTTGTGGTGGGTACTATCCCTTTACCAAATAACCCATTTCTTACAGAAGGTTAAATTGATAAAGAAATGTGAATGGGTCTTGATAGCTAGGGTCAATCAATAATAGGAGGCAAAAGAAGGTGATGTGGCTGGGCCACTCCAATGCCAGATGTGGGGAATGAGGAAGGCAAACAGCAAGAGGAACTGGGAAGAGACACAGAAGACAGAAGAAAATCAGAGGAAAAGGCATTAAGTAGCATTTAGTTTAACATTGAAGAAGGAAGAAAATTGGATATTGAAATATGTGAATGTTTTAAAGCTGCTTCATAGAGGGTCAAGCTGAATCAGGGCTATAAACAGGAAGAATGTCAAATGCTGAGGAGGCTTACAGTCCCAGTAACTACTGAAAATTGAGCCTCTGCCTTTATTGATGTAACTAGTGCGCATTGCAAGAAGCATCCTTAATAGTGTGTCACATTATTTAAAACACAGATGGAATCTGTAAGGCTTCTTTAACTTTGAGAAGTATTGCTTGGGTTCAATATGATGAATTCATGATGAGAATGTTGGAGGATAAAGAAGTGAGGTGGGGAATGTTAGATCAGGATTTCTGGTCGTCCTCATCATGCCGACAGGGCTGGATCCCGAGGCCCACTCAGCAAGTACCATTTCATTTCGTTATCAACCCTTCGTTTGGCATCCCACCCACTGGGGGTGCAGCAGTACAGGGGCACGTGTCAGAAAGTGGGCCGGTCGCAGTTGGCCATGGTAGGTGTAGTGACGAAAACAGCTTCCTCGTACTGGCTTAGTTTAATTGGTGTTTATTCAGAGCCACAATGGGAGCACAGTCATCCTCAGCCAGGCATGGGAAACTCTCTCAACTGACCAACCTAAAATGCATATTGGCCAAAACTTCAGAATCATGATACACAGTACAACATATCCTCCTTCTTCACATATTGCAACAAATATGTATGTGTAAGTGATAAATAACAAAGCAACAGATGATATTCCAACCTACGCTAACACATTATCTAACTCACGTAATTGCGTACAAATGCTGGAGGTCTTCGATTTCTCTGACAACTTTCTTCCTTCACATATCAACTTGAGTTGGATACAACATCCAGAACCCCACTACCCTTTCTACAGGAGCTCTGATGCACACCCCTTGTAGTACACAGTTCATCATCTGTCATTAGAATGAACCCACTACATTTCTCTTTTCCCTCTCACACTTCCCCTCTCTTTGGAAGGATGCATACCTACTATGATTGCATCTCTCATCATTCTCCAAAACTATTGAATACTTATGACCTCCCTGATCTTAAATGGTCCCTCAAATTTGATCAAATCTCCTCCCAACCACCCAGACCTCACCATGACCCAGTCATTAACCTAGAACCTTCCATTCTTATTACCAAATTCTACTTTGTTTACCTCACCAACCACAGTGGAGTCAACTTTGTACTAGGGACTCTCTCATGCATCAATTCAAACAGAGCCTTCTGAGTGACATCTTGTAATGTAGTCTGATACGACCAAACCATCTCAGAAGCCATTCTCTCAACATGTACATTATCAGCATATGCCACTTGAACATTCCCCTTAGCAAGCCTGTTGGCCCATTCAACAATACCATTGGCCTGAGGATTGTATAATGTTGTCCTATTGTGCTTCCCACCACAAGACTAAAGAAAGTTTAGCATTTCATCAGAAGTTAGCTTCTAAGCTTTGGCTCAGTTTAAAAGGTGTTTATAAAATCTAAAATGAGACCACAGTCATCCTCAGCCTGCCAGGGAAACATTTTTCAAGTCACCAACCTAGAATATGCACCAACCAAAGCTCCAGAATCTTTGTAACATTCCAGTGCTTCAAAGTACACAGTTCACAACTAGGTTTTCAACAACGGTCTGTATAACTGCAATTTTTCAGGTTCAGAGACAAGTACTCCAAATGTGGGGCTAAGCACCGTTTTGTGCAGTGCAGAGGGGCTGCAAGGAGAGTGTAGGATTCAGCTACCTGTCTGGGTAGTAAAGGTGGTGGGGGCAAAAGGCTAGTTCTCCAAATAAACATGAAAAGTTGGAATACTGATTACAACTTACTCCGTTACAGAAGCAGCAGTTGTGTAGAAGGAACGATTTGCATTTGGTTTCCATTTGGGTTTCAAAGGTCTGACAGTAGGACATAGAACAAAGAATTTAAAGTCAGCACAGGAGAACCCTGGTTGATGAAGGTGCCAGTCCCTTCCTTGTATCAAGGGGGGTCGGGAGCCTATATGAGCCCTGAGGATCTAAAAGATTTAAGGAGAGGAAAGAGACAGGATTTGCAGAGATAAAAGGAATGGTTACTTGTTGAGACAGGGTTGTAACGTTACCTAATGGAAGACTTAAGGGAGGTGAAGTTAGTGTTTTAATTGCATTAGTAGGGCAGGGTTTTATTAGTTGTGAGGCAAAGTGCCAGGGGTTAAGTGTTAGGCATTAGGAACTGTTTTCATTATAGTGACCTTTTATACACTACCACAACGTTGTTCATGCATGCACTGTTTTTCCTAGTGTGGTGTGGTGCTGGGGGATATGAGATTGCCCCCTCACTCTCGTTGGAAAGGTGGTGTCAGCCAGCATGGGGTTAGGGGGCTGATTGGCTGGGCAGGGGGAAGGGTCTTCCCTTGTGCACACAGAGGGTTTATTGTGTTCCCCATTCTCCTCCCTCTCTTTCAGGGTGACATTTGGGCACTTGTGGTGGGGTATGGTAATTTATTTGTTAATGGGCGGTTTTGTCTAGGAAAGATGGGTGTCATTGTTTGTATTAAGCATTATATAAAAATAGAGAATTCAGTGTCAGAAATCACAATCTCAATAAACTGAAGCTGATCAGGCATTGTCCCGGTAGTACAGACAGCCACTTTTATTTGGTTTGTCCCTTTTCTGATCGCTGGCAGTCTCGAATGGTGAGATTAGGTAAATAAATTGGGCCACATTACAGATTGGTTGCCCTGACCCACTCTTCACCAGGTTGCACCCTCAAGGGTGTGCCTTGGGCACAGGATTTAACAGTTAACCATAGCACAGTAAATGCTGTGTTCCTAGAGCAGGCATGAACTTGTTCCTACTCTGTGAACAGCACATTAGTGAAAGGCAGGCAGGCTGTTTGATGCCACTGGTTTACATCTCATTACAAGCAGCAAACCAGTCCCCCTTTTAGAGGGGTCAGGGATCTCCCTCCAGGGCCTTCAGCGGGATGCCTGGGACCGTGACCACTTCTAAAGGAGTAGACTCAGATTAGCACTGCCTATGTGCCACCTCTTTTTGGTGCAGTCAATGAGCCTACTGGAAGCCTCTTTCAATGTGCACACTCATCTGCATTATGGCATGAGGAAAAGCAAACAATTCCCTCATTTGCATAGGTCTATAGGCCCTACCCCCATGACACTCCCTTGAGTGCTCAGCTGGTGCTGCTAATGCAATCCATATTACTGAAGGGGGCACACCAAGGTTACCAAAGTTTCAAAAGTAAAAACTGGGACAAGCCAAACATAAAAGTATGACTAACAGGTGACAATGAAAGAGGAATGGCCACATAAACAAGCATTTGCAATGCAATGGGTCTTGCGTTTGCTGGAGTTATAGCTGGTAGTGTTGAAATGCCTAACTGGACTTTTCTTGCCACATAAATTGAAAATGTAAAGTAAAACAGTTGACATAAGCAAGCCGATTCAAAGTGTCACAGCCATTTAAGCATGAGCGCAAAGGAGAGACACAAAAGGAAAAATAAGTTTGCTTGCCGTCAAACGTATCGGCAAACTGGCAATTATCCATGTAGCAGGGTCAATGGCCAAGGCGGTAACAAAACTGCCTCAAGGAGGGACAAACGTAAAGCATTTACCAATGATAACAAAGAATTTTTGAAAGGTAAGTCCATGAACAAGTGATAGTGAGGGGCATGCGGTGGGCGCGGTTCAAAGCCCACAGACAGATTACAACAGGCCAGAGCGCTTGCACGCTCCACCTAAAAATACCTCTTTATCTCTCTCTCTCTCCTTCTCCCCCTCCCTTCAAACACTCTGAAAACTGACCTGAAGACATCAGTTTAAAACATTTATTTCCATATTAACCTCTGTGCTGCTTTTACAGATGTACCAGAACTGATCTATTTATTTTACCTTTACCTTTAGGCTGCACTAAGTACCTTGTTAACTATTCAGTGGCGGCTCCTCCGCTATGGCGGAGGATCATCGCACCCCGCCAGCAGCAGAAGCTGCAAACCTTTCACAACAAAAGAATAATATTTATGTTTATTATCCTTTAGTTGTGAAAGGGGCAGGGCACTAGGGATGACAAGCAGTGAGGGGAGTGCATTGTGCTCGCCCCTCAGAGCACATGTGTGTTTGGCCAGCCATCTTGGGCCAGCCAAACACATACATGCGCAGTGTGCACTCTACAGCCCGGCAAAACAGTTGCCGGGCTGGAGAGAGCAGGCACAAGCTCCCAGTCGGCCTGGAAGCACCCTGGCTGGGCGCTTCCAGCCAGTCTTAATGCTGCTTTGAGCAGCGTCAGGATTGGCTGCACGGCAGGGTAAGGTGGAGAATTAGGCATCTATATTTTGGAGTCTATGTTTTACTTCCTATGTTTCCACATGAACCCAACCTCTAACCTGTGCTGTTCAGTGTGTTCATGCAGAGGAGGGAGTGGACAGGATCTGACGGGCATGACATGCCAATACTTTTAATTTGACAAAGATAGTTACCCAGCTTTATGGCAAAAGACAACTGCCTCAAGACTGTTAATATTTGAAATGTCTCAGCAGAAGTGGGAGAGAGTCTCCTTTGCTGTGAAGCTGAGAAAGGGACACAAGTATTTTTGCCAGAGTACCAGCTTCCTGAATTTTTTTTTAATGTGTGCAAATTGTCTAATCTGCAAATGTAAAGGCTGCTTGGAAGCTGTATTGGCTTCAATTGATAGTCACTTGAAGCTTCATGATGAGAAATATTTAGAGCCTGATTTAGATGTTGCTGGAGGGGAATACTCCATCATAACGTGACAGATATCATGTCTGCTGTATTACATTTCCATGATATCCTATGGGGATCGCAACACGGTAGAAAGGATGTCCGTCACATTTGTGACAGCTTTAGAAATGGGTTCTCTAGTTGGCAGTCAGTTTTCACACTGTCCAAATAGGGACTCTAACTCTATTCAGGGCAAGAGGGATACCCAGCTCAGATAACCCCTGCTCACCCGCCTGGTAACTTGGAATGAGCAGTCAGGCTTAACTCAGAAGCAATGGGTACACCAGTTTTAGAAAAAAAGCCAATATTCATCTGTGTAAAACAAGACCAAAACGAGAAAACTCAAACATACAGTAATAAAGATATGAATTCTGCAAGTATTACTTAAAAATACAGTTCCTTGAAGTCGATAGCTCTATCTAGGAATATCACGGCGTTGTGAACAAGAAATCCAACAGTTCAGGCTGACCGCGGGGTCGCCGGCCAGGCTACAGTTCTGGGAAGACCCACAAACAGTACCTTCGAAATGTAGGGTTCTGTGATCCTCGTGATGAGATCCAGAGTGCGGCGTCGCTGGCGTCGGCAGGCGTCCGTTCCAGAGGTCGATGCAGGGGTCGTCGGGCTGTATAAGTCACACGCTTTGCAGATCGAACTCTGGGCTGATGACGAAGTCAGGAGCGTTGGCGTTGCGCTACAGGACGAGATGGTGCTTTGTGTACCTCACGAGCGGTGCCCTCAGGTCATGGTGCAGACAGCGGCATCTGTGTCAACGTAGAGCGAAGGCGTTGGGAATACCAAGGCTGTGGTTTGAGCACATGGCGGTATACGGGGCCCACAGGTCACCGTGCAAGCAGCAGCTTGGTGATGGCGTTAGGTGGCAGCATCGGTGAGAACAGGGTCGTGGTGCAAAGAGGGGCACAGCTCAATGCAGCGTCATCAGGTCAACGTGCAGGCAATGTGTTGTTGACGGCTTTGTGGTGGTTTTTCTTCTGTTGCAGCACAAAACACACAGTTCTCGGTGCTATAGACCATGGGTACTCACAAACATTTTCCCAGTGGCCATAAAGTTTGGTCTGTGACGCGCCTGGGGGCCGCATTGATGCCAGGGCTGTGGCAGTCAAGTGGGGTGGCTGGGGGGATTGGTGGCAAGGTAGGTGTAGGAGAAGCAAATGATATACATCCAGTGGCTGAAATAAACAACGGAAAACCAGAAAACCTGGAATGAATCTCAGCTTACCCACTTTTCCAAATTGTGTGATCCTAGGCAATTGTTTAGTCTCACTTCACTCCTTTTTCTGGAAATACGATTAATGGTGTGCGCTGCACAAAACCTGCTTCTATGTTTGATTTAATAAACTATAATGTTGTTAATGTATAATAGGAACCCAGGGCACCCATAAAGTGCACATACCAAGTGACTGGCCTCTTCAATTTACTATTGGTTGTGTTCTCAGGATAAGGGAACTAATTAATGTTTCAAAATGTATGTTTCAAAATGTATGTTTGAAAACTATCACTTTTAAAGGAATACATCTCAGGGCACTGATAAAATAAATTGTACTAAGGCAAAAAGGTTCTGCATGTTAACTAAATACACTTTTTGAATTTTAAAGAGACTGTCTTAGTTTTACACTTGTGCTGCAAGATGCCTTTAAAAATGAAGGCATTTCTAAAGTTAAGTGCAGGAGTCCCTAGTTACTTCCTTTCTTTAACACCAATTAAGTTTGAAATAAATGATGTGTGTGTATTTAATATTTTTATTGTTAGTGCAGAGTCAAGCAAACAGCTGCCAGTGCTACTGTTGCCCAAGGAGCCGCATGTAAAGGTCAGAGGGGCTGCATGAGGCCTGCAGGCCGTACTTTGAGTATCCATGCTATAGACAAATGAATCGGAAGTCTCTAAAATCCCTGAGACTTCCAACAGGAGGCAAGCCCTTGGAGAAACTACACAAGCAGGATACACAACGAAGTCCAGTCTTTGCCCTCTTTAATGCAGAAGCAGCATCTGTAGGCCAACCCAGCAAAGCACACACAGCAAAAGGGCAGTACTCCTCGTCCAGCTCTTTAGCTCTTTTCCTCGGCAGAGGTTCCACTTGATCCAGAAGTGTTCTAAAAGTCTGGGGTTTTGGGTGCACTACTTATACTAATTTCTGCCTAAACAACAGAACGTCTATATTGTTTAAAAGATCCTGACTTGCCCAGGCCTGCCCCAAGACACACTCAAAGGGGTTGGAGACTGCATTGACAAAGCCCTTTCAGGTGCAGGTGTTAGCTCCTTTCTCCCCACTCTAGCACAGGAAGACTCATCAGGATATGCAGGACACACCTCAGCTCCCTTTGTATCACTATCTAGAGTGAATTCACAAACAGCCCAGCTGTCAGTCTGACCCAGACGTGGATTCCACAGGCAGACAGAGGCACCGAATGGTTAAGAAAAAAAATGTCTACTTTCTAAAAGTGCAATTTTCAAACAGACAATCTAAAAACCAACTCTACTAAAAGATGTATTTATAAATTCTGAGTTCAGAAAGCCCAAACTTCAATTTCTATCTGCTCCCAATGGGAAACTGCACTTGGCAGGTCTGAGACATGTTGACAGGGCTACTCATGTGGGTGGCACAATCAGTGCTGCAGGCCCACTAGTAGAATTTGATTTACAGGCCCTGGGCACACAAAGTGCACTTTACTAGGTACTAACTAGAAAATCAAATATGCCAATCATGGAAAACCAATCAGATTCACAATTTACACAGAGAACATATGTACTTTAGCACTGGTTAGCAGTGGTGAAGTGCCCAGAATCCTAAAGCTAAAAAAACAGGTCAGAAAAAATAGGAGGAGGGAGGCACAAAGTATGGGGATGACCCTGCAAAAAGGGCCAGGTCCAACAGACGGAGTATTCCATCCGCCAACATCTAAATCAGGCCCTTATTCTTTTTGAGAGGTATTGTAATGTCACTAGCTGAGCTGTGAAGTGCATGTTTTTAAAGAACAGTGATAAAAATGTACACAGTTACTACAGTCTGCATAGTACTAATATTTATATTTTGGAAGATTATGTTACACCTATATCGTTTTGCACATGTTAGGGCAGTGGGTCATATACTATGCGTAATGCAAGTTTAAAATAATGAACTACATATTTGCAGTGTTTTCTGTCACAGGCAGGGACCTCCTACCAGTAAAAATGTGTCACTCTTTCCCACTGCACCAACCAGCGTTCAGTTCTGTGGCTCTCTGATAACACACTGCGACCTCTATAGTGATCACATTAACCAGTAGAGGTTTCATACCTTAACTTATTACATGGCACACGGATTAGTTTAACTTGCATTTATGTTTCATTTAAGGTGTGCAATATTTTATGTGGAGTTACCTGAAGGTGAAAGACCAATAACACAGATTCAAAATATTTTCTTATTTTTAGCTCTGCCTTTGACACCGACCCCATGCTCACTGGCCCCGCCCCCATTACACTAATGATCACAATTCCAATACGTTTTTTGTGATGCACTTAGGCTCCTCTGTTCATGCCACATGGATCTATAATGATAATGATCTCTAGTCCAGGATTTACCAGTATCACTTTTGTGGTAATCTTTCCAATAGCCGGTTGCAGTAATTCATATAAATAGTTAAATAGACATGAATGATCCAATCCCCTGTCGCTTGGATTTTAACATTTTCCAGCCTGCTGCATCATTACTTTGCAATCAGATGAGTCTCTGAACTTAACCTGTAAATAGTCACAAGGAAGCGTTCTAAGGTGGCAACAGGGCCAAATCTGGCGTTCCCAAAAACAGCACAGAAGTAATAAATACATTTCTGTTGGTAGACCATTTCCAAGAGAGACAATCGCCCATTAGTTTCTGCCTACACAGGTGCGCGCTCAACCAGATTTTCAGTGCAAACGCAGGACGAGAACTACAAGATCGACCTTCTTATTGCGGAGTTCAGCACCGCATACAGGGTTGCCATGTGCTGTCATGAACTAGCTAAAGTAATAAGAAAGGGAAGATGAATTAATTTTCTATTATTCTGTTGCGGATCCCCCACGACTTAAAAATCCCTCCCCCAGAGCCACGCAGGCTGCCTCCGCCCTGGCCACCCATTTACGCAAAATACCAATTTTCTTCGCCATGTTTATTTTTGCAAACTGATGCGCCCACAGAGCTGTTAATCTCGTTATTTTGTAATTAGCGTAACGTAATCGTCCAGACTGTAATTATTTCTGCTAATGAGGTACTAGGGCAACATATGCCAAAATATAAAAGAAAACCTTGCAATTTCCTGGAACCTATTGTTTTCGCGCGGAGGAGTGCGAGAGGGGGCGCGGGGATAACATTTCTGTATCTGCCGTATGCGGGTAAATGGTTCCATGGAGCAGAGTGCAAAAAATACAAAAATACAGAACCTATATAATTTGTCTACAATGGAGAGTATTATTTGCCTTTTAATGAGTCGGAATAGTAATTTTAAAGCAGTTGTTGAAAATTAGATGCTAAAGTGGGAGTTATTTATAGAGCCTTCGCATAAGCACCTTAACTGTTCGTGGTATTACTTTCCCACCATCTCCTGCACATTTTATGAAGCTCGTAAAGATGAAGATTTCAGCAAGTTCATCTGGCTTCCAATGCATACCTGCAGATTACTCTCACTTCTGTGAAGCAGGAGCCTGACCCACTGCGCTGTTTGCCCGCACTGAAAACTGTGTCCTTCAAATCAAAGGAGTCAAACTATTTCTGCATGCTCATATGTAAATTCAAATTACACATTCTGCTTCTTTCTGGTGTTAGGCCAAGAATATTACAGTTTATTAATCATAGATTTTCGAAAATTAGAAGACTAAGAGCCTATTCACAAACTGCATATTCTAGTATGTAAAGTAATACTACAGCAGTACCTAAGTACTACAAAGTGTCTAGCACGTCAATTCGCCAAAATGCCAGGAGTAGTGGAAGTGATGCCACATGACCCCCCCAAATTACACCACAGGAAGTGAACTTGCACTTGCATGACCTTAAACCTGAAGGACATCACAAGAAGTGACATCCTTTAGCCTTGGTGACACCACGTGTTCTTTTGTCCCTGCAGTGCGCTTTTTATAGTACAGTGATCAGCACAATGATCTTATAAACAATAAAGGGGGCTTCTAAATAAAGGTGTCACAAAAGATCTCAAAACCCCCACAGATGTTATCAAACAAAGCAACATCCTAGATCGCTTTTAGCTGATTAATATTAATTATGTATGACTCGGTGGTGTTTTTTTCTTTTCACTGTATGTCCCATTACAGCAAAGCACAGAGAAATACTATTTGTAAAACCCTCCAAATGAATATTGTTAGAAATGGGGTCCTATTTGGCAGGGGTATTCACCCTTGTCCAAATAGGGACCACAGTCCTAGTCAGGGTAAGTCACTCACAATCCAAATTATCCTGTCCCCACCATCTGGTAGCTTGGCACTGAGCAATCAAGGTTAATTTAAAAGGCAATGTGTAAAGTCTTTGTGCAATAAATCATACAGTAACACAGTGAAAACACCACAAAAATACACCACACAGGTTTAGAAAAATATAAGATATTTATCTGGTCAAATTAAGGTCAAAACGATAAAGATTCAATAAGCACAAGTTGAGATGTCTCTTTTGCAAGATTAAAAAGTCTTAAATCTTAGAAATCAACAGTTGTCTCTTGTTTGCACAAAGTACCTGGTTTGCCTCAAAATTACTACGCACGGTGACCGCAGAGGAGGAGATGCGTGGAAAAATAAGGTGTGCGTTGGATTTTCTTTGTTTCTTTCCACACTGCAAGGGGCTATGCGTCGACTTCCGGTGTGCAGGCTTGGTTCCTCACTGCGATGCAGGGATCTTTGGATGCTCAAGGATGATGCGGGGAAAATCCTGGGCGTGCTGGAAGAAGTAAAAGGCGTTGCATCAATCCGGTAGGTGTTGCGTCAAATTTCCTATCGGAGAGCAGACGCTGTGTCGGTTCTTCACTCAGGAAGTTGGGCTGCGTCGTTCCGGCTCGGCTGTGCGTCGATCCAGTAGGGCAGTGCATCGACTTTCCAGTTGCAATGCAGGCGATGCGTCGATCTTCGCTCTTTAAGTTGGGCTGCGTCGTTCCGGTTCGGCTGTGCAGCAATTTTCTTGTTGCAAGGCAGGCTGTGTGCCGTTTCTGGCAGGCTGTGCATGATTTTTCTGCGCATAAGTAGTTTCCTTGAAGAGATGAAGTCTTTTTGGCGCTGAGACTTCAGAAAAGAGGAGGCAAGCTCAATCCAAGTCTTTGGAGAGCACTTCTCAGCAAAGTCAGAGGGCAGCAGGGCAACAGCAGGGAAGCAGTCCTTCACAGCAAAGAAGTCCAGATGAGTCATTTGGGCAGCCATGCAGTTCCTCTTGACAGGTTGCAGGTTCAGGTCCAGAAGTGTCTGAATTGGTGGGGTCAGGGACCCAGTTTATATACCTAAAAATGCCTTTGAAGTGGGGGAGACTTCAAAGAGTAGTTTTGAAGTGCACAAGGTCCCCGTCAGAACAGGTCTGTCTGCCAGGGTCCCAGTATGGGGTTTGACAGTCCATTGTGTGAGGGCAGACCACTAGCCTTTGAAATGTAGGTGTCAGGCCCACCACCCGCCCAGCCTAGGAAGACTCATTCAATATGCAGGGGAGTGAAGGTGTGACTGAGTATCTTGTATTTGTGGTTGTCTGGGTGAAATCCACAAGGGAGCTGTCAACCAGCCCAGTCAAGACGTGGATTGGAGACAGGCTGTAAGGCACAGATGGATTTTATGTGTGCGGGTGTGAGTGATTGAGTGCGTGAGTGCGATTGAGCAGATGGAAAGGGTGAGTGCGTGTATGCGTGTGCATGCGTATGTTGGTGGACGGGGTACAAGGTGCATGTTTGTGTGAATGAACTGGGAAGGGGGTGCGTGTTTTTGTGAGTGAACGGGGAGAGCGGATGCATCTGTGTCAGTGGACAGGGAGCGCGGGTAAGTGCGTATATGCAGTGCAGGGGTGTGTGTGAATGTATGTGCATGGGGAGGGGGGAGAGAATGCGTGCGTGTATGCATTGTTTGTGTTTGTCAGTGTGAATGGGTGTGTATGTCATGTTTGCGTGTGTGAGTGGGGGTGTGCTTGTTTGTGTGTAGAAGTGTGTGAGTGCATGTGTGTGGGTATGTAAACGTGTGTGCAAATGTATCATGGCAACAGTAATGCTTATTCCTGTCGCCAGGGTGCTAGATCACCAGCTTTTTCTGGCAGTGCAACTGCTAGAAAAATGCTGGTGGTCTACCGTCTCATGATACAACTAGCGTTATCACAACATCTGCTGTGCTGGAGGTGCTCACCTCCAGCTCGTCGGAATTCAGTAATGTGGCAGGATGGGAGAAGGCTCAACGGTTTGGCTTTGGCCAAACCGCCAAACTCCTAATTTTGCGGTATTCACCACCGGCCCTTCGGTGCTGACACCACCACAGCCGTGATGAGAGTCAATATCTGTAAGCCATTAATGCTTCTTGATTCCGTAGCCAAATATCCTTACATTTTTAATGTCCCTTGTTTATCTACCATACTACTAAACCACAAAGCAAAGTGACATTCTTCACTTAAAATAATTTGCTGCATGGGGTTGCTCTATATCTCCCCTTAATTGAATAGCGTGGGGGAGAACGAGTGCTGCTTTAACAGGATCCTCCTTGAGGAAAAGAACCGAAACTGAAAAGAGAAAGCAGAGTGCAGTCGAGATTTCAAAGAATCCGCAGCCTGTGCTCTTGAAGTGACTTTGGGCCAGATATACAAAGCTATTTTGCAGTCACAAAGTGCGAAATTCGTTTTTTGCGACCGTGCAATGGCCTTGTTGCATGTGCTATCCCTATTTTACGAGTCGGTATGATGTCACCGACTCACAAAATAGGGATTGGGACTCTCAGTTAGGAAGGGGCTTTCCAAGGGCTTCCTTTTCTATTTGCAACACGCAGGCACATGTATGATTGTTTTGTGACTGTGAATGTGGTTGCCAAACAATCGCAGTTACTGCCAATTTCAAATTGATGGCAACCCATTTGCACCAAAACTTTTTCAGAGCAGGCAGTGGTCCCACAGACCTCTGCCTACTGTGAAAAAATTAAAAGAAAACTTTTCATTTTTGTTTTTTAAATGAATCCCATATTCCTTTAAGGAAAACAGGTTGCATTCAAAAAAAATTATGTGCAAAGAATTCATAGATATGTTGGTCTGCTGACCCCAGCAGGCCACCATCCCTGTAGTTGTTGCCATTCATAAATGGGTTGTAAATTGTGAACTGCCTCGTAAATATTGATGAGGCAGGTCCCCTGATATGTACACTGTTGTACATTTTGTTTTGCAACATGCAATTCGCGACTTGCAAAATATCGCAAATTGCGAGTCACAAAACAAAATGGTCGTACATCTGGCCCTAAAAGAGAAAAGACCCAGAAAAAAAGTAAAATACAATCAATATTCAAATACAGCTAAATGTTAATGGGGATCCGAGACTTTTTTGGGTCCCAGGTTCAGGACTATACTGCTCATTCCTCTGCTGAAACTGGAAAACTTTCAGATCCTCAAAAAGACCTAAAAGCACATTACTGTTGACAGATCACACAATTACCGCCGCCTACTAGACAGCCTACTTGAAGGATACATTGCAAATTAAATATTTGAAAGATTCTTTATAATTCTGGGAACATAGATAAAACTGTGACTTTAGGTTACCACTGAGCATGAGGCGACCCAACATAGGCCTATTTTTCAGAGGCTATTGCTCTCCTGTCAGTGACAGACGTAACCCGTCCGATATTCAAGCATGGAGCACGCAACGGGAGCTGGTAATCCTCTAAACTCAGGAGTTTCTTCCTGCCCCTGAAAGCAAGAAAGCATAAGCCTTTCACAGTTGGTTGCAACAAATCGTAACACCTAAGACTCCAGGCCCACCATCGACCACGCTCCTGTTCAAAATTCAAACCGCGCACGTTCAGCGCGTCAGTGCCCTGAAGGCAGGGCACGGATTTCCATTTGCAGCTGGTGTGCCCTGCGCTGTGACATTTAAACGTCCTGGTGGTTCCTGAGTGGCAGTTCCTCAGTACAGCGGCGCGTGCAGCCTGTACTAGGTCTATGTGTCAGAGGTGAATGATGGTTTGCAGGACGTCCCATGTGAGAAGCACGGAAGCAGCAGGAGCCTAGAACGTGTCTTAAATTTATTAAGCATCCCAGTAAACCTATTGACCATTTTTACGGTGCAAACTGCAACATTAAAAATAGGATGAAGTAGCCCCTGCCATACATTATAAAGATATTATGAGTCACCAAGGACTTCTGTAAAAATACAGATGAAGGAGGCTGAAAGAAAGTTCTATTATAAGGTCAACGAACTCAGAGGTGACTTGCGATGTCCTTAAAATGTATGTCAGAGGGTGTTTTATTCCGTTTAATACGTGGTCAAACCATCACCCTTCCAATAACCTGCTTAAATTCTTCAGGAATCGGAATTACCAGTTGTGTGATAATTAGCAAATCCTTGCAGTTTTGCCCTTATAAATTCCAGCAGGTCAAACCTTCCAAAATGTATCGGGCAAAAAGTCTAAACATGGATTTGGTGTGTTAAATACATATTCTTCATGATATGCTTCATTTCCAAGTAAAAAAAAGTTGGATATGAGGTATTTTCATACTTTGTCTCACACAAAAAGTGGAGGATTATGAAGCAATTAAGGAATGCAGGGGCTTTGATACTCTTGTGCTACAAGAAACCTGGTCTCAAACTACTGTCCTCTTGAATGGCTATTTCGAGTTTCAGAAACAAGCTATTAAAAGACATAGGTACGGCCGCCCAGTAGGCTGGCTAACAGTCTACTCTACATCTCTGCATCTTTCCATCATATAGCAGAAGGGAACGCCCTGAAAGTGACGTGGACACAAATAATCCATCTCAGCATGCAGCATGCTCACAAAAATCATTCTTGTGTGCAAATGTGATTCGACCTTTCTAAAAGTGGAAAAAAGGAGAAACTCAGGTCTCTAGTATCAATCCTTATTGAACTCAAGTCAAATTTACCATCAGCAGATATCTTGTTAACTGGAGACTTAGGCCCTCAATACGAGTCTGGCAGTACACCTACAGCCAGATTCGCGGTGGCGTTCCCACCACCGACAGTCCAGCGGTGAAGACTGCCAGAATACGAGTGTGGCGGTTTGGCCTGTGCAAACCGCCACCTACCCGTTCCTACTGCCAGGGCGATTGGACCCGCTGGGCTGAAGATTAGCATCTCCGACCCGGCGGTCCAATGAAGACTACCAGCAGTATTAGGAGGTGGCTTTCCACCAGGATTTCCGAGGCGGTAGCACTGCCACAAAAACCCTGGCAGAAAGACTACTGGTGACATAAAATGTATTTCCTGTCACCGGCAGACGACTCCCCCCCTGCAAGCCCATTACCCCCCCACACCCACTTCCATTCCAGAACCTTCCACCCCACCACCAGAATAGCAGACCCCTCCCCCAGAACCCCCTTCCTGCATACACGCACACGCACACAGACACCCACATGCACCCCATACACTCATTAACCAACACTTACATACACTCATTCACCAACACTTACATACACGCATTCACTTACACACATCCATACACGCATTCACTTACAAGCATCCATACACACATTCACTTACAAGCATCCATACATGCATTCACTTACAAGCGTCCATACACGCATTCATACACCCGTACACACACACATACAAACACCCATACACACACGCATACATACTTACATTCACACATGCAGACCACACCCACGCAAACATGCACACATAACACCCCCACCCTAACACCTCACCCGCCCCGTCGGACGATCGTCTTACCTTGTCCGTCGAGGAGGTCGTCCGGCAGGCAACAGGCACTTCCATTGCTGGTAGCGCCCCGCCATAAGGACACCGCCAGATCACATTGCTGCCTGTAATACGGCTGGTGGGGTCCTTTTGGCGGAGCAGGTCCTGTGGTGGAACCGCCCCTGTGCCCCCGCCCGCCAGCATGACTACTGGTGGATTTCTGCCCAAATTATGGCAGAAATCCCTCAGTACTTGTAATATGATGGTCGCAGCTTCAGCGGTCTGTGTAAAAGACCGCCAAAGTCATAATGAGGGCCTTAATGTCAATCTGTTTGGGGGACTAATAGACCGAAAAGCCAACAACCTGGATGCAGAGTATGATCTCTCATTTCAAAATGTGCCAGGGGCAAATTGATGGATTAAGATAGCAGAGTTCTTTTTAACGGAGTGCAATCCTATAGGTCTCATGCTCGTTAACGGGTGCTTCAAGGGAGACATTTCACCGGGCTTGACGAGGGCCACAGGGAAAACTACTTCTTACATTGACTTTACCCTCTGTACAATCGGCCTTTTTAAATATATTGAGAATATTTCTCCCTAGGGTCCAGTTCTGATAGTGATCACAGACCACAGCACATCAGGCTCTCCATTCGCCCGCTAAAACTGGAAACCGCTGTCTTCCAGCTCAGGGATGTGGACCGAAAACCTAAAACTACTTTAATGGGATTATGAAATCAACTGGTCCACCTTGCCATAGATAATGCCCTATTTACTGCTTTCACTGTTGAAAACTTCTCCCCAACGAGACAGTGGATGCTTTTCATAGGTCGGATCCTACAGGAGTTTCAAGCCAAGCCTCCGTCTCACAGCAAGCTGTCTGAGCCTGCCTTATCTAAATTTAAACTGATGGGATCCTTGAAGATGTTGAAACACGAAGTTAATCGTAAAATCCTTATCCTTGACAAGCAGCCTTCCTCGCTTATTGCCAGACTCAATATAAGAAAAGCAAGGCCACTTTATAGTAGAGCAATTTGGTAGGCTAAAAAGGGAAGAAATTAGGGTTTTTGGACTCAATTCCTATTTGCAACTAAGAACCCCAAAAAAGTATGGACACTGATTAATCAAGTTACATTTAGGCGCAAGAGTGGCTCCAACACATATAATACTGAACCTGCTTGAGTTTCGTTCTTGATGGCTCATTTCTCTCTGCATGCCGATAATCAGGATCCTGAATTTGATTGCAGAATGCCAACCAATCTCTCTGACCTTCCTGAGGCCACAGAAATGCCAGCAAGGGCCTCTTTGGTTGGTGCAGACGCAGTATCATCAGCCAGTTAGAGGATTATTGTGCTACGAAGATGGTAAAGATACAGAAAGATGAGGCTCCTGGGCCCAACGGGCTACCTATAGCTCTCTTTACATCTGACTCAGCATTTTGGGCTAAACCGCTTACGCCTCTGGTTGATTATTGCCTGAGAACAAACAATCAATATCGTCTTATTGCTTTAATTGACAATGACGCCAAGGTCTACCACCTTGGGGCATTGGCAGAGGAGTACCAGATCATCCGGAGGAACCAATGTGGCTTCAGAGACAAATGTGGTACTACCTTAAACTTGATGGCCCTGGCTCTCTTGTGCAACAAAGCACTCAGGAATAAATTCATGCTACATTCTTGGATTTTAAAATCGCTTTTGACAGTATTCCAAGAGGCCCTCTCTGGAGCAAACTGCAGCACTGGGGGCTACCTTGCACCTTGTTAAGAGCAACTGAATAGCTATATTCCAACTCTTGGGTGCAAGTTAAATTAGGAGACGACTTGCACGTCTCAAGAAAGATCTTTACAAAATCCGGTCAGAAGTAAGGGTGTGTTCTCGGTCTCCTGCTTTTTAATCTCTATGTAGCTGAACCGTCGAAGCTCTTGGATGAGGTAAATTGTCATCCACTCAAGCTAGGCGATCGGTGGTTATCTCACCTGCTGTATGCTGATGATCTTGTGCTCTTCAGCCAGACAAAGATCTGTCTGCAGAGACAGCTCACCACCCTAAGCGACTACACAGCTAGGGAAGGTCTGGAGGTCAATCAAGCTAAAACTATGACAGTTACTTTTGGCTTAAAAACAGCTTGTCACAGTAGATGGAAGTTCAATGGCGCATGGCTACATCACAGTAATGAATATAAATATCTGGGTATACCTCTAGACAGTAAAGGATAATTTGCACCCCATCTGCATGCTCTGAACAACAAAGCCTCCAACTTAAAGGTTAAAGCTTAAAGCTGTCACAACTAAACTTCAAGTTCCAAGTCTGGACCTTTCCTCCAGGTGATGAATGCAAAAAATGTCCCAACATTATCTTACAGAAGTAAAATAACCTTAGGTAAGTAGGCTAGGTGACTCAATAAGCTAATTATTGGAATCTATAAAACTGTCCTCCAGTTACCTCAGAGAGCTTTGTTTGTGCAAATAGGACTTTAGAATTTAGAATCACAAAACAATACTGGGCAACTGACTACTGCTTTCTCAATTTTTGTCATAGGCTCAATGCAAGGTCAAACCTGGCATGAAGTATAGGGAGCCGGCCTCTCATCACCATACCGGCAATGCCTAGGCAACAAATTAACACAATTTTCACTGACTGGTGCCTGGAGTAGTCGAATTTCTTACCAAGCTTTTAAGAAATTATCAACTTTAAGAGCAAAAAAACTATCAAAAGTAGAGGACCTGGCAGTGTTAAGCAGGCACTCCCATGCATGGTCAGTTATTAACTCCTATGCTTCCACCAAAAGGCAGAATTATACTTCTTCTACCTATTCTCTGTGGATCAAGGCAAGGTTGGTGGCCCTAAGGTTGGGCGAATAGAATATGCACAGCCACCTTTCAGCATGGCGGCGTTCTGAATGTCATGATATGTAATGTCATCTCTGTGGTCAAGGAGAAGAAACTATAATTCACATCTTATGCATCTACTCTGCCATGTTGCAGTTGAATTTTTTTTTCTTCGTCTCAAATTCATTCGTCTTGGAGTTCGTACCTATCGGCAGGCAGTTATATGTTTTTAAATGTTAAAACTGTTAAATATCTCCGGATGGTTACAATAGAAATGGACAAATCATCTTTTGTAGCATCTTGACAGTACATCACCACTCTGCTGCACTGTAACAGTTTCATTTCTGTATTGGTGTGCACTTTATACTTTTTTATATTCTGCTTACTGTTTTGCTTTATCATTGCATGGTACACTGCTGAATACAAGCTAGGCCTGACAAATCTCTTGAGCAAATTTTGCACACCGCATTTGAGCAGCTTAACTGTTTGAGACCCCTTTGCCGTAGCTGCACACACTGTTTGCTTTTGGCCGGCTCATTGACGCCTTTCGCAGCTTTTCATTTGTTGCACCTTAGAGAACTACTTTCTCATTAACACCTGGCTAGTCTTGTGGGCCAACAGTGGGGCCAGGCCTGCTGGAATCGGAACTAGCCTAATTAATCACAACATTGATTGGTTCCTGTCTTAGAGGGTCAAGGACAGGAACCTGTTCTCTGAATTCACCCAGTACTAGCGGCCCATTTGATCTACTTTCAGTCCTGATTTAGGTTTGATGTTTTTAATATGAGGTACTTTTAACTTTTCATCTTTTATGTTGCTTACTGTCTTTTATGTGTAAGGGTTTTTAATAACTGCACAATAAAAATTCATCAGATACTTACCACGCATGGCAAATACCTCATCCTGGGGTAATTGAGATCTTAATCACATGTGCCTTTGGGCATCAGGTGTTCATTCATTTTAATGCCAAGCTAGCCTGGCTGATGAAGAGTGAAACCCTGAAACCGGTCCCAGGATGCTTGTTTCCAGTCCAGTGAGGACCTGGCTTGGCAGTTCGGGCTGGGCTGTTCCCATGAGGAACAGGGTCAAGACTGATTTGCATATGGCTGGGTCCAAACTGGGGTGGCATGGTGAGCAAAAGAACGATGGATTAAACCCAGATCTGTGACTGGGGGTGAGTGTTTGCATTTTTCAGCACTCCGTCCATCATCCTTTTGTGTTGTTCATTCATTTTAAAACATACCAATGAGGGCTCTTAAAGCAACTATTCTAGCCATACCTGATGAAAATTACATTTGTCTACCCCCGTGCAAAGCACCTAGATACTATCCTTTTCAATTTACTTTATCCTATCTGCCTCGAAGTGTTTTAACGTTCAGAGCTTTCATCTGCCACTGCTCTACTTACTATCATTTATTTTATTTACTAAAAACTTTCACCAAAGTGCTGTGCTTGGCAATTAACAGTACAAATGAAACTGTCTCAAGTGTTACTTTCAGGCATGGGATTGCTGCCCGTGAACTTTAACATCTGCCTTGATAGGGTTACATAACATAGATTTTTTTTTGTAAATATTGT
This sequence comes from Pleurodeles waltl, assembly GCF_031143425.1. Lineage (NCBI taxonomy): Eukaryota > Metazoa > Chordata > Amphibia > Caudata > Salamandridae > Pleurodeles > Pleurodeles waltl. Next base: position 403,903,444 of record NC_090443.1, on the reverse strand, counting down.
GTTGTGTTATGAAAGCATGTAGGAGCATGACGTTTTTCTTACAAGTCTATCAGTCTTTCATTTCACCTGTATTGTTGGATAATGGTATTCACATGCCCTTTGGGAAATAAAATTCTCCTGGCTATTTATTATTTTTCTGTACACATGCACGAATTCTCACATTTCATTCGCACAATCATTTTAGGAATCAAGCATCTTTGCTGATGATCACACAGCATAATAAGTCTCTGTTTTAGCTGGTGGCTAGAAAGGAGAATCATTCTGCTGAGAAACATTCTTAAGCATGAGCGCTACTTTCCTTTAGGCTTAAAACAAATGTGAGGACTGCGCTCACAGTATTCATCATAGGAGAGGTATGTGAGGCTGGGTGAATATCTCTCACAACAACATCAACATTATAGGATTGATTTAGTTTGGTTTTAAGAGATGATGGCTTTTTTTTAATTTTCATTTTTTATATTTGCCTGTAGCAGTGCTCTAATAACCACTGCTATAATTGCTCTCCATGTTCTCTGCATAAGGGTAGTGTAAAATGGAATGAATATTGGTAGGCACAGTCTTGTCATGTGCCTGGATGCCTCAGAATCAGTTTGAGGGGCCTCTTGCTAGAAATCTAGAATGTCTGAGCCGTACACAGACTCGCCTCATTCCAGTGAGACTCATGTGAGATCCATCTGCTTTATAGGTTCTCGAGATATCAATGCATGTCTGGGGCAAATGTGGCCTCCTGAGAGGGTCGAAAACTGCTTTTCAAGTGGGCCGGGTCCTGCAGGTGCTCAGCACAGGCAGTTCTAAAAAGCAGGTCAGAGACGGGCCCCCATCGGGCTCTCCATTTTTGCCCTCACCCTCTGGGTGAAAAAAAAATCTTAAGAGGGCAGCAGAACCTCCCTTCACTGTCTTTGATGTAACTTCAAAGACTCGCTATAGTTACTTCAGTCTCATCATTTCACAACTGAAGCATTTCCGGTATTTTATATAACGAAGTCATTGTTGTTGCTTATTTATCTTAACCCCTTGACCGCCATGGACATAATGGTTACGTCCATGGCTGCGCCTCTCAGGCGCCATGGACGTAACCATTACGTCCCTTTACCAGCCCTCGGGGGAAGCGCTAGCGCTCCCCCCGAAGGCCACCCTCCCACCTCGCCAGGTCAGGGCTGGAAGGCGAATTGCATCCCCTTCCACCCCTGCCCCCCATGACGTCAGCGCGCAATCGCGTGCTGACATCATGAAAGGGTGCAAAGATGCGCTGGAACCCATTTGCTTCCAGTGCGTCTTCAGGGAAGGAGGCAAGTTTTACCTCCGGGCGGGCGGGGGATCCCTCTGAAAGAGGCATCAAGGGAAAGGAAAGGGTTTTCCTTTCCCTCAATGTCTCTTTGAGCACTCATCGGGCAGAAGGAATGCCCACTAGACACCAGGGAATTAGTGTGTGTGACTGTGTGTTGTTGTTGCGTGGGACAGCGGCCCCTTGGGCAAGGATCGCTCTCTTTTTGGGGGCAATATATCTTTTGCCGATTGGCCTTATTTTTAGGCCGATCTAAAGCCCCTCGAAACAAGGGATTGTTTTTTGTTGCTCATTCTTTTGTGTTGGGGGCGGCCCCTTGGGCAAGGGTCGCCCCCAAGGGCCCAAAAGCACTATTAGGCAGTTCTGCCTCTCTTGGGGGCAGATAGACCTATTTTTTTAGGCCTTTCTGCCCCCAAGGGGGGCAGAATCAATTTAGCGCCAAGGATCATGTTTGTGGGCTTTGTGTGGGGGGTGGCCCCTTGGGCAAGGGTTGCCCCCCTAAACGGGGCAATGTAATCTAGGCCATTTCTGCCCCCTTTGGGGGCAGATTAGCCTATTTTTTGTAGGCCCTCCTGCCCCCAGGGGGGCAGAAACCATGAAGACGGCAGGGATTTGTTTGTTCTTTCTTTTGTTTTTTGGTGTTGGGGGGCACCCCCTTGGGCAAGGGTTGCCCCCCAAAGTGGGCAATATATTTTATGGCATTTCTGCCCCCCTTGGGGGCAGATTGGCCTATTTTTTTAAGGCCCTTCTGCCCCCAAGCTGAGAACACTAGACACAAGGGAAAATTTGAAAATGGTTGGTGGCGGGTGTTTGTCAGCCAGCAAAGTATTTGCATTTATGATAATAACAGTTTATTTCTTCTTTTTGTTCTAGTTCAAAGCTTTTGCTTCCTTTGCTGTGGCTTGTTGCAGTTTTGGCAGTGGTTGTCCTGTGGGTTGCGTAGTTGCATGTTTTAGGTAAGTAAATAAATTTACTCCAAAGGAGTATTCTTCCCATGCATGAATGACATGTTTGTAGGTGGTGTACTGAATGCAGGATTGTGTGTGAAATTGTCCTTAGATTTATGCACAATGATTATTGTGTTGTCTTATGTCTAATTTGCTTTTTTACTCTTTATAGTGGGATATCATTGGTGATTGCTGTGGCTGTGCAGAGTAGTTGCTGGTGAGTGAAGCTTTTTCAGGCAAGTGAGCGGTATAGTTTTTGAGTTTATAACTCTTAGTGATAAAGCTACACTTTGTTTGTTACTTATCTTACACAGTGCTGGTTGTTGGTGGTGCATTTGTCCAGTTAATTTTTGTAGGAAGGACCATGGCTAGCCGTAGGATGACCGCTCATCAGGTTGTTGGTGTGCTTTTTGAGACGTCTTCTGACCATGATTTTGAGACTGACTCTGCATCTGAGGCAGAGGAGGAAGTGCAAGATCCTGGAAGTGAATTTTCTGTCAGAGAGGAATCATCTGATGATGAAGCCACTCTCAGTAATGATGAAGGGCCTGTTTTAGAGGAGGACACTGATGTGCCAATGGTGCAGCAGCCAGCGGCTGAAAGGCTTCCCATTTTAAGACCTGACACGTGGGTTGCACCAAACATGGAGCAGCCACAGTTGCCTTCGTTTACTGGTTTCCCAGGGTGTCGAGTTAATACGGAAAACTTTTTGCCCGTCAACCTTTTTGAGTTGTTTATGGACAATATATTTTTGGAAGAGATTGTTGAGCAGACTAATTTGTATGCAGAGCAGTATTTGAGGGACAACGCTGCCAGACTTAGGCCATACTCTAGAGCTAGCCAGTGTATTCCCTCAAATCTGGAAGAGTTGAAAAAGTTCTTGGGTTTAATTTTTTTTGATGGGGCTGATAAGGAAGCCATCACTGTCTTCATATTGGTCTACTAGTCCCCTGATGACAACTGCTATATTTCCTGCAATTATGAGTCATAACCGGTATGAGCTTCTTCTTCAGATGTTGCATTTTGTAGATAATGTTTTAGCCTTGCCACTAGATCACCCTGATTCTGACTGTCTTTTTAAGATTAGACCTGTCCTTGATCATTTGGTAGATCGGTTTTCAGAGATCTATGTTCCAGGCAAAGAAATATCTGTAGATGAGTCATTGGTCCTGTCAAGGGTTGTTTGGTTTTTAGGCAGTACATTCCTAGCAAGAGGGCACAGTATGGAATTAAGATGTATATGCTGTCTGAAAGTAGTACAGCATATGTTTATAATTTTTGGGTCTACACTGGTAGGGATTCCAATATTGACCCCCCTGGATGTCCACCCACTTTTGGAGTTAGTGAGAAAATTGTGTCAGAACTTGGTAGACGACTGTTTAACAAAGGTCACCATTTATATGTAGATAACTTCTACACTGGAGTTCAGTTGTTCAAGGAGTTGTTCAGAGTGGACACTGTTGCTTGTGGCACAATCCGCTCTAATTGGAAAGGCTATTCAAGAGAGCTTGTCTGTAAAAAACTTGAGAAGGGACAGTGCAGTGCCTTGCAGAATGATGAGCTGCTAGCTCTGAAATTTGTGGACAGGAGGGATGTGTACATGCTAACTACCATCCATGATGAGAGTACTTCACCTGCGGCTGTTTGGGGTCGAGTTGCTGAACTGCGCAAACCTGTGTGCATTTTAGACTATAATAAGCACATGGGTGGTGTTGATAGAGTAGATCAGAGGTTGGAACCTGCTGCTCGTAAGTCTTATGTTTGGTATAAGAAATTAGCGGTTCACCTGTTCCACTTGGCAACTTTTAATGCTTTTGTTGGTTCAGGATAGTTCTCCAGAGTCAAGGATGACATTTGTGAAATTTCAGGAGTCTATCATATCGAGCCTTGAAGTGCTGGAACAGACAAGTGTTCCTAGAGAAGCAGTGGTGGAGGATGTGGCTAGATTGAAAGATCGTCACTTTGCTGAGCACATTCCTCCCACGGCCCAAAAAAACTTTCCTGCTAAGAGATGTGGGGTCTGTGCTCGAAGAGGTATCAGGAAGGAGACTAGGATGTACTGCCCTGATTGTCCTTCAAAGCCTGGACGTGTGTGGGTGGCTGTTTTAGGAGCTACCACACGCAGAAGAATTATTGGGAAATTCCATGAGTGTAAACTGCTGTTTTATATTTTTATATGTTCAGTTTCACGGTTGGCATTACTGTCATGTAATAAGGTAGAGTTTTTGTGTTTGTAGTTTTGTATTTATTTATAATTAGTGGTTTCTTTGTTGTTTAAAAACAAACAAAAAAGTGATGGCGGTGTGTGTGGGGTGGCGCTTGGCTGGCGGTGTGCGTGGGGTGACGCTTGGCTGGCAGTGTGAGAGGGGTGGCACTTGGCTGGCATGTGCGTGGAGTGGCACTTGGCTGGCGGTGCCAGCCAAACGCCAGTCCACACACTTATCATCTGGTGTGATTGCTGTATCAGGCATGTGGGCGTATGAAAGCGATGGGCCCTTGAGTGGCACTGTCTGTCGATGTGAGTGTTGTAATGTGCTGGGCCCGTGGCTGGCGGCATGAATGGTCTTGTGCATGTCATGTATGAAAGGTATGTGAATAGACTGTAAAGCGGTTGGTGCCTTGTCGTGGCTTTACAGCTCACGAGCTGTGAGTCATTGGTTCAGTTTTTTGGCCTTTCAGTTATTAACAGTGCATTTCATTTTTGTGAAATCTCTTGTTAATAAAATTTGATCCACTGAACCATCACCCACCCTCGTGCCAAATCCAACCAGTATGTGTGGTAAAAATGACAAAACCTGCTCCGCTGTAATCAGGTGTCGCAGCACACCTGTGACACGCTAGGTGTCTCGGGTGCGACCCCGATGATGAAGCATGCCACCAACTTGGTTGGTGGGTGAGGGGTCTTTTTAACATAACCTAAGTGTGTTTCTTTTCACAATTTTAGTGTTTGAAACATCACATAAGTACGTGGAGACATCAAAATGATCTATTGCAAAACTACCTGTGTTTGGGGGGGGTGGCACCTATGTTTCGGTCCCGGGTGCAGCCTTCATCTAGGGAAACCTACCAAACCCAGACATGTTATAAAAATAGACACGTCAAGGAGTCCAAGGAGGTGTGGCTTGCCTGGATCCCCCAACATTTTCTTACCCAGACTCCTCTGCAAACCTCAAAATTTGCTTTAAAAAGCATATTTTCCTCACTTTTCTTTGTAGGATTACCGCTGCTGCACAAATTTCCAACCACCCAGCATTCCCCTCAGTCTTCCAAGTAAAATGATACCTCACTTGTGTGGGTCCCGAAAGCAGAGTCAGCCTAAAAGATGTATAAAAGAAAAATAGGTGCTTATCAAGTCACTGTGCTATCCCCTCAATCTCTACATGTTTTTGGCATTTTTCTGTTGCAGGCACCTGGGCCACCCTCACAAGTGAGGTATCATTTTTATTGGGAGACTTGGGGGAACGCTCCTCTCAGATTCCAGAACTTTCTGTCACAGAAATGTGAAGAAAAAGTGTTTTTGTGGCCACATTTTGAGGTTTGCAAAGGAGTCTGGGTAACAGAAACTGGTCAGAGCCCCACAAGTCACCCCATCTTGGATTCCCCTAGGTGTCTAGTTTTCAAAAATGCACAGGTTCGGTAGGTTTCCCTAGGTGCCAGCTGATCTAGAATCCAAAATCCACAGCTAGGCACTTTGTAAAAAACAGTTCTGTTTTTTTTGTGAAAATGTGATGTGTCCACGTTGTGTTTTGGAGCATCTCCTGTTGCGGGCGCTAGGCCTACCCACACAAGTGAGGTAACATTTTTATTGGGAGACTTGGGGGAATGCTGGGTGGAAGGAAATTTGTGGCTCCTCTCAGATTCCAGAACTTTCTGTCACCGAAATAAGAGGAAAAAGTGTTTTTTTTTGGCCAAATTTTGAGGTTTGCAAAGGATTCTGGGTAACAGAACCTGGACAGAGCCCCACAAGTCACCCCATCTTGGAATCTCCTAGGTGTCTTGTTTTAACAAATGCACAGGTTTGGTAGGTTTCCCTAGGTGCCGGCTGAGCTAGAGGCCAAAATCTACAGCTAGGCATTTTGCAAAAAACATGTCAGATTTCAATGTCAAAAGGTGATGTGTTCATTTTGTGTTTCCTGTCGCGAGCAGTAGGCCTAACCAAGCAAGCGAGGTACCATTTTTATCTGGAGACATAGGGGAACACAGAATAGCAAAACAAGTGTTATTGCCTCTTGTCTTTCTCTAAATTTGTTTCTTCCAAATGTAGGACTATGTGTAAAAAAGATGTCTATTTGAGAAATGCCTTGTAATTCACATGGTAGTATGGGAACCAGAGTATTCAGAGAGGTCCAATAACCACTGCTGCTGAACACCTTATCCTGTGCCTATTTTGGAAATGCAAATCTTTTCTTGATACCTGTTTTTCACTTTTTATATTTCAGCAAATTAATTGCTGTATACCCGGTATAGAATGAAAACCCATTGCAAGGTGCAGCTCATTTATTGGCTCTGGGTGCCTAGGGTTCTTGATGAACCTACAAGCCCTATATATCCCCGCAACCAAAAGAGTCCAGCAGACGTAACGGTATATTGCTTTAAAAAATCTGACATCGCAGGAAAAAGTTACTGAGTAAAACGTGGAGAAAAATTGCAGTTTTTTTACCTTAAATTTTAATATTCTTTTAATTCATCTGTTATTTTCTGTAGGAAACACTTGTAGGATCTACACAAATGTGCCCTTGCTGAATTCAGAATTTTGTCTACCTATCAGAAATGTTTAGCTTTCTGGGATCCAGCATTGGTTTCTCACCCATTTCTGTCACTAACTGGAAGTAGGCTGAAAGCACACAAAATAGTAAAAATTGAGTATGTCCCAGTAAAATGTCGAAATTGTGTTGAAAAATTGGGTTTTCTAATTCAACTCTGCCTGTTCCTGAAAGCTGGGAAGGTGGTGATTTTACCACCACAAACCCTTTGTTGATGCCATTTTCAGGGAAAAACATAAAACAAGCCTTCTTCTGCAGCCCTTTTTACTATTGTTTATAAAAAAAACGAAATTTGTGCTGTATTTTGGCTAATTTCTTAGTCTTCTTCGGGGCAACCCACAAAGTCTTGGTACCTCTAGAATCCCTAGGATGTTGGAAAAATAGGACGCAAATTTGGCATAGGTAGCTTATATGGAGAAAAAGTTATGAGGGTCTAAGCACGAACTGCCCCAAATAGCCAAAAAATGTCTTGGCACCGGAGGGGGAAAAGGCAGGGCAGCGAATGGGTTAACAACCATTGACAAAGCCAATAGTCCTGGATTGTTGTTGGTGAAATGTTACTTGTTGTACTGTATATCTGGATGCAATGACAGAAAGAAGCAGCAAAATACCAGTCACCGCTACAGTATACTAAGCACCGATTTTAAGCTTAGGTGTTTTTAAGCCACGCTCCTTTGAGAGACCCTCCAGTTTTTTCATCCCAATTAAAGTACTGATTAAACATATTAATATGCAGTAGGAACAAAGAAAAGGCACAAGTGGTACGAAGAGTAGGGAATGAAAACATAGGAGAAAGAAGGAATTCCAGTGTTAACAAGTAAAATGAGGGATCTAAATTGGATTTCACTGAGGAGGGTAGTAGGGTAGTTGACTCAAATTGAGGTCATTGCAAGCATGGGGGCCATTAATTGTGTTTATAGAGTGGATACTTATATGAGTTACAGGTGATGGACAGAGTAGAATGGAATATCCCAGAGAAGAGAAGGGCAATGACACGTGTGTGAAAGTCAGTGTAAGAAAAATAGTTTTAGACGTTCAAAATTAATGAGTGATCTTATTTCATTGTATCTGTCCGCACAGTGGCAGTTTAATGTAAAAGTAGAAAATAGGGAATATCGTTGAGAAAGGAGTGAGGGTGGGGGAAAAGGAATAAGAACATCCATGTTGTTTAAAAAGCTGAGATAGGTTGAGATAGGAAGGGAAAAGCAAAAGACAACCTGGAAGGCGGAGAGAAAGAAGGGGCAACCGTGCACATGGAGGAGTGGATATTTCGAGGAGGCAGCAAGAGCCAGAAAATACATGGACTCCGATGGAATGCTGAAAGGGAAATCAAAAGTAGCTCATCGAATGTAAACAGAAGTCATCAAATAAGAAGCAAGCAAATGAGAAAGTAAATCAATGGTATGCGATGGGCAGGACCAAACCCCACTTTTAAGTATTTTCAGCTGTCTGTAGGAAAGACGTAAAGATGACATTCAAGTACGTGGAAAATAAACAGATTGAGGATACTTAAGAATGCAGAAGATGCATTTGTACTGTATGGAAGCAAGAGTTTTACAAAATAAAGGCCAATCTCTATAGGTGCCTTAGCCACTGCAGTAGCAAGAAGGTATAAATCGCACAGTGACCTGATGTGTTCAGTAGTAAGATGTCTCCCACTGGGCTCCAGGACTTCACTCGAACTGTCCCGGGGGGCCGCGAAAGCTCCTCTCAGACACTGTAATTGGGAACCTTGTACCCTCCCTCTTCTGCCTTCTTTACAATAGAGGAAGGTTTCCCCAAGAGGTTCATGTTTTTCACTGCTCGCTGTAAACGTTTCATGATATGACAAACAGTTTTCATTTCACAGCTTCGGAGATATCATTAAATGATAGATGAGTAGCCGATAGAACCTGTAAAAAGTGTGGGGATGTAGAACGGCGCAGGAGACGTGTTGGAGCAGCTGAGATGTGCTGAGCGCTTGATTAAGTAGGGAGAAGGGCAGTGCTTAATTTGTAAATAAAAACGTGCCAGTGCTCAAAGCCCTCCTGTTAAACACGCGGCTGCTGCAATTACATGTGGGAACACGGAAACTGAGGCAGTGTAATCCTGAAGCCATCTCAGGCCTCTTCAATCCATATAAAGCTACTCCCTGCCCTTCAGATCACTTTTGCAGCTTTCTGCTTTCGACCTTTGTGACGCTTTTTCGTTTTTCTCTTCCGCCGTCTTTCCCATATGTGTCTTTTGCTCGCAGCAAATGCTTGACGCAGAAGAATAAGCTCTGGCCCTCACAAATAAGTGTTGGTGCTCAGCACCGGAAACAGCAAGCACAAATTAAGCACTGGAGAAGGGTAGGAAAAGCCGTACTAGCTGAAACAAGAATGACCAGACATCCCAGCTTAGCCCAGACAGTCCCAGTTTTTCAAGGGCTGTCCTGATGTTCTGACTCTTTTGCTACAAGACATCATGAAAGGTCCCTGTTTTTGGGAGAGGTTCAGGGAAGAAGTTCATGTCTTCTTTAAATGTTAAGATATATATATATATATATATATATATATATATATATATATATATATATATATATATATATATATATATATATATGGTAATATTTATATATATGTGTATATATATGGTTGTATATATATATATATATATATATATATTATATATATGTATATACGTATTCACTTAAAAAATGAAAAGTTACAGGGATGTTATAGTTAGGTTCTGAATTTAATAGCACAAAACCATAGAAATTCAGGAGTTAGTGTTATTTAAAGTAACTATATAGTGCACCCCAAGGTAGCTATAACTCATGCCCCAGCCATGCACAATTGTTCTTCAATAATTTGACTACTAATGTTTTATTTGCATTTTTAATAACATTCTATAAGTGGTCATGAGTGCTGTAATACGTGGGGTAATTAGCAGTGCATAGCTAGGGTGTGAGTTATATCGGCCCAGTGACCCCATCTCCTGGGGCCCAGTGCAAATATTTAATTTTTGTGGGGGGGAGCTGCATGCCCCACCCCCTGGCTGATCTCAGCCTGAGAATCCCATCCCCCGGGGCCTGGCCTAAACCTTACATTTTTTTGGGTTGGGGAGGGTGGTCACGTGGTTCCACTCCCCAGGCCGATCTCTGCCCCAGGGACCCGAGGCCTGACCTAAGTAACATTTTTGTATGGGGGAGGGCGGCCCCCAATCCAGGCTGGTCTCAGCCCCAGGGAACTCCATCTCCCGAGGCCTGGCCTAATAGTTTTTTTGGGGGGGCACACAGCCTCCCTCTCTGGGCCGATCTTGTCCCTAGGGACTCCATTCCCTGGGGCCTAGCCTAATTATTTATTTCTTTTTTTGGGGTAGGGGCGCCGCATGGTCCCCCTCCCCTGGGCCAATCTCAGCTCCGGGGACCCAAACCCTTGGAGTCCAGCCATGTGACCTGGGTGCCCCCCAGGGCACCTAGTCTCAATGTTGGGGATGATGGGGGGAGCCTGAAGGCCCCCACAGTCCCAGCTGGCTCCCCACCACACCTTGCTGTCACATCTGTAAAGCATCTCCCTCTCTGTGAGAGCAGTGTTTCCTCTGTCTGCCTGCCTGCATCTCTGCAGGCAGGCAGACAAAGGATACTCTGTTCCGATGAAGCGAGAGCTGTTTGACAGCTCTCCTTTCATCAGAGCAGAGTGTTTGTTGTGACTTGGCGAAATCAAGCCACAGCAGTGTCTTGGAGGTGGGCACCCCAGGACATAGCAGGAGCCCCAGGTCCCCAGAGCCACCATTGGCTCCTTGAGGGGGGCCGGGAGGTGGTGGTCACCAGGGCAGCAGCTGGTCCGAAACAGACCCCCAATCTCTTTTTTTTTTTTTACATATGCCCCGGAGCGGTGGTGGTCCCCAGGGCTGCAGGAAGGCCACGCCCCCACACCAAATTTACTAAATGCCCCAGGGAGGTGGTGGTCCTCGCAGCTGCAGGAAGGGGGCATGGCCTCCCAGCACACAATCAAATAAATGCCCTTGGGAGTTGGTGGTGCCCGGAGCTGTGGGGAGGCTGTGCAGCCCCTGCACCACATTTAATTTATGTCCTGGGGAGGTGGTGTTCCCCGGGGCTGTGAGGGGGTGCCATGAGGCCCATCTACACCAAATTTACTTTATGCCCTGGGGAGCTGGTGGTCTCCGAGGCTGCAGAGGGGCTACGCAGCCCCCTGCACACAATATAACCAATGCCCCAGGGATGTGGTGGTCCCTAGGGCTGCAAGAGATCTGAAAAAGAACCATTATTTCTTTTTAAATTTGCCCAGGGGAGGTGATGGTCCCCAGGGCTGCGGGCGGGGGGGGGACGTGGCTCCCCTTACTCACAATTTGCCGGGGAGGTGGTGGTCCCCAGGACTGCCATGGGGCTGGGCAGCAGCCTGCATTTAAACTGAAATAAGCCCCAGGGAAGTGGTGGTTCCTGGAGCTGTGTAGGGGTCTGGGCCCCCCCCCCCCACAATTCAATAAGCATTGCCTCTGGGTCTTGGCCCACCCAGGGGCTTGAAAAAGATAAAGCACGGGAGTTGAAATGTCATAAGTGATGTCATCAGTGATGTCACTGACCAAGTCATGAGTGATGTAATATGTGTGTTCATAAGCAGTGCATTGCGGGGGCGTAAGTTATAGTTAGGTCAGGTAACGATAACTGCCAAATTTCAATGGTTTTATCTGAGTGAAATCTGAGCCTAACTATAATGTCCCTGTAATCTTTGTTTTTTTTGTGAATTTCTATGTTTTTTTAATTCTATTTCCTCACTAGAGTGTTACTGAAACCTTTGTTTTTTTTTCAGTGAATTCCTAAGAAAATTTAAATTCTATTTTCTAACTTTAACATCCCTGTGGCCTTTGTTTTTTCAAGCAAATTTCTATGTTTTTTTTAGCGTAACGTAATTTTAATTACTATACATTAATCCAACCACTGCGGTGCACAGTCTCTGAGTGGGTGCATCAGTTTCTGAGTGAGTCTCTGAGTGTGTGCATGAATCTCTGAGTGAGTGTGTGAGAGTGTGCATCAGTACCTGACTGAGTCTGTGAGTTGGTACGAGTCTCTGAATGGGTCTGTGAGTGGGTGGGTTAGTGACTGAGTGAGTCTGAGAGGGGATGTGTCAGTGTTTCAGCAGGTCTGAGAGTGGGTGCGTCAGTCTCTGAGTGAGTCTGTGAGTGGGTGCATATACCTCTGAGTGGGTTGGTGAGTAGGTGCACGTGTCTCTGAATGGGTCTCTTAGTGGGTACATCACTGTCTCAGTGGGTCTGTAAGTGGGTGCACCAGTCTCTCAGTGGACCTGTGAGTGGGTGCATGAGTCTCTGAGTGGGTCTGTGAGTGGATACATGAATCTCTGAGTGAGTGTGTGAGTGAGTGCATGAGTCTCTGAGTGGGTATCTGAGTGGGTGTATCACTGTCTGGTTGGATTTGTGAGTGGATGCACCAGTCTCTGAGTGGATCTGTGAGTGGGTGCATGAATCTTCAAGCGAGTGTGTGAGTGGGTGCATGGATCTCTGAGTGGGTCTGTGAGTTGGTGCATAAGTCTGATTGGGTGTGTGAGTGGGTACGTCAGTGTCTGAGTGGATCTCTGAGTAAGTGCATAACTTTCAACTGTGTCTCTCAGTATGTGCATCACTACCTCTGCTAGTGTATGGCAAGGTCAATGAGTGTGTGTGAGTGTTTTTTGTTTTGTGTTTGTTTTCACTGTATTCTCAAATTTGTCACAACGTTATGCGGGGTCATGCTGAGCATCACAACAACTTCGTAAATATCTTGTGTCGAGCAAAAAACACCGTTCTTCGGCATTTTATGTTCATGCTAAGTCCAAATAAAATCCCTATGTCCCACCCATTAGGCTAGGTAACATCCAACCTTTCCCACAGTTTTTTTTCCCTAGGGACCATGTCCAAATGATGAAATGGCAGGCGCAACTTTCTGTTCAGGTTGCGGCCAGCCAATGACAGTGCATCGATTTGTGCGTTCATTTGCAACTAGTCATGAATTTTACATGATTACTTTGCGTCCTCAGGCATCCAAATTTGGATTTTCTTTAGTTTCTCCTAAACTACTGAACAGATTTACACCAAATAAGAAAAAGGCTTGTCTGCAGACCAATACCTACCTTTGCCCCAAAATTGGTCCAATTCTGTTTAGCAGTTCGGGCTGTAGGCATGTATGCAGTCTATAGGAATTACCATGGAAAACACATTTTTTTTACCCCACCCTTTTCCTCCACTTGACGGATCACCCTGAAACTTTCTGGGCACAACTAGAATCACCAGGCACACTTTTTTTGGAAGTCAAAAAAGCTTTTTCTATGGCAATATGTTCCTAACTATAACTGCCAAGTGGCGACGTTCACTAGGAAATAGATATATATATAAATATATATATATATATTTATATTACCTACTGGCAGTCACCACTAGGTAGTAATAGTTTGGACCTAGTTTCCATAGCAAAAGCTTTTTTTGTTTTGCTAATAATATTGGTGCCGTTTGACGATTGTTCATGAAATTTTCAAAACTAACATCAGTTAGTTCAGTTGATGTCTTGAAAGTTTTGGGGTGATCTGTCACAGGGCAGAGAAAAAGGTAGGGCCCCAAAACACGTTAACGCATTAATTTTCCCATAGGCTTCAGCCGAGTCCCAAAAAAACAATCCACAAAAAAAGTAAAAAGGGTTAGGATAGGAATACCTTGAGCCCCTAGCCTTGGCTCAGGGGCCCCTCTGGGACCCTGCCAAGGCACAAATTTTTTTTCAAAAACACTTTAAGAAACACTTTAAAAAAATAAGCACGGTCCCCTGCACTTCTTGTTTCAAGAGCCCCCAGAAGGCCAGGTTCAGGGGACATTGCTGAGATTTAAAAAAAAAAGTGGAGGGGGGCTCATGGGACCCCCTTCCACGGGCTTATTGAAGCCCTGGGCACCACCACCTCCCAGGGGCTCAATTTCAGGTTTTATGGGGGGAGGTGCACAGACCGCCCCGGGCCCAGGGGACCCCCACCTCTCCAGGTCTACAATATTAGAATGATGCAGGAGGCTGCACTGACTCCAATGGGCCACAGGGACCACCACCTCTCTGGGGCTACAAAAATTAAATAATGCAGGGAGGGTTGTGCGGACCCCCCACCCCCAGGACCTGGGGACCACCACCTCCTCAGGCCTACAACAATTAAATTATTTAGGGGGCCATGGAGGTCCCCCTGTGCCCCGGAGACCACCACCTCTCCAGGGCTACAATATTAAAATAAAGCAGGTTGTGGCGCAGACCCCCAGAGCCCTGGGGACCACCACCTACCAGAGGCTATAATTCAAAAAAAGATGCAGGCCGCACAGACACACCAGGCCCCGGGGACCATGGCCTCCCCAGGGCTAATTCATTTTTAAAAAAAGAGGGGGGACGCATGCAGCTCTGGGGACCACAACCTCCCTGGTGCCGGCCCTGTGCTGAACAGAGGAGGGGGACCATGCAGGCCCCCTCCTGGAGCCATTTATGTCCCTGGAGACCACCACCATCCCCCCTCCACCCCTGGGTCAGGTTCCTGGTACCACCTGAGGTGCCCACCGTTGGGAGGTATCCGTTTGCTTGGCCAAACAGAAGCAAACACTCAGCTTTCAGCAAGCGGGAGCTTTAAAAATGCTCCTGCTTGCTGGACACAGAGTTTTGAAAGTACTGCTCTCGCACACAGGGAGCAGCAGTTATAGCAGCTCCCTGTGTGCAGGAGCCATGTCAGCTCCTGCAGGATGTGGGGAGCCAGCTGGGACTGCAGGGGCCTTGAGGCTCCCGCCGTGGTCCCCAGTGCACTTTACTGGGTGCCCTGGGTGGGTTCAGAGCACTTGGGAGGATGTGGCCAGGGCCCCGGGGGATGGGATCCCTGGGGCCTAAATCGGCCTAGGGAGGGGGGGCATGTAGCCCCCCTTCCTATGGTATTTGGTCCCAAAGAGGTGGTGGCCCCCTGGGCCCTGGAGGTGGTTGTATGGCCCCCTTATATTTATTTGATGTAGCCCTATGAGGTGGTGGTGCCCAGGATCCAGGGATTCACATGGCCCTCTTAACAATGCCTATAATGTAGCCCCGGGTAGGTGATAGTCCCCAGGGCCCAGGGGTGGTCTGTGGGGCCCCCTCATATATTTATTTAATGTTGTTCTCAGAGGTGGAAGTTCCCTGGACTCAGGGGGCGTCCGAAAAGCCCCCATAACTTTTTGTATTATGTTGCTCCGGGGAGGTGGTGGTCCCCAGGGCCAGAAGGAAAGATGTGTGCCCCCCTAACTATTTTTATTATGTAGCCCTGTGGAGGAGGTGATCCCCATGTATTTATTAAATATAGCCCCGGAGAGGTGATGGTGCTTGTAGGGGGTTGGAAGCCAGCCTCTGCAGCCAACCCCAACTGCTCACGGCCAAAGGTCATGTTTGGCGGAGGGTTGGGTGGTTATAGGAGTTGGCCGCAGGGTCTGGCCCCAGGTGTGGCAGTGGTTGGATTAACATACAGTAATTAAATTACTTTATGTTTAAAAAAACATAGAAATTCACTGAAAAAACAAAGCTCATAGAGACATTATAGTTAGGCTCACATTTTAAGCATACCAAACCATAGAAATTTACCTGTTATAGTTATTTCAAGTAACTATAACTCATGCCCTAAGGTAACTCATGTCCTCTCCATGCACTGCTAATTACTCTACAAACTACGGCACTCATGACATCTTTGATAACATCATTGATAATATCAATGTAATATTTGTTGTAATATTTTTGACAAAACAAATTTGCATGGTGGGGGTGCGAGTTTTTAGTTACCTTAGGGCACGAGTTATAGTTACTTGAGATAACTCTAACTCTAACTAATAATAATCCTACCAAGTCAGAGCAAACACTTCACTTTCTTGCAGAAAGTGAAGTTTTCATCTATTTTCCTGCCCACAAATATGCGTGCAGGGAAACAGAGGAAAACACGGCTCCCTCAAGCAGGGAGCTGCTATTTAAAACAGCTTCCTGCTTGTTTGAGCAATGCCTGCTCCTGCAGAACACAGGGGAGCCGGCTAGGGCCTCGGGGGCCTTGAGACTCTCCCTGCGGTTCTGTCACTCTCTGTTTCTCTTCGATCCCAAAATGGAGTAGAAGAGAGAGAGAGATAGCCATTGCTATTGCAATGGTCACTCCATGCAATGACTTCAAAGCCTCACTCCAGCAAAACGTTTTGCTGGAATGACATACATTTTGAGGCGCAGCAGAATAGGGTCTGGCCTAATGGTAAAGCTCTTGGACTGTCACTCATTAAGTTGGAGGTTCAAATCATTGTATCTCATGGCAGTGTGTCTGTTTATTTTTCAGTGTTTTGACTATTCAACATTCCTAGTGATGTAACACTGAACTCTTCTTCCACTCAAAATCTTTGGGTTCAATGTCATAGCTAAGTCCGGACACCACATGCTGTGGAGTCACTTTTGGCCTTGTGGTTAAGGTCTCAGACCCATACACTGAAGGTTGAGAGTTCAACTGTATGTGTGTCTGTGGTCATTTTCCAGGGCTCCCGGGACTGAAATCGGCAGGGGTAGGGGGGTCACAAGGTAAAAAAAACAACTTTGAAGGCCTTGCCTCTGGGAATGGGGTCCCCAGGGATGAAACCATCTGGGGGAGGGGGGCCACGCAGACCTGCAGCCAACTCCTACTGCACATTGCCAAAGGCCCTGCGCAGTGTGTGTTTGCGTGGTTAGAAGGGTCTGGCAGACAACCAAACTGCACATGGCAAAAGGCTGTGGGCGGTAAAAGTTTGGGTGGTTATGGAGTTTGGCCTCAGGGCTTGGCCATGGGCCAGGGCCAACAGCCAACCACTGCTGCGCACAGCCAAAGGTCATGATGAACGTATAATATAGAAAATTACTTTA
Organism: Pleurodeles waltl; assembly: GCF_031143425.1. Lineage (NCBI taxonomy): Eukaryota > Metazoa > Chordata > Amphibia > Caudata > Salamandridae > Pleurodeles > Pleurodeles waltl. Next base: position 403,886,578 of record NC_090443.1, on the reverse strand, counting down.
CGTTTAAAAAACATTTAAAAAATCACTGAAAAATCAAAGGTTATAGGGACGCTATAGCTAGGAAATAGAATTAGAAAGAACACAGAAATTCACTTAAAAAACTAAAGGTTACGGGGACGCTATAGTTAGGTTCGGAATTTACTCGTACAAAACCTTAGAAATTCACTAGTTATAGCTAGAGTTCCTTCAAGTAACTATAACTTATGCCCTAGGTAACTATACCTCGCACCCTCTCCAGGCACTGCTAATTACCCCGGATATTACAACACTCATGATATCTATTATAATATCATTGATAATATCACTATAACATTTGTTGTAAAATTATTCATAAAAATCTGTGCATGGCAGGGGAGCAAATTATAGTTACCTTACAGCACGAGTTATAGTTACTTGAACTAACTCTATAGCTGGTGAGTTTCTAAGGTTTTGTATGAGTAAATTCAGAACTTAACTATAACATCCCTGTAACCTTTGTTTTTTTCAGTGAATCTATACATATAGACATTGACATTTATAGTGAAGCACCTACTAACGTTAAAAAGAGATCTAATTTTGCCCTAAATATGCTGAGAGATGCCATTGATATTTTCAATGATTTGGTGATACAAGATTTAAAGAATCTGTATGTGTAGCCCAGTAAAAAACACATGGCATATCAAAGGAGCTTCTAGATTTCTTAACATTGCTTGATAAACTAAACTCACATCCAGATTGTATTGTTCAGAATTCAGATAAAGGCCGTAATTTACTGCTATGGTCTAAGGTAAAATACATAAGGGAAGCACATAAACAGCTTAACACTGGGAGTTGATACTCTAGGACTACAAATGAGGAGATGAAGAAAATTCATTCTGATTATAACACAGACCTTCTCAATTGGTGGGAGCAAGGTCTTCTCTCCAATGAGGAGTATCAGATTTTGAAAATAAATAATCCGCGTACACCCGTATTTTATCTAATACCCAAAGTGCATAAAGATAGAATTAATCCACCAGTGCATCCTATTATTTGAGCTTTAGGGATCACTTTTGAAAACACCTCCAAATATTTTGATCATTTTCTGTCTTCATTTTTTTAGAACTTTACCCTCTTTCATACAGGATAATGCAGACTTTAAAAAAAATATATATGATTTGTCTTGGGAAAGCGATTATTTGTTAGTAACAACCTTATACACAAGCATTCAGCACACTGATGGGACACATGCTATAGAACATTTTTTGGGAGGTAGACCTGTAAGATTATGGAAACACACACAGATACTCCTCAGCATGATTAAAAGATGCTTAGAAGGTAATATTTTTCTCTTCAATAATGAACTCTTCCATCAGATCAGAGGGGGAGCGATAGGAACCTGCTTTTCCCAAAGTTATGCAAATTTGCACATGGGCTGGTGGGAGGAGTAGGTGATCTGTAATGAGTATCAACTTGAATGGGATGAGAACATGATTCATTTGAGCAGGTACATTGACGAACTGTTCATAGTATAAAAGCGTACAAATGGTAGTGTCAAGGGTTTTGGAAAAGGATCTGCAACAATGACCTTAATTTAAATTTCACAAGTACCATCAGTCAGACTGAGGTGAATTTCCTAGACCTTACAGTTTATGTCAAGGGAATAGATTGCACACTAAATTGTATAGAAAACTGACTGACGGTAACACACTATTGCATGCCACAAGCTTTCACCCTCAGCAGTTGATCCATAGTATTCCTTACGCAGAGAGCCTGAGAGTAAAACGTAACTGCAGTCAGGCTGGGAAAGAAAAACAAGCACTACAGGGGTTACTGCAAAGATTTTTAGAAAGCGATTACACTAAAGGCTGTGTTGAGGAAGTGACGCAAAGGGCAAGCTCAAAGTCATGAGACTCTATCCTGTTTTGCAATAGGGAAAGCAAACAGGTCAAGTTTGATCCTCATTGTAGATTCATGACTAAATTTAGCAATCAGGAAGGGGCAGTGTGTTCTATTCTTTATAAACACTGGCACCTGATTAGGAGTGAATCTGTTATGTGTAAACTGGTCCCATGAATAACTTTCAGGAGAGCCAAATCCATGAGGGATAGCCTAGTCAAAAGAAGTCCAGAAGTCAGCAAGAAAAAGAAAAAAAACCTGGCTTAGTCAACATCCAGGTGTCAGAAAATGCAGGAGATGTATAGCTTGTGTCTGTGGCAAGAATATTAAAGAATATATTTCACCTCTCATGCACAGGAAATATAAAAACAAAGGTGCCTACTATTGTGAAACCATCTTTGTGGTGTATGCACTCCAATGTCAATGTGATCTCATGTATACTGGTTACACAGTGTTACCAACCCACAAGAGAATACTCCAACACTTAAGGCCTATTAGGAACAAGGATCAGACCTATTCAGTGACCAGACACTTTGGGCAATACCATCCATCAGAACAATACTAAGGGACTAGTTTACTTTGCTATTGATCCAATAGCTGTGAATAGCAGAGAAGGTGACAGAGAGAATGAGCTCTTAGAAGGATGGAATCTAGATACATCCTTGAGCTTGTTAGAAATTGGGGATATACACTTAAGATAGCCCCTGCTCACCCCATTGGTAGCTTGGCCGAAGCAGTCAGGCTTATCTCAAAAGCAATGTGTAAGGTATTTTTACCAACACACACAGTAATACAGTGAAAACACTATAAAATGACCAACACACCAGTTTAGAAAAAAAGGCAATATTTAGCTAAATCATGTTGGTAAGTGGATTATTGGTGAGGGCAGGTAAGTACCTACAACTAGGAATAGGTCACTAACCCCAACTTAGGTCCAGTTAGGTCTCAATAAATTAAACCCATCTAAACCCTTGGTAGCTTGGCAATGAGCGACAAGGCTTAACTTAGGAGACAAGGGTGTAAAGCATTTAAAAATCACATAACAGTAAATAAGTAAAGCACAAAACGCAATAACAATCGATCACCAATTTATAAAAATAGATTATATTTTTATCTTTAAAATGACACCAAAATGATTAAAATCACATAAGTGGAACCGGCGATATGAATTTTTAAAGAATTCATGTCTTCTAGCACATAGAAGCAACTAGCGCTCAAAGGGTGAAAAAAGGACACACTAGACAGGGACAAAGTCCAGAGTTCAGGCCACCCTTGAGGTAACACTGTTACACTTACTTTCAGATGTGTTTCATGATTTAGGAAAGTGGTCCACAGCACCAGCCAAGGGTTCAGAGGACCTGGTTTGCCTTTTGGGGTCTGGGACTACAACTCCCACAATGCACCTCTTCAGCTTATGCAGTTGCTCCAAACTTCTGGATCTTCTTCCAGTGGTCCTTTTTGGGTCCTTGAAGTGTCCACAACTTGATCTAAGGTTCCAGAAGCTCTGAGTTGCTACTTGGGACTACAATTTCCAAAATGCACCTGGTCAGAGTCCTCAAATGGCCACTGGACGCCGGTCAGCTGGGCTTTGCCTGCAGAACTTGATGCAGGGGATTCTGGGCAGCTCCTTTGTACCTGTAGCAAACAGGGAGTGCCTTCTTGAAGCACTAGAAGACAGGCAAAGTCCTTTTAGTGGTGAAGACAAAGTGTGCAGCTGGTGCAGTCCTTCGGAGTGCAGTGTGCAGGTGAGGGGTCCAGCAGGGCAGTCCTTCTTCTTCTTTGTCTTATTCCTTGTAGGGATTTGAGGTGTGCGTACAGCTCTGTCAAATGTATCCTTGCTCCTGGGGTGGAAAGCGGGGGGAGGGGGAAACTGTCCAATCACAGGCAGACTCCTTCCCCTTTTGATGACCACTTCCTGGGAAGTGTGGCAAAAATCAATCCCAGAGAGCAACATCCTTCAAGAATCCATCATGGCTGAAACTGTTTTTTGGAGGTTAGATCTGGCTGAGCCCACACAATGGTGTGGTGAAAAATCCAAAACACACCCCTCTCCTGCCCTCTGTGGATCTAATCAAGAGAGCACATACTTGTCTGGGGTTGCAGGAAACAGGTGAGGTCCTGAGCTGCTCCAAATGTCCTTCTCTGCCTCTGAAGTCCAGCTTGACTGCTTCCCCCCTCCTGTTTCACCATCTGCTGAGGAAGATCTCCTCCCCAGGCACATCCTTTGTGTTCAGCCCAGGGCACTTCACACCTCATCAAGCAGCATGGCCAGGCTGCTAGAGGCTGGCCAATCAGAGAAGGGCACCACAGAGCTGAAGTTGGTAACTTTCAGGTAGAGTTTTAAAACTCTTTACCTGAACTAGTTATGTTAAATCATTAAATCCAACAATGGCAAATTGTGGGATTTATTATTACAAACTCAAGGTATTTGTCTCTTATGGGGACTTTGTTAATTAAAATAAAGTCTCCCTATTTTGGCCTATTGACGCCATTTACTACAGTGAGGGTAAAATTGATTTGGGTATTCTACCTCACTCGCTCTTACAAAGCAATTTTGATAAGGTCCCTGCTTATAGTTACATGGCACCCAACCTTAGGGGCACTTAGGACACACCTTAGGAGCGACGTATATGTAAAAATAAGGTAGTTTAAGACTTTGGAGGTACTTTCAATTCCAAAGTTTAATTTGCATATAACTTTAGTTTAAAAGCAGCCAGCAACACAGGCCTGCCTTTAAAATGACCCTGGGCATCTCAGCAGTGCTCTATGGGTGCACCACGTATGCTGGGGTCCCTAAACAAACATGCTCTACCATACACTAGGGACTTATAGGTAGGTTGACATAGACAATTATAATTAGTCTAATTTGCATACTCATTTTACAGAGAGCACAGTCCCTGGGACTGGATAGCAGTACCCAGGGCACCCTCAGAGTCTGGAACACACCAGCAAAAAGTGGAAAATGAGGGCAAAAAGTTAGGGAGCCTCAGCTATCAGCCCTGTTTTCTCACACACAAATCAAACAAGATCAAAATGACAAAAACCCAACATACACAAGTCAAGATATTAATTTTCAAAAGAACAAGAGTCTTACTCCATAGTAAACAATGGAAACATCGATTTTCCACAAAGTACCTGGTTTGCGTCAAAAATAAAGCCGCACGGGATAGCGTGTGTCGGAAAAGTCAGCGATGCATTGATTCCTTACACACAAGTGAGGCTGCATCATTTCTTCTCCAGTTGGGTAGGCGATGTGTCGTTTTTCTCCCTCGCAAGAGAGCAATGCCTCAATTTCCAGACAGGGCACCTCAGATCCGTGCAGGTTCATGATGACTGACGCCCAGCGACAATGCGTGAGAAATCAGGTCGCACAGTGCTAAAAAACTGTGCTGTGTAAGGTTTGCATCGGTTATCAGCAGTCGCAGATGGGTATTGCATAATTTCTCTAGTCGTGATGCATCAATTCTAGCCGCGAAGCAGGTGGCGCATCATTTTTCAGGCACTTTTCAGGTGGTACCCCAAACTGGGTTCTGTGCGTGGATTTTAGTCCTTGTGCCAACTTCACCTTTCAAGGGCCCATGGACTGGATGGGGTACTACTTGGCAGGGCAGGAGTCTCAGCAGAGAGTCCAGGGGCTGGCGGAGGAAGTCTTTGATGGCCCTGAGACTTCAAACCAGGAGGCATGCTTAGTCCAAGCCCTTGGAGATTCTTCTCAAGTCGGAATGCACAACAAAGTCTAGTCTTTGTCCCCTTTCACAGGTAGAAGCATCAACTGCAGGATAGCCTAACAAAGCACAGTCACAGGCAGGGGCAGCACGTCTCAGCTCTTCAGTTCTTCTCCTTGGCAGAGGTTCCTCTTGAATCCAGAAGTGATCCAAATTCTGGAGTTTGGGTCCACTACTTATAACCCTTTCTGCCTTTGAAGTAGGCAAACTTCAAAGGAAAGTCTCTGTTGTTCACAAGATCCTGCCTTGCCCACACCTGGCCCCAAACACACACCAGGGGGTTGGAGACTGCGTTGTGAGAGAGCAGGCACGGCCCATCCAGGTGTAAGTGACCACTCCTCCCTCCACTCTAGCTCAGATGGCTGGTCAGGATATGCAGGCTACACCCCAGGTCCCTTTATGTCACTGTCTAGAGGAGATTGACAAACAGCCTAACTATCAGTCTGACACAGAAAGGGAATCCACAAACAGGAAGAGTCACAGAATGATTTAAGCAAGAAAATGCCTACTTTCCCAAAGTAGCATTTTCAAACTAACAATCTAAAACCAACTTCACTAAAAGATGTATTTTTATATTGTGAGTTCAGAGACCCCAAACTCCCAATCTCTATTTACTCTCAAAGGGAAACAAGATTTTAAGGATATTTAAAGGCAGTCCCATGTTAATCTATGAGAGAGATAGGCCATGCAACAGTGAAAAACAAATGTTGGCGGTATTTCACTGTTAGGAAATGTAAAAACATCAGTACATGTCCAACCTTTAACATACACTGTACCCTGCCCATGGGGTTACCTAGGGACTACCTTAGGGGTGTCTTACATGTATAAAAAGGTAAGGTTTGGGCTTGGCAAGTGGGTAAACTTACCAAGTCAAATTGTCAGTTTAAAACGGCTCACACAGACACTGCAGTGGCAGGTCTGAGACATGTTTACAGGGCTACTCATGGGGTGTCACAATAAGTGCTGCAAGCCCACTAGTAGCATTTGATTTACAGGCCCTGGGCACCTCTAGAGCACTTTACTAGGGACTTACTAGTAAATCAAAAATGCCAATCATGGAAAAGCCAAGTACACATACAACTTACATGGGGAGCCCTTGCACTTTATCACTGGTCAGCAGAGGTAAAGTGCCCAGAGTAACAAAAACAGTAGAGACAGAGTCCAGCACACAGTCAAATCATGGGAAGCAGAGGTAAAAGAGACAGGGGAGACCATGCCAAGGATGCCAGGTCTAACAGAGCTCAATACAAAAAGCCCCAATGGCCTCAATTGTGAGCAAGATTTACATACTCGTTTGTATCAGTAGTGACTATTGTATGCCCTGCAGGACCTAGAGGTGGGTTTTATTTAACTGTGTCCATTTGTTTATTTGGGTTTCATACGTTTTTTGCACTATGTTGTTAATTTTTCTTATAAGGCTGTAGGGTTGATTTGTTCATGTGAGGAAAATGATTTCAGTTATGTTGATAATTATTTGAGTCTAAAATATTTGCATAGGAATTTGTACTGGCATGCCCATTTGTTCTAAATTGTTTCAAATGCATTCCAATGAAACAATTTTTTCATTTCAGAGGCCATTCAGTAATTTTCAAGTGTGCACCTCATTTGGTGATGGGCGCAGTATGAGTGGTTTTAGTATCAGAATTTTATCATAGGGGCCCACTTGAGAGTAATTTTTGTATAGCTATTGCTTTTTCCTTTAGCGTGTGGAAATTGACGATAATGTGGAAGCAGTGGATTATTTAATCATTATTTAAAGCCCATTCTGTATTAATAACAGTTCGTGCAACATCAGGTGAGGCTCCGCAGGTACTTGACATATGAGTGAGGGGGCATCTAAATTTGAATTGTTAACTCTGGTAAGAGTTGTGCTAATTTATTTTTGTTTACTAGATTTTCCTACATCTGATATTGAAATAAATTCATTTATATCTGTGTATGATACGGGTGACTTTTAATACACTTGGGTTAGCCTTTTCACTGTTTTTATGATGATGTCACATGCTGTAAGCTATTCTTATGTGGTAGTGCAATCAGCCTCCTTGTCAGAGATGAAGGTCGCGGGCGCCACAAAACGCGTTTAACAGCAGATACACAGTAAACGTTTTGTGCACCACAGTAGATGTCTTTCCCTTTGCTGGAAAACAAGAACAAAGGTTTCTGGTAAAGAAAATATATATATATTTATGTATTGCTTTGCTCCTTTGGGAGTCACTAATTACACAAATCAATCAATGAATTGAACAATCCTGTGCAGCGTCATGATCTTCCTTTAGGGAGTGAAGTTGTGGTGATGTGAAAATCTCACACTTTGGTGCGCTGTTAAAGACGGAAGAAGACCTATAGATATGAAAATAAATATATATATATATAACCTACGATTGCCAGTAGGTAGCTATAGTTGGGAACATGTTCTCAAGAAAATGTGCCCATGATTCTTGTTGTGCATGGAAGGTTTGAGTGTGATCCGTCAAACGGGGGCGGGAAAAAGAAGGGGTCAAAAAACATGTGTTTCCCATGCTAAATCCCATACGAGCTTTAAACACGACTACAACCCGAATAGCTGAATGAAATTACACCAAATTTGGCGAAAAGCTAGTTTTTTGTACGCAGATTATGCATTTTGGTTATTCGGAATAAATCTGTTCAATAGTTTTCAAGAAATTAAAGGAAATCCTAATTTGTACACTCTGGCCGTGACGACTTTGCGAATAATGACAAGCTTGTGCAGAGAAATGCAAAGCGCTGATTGGCTGCCAACACTTCAAACCAGAGAGGTGTTGATAGCCACCTTGGGACACGGCTTCAGCTGAGTCCCACGAAACAAAATTTTTAAAAAAAGGAAAACGGGTCAGGGTAGGGACACCCTGGCCCCTAAGCTCTCGCAAAAAATCACTTTCTAAAAAACTTTTACCATTAATTTACGATGTCATTGAGAAAAAACAAAACAAAAAGACAAGTGCGGTCTCCCGCACTTGTTTGATTAAAGCCCTCAGGTTGGTCAGGTCCCGGGAGCATGTTTAAAAAAAGGAGGGGGTGCACGGGACCTCTCTCCAGGGCTTATCTCTCTCCAGGGCTTTAAATACATACAGTGGGAGAGGTTGTGCGCCTCCCTGCAGCCCTGAGGACCGCCACCTCCCGGGACTTTAAATAAATACAATGCAGGGGGGATGAGCGGCCCAACCTGTAGCCCTCTGGACCGTCACCTCCCTGGGGCTTAATGCTAATTGAATATGGGGGGTGCCCACCCCACAGCCCCAGGGACCGCCATCTCCCCAGGGATGAATTTGGTCTGTTGCGGACCTCCGCCCTGGGGACCACCACCTCCCCGGGGAGAAATTGAACATTGGAGGGGGGCTGAGTTGGTCCCCCTTTTGGAGCCATAGATGGCCCTGGGGACCACCACCACTGAGAGCCAGCTCCTACTATGTCCTGAGGTACCCACCCGGGACATAGCTGTTTGCTCCGACTTGGCAGCAGCATTGACAGATCAAGTCAAAGCAAACACTTTGCTCACACAGAAGGATGGCTGCCAAACAGCTTTCCCTCACTGCAAGCGGAGGTTTACTCTGAAACAGAGGAAACAATTGCTTTTGCAGAGAGCGAGCTGCACAGTTGTTTCTTATTTTTTTTTACTGCAAATATTACATTGATATTATCAAGGATGTTTTCAAAGATGTCATGGGTGCCGTAATTTGTGGGATAATTAGCAGTGCATGGCGAGGGTGAGAGTTATAGTTACATTAGCACACAACTTATAGTTACTTGAGATAACTATAACTATAACTGGTGAATTTCTATAGTTTGGAACGTTTAAAATGTGAGTCTAACTATAACGTCCCTGTAACCGTTGGTTTTTAAGTGCATTTCTATGTTTAAAAAAAATTATATTTCCCAATTATAACATCCCTGTAACTTTCGTTTTTTTCAGTGAATTTCTATGGTTTTTATAATGTACAGCAATTTACAAAACTATATGTTAATCAAACCACAGCTGCCCATGGCCTTCCGCCATGCGTGGTGGTAGCAGGCCAGGCCCTGAGGCCACACCTGTACAAGCACCCATCCTTACACCATGGACAGCCTTCGCCCGTGCAGAGCTAACTACCCAACCCCATGCTGTGCATGGCCCTTTAACCATGGGCTGCAGAAGTTGGCCACGGCCTCTCTGGGTGTCAGAATAGGTGTGAGAGGGTGTATCTGGAGGTGAGAGTGGCTGTGAGAGTGTCTGGATGTGAGAGTGCATTCATCAATGTTTTCATGGGTGCGTCAGTGTCTGCACGGGTCTGTGAGTGGGTGTATGAGGCTGTCAGCGAGTTTGTCAGTAGGTTTATGAGGCTGTCAGTGGGTCTGTGAGTGGGTGTGTGAGAGTCTGAATGGGTCTGTGAGTGGGTGCGTAACTGAGTGGGTCTGTGACTGGGTGCATGAAGGTCTGACTTGGGGGTGTGTGTGTGTGTGCATGAGGCTCTGAGTAGGTCTGTGAGTCGGTGTGTGAGGGTCCAAGTGGGTCTGTGAGTGGGTGGGTAAGGGTCTGAGTCTGAGAAATTGATTGAAAGAGAGACAGAAAGAGAGAGAGAGAAAGAAAGTGTGTGAGAGTGATAGTTTTTTAGGCTTTGATGTATGATATATTTAGAATGAAATATTTCTGTGCAATAAAAAAAAAACAATTTATCTGTCATTTTTAAAATGTAATTAATGTGTACTTTAAAAAAAATAAAAAAGAGGGAAGCGAGTCCGGCTAGACTCGAACTCTGAGTGATTAGTGTGGAATTACACAAAAACAAAAAAAGCACTGTTTCTGGAAGTTTACGTACCTTTCTGCCAAATTTGGTGTTTTGGCGCTATCGCTGTTCAAAATCCCTATGGAAAAATGAATTGGGAAAACATGTTTTGGGACCGCCCCCCCCTTTTTCTTGCCCCCAACCAACCCGGGTGAATCACTCAGAAGCTTTCCAGACAGCAGCTGACGTCACTGGCAAATTGTTTTAGAATGTTTTTCTATGGAACGTTTCCTGAAGATTCTTCAAGTGGCGCCAAAGATATAGGCAAGTAAAAAAACACTTTTTATGTAGAAACTAGGTCCTATAACAACCTAGTGGTGTTCGCCACTAGGTAATATATATATATATATATATATATATATATATATATATATATATATATATACATATATATATATATATATATATATATATATATATATATATATGTTTACAAAACAAGAAAATATATAAATATATATAATAATGCCTAGTGGTGATCGCCTCAAGGTAGTTATATTTAGGGCTATGTTTCCATAGGAAAAGCATTTTTTGACTTGCCTATATCTATGGCACTGTTTGACGAATCTGCAAGAAAGTTTCCAAAAAAAGTGCCCCTGGGGATTCTTGTTGCGCACGGAAAGTTTCAAGGCTTTGATATATGACATACTTAGAATGAGATATTTCTGGACAAATTAAAAAGAAAAATGTATTTGTCATTTAAAAATTAAAGATTACCTCTCAGTATGAGCCTTAAACATTTGTAGTAAAAAATTAAAAAAACAGAAGAGGGAAACAAGTCTGGCTGGACTTGAACCCTCAAAACTCAGTGTGAAGGTCTGTGACTCTTTTACTCTTTTTTTTAGCCTTTTATGGGCTTTTAGGGACCGTGGGGGGAGCCCGTGTCCCTACATGTTTTTTTATTTTTTTTTCTATTTTGAAACAAGACCTTTACAGGCTAAATGAAACCACAGGTGAAGCCTAATAGCCTTCCCCGCAATGTCATTGCTTCAGCAACCAAAAAGCTGCTTAACACTGCAGCGCTGTGGTTGCTGAAGCAAACCTTTAATGTCCCCAGCACACATACCTATGTGCACCAGACAGAGATGAAAGCTTTGGTTTTTTACATCGGGACCTGCTTGACAGGTCTCGCTGTCAACAACCAAAATGTTTGCTGTAGCCAAGCCACAGCAAACAGCTATGTTCTGGGGGTGGGCACCCCAGAACATAGCAGGAGCTGGCCCTGGGGAGTGGTGGTCCCCAGGGCCATCAGTGGCTCCAGGAGGAGGTCCTCGCAGCCCTCCTTCAACTTAGAAGAAGCCTTGAGGAGCTGGTGGCCCCCGGGACAGCGAGGGAAACCACACCGCCCGCTTCTATTACGTTGTTTGCCTCAGAGAGGTGATGGTCCCCGGGGCAGTGGGAGAGGCTATTGGGCCTTCACCATGTTACAATGCATTTTTGCCCGGGGGGTGGTCACCATGGTGCAGGTGGGGGGTGCGCCCCCACTCCCATTACATTATTCGCCCCTGGGAGGTGGTGGTCCCCAAAGCTGGGGGGGGGGCGGAAAGCCCTCCATAAAAAAGTTCCCCCTGGACCTGTCCCACCCTGGGGCTTATTTAAAGACAGGCGCGGGAGCCTTCTTTTTTTTATTTTTATAGTGGATTTGAGACCACATCGCAAATTCGCAGAAAAACTTTTTTTTCAAGAATGCTTTTCAGCCCTGGGGGGGTCCTTTAGGACACCAGAGCTAAGGGTTCAGAGTGTTCGTTCCCTGGCCCCTTTTGTATTTTTATTCTTTTTTTTCTTGGACTCAGCTTTAGCCGAGTCCTAAGATGAATGACAACACTTCAATGGTTTCTTTGTGAAGTGTTGTCAGCCAAATCAGATCTCAGCACAAGATCGGGAGTGGTAGTGAATCCTTCGCGTCCCTAGATATACAAATTTGGGTTCCCCTAATTTCTCAAAAACTACTGAACAGATTTACACCAAAGCAAGAAAAGTTGCTTTCTCTATCAGGACCTACCTTTCTGCCAAATTTGGTATGATTCCATCCAGTAGTTTCGGCGCTATCGCTGTTCAATTTTTCCTAAGGCAAAATGAATGTGCAAAAAGTGTTTTGAGACCCTACCTTTTTCTCCATCCGAATCCCCCACCCACCAGGTGGATCACCCAGAAACTTTCTAGACAGCAGCTCAAGTGACCATCATATTTTCTTGGTAAAGTTCGTGAAGATTCGTCAAGCAGCACCAAAGTTATTAGCAAAACAAAAAACGCTCTTTCTATAGAAACTTGGTCCTAGCTGTAACTACCTAGTGGCAACCGCTACTAGGTAATATATATATATATATACATATATATATATATATATACACACACACACACACACACGCACGCACACCCACCCCACACACTGGTGGCACATAGGAAAGGCATTTTCTCTGATGCTGTTTGAAAAATCTTCACAATACGTTTATCATGAGTTGATTGGTCAAGTGAGGGCAAATAAAAAGGTGAGTCCCAAAAATGTGAAAGCCCATTTTAATTCATAAAGGAAAGACTGTTCACTGGTACAGAAAAAAGGCTGGACAGAATTACGCCAAACTTTGTTTAAAGTTAGACCTTTACTCATGGATTGTGCTTTTGTTGCACAGTATTTTTGTGAAAATCTGCATTTTAAAAAGGTGCTCAGTTGGGCATGAAGGGGCTAAACTTGATTGGCCGACAATGCTTTTTTTCCTGTTGGTCATTTCAGCAGAGCAGTGGCAAAAAAAGAATCTGATCTGCTGGCCTTAATATTTGAAGAAAATGCTGCAGCCATCATTACAGGAGTCATGGACTGTGCCTTGAGTCATGAATTAAGAAATTGAAAGGGCACATAAGGGGACAGTGTGAGCTCATCCTGACCCCAAGCCTTTGTGGGTAGGTCCCAAAGGCCCCCTTGTGTTTAAAAAAATTAGAAAGTTACATTTTGTTCCAGGATTTGGGGTACCAGTGTCTGGTACCACAGGATCTCAGAAATACCTGGTGTGTTTCGTAGTACTAGCACAGACTTTTGGCAGCAAGTGCTCCTACCATGGTACCATGATTGTGTACAAGGACGCTTCGTAACGGGTTGCCGTGTCAGTGATGCCGCTGTCAAGGGGCTGCAGATCCAATTATGAGTATGCAGTTCCCAAAGCATTTCTGTCCCATTTCAGAGTCCAGCGGGGTACAACTCCTTTGGAGCATAATGCATATGTCCAATCCCAAAACACTGCTCCATTTGAGCATGGTCTTTGGGATCAGTTTTCTGTAGAAAGTGCCCCCACTGCACATGGCCAAATACCCCATCCAGTGGTGTTGGGCCATTCACATGGCTGAAGGCTGTGTACAAGGTTAGGGTGTCCAAAGAGGACAAAATGCAGGCCCTGCACCCTGCCCTCGCTCCATGCGGCTGAAGGCCATGTGCAGTGGAGCTAGGCCCTTGCAGATGGCAGAGTGCAGGGATAATGTATGTTTGGGACGCTACTTTATCTTTGTCCTTTAGAAGAAAATATTTAGGCCCATTTCAACCTCAAAGGGGCCATCCACTGTAGAGGAAACTGTTCTCTTTACCCAGTCCTGCATTTGTAATGAACATCAACAATAAACATTATAGATTATTGCTTTCTTTGATGCCTTCTACTTGGGTTTTGAAAATGTGGCATCATTCACTGGATGTTCCCTTCACGGAAGTCTCCATATGTCCTCAGGAACAGCAATATAATTTTGGAGGACACATTTTGAGCGATCATCGTTTGCCAGAGGCTGAGGGAATGGCCTTTATAATTTTGATGTTGTTCAGTCCTTTGCTTGTCTCATGAGCCTTTGCTAATTACATTATTGATCATGGCAGCCAATCAATATCTGGGTCACTGACCTTGCCCCAGGAAGGGCCGGTCAATTATCTCACAATATTGACAACAATTTCTAAAAAAAATCTTAACTAGGGACAATGTGACATGTGCCGTCACCTTCAATATCTTTCATTCTGCGGGCGCATTGGAGTTTGGGAAATTCACACGCTCTAATTTTTTTCAGAATTGCTGACCTCTTTTTGTCTCTTCATGCCTTTTCTTTAGCACTGGATTATAAATTTCTCAGAATGATGTGCTGTCCCAGCAGTCTATCGATTTTCACGGGTTCTTAATTTAAAAGATACAATAACTTAATAGAACAAAGTATACTGGTGCACAAATTCACATCATGATATGTCTTCAGAGAAATGAGATCGTTGAAATGTGTTTTGTTGGAAGTTTTTTAATTAACACAGTTTTGCTAAATATATCAAAAATATACCAGAAAATTAAACATTTCATTCAAATTTTAGCTAATCTTTCTCCAACACTATTCAAACTGATCCACACTACTATTCTTACTTCAGTTCTAGAATATTTAGAGGAAAACCTTTTGTCACAAACCCTCGAAAAGCAGGGCCATTTTAAAACATGGGTAAAGTGGGCAATCGCTCAGGGACCCAAATTTCAAGAGCCCCCTGGTAACATGATTTGAAAGGCCAGAAATCTTACAAATAGTGTGCATATTTTTATCTTTAACAGCTGGGCAGGCATGACTTGCCCAACTTTAACCCTCTCACTGTCAGCAGTTTGCAATTAAATTAAAATATTGCCTTTCACTGTATCTCTACTCATCTCTACCTCCATATGTACATCATAAATATAATGGTAGTTAAATACATCTGACTAATATTTAATATTATATATATAAATGTGTCCTTATATAAGCACACATATATAGTCTGTATTTATATATATATATATATATATATATATATATATATGCATATATATATATATATATATATATATATCTTGTTGCACACGCTTGTACAGCTCCTGCTCCCATGAGGGGTGAAGTGTAAACCAGAAGAGCAAATTGGCACATATATTATAGTACAAAACCTTCATAAAACATTCGCTCAGGTGTTGAACCAAATCACAAGAATTTTTTAACAAAACCTTTTTCACAAGATTATTGGAAGAATTTTGGAAGCCATGGATGGAAAGAAAGATAGAGAGAGAGAGAGAGAGAGAGAGAGAGAGAGAGAGAGAGAGAGAGAGAGAGAGAGAGAGAGAGAGAACTAAAATACTAACAATTCAATTCCATAACATTAAATAAATTACCAAACAAATAAAACAAAGAGAATTAAAAAATACATTTGCAAAAACTATTATAAAAAATAATAACTAATAGAAATATAAACAAATAGTATAGCATATAAATTATAAACAAACATTAATAATAAATATATTTAACCAATATTAGTAAATGCACTGGGAATAATAAATATACTATTTCTACTCCAGTTTATGCAATAGTAAAGAAAGTGCAGGACCTTGGATGAATTAATATATTATTTCCACTCTAGTCTTTAATGTAATTTATCATATTCAATTAACAAATAGTTTGTAATTATTACTTAATTAGCTTGCAATCCTATACCTCTACAAACCCAGCAAGCCACATTTAACTAAAATAAATAACTATAACACACTTTACATAATTGTTAATCAATTACATAATTAATAATTAAATGCTTATTAATTATTACTTAGTTAACTTCCCACACTATGGGGGTCATTCTGACCCTGGCGGTCATTGACCGCCAGGGCCAACGACCACGGAAGCACCGCCAACAGGCTGGCGGTGCTTCCTGGCCAATTCTGACCGCGGCGGTAAAGCCGCGGTCAGAAAAGGGAAACCGGCGGTTTCCCGCCGGTTTTCCCCTGGCCAAAGGAAATTCCGACTTCCTTCCCGCCAGCCTGTTCCTGGCGGTTTACACCGCCAGGAAGAGGCTGGCGGGAATGGGTATCGTGGGGCCCCTGGGGCCCCCTGCACTGCCCATGCCACTGACATGGGCATTGCAGGGGCCCCCTAACAGGGCCCCAGCAAGATTTTCAGTGTCTGCTTGGCAGACACTGAAAATCACGACGGGTGCCACTGCACCCGTCGCACCTCAGCAAATCCGCCGGCTCCATTCGGAGCCGGCTTCATCTTTGCTGGGGCTTTCCCGCTGGGCCGGCGGGCGATCTTTTGCAGATCACCCGCCGGCCCAGCGGGAAAGTCGGAATGCCCCCCGCGGTCATCTGACCGCAGGGTGGTGTTTGGGCGGTTTCCGCCCGGCGGGCAGCGCCCGCCGCCCACCGGGGTCAGACTGACCCCCAATATCTCTGCAAACCCATCAGCCCACACCTAAAATGTGACTAAAATATATAAATATCACCTCATTAACTTCCCACTCTATACCTCTTCAAACACAGCAACCGGCACCTAAATTGAACTAGAATATATGATTTTTATGCAATGCAATTTACATACTTTATAATCAATTTAAATATTTAATAATACATTAAGATTTAATTTAATTGCTAGTTAATTATTCCATAATTAACACCCCACCCCAAACCCCAACAAATGTAGCAACCCACACCTTAAATATGAGTAAAAGTAATCAGTGTTACACAAAACCCATAATTAATATCAATCACATACTTAAAAATAATTAAATTATTATTATTCAATAACTTCCCACCCTGTCCCCTTACAAACCCAACAACCTGCTGCAGCACTATAAATTACTGTTAGCAATTACATTTAAAATTCTAAAATTCTAAAATTCTAAAGCACGTATAATGACAAAGTATATTTAAAAAATGAATAAAAATTAGACAAACAAAAGTAACACATAAAATTAATATGTGAACTGAAACACATAAAAATAATTAAAACATTATTTTTTACAACTATATTGGAGAATACGATATTAAAAACAAGGATATTCTTAACAATAATATTACCTAATGGAAATGTTTTTGACAATGATATTTCTGCATCACAATCTTTTTGTATCACAATATTTTTTCCAGTATTTCTGTCTCTCAATATTTATAACTCAATATTTTGTCCACACACCTTAGCTCAACCCTGTCCACCTCACGTTTACCTAACGTCTCTCTCAAAAAAACCTCTCATTAACTCACCTCCACCTACCCCCACTCACATTTTCCCCTCTCTCTCTCTACCACTATGTGTCTCACTCTTCAACTCTAACTTTATACTCCCTGTCTTTAACTTACCTCTATATCTATCTTTCTTCATCTCTCTCCATCTTACCTATTTCTATCACAAGCAGTGTCAGCCATTCTCTGCCTCACCTCACTGTCTTTACATTTCTCCTCCTTGTTTATCTCATCTATTTAGCCTCTCTGATACTCATCTTTCTCTTTATCTCCCCTCTCTAAATCGAACTCTTTTCATTTCTCTATACGTCACCACTCTATCTCTATCCCAGCTCTCTCTAACTCACATCGTACCTCAGTGGAGAAGTGTGGCTCAATGGTTAGAGCGGCAGACCCTGATGCAGAAATCTGGCCTGGGACCAGGGTTCACTTCCTGCCTCGGCAGGTCTTGGGCTCAATTTCCTCGGACCTGATAATTCTAGCATTGGTGCGTAATCTAATTCATGGGTCCCACTCTGGCCAATAGCTTGCTTAATCTCCACAATGGCCCCAACAGCACTGGGATTCCTGGCTTCACCTTGGAGGTTGCCCAGGAGTAGGCACCTCACAGGGAAAAGCCAGGAGGGGTTCCACAGCGGTATGTGTACAGTGCCTTGAGACCCTTGCGGGTGAGTAGTGAGCTATACAAGTATGAAGTTTACAGCTCTCAAGCTCATTTCTCTATCTACCTCATCTCTATGTACCCACCTATATATCCCACTAACTTCTCAATTTATCTCAACATTCATTTGATATCTCACCTCCCCCTCCTCTTTTTTTTCTATTCCCACTCCCTCTAGCTTACCTCTCACTAGCTTGCTCCTTTTTCACTACCTTTCATTTCTACATCCATCTCTTTTTCTCTATGTGTTGTTACTTCCCATGTCGTCTCTCACCACTTTCTTCTCTATTTCAGCTCACCCTCTCTACATCACCTTTCTTTATGGATCTGTCTACATCACCACTCTCTCTTTGTACCTTTGTCGCCCTCACCCTCTCGCTCCCTACTTCTATGTAAATGTCACTGTCTCTACGTCACCACTTTTCACGCTGCACCTTTTCTCTGTTTCTACCCTTCGCCCCAGTCGCTCTTTACCTTTATCAGTGCCTCACAATACTTCTTACCTCAGCTGCCTTTCAACACATCTTCCCATTTTGCCATACATTCTACCTCACCACTCTCTCTTACCATACATCTCTCTATATGACTCTCACTACCTCACCACTGACTGCTTACCTTTTGACTTTACCGCTCTCTAGCGCTCCACTCTTGCTACCTCCCCTCTTCCCTTGGTGTTCCTCACCTTCCTCTCTCTATATTTAATTCTCCCTAAACCTAGTTTTCTTTTCCACGCTGCTTCACTCCTAAACCATACAGCTCACTCTACCTACCTTTCTCTATCATCTCTAGGCCTATCTACTATCTCTAAATTTTTATCTATCTTTCTTTCTGACTGCCCCATCTTTCTCTATCTACATCACCTATCTGCCTAGCACATCTCTATCTTTACCTCCCTTTTCCCTCTACTCCACCTGTCTTACTATACCATTCTCTTTGCCTCTCTGTCCTTTTGTGTCCTGCTGATTCCGATTTCTCCTGCTCAGTGGAGGAGGGGGTCTCTGTCTGGCCAGGGAAATGTACAAAGGGAAAAAGACGAAGGGGGAATAATTCAGAGGAAGGGGATAAAGGAGAATATTATCACATATCACTGAAAGAACTGGTGAAAATCATCACAACAGCGCTTCGATTTCCGCTGTTTAAGAAGCAGTGCCAGTTACGAAGTGCTGTTTATTTGAGATTATGAAAATCGTACAATCCAAGATATACTATGAAGTGCTATGTCCATATGTCTTATTTTTGTACTATACACTAGGCTAATCAGCATCCTGCAACTCACCATGGGGCATATTTATACTCCTCTAGCGCCACCTTGCACCACATTAACGTCAATATTTATGACGTTAAAGTGGCAGAACGAGGCCGATATCCCTGCGCCGTATTTACAGAGTGGTGCAATGCATGCATTGTGCCACTCTGTAACCCTTTGTGCTACATTATGCCTGAGCCAGGTATAATGTATACAAAGGGGGGGGTTCCCCCGTTAGGGTGGCCGAAAAAAAGGCGCATGGAAATCTATGAGATTTCGTTGCACCATTTGTTATGGCACTTTTAAAGCCTGCTCAGAGCAGGCATTAAAAGGGAGCTTCCATTCTTTAGAGTGGGCCCTTATGTACTCTGCAGGAGTAGTGCCAACATTTTGGCATTACTCCTGCAGAGTACATCAATAGCGTCATAAAAAATTACGCTATTGCCCCCACCTTGCGCCATGGTGCGCCATATTTTAAATACAGCGCACACATGGTGGCAGTAGGGGGGAGCTAAGGGGCGCTGGGAAAGTGGTGCTGCATTCGGTGCAGTGCCACTTTACATAAATCTGCCCCTATAAGTCTGTCTTTCATACAATGACATTAACAGGCTGGTTAGAGACTGTGGAACAGTATACTCATTTGGATTGGTATTAATATTAGGGAGACTGTACACTGGACCCCGTAATATCCTGATCCCTTTTATGGTTAGATAGACACTGAAAGCCACATAAAATATTGTTGTAAAACCAAAGCGCTCGAGATCCAAGTAGAACAAAAAATGGCTTTACCAATGCTTGGTTAGGCTATCATTTTGTGGTATTTGGCTGGTGCACGCCTTGCAGCTGCCGTTTTTGTCTATTTTTGTGTGCCTCTGTTTCTGAAAGTTTAAACAACATTGTTTGGCAAAATGAGAGGTTGGATTAGCTGAAAGGGGGCAATACATTCACAGTTGCTAAGAACACGGGGCTCCTAAATTTGCCTTGCCTGGACCTGGAGAAATTGAGTGTTCTGAAAAACATAAAAGAATACCAATTACTCAAGTGTTATGAGTGATCATAGTACAGGTCAACTCACAAGATCTTTAAGAGAAAGATTCATCTCCCCACAGAACAAAGCGTGTAAAGGATTCATATCACAACAGCTTGCTCAGTATCCGCTGGGGCAAAAAAGGCTAGAATCTCAAGAGATTTATGGCTGCCAAAATACAAGATTCGTTCTCTGTAGCATGTTTTCAAGATAAACAGTATCTCCCTGAAGGTTATGTACTTCACAAAAAGTTACTCTCAGGTCATTTTTTTTTCTCTAGGGCCCTGGGACTGAACTGCAACCAGGCACCCCCTGTGAAAGGTATTGTCATTGTCTCTGGAGTCACCCAGATATTACTGCAAGCTTGAAGAAATGGATATACCCTCTTTTAGGCTTTTACTTTCCGTTAGTGACCAGGTCCAACAGTAAAGTCTTACTCTTAATGATTAGTTGTTGTAGTGTCGCGCCCGTGACGAAACGGGGACGCAAATTCTACCATGTTATTCATGCCACGAGGGGTGTTGCAGATGCAACCCCTCCTTGTATGTGATTATGTTGTGGCCCATGGGTCACGTGTGTAAATGTGATAAATAAGGTGTGGCAAGCGGGAGTGGTCAGAATAGTAAGATACGCTATAGCTGGAAAAAATGATATGCAGTGTTATGTGCATTCCTTGCAGTGCTAGCAAGAAAGTGTGGACGCGACATTGCCCCAAACTTTTTTCGTGCCTATCGAGATGACACTGGCGATGAGGAAACTTCTTCCACTCACCTCCAATCGGCGAGGCTGCCGCTAGCTACACCACGTAGCGTGCAGTGCTCATGCCTCATCCCCCGGTGTCGCGCAGCTCTCGTCCAACATCCATAGCTATGAGGTGGACAGGCTCAGGTTTCAGGCCTGCTCCAGTGAATCGGAAGGATGCTGCTGGCCGCGCCTCCTCCCTGGGCTTGCCGCGTGTTACAGGTACGAGGCCCTCCAACACCAGGAACGTCTGCTGGCCACAACCCCTCCTGCTCCTTCAGATTTCTTAAAGGCACAGCACCTTATTACATTAGGGACACTGAGCTAATCCCATAAGGGTGCCCTGCCAGGCTGTTCCACCCTCACAGGCCACCAAGAACACTAACCCCGGTACAGTATTACCCTCAGCACACCAGGGTGTGCCACTGCAAAGACCTTTTGCCACACAATTGATGGAAAGTTAGCCACTGGGAGCACGGAGGCTGCACAATGAACTCCATGCCCCCCATAGAGCCATTCATAGTGGTGGGCGCCCTGTCTGCACAAGCTTCCAGGTGGAAAGACTGGGTGGAGAGACTAATGGTCTTCTTCAATACTACAAAGATAGAAAATGCACAGAAAAGAGCCATGCTAGTGCACTTAGGAGGGAAGGACATACATCGCATATCCAAAACGGTAGTTTAGGCAGAGCCGAAGACGCACTTGACATCCATCGCAGCATTGCAAGCACATTTTGCACCAATGGTCAACGTCGACTACGAGAGGTTCATATTTAGGCAAGCCCCGCCACACACAGAAGAGTCCTTTGATAAGTTTTAATGAGCCTCAAAGAAGTACGTGAGAGTTCCACAACAAGAATGATGAAATTAGGGGCCAGATCATTCAGGGGTGCACATCATCCAAACAAAGAGAACGCATCCTAGAAGAATCAGGACGCTCCCTTGTAGACATCCTGACGATGGGGAGGACAACAGAACTGTCGAAAGCAAGAGCCTTCCACATGGAAGCTGCTCTCCAGAGCCCGATCAAAGCCGAACAAGCTGCTGCAGTCATGCTTGCCTCCTCCAAACCTAGACCTCAGAGACCAGCGCCACCACGGAGAACACGTGGGAGATGCGGAAGGTCGCCCCATCCCATGTCCAACTGTCTAGCCAAGGGTAATAAGTGCGGAGGATGCGGAAAACCCAATCACTTTGTCAAAGTATGCAGCTCGGCGAAGGGAGTACTTGCCCAAACCACAGTTAATACTGCCCTTGAAGTACAGTCCTGCGGCAGTGACATAGACAATGACGAAGAGGAGACACAAGTGGTTCATTCACTGTCAGCACTGCTACACAGAGGAATGAAAGACTGCCCAAGCGCAAGGTGCGAGTAGCAGGGTGCCCAGTCGTGACCATAGTAGACAATGGTGCGTCCATCAACGTCATGCCACAGATGACATACCAGACCCTAAAGCTGCTACCAACCCTAATGCCAACTCACATCAAAGTTTTTGCATATGAGCAAGTCTGACCACTCACCATGAAAGGGAGATTCTGAGCTACCATCTCACATGGGTCTCACAAAACTGATCATTCTCCCAACTCTTTGAAGGTATAGGGTGTCTAAAGAACAAGGAAATCACCCTACATATAGACCGGTCCGTCCAAAGAGTAGCTCTGAGACATCGATGAATAGCATTCCCCCTCAGACCAAATGTTGAAAGAGAACTAAAGAAATTGGAAGCTGCGGGGATCATTGAGAAAGTAGAAGGCCCCATACAATGGGTATCCCCAATCGTAGTGGCCAAGAAACCTAAACAGCCGGGGGAAGTTAAGATTTGTGTCGATATGAGGCTACCCAATGCTGCCAAAGAAAGACAGCAACACTTTACTTCTACTATTGATGACCTCATAGGAGAGCTGAGTGAAGCAAAGTGGTTCTCAAAGCTCGATTTAAGGTCTGGATACCATCAGCTCGTCCTGGCGGAGGAGTCTAGGTATATCACGACATTCTCCACCCATGTCCGACTTCACTGTTACAGAAGGTTAAACGTCTGGATCTCTAGTGTGGCAGAAGTTTTTCAAAATACCATACGTGAGCTACTGAGAGACCTAGCAGGTGTCATCAATGTCAGTGACGATATTCTGATATATGCAAAGACCATTTAAGAACATCATACCCAGCTGAAGAAAGTTCTTAAGCGCATCCATGACTCTGGCCTCACCCTTCATAGGGAGAAATGTGAATTTTTGAAAAACAGAATAAAATTTTTTGGCTACAAGTTCTCATCTGAAAGAGTAGCTCTTGACCACGACAAAGTCGCAGACATTAAGAACGCCCTCCCTCCAACGAACATAACAGACGTCCAAAGCTTCTTAGGCATGGTGAACTACTCTGGCCGGTTCATCAAGGATCTCACGTCGTTAACACAACCCCTGAGGGATCTGACCAAAGACACCATGGTTTGGTCATGGGGTTCGGCCCAGGAGGACGCGTTCAAGACAACAAAAGAAGCGTTATCTGCAGACACCACACTGCGATACTTCAACCCCCAATGAGAGACCACCGTGGCCATGGATGCCAGCCCGACGGGGCTGGGTGCGGTGCTCCTACAGAAAGTTAAAGCAGAAGAATGGGTCCCAGTAGCATACGCGAGCTGATCCTTGATGGAGACTGAGAGAAGGTACTCCCAGATTGAGCGAGAAGCGATCGCTATTCACTGGGTTGCAAACATTTTCATTTGTATGTGTACGGACACCCATTCATTGTCACCACTGATCACAAACCGCTCATTCCATTGTTTCATGGCACAGCCTCCAAGCCGCCCGCGCATTGAAAAATGGATGCTACAATTGCAAGGTCAAGTATCGCCCTGGAATGAATAACCCGGCGGATTACCTCTCAAGACACCCTAGGCTGAAGAAAGTGAAGCTCTAGAGACAGAAAAGTATGTGAGGTGTGTGGTGGAGAGGTCCCGGCCCCTGCCCATCTCAGTGGAAGCTATACGGCAAGCCTCTCAAGCAGATGATGACCTCCAGAGAGCCTTGCAAGCCACAACAACTAATACCTGGCACACCGGACAGAAACAGTGGCGTTCTCTCACCCCAGAAGCGCAAAGGTCCATGGAGGGGCTGTACCGTGTTCGACAAGAATTGACAGCAACGATGGAGGTCTTCTCCGAGGGCACCGGCTAGTGATTCCATCCAACCTTGGTAGCAGAGCGGTCCAATTAGCTCATGCTGGCCACCAAGGGATGGTGAAAACCAAGAGCCAACTGAGAACCAAAGTGTGGTTTCCGTTGATGGATGACAGAGTCGAAGAGTTGGTACGTTCCTGCCATTGGTGTCAAGCAATGAGGGAACTTAGGCGGTCATTCTGACCGCGGCGGGCGGCGGTCGCCGCCCGCCATACGGTTACTGCCGAATGACCGCCCCGCGGTCAAAAGACCGAGGCGGTCATTCCAACTTTCCCGCTGGGCCGGCGGGCGACCGCCAAAAGGCCGCCCGCCGGCCCAGTGGGAAAGCCCCTGCAACGAGGAAGCCGGCTCCGAATGGAGCCGGTGGAGTTGCAGGGGTGCGATGGGTGCAGTGGCACCCGTCGCGATTTTCACTGTCTGCTAAGCAGACAGTGAAAATCTGTATGGGGCCCCCAGGGGCCCCACGACACCCGTTCCCGCCATCCTGGTTCTGGCGGTGACAACCGCCAGAAACAGGCTGGCGGGAAGGGGGTCGGAATCCCCGTGGCGGTGCTGCAAGCAGCGCCGCCATGGCGGATTCCCTGGGCCAGGGGAAAACCGGTGGGAAACCGCTGGTTCCCCTTTTCTGACCGCGGCTTTACCGCCGCGGTCAGAATAGCCCAGGATGCACCGCCAGCCTGTTGGCGGTGCTTCCGCTGCCCTCCACCATGGCGGTCATGGACCGCCAGGGTCGGAATGACCCCCTTAGTGTGCCTGTCCCAGTAAAGACCGAGAAACGACCTCACAAACCGTTGATATCAGCCAGCCTCGACTTTGGGAGCCTACCTGATGGCAAGCATATGATGGTACTGATTGATGACTACTCCCATTACCCTGAAGTAAAAGTGACCAGTGCACTAACAGCGGGCGAAGTGATACCAAAGCTGGAGAAGATATTTGCCAGCAATGGAATAGTCAAAGAGATAAAGACAGACAATGCTCCCTCATTCCAACGGAGGGAGTTTGCAGAATACCTATGCTCTCTTGGCATAAAACACAGAAAGATCACACCATGATGGTCCCAAGCCAATGGGGAGGTTGAAAGATTTATGAGGACCCTGAACAAAGTGGTCCACATTGCATCTGCCAAGAGCAAAGCACTGGAGCTAGCAGTGTATTCCTGTCTCCGTGATGACCGTCAGACCCCACATTCCACAATGGGAGCAGCACCGAGTCTTCTCTCGATGGGCCGCGTTGTGACAGATGTCATTCCCCACCATGAGTCCTGGACGCCTGAACCGATGGACGGAAACATGGAATATTCCCGGAGGAAGCTATCTAATGATATGGCAAGTTGTCACCGGCGATCCTGTCATTCAAACATGCAAGTGGGAGACCGAGTCCTCGTACAGGACAGATTCCCTGGCTGTAAATTCTGACTACCGTTTGAGGATCGCTCCTGGACTGTTAATAGGCACTAAGGATCCCTTGTGGTGGCTAAAAGGGGATCTGAACAGATCGCTCGCAACATCTCGTGGTTTAAGAAGTTTCAACCTCCTTTGATGGTGCCTGATGAAACCACAAAAAATGATCCCTGTCCAGCGGATTCTGATGATGCGTCGGAGGACATTGAATCAGAGAGACTTCTGCCCAATGAGGACTCTGAGCCTGACAGTAACCTACCATAAGCCCCAGAGAGCTGGTGTCACCTGCTAGACAGGATGCTGAGTCGCGTTACAGCTAAAGGAGCAACCCAGCACCTTCGACTAGACTGCAGGATTATTTGGTGTAGCTGAGTGGTGTAACAATATTGACGACATGAATTTGGCCGCTGGTCTAAAACTGTTTGTTTTGTGATTTTGGGAGGGATGTAGTTTCGCGCCCGTGACGAAACCAGGACACAAACACTACCATGTTTTTCATGCCACAAGGGGTGTTGCGAACGCAACCCCTCCTTGTGTGTGATTCTGTTGTGGCCCATGGGCCACGTGTGAAAATGTAATAACTAAGGCATGGAAAGCGGGAGTGGTCAGAATGTTAAGATGCGGAGTAAGGGTGACCACGACCGCTGCACTATCGCCAGAAAAAATAATAAGCAGTGTTATGCGCATTCCTCGCAGTGCTAGCAAGACAGCGTGGACGTGACATTGTCCCAAAGGTTTGCGTGCCTATAGACACGACAGTTATGAATTAAAATGATTTCGGCAGCACAGGTATACTGCACAATAATTTTAATGACCTTGCAGTGTTATGTCTGTTATGTCCAGATATAAAAGAAACAAGTATTTTTATCTTTAAGTATAAAGGCCCCAGTAAACACGATCATATAGCACACACAATACTATTCCTGTATGCATTTACAGAAACATGCAATGAGGACTTGCATGGGGTAGCAACCAAAGCACAGCATTTAGGGGCATATTTATTATCCCCCAGCGCCACCTTGTGCCACATTAGCGTCATTATTTTTGTTGTTAATGTAGCCCAAGAAGGCCAAAATCCCTGGGCCGTATTTACAGAGTGGCGCATGCATGCATTGCGGCACTCTGTTACCCTTTGCGCTACATTATGCCTGAGCCATGCATAATGTATGAAAAGGGGGCGTTTCCCCGTTGGGGGGTAAAAAAATGGCGCAAGGAAATATATGAGATTTCCTTGCCCCATTTTTCACAGCACTTTTAACACCTGTTCAGTGCAGGCATTAAAAGGGGGCTATCAAAACACTACAAAGGGGTGAGAGGAAATTTTCCTGTCCAACCTCCCTGTACTATATATATTTTCAAACAAAAGGACAGAAAAACATCTGGTGTGAAAGCCAGACTGGTTCAGCACCTATGTGTAGAAAAAAGGCCCTCACCCACAATTTGTGGCATGCTTCATCATAGGGCCCTGCTAACACACTCCAAGAAATGTATCCCCTTCGGAGTGGAGCAGTACGGGTGGGGAAACATAAAGCACATCAGACAAGTCCAACAATAATGGCACAGGGACCAGAGACGAACAACAGAAAACAAAATAAAATAAAACTGTCTCAGGCTGATCACTCATCCTATTTTATTCTAGTGTAGCCTGGACAGGGTTAAACTATCTCATTGGTGGTGTCTTCAGGTATTAGTTACCTGTACACCCCAATATCTGAGCAGGGTCAACATGTTTCGGCCATTTCAGATTGCCACCTAGGGTCATATGGCCTTCATCAGGACCTTCGTCCTGTCCCATTGTTTATATGTATACCTACCTGTCATTCAATCAGGAGACTCACTTATGCGTGCTTTTGAGAAAATGTCTTGTTAGTCAACACACTCAGTTATCTTTAGGAAAAAATAAACAAGACACCAAAGAATCAATAAGATAGGGTATCCAGTAATATTTAATTATTTCCAAAATGATCACCTTTATGTGTGTACAAATTTAATATCCAACCTGTGCATTCAGATCCCCTAATTACCATGTTAAAAATGGTGGTCAAAGTATACATTTATAGGATCCACCCGTGTCTTTTCATCATAATACCCAAGTCCAAAAAACAGATGGAGGAGGCATACGTGTGTGCACTTACCGAGTTTTCATTATCACTCGCTTTTGTCAAAACCGGGTGGGAGCACCACCATGTAGTCACACACTATATAGAGATAAACAACCAATATTGTCGTGATCTGAAGTAGCTGTACATCTTTATACAATATATTTTCCCTTTTAGCTTTTCAACCCAATATGGGTCCTGAACTGCTAATATTATCACTTAAATTCATTATGTAGTGAAAGAGTTACGAGAAACTTGCTGTTATATATATTATAAATGTTCATAGCCTCTCTGATATCAAACTACGGCTGAGATCTAGTTTTTCCACCCGCCAGCCCCTTCAACTTTTATTCTTAGAGCCCATATTTATTCTTATTCTCTCATACCGAGCAATACGGGGCGATCTACCCGGAGCCGGGTGACCGTCTCACTCGGACAAGGTGTGCTCAATAAAGTATGCCCCTTTCCGTGCCCCGTCCCCGTATTATCACCTTACTTCGTCAAGGGTCTGGCGCTGCCCGTCATTGCCGCTCCCCGACTCCGCGTTGAAGTAAAACGCTGGGACGGGATTCAGATAAAAGAAATTCCGGGTATGACGTTACTCCCGTCGTACCTTATTATGAAAGGCTAGAACGTTGGATTTTCATGGTGGCCATATTGGGTAGGTTCGCGAACCGATCCTACCTTAGTGAAAAGAATGTCTAGTCAAATCGACGGCAAAGATGGCGGCCATATTAGATAAAGAATCTACTTTCCAGGATAAAGCAGGTAAATATATACGCCCAATACCAACTATGATGGTAAATGTGATTGTGAGCATTATATAAGGCTTTTTTTTACCAAAAAGGGGGGGTTTGTATGTTATAAATCATTCTGTTGGGTTATTGATTCTGGTGAACCTACACCAGTACATCTTATCTCATTAAAATATGTTCAATAATGAGAATATTAATGGTTGAGCAATTGGTTCCACTGTATATCATCATTTAATCCCTGAATATGATTTTTGGTACGGTAAATCCACCGTTGTTCATTGTGGAATATGAATTTCCCTATGTGAATGCCATTGTTGGGTGGGGTGGGTTTATCTAGAACAGTCCAGGTCATGTTATCTGATCCATGGGCCTTTTCAATGAAGTGTGCTGTCATTTTGGTGTTTGTTCTTTTACATCTGATGTTACTTCTATGCTCCATGATCCTAGTTTTTACCTTTCGAGTAGTCATTCCTACATAAAGGAGCCCACAGGGACACCATATCACATATATGACATTCTCCGTAATACAGTTGGTATGTTTCGTCTGGACCCAGGGTTTATCCAAACCTACGTCAACTGTCTTTGTGTTTTTTGTGAGATGGCATACACTACAAGATCCACATTTTGTGTGTCCTCTAACTGGTAAAATATTGCCTCGTGTCCGGGAATTATTTACAGTTTTTTGCAGTGGTCGAGTGTGAATTAAGAGATTTCGGAGGTATGCACTTTTCTTAAAAGAAAACTTAGGCCTCTCTATGTTTAGGCCATCACTGTTAAGGATTCGCCAATTCTTATTTATGATCCTTTTTACTTGGTTTGAAACTGTATTAAAAGTAGTGTTACAGATAAGTCGTTGATTCAGTGTTCTACTCCTTTCTTCTAAGAGAGTGTCCCTATTGCAATTTCTAGCTCTTTTTTGAGCCTGTTGAATTATTCTCAGTGGATAATCTTGTATCAATTTCTGTGTTAGAATCTTTGATTCCCTATTGAAATCTCTTATCTCTGGGCAGTTTCTCCGAATCCGGAGAAATTGTCCATAAGGTAAGTTTTCACGTAGTGCCTTTGAATGGAAACTTTTAAAGGACAATAAATTATTCCTGTCTGTAGGTTTGTGATAAACCTTGGTAATCAGTCGGCCGTCCCCAGGTACGATCTCTAAGTCAAGGAAAGCTAACGTTTCCTTTGAGATTGTCGCTGTGAACAGTAAAAGTGGGTCCCGTTCATTAAGCAACTGAATGAACCCATCAATTTACTGTCTTTCCCCTCTCCAAACTAGAAGGACGTCGTCAATAAAACGGCGCCAGAGTCTAATATGTTTCTGCCAAGAAGGATCATTCCAAAAAACATACTTTTATTCAAAGTCTGATACGTATAAACATGCCAAACTTTGGTGTAAACGTACTACTCATAGATGTACCATGGGTCTGCAGGTAAAATGTACCTTCATATTCAAAAAAGTTTTTTGTAAGGGCCAGACGTGCTAGGTCGAGAATAAATGCCCTGGGTGTATTATAGTGCCAGTTCTGCTGGTACAAGATCTCCTCAATCACCCTTAATGTCTCTATCTGGGGAATGTTGGTATATAGGGATTCTATATCCAAACCCACCAAAAAATCTTGTTCTTCTTAAAAGTCCAGGTTTTTTATCAAATTCAACAAATCCCATGTGTCTTTCACATAAGAGGGACTTTTCCATACTATGAGTTTTGAAAAGAAGTCACAAAATTGTGACAAAGGTTCAAGTACCGATCCAGTCCCGGATACTATAGGATGACCTGGGGGAGGTCTACTAGGTTTATGAACCTTGGGCAAGATGTAAAAATAAGGAGTAACTGGTCTCTTACTGTATAGAAAGCTGCCTTCCTTCTCTGTCACCCACCCATTATTAATCGCTTCCTCCACCAAAATCTTAATCTCCTTTTGGATGTCCAGAGTTGGATCGGATTTCAAAATTTGATAATTACGATTGTCAGAGAGGAGTCGGATACATTCTTGATGGTATGTTTCCCTATCAAGAATGACAATGACTCCTCCTTTATCCGCTGGTTTTATGACAATGGCTGGATTTGAATTTAAATCTTCCAAAGCCTTTTGTTCCAATCTAGACAGATTCATGAAGGGGCGTTTTTCTTCTTTGCCCAGTTCCTCTATCTCATTTATCACTGCCCGCTCAAAAACCGTGACCTCTTGAGGTAATTGAGCTAGATTAGGAGTAAAAGTAGATTTTGGTCGGAAGCCAGTGTCTCCCGGTCATTGGGAGATCTCCGCACTCCCATAAAAAATGTTTTTAGACGGATACGTCTAAAAAATTCCACTAGTTCTTGTCTCATTTTTAAATTGTCCATCTTATTTGTGGGGACATACCCCAAGCCTTTATTGAGAACTTGTTCTTGTGCTTCTGTACGGGTAATTTTGGATAGATTCATAATGAGATCTATTCCTTGCTGGTTCCGGGCAGGAATTCTCGGGACATACTCCTTGTCACTCGCTGATTTATGTCATCCCATTGTACTCTTGGACCTGTTTTTTGTCTGTTTCATCCTCTTGTCCTGCCTCATCCTAAAAAAGGGGAGTTACCTTGCTGAAACTGATAGGGTGGATAGCTATGTACTGGTGGGTAAAAGGGTGGCCAGCCAAAACCCTGATTAGGTCCAGGGGATTGTTGTTGTTGGGGTGGGAAATTTCCATAGGTGTATGTGTATTCCCTATGCGTGAATCTCCCCCTACCCCTTCCCCTTCATCAGGGTCTAAAACCCCAATCACTGTCCTCGCTCCCTGAGCTGGAGGGATCATCTTCATTTTCATTTTGTTTAGAACCTATTTTATTCTCCAATTCTTTTTGTTTCACGTACTCGTCAGTGATATATGGGTAGACTTTCTCCTTAGAGAATTTTTTCAGATCTTTCTGTAGTTTATTAATTTTAGATTGCACTAGGAATTCTTTATATTCAGCTACTTCCCTGTTGGTTTCGTCTAGTTTCTTTTTAAAACTCGTGATTTGTGTTTTAAAGGATTGTTCACTCACTTGGATTTTAATTTATAAGGTATCTGAGATCTTCCTGGCTGTGTTGATAATTAAGATCAACCAGTCCCTAGTACATTTCCAGGCTATGAGTGACCAATCCCGCCTGAACTGA
The DNA here is from genome assembly GCF_031143425.1 of Pleurodeles waltl. Lineage (NCBI taxonomy): Eukaryota > Metazoa > Chordata > Amphibia > Caudata > Salamandridae > Pleurodeles > Pleurodeles waltl. Next base: position 403,854,992 of record NC_090443.1, on the reverse strand, counting down.
GGGTCCTCCAAAAAGATAAGAGGTTCATTTGTAACCAATAATCCTTTAGGAGCTGCATTTGCTCTTAAGTATTCTGTAAGAATTGTTCCATGAAGGATCGTCTTGACCTGTGTCTTTTTCAAATCATTAAGAGTGCCCCAACCTTCTATCTGTGTTAGGACTTGGGTAATGGTGGTATCTCCTAATAAAGAGGGACCAGAGAGAATCGAAGCCACAGCTTTGTCATTGTAAGATAAGCCTTGTTTGTCCATATTGGTGGTGCTAAATATTCCCACCCTGTTTTTTTTCCCTTTAAATGGGAACATTTGCCACTATCTATAAAAGAATCCAGACCCCTACGGCTCAGCGGCCGTTCTATGACACCAAAACACTACAAAGGGGTGAGAGGAATTTTTTCCTGTCCGATCTCCCTGTGCTATATATATTTTCACACAAAAGGACAGAAAAACATCTGGTGTGAAAGCCAGACTGGTTCAGCATCTATTTGTAGAAAAACGGCCCTCACCCATAATTTGTGGCATGCTTCATCATAGGGCCCTGCTAACACACTCAGAGAAATGTATCCCCTTCGGAGTGGAGCAGTACGGGTGGGGAAATAATAAAGCACATCAGACAAGTCCAACAATAATGGCACAGGGACCACAGACGAACAACAGAAAACAAAATAAAATAAAACGGTCTCAGGCTGATCACTCGTCCTATTTTATTCTAGCGTAGCCTGGACAGGGTTAAAATATCTCATCGGTGGTGTCTTCAGGGATTAGTTACCTGTACACCCCAATATCTGAGGAGGGTCAACATGTTTCGGCCATTTCAGATTGCCACCTAGGGTCATACAGCCTTCATCAGGACCTTCGTCCTGTCCAGTTGTTTATATGTATCCCTACCTGTCATTCAGTCAGGAGACTCACTTATGCGTGCTTTTGAGAACATTTCTCGTTAGTCAACACACTCAGTTATCTGTAGGAAAAAATAAACAAGATACCAAAGAATCAATAAGATAGGGTATCCAGTAATATTTAATTATTTCCAAAATTATCACCTTTATGTGTGTAAAAATGTAATATCCAACCTGTGCATTCAGATCCCCTAATTACCATGTTAAAAATGGTGGTCAAAGTATACATTTATAGGATCCACCCGTGTATTTTAATCATAATACCCAAGTCCAAAAAACAGATGGAGGAGGCATACGTGTGTGCACTTACCGAGTTTTCATTATCACTCGCTTTTGTCAAAACCGGGTGGGAGCACCACCATGTAGTCACACACTATACAGAGATAAACAACCAATATTGTTGTGATCTGAAGTAGCTGTACATCTATATACGATATATTTTCCCTTTTAGCTTTTCAACCCAATATGGGTCCTGAACTGGTAATATTATCACTTAAATTCATTATGTAGTGAAAGAGTTACGAGAAACTTGCTGTTATATATATTATAAAAATGTTCATAGCATTTTTTTAAAAAACATTTCAAAGTCATGCTTCGGTTGAGATCCAGTTTTTCCGCCTTCTGGACCATAGTTGGACACTTCTGTGTTTCAGTTACATTCATGACATTACAACTCATTCAGAATGTTTTTACATTACTGTTGGCATCCCTGTCTGATGCTCTGAGGTGATCACTGCTGGTAAATATGCATTGGATGGCCTCTAGTGTAATCCTTTCTGATGTGGTATTTGTAGTGCAGTGTACCTGATCCCAGTACAATCACGCTTACGAGTGCCATGCTGGGGTCTGCAAAATGTATCACATCTGTTAATATCACATAACCCAGGGTGTAAGGTAAATCTCTCTAATGACTTTTCCCCTTTTAAATTGTAATTAAAATGAAGATTGTCATGCTTTCTGCACCGAAATCCCCTTGTCCGAATATTTACTAGGTATCTTCTGTTAAAGTCCATCAGGTTTGACATGTATCAGGGTTGCATGGACTTTATCACATCTGGTAATTACTGGCTGCATTAAACTCTAACCCACTTCTAGTTGTGATCCCTGTACAAACGTATTAAATCCGAGGTTGTAGACTTCTAGGACACTTGTAATACTTGTTTAACAAAAAGCTTTGATTTGTTAAGTACATAATTATCATTTTTCATTTTTTTAAGCAAACTGAAATGGCTGTGAGTGCACAGCTTGTATCATGCATTAAACTACCAGCCACTGTCCCACGTCAGACTGCATCATGGGAATATCCAATTTAGGTCCAAGAAGGCTGATACTACACCTGATTTCATGATATCCGTCAAGATTGTAATTCCAGGTTTTTCAGGATATCCATAAACATATATTGGCATAGAATTAATCAAAATACTACTTGTTTACATTGTAGGTGGTTATCTTGAAAATCTGGAAAGGCGCTGGTCCTTCTGGACCATAGTTGGACACTTCTGTGTTTCAGTTACATTCATGACATCACAACTCATTCAGAATGTAGATTTTACGTGTTATCACACGGCTCTCTAGTAGCTACATGTGATATAATGTCTTGCAATTGCCAGTGGTTTATTCTTCCATTATTATGTAGACTTTGAAACTGGACTGCATGGAAGGGAGGCAGCGCACAAGGCTCGCTTTTTAGGTTCAGTGATTCCAAGTAAAAGGTGACAGTAATGGAAGATTAGGCTAGAAGCCTTGCTACTCTAAATGTGACTACCAGTCCAATCCATTTCTCAAAGACTATTAGCAATCACACACACAAATACACATGCTGTTACCTGTCGCAACATTGGAATAATACAGCAGTAGCCAGATCTTGAGCTTTATATTTCTCATAGGGTGTCAGCTACTTCACACTATGTACAAAAGGGGAACAATTGCATGGAGGATTTTTTATTATCTTTGAGGAATGCCTGTCTTTGACAAAGTCACTTTTAAACAAACTGACTGTACGTTATGAATAAGTTCTTAGGTGTTGCTGCTAATTACTAAAGCTAAAAGCAGACTTCCTTTCGAGAACAGCTGCAGGGTCACTGGCTTTGCTTGTTTCTTGATTCAAAAGTGAAATCCCATCTATAAAGGACAATGGGAATGAGTCATTACAAGCCCAGAGCACTACAGCACTATACTGACCACTCAGGAACCACTATGGGTAACATATATGCAGAGGTCCCCATATTGACCTTTGAGCAGCTGGCCACGGACTATGGCCTTCCCAGGGACAACCAGCTCCAGGCCACCTTCCAAGCTCTGTGGGGTTTGCCTGACACTGAACCTCCCACCGAACCAGTAATACACGCAATACTCCTTTTTGGGGGGCGACAGCCGTCATCAAATATAATGGCTCTATAAAGCCATCCGTGAACTCCCAAACACCTACACTTCAGTACAAGTAGGAGGACGACTTTGAGAGAGCTCTTCATGATGAAGAATGGACGCAAATACTAGAAAATGACCAACAGGTTTCACGCAACTCCCACTCGAAAAACATTCAGTTCTTCATACTACACTGAGCTTATCTTTCTCCTGCACATTTAAACCGCTATTGTCCAAATGCACAGGAAAACTGTCCCTGATGTCACACTCCTGATGCAAATCTTATGCATATGCTGACGTAATGCCCGACCCTGCAACACTAACGGCAAGCAGTACATGACATTTCGCAGGAGGTCACAGAACTAACGGATCTACGCATCTGTGAGAAGGCAGCCCTGGGTGTCTTCAAGAGTCTACAGCGATGTAAACTGCATGTCCAATTTGCAGCGATGGCACTTCTTCTAGCCAAATGTATACTTACCTTTCACTGGTGAACGCCGAAGGCTCCGTCGGTGATGGCCTGGCATGGGATACTGCGCAAATGGGGGCGAATGGAGGAGGATGCCCTTCACTATGAGGAGGTGTGACATCTCCACAAACATCCCATCCCTACCAATGGGCCACATTATACACTTGATTCCTCGAACTAGTCGAAAAAGATTAAACACCACGTACCACACAATGAACTCTCCAATACCCAAAACATGACAGATGCTCGAGGCACTGCATAGCAAGCACACTGAACTGGACCATCAACCACCTGCTATTCCCACTTCTGACCTAGAGTAGGAGCGGATACCTGGAGAGGATACTCCTCTCCCACCCCCCTCCATCATATCACCTGCCCTACCTGGTCTCTGTCCGATTATGGCTTGATCATGCTCTCAACAACTCCTACACCACTTCCTCATAACCATATGCTCACCACTGCTAAACCCTGCATATACTCCCTTCTGCCCCCCAGTTCATCTTTATCCCCTCCCTTACTACACATACTACGGAATACATGGAGTACCGTCCTGTCTTTCTCATAAACTATCACTTGCTTTCTCCTACCAATACATTAGTTGACGACTACATGAGACTTTATTTGTATTCCTACTGTACTCCTCTGTGATATATTGCTTCATTCCAATTTTGTATTGCAAATGCTTGTTTTGTTATATTTGTTGTTTGCAATGTAAAAACACAATAAAAATATTTTTCTAAAAAAAAAAATAAAGGACTATGAGGGTTGAGAGGTTTGTTCTTTATTCTAAACAGCAGTTCTTCTTCCTTGTTTCATAAACTATTGCATGAAAAGCAAGTTTGGGGTTGAACTACAAGACATATTGGTAAGCAAATGTAATATGCATTTTATCCACTTCACTGTGCGAAAACAGGAATATCATGAAACTCTATAAAACATTACAGGTAAGTTAAAGGGTTACTTTGATGACCTAATAAAAAGTTTGCACAGCTCTAGAAATTATAAATGTTTTTAACTGTATGAGCTGATACATTTTTAAAAGTATACTACCGTCAGCTGTCTCAAAAGGAACTTCCAGCCAAATTGACCTGTTGATTGCAATTTCTACTTTTTAAACAGGGAGAGATAAAGGCATGCTATTCAGTCTATGCTTTTTGGGTGGGTGAAGTTTTGAGGGCTTCTCCAAGTAGAGATAAAGAACTAAAAGTTTTATGCGTGCTGCTTTGGGCAGGTGTCTGCATGACTGTTGCATACGCTATATGGCCTCATGGTTGAACACGCTTATGAAGCAGCAGCAGCCGCCGCAAATCTCAATGGGGGAGATGGGTAGGGGCTGCGAAGAGGACAGGGGAAAGAACAAAAACATTTTTTGAAAAAAAGAAACTTACCTTCTGCCACCTCACTCGCCGCTCCTCTTCCGGTGGTATCCCAACAGTTACTGGGACACCAGCACAGGCTCCAAAGCAAGCTTGGTGCTGCTTTCATGCTAAAGCTAGCATGAAAGCAGCACCAGGATTGGTCTGAGCGGCTTGGACTGCTGCTCAGACACAGCCCTGGGGTCTGTGCTGTTTCTCCAGCCTGACTGTTAAACTCTGCCGGGCTGGAGAAAACTAAGTGCACAAGTGTGTTTGGCTGGCCTGGGACAGCCGGCTAAACACACAGGCGTAATTAGGTGCACCCTCTAATCTTACCCACCTCCTGTGGCCCAGCCCCTCCCATCCATGTACTGCTGGCTGAGACCGGAAGATTAAAAATGAAATGATAGTGGAACTATCATTTAATTTTTCATCTCCTGGCTCGTGGCCAGAGGGGCGAAGGCAGAGGACACACCCCTGTAAAGTACTAAGTTCTAAAGTATGCCTATCCTATTTTTAAAGTCATGCAGTCACAATTGATAGTGTAGCATGTGTGACCGTGACCCACATTCAGTTTCACATTCCTTGCAACACTATTTGTGCTTGAACCAAGTCTCCCGTAAGAGAAAATTATACCAATGACATAAGCAGGAGGAAGAAGGAAATTACGTTTGTTAGTTGTAAACCATCAATATGGGCCTACGCAAGATTACACTCATAATAAAAGTAAAATGTATGCACAGCCCTACTCACACAAACAGGCACTAGTTCAAGATGACAGCTTGCTGATTAGCACAACTATCTTACTCCCCTTTGTATGGGTAATAACATTGGTGGTTAGCGGTCGGAAGTTGGAATCTGATTGCTTCCTTACCGATCTGTGCCTCTGATAGGCCGGTGATGATGCATAAGAATCTGCCTTTCTTCCAGCAAGTAAGACATGTGACTGACTCATTCCCAACTCATCTTTTCAGAGGCTGACATAAGGCTGTATCTGCTCCAACTAAAATGAGTTGTAAAAGGCTAACAAGAGACTCTCTCCTACTCCAGTGATCATTGAAATTAATCTTTCCCCAGTTCTTCTGAAGTAAAAAAAATAAAATAAGAGTGCAGGGAGGCAATGTTTTCCTAAGGAGCCGGCAGCTATTGCTGCTGAATGAATGGCAGGCGAGCAGGACAGGGAGATTGCTCGTTTCCAGTGTCGTTGGCACTGACGAGTGGGTTTTGGCCCTGAAACTCGACCTACTGGATGGCCAACTTGAGGGGAATTGGAGCCATGCAGAGAGAGCCACCAGGTGCCTTGCTGCAGTAAGTGAGGCACTCTGCCTTGAGGAGTCGTGGTCTGCACGCCTGTTCGCTACTCAGCTGAGGGTCCCTTGGTTTGGTCTCTCTCCTCTTGTAACGCTGGTTGGGAGATAAAGGAACAAAAGAGTGAAAGGAGTGAAGGCCCTTCGCGCACCAGAGAAATAAATAGAAGTTGGAGAAAACTAAAAAAATATAAGACACTGTAGTGTTGACGCACTGGTGCTGCCCCCATCCCCCCACCCCTGAGCTGTATTATAGCCAGGAAGGGCTACTGTGAGGCAATTGTTTTCTAGAGGAGCAGCAACCCAAGCCATGGGTACAGTGCTTCTTACCCAGAAAGTGAAGTGACCCATTGTGCAGACGCACCTTACTTCAGTCCAAGAGATAAAGGCAACGTTACATAGAGGCAGCCTGCAGGGCTTCAGTATGGAGTTAGCAACCCCAGCTGCTCTGGACTTGTGTGGTTCCCCAGTTACACAAAGCAGTGCTTTAGAGGCATCTTTGAACGCTACTTTCAGTTCCTGGCAAGGGCAAGAAGAGGAGACACCACCCCATCTAGGATTTCCAGCCCCAGTGGCACAGGGACAGGCAGTGGCCCCTCAGAGGAAGGAGTTGGTGGTGGTCACACAAGAAACAATCCTGTGATAACGAGTACTAGCATAGGGACTATGGGGGTCATTCCGACCCTGGCGGTCCATGACCGCCAGGGCCGGGGACCGCGGAAGCACCGCCAACAGGCTGGCGGTGCTTCCAGGGCCATTCTGACCACGGTGGTAAAGCCACGGTCAGAAAAGGGCAACCAGCGGTTTCCCGCCGGTTTACCCCTGGCCCAAGGAATCCGCTATGGCGGCGCTGCTTGCAGCACCGCCATGGGGATTCCGACCCCCTTCCCGCCATCCTGGTCCTGGTGGTAAATACCGCCAGGAACAGGATGGCGGGAACGGGTGTCGTGGGGCCCCCTAACAGGGCCCCATAAAGATTTTCAGTGTCTGCTGTGCAGACACTGAAAATCGTGACGGGTGCCACTGCACCCGTCGCACCCCTTCAACTCCGCCGGCTCCATTCGGAGCTGGCTTCATTGTTGAAGGGGCTTTCCCGCTGGGCCGGCGGGCGGCCTTCTGGCGGTCGCCCGCCGGCCCAGCGGGAAAGTCAGAATGACCACTGCGGTCATTTGACCGCGGTACGGTCTTTTGGCGGTTCCTGCCAGTCGGGCGGCTTCCGCCGCCCGCCGGGGTCGGAATGACCCCCTATGTAAGAAAAAGATAAGGGCTTGAAGGACTATCTGCTGTTTGTAAAACCTCAAATGATTTGTGTTGAGACTGTTGTAGCTACTGAGCCAGACAAATCCACTTTAGGGCTCGCATTTGTGTCTTCAGGTGATGAAGAGTTAAGTTATACTCAGTATCGGTCCTCGATCTGTTTGGTACAGGACCAAACTTCGTCTATGCTTAAATCTGCATTGAAAAGGACTCTTGAGCAGCCCTCAGGTAATGAAGAGCATGCATTTACCATCTCAGCTAGAGAAAGAAACAGATAAAGGCACACCTCTACTATGCAGGCCCCTAGTCCAACTAATGCAAGCCACCCAGTAGCATGCCATTTCCAATCCCTTTTAGAAATCTTCATGTCAGAAATTCGGAATCTTAGGATCACACTGGCTCAGGAAACTGCAGCATTGCATCAAAGATTAAATAAAATACATGAGTTTATCCAGCAGATACCGGAGCAAATACAAGCGATAGAGCAAAGGGTATCCGATCTTCAGGCTCGCTCACTTGTTTGGGACAAGGATATTGATATTATTCAAAAAAAGTTGTGTGACTCTCAGAACAAAATTGGCAAGATGGAAAATAATGCGAGAAGATCAGACTTACCCGTTTGTGGGGATCCTTGATGGCACAGAACATTTGGGGGTCACAGCCGTAATCTGTAGTTTATGGAAACACTAATTAAGTCACACATCCTCAAGAGAGCCCTGGCCCTCTTACCATTATGAGGGCCCACTGGGTCCCCACCCAGAGCATTGTCAGTGCAAAATTTCCCTCCACGATAACTGTGAAGTTTGTAGACTGTCGCATCAAGGAGAGTATTCTCACCAAGGCAATTCGAAAGAAATCTTTCCTGATGGACAATAAAACACAGATCCGTGTCTTCTGAGGTATGTCCTTTGCAGCAGCCCACTGACTGAGAGACGTCCTACGGTGATTGGACAATTTAAGGCAGCTGTGGTTCAGGCTTCAATAGTCCAGCAATTCAAATATAAAGTTTTGTTTAAGGGCCAATTTCATCTGTGTGTCACCCTGGAAGCGGCCCAAAATGTCCTTCAGAAAGTCCTGAGCTAAAAAGACATGCGGGTGGTGCACAATTATAAATGAGGTTTATTTGGTTTGCTTTTCTTTCTTTTCTCTTCTTTCTTTCTCTTCCTCTTCCCATCCCCCCCACGGAGGTTTTAAGGGCAGTTCTCGTCAGCCGCTAGTCCTGTTTTGACCCTGTGGAAGAGACAAATGCTGCTACAATATTTGTTTGCACTAAGGCACTAGGGGCCAGATGTAGGAAAAATCCAATTTGCGAGTTGCAAATTGCGAGTCATTCCGACTCGCAATTTGCAACTCGCAAATTGGTATGCAGAACGGTGTCTCAGACAACGTCTGCAACTCGCTATGGGGTCGCAATGACCCACTTCATGAATATTCATGAGGTGGGTCGCTAATTGCGGCCCCATAGCTAGTCTAGGCACTCGCAAACATGGAGGCCTGCTGTCGTCAGCAGACCTCCATGTTCGTGACTGCTTTCAATAAAGCAGTTTTTTTTTTTTTAAGTGTAGCCCGTTTTCCTTAAAGGAAAACGAGCTGCACTTAAAAAAAAAAAAGAAACCTTTAGTTTCGGTTTTTTTTCAGGGCAGGCAGTGGTCCCTTGGACCACTACCTGCCCTGAAAAAAATGTTTTGGGTCCATTCACAAACTGGAAGGGGTCCCATGGGGACCCCTTCCAATTTGCGAGTGGGTTACCATCCACTTGAAGTGGATGGTAACTGCGATACCCTTTGCGACCGCATATGCGGTCGCAAATGGTACTGCATTCCACTCGGAATCGCAAATAGGAAGGGAACACCCCTTCCTATTTGCGATTCTGAAATGCATATTGCGAGTCGGTCCCGACTCGCAATATGCATTTCTGCATTGCAAAGAGGCATTTGCGCCTCGCAAACGGCGATTTTCGCCGTTTGCGAGGCGCAAATGCTTTGCTACATCTGGCCCTAGAAGCCGTACTGATTGTCCCCATGACATATCCGGTAATGTTGAACCATCCAAAAAACTGGGTGTGATTTTTGGCTTGCACTCAGCACTTTCCTTTCCTTTTTACTATGTCATTATGTCTTGCTGCTATAACATTTATGTGCGCTCAGGTACTTAGGCACTTTCCCTCTTCAATTTGGACGATCCGAGTCTGGGTGGGGTCCTGCTCATTATTGTACAGGTTGCTTGTTGAAGCCATACCAATTTCCTCCCTTATATATCTGGTATTGTTGAACCATCTGAAAGATTGAGTGGCTCATGTCTGTTGAACTTTAGGGTAGGCATGCGCAGGCATGTGACGCACGATTTCCTGTGGGTCTGTACTTAACACTTTCTTTATTACTATGTCATTCATCGGAGGGATTGAGCGAAGCGCAGTCAGATGCAGCATCAGGGCTCCCAAGACGCAAGTAAGGGACCAATAGATGGTGGGCATACCTCCCTTTCAGGGTAGTTTGTTGGGGTGGTGGTGGGGTGGGTCACAAGCAGAGAAAATTAGCAGTTACATTACTAAGATCCCTTTTTGTAATGTACCGTCTATTTATTCTAGTTTAATTAGCAGCAATGTGCAAAAGAAATGGAAGGGGCTATTAGGACAAAGCTCTGGTGAACCCCAGGGCGCAAGAGGTTAAGATTGCCCTATGTAGAGCCAATGGGATGCTAAATAAGTGTAAAAATCATGCTACAATGAGTTGACTGTCAACATTTAAGCCAGAAGTGATTTTTCCTCAAGAAACCAACTTTGAGGATAATTGTCTTAAGTCCTTCGCTCCTTGAAGATGTTCACATTCATTTTATGCATCGGCTGCCATGAGGGGGGTAGCAACTTTCTTGGCTAACATGATTGATTGACAAATACGTGATATGATCAGGGATGATAAAAGACGTTGGTTGTGGGTCAAGGTGTCATTCATGGTAAAAAAAAGTTCTCGAACTGTTTCTATTGGTTTTCAAAGGCACAGAGGAAACATGACTTTGTCAATATCACATAACGCCATCATTAGAGTTCGAGGCTAATAACAGGATCAGTTTCACAAGTACGTCATAGCCACAATGCAATATAGATATCAAAGTTAAAAACAGAATAGCAATACAACATTGTCATTCGGGTGAAGCACATATGACAACAAGCAGTGCCCTGGTACATATTAAATAATTACATATTAACCAAAGTAAGGAATATAAGAGAAAACAACTGAACATGCATGGATGGAGTGCTGGAGATAATTAGTTTCAGTAAGGGGTCTGCTCTGGTGGGCTGGGGACACATTTATGTGGTTTGGGTGACCACATTTAGAAAGAGGTTGGGGATGGTGAGCCACTACGTCTGGAAGAGGTGGAGTGTTCTTTTGAGTGTGGGCCAGGAAAAAAGCTGGAGGCCTCATGAAAGAAATTGCACCATTGGCCCCCAGATATAATGAAAACTCTTCTAGGTACCTGTTAAAATGTCAGCCATATGTTCCATCCTGAGTGCATGCTAGAAGTGAGCATGCCATTGCGACATAGAGGAGGCCTCGGGTTTCTTCCAATTCGAGGATAGGGTCATTTTGGTTGCCCCCAGACAAAGCCACAGGATAGAATGATCTCCTTGCATTTAATGTTTGAGAGATGGGTCCTGGAGACCAAGCAGGGCGAATACTGAGGAACAGAAGACTGGATATCCTGGAATCTCTTTGGACTTGGCTAATATTTCACGCCAATAGGGCTGTATGGCAATCCCACCAGATATGGTACAAATCACCCAGGAGCCCACAAACCCTCCAGCAATGATCAGGTGTGTTAGACCTTGCAGATCTTGCCATGGTTTCCCTGCTCTTTTTGCTTCTGACCTCCTGTTTTTGGACCCTGTGCTGCAATTCGAGTTGGCTAGTTTTGATACTCTGGGCACTTTACCACTGCTAACCAGTGCAAAAGTGCTGTTTAAATTGTATTGCTGGCTGATTATCTATGATGGGCATATTTTATTTACAAGTAAGTCCCTAGTAAAGTGCACTAGAGGTGCCCAGGGCCTTTAAATCAAATGCTACTAGTGAGCCTGCAGCACTGATTGTGCCACCCACATGAGTAGCCCTGCAAACATGTCTCACATCTGCCACTGCAGTGTCTGTGTGTGCAGTTTTAAACTGCCAATTCGACTTGGCAGGTAAACCCACTTGCCAGGCCCAAACCTTCCCTTTTACTACTTGTACGTCACCCCTAAAGTAGGCCCTAGGTAGCCCCATGGGCAGGATGCAGTGTATTTAAAGGGTAGGGCATGTCCTGATAGTGAAATACTGCCAAATATGTTTTTCACTATTGCAAGGCCTATCACTCTGATAGGTTAACAAGGGGACTGCCTTTAAATATCTTTTAAGTTTACTTTCCCATTGGGAGCAGATAGAGATGTGCAGTTAGGGGTCTCTGAACTCACAATTTAAAAATAAATCTTTTGGTAGAGTTAGTTTTTAGATTGTCTGTTTGAAAATACCACTTTTAGAAAGTGGGCATTTTCTTGCTTAACCATTCTGTGCCTCTGCCTGCTTGTGTATTCCACGTCTGGGTCAGACTGACAGTTGGGGTGTTGTGAATTCCCTCTAGACAGTGACACAAAGGGAGCTAGGTTGTAGCCTGCATATCCTGATGAGTGTCCTGGGCTAGAGTGGGAAAGAAGGAGCTGACATTTAAACCTGAAAGGGCTCTGTGCCTGTCCTCACACAATGCAGTCTCCAACCCCCTGGTGTGTGTCTGGGGCCAGGCCTAGGCAAGGCATGATCTTGGCAGGATGTTGTGAACAACAGATGCTTTCCTTTGAAGTTTGCCTACTTCAAAATCAGAACTGGGTATACGTAGTGGACCCAAAACCACAGATTTTCAGATTACTTCTGGATCAAGAGGAATCTCTGTCAAGGAGAGGAGCTTGATGCTTGAGGAGGACCTGCCACTCTACCTGTTGCTTTGCTGTGCTGGCCTGCTGCTGCTGCTTCTGCCTTAATAGGGAAAGGACTGGACTTTGCTTTCTGAAATCCTGCTTGTGAGGTTTCTCCAAGGGCTTGGACTGAGTGTGCCTCTCTGTCCCAGGGACATCAAAGACTTTACCTGCCAGCACATGGGTACTCCTTCTGAGGACCCGGATTTCCCAAGGGGTGTCAATCCAGTTCCTGGGCCCTTGGAAGTGAGTTCTGGTGAGAAAACAGGAAGATTCAGGCACATCGACTCCTGACGACTCCAGAACCAGCACCGCTGCACGAATATGCACCCCTGCCTGCACCCCAAAGCCATGGTCCCCGCTGGAGTGTGACGACCCCGACCGACACCGCAGGCCCGACACCCCCGCAGCCTCACCAAAGTTCCGTGACGAGGTGGGTCCCAAAATGTTGTGTCACCGTCGTCTGTGACATCTGTCTCCGTCACGGCGCCAGCAGCCCCATGGCATGACTGCGACCCAGTGAGGTCGCCCAACGCTTCTTGACCTGCCGGATTCATCGACCCCGCTGGAGCATCAGGGACCGATGCCTCATACTGAATCCAGCGACACTTCTCCTCCCTGACTCCGTGCACCGACCTGTTTCTTCATTGTCAAAGGTACTGTACCTGGGGGTCCATGTGACTCTGTGAAGAGCGCCATTGGCGTCGGATTGTTGGGAATGACTCTATCATGATGCCGCGATAAGTCTGAATTGAAGCATTTGTGTTTCTAAGCACTATATTCAATTTTAATCTTTAAAAATGTATAACTTTGCATATGTTGGATTTCTTGTCGTTTTGGTCTTGTTTGATTTAGATAAATATTGGCTATTTTTCTAAACTGGTGTTGAGTCCTTTTGTGGTGTTTTCACTGTGTTACTGTGTGTGTTTGTACAAATACCTTATACATTACTTCTGAGATAAGCCTAACTGCTTGTTCCAAGCTACCAAGGGGGTGAGCAGGGTTTATCTGAGCTGTGTATCTCCTTTACCCTGATTAGAGATAAGGTCCCTGCTTGGACAGAGTGCAAACTGACGACCAACCAGAGACCCCATTTCTAACAAGATGTGTTTAGGAACATTCTCTGGAGTTTTGCCAGCTGTAAGTACCAATCATAGATCACTTTGTAGTGTGCTTCGTGTAGACCTAATGAGTGGTTGAATCTGGAGCTGTCACGCTGCATAGTTGCTTAGATATCCTCAATGCTTGTTCCCTGAGTGAGATGTGGCAGGGAGTGGGGGCACCAGAGGTGGGCATCAAGAGGGAATATCGAAAGGCGATACACCCACAGGTTGACCCTGCTCTTTGTACAAATTGTTCTATAGGAAGGAAGTCTTTGGTAGCAGCCAAACTTATAGTTGGTTGTAGCACCCAGTGCTTCACTTAAGTGTAGTAGTAAATTTCTGATGCGGGCAAATTAAAGTTAGGGCTGCAATTTTCAAATGTTAACATGTTCCACCCATGAAATAAATCCAAGATAGTAAGGCATCCACCTTGTAGTTGATAGGGGTATATGGAGAGAGAAAAGTTCCCAGTCCTTCTGACCGAGTTACAGTATCCCACACTTTCAACGTGGTGGCAGTTGGAGTGCTTAAGTAGGAATTAGGTGGACGATCAGGTTTGGGTTTCCATAGGATGTCTCAAATTGTCCTACCCACTATCGCCTGGTCCATTTGCAGCCAGTGCTTATCTGATTGCCTAAGGGACCATTCAGATATGACTCCTAGGGCCATATGTAGGAACACATTTTCCCATAGACACAGAATGGGTAAAACCCTTTGCTACATCTGGCCCCTAGTTAGGCTGCGCTATATTAGGATAGCAAGGCCAGTAGAGCCAAGCCACCTGCATCTTTAGAGAGCATCAGAAGTTTACGTGAAAGTCGGGCCTTGCAATTTTGCCAGATTAGTTTAGTTATGAGCGAGTGGGTGGTAGAGAAAATTCCTCAATAGGAAGCTCCTGAAAGAGATACAGTACGTGCGGAAGTACAGTCATTTTTGATCACGTTAATGCACCCAAGCCAAGTTAAATATAAAGGAGCCCATCGTTTGAGGCCTGTTTTTAGTTGCCATAGCAAGAGGGGGTTATTCGCCTTATACAAATCAGACACTTTGGGTGTGATCTTTATTCCTATATAAGTTGTTTCCTTTTTTGCTTAGTGGAAGGAAGAGATGGATTCTATCTCTACTGTCTCTGTAGGTAGGACAGTTAGATTGAGCAAGAAGGATTTATGAAGATTAATACTGGAGTTCAGCCTGCTGAGCTTGGAGCAGTGACTGGGTAGAGGTGTAGGACAGCAAAATATCATCAGCAAACAAAGAGATTTTGTATTCAACTGAGCCAAAAGACAGGTGTGGCCCATATTTTTATAGAGGTTCAATGCTGAGGGTCAAGAGTAAAGGAGAGAGGAGGCACCCCTGTCTCGTTCCCCGAGTCAGATCAAAATAGTCAGAGGCCATTCCGTTCATCCGTACTCTAGAGTGGGGACATGCATAATTAGTCGGTAGTATAGCAATAAATTGTTCCCCAAACCCAAAGCGGCGTAATGTGTGAAACAGAAATGCCCAGTTCACTCTCAAAATCTTTACTGGTGTCTAGCACCGGTAAAACCATCGGGATGTGCTTCTTAGTAGCTTTCCCCACTAAGTGGACTACTCGGTGTAAGTTGTCATGGGTTTGTCTCCCTTTAATAAAGCCAGATTAATCTGGGTGGATCGATTCCGGCATGGCTCCTTCCAGTCTACTGGCTAGTATTTTAGTGTATAATTTAGCAACAAGGTTAAGTAAAGCAATTGGCCAATAGGATGCGCAAAGTTGAGAGTCCCTGGCTGCGGAATGACAGAAATCAGGGCTTCTCACATCGAGGGAGTCAACTCTTGAGAATTCATTACATGGTTAAAAAGCTCACGTAAGGGACTAGGGGGTACATGTACGAAGGCTTTTGCACGTCGCAAACAGCGAATCTGGCTGTTTGTGATGTGCAAAATGCACTTTCCCATGTACAAACCCAGTTTTGCGATTCAGTAAACTTTTAACCGAATTGAAAAACAGGATTGTGACTCGCAATTAGTAAGGGGTGTTCCCTTCCTAATTGCGACTCGCAGTCCCATGTATGACTGTTTTGTGACCAGGAATGCGGTCGCAAAACAATCACAGCTAGCACCAGTGTCACACTGGTGCTAACCCATTCGCAAATGGGAAGGGGTCCCTGTGGGACCCCTTCCCCTTTGTGAATGTCACTGAAACATTTTTTCAGAGCAGGCAGTGCTTTAAGGAAAACGGGCTGCATTTAAACAAAAAAACTGCTTTATTTAAAAGCAGTCACAGACATGGTGGTCTGCTGTCCCCCTCAGGCCACCATCCCTGTGATTGTTGCCATTCCCAAGGGGGTCGCATATTGCGATCTACCTCATGAAGAATCATGAGGTGGGCATTTGCGACCCCCTTGTGAATTGCTATTAGTGTCAATGACACTATACTACCTTCGGATTTGAGACTCGCAAATTGCGAGTCGTTCTGACTCACAATTTGTGAGATGCAAATGCGAACTTTGGTACATGTAGCCCTAGGTCTGAACTGAATATTGTATAGAACTAGGCAATGAATCTCTCAGGGCCAGGTGCTTTATGTAGCTGGAGGGAATATATTGCTGGTTGTACCTCCTCCCTTGTTATGGGATCACTTAAGGTTTCCTTGAGGGTCAGGGAAATTTGTGGTAGGGTAACATCATCTAAGCAGGCTAACTGTTCCCCATTGTCCATTTGTTCTGAGGTATAGAGTTGTTTGTAGAAGGTTTGAAAGGCCTGAGCTTTCCCCTCCCCTCCTCTGTGAACTACCCCAGACCCATCCTGTATCTGAGATATGTATTCTTTTTCTTGCTTAGCTTGTAATTGTCCCGCTAGGAGGGACCCCACTTTGTTACGACAATTGTAGGTAGGCTTTTTGAGATGCAGAAGGGTCAATTCCACCCTATTCGCGTACATGGCCCTGATCTTTTCCCTTAGGGCAGTAAACTTTCTCTGAAGGGTAAGGATGGGTGAGGCCTTATGGGCTTTTTCAGCTTGAGAAGTTCTGTTTCTAGCATTTGTCATTCCTTAATTTTTTTGTTGGGTCAGGGTAGTCATAAGGGATATACATTTCCCTCGTACCACCACCTTAAAGGCATCCCAAGTGGTTGAGTGAGTGTGTCTCAGGGTGTGTTCAGTTGAAAATATTCTTTAGTTGTCTTACGGAGTTTGTCACGAAAAAGACGGTCACACATAGGAATACTCAGGAAGAACCATCTAGAGAAGGTGGAGCTTGGGGTGTGGCAGTCAAATATTACTTCCACTGGAGTGTGATCTGAGAGAGCAATAGCATGTATAGTGGCTGTTTAACAGTGTGGTGCATGTGTTGGCTAATGAAGGTGTGATCAAGTCTTGAATAGGTTCTATGAGTATGGGAGAAAAGGTATAGTCACATGTGGTGGGATTCTGAGCCCTCCAGGCATCTAGTAAGCCAAGTTAGCAAGAGTGTAGGTTGTGTGATTTTAATAAATATACCAGTTTGCGATCTGTGGGGGTGAGTTCTGTCCAGGTTAGGGTCCCATATTAAATTAGAAATCCCCCATCAGTATACTATCCCCCTCAATGAAACCACCCAGTAGGGAGAGGTAAGAAATGAGGGTGTCAGATTGACCTGAGTTAGGGGAATAAATCGTGGCAATAGTGCAAAGACTGCCATTAATAAGTCCCTTGACCATCAGAATTCTTCTTCCTTTGTCTGATTTGCTAACTTTCACCTAGGTGTGGAAAAGGAGTGCAACTCCATTCTGTTTAGTAGTGGCAGATGATTTATATATGTGGGGGGGGGGTGCTTTGTGCCTCAGTCTGTGATCGTCACTTCATTTGAGATGTGTTTCATTGAGGGAAATGATATCAAGGCGCCTGTTGAGGATATATCCAGATTTGGTGGCGCTGAGTGTGGGAATTGAGCCCCTTTATGTTCCATGTTAGGATATCAATTACTATACCAGGGCGTTAGGAAGGGGTGGTCCTTAGACTTCCACTCTTAAGTGGAGAAGCCTGTCGGTCCTACAACCCCATCTTGTGATCTCTAAATACATTATTATCCTTCCCCCACCAGGTTACCCCCATTTGAATATCACAAGTGCAGCCATGCAATAAAAAAAATAAAAATCAAGAGAAAATAAACAACATGAACCAGGGAGTCTACACTCCCTGTGAACTAACGGTTCCATTTTAGAATGAGTCTTTAATGGGATTAATGGAAACAAATCCTCTAAAACATCCTATAGATTTTGCCTATATATCACAAACTGTCTGATGCTCAGTCTTAGAATATTCAGCCGGTATCACAGCATGTAAAGTAAGGAAATCAAGATAGCTATGAAGGATATTTCCCACCAGAGAGTTGCATTGTGCTCATAATCACTAACTCCCATCAGAACAATTAGGAGAGAGGGAAGGGAATGAAGAGTGAGACCAGGACAGCCTCTTGGGGTTCAGGACGTCAAAGGTAAGTCGGATTAGCCAGGAGTGTGTTCCAGAGTTCACTTCTTGCTGTCTTGTTTCCCTTCCTCCGTGAATGCCATGTTCCTGTGGTAGGGCTGTCAATGGAGTTGTTGAAGGGATCTGAGGAGGCCCTTTTGCCATGCCCCTTTGTACCAGTTGGTACGGATATAGTAAGACCCAGTAATGAAGCTGCATCTTCGAACTCTGTGAAGTGATGTTGTTTGCTATGAAGCGCAAAAGCTATGCCAAAAGGATAAGTCCAGCGATATTTCACACGATCTTGACGCAAGGCCTCTGTGTTCGGTCTGAATTGTAGAGGTCGTGTTAAAGTGGCAGGGGAAATATCTTGGTAAAGGGAACATGTCTGCTCCTTGGAATGTTGCTGGGCTGCCTGGAGAATAATTTCTTTGGTTTTAAAGGAACTCAGTTTTGCAGAAATGTCTCTCGGTTGTTTCACTCCTCCGGAGACTTAGGGGCCCACTTAATTTACCCTTTCCAGCTTCACTTCCGTATTCTAAGCACCCAAGTAAGTCAAAGAACAGGAAAACCATGAAGGCCTCCAGATCAGGTCCCTAGCTTCCCTCCTCCTGACCCCTCACCCGAATGTTGTCTCATTGGAAGTGATTTTCTAAGTCTTCGCACTTCAGAAGAGCTCTGTGTAATTGAGAATGGAGTTGTTACATGTTGTGTTCTATCGGGCTTAAGCATTGCTCCATATCTTGATGTTTTATTTCCAAGTGAAGAGTGCATGTGCCGATCGAGTCAATATCAGTTGGAGGGGGATTATATGGGAAATGACATCAGCTTTGAAAGATTCGAAGGAAGCAGCAATGCCTGCCCAATGAAAAGAGGAGCTCCTCCTTAGTTAAAGCTATAGTTGTGTCGGTAGAGGGGTCGATAATTGATGGTCTAGTTTCTGATGGAATGAAATAGCTAGACATCCTGTTCATTTGGGCTTTCTTCTGGGACATACAGAAAAATGTGGTTTGCAGTGCAATAGGTCACAAGTTAGTTGTCTCTACAAGAAACATTCCTTAGAGAAAGTATTTGGCAAACATCAGGGTTTCATCAGTTGAGTCCTCATTGGTGGGTCACTTGACCTGCAGCTGATACAGGGAAAGCAGGGGTGAGCACTTTCAGGAGTCCTCAAATTGGCAGCATCCCCTTTCCCTGCACAGCCAGGTATTCCTCTCCTCCCAGAGATGGCACAAAGTCCCTTATAGGGTCCGGGTAGTTTACAGCCTGAGCGTGGGCATAACAGATTGACCCAGTGGGATGGGGAATGTCCAAGGCTAGGTCATAGCATGCCAAATAGTGCCCAGTAACTATAAAGGAGGTTTAATGAAGAAGCGCTTTAGTGGCTGTGTCCAGGCAGCTGAGGAGGATCAGTCTCTGCACTGAAGACGCTCACAGTGCGTTTCAGGAAGGACACCATGAAAGGGTCAAGCATCTTAGAACTCAGCGTCGTCTTGCTGATCCTCCCTGCCACCACCAATTTTTCAGCTGCAGAAGCATTGCACAAAGGAGGTACGAGTCTGAGAGGTGTCATGTGGGTTCAGTAGCCCTTTCTGTGCATATCGGGCTCGGTATAAGTGGGGCCACCGACATCATGCAGTTGAGTGGAGGGAACAGAGATAAAAGACAGCTCTCCCCACTCTGGAGACAGGTTCCGCACACATTGCTGCAATAATGTGTAGTTTGGTATGTGGAGCACCTTCTGGTGGCGACAGGCAGTGGTAGGTGTCCGTTAGCTGCTTTGACGCATCAGGATCATCACTACTGCCATATTGCCGTAGGCCTCAATGGCAAGTCATTGTGTTCCAGGTATAATTTCTTCATTCAGGCAGACGAAACAGAGCCCTCGATGTACTGCATAAGTCAGCCTGTTGTTTTTGCTCCAGGGCGACAGGAAAAGCGCATGGATGGCATTAGATTATGTAGATCAGCACAGTGTTCAGTGGAGTGTTCATGGATCACGTCCACCTGGCCATGATGATTGTCCCCGCCCTGATGGGCAAATTTTCAAACCTGGTAAATTATTACGTCCCTTTTAGCGACGACATCAAGCCATTAGTACAATTACACAATCTAGCAATGGCCGCTGAGGGTCCAATGAAAGATTAGACACTTCCAATAGGGCAAACAAACAACTGAAGCCTTGCATGCTAAAAGCCCTTGATACATTGAAGCATGATTTTTTACTGAAAGATCCATGGTGTGTGGAACATCCACAACTTATGGAATACACTTGTTTCTCATGACAATTTAATTTAGCCTCACGACTGGATTTCTTTCTCCTTACACATTCAATTAAGTGCACAGCGACTAACATCTGGGCTAATGCGTTCTCAGACCACTCTGTGGCCTTGCTCCATTTTCAGTTAAACATCCAGCAAAGAGAAAGGCCTAGATGGCGACTCAACTGCACACTGCGCTTGGACCAAATTTGACTAGAAAATACCTGATCTTTTATTATCCGTTTTTTTGTGCTCAACCGAGGTAGAGCCAGTGACTTAATAGTGTGGGCGGCTTTTAAGGCTATTTTCCGTGGCCATGTCAGGCACACAAAAACAAAGAGTACAATGCTCGAGTCTGTTCAATGCAAGCTGCGGTGAATGATGCTCTAAATTCCAACATGTCTATGGGAAATATAGAGGTAAAAAAAGAACAGATTTTTAAAGCCAAACAGTAGATGTGTGGCTTCTTTCTAATCAAAAAGAATAAAAGCCATAAAGCATTTCAACAGAAAAACTTA
The DNA here is from genome assembly GCF_031143425.1 of Pleurodeles waltl. Taxonomy (NCBI): domain Eukaryota; kingdom Metazoa; phylum Chordata; class Amphibia; order Caudata; family Salamandridae; genus Pleurodeles; species Pleurodeles waltl. The sequence goes on along the minus strand of NC_090443.1, from coordinate 403,834,093 downwards.
TGAGGACAGCCAGCATATCAGCAAATTTCTTGCATGGTATACAAGACTCAGAAAGAATAAGCAGGTAATAGATATGATTGAGAACCCAGATACTTATCTTTTAACAGAGGAAAGTAGCAAGATCGCTGAGGTTTTTGTTCAACATCTATGGATAAATGTATGAGAAAGTGGAGGTTGTTCCTAGATCCTGATTAGAACAGTTTTTAAGACCATTATTTTAATGAAAGTGGCAAGGGAACAAAGAGAGACAGGTTGCTGAGGCTGCGTGTGCTCTTACAAATATGCCTAATGCCAAGGCCTGCAGCAGCAACGGTATCTTCACGGAAGTGTTTACATTTTTTACCAAGGAATTGCTTCCCTTTTTAGTAAGACTGTTTAATCAGTTTAGGAATGTTAGGGCTATCCCAAGAGCTTTTAAGGAATCTGTAATTGTTAGTTTTCTTAAAAAAGATAAAAGTACTACCAATGCCAATTCATATAGACCCATTAGTCTTTTGAATTCAGATTATAAATTATTTACCAAAATCTGGACAGCACATACCATTCCATTGGCTAAAAACCTGATCCAAAAGGCCCGGGAGCATTATTTTACCAGGCTGGCAAATATCTGCGAACACTAGTTTTTTAATTCAAGTAATCCACTATTTTTGTTGTAATGAGGACAAGGCCACCATCTTGATGATGGACGCAGAAAAAGTATCCGATCTGGTCAATAGGGACACATTCTTTTTTATTCTTAGAAAATTTGGCCTCCCCAAGCAATACTTTATAATGCACAGAAATCTTTATCAAGACTTGTGATATGTGGCCAAAGAAGCAGGTGTGGTGAAAATCAGTAGGGGCACTAGTCAGGGCTGCCCTATGTCCCCAGTACTGTATACTTTTTCCATTGAGGCATTAGCAATAAGAATTTGTAACTATGAATCAATAGCTCTATCATTAATAGGCATGTCCAAGATAAACATTTTTGCCAATTACATTCTACTCTACCTGAAATCTGATAAGGAAAACATACAAAGTATGATAAATGTCATCATGAAATATACATGGGCTGGGAGTTACAAGGTGACCCAAGCTAAAACAAAAATGTTACTGTTTAACTAATCTCCTATCAATCTTCTGCAAGATTTTCAGTGACAATATACATGCCAATGCTCCATTAGATATCTGGGTATCCAGGGTGCCAACAATTATTCCTTATTGTTTGATTTGAATTACAAAACAACTTTTTTAAAGATAAAAATGTTTTTAAACAGATAGAAGATTCTTACTCTATCCTTATAGGGCGGCCTTAATAAAAATGTTGATTCTTCCGCTAGTGTTATTTTTGCTGGCCAGTCATCCTATCATAATAAATAAGTCGTATTTTAAAGAACCCGCTCGATTATTCAATCCGTTTATTTGGAATAATAAGTGGTCCAGGACTTCAATTTCAGTTTTACAATTAGATAAATCTCGAAGGGGACTTGCTCTAATCCACTGCTGAACTTATTACCAAGCTGCTCTGTTAGACAATCTAGTTCAAACAATGGTTGACGCAGATATATTTGACAATTTTATTCTGAGGCATATGGTCAACGAGTCTGCACTCGATTTGCCTTCCTTTTCAAAGATAGTAAAACTTCAAAAAATAACAAGATGCAAGTTCTTCCATTCTCTTGAATATCGTATGAAGAAGTTTTATGAGGGTTGGCAGGTCTCTGATTGTTACACCTTTACATTGTTAGAAGACTTCTAATTTCTAGGCCTCATCCTACCTAAAATCATTCTGGAAGGCGGGAAAAGAAAAAAGGTATCCCCAGACTGGGAGAGTTCCTTGTGAGAGAAAGGCACTTAACATGGGATGAAATCACTTTACACTTAGGGTTTGAAGCTGGGGGGCCTAACGTTCAGCTTTAGACAGATAATTAGTCTACTTACTGCAGCATATTCAGAAATGAGTCAAGAGGTGCATGCAGTGACGCACCTTTTAGTTAAAAGTAAATTAACAGGAGTAGGCAATTGGTATCGGGCATTGTGTAAGAATAATAAATCTTACTTGATAAATGAACTGCTGGCCAAAATTCATCAAATACCTGGTTGTGTGATCACTAAGGGGGAATGGCATTATATCTCACAGATGCACCATAAATCCTTGAATGCCACATATTTTCAAAAGATGCCTTTTCTATCTAGATGGTTGGCTTACTATACCCCTCACGGGCTGCGTAGGATTGTAAATACAATCCCCGACCAATGTTTTTTGCTGATATTTAAACAAGGAAGGGAATTGGTCTTCTATCTTTTTTACATGATTTTTGGAAAAAAGTATTTCAGGAGCTTATAGATTTTGCCTAACTCCAAGTAGTTCCCAAGACCACACTTTCATTATTTGGTTCTTCCCATGTTGTTAAAAAGTTCAACAAAAATGTCCAGCATCTGGTGTTTATTGGTATTGCAGTGGCCTGTAGTTTAATATTGCAAAAATGGAGAATGGCATAGATTCCATTGTTGGAGCACTAGCAGACCAAAATGCAGAAGACTAAAGTATTAGCGGAAGCCTTTTGCAGAACTGTTGGGGTGTCTTTCGAGATTTTCAGGAGTGTGGGCAAATAGTGAGATACATAACCATAACTCCTGTTAAAGATAGATGGGACGTGGTAAATATCTGCACTCAATCTAGTCAGTAAAAGGATTTTTGAGGGGTTATGCCACACTGTGCACCAGACCTCTTCTTCAGTTTGCCTAGTAATGTACTGATCAGGCAGTCATTATCTGGTTGTTTTATTGAGCATCTTGCCCTTTGTACGATCTCGCCAAGTACTACGGGTTTTATTCTCATTGCATGAAATGTTTTATTCTGAAGTATGTAATTTGACAATATTTTCTATATTAGGCACTTTTCTTGTCTGCACTTCATATTGATTTTATGGATTTAGCTGCTCTATGATATACATTTGCTAACTTTGTATTTTTGTTTGCTGAAATATTTCATTATGTGTTGATTATGTACTGCTCAGTTTAAAAAAAGAGTTACAAAAAAACTCTGCGATATTCCAAGACACGGGCAGAAATAAGTATGCCACACGTCTCATACTACGATTTAGTGCCGGGAGCTTGTTCTGTGCTGAAAAATCAGCTTGAGTGGCACCTGGTGGAGTGCAAGCAGGCGTAGCTTCTTAAGCTGATTTTGCTGCTACTCACATAGATTTTCTACTCGAACAACAGCTTTCTGACTGTGAATAGTTGTGACCTTCCACAACTATCCGTGTCTTAGAAGTCACGTAGGGTGCCCTCCAAGTGACAGAAAACTTTGCTAGGGGATGCCAATCTCACTCACCAACTTACCATTGGCGAGCCGTATATGAGAAAAAACTCTTCCATGTGAAGGTTGGCGGAATTTAGCCAGAACTCCATGTTACAAGCATAACACAGAGTGGCCAAAACTCAGCCAACTCTGCTGGTGTTTCCAATCCACCTCTTGTCCAGTTATACACCTCCTGGTTCACTACTTACCTTACCTCAAGTGATAAAAACATTGATTAAAATAAGAAACTACATGAATAATTATTTACCTGTTGACCCACAATTATTGGCATTATAACTTACCAAACGTCTTCAGCCTTGATAAAGTCAGAAAGGAGGAAACACGGTTACTCAGTTCTTCTTAGCTGTTCATCATTTTACGTAAACACTTGTGAAAACATGACAGGTCCTGAAAAAGAATACATTTTATTAATGGACTCAATGGCAAACATTAGAGAAACTCTTAGCTGATATTCAAACAACTCTACACCTATGCTTGGTGTGTGCTCCAACTTTTTTGCTTTAAAGTATAACGTAACTTCAACCTTTGGTGTGTTCAGTAAATTATATATTTTTTTAAATTTGTGGTACTGCTGGAGTTCTCACAACCATCTTGAAATTTCTAATTTTTCAAGCTTATTTTTTCAAACACATCTCAAACACATTTACACTAAATCACAAAAAGCACCTTTTCTGAGTAAAGATCTAGATTTCTGCCAAAATTTGGTTTAATGATGTTCAGTCGTTTTTTCCAAAACGCTTCTTAAAATTCATATGGGGAACAACAGGGGGAAAATATGTTTTGGGACCCCCATTTTTCTTGGCTGCTGCTTGACGAATCAACCCTAAACTTTCTAGGAAAGAACTCAGGTGGATAAACTTTGTTTTCTAAAGTTTTGTGAAGATTCGTCAAACAACGCCAAAGTTACCTGTGAAACAAAAAAACGCTCTTCCTATGGAACCTGATCGTACAATAACTACACAGTTGTCAGTGGGAGTTCCACCTTATCTGTAGGTGAATCATGCCATCTCCCATTATAAAGAGTCAATTGCAAAGTCACACCACATTAAAATGCAATTGCTGATACCACAATAGGGGCTACTGAGAAACAAAGTTGAGCGCTTTTAACAAAGGTATTATAAAATTAGAAGATATTCACATCCTATCATTTAAAAGCATGTAGAAAAGGGTTTTTCAGACACCATCTTCCATAAAGCCCTATTTATAGCTAAAATAGGGTACTATCCTGACTGCTGATATATGTATATGTACGGTTTAGTCAACATTTTTATTATTTTTACACACACTGAGTACCACACATACAGTGAAACTAAATACGGACATGGCAGAGGAGTGGGTAGTTTGTTGGGGTCCTGAGGAAAGCCACAAACCATAGTTGAGGCTCTTCTGTGGTCGCTGAAGATACTTGACCCTAGGTTAAAAAGGATGAGTACACCCTCACAATCCATTTATGGGTTTAATATTACCACAGGAGACATAAATAAATCATTTTTCGTCTACCTTACTTTTTAATCTCAGCAGGTGCTTTTATATTTATTCTTTCCTCCTTAGTTACTTTTTTTTATCTTTCTCTTCCTACAGTACTTCTGTTTCTCTTTTCTGTCGTGTTTCCTCTTACTCTGGGCCACAATTGTGTCCCAAAAACGAGTGCTGGCTACCTCCAACCTGTAACAATTAAGTAAAGCACTTCTGTTTTTTGAGAGCGTGCCTGACATGTTACTTTCTCGTGTCAAGCTCTATTGCGCTGAAGGGCTTATTTCAAACTGGGTAGTGCTTTGACTGAGACAAATGAGAGATAGATGTGTAGCTGACTTTATCCCAACCCTACTTAGCTTTGCAAAGTTTTCACATGACTGACTTCCACGGGCTTCTGCCAGCTTTGAGATTGTAATATGCACCTGATTCTAACCACTATAGATCCAGGAACGTTGGATGAAAGCCAAATTTTCAGGATAACCACCAACTATGCAAATGAGCTCTACTTAGTTTTATTGGAGGTAAATGTATCTTATGTGAATTTTTCGAAAATATGGAGTGGATCCTGTCTTTCTGTATATGTTTGCTACACCATCTCCGAGGACATGCTGAGCTCCCTTGATTCCCTTGTAATCCTCCCAAACCCTGTCCTCAAACTCCACCTCTTGGTATCCATCCCACATCTTGATATCTATCCCAGACAGCAGGCATATGCTACTGGGAGTGTCAACCAGGTTATTACAGAAACATCAAAACATCTCTTTATTCTAAAAACATTTTGAGCCTCCATACTGTGGCACCAGGGCAGGATCTGACTCCATTGATGAAAGCAATGCTTTGAGGTGTCAGCAATGACACGCTCAATGAGACAGATAATGAAATCAGTGTGTGCAAGCACTTCTCCACACATCAAAGAGGTGTCAGAAATCTCAAGTTCCTGCATCCAGAAGCATCATGGTTTATTTATCAGAAATTAGACAAACAAATCTCAGCTGATATTAAAAGTAATAAGATAGGACTTTCCCCATTAGAGTAAAAGCTGGACTTGTTTACAGAGGTTCCTGCTACAGCGTTTGTGGGTGTTTGCTGTTTAAAATGTATTTGAAATGTCTGGATCCTGGCAAAAGCAGAGCAGCAGCCTGTATGAGATATGATGAATGGAAGTCTGAGAGCACTCCCTATGGGCTGCAAATGAGGTAAGGTAGCCTGAGAGCACCACTTGGGGTCTATATGTGAGGCAAAGGAACCTAAACCCAGAGTCGCTGAGTGATATATAAGATAAGGTCATCTGAGCGTGCAGCCTTTAGGCAAGGTATGAGGTAAGGATGCTTGTGTGGACTACCTATAGGCCAGTGATACATTTATGCCAATGGTTAAAGATGGTGGGCACACAGTAATGTAGCAAGGATGTCATGAGCCCTAACAGTAGCAAAGAAAACAGGCCCCTAAAAATCTGGTTCGATAGTGAAAAACAGCCACTAACTGGGGTGAATTTGTTCCTCTATCCCTTGTGCTCAGGTGCCACTGTACCTGCTGCACTATTGAAAGCCACGCCCCTGGAGGGAGGGCCTGGTCTAACCTCTACATTTATGTAGATAGGAGCGCATAATGCGCAGACAGGCATAATATTCAGTCAAAAGACTCAATCAGTGCTATAAGATGGACTGGTGTGGGCATCATCTGCAGGTAGGCTAGGCTGATGACAAAGTTTGGTTTATTTAATTTTTGTTGATTATTTCAGTCTTCTGGAAATTACACTTATGCTTGCCACTCATAAATCGCTTCATAACCACCCAGCCATGTGCTGGAGGGGCCAGTCCCTGCGGCCAACAACTCTAACCACCCAAACCCATGCTGCCCACAGCCTTTGACCATCCACAGCAGTAGTGGGCCGCATGGCCCTCCTCCCCAGAGTCGATCTTGGCACCTGGGACCTTATCCCCATGGCCCAGCCTTGTGACCTGGGTGCTCCCCAGGGCACCTAGTGACAATGTGGACCCGTGGTCCCAGCTGGCTCACCACCTCCTGTGAGAGCTGGCACTGCTGGCACAGTGAGGGAGCTGCTAAAGCAGCTCCCTCTCTGCAAGACCAATATTTCCTGTTTCCCAGCCTACATCTTGGTAGGCAGGGAAAAAGAGGAAACCTCCACTCGCATGAAGTGAGAGCTGTTGCGACCAAGTCACAGCAAACAGCTATGTCCCGGGGGTGGACACCCTTGGGCATAGCATGAGCTGGCCTTGGGAGCTGGTGGTCCACAGGGCCATTATTGGCTCCATGAGGGGGGCCGGGCGGCCCCCTTAAAAGAAGCATTGTCCCAGGAAGGTGGTGGTCCCCGGGGCTTGGGGGTCCGAAACTGCCCCCCTTCACTCTTTTATTGTAGCTCAATGGAGGTAGCAGTCTGCAGGGCTGCAGGGGGGCTGCACGGTCCCCCCACACTGTGCTACAATTGAACCCCGGGGAGGTGGTGGTCCCTGGGGCTGCGAGGGTGCCGGGTGGACCCCGGCACTGTTTGTGATAGGTACCCAGAGGATGCGGAGATCCCAGGGCTACCGGGGGCTAGGCGGCCCTCCCACATTGAAAATTTCCATGCCCCCAGGACCTGGACCACCCGGGGGCCTCACAGAAACAAGCATGGGAGTCTGTGCTTTTTTTTAATAATTTTCGGAGGATCCACTGCGATGTCTGCAGATTTTTTTTTTAAAGATGCTTTTTTGCTTTCAGGGGTCCCTCTGGGACTCCAGCACCAGAGCTAAGGGCTCAGGGTGTACCTACCCTAGCCCCTTTTGTGTTTTTTAATCTTTTTTTCTGGGACTCGGCTGAAGTCGAGTCCCAACATGGCTGCCAACACTTACTTGTTGAAGTGTTGGCAGGCAATCAGATCTCAGCACGAGATCAGGAGGGTTCACGAAGCCTTTGCATCCCTATATATATATACAAATTAGGATTTTCTTTAATTTCTCTAAAACTTTTAAACAAATATACACCAAATAACAAAAAGGGCACTTTCTGAACCAAGATCTACCTTTCTGCCAAATTTAGTGTAATTCTGTCCAGGGGTTCAGGCGCTATTGCTGTTCAAAATCCCTATCTGAATTAACAATGGAAACACACCTTTTTTAATCCCCCTTTTTCTCAGACCCTGCTTAACGGATCACCCCGAAGCTTTCCAGACAGCAGCTGAAGTACTGAACTACTGAATTTTTGGGGGAAATTTTGTGACAATTTGTCAAGTAAAGCCAAAGATATAAGCAAGTATAAAACTGCTTTTGCTATAGAAACTAGGTCCTAACTATAACTACCTAGTGGCGACTGTCTCATATATATATATATATATATATATATATATATATATATATATATATATATATAAATAGAATTTTAAAAAAACATAGAAATTCACTTAAAAAACCAAAGGTGTCAGATACGTTTTAGTTAGTCTCACATTTTAAACGTACAAAACCACAGCAATTCACCAGTTATAGTTAGAGTTATCTGAAGTAACTATAACTTGTGCCCTAGGGTAACTATAATTCATGCCCTTGCCGTGCACAGCTTTTTTGTAAAAAATGTAGCTGCAAATATTACAGTGATATTATAAATGATGATATCAAAGGTGTCATGGGTGCTGTAATTTGTGGGGTTAGGACCTTTTTTCCATAGATGTAGTGTTTTTTGTTTTACCAATAACTTTGGTGCCAATTGATGAATATTTACAAAATTTTCAAAACTTATATTTTGGTCAGTTCAGCTGCCATCTTGAAAGTTTCGGGGAGATCCACCAAGCAGGGGCCGAGGAAAATAGGTGGTCCAAAAACACTTTATCCCTATTCTACTTCAATGAGATTTTTCAACTTTTTGAACATGACTACAGCCCGAATGACTTAATGAAATTACACCAAATTTGGCAGAAAGCTACCTCTTGGTCCAGAAAGCATGCTTTTTGTGATTTGGAGTAAATCCGTTTAGTAGTATCTGAGATATTAGAGTTTTAAAAATACAGATATATAGGGATGCCGATCATCCGTGGATCCGGACCTGCAGATCTGGGGCTGGATTTGTGGATCCAGGGGAAAAACAAGGCCCTAATTGGCTGGTTGCAACATGACAGAAAATATACTTCTCATTTTGTTTTCCGCATTGGCTAAGGGGTAGGAAAACAAGAGTGCAATATATATATTACTTACTGGCAGTCGCCAGTAGGTGGTTATAGTTAAGACCATTTCTCCATAGGAAAAGCATTTTTTGACTTGCCTATATCTTTGGTGTTGTTTGACGAAGCTTCACAATTTTTTTTTTTTAAAGTGTGCCAATAATTCTTGTCGTGTATGGAAAGTTTTGGGGTGATCCATCAAGCGAGCCTTAGAAAAAGGGGAGCGGTCAAAAAAGTGCACTTTGACAGCTCTCGTCTGCTGGAAGCTGAATGTTTGCAAAGCTCCTGACAAGTCAGAGCAAACAGCTATCTCCCGGGGGTGGCCACCCCAGAATAGCAGGAGCCGACCTTAGGGGTGGCGATCCCCAGGACCATTATTGGATCCAACCTTTAATTTAGCCCCAGGAAGGTGGTGGTTCCCGGGGGTCCGCAATGGACCCCTTTCCCCTTTATTTTTGCCCTGGGGAGGTATCAGTCCCCAGGGCTGTGTGGGGGCCTTGCAGCTCCCCTTATTTGCAATCAATTGCCTCATGGAGGTGGGGCCTCTGGGAACCCAATACCAGAGCTAAGGGGTCAGGGTGTCCCTACCCTGCAACTTTTCTTTATTTTTACATTTTTTCTGAGACTCGGCTGAAGCCGAGTCCCAAGATAGGTGTCAACACTTCACAGCTGAAGTGTTGGCAGCCAATCAGATATCAGCACAAGATCAAGAGGGTATCGTAAAGCCTTCGTGTCCCTATATATACAAAGTTGAATTTGTTTTATTATCTCAAAAACTGCTGAATGGATTTACACTAAATAACTAAAGCTGCTTTTCTGCCACATGTGGTCTGTTCAAAATCCTTTTGAAATTAATATGGGAAAAACACATTTTGGGACCCCCCCTTTTTCTCGGCCCCCGCTTGATGGATCACCCCGAATCTTTCTAGACTGCACCTGTAGTGAGTAAATGAAATGCTTTTTCTATAGAAACTATGTCCTAATTATAACTACCTAGTGGTGACCACCGCTGGGTAACCCAAAGGTTACAGGGACGTTAGAGTTAGGCTCACATTTTACATGTATCAAACCATAGAAATTCACCAGTTAGAGTTAGAGTTATTTTAAGTAACTATAACTCATGCCCTAAGGTAACTATAACTCACTCCACCGCCATGCACAGGTTTTTCCTCAAACATTTTACTGCAAATATGACATTGACATTAACAGGGATGTTATCAAAGATGTCATGTGTGCTGTAATTTGTGGGGTAATTAGCAGTGCCTGGTGAGGGTATGAGTTATAGTTATCTTAGGGCACAGGTCTGTGAGTAGGTGTATGAGGGTGTCAGTGGGACTTGGAGTGGGTGCATGAGTGTCTGTGAGTGGGTGCATGAGTGTCTAAGTGTATCTGTGTGTGGATGCGAACCATCCCTATCCGATTCTGATCCTGTGTGGGAGCTCAGGTCACTTAATAAAACATCTTGTCTCAGCTTGTTAACTACTCCTAAGTGTTGTCTTCCTATTTTATTGAACCTTCTTGAAAAGTGTGGATTTTTCCATCATGTCCCTCTGAAATTTTTGTGTTTTTTAGATTTTATTATCCCTTCCTGTTTGACCATGCATTCTTTATTTTTTCTTTGAACCAGTTCTCTAAATCCTTATCAACCTCTTTATTGAGCTATTTATTTTTCTGTTTGATTTGTTCCATGATTGACTCTGTCAGTTTCTGCATACTTGATAAGTAGTTGAATCATATTCATACGGTGATGACGATGCACACAGATGTTGGGAATCAGGCATGAGAAACAATTCAGGAATAATGCAGTGGTGTAGCCTGGGTTTCATGGGCTCTAATGGAAGCAAGAAAAGCATTCTCTCACCCACACACTCCCTACTCTCCCACGGCAATATAAAAATACAGACATAACAAGAGTCCAGTGGCCCCCTCACACCTCTGGACCCAAGTGTCACTCCACTTTCTCCACAAATGATAGCTGCTCCCCTGCTTACAGAACTCAAAGTTCCACTCCCTCATCTTGTCTTTCGTTCTCTCCTCTCCATGTCCATCCCTCTCCCCTCTCATACTTTCTCCCTTTCACTCACCTTTTTACCATTCCTTTCTCACTCATGCCCCTTCCATATCTCACTCATCCTTATCTCCTTCCGTCCATCTCCCTCTGACATCTATATTTCAAGCCCTTTTCTCGTCCCTTCCCCCTCTAGCTCATCCTTCTTTCCTTCCTTTCTTTCTCATCCTTATTTCCTCCTATTGTGTTCACATTATGTTCATTTTTCCTCTTCTAGCCTCCTTTCTATATTTTACCTTCTCCTTCTCTTTAATCTTTTTTCTCTCTTTCTCCATTTCACATTTATTCCCTGCTCACCCCACCCTCCTGGACGTGTAAACACAGAGGAAGGTCCCAGGCAGGCTTTGTAAATAAAATAACTGCAGCCAGTGCAGTGCAGACTGACCCCTCCCACCTTGCGGCCCCAGTGCCACAGCTCCTGCTGCACTATCGATAGCTGTGGCCCTGTGTGAAAGGCACTCATTTTTGGGACAGGAGCCTGAGTAGATAGGTGAAAAAGTAATAAAGAAAGGGGTGGCAACACATTGACAAATGGAGAAAGCAGAGATGAAAACAACCTGCAAGCGTGAGCTAAAGAGATGGAGAGAATGTGTATGGTGGTAGAAGTAAGAGGTATGAGGTGAAACCAAGACTATGCAGCCTTGGTATTGGCCAACTTTGGTATTCGCAGCTCTGGACTCCCAAGAAAAACTAAACTTTCAGCCCCACATTTTTTTATTTTTTTTTACACATTATGCACTACTCTGGGTCCTCATTATTTACAAGCACAGTCCACAGTGGTTTCACAAATATTCAAAATGAAAGTAGAGGGTGAGCAAAACCCCTCCTATGGGGGCGGTCCATGCAGGAAAACGGAAACGAGGGGTCAAAGAAGTAAAAAAGAAGTAAAAACAGTTAGAAGGGTGAAACGGAAGGGAAGAAAAGGCCAGGCCCTCGCACTGAAGCAAAGTGAAGTGAAGAAAAGCAGAGGGAGGGTAAAAGTTTAAAAAAGCAGAGCCATAGGCAAGATTAAGAACAAAGAAAATAAGGAAGAAAAAGAGCAGCAAAATTAGAAACAAAGAAATAGTATTATGAAACAGAACGAGTAAAAATTGAGAGACAGTGGCATTCCACCATGTATATGCCCATCATTCAACCATCTCTATTTCATGTCCCATATTCCCTCTATGTCACTTCTCAGTCCAATCTTACCCTGTTCATCCTCTACAGTTTATTTTATCCCTTCCTTTGTTCCTAACCTTTTTACTCTTCATTGTGCGTGTTTTCTTTACTCTTACCACCCTCAGCTCCATGCTCCACTCTCTCTATCCATTCCACATCCACTCCTCTTCAATTCATCTCTGCTTTTTCCCATCACCCTTCCTTCATCCTTTCCTCTCCATTTTGTACATCAACCTTCTACTGCCAGTCTTCTTTCCCACTCCTCTTCTTCCTTTTCCCTCCACCCACCCTCCTTTCCTCATAACTTAATGTCCTCTACACAAATATCATGGTTTTCACTTCTGTTAGCTTCTGCTCCCCTTTCCCCCTCACTTATGTCCATTCAGAGCTTCACCGGTCCCCTAATGGGTCACCCCTCTGGTCCTGCTTGCCCCTCCCTTCTGTAATGTTTTCCGTCTACGTTCCTTCATCTTCACAACTCCATGTTCCATTCTCTACCCTTCCTCCATATCCCGCTGTCTTATTTCACTGTCGCTTTCTCCTCTTCCCCTCTACCTCTATTGTATCTTTTCTCGGTCTTCCTCTGCCACAGCGCCTCTGAAGCCTTCATTTCCCGACTTTTTGTCTCATTGATCGAGCCTTCATGCGCATTGTGCACAGCCTGCGTATGGCCTTAGGGAGCTAATGACTAAGCCACACACCCCTCGCGCCATCCGTCTGCCCCATATCTCTATCCTGACCTTTTTTTCTCACTTCACTCTCCTTGGCCTGTCCCGTCACGTGTCCAGGACTTTGATGGCGCTCCCCGCTCATTATCTGGCGCGTAGCGAGACAGCTGCGCTCAAGGCGCTGCGCGTGGACCGTCTTTGTCATGTTTCATCGCAATCATGTCAGGCGCGGCTCGGACCACCTCAGGGCCTTCCCACTTAACCCAGACAGTGCGCTTTCTGTCAGATGCAAATTACACATCCGCCTTGGTGGGGACGACTTTGTATTCCCTGCCACCTTCCGGCACAAAGCAGGCTGAAGAGGCACTGAATGAAAATTAGACAGTGGAGAGAGAGCCTCACAACCACTCATAATGAGGCCTGTAACAAAAAACGCTACCAGGGACACGGTGACATCACATAGCATACGAATGAGCGCTCTGCAAGGCCATTAAACACCAAGGGGACGGTTTAATACAACAGAAGTCCAGAGTTCCGGGGCAGTATCAGCCCAAATTTGGGTTCCTGGAAGTGAGCTTCACCTCAGAAGGAAACGCGAGCCAAACGCAGTGATACGATCTACTGATTCAAAGACTGAGGAAGAGTGAAACGGGCGGATGAGGAGGGGGCTTCAAGGAGGGGGAGTGGCAAAAGCAAATAAACTAGTCCTTATTATAGAAAAAAGATTGAGGATGATAAAACAAGAAGGCATAGAGGTTAAGCAATATTAGGTCCATAGACATACATTTAACATCAACCACTGAAAAAGCACCAAAGGGCAGATTTATGGAAAGTGGTGCTGCTTGTGCAATGCCACTTTCCCTGTGCCCCTTAGCACCCCCTCCCGCCACCATGTGTGCGCTGTATTTAAAATACAGCACACCATGGCTCAGGTTAAGGGGCAATAACGTAATTTCTCATGACGCTATTGGAGTATTCTTCAGAAGTAGTGCCAAAATATTGGTGATACTCCTACAGAGTACATAGGGCCCCATTCCAAAGAATGGAAGCCCCCTTTTAATGCCTGCTCTTGAGCAGGCATTGAAAGTGCGGTAAAGAATGGCGCAAGGAAATCTCATAGATTTCCTTACGCCATATTTCTGGCTCCCCTAATGGGGGAACACCCCCTTTGCATACATTATGCCTGGCGCAGGCATAATGTAGCACAAAGGGTTACGGAGTGGCGCAATGCATGCATTGCGCCACCCTGTAAATACGGCGCAGGGATTTTGGCCTCATTAGGCCACATTAACATAAAAAATAATGAGGTTAATGTGGCGCAAGGTGTCACTAGGGCATTATAATTACGCTCCTTAGTCCATATATTCTGGTACACGCACTTTTAAATATAACAAGGGTTGATTAGCCTCCCGGAAAAGGCCTGGTGCATTGGGTTATACTAGCAGAAAGAACAGAAAATTGACAGAATGCAGATCAAATCAAGCATTCACCCCCCAGTCACAGGTCTGGGTTTAATCCATCCTTTTTTCTGCTCATCTTGCCCCCCAAGTTTGGACCCAGCCATATGCAAATCAGTCTTGACCCTGCTCCCCATGGGAACAATCCAGCTCATCCCTAGACCAGAAACAAACATCCTGGGACCAGTTTTGGGGTATCATCCCTCATCATACAGGCTCGCTTGAATATAGTGTCACAATGAACAGGGGACCCACGTCTGGGCATCCATCATTGTTTCTGCTCCCCATGTCACCCAAGTTTGGATTCAGCCATATGCAAATCAGTCTAGGGCTTGCTAAGCCACCAGATTCAAGCTATCCTGGCTGATAAGGGATGATACCCACGAAACCAGCCCCACAATGCTTGTTTTTGGTCCAGGGAGGACGTGGCCTGGCATTTCAGGCTTGACTGTTCCCATGTGGAGCTGGGCCAAGACTGATAAGCATATGATTGGGCAGGGGTGGCTCCTCCATGATTGCGGAGGAGCGTCGCTCCCCCCGCCAGGAGCGGCAGCTGCAAAACCTTTACAAGGAAACGATAACAGTGTTTGTTATCATTTCCTTGTAAAGGGCAGGGCTATGAGGGTGACGTGCTCTGAGGGGGAGTGCTCGGCACTCCCGCAGCATTCACACTCAGAGCGCATGTGTGACTGGCCGGCCGTCTTGGACCAGCCAAACACACATGCGCACATGGCTCTCTCCAGCCCAGCAACACGGTTGCTGGGCTGGAGAGAGCCTGCACAGGCTCCCAGTCTGCATGGGAGTGCCCTGGCTGGGCACTCCCAGCCAATCCTGATGCTGCTCTGCAGGGCATGCTGGGAGCCTGTGCCTGCAGCCAGCAGGGAAGAGGAGCGCGGGGCAGGACTGCACCAAAAAGGTAAGTGTCTTTTTTAACTTTATTTTATTAAATTTTAGGTGACCCCCCACCCGCCATGCTCCTTTTGAGCGAAGCAGCCCACGACTGTGATTGGGTCGAAACTGGAGTGGCATGGCGAGCAAAAAGCTGATGGATTAAACCCAGATCTATGACCAGGAGTGAATGTTTGATTTCTTCCACATTCCTTCCATCATGTGTTCTTTCTGCATTGGATTATACTGGTATGTAATTAGCAGAAACCCTAATTTAGGAGCGGAGTGCCTTGTGTGGCAATACTAAAGGATATGAATTATGCTTGGGAAGAGAAAGCAAGGATTCAAGACACTGCATAATTGTAAGAAAAGGACGGTTCTTGTTGCTAGACGAGATGGCTCAGAGGATTCACATCGATGGTCCTTGAGATACATCTTGGTGCAATGAATCTTAAGCTTCTTTCCAATTCCCAGCAGCAACAGGTGAAGTTGATATGTTGAAGGATGTTATTCGATTCTTGGTGCATAGATGAAGAAGACTTGACTCACAGTTGTCACTTTTTTTTACACTTTGTGTTAATTTTGGGTCTAGTCAATGCTTTGCTTTTGTGTTGCACTGTCTGTCTCAGGGGTGTTTTTCCTGACAAACATGCAGGTGTTCTAATTCTTGCTGCTTTGTAGTAGATAGTACACATTATGAAGATGATGCTTACATGGAATTGCCCCAGGGCAGATCACTCTAGGCAAGAGTTAGGTGGTTGTAGTCTTTCAACTGAGTAATGAATCAATGAGTGACACAGTGGGGTGTTAGCCAGCGGGAGAGGTACCTCAAATAGTGCCGTGGTTAGCTGCGGTGTCACATTTCCAAGGTGGGTTGGGGGTATGACAAAAAGTGTGACCTTAAACAGTGATGGTTGGTGAATTGGTGAATTCTAACAGTGGTAGAGCATGACTAACTGATACAAATTGCACACAGTTAGTGGGTGAGATGTAATTGCTTTGGTGGGGTTTTCCCCCACCACACTAACCCCGTAAAAGTGTAGCTCAACGGTGCATTTAATAATGTAATGTAATGTAATGTAATGTAATGTCATCCTAAATTGACTGCACAACCATAGGTTCTGAAGGGATACTTGTGAAATGTTCCTGTACTGTAATAGTGTGCCAAGCAAGCATGCCAGTCACCAAGGTTGTTAGGAATTCACTTTGACAAAACATGGTGTCAACACTGCATTTTCACCACTGGTTCATTAAAAATTGCAAAACATAATCTATCGGTATTTGAGGCAGTTAAAATAACCTGGATATTCAATCTCACATTCCTACTACTTTTTAAAATGTGTATAGTATCTTCATTCACTTCAACATTCAATAAAGTGATTTTCAATGGCTGACAATGTATTTGGAAGGGATAGGGTGGAAAATTACATTTTACTTGCTCTCTCAGACGCTAGATAGCAAAGGTAGACCAATCATACTAGCTCACGCAGGAGAGGTAGTGCTACACATCTTACAGACTCAGACCACAAATGTCATAAAAGTATAGACTATGTGATGAAATGCCTAGACCGGTTAGGAAATAATAGCCATAACAAGAAGTGTCTTCTGGCACCAATATAAAAACACCAACAAGTCTCACACACGTAAGGCCTGATTGCAATCTTGGTGGGTGGACTACTCTGTCACAAACGTGGCAGATATTCTGTCCGCCATGTTACAAGTTACATACAATATAATGGAACTTTGATTTGGTGAACGGGAGATCCGTCACGTTTGTGACAGAGTAACCCCATCCGCCAAGATCGTAATCAGGCACTTAGTCTGATTTACAAACAATTTCTGAAAATATACATGTTTTGCTATAAAATCAAGGTTTTCATTTCAGAAAACAATCTAAAAGGTACTAAAAAGTATACAATTATCAAGAAAAAATTACTGTTGTGTTCTGTATTCCTATTATTTTATTTTGTTTAGTAAAGATACGTTTAAGATCTAAGTAGCAGTGTGTCACCCATGAACATATTCCAACTCGCAGACCTGTGTATCAACATCACATGAATGGAATGTCTATAACTTGTCAGGCATTTCAAGCCACCATTACGCTAGGTGTAGGAATGATCATGCCACAGTTGTCCAATATATGACAAGAGTTACGACTACTATGCCACGCTGAGCTTAATGCAGGGGTAGGAGCCATCATAGTATGGATGCCCAAAATGTGTCATGAATATCTGCTTATACCATCAATAATTCACCAATATTTCAGGATTTATATCTTATTGTGCCCCACTATCACGCAATAGGCAGTATTCTGTAAAAGATCATGGCACGTGCAATGGATGGTCACAATACACCACAAAGCACTACATTGCCTCCCTTTTAAGACTTTCTAACAACACAATCACTCACAATAACATGATTACTAAGATTTGTTTGCAGCAAACATGATCAATGAACTTAAGAAATTAAGAGACCAGGTATTAGACTCAAGCAGACATTGACATCTTCGGCAATGATGTTCAGAAAGGTTATGAATAAGTGGATGAATAACAGTGATTGTGTTCTTAGAAATTCTTATGGGGGAATGTGGTTCTTTGGCCCAAGGACATGTACTTAATGGAAGTATATTCACAGTTGAATGACATTACATTTACAAGAGAATTGTAAAGACAGATTATGAAAGCATGAGAGAAAGATTTTATGCAGAGCTGAAAGAATGGCAGGAGGCAGAGTTGTTGAGTGTCAATATAACTTCTTGAACCCCAAACTACCTTATTTTACTTGATTCCCATGATTCACAAAAACAGAGAACGTGCCCCATGGAGGCCAATCATATCTGCCATAGGCAGTTTATTTGAGAATTTGACCAAATATGTGGATCACTTCCTGCAACCCCAGGTTTTGAGTTTGCCCTCATATATCAAGGAAAGCACTGATTTCTTGAGGCGGCTATTTGATATACAGTGGGAAGATGTTCTCCTCTGGACGTGACTTCACTGTACATGTATAAGACTCAGATGGTTTAAGTACAGTGAGACATTCTTTGAGAGCAAGACCTATATGATTTTACACACACAACAGGATATTACTACAAATGATACAGTGGTGTCTTAGCCGCAACATCTTTTTATTTAACAATAAATTATTCCAACAAAAACAAGGGACAGGAATGGGTACCTGCTTCACCCCCAGCTATGTGCATTTGCATATGGGCTGGTGGGAGGGGCAGGTACTGAAAGGTTCACACCGCCATGGCAAGGCTGGTGGAATGAGGGACTCTGGGGGACCCTAGGGGCCCCTGCACTGCCCATGCTGAATTACGGGTAGTGGAATGTGCGACTGGCGCTGCTGCACCTGCTGCAATGCTACATTGACGCCGGCTCCAGTAGGAGCCAGTGTCAATGCTAAGGCCCTGTTCACCGAAGGGCCGGCGGGCGGAAACACAGTTTCCGCCTGCCGGCCCTGCTGTGAAGTCCTATTAGGGCCCGTGGGGTTCAGGCTGCCCAGGCGGTCTGAGGGCGGGAAGAGTTTGGCCGGCGGTCTCTGCCACGCACCAAACTCTTAATGACCCCCTTAGTGTTGTGGGTCAGATATATCGAAGACCTAGCCATACAGTGAGAAAGAGGCAGGGAGACTCCAGATAAGTTTGTTAGACAGATTAATGTCAATAATCTAAACCTGACATTCACAAGCCGTATCAACAGCTCTAGATTAGATTTCTGAGATGTTAGGCTTGCAGTTGTCAACTCAGAAATCACCACTACTGTATATAGGAAAGATACAGTGGGTAGCACCACCTTACATGCCAGAAGCGCACATCGCCTACCTTTGAAACACAGCACACTGTATGGTGAGCTTTTGAGGGCGAAACTAATTTGATGCTCCAAAGAAGCCTTTGAGAGCACACAAGCCAGCATGATCAACAGATTGAGAGCCAGAGGTTACACTGAGGACACACATAGGTCAGCACAAAAACCAGAGTAGCACTACTAAAAAGAGAAACATTAATATCTCAACACAAGGAACGAGGCCCAAGTGTTCAGAAATAAAGAGTGCAGGTTTATCACCACTTACAGTCGGCAACACAATATGATTTGGCAAGCATTAAAGAAGCACTGGCATTATATCAAGAACGATCGAGTGATTGGCCATGACGTTAGTAAGAAACCACAGGTCACTTAAAGGAGGGCCCGCTTAATGAAAGACATTTTGGTCCAAAATTACATGAACTTAAACAAGACACAATGGCTAAAAGCTACTAAGCGATTTAAGAAGTGCAGTAAATGCAAGGCATGCCTACATGGCAAGAACATCACAAAAATAGTAACAGATTTGAGAGAAAAAATCCAGATCAGACATGCCCTGAATTCTAGGGCAGTATATGCCATATATTTGCTGGAATGTCCATGCCTCAAAAAGTATATTGGGAGTACCAAACTACAGATGCATAAGCACATTTTACAGCATATGTGGGCTATTATGAATCAGGATGACACCTATCAAGTAGTAAGGAATTTTAGAGCCTTTTGCAACAGTGACCCTGGTCTCATGTCACTTAATGTCAAAGATCACATTATTAAATCACCCACAGGAGGTGACAGAGAAGAGCATTACTCCAACTTGAATGCAAATATATTCTTAGAATAGACGTTTTGGAGCCCAATGGGCTCCACATAGATGAAGAGATGTACACATATCTGTGATTGACTGTATAAAAGTATATTATGGTCTTTGCTTCTAGTTGTTTTGAATTACTTTTTAGCTTTTAGAAGTTCAAAGCACTCCGAAATCCTTTTCTGTTTTGTCTTGTTTTATGTGTGTTTGATTGTAGATCAATCTGTGCCGCAATTAAGAATAGGAAAATATAAATTTTAGATGTCAAAGCAAGGACGCTGTTATCCCACATCATAATTGAACAAGAAACAAAACTTCAATTGTTTTTTGTTTGGTATATTTGACTACATTATCTATTTTGGACTTTACTCATGAATGGAGATGCCCAATGGGAGTTGATGCATCAGTACACATTAAAGATTTGAGCGATCGTGATAAAACGTGTAATTGTTTTTCTGGGGCAGTTTGTAATGGGTCATAATGGTTTCAATCCATAGGCTGAATGTAAACATAAGAAGTTAAGGTGGAAAGCAACATCTGTTGGGTACAACATGAGACAAATGTCTTTATTCCACTAAGACACAGCATTGTGTGGTGAAATAGAAAAACAAAGCTCACTTGGGCATAATCAGCAGTGCAAAGGCACTTGAACATGTCTAACATCAAATGTGTATTTTATGAGACATGTACCACGATCAAGATGGCACAACATCAGTTGCTGGCTCGCTTATTAATTACTGGAAAATTTCCTGTTGAAAAACAAAATGAGTATGATACTATGTGAAATGATAGCATGTTACCTAATTAAAATCAAGGAATTGAGGTAAAATTAGGTTTTTTTTTGTAGCATGTACTTATATTTATGTTAGGGTGGTCACAACAAGATGGCTTTAACTGTTGATTTATTTATAATTATTGGATAAACTGCCCACTAGAGTATCCATATAACACAATTTCGAGTGCAGACAAGCGATGCTATATGAGAATAAAAATCTTGGCGAATACTTATGTTGTTTTGTGCATTAAAGAATTTAAATAGTAACATATTCAAAGATGGAGACGACTTAACGCAGATGAGTAGTCCATTGTTTTTTTTTGGAGAGAAAAAGGACATTGAAATATGGCATGTTTGGAAAGCGAAGGCATCGAGACAAAGGCTAAGAGAGCCGAAATGCATCTGACATCTAGTTCTGCCAAAGTGCTGAAATCTTAATAAACAGATTAAAAACTGCCCGGAGTGGAGCCTCTTTGTTACAAAGGACAGAGGAATTGGATGATATATATGCTTGGGCGCGAGGGTACAATGTGCCCCCCAGCATTCAGTCAGTCCGCTGGTTAAATGCAGTATACTCCTGAGGATATATATATATATATATATATATATATATATATATATATATACACTGAAAAATACAAAAGTTATAGGGACGTTATAGTTAAGAACTAGAATTTTAAAAAACATTAAAATTCACTTAAAAACCAAAGGTTACAGGGACATTATAGTCAGGCTCAGATTTTAACTGTAGCAAACCATAGAAATTCACCATATATAGTTAGAGTTACCTCAAATAACTATAACTTGTGGCCTAAGGCAACCATAACTCGCACCCCCGCCATGCACTGTTTTTTCGTCAAAAACGTTACTGCAAATATTACATTGATATTATCAATGGTGTTATGAAAGATGGCATGATTGCCGTTATTTGTGGGATAATTCGCAGTGCATGGTGAGGGCGCGTGTTACAGTTACTTATGCACAAGTTATAGTTACTTCAGGTAACTCTAACTATGCCTCATGAATTTCTATGGTTTAGTACGGTGAGCGTGACTAGAACGTCATAATGTTTTTCAAAGATTTGCCCTGTGGGGTGGTGTTCCCAGGGGCAACAGGGGCCATGCGCCCCTCCCCCCACAAATGCTATGCATCTTTTCCCAGGAGGTGGTGGTTACCGCAGTGTGAGGGGGCTACAGGCCCCCGCATAAAATGAGCTCAATGCCACAGGGAGGTGGTGGTCCCCGGGACAGCAGGGAGGGGGGTAGACGGCCCCCTGCCTATTACATGAAAGCCTTGAGGAGGTGGCGGTCCCCAGGGCAGCAGGGTGCCAGGAGGACCGACCCCCCTTTTAAAAAAAAAATTCCCCCGTGACTTGGGCCACCCGGGGGCATTAGACTAACGAAGCGCAGGAGACCATGCTTCATTTTCTGAAATTTTACGAGCGGAGTTGCGAATCTATTGCATCTCCGCTCATAAACATTTTTTACAAATGCTTTTGAGCCCTAGGAGGGTCCCTTTGGGATCCCACCACCATAGCTAAGGGGTCAGGGTGTTCGTAGCCTGGCCCCTTTTGTGTTTTTTTAAACGTTTTTGGGGGGGACTCGGCTGAAGCAGAGTCCCAAGATGGCTGACAACACTTCAACAGCTTCTGTTAGTGTTATCACCCAATCAGATCTCAGCACAAGATTGTTAGGGTTCGCAAATCCTTTATGTCCCTAGATATAAAAATGTGTTTTCCCCTTCATTTCTCAAAAACTAGTGAACGGAAGTACAACAAAACAAAAAAAGCACTCTTTCTGGACCAGAACCTACCTTCCTGCCAAATTTGGTGCGATCCAGTCCAGCAGTTTTTGCTCTATCGTTGTTGAAAATCCCTACGGAAAATTAATGGGGAAAATGTGTTTTGGGACCCCCCCCATTTTTCTCCACCTCCTAGGACGGATCACTCCTAACATTCCAGACAGCAGCTGATGGGACTGGCGAATTTTTTGGGAAAGTTGTGTGAAGATTCGTCAAGCGGCATCAAAGATATAGGCAAGTTAAAAAATGCTTTTTATATAGAAACTAGGTCCTAACTATACCTACCTAGTTTTTTTTTTTTTTTTACAATATTCTGGTACATGATATGTTTTCATACAAAATATATCAACTTTTTATATTTTTGTTGATGATATGTTTGAAACAATATTACTTTGTCACAATACTTTTGTAGGCAATATTTTGTCATACAGCCCCACTGTGTCCTTGTATGGTATAACTAAGTCCCAGATGAAGCAGTACTAGATGCTTGTGGGTAGGATATCTACAATATAAGTAGTGTCTTTGAAAATTTTGAGGATGTTAGTAGTGCACTTCATCTTTCTCTTGGGTGACTTGCTTACCCAAAACAATTAAAACAAGGCCTTCTACTTTTTATTCAATGGACCAGAATTTAGGGTAGCAGACTGTGATGTTTTCAGGCATTGGAATTTTAAGGCACATATACTGCGGTTACGTTTTGCCAGTGGTTGCCAGAGTCCCATCTTGTACTTATTGCAAGGTAAATTGACTCCTTTCCATTCCTTGCACCATTCCAGGGCTGGTCTGAGCTTCAGGAGGAAACAAATTAGTAATTCATTTATTTCCACCACTCACAGAAATAGAAGGTGGACAGGCAATATAGTTATATTTCATCAGTTCAATGTATTGGCTTCTATTTCAATGAACCAAAATGGAAATAAAAGTAGGAGTGCAACTCTCTCTTTCTTTCTCATTTTCTGTCTCCCTGTTTCAGTTGGTGTTCCAGCTGCTCACCGGCCCGGCTGACTGTACAGCACAGACGCTGGCAGCTGGCAGAGGTGGTCAGAGAGCCTGGGAGATAATGCTCTGCATCTGCAGGTAAGACCCACCTCCCTGCCAGCTCATAAGTCTCCTCAGGAATGCTTTGGGAACCGTTTTTTTTTTTTTTTTTTACAAATGACACAGCGCAGACAATCTTTAAAAATAAAATACCTGCTATCTGGTTCTGGTGGCAACCTCATTATGTCTTCTTGGCCTTTCCTTTCCCTTTTTGTTTCATGAGTAAGGGCCTGATTTATAGTTGAGCAGCAAATGCATAATTCTCTGAGCCCTTTTGACTTTTTGCAGTTACCAGTCTTTATCCTTGCCTTAGTCCTACACGAGGCAATTGCAGGCCTAAGGGTACAACGATGGATCAACCACGCGATGTAATCAGGGACCTACCGGTGTGCTAAGCCAGTTCCAGAAATCCTGGATTTTTTCTTTTAAATCAACATTCATGAAACCTACATGTAGCAAGGGAAGTCTGCCACAGAAAGTCTTTTGAAAGACGCTTCAGCTAAAGATGCCACAGGGTTTATTGTTGCCTGAAAACTACTGGACACAGGAAGAACTCTGCAGCACATGCTTTCAACCACCTAGGTTATTTTTAAGCAAAATGCCCCTCCGAAGTCAATGTAGGTGCGATTGTGCAAGCTTTAATATGCAACTGTGCATTAATAATGTATTACTTTGCCTCCTATGTGTCATAAGTAACACACGTAAATTCCACAGCACTTGTGAAAAGTCACAGTAACAGCACCCTCCAGTGTGCGTGCGCTAGTGTGTCTCACCGGCTGAGAAAAAAGTGACTTTTTTTTTAATTGCTGAATTTCCATACTGTGCAGGGCAGCATATTGTCACCATGCATTTCAAGAATTGTTTTCGCCATCGGTCATTGACATGTAAACCATGCTTTAAAAGATGTTTGCTCTACTGCTGCAAGTTCCTTTAAGAAGAATTGCAACACGTCACTGCGGACGGTTTTGTTCAGAAAAAAGAAACTGCAGATAGCCCTCAGCGCGTACTTTTTCTGTGCCTGAGAAACTAGCAAAATATGGACTACTTGAATAATGTGAAAGTTTGTGAATATCGCTGTCGTGAAATTGACCCCTTTGGACGCTGGTGCGAACAGAAAATGACTTGCGGGAGCCATCTTCTCCTCTAACTAGTCTCCTACCGGTACTTTGCATTTCTCTTTTAACAAAGGTACTCCTTTCCATTCAATTTTCATGTGAGATACCTCCGAGTCAATTTCAAGACGTTTAGAGGGAAAACGAAGGACCTCATTTACTAGAAACTGGTGCCTCTGCATCTATGCGCTAGCCCCAGACCCCTTAACGATGCCATGTTAGCGCTGTATTTATGATCCAGGCCTCCCTGGCGTACGATTCCACAGATGTGTCAGAAATTCTAGCCATCTGTTGGTGCAAATGTGGCACATTGCTGGAGTAGCGTCGGTAATCTGATGCTACTTCAGCATTGCTAGGAGCGTCCAATGTTAAAAAAAACCCAGCGTCACTTTTACGCCTGCACTCAGCAGGCGTTAAAAAAGTGATGCTGTGAAGGAGCAAAATGATGAAGTAAAATTTAGAACATTTTGCTGCACCAGTTCCGCGTGGCTTTTAACGTAGGAACGCCCACCCTGCATAACTTGAACCTGGCGCAGGTATAATGTGGCGCAGGGCTTTACAAATTGGCGCAATGGCGCCCACTGCGCCATTTTGTAAAGGTGGTGCGGAGTAGGGAACTGCTTGTGCTGCCGCAGCATCGCAAAAAAGTGCCGCTCCAACGGCGCAAGGGGCTTGTAAATAAGTCAAGTAATCTTGTTTTAGTAAACCCCTAACTGCAGGGCAGAATGGCTGGCTTTACTTCAAGTCTAATTCCCGTTCTCCTTCAGAACTGTGAATTACCGCTAAGCCTTAATTAAACTGGGACTCCCCAGGGAACCAAATACAGCTGCTATGTTTCTCACATTCATTGACCTTGCGTAGATAGCGCCCAAAGCAGTGGCGTTTTCTGAAGCCTCGGGAACAGTATGGAAAAGATGTACATCAAGCAAAATGTGGCATTGAAAATGCTAATGACATATGCCAAGTTGTGATTAAAATAGGATGACAGTCATATTGAAAGCGTTAATCTATTTCAGTGACTGGACGACGAAATGTGCAGAGGCAAACCTGGAGGGCAGATTGAGTGATCTAGGAAACCAATTCCGAACTGGAATGTCAGGTTGGAAGACCACAGAAAAGTGTTTTTATTTACAACACCAACAAAAGCATCCTTCGCCAATAATGGCTTCAGCATCACGGTGATCACTGGGCAAGAGCTGAGCTGGTAATTCAAACTACAAGGAATATTTTCCAGAAGCTACAGAAACAATTAGAAGTCCGGATAATCCTGCCGGCGAAAGACACACTTTGCTGTTAGCCTTGACCACGGGGGTTTCATGGTGTTATTTTTTTAGACATTTAGGTCTGCAATTATCCATATGTATTGTTTACTCTTTTTATTTGTATTCACCTTTAATTATGTTAGGTTTTGTGAAAAAATCACCAGAAACTTGTATACTTCTACTTTTATGTAACCATTTAAGGAATACTGGCACTTTGATGTGATGTGGGCTTCAGCGCTGTAAGAAATCATATATGATGCATCACTCATGTATTACAGTCATATGCCATTGACATTTTAGTTCAATGAAGCTTCTTTGGAAAACCTAAACAATTTTTAACTCAACTGCATTTAAGTCTAGATGCTCCCGTGGGTCATGAATATCGAGTAGAGAATATCGTTATACCTTAGTAACCACCAAAATATTTAGGCTAAAGTTATCAACATATAAGTCTGTATAGATTTTAGATTTTTCATACCAGTCTTTTTTGGCACCCCCACCCCATGACCACCTCCTCGGATTACCTCACTACCACCTGGCAAATGTGCCCCTCATCTCTCCATAGCCCCTCTTTCACATACATTCATTTATTTTAAAGCACTTGTAAAAGCTGTCTTTACTAATCCACTCAGCTATTCACATAAAACATAGTTCTGTTCATTGCAGCAGGTGTATTAAGACTGATTACTTTATGACGAGTCAAAGTTGCCCTAGACGAAACTCCCATCTCTCTCCCTAGCAAGAGGTATCTTGACATTCTAATTGCTGCGTGGAAGCTGGAGGCACAAGGAACTCTGCAGCAGATGCTTTTAAATCGCAAGTTTCAAACTTATTGCTAGACGCAGCGCTGCTCTTAGGTCAGCGCCCCCCAATCCAGGTCAGCACCCAGTGCGGCCACCCTGCTTGCACCGCCCTAAAGCTGGCCCTGATCATGCGTAGATGTGGAGTTAAGAACAGTAAATGTATACTTCCCTATATGCACTTACCTTTCATTATTGTGGCCCTCAATATTTTGGCTACAATATTAAGGTAATATGATATTTCCTATTCGATATTTCAGACTACAAATTACATAGCTAATAGCCTAGCAGTCGGGGGTTGACACCTTCAAAGTTCATTCAAAAAGAAGACCAATTTCCCATATTTGTCCGTATTTAAAAATGAAATCATGCATCAATATAAATGTTTTTCTGTCTCTATTAATCTGTATAAATCAGAAAAAAATATAAAACTGTGAACCTGATTCATAAATCACAAAACTAAACACTGTGACAAAGGAGTTACAGTATATCTGCACCCTATTGGCGGATATGTACACCGTGCTATGCAATATTAACAATCATTTTTGCAAGATGTGAGTATTTTTCTCATATTCCGCTCTGCCCTATTAAATTGCAGAATACGTTTTTCTAATTGGGAAATGAATCATTGTTAATTCTGTACACTTTGTGATGGTTCAGTAGGCAGGAAATGATGCCAAAGCCAGTAGTGGCTGCTGCCAGGCAGGGCAGACGGGGCAGCGTGTGGCACAGAGGGGGGGGTAATAAAAAAAAGGTAAAAAAAATGTAGTACCTGCCCCTCACCTCTACCGCTCCCGCCTCGGTGCTTCCTTTCCTTTGCTCCACTCCCCACTCAATCCTGTTGCTGCTCAGTAGGCTGAAATGTCAATCAGAGAGGGAGTGGGTGTGGTCTCCATCTGGCAGAGCTCTAAGCGCACATGTCAGTTTGGCCAGCCTCAGACAGCTGGCCAAACTGGCATGCGCAGTTGGAGTGCACCACTACTCTGCCACCCTCCTGACACAAAGGATGCTGGCCCGCCCCGCCCTAGACAGCAGAAAAATAAAATGATAATAATACTATATTATCATTTTGTTTTTGTGCTGGCTCATTAGCAGTAGGGCGATGCTCCTCCACCAAAGCTGTAGTGGCCAGAGGAGGAGCCATAGAACCCAGTGCAGCGGGCGGCAGGTATTCAGATGATGTGTGGACGCTCCTGAAGAAGCACTGTGCGTGAAATGCATTGAGATTAAGAAGCGCACATGTGGGTCAGCATGAACGATTTGGAAATTGAATACTGAGGATGATCGATTAAAGAAAAAGCAAAAAACTTTTAAACATATCAACAGCTAGAAAATCAGCACTGAAATAAGACACTGTAAGGAAGGTGGAATGTGGAGGAATAACAGTGATCCATTTTCTAAAAGAGAACTATATTCAGCAACTATAGAGAGTACTGAGACCTTGGAACTATTTTTGGAATGTGCCGGGGCTTAATTTTCTCACACCAGTAATAGAGAATTAACAAAAACAAGAACACTTGAAAAAGACATGGCTAAAGAAATGGAATATCCGTAGTGCTGTGAAAGACAACAAAAGATCACTGGTGATAAGTACACCCTAAATGGTGATATGTGCGCACCACCTCATAATATGCACTCTGTCCCTGGGACATGCACAGCCTATCTGGTGAAAAATGTGATTATATGACGGAACACCGAACTAAAAACAACTACTAACCTTAACAACGAGGTCGGAACACCGATCTCGTCCTTACTACTAATGATTTTACCACGAATGCCTTAACAATGATATTTAGTTGTAAAGGCATTCCTGATAAAATCATTAGCAATAGGCACCATTCACCCTACATCCCTCACCCCACCCCTCCAACCCCACCCCAAAACCTAAAACCCGCTGACCCCCCACCCACTCCCCAAAACCAAAAATGCCCCACCCCCCAACCCCACCCTAAAACCTAAAACCCCCTGACCACCCACCCACTCCCCAAAACCAAAAACACCCCACCCCACCCCACCCCAAAACCTAAAACCCCCTGACCCCCCACCCACTCCCCAAAACCAAAAACGCCCCTCCCCCCAACCCCACCCCAAAACCTAAAACCCCCTGACCCCCCACCCACTCCCCCAAACCAAAAACGCCCCACCCCCCCAACCCCACCCCAAAACCTAAAAACCCCTGACCCCCCACCCCCTCCCCAAAACCAAAAACGCCCTACCCCCCCAACCCCACCCCAAAACCTAAAACCCCCTAACCCCCCACCCCCACCCCCTCCCCAAAACCAAAAACGCCCCACCCCAAAACCTAAAACCCCCTGACCCCCCACCCCCTCCCCAAAACCAAAAACGCCCCACCCACCCAACCCCACCCCAAAACCTAAAACGCCCTGACCCCCCACCCCCTCCCCAAAACCAAAAACACCCCACCCCCCCAACTCCACCCCAAAACCTAAACCCACCACTTACCTTCGCCAACTCCCTTCTTTGTACCTTAACCACGCATGTTCGTTCAGAACATACGTAGTTAAGGCACAAAAATACAAAGTCGTGGTTAAAAAAAGCGTTGTTACGCTTTCGTTAACCACGACTTTTGTAATAAAAAAGTCGTAAAAAAGGATGTTTCCCGAAAAATTCATCCCGCATAGTGATTATTTTCTAAGTCCCTGTGGTTTTGTCAATCACTTTTACTGGGTTTGTTGGTTTTAACAAGCAATTCACTGGTTATACTTCTTACACCTAAGGCACGAAGCTGTTGCTAAATTGATTAACAAACTAGCACATTAAGAATATCTGAAATGTTCCTTGAAATACAACATGTGAGAAATGATGATCCCCTGCATGGAACACACTGGGCTCGAAGACGTCGGGGCTACTGGCAGGATGTGAATCATGAAACAACTCAGTCACCTAGTGTGCGCCACATATTATAAAATGAAGAACTTAATAAAGAAATTAATAAATCAAAGCTTATTTGTGCATTATAACAACAGGTCATTAAAGAACAGCTGGGCTAATAGAGAGTAACAGTGGAATTGACGTTGCGGACTGGAGTCGTGGGAAATAATGGTCTTCCCATGTCTAAACAAGCATTTGCAATGCAACGGGTCTCGTATTTCTCCGAGTTACAGCTACTAGCAGTTGTAAACTCCCAACCGGACTTTTATTGCCACATTAAATGGGAAGAAACAGCGCAATCACGTTGCTACAGTTCACTCGTAAGGACAGTTGAAGACTGCATGCAGGTAGAAAAATAAAATAAAAAAAAGAGCGCGATTGCGCTGCTACAGTTCACTCGTAGTGAAACCTATCCACAAAAGTGCAATTATGCAAAAGTGCAATTATGTATGTAACCGGCAAAAGTGAAATTAACTATGTAACAGGGTCGATGTCATGCAAAGCGCTGGACTTCTGCCAAGCGAGAGCGCGCTCGAAAAAAAGATAAAAAGTAGTCCACAAACCTGACGGGAAACAGCGAGCCTCGCATGTTTTCAGTACTTGGTCGCTGCACCTGAGGAGGTCTAACCACCGGAAAAGTCATGACATATGACTGCCTTCCACTAATGAAAGCAAGCAGATTTTGAAAGGCAAGCCCACGAACCAATGAAAGACACTGACGTAACATGGACGGGGCTCCGAGCCCTTTTCTATCTACTAAAGCGTCTTGCAAGCGCATGCGACTCAGGCTCGACCCTAAAAATGCGTTGGGGAGGGGGAGAGCTATCTGTGGAGCCCCATTCTATGAACAATATTAAAGGAAAATACAAAGAGGAGGTTTGTTCTGAGCACTCAAATGGGAGGTGGGGAGGGGTTGTAGTCCATATGTGTGTCTCCCATAGGGGAAGTCTGGTATCTCTTGGAGCTTGAAAGGGTTCTAGCCATATCACATGGGGAATACTTTGGGTATTCGGTGAGGTGCTATGTCATTAGCGTTTCAGGAGGGTAGACTGTCATCTCTGGTTTCCTCAGCAAGTACCACCCATAACACATCCCAGCTCTCTGCTATTGAACGTTTGCGAAGGCCTTTATTCTATTCCTTGTGTAAGGCCTTAATTTACTCATGGGCCCAATGTAAAACCACAGTGTGCCATGATACAGAAGAGTGTACCAGGGGTGTCTTCCATTTACGTGTAATTGCACTCTTAGCCAGAAGGAGGCCAAGATTTAGCAGCCCTGCATTTCTTTGAATGCTGAAAAGTCCACTAAGAACCAGATTTAATATTTCAGTCATTCATATTGGTCTGTCAGCCGCATCAGTCTCATCCAAAGCTGCTTCCAAGAGTCACCTGGCCAACCACTGCAGCTGACCTGCTAAATAATATGCCTCAAAATGAAGGAAATCCATGCCTTCATGGTCGACTAGGAGCCTTAATGCAGCAAGTGCAACTCTCCTGTGACCACCAGCCCATATTACATCTTCCAGGAGAGAATATAAATCCTAGAAGAACTGCTGGATGAGGTAAATTGGGAGATTGGTGAAGTAGAACCCTAGAGATGCAGTCAGAGTGGAATATTCTCATTCCAAATATCTGGTGATATGCGCACCCTACCTGGTGATAGACACACCACCCTATCCTAGGGGTGAGTACATCACCTTTGGTGAAATGTACACCTTACCTTGAGATATGTACACCATGTCTGGTGGTTTGTATGCTCTACTTGGTGAGGTGTACATTTCAGGTAATGTGTACATGTTAGCTGGTGTCAGGTACACCCCAACTGAATATGTGAACTGGTTAACTTGGTGATACCCAAGCCTTACCTGGTGTCTCACAAGAACAGATGCACTTTATGTTGAATACGGGGCCAACATGCTATGCTCAGTTGGGCTCATATACAGGCATAATAGGATTCTTTAAATCCAGATGCCCCAAAGGCGGTTTTACTGGTGACCTAAGTCTTGAAGAGGAATGACCAGAGATTTTTGCAAATGGGAAATATATTAGCATCGAGGTAGGAACCAGAAGGCTGAATTCTCTAATCTTTAACTCAGAAACAAGAATGCTTTCTTGATGGGTCTGGGATTCTATGTATTGGTAATGGTCTGAGCAGGGTGAAACTTTGCTTCTGTAGTTGCAGGTTATGCGTCAGATGGGGAGCCTATCCCTTAAGTAACTCATCTGATATATGTTAAGATCTTTTTCATAGAATGTAAGGAGTCTTGAAGAACAGTTGGCATTGAGGGAGTGCAAGAGTAGGGGGATTGGCATGTGATCTAGTTTTTGTAGGCTCCTTAGGGGAAAGGGGCAGCAATATGAAGAATGGCATGGGCAGTGGAACGGATAGTATTGGGAAGAGCTGTTAGCATAGGGTTGATAATACTAATGTGTGAATATACAAGACATTTGACAGCTTTGACAGAAGGTGAACGTCACTGAGTGGCAGCAAAGGAGGTGCAGTTACCAAGAAGCCCTGTCTGAGATATGGGAGAAGACGGCAGATTGGGTGATAAAATATTGTATAAACAAATAGCATGGGTCACAAATAATGTGTCAAAAATATTGTGATGTCAAAATTATCAAATATAATAATTTTAGTTATTTAATATCATATTTTTTCAAACATTGTTCAATATAACATCATTTTATTCCATACATAAAATAATGTTTTAATTGGTTTGATAAATATTAGTTATCGATATTACAATAATATTTATGTTTCATTTTGTTTTAGTATAGTATGTACGTTTTTATAGGAAATTTCTTAATTTTGAATTGTTAATTCAATGGTGGTTATTGGTTTATAGGAGATTATGCTGGGAAAAGTAAATTATTGTTTTAAATTTATATTTACTTATTGTAATTTATTTTTTAATTCATTGATAATGAGTTATATAAATTAATTATTTTAACATTTGTTATTATAATTATCTGTTGATTTTGTTAAATGGGTGATGAATTTATTTAGTTATAAAACTGTGTTAATTTTATATTTTTTATACTTGATTATTCATTTAACTGTGTTTTATTTAATAATTAATTTTATATTACGAGAAATGTGTTTGTAAGTTTATCAATGAGGGGTGTGCTTTAATTTAAAATATTTTAAATATTTTTTAATAATTGCACTTTTTTTTGTAATATCGCATTTGTATTTTTTACATTTAATTGTATTTGTTTTGGAGTAGAACTAGTAATTTTGATCCCTCCAAAGTCCAACATTTTTTCTGACTGTTGCTTACATTGGAATAGGAACAGTCAACCTGACCATTCCAAAGTTCAACACTATCCCTACTTTTGCCCTCATTGGAGCGGGACTAGTAAATCTGACCTCTCCAAAGTACAAAACTGTTGTTACCTTTGCTTATATTAAAGAGGGAATAATTAATCTCACCACTCAAAAGTCCAGTGCTTTCCCTAGTTTTGCCTACATTAGAGTGGGAATAGTAAATATGTCCCCTCCAAAGAGTAATGAGGAAATACTGTGCGATTTCCTCATTAATCTATTCATGCTAAATTGCACGAACACATAATGCTTCGCGTGATGATCACCACGCTTATTTGACACTTATGTAGCGCACCCACGCTACATTCGGTGCGACCACACTTGACTGACATGATCATCAGTGGGCTAGAGTTACCACACATCTCTTCATTAGTGGTACAGATAGACAGTGAATAGACTGTGTTTCCCCTTTCCGTGCATAGTCTACACGGCCCATAATCATATATGTATGCATACGCACATAGCGGACCGGAAAGGGAACCTTCCCTTCTGGGTCTGCCGGCTGGCGGCCATAAGATTCCATAGCCACTTGACATCATAAGCCCCAGGACGCTGATCGGTCGATTCTTAGACCAATCACATAAACATACATACATACCCGCGTGGCGGACCAGAAAGAAAACCCCCAAACCCCCCCACCCCTTCTTGGTCCGCCGGCTGGCGGCCGTATGATTGCATTGCCGCTTGACATCACCAGCACCAGAACGTTGATTGGTCAAATCCTAGACCAATCCCTAGCGCGAATGCTCGCTCCAAGATGGTAGCGAAGCATTCTTAAGCCAGCACATCGTTATTACGTGTGGCTTGCTTCTGAATAACACACAATCCATTGTGCACAGCCAGGAGTTCCATGACGGTTTACCCTGGCCCGTTGAAAGTATATCATCAGAATAAATTTGACTAGTAAGTGTTCAATACCCATATATAATAATATATTTATAATTCTTCTTTCTTTGATTAGTACACCCTTAAAACACTGGATACTTCACACATCCTTTATTAATTTTAGATAACGTGAGCCCTGGATTTCATTAATGCAAGGCGCTCTAAAGGTATTTGACCTGGAATACAAATACCTACCACCAGATAATTACTTGACCCCCAGACCTCGGGACACAGTGAAGCAATTACATGGAAGTGGTCATTAGCTAATAGATGAGTATACTCCATACACTTATATAAATAGAATACCACATCTATTGCCATTTCCCTCCCAGGAAGATGACCCTGACCACCAGATTCTATTCCCACACTGGATTTTAGGTGAGTGCTTAATCCCTGCTCTTAAATAATATTTGACTCAGAGTACTTAGACCTTTAGTAACCTAGATATTTATACTACCCATAGGTGCTACCGGCTCAAATTTCCGTGTCTTGATGATGACCCAATTTTGATTTGTTTCTGCAACTGGGTCGAAACGTTGACATATCTTTGAGTGTGGAACATAAAATATAAAGGACCTTTATGCGTCTTCAGGGCTTCCTGGACAGACAGAGCCACTAGAAGTCCATAATATTCTTAAAACCACCCTTTGTACATACTGTGTATATGTCACCTTCACTTCTTTGCACTTTTTTTCACCTTCACTGCTTTGACTAGGAGCACCTATTCAGACAAATGCGAAGTTTATGTCTAGAATAAAATGTTTAAAGAAATAAACACCTTATGTCTGGAATAACATGTCTAAAGAAATACACAATGTAATAAATTTCTATTGATGTCACATTGTTTGTACGCATAGAATTACTTTAGTCATAGGATTACCGCGGAAGTCTAGGTTACTTCCCCCTTGCATTGACCACTATTCTATTTGCATTTACTACCCTGGTCATAAGGGTTAGAGGGTTTTTGACTCATTGTTTGTTATGCAGCTGTGTACACAGACAGACTGGAGGAACTGCACAGACCCCTGACTTGTGTCTGAACGGCAGTGACCAATTCTGGTGCTGCTTTCATGCCATGTTTGGCATGAAAGCAGCGCCAGGATTGCTGGGGAGGCTGTACTGGTGTCCCAGCAAATGCTAGGACACCACATGAAGGCAAGAGGAGCACAAGGTGGCAGGAGACAGAGACGGCGGTAAGGTAAGTTTGTTTTTAAATTTCCCCCCCTCTGTCTCCGTTCCCCCCCTCCCCTGCCCTTGAGATTTGCAGTGGCCGCTGCTCAAGAGAATATGACTTCCTACAAAAAAGGTGTGTAAAATATGGTCAGTGGGCCACTACCTGCTCTGAAAAAACATTTGCACCCCTCTTCACAAAGGGGAAGGGGTCCTTTGGGTACCCTTTGGTGTTTGCGAATGGGTTACCACCAACTTGAAGTTGGTGGTAACTGCGATTGTTTTGCGACTGCATTCACGGTCGCAAAACAACCATACATGGCCCTGCGACTCTCTACGAGGAAGGAATACCCTTAGCACGCCCCTTCCCAACAGCGAGTAGCAATTCCTATTTTGTGAGTCAGTAACAGGTAACCAACTCTCCAAATAGGGATACTACATGGCAAAAAGTCTTTTAACAGTTTCAAATGACCCAGTGGGCTGTTTGCGACTGTTAAAGAGCTTGATACATCTGGCCCTTGCTGCACTGTGTTGTGTGAGATAAAGAGAGTATACATGTGCCATGTTTACTAAGATATGCCTCACGTTTGCTCTTTCCTTGTGCTGGCGCACCTGTGGAAGCTTAGTGCTGGAGCAGGCAGCCATGTACCACCACACACAGGTGGGTGCCAGTGTGGTGGTCAGAATAGTTTTTGTGCAGTAGGGGATACCATCTGGCACAAAACCTATCA
The DNA here is from genome assembly GCF_031143425.1 of Pleurodeles waltl. Classification (NCBI taxonomy): domain Eukaryota; kingdom Metazoa; phylum Chordata; class Amphibia; order Caudata; family Salamandridae; genus Pleurodeles; species Pleurodeles waltl. Next base: position 403,798,512 of record NC_090443.1, on the reverse strand, counting down.
TTGGTGGTATATTTTTCTATTTGTATGTGTGCCCCAGAATACCGGATGCATCTGTGGATGTATGCATGTATAAGAACGTGATTTGTTACATAATTTTTGGTTCACTTTTATGAGCTTTTTGGCAATGTATGCCACTTAATCAGGCATCACCCCACACGTACACCATTGATACTTACAGTGTACACATTGGAGCTATGCATTCCTCATTTTCTTTTTTTTGCCTCTCTATGTTTTCTACAACATAATATATTAAAATCTTACTTACACTAAAATGGAGAACATAAGAAACAAGATTTTTCATGCATCCAAAGATAAGATAGAGAACAGCCTAACATGTAACTACTTACTACATAAACCACAGATACAACACAATCACAACAGGCCTCGTAATACTCCTGCTGCACTACACAACCCGGATTATATGCAACACAATAGTGATCCATACGGACTTCAAACAATGTCCTATGCTATGTAATGTCATAATGTGTGAAATAATGAATTTTTTTGATGTCAGTTTCCCGACCGCATGGAACCTAAGACTGCAGATCGCTGTCTCTCCGCATTTCAGGGCGCCTCTCAATGGACTTCTGTAACATGGTCCCATGTGGTTTATCCCTCTCTCAAAGCGCCTACTGAGAATGTCACAAACAAATTAAATACAAACATCCAATAAACAAAACACCCCATACACCTCATTCTTCCAAACTTCTGTATTCCAAACAAAAAACACTTTAGACATTGCATCGCACACACACAGCAAAAACATATTTACAGGGGTGTGCATATTTTGCATAGTTTGTTTTTGTTTAATCACTGCGAAATTACGCGAAATTATGCGTAATTATGCAAGCTACAAATCTGTAATTTTGCGTTATAATTAAGGGTTATATGCACCATCTGTTATCCGAGTGTGTTTGCAATATATTTTTACCCTGAATGGCGGTGTTCAGTGTGAATTTGTACTGCAAATGGCATGTCATGACGCAAACTGGCATAGTAGTGTAGCTTCAGGAATTTCATGTAACAAGCATAAAATGAATTTCCCAAAATTACACAAACTACACTGGCATAATTTACATTTCAGCCAGGCCTAATTATGAACAAATTGCAAAGAAAATCATCCACCTTCAACACCACTCAAATATGATAAAATGCCATGATTAGCTTATCTGTAAACAGTGGGCAACCATCTTTTCAGTATCCTAAGAGATGCTTAAGGAAATCCATAAAGCTGTCAGGCCAAACCACTCACTGACACCAAATCAAACACCCACAGCACAAATAACAAACTGTAACTGGTGCTACACAAAATTTGAATACCGCAGCTATAATTCATGTAATTAACTGCATTTTGTATTATGCTTTTTATGGGAAATTCCACGAAATTATCCCAATAGCCATTTGTCACATTTGGAGTTCGTCCAGATAAAAATCAAATCGAGGACGCACAGGAACAACAAAATGGACAGAACACAAATAGCTCTTGTTAGTGACACGTGTGTCCTTGCATCCAAATTCACATGAGGATGCATTTCGCACTAAAACAGATTTGCATAATTTTTCTGCAATTTTGCATAATTATGCAAAAGGAAATTACGTGCATTCCACACCCCCCTAATTATCACCCAACCTAAAGGGAGACCAGTCTACAACTCAATGAACATATCAATATATATTATTTGTGAGACTCTGGTTTGGTGTAGCAATAGTACCTCTGGCATTACTACAAGAAAGGAAAATGGGCCCTTTGTCTCCTGATAGGTATTAAATGGCAGCTATAATTGTTTTATACTCTCAGGTCCCGGTGTCATTGCACCTCCTGCATTAGTTATAACTACATCCGCTCCTGGGGTGGCAATCTCAGACATAGATGGAAGGACAGACTCAACTGCACACGTAGGGATACCGGGCCATTATCATTGCAGACTGTGTGCTATCTGAATGCCAACCTCCCCCTTCCTCACACGACAAGCGTCAAACAAACCTCTCCACTGTTTAGAGACTGGAAATGAATGCACAGCCCGGAAGCCGCCCGCCTTAATTGCAGTCTTGCATATCTGTGCGTGCGGGGGAGCGGGGAGAGGTGCTCTCATGCCCTGCGGAGATATGTCTCTCCCAGTTTCTTGCTCGGCACTCACTCTCTCCCACCTCCCTTTGGCCGCGCCCTCCTCACACTCCACACGTCAAGGCCCTGACCCTGCGCATGAATCCGCTAATGAAATATGCATGAGCTTTGACGCCCCTGGCACAGAGCAGTACAGAAGCCTGGGGCCATAATCTTGTTTAAATGCTCCCTAATGAGGGTTACTGGGCCTAGGGATGTGTGGAGCTATGCAAAGCATGCCATTATATTCTCTCTCTAGCTAGCTGTAGATTTCTGCTTATCTCTCTGACTTCTATGTATGTATCAATAATTGTATAGCTTATACCTGTCTCCTTCTCTACATTTATCGACCCATCTATCTTCTAAACTTATATCTATCTATATATCCATCAATCTATCAGGCTATGTGAGTGCATATGTATTTTCTCTATATCAGGCCATGGGTTGGGTGATCTATCTATCTATCTATCTATCTATCTATCTATCTATCTATCTATCTATCTATCTATCTATCTATCTATCTATCTATCTATCTATCTATCTATCTTTCAGCCCACCCTCCTGCTCATCAATCCTTCCATACACCCATCAATCCAACCAAACAACCAAGCATCCATCCATCCAGTCAATTATGTAGCATTATACCGCCTGCTTTCAGTGTATCATCTATCCATCAATATATTGATGAACAAGGCTGTCTTTAGCCTGTGTATCTACAATGTATCCCTTCTCTGGAACTTCTCTCAATAACTATCAGGCCAAAGAAAAGGAACACACATTGTTTCCATGTCGCTTATCAACCCCCCAAACCCCATGGATACAATCGTATCTTCCTGAAACTTGTAAACAGCCTAATCACATCTATGCAGATACTATACACCACTAGTATCTTACTAGGGGACTTCAAAATGTTTGACACATCAACAAAATTCCCTCGCAGTGAAACCTGAGGAAATTTGTGATCTACAGGAACCAGCCAACTAATCGAACTACCAATCGAACTACCAACAAATAACACAGGTAGCATACTACACCACATATTATCACCTAATCATCATAAATTGAAAACCCTATCAACATCGACTGGTCAAATCATTTGACAATTCCATGCTACAGAAACATCACTCAACAAAGGTCAATCAAAAAATACAATAACCCTTAGGTGACCTTTAAAAGATATATCCACCAAACAACTCTCATTAGAACTCATGAAAATCAAAAAGTCATTCTTCCACAAAAGGTCTGACAAACTACCACAAGCCATTAAGAGCCTGTTAAATAACTTTGTTCCACGAAGCCTGAAACCAACCAAGGAAAAAACAATGGTGCCATAGTACAACTCTACCCTCAATGCAGCCAAACAAATCTAGAAAAACTGAAAAATCATGGAGAAAACTCTAAACATATGAATGTTACAGCACTAAAAATCAAAGCGAATCACACAAAGTTCTATTGATTCGTGTGAAGACCCAAATTCTTGAAGAACAAGATGATAAAAGCCTTGAGCTGACCTAAAACTCTCTTAAAAATTGTCAACTATTCTCTGAACTCTACCAACTACTGTGGGAATGAAAAGTACCTAATTAACATTTAAACGAATAAGTCTTAAATCACTGCTATAAATAATAGTGGCTATAAAATCATGCTCATGCTCCTATGATCCATTTCCAATAAAACTATTAAAATCCTTTGCTAAAGACACTGCATGATTAATTCTCAAAATCATTAACTCACCACTTCAGCAAAGAGTTTTCACTTTGATTCTGAAAAAAAACAATTACAGACCCATAAGACTTTTAAAATCGAAGCCCAGTTTTCAAATTAAGTTTCATAGGACAAATCTTAGAAAAAGTCATCTATTCAACTTCAAACTGAAATTTTGAAAAACAATCTTGATTTCGCCACAACCATGGCATGGAGATAGCTATCCTGCAAGTCTGTGATTGCCTACTCAGAGTGCTTTGCAATAGGTATATCTCTATGTGGTTCTACTGGACTTCTCAGCTTCATTCACACTATTGCCAATCACACTCTTCTAAATAATCCCAGTACCAGAAGGGTAACAGACTAGAGAATCACCTACTCTGGACTGGCATCCTCTAGTATCAACTTTATCTGCTCTACTGTTTTAATGTTATGTGTGAAACCTTTGGACCCAATGCTAATCATGAATGGATGTGTTATCCTTCTAAGAGAACAACCTTCAGCCTTGCCAGAAGAGCTGTTTCGATTGCCTGGTATACCACAGACATTGCCAACCGGAATAAACAACATCAATAAAATATGGAAGGATGCCCTCTGTTACAAGCCTGATCAAAATTGACAACTAGTGCATCAACCTGATGAAAAGAGGCTGTTCTCGCTAAACAGATTGAAAGAGGTGCCTTTTTTTTACATTTAACATATGCATTTGTACTTCCTCATCCAAAGACAGTGAGACAAAAATACTAGAAGAATCTGACCTTGTGATCAATAAAACTGGAAATTACTTTAGGCATAAAACACTGAGTCAGGTCAGGATCCACTTGCCTGGCAAAAAACAAACAACAAGATTTATGGCAAAGCAAAACACCCATCTCTCCTAGATGATGTTGAGAGGTAAAGGCTACTAAAAATGATGTCAAAAATGTGATGTGCAATTTTCAATGGTTCAAAATGAGAACCCTGTTGACCCTGAAGAACTAAAGGCAACTGTCATGGAAGAACCGATAAATGAACCACTGAGCATCAATTAAAGTAACCTCACAGAAGCTCGGTGAGCGAAGTCTTAAATGACTTAAGTTCAGAATTTCTAAAGGAATGAATAGCTGCCCATGGCTACGTAAGGTGAAAAATGCTAATCCTAGCAAAAAATATCCCTGAGAAAACCCAAAATATTATCTAGTTAATAGGAAAAAACAATAATGTTTTTGGATAAACATCAACATTTGAAATGTCTTCAATGACAACGATGTCATTTAGGTGTGTCTGGGCATTTGGATGGTTGAAAATTGTTGAATAGAATGAGCTACATCTTCTGACTAATCCAAAGCCTGTAGGCATAGTCTTTCAAGCACTAGACCTTCGGATGCAGTCATTGGAGAGACAGATCTGGCAAGAGAGAAGCTTAAAGATGGGATAGAGCTGTTGGAAACAACCAAGGAAGTTACACAGAAAGCTACCAGAGTAGCAGAAACAAGGTCCTCCAAAGCCAACATGGAGCCACCAGAAGTACCTCAGATGATTCTCTTATATTTTTCCAAGGACCCTGGCCAAGAGAGGAAATTAAGGAACCATATAAAGGATACCTGTGGGCCGTATCAACGATATCATGCCAACTCCCCTTGTCATGGCAGAGGAGAGCAATAATGAGGAAGAAGGGTGTTCTGGGCTTAGGTAAATAGGTCCAGCCAGGGATTACTGAACCTCTCTGTTACTGATTGTAACTGGCTGGGACACAGAGAAAGGGAGAGTGATGAAAGGAAAACTGCTCAGATAACTCACACACATTCCTCTTCCCTAGAACATACACTGGTGTCAGGGAAAAGGAGATGGGACTATGCCAAGTGGCTGGTCAATTGAGTTATTGCTCCTAGCCTGGGAGCTCATGCTGCATCCTGGCAACTTACGTAAATCTGAGTGACATGCTTGCCTCTTTTCACTTTGACTCCCAGTTCCTTCAGAAGAGGGGCAAATGCAAGAAGAGCCCGATGAATTGCAGCTAATTCCAAATGAAGGAGTCAATGAGACCCACGTCAACAAAAAGCAGAAACCAATGACTAAAGATGCACAAACTAATAATTTCCTTTTGCATAATTAAACACAGTATTTGCAATATTATATGAAATTATGCATAGTTATAACATGCAAATCGATCACTTTGTGACATATCTTAGTGTGGAATGCGTTGTGGCATCTGTTTTTTAGCGAGGATGCATTTAAACAAAAGCACCGTGAACAACAGCGGTAAGTGTTCTGTTGTTTCCTTGAGTTCGTGGTAAATTTTTACCACACATGGCGCACTTTGCTGTAAAGTTTTACTGCAAATGGCACATAGCTATGGGAAGTGGCATAATGGAGTAATTCTGGGAATTTGGGAATCTTCTATAATAACATGATATTCCTAAAATTGCACACATTACGACAACATGACTTACATTTCACTCAGGCCTAGCAATGCCCATTTCAGGTCTTGAGAAATTTGGGAACCCACTGGTGCTTGAATCACATAATCTGTAGAAGACAGATTCCAGTGTTGCAGAAGGTAATGAATCAGTGGCTGCAGGTGAGGATGAGACTATGGAGCTGGGAGGAGACAGGCTGCAATGTTGCCTCGTACTCTCTACCATTAGAGTCCCGACATTCAAAGGTCTGACACAAGATACATCAAACAAAACATCAGTTTTGGTTGATGGGAATGAAGAATGAAGCACTTTGTACCTTCTGTGTATTTCTAAGCCCTTTAGGTAGCCAGAGTAGCTACTATGAAATTGATGTTTAGTGATATTGATATCGATTTTATCAACCTCAGGAAAATGAAATGCTGATAAACCCAATCCAGGATTTGCACTCTTATTTCAGGTGAAGGGATTATGCTTCCTCAGTACTCCACTGGATCCCAGTAGATCAAAGCATACCATTCAAAGTTATTTTACTGTACACCAGGCTTAAACAGGCAGAGGACAAGAATTCCTGTAAGGGCAGGCCACCCACTATGTGCTCAAAAGAAATCTGAGATCACTGATGAACAACCATATCCGTCAAAAAGCCTTGTGATGGAATAAACATGGAGGCAGACCAGGGACTATGGACCTCACAAGAAAGTAGTGAGCTACAACCATTTCAGGTAACAACTGAAAACAGGACAGCTTGAGATGCAATTTAACTAAATTCCACATTTCAAGGGGACAGCAAGGAAATAATATCGGACCATGACCCTTCCTTCACTGGTTCGAGTTGAGCACCCCCTTCGGTATTCCATCCAGCTCTTGCTGTACCATGAAAGTGATAAGAAGTTGTCTGTAAGGACTCTACAGCAGTGGTTCTTAACCTTTTTACTTCTATGGACCCCCACTTAATCATTGTGGGAATCCGGGGATGCATCTACTGAATCTTTATTGGAATCCTGGGCCCTCTACTGAGTCATTATTGGAATCTGGGGACCATGGACTAAGCAGTATTGATGATTTGAAATGCAAAACAATACATAAAAATATAAAAACTAGAATTCATCAAACAAATATACAAATGATGAAATATTTTATTTAATTCGGAAATCTAAAAAAAGCAAAATGTTAATTAGTAGGGAGGCTGGAGCTTTTCTAAATTCAATTGAGGCCACTCATCATCCATACTACATTCTGTATGACTGCTCCCATGAATCAATCAGAGGATACCAACTTAATCTTGGCATGTAATTTCAAATTCCTTCACATTTACAGACCATTTAAAAAATTTCAGTTTAACATTTTGTTTAGTTTTTTACATACACCTTATAAATCTGTTACTATTAGTTAATTTTCTAAGCAGTCAAAGGCCCCCTCAATAGGTGTCGTGGACATCAAGTGGGGCCCCAGACTGCAGGTTAATAACCACTGCTTTAGAGGATTAAAAATAGCTGAGGCTTCTTCCATCTGTATATAGCATATATTAGGGCAAGTCTGAAAGCCTACCCTCTGTGGATGCTCTTTTGTTTTCATCCTTTGCCTGCCGAAACCACGTGTTTTGCTACAGCACCTCATGATTTTGCGGCTGATTACAAGACAGATTTGCACAATTCCAGTTTAGTTTGTTCTCCACATCTTTCCGTGGGTTCCTTTCAGACTATGAGTGATTTTTCATACAGTGCAGTGATCATAATCTCTTTCACAACCATGCTTCATTTGATGTGAGAAATGTCTCTTTCAAAAGCCTGTGTGAGGAGGTGCCTGGGCTAGCATTGTGAGGAAATACGAAATATTTCCCTCTGGACACTCTCTAAGCTCTATCTGTCTCTCTCCCTCTCACAACGAAAGGCAAACAAGCAATTGGAAAGTAATAGGCCTGGCATTTAGGGCCTGATTACGAGGCTGGCGGTTCAAGACCGCCAACCTCACGGTGGCTGTCAGACCACGGTGGCTGTGAAGGTCCGACCACCACATTACAAGGTTGGTGGGCACTCCCCTCGTCCCCGCCAGGATCTCAGATCTCGACAGGCTGATGGCGGTGCAGGTTGTAATCATCCAGGGCGGCACTCACTTCAGCACTGCCCTGCTGATTACAACTTTTTTCTCCGCCAGCCAGCGGTTCAACCACCATGAAAATGCTGGTGGAGAACAAGTGCAGGGAACCACAGAAGAGGGCCCCTGCACTGCTCATACTCAAGTCATGGGCAGTGCAGGTGTCCCCTGTTCAGAACCCTCGAAATGCGCATGAGGAGGCTGGTGCCCCCTTTGTACAGCAGCATTGCCGCCGGCTCTATTATGAGCCGACAACAATGCTCCTGTACCTTTCCCACTGGACAAGGTTTCCGCTAGTCAGCCCAGTGGGAAAGTTGTACTGGGGATGGCGGGGAGGTTGTCAGAACCACCCAATCGGGAGTTTGGCAGATGGGTGTTTCTATCTGCCAAACTCTTAATCAGCCCCTTAGTTTAGGTAAGTGCTTCCTAGAAAGAAAATCTCCTAGTCTCCTTCTGACCGAGGTTTCCTTTGGTGAAGGGTCTCTGAGGTAAAGTGTGATTCCCAGAAGTAACTTCCGTGTTTGAGGTGGTTAGGGCCTGAAAGCTCTGCTCCTGCAATGCAAATCACAGCATGTCCAGTAATTACGCAAACACCCTACCATCTTCAAGACCTACTAGAAAAACTTCTCATGTGCCACCCAGAAACAACCTGATAATTGACAACCTTCATAACAATTAACATAGCTGTGTTGCCTATGTTTATAGACCAATTATACCCCAGTTGCACTTGAGTTTCCTTAATGGGCATTTATATTGCAGATTTTAACCAGTGTGAATCATGTGCTGCTCTTCTCTCGCTCCTGGAAACTGTATTTGTTATTTATCCTGGCTGCCTGTCAACACTGCTCTAACCACTGCATGGCAAATACTGCTCCTCTGTCACTCCTGAGTGAACCCAAAGGGCACATATCTGGCCACCCGTACAGCGCACACCATACATTGGTCCTCCTGCACTTTTGGATGGGACCATGTGGCATCTATTTGGCTGCCTGCATATGTGGCTCATTTGTTACTCCTGAGTGAACACAATGGGCGTTTGTCTGGCTGCCTGCAAGCTGTGCATGCCATGTGCTGCTCTCCTGAAGCTCTTGAGTGGACCCTAGCAAGCAAAGTTTGACATCTGCCTGCCACTGCTAACTCTTGATGACAAAGGGGTGACACCATTTACAAACTGGGAATTAGACTAAAGGTTGAACTTTTTACCTTGACCCTTATTTTTACACCTCTTACTCACTCACTGTCTCTTTACCTTACCTACCTCACTCCTGCTGCAGACACTACTAAATGTGACCTCAGCTGACTACTGTGTGTACCAAATAATTCAATACTTCTCAGATTAAACCAGAGTTATCTATTTGGTTGCCTCTGTTACACTTGACTAGTACCCAGGGTATCTCAAGTTAGCTTAATGATGTCCCAGCATATAAATCAATCAATGAAATATTTATAGAGTGCAACCTATTCCCTGGGGGGATCTCAAGGTGCTAGAACGGGAAATTCGGACAGTCAAAGTGCCAGGTCTTAAGGTCCTTCCTGAACAGAGCCAGCGAGGGGGCCTGCCTGAGGTGAAGCAACACCGTGTTCCAGGCCTGCACGGCGAGGTAGGAGAAGGATCTTCCTCCGGCCCTGTTCTTCCAGATCCTGGGGATGGTGGCGGGATGCCATTTGGGCAAAGTGGAGTTGCCTGGAAGGTGTGTGGAAGGAGAGGAGGTGGTTAAGGTAGGCAGGTCCGATGTTGTGAAGGGCCTTGTATGCGTGTGTCAGGAGTTTGACAGTGATGCGTTTGTTGACGGGAAGTGAGCCAGTGTAAGTATCTCAGGTGGGCGGAGATGTGGCTGTGGTGGGGGATGTCCAGGATCAGTCTGGCCATGGTGTTCTGTATTCTCTGAAGTCTTGTTTGGAGTTTCTTGTTGATTCCGCCATAAAGTGCATTGCCATAGTCGAGTTTACTGCTGACGAGTGCTTGGGTGACTCTTCTTCTCGAGTCTATGGGGATCCACTTGAAGATCTTCCAGAGTAGGCAGAGAGTGTGGAAGCATGATAATGAAATGGCATTGACTTGGTGGGCCATAGACGGTATGGAGTCGAGAATGTTGTCGAGGTTGCGTGTATGGTCGGTAGGGGATGGGGCAGTTCTGAGGGTACTGGGACACGAGGAGTCCTCCCAGGCAGTAGAGTTGGGGCACAGGATGAGGACTCCATACTGCACGTTCTGGTGGCTTAGCACAACCTCCAGGTACTGAATTTGTATTGTTTCTGGGATTACTACCTATAATGTTACAGTGGTTGAACTCAGGGTCGGACTGAGACAAAAAATAGGCCAAGGAACCAAACAAAAATTAGCCCCTATTAATGAAACAGATAGCTAAAACAGTGGCTTACATTTGCAGATTAGGCCAGTTTTGAACTTGTAAAGACATGCTGTTTGGGTATTTTGCAAGGTATGGTCGACTGCATGTGTTTGTATTTGCTGCAGGCAATGCTTGCTGTAACATGAGGGAAATCAACAGGGAAAACAGATCTGCCTGGCAACAAAACTAGCCCACAAAATCCTATAAAGCAGGCCCAAACACTGATCTGTCATATCAGCCCATCGGGCATTGCATGATTGCCCTATAGGCCTGTCCAACCATAGTAGCACTATTGCCAGGATGTAGCTAAATGTTTGCAGCACTACTTGCATGGCCACTTACATGATCAGTACATGGCTGTATACGATTTCACCTAAATTAATGCTTGAATGACAGACTGAGTAAAATCTTAAGGACATATGGTATGACAGACTGCATGACAGTTCATGGCAGCTTATGTACCAGATTCTGTTATCAACAGAATGGCAAACTATTTACAAACTGTGTGACAGCTGTTTGATAACCGCATGAACAACTCAGTTTTCATGACAAGTATCTCTAATGTTGTATGTATCCCATAGAGTGATATGGGACCCATCAGCTTAGCACTTCACCACCTCAGCACCTCATAAGAGGTAAAAAGTGCCATCTTATTGCCAATACACTACAATGCCAAGGCTTCTAACTGTGAAGCATCTGCAAATAATTCAAAACGTAAACATTTTTAAATGCCGTATAAAAGCAATTGCACAATAAACAGGCAGAATGTACGACAAAGTATGAAATAATGGAGCAGCGTGCTACCCATCTGCAAGTCGCTTTAGCTCCTCGTCTAGGTAGTAAGAATTATATAATTACTGTTATTAAACCATACCATAAATAAGCAACATTTTGGACTGCAATAGGTTGGAAGCTGGGAATAGAGTCCCTTTGCAGAACACACTGCATTAGCATAGAAAAGTTATAACAAGTATTCAGAAGGGAAAGTTTGTTGTGCCACAATTTGCAATGCGTGCTTAAGAAAGTCTGGGGCATATTTATACTCTGTTTGCGCCGGATTTGCGTCGTTTTTTTTTACGCAAAGCTAACTCCATATTTATACTTTGGCGTTAGACCCGTCTAGCGCCAAAGATCTTGGAGTTTGCGTCATTTTTTAGCGTGGACACCTACCTTGCGTTAATGATATGCAAGGTAGGCGTTCCCTTCTAAAAAATGACTCTAAGGCATGTGCGCCTTATTTAAACTCCCGTGCAAAAATGACGCACGGGAGTGGGCGGGCCAGAAAAAATGACGTCCAGCCGCTTTTGCGTCATTTTTTAACGCCTGGTCAGGGCAGGCGTTAAGGGACCTGTGGGCTCGGAAGGAGCCCAGAGGTGCCCTCCCATGCCCCCAGGGACACCCCCTGCCACCCTTGCCCACCCCAGGAGGACGCCCAAGGATGGAGGGACGCATCCCAGGGAACTTAAGGTAAGTTCAGGTAAGTATTTTTTTTGTTTTTTTTTGTGGCATGGGGGGCCTGATTTGTGCCCCCCTACATGCCACTATGCCCAATGACCATGCCCAGGGGACATAAGTCCCCTGGGCATGGCCATTGGGCAAGGGGGCATGACTCCTGTCTGTGCTAAGACAGGAGTCATTTCAATGGGGGTTGGGCGTCAAAAAAAATGGCGCAAATCGGGTTGAGGCCAATATTTTGCCTCAGACCTGACTTGCCCCATTTTTTGACGCCCAAGCTCCATTTTCCCCTACACCGGCGCTGCCTGGTGTGGGTCATTTTTTTTTACGCACACCAGTCAGCTGCGCCGGCTAACGTCATTCAATAAATAAGGCGCCCGCATGGTGCTTTGGAATGGCGTTAGCCGGCGTTACAAAGTTTGACGCACAACTGCGTTGGCGCAGTTGTGTGTCAAAAAGTATAAATATGGCCCTCTGTGTCTATGCAGGCCTTTACTTTGCGAACAAAAAAAGCTGCTATTGCAACAACATATAATCATGACAGCAAAGTGAAACAAATGAATGAGTAAGTGCGATTAGTGAATAGCACTCTGTCTTTATGACATGCCAAGGCATCCAAGCATGAGGCACTTCCAAATCAAAAAAAGCCATAAATCAACAAATAAAATGTTGTTGTGGCAGACGACGAAATACACAGAATAACACACATCGGGTATCTTTTACTAGCTACCTGATGCATTTACAGTCTAACAACATTGATAGCAAAATGCCATGGACAATTGTTTACGTGCAGGAAGGTCTCCCTTCCTGCACATAAACAATCTATAATGGTGATTTGGCACTTCTATGTGTGCTGCAAAATGCTGCACACATAGAAGTACGAAAGTGTAATTTGGGATGATTGTTTATGTGCAGGAAGGTGTCCCTTTCTGCACGTAAACAATCGTCCATGGCATTTTTCTTCTTCCTGCAGAATGCAGCACACATAGAAAAAGCAAACAATGAGGAGGAATAAAAGCATTCCTCCTCATTTTGACATGCTAACGCCAACCCTGGGGTGGCATTAGTTTTTGACGCTGCCTCAGGTTTACGACAACTCGTAAATCTGAGGCAGCGTCAAAAGCAATGGGTGTTTAGGTGGAATGCCTACAGCAATACCCATTGCATGCCCCTCTGATGCAGAAAACTACGTCGGAGGAGCCCATATTTACAAGGATGCGTAACGCCACAAAAAAGTGGTGTTACACCTCCTTGTAAATATGGAGCAGTGCTTAGTGCCAACAGAGCGTCACAAAAAGTGACGCTCCGGTGGCACTAGGGAGCACTTAAATGTGCCCCTTGGTGAGGGCTCCCAGACAAAACAATGGTGCCAGAACTCTCATAGATAGTATTCTGGCTAAATATTTACCCAGGATTCTTTAGAGAAGACTCCGATAGACTGATATGCTCAAGCACCTAAGGACGCCACCACACTCTCCACTACACCAGGTCTGGCAGCCCCAAAGCTGAATGGTCCTTAAGTATCCGTAGTCACCTAGATGAGGTGTTGGCAGGCACCATGACAATCAGCTAGGCAGATTCATGTGTGTAGCCCTTGAGGCAAAAGGTTGGGATAGACAGGAATGTCCCCCTTCGTGGTTACCATGGTAACAAAGATACAGTGCTCTAATTCTGGGCTTTTCTATTACAAATCATTGTTTTCTGGTGTGTTTGTTCTATTGGATCAAGTAAAGTGAAAGAAGAGCAGAGCCTCCAGAATGCAAATAAAAATTCATAACTGCAGCCTAGTATCCTTGGTGAGGTGGAGTCTTCTGCTAACTTTACCCTCATTGCTCTTTTTACAGACAAAATCAGAGCTGCCTTCTGCTCTGGAGTGGCATTCAGACACCCTCTGCAAAGATGACGCACCTTCCTAGTGCTCTGCAGAATTGAAAGATTGTCCCTCACCTCACAAAATTTTGGAGCCATGTAAGGGTAAGCAATTCTAACTGTAAACTCAAATACACCCCTGTTCTTGGTCTGAGGCATTGGACTATGGGCAGTGTGGAGTAGATCAGCTGCCTCCACACAAAATATGGGCATTGTCAGTCCTATGACAAGCAGCTACCTTGGGGAGAAGCAAGGGATTCTGGTGGTCATGGCAGAGGTTCGGAACATGAAGGCCACAAAAGCCCTGATGACAAGTTGGCCTGTAAATTCCAGTTTCTAGGCAAACCCGTATTTGTGCAGGGATTGGAATTATGACTTGCTCAGTAAACATCCCCACCACCACAGCTGTCATTGCAGTTTCAAAAGGAAATTCAAGCAGGTTAATTCTGCTACAATTTACGTGAGGATAAATACCTAGTAAATTCTGATACCTGCAGAATTTTATGGAGAACACACCAATCCTACATGTTATTCCCCATTTTCAGCAGTACATCTTGGGGGCAGATTTGCATGCAACCCAGTAACCAAAGTTGGTGGGCTAGTTTGCGTGAAAGGGAGAGAGCGGAACAGAGTGACCTACGCACACACCATAGTTCATGGGTGTGTGAGTGATGTCAAGCACAGATTTTGTAATGGAACATTTCAATACCAAATACTATGCTTTGACATAGTTTGATACTTTTATAACTTCATATGTGTGCTGTACAATACAACAGGCATGCAAGGTGAGAAAGGTTTTAAAAAAACAAAACTTGTCTCTACGGTATGCCTGCTTCGAGGAGATGTTCATTTTTGGCACAAATTCTTGTCTACCAATGAAGATAAATAGAGATTTGTATCAAAACTCATGGATGCTTGCATGGAAACACCTATGTACTGTCCATGGTACAACACCTTGATGCAAAATAGCACAAAATAGCCTGTGGTGCTGTAAAAAAGAATTGGTGATATTTATTGCACCAAATAAGTAACTCACCACCAACTGGGGTACTAGTAATCAGAGCCAAAGAAGAACTTTGTGTGATATTGCAACTTATGCCTTCGGTTATCCCAATCCCCTTGACTACCTCTAATGACAACTTCTTCACTGCTTGTAAGCCTGGGTGGAATTTAAATTACACTACCATAATTTGTGTAATATGGGGGTTTACACATTAGTCATGTTATGTGAAATTCCCAAATTGCGCCATAACCACACTTTGCACAATTACTTGCCATTTGCAGACAAAATTTACTGTGAATGCGTAATCACAGTAAAAAATTAACGTGAATGCAATGAAACACTAGAATAAGAGCGGCTGTTGTCTGCAGTGCTTTTGTTTTTTTGGACTTTTTTAGTGCAAAATGCATTTTTGCAACTGGGCACATTCACGTTAAAATATAGCACTAAATGCCCGACATAATTTCACCAGCATTTCACATATTTGCATGAAAACAAATTACACAAATGTTGCACATTCGGGCACTGTGTGAAATCCACGGGTGGGTGCATGGGAACGCACATGTCCCACTCATGGAACACCTCCCAGAATGAAATATAACACAATGCAGCGCAAGCAGCTGCATTGTGTTACATTTTTTTACACAGCCACTCAAGGTGGCCAAAATCGCCGCTTGCATGGCTTTGTAAATATCTACTAGCATTTTAGGTCATGGATGCATCACAAAAGTGGTGCAACCATGACAAAAAGGGGCATATTTACAAGTTACTTTATAATGCAATACACTGTTCCAAAAAGAAAGCGAAAAAAGGGGGTGAGTATTAGGGAGTCCTATTTATTAGGAGCAAGAGTCCTCACACACCCAGTTGGGTGTCATGCTTCATCATCAGATCTCCGGCAAAGAGCCCCCCTATGGGAGGTGCCCGTCAGTCATTGCAGCCCCGGTCTGATGAGGAGCTCGTCCGATGATGAAGCATGACACCCAACTGGGTGTGTGAGGACTCTTGCTCCTAATAAATAGGACTCTGTAGTACTCACCCCCTTTTTTCGCTTTCTTTTTGGAACAGTGGATTGCATTATAAAGTAACTTTCATTGGAGGGTATACACTGGACCATTAATCCTCCGAATCCCCCTCTCTTTTTGATGCATATTTACAAGTCTCTAGCGGTGCTGGGCCATCACTTTTTGTGATACTCCAGTGGCGCTGTGCACTGCGCCATATTTACAAGGTGGTGTTAAGCCACTTTTTGTGGCTTAACGCCACCTTGTAAATGTGGGACCCTCCAATGCAGTTTTCTGTTGCAGAGGGGCGTGCACTGGGTGTTGATGTGGGCGTTCCACCACAACACCCATTGCTTTTGACGCTGCCCCAGATTTACAAGGAAACAGAAATCTGAGGCAGCGCCAAAAAAACACTACCCCATAAGTGGCTTTAGCATGGTGCAACGGAAAAAATACTTTTATTTCTCCATGTTTTTGCCTTTTCTATGTGTGCTACATTCAGCAGCACGCATAGAAAGAACAAAACACCATGATTGATTGTTTATGTGCGGGAATATGTCCCTTCCTGCACATAAACACTCATTCAATAATTACAGTTTGCTGCTTCTATGTGTGCTGCATTTTGCAGTACACATAGAAGTGCCAAATCACCACTGTAGAGTGTTTAGGTGCAGGAAGGACCACCTTCCTGCACATATTCAAACCTTCACTTAAACGCAGACATCCTTGCACTTTGGTGCAAGGATGCCTGCGCTGGCAGCTAAATTTAGCGCTAGGGGAAACAGTTGTGCGTCGTATTTGCATAAATATTGGAGCGCACATGCATGCAGTCTGTATACTGGAAGGGAACAGTGGCGTAACAACGGCCCCCCGCAACTCCTGCGGGCTCCAGGGGCCCCCCTCAGCACAATACAGTGTGCACGGGCGCCAGGACCCTGATTGGGTACGGAGGAAGGGTCCACCTCCAGGTACTTTGCAGGGGAGCCCCCTCAAGATTCGTTACGCCACTAAAAGGCAATATATTTGCTGGCCCACGAAACATGCTGCCCATCAGGCCAAACTTGTGCAAACTCACCTCTACACAGCTTCACTACAGCCCGCAACCTGGAATTTCCATAAAAACGTCGAAATTGCGGGTACCTCTTAGTTGGAGGTTTTTGGGGGGCGCTATATTAAGGACACTCTAAGACATTAGTTTACAGTTCCAAAAAAGAGGCCACAAGAGGGTGCCAGATTACAATAAATGGCCTAAAAAATTGGCCGTGTTGAAAACAGCGTCGGTGCGCCCACAGTGACAAAATGTAAACTTGCTGGAGGTTCTGAAATGACAAAATGTAATTTTAAGAAAGCTGCAGCTGGTGTAGGGAAGATGGGCCATGCCCCACCTCTGGGCTTTGGTGCTGGCCAGTCTGCGTTAATCTATGTGCAGTCTCACCCCCTGCACGCTAGTTAATCCCCGTGCAGTCTGTCACTTCCTGCACTCTGGTGATGCATTTTCTGGCTCAAACGATAAAAAGTTACTAAAAATGTGGCCACACGCGTTTATGCGGAGGTTGAGCGGTCTTCTTTCTGCTGATTATTGCTTTAATTAGGCGTCAAACTGATACTAATGATCTGAAACCTTTGCCCAGACTGTGTAAACACTAGTAAAAATATCAAAATAATCGTTTATTGCTATCACAAAATGGGCAGCACTATGCTACATTATATTTCTTTTCTTGCAGCATAATCTAGTCATCAGTACTACATTATTTGGTACTCCCTGTCGCATAATTGCCCCGTCCCTGCTGTAGGTGCCTTTACGTACTCGGCAATAAAATGCACGCAGGCCCACCTTCCCATTCTGCCGGGATATTTTCGCACCAAGTGATGTCATGCCCATGCTACTCAGCCCCCACTCCCTGTTTAGTTCACACCCTCCCGTCGAAAAAAGTGAAAACAAAATCAGCCTTTCATCTCATGGAAAGATTAGCCTCCCCCACTGCTAGGCCTAAAACTAAAAAATTCTAACTTCCTACGCAAGATCTATTCCCTAGTTTACTTTTAATGAGACTGTTATAACAACCGGCGATAACATGCGAAAAACAAATATTTCCTTTCGCTGTCATTGCCTATTTGATTTGCCAGGACAGCCTTCTCACTTTTTAATTAATGATCCACAAACCCGGAAAACTGTCCCTAACACATGCTGACTCCAGATGCCACGACAGCAGGAGGGAATATATTATGGACCACTACAAACTGCAAGGCGCAGGGGAGATTTTTTGGAAACTGGCGTCTTTGCCCGGCTAATCAAGGAAGGGATTACAAAATCCCATCGTTTGCCGTTGCCTTTTAACTTTAGATGCTTGCTCACTGGTGCGGGCAGCCTAAAATGAAACACAATGGGGCATACTTACAAGAAAGTGGCGCATCATAGATGATGCAACACTTTTCTTGTGCCCCCCCCCCCCCCCACTACCGGCACCTAACGACACCATGGTTGAGACGTAGTTACAATATGGCGCACCATGGCTTTCGTTAGCACAATAACGTCAACATTTTTGAAGCTACTGTCTTTCGCTTTGCTACACTAGCGTCAAAAATGTTGACTCGAGTGCTGCAAAGCATAAACTGTAAACTTCGTACTTGTATAGCGCACTACTCAAGGCGCTGTAGGCATACCGCTGTGGAACCCCTCCTGGCTTTCCCTGTGAGGTGCCCACTCCTGGGCAACCTCCAAAGTGAAGCCAGGCATCCCATTGTGGAGATTAAGCAAGCTATTGCCCAGAGTTACAGAGTGGGACCCATGAATTAGATTAGGCACCGATGCGAGAATTATCAGGTCCAAGGAAATTGAGCCCAAGACCTGCTGAGGCAGGAATTGAACCCTGGTCCCGGGCCAGATTTCTGCATCAGGGTCTGC
The DNA here is from genome assembly GCF_031143425.1 of Pleurodeles waltl. Lineage (NCBI taxonomy): Eukaryota > Metazoa > Chordata > Amphibia > Caudata > Salamandridae > Pleurodeles > Pleurodeles waltl. Next base: position 403,779,627 of record NC_090443.1, on the reverse strand, counting down.
CTCTCTAACCATTGAGCCACACTTCTCCAGGATAGGGAGGCTCACTGAATATATTGGGTGTGTCAATTTAATGCCTGCTCCGAGAAGGAATGACGGAAAAAATGGAGCAGTGAAATGTTGTAAATTTCACTCTGTCATTTTTTCGGACCTTCCTGCGTCGGAATGCCCTCCTGGCATATATTATGTCTGACACAGACATAATGTGGTGCAATGGTTTACAAGGTGGAGCATTGCGCCACTTAGTTAATATGGCACAGCAGAAAAGCCACCTTAGCGCTATCTTAGCTTAAAAAAAATGACGCTATGGAGGTGCTAAGGTGGCGCAAGGGGCTTGGAAATATGCCCCAATGGGCCTCATTAATTAAAAAGTGGCGCAGTGCGCTGCTACACCAGAACTGGGAGAGCCGCACTGCGCCACTTCAGAAACGCAAGGATGCCCTGTATTTAAAACAATACAGCACAACCTTGTGTTTTCGCTGGTGCTAATATTAGCTGCCTAGTGCCAACACAGGCACCCTTGCACCTTAGTGGAAGGATGCCTGCGTTGCAGGGAATGATTGTTCATGTGCAGGGAGGTGTCCCTTCCTGTACATACAGTATATAATCAATAATGGTGATTTGCTAGTTCTATGTGTACTGCAATCTGAAGTACTCATTGGAATATCAAATCATCATTATTTAATGATTGTTTATGTGCAGGAAGGGACACCTTCCCGCACATAAACAATCACTCATGGCGTTTTGCTCTTTCTATGTGTGCTGCAAAATGCAGCACACATAGAAAAAGCATAAACGAGGAGAAATAAAAGTATTTCTTCTTGGTGCTCCTCTCTAACGCCACTACTGGTGTGGCGTTAGTTTTTGGTGATACCTCAGGTTTACGAATCCTCAGAAATCTGGGGCAGCGTCAAAATGCAATGAGTTTTGCAGTAGATGGCCACAGCAACACCCATTGCACACCCCTCTGCCGCAGAAAACTGCGTTAACGGGGGGCCCATATTTACAAGGCGGTGCTAAGCTGGGCAAACTGGCTTAACGTTGCCTTGTAATTATGGAAAATGGCACAGCGCCACCGGAGTGTCACTAAAAGTAACACTCTGGTGGCGCAAAGGACTTATAAATAAGCCCCAATGTTTTAAGGGCTCATTGACAGGTGCAGCGGGGCCGAATTTAACCCATCTCTGTCATCAGGAATACCCAGTTGGACCTGATGCTTGAAAAACTCTTGAAATGTCTTCTTAACACTGGAAGAAAATACCCAGCACTTGTGGAACACTAGTTATGCTTCAGGCCACATGAAGTATGCCGCAGGGTTGGACCAAAAGATGCAGCACTAAATTATGTGGCAAGAAAAGGCAAATTATGTGGCATAGTGCATACATGCTAACAGGCACGACTCAGGCGGGAGACTCACCATTTTGAGGTCAAAAATGGTTTTATTTTAGCTGTCTCCCGTCTAAAAATTGCCTCCGTTTAAGTGTATGTCAATGAGGAAAATGAAGTCACTCGATTTTTGTGTCAAAATCTCCCTCTTCCCAGTTTTAACATGTTGCCAAGCATACATAATGCAGCACATTTTGTGATAGCATTACTTCACTATTTTGACACATTAACACTGTCTGGGCAAAGACTTCACATCTTTAGTACTAGTTCAACATCCATATACAACAATTAGCGACTGGTCAACTTTTGCAAATGGCGTTTCATTGCACAGCAGCAATTTTTGATCCATTTGAGCAAGGAGCAATTTTTTGGGTTAACAACTACAGAATGTGCGGCAGATAAAAGCTTATATGGCAAATGCAGCAAACCTTTGGTTATGTGGAGAACGCAGTAGCTGCAGAATTGCATATTTCCAGTGGCCCTGGTAATGTAATTGGTCTAAATAGCCTGATTCTTTGGTGCTTATAGATCAAGGAACAATGTAAATAATGATAGGCTCGCCATGGAAGTTGTTCCAAGTAGAAAATGTCGGCAACTATAAAAGTCTGGTTTACCTTTGACAGCGCAGCTGCGACTGCTGTGCTGTGACGTAGGCCTTGCTCCTGCCACCACAGCAAATGACAGCTAGGCCACTGATGTGTAAATGAGGTCCCAAACATTTTAACCACTTTATGCTCATTGTTAGGATGGTAACTAGCCTCCCTTCATAGGACTAGCTCTACCTATGGATGAGTGCTTTTTTAAATAATGACTTAGTAGACTGTGTGCTTCTGCAGGCATCTGGGTGTAATATTCATACCAGAAACCTGGATGGCTGTCTCAGTCGTAAATCCATATGAATGTGATAATGTGAGAGCCACTGAATTGGGCAATACTCATAAGCAATATAATCCATGGTCAAGGGCACTTCTGTGTTACTATTGATTGGGATCGAGTCTGGGTGGAGGTACTCCCAGGTAAGGTTAGTTCATCACCCGCATTTCCTACCCTCTTCTTATTTTAAGTATATTCTGTCACTAGTTTCTTCTGCCGCCTAGTTACTGTAAGTATAGCCACTGAGTTGGGTGATGATAATTAAGCAATGTAATCCAATGGCATTCCTATGTTATTATGGACTGTGGTTGAGGTGGTTGAGGTGGAGGGTGGAGATGGTGGTTGTGGAGGAGGAGCACTCCCATGGAGCGTTGACCTGGGTGAAGCTTTAAGCCCTCTCAAAGTGCCCTCCCACCTGGGTCATAATGGTGTTGTAAATCAGACCTTAGAATTTAGGGGTGCAATTTACAAAACAATTTGTTCGATGGTGGGTTTCCTCCTGGTAATGTACGAGTGGACATTCACATTAAGAGCAACTGTTGCATACATTTTGGCAAATTGGCTCGGCCAGCTTTTCTCCAAGAGTAACATGAACTTTCTATTGGAATGCTTTGGGGTGAAAGATTAATGAAAGGAAATGTAGGGAAAGGATGATTACAAATTTTAACCAAAATTAAAATTATTTAATGGCAGACTGCTCATTTTAGGAAAGGCGGGGCAATTAAATCATATGAAAAATGTTAATTCATTCTTGGAATCTGATACAGCATGTTTAAGAGAAGGCATTTTTCCTCCCGTGATTTCTTTTAATGGGAAGGAGGGTTAATGGTCTATAAAGCTGAGAAGAGAACACATTTTAAATAAACGGACCGATTCCTTCCTCATCAGTCTCACAAACAAGAGTGTTCTTATGCTAAGTGAAGCAGGTACTGCCAGAAGCCGCAACCTAACATTTAATTCAACAGCTTCTTACTGAAGCTTCTAACGAAAAGCTAGAATGCTAACATGCAACTTACAAAACACAAATGAGCGACAACTGAGTGTCATGTTGGTGAAATGAGAATTGTTGAATCTGAATCATTTCCAATGCAGCAGGGTGCAGGTAATATGCAGACAAATGAGTTTAACTGTAGTGTATTTTATAGACTTGAAATCCAGGGCTGAACTGTCCAAATAAATTGGCCTTTTGACACTTCGTTTTTTTTCTTTTTGAATCTCCCTTTTATGTTTTCAATATGTTTTTTGGCTGCCCATGCATTAAAATGCAATGGCCTCACAATCGTTTCTAATATAAATACAATACAAGCAAGTTCCATTTTCATTTCATAAAACTTTATTCAGTAGCGTTTTGGCAACCATAAAAGTCAAACACAATACATATATATATATATATATATATATATATATATATATATCTTTAAAATAGGAATAATATAATAACACCTACAAAATATTAATTTCCAATAAACTAATGTGTCTATACATATACTTGTTTCAAAGATAATTGAGACATAATTAAAAATAACTACGATTCCTAGTCAAACAGGGTTATTTAGTTGCGCTGCAAAACGTTTTGATACATATCTGGGTGACAGACCAGGTACTGAAGAGTTGTATGTCAGAATAGCATTAGAAAAAATACTGTCTAGCAGACATATTGTATCCTAAACATTGTTTGGAAAAATATTGTCCCACTGGGTGCAGAGTTTGCATAAATTGTTGTAAACAGCACATAGTGAAATAATGGCTATGTGAAATGTTGTGTCCAAGTTTAGTCATGCCTGTAAGACCCCCCTTGTTGAAACCCTGCTACTTCCCAGTCCAAAAGTAGCTAATTATGGATAGTATGATTACCTTTGGAAACAACTGAATCTTTTAAAAATGTGGAGCTATCTCCCCAAATTACAGACTATACACAAACGATACTCAGTCTGTCCTGTTTGCCTGTAACCCATCAAGTAATATCCAAACTTACTAGGGTGGCACTTCTGTCTACGTATCATTGAGGTTTTATTCTATCAAAAAGAGGATGCACAGGAGATCTTTTTAGAGGACTACAACACTCTTGTATAGCTCTGAAATTAACTTATATTACACATATACCATGGCTAATACGCATCTAAGCATTCATTCTACCACCAATTGCAAAAGACAGGAGTGGAACTTAATCACTCTTAGGGAATATCGCAAGTCTAAAAGGAAACTTGTTTTGAGTTCATACCCCTTTTTCAACAAGACATTTAGTTGTATTTTCATGCTAATCACACACAATAACATGTTTAGAGTTGAATCAATTGCAGTTTTGGCTACCTCTGTAGCGCTCCTGAATGTTTATCTAACTTCTATACAAGGTCCTTTTCTTTTACCAGTGAACAATACCATCTCCAGTATGCATCTTTTTCCAACAGATGTTGTCATTTTCTTTGGTGTGAACATACACTTTTTCTAATTTGGCAGACTCCAGATACCTGAGCAACGGGAAAGACTGAAAGGCACTCATAGCCTTAAAGATGTCCTGTAACTGAACCCAGTGCTCACCATTGCATCTCTTAAAAATGACAAAACACAATATTCACAATCTTGGAGAACACCAACACTACTAAAAACACATCATCGTATGACAGCTGAGTTACATACTGAAGATACAATGCCACAGTACCAGCAGAATATAATATAACTTCAGGATAGCATATATTGAAATAGGTTTCTTAATTTAGCCATTTAAAGAAAGGTGAAAACAGATACACATTGAAATTAGATGAGCAATGTTTTTCTGTAAGTTTTCTAATCATTGTAGATCAACTAGACATTTTTCAAACATCGGTATAGATAAAGATTGTTAGGAGGTTAAACTTAGGGACAGCTTTGGAGTTTGTCTGATGGGGTACTCCATCACAAAGACAATGGTTATCCAGTTTGCTATATTTCAGTTTCATTATCTCATATGGCACTTATAATAAGGTGGATAGGATAGCTGTCAAGTTTGTGATGGAATATCCCATACGCCAAACTCTAGTCAGGCCCATAGTCTTAGATTGGGAGGTTTTTATGTGAAGACTATAAGAAGAAGAGAGTGCTACACAAAAGGCTGGTAAGACAAAAAACAAATCCCAACTAAATAAGTGAAATGCGGTCATGGACTCTATGGAACATCAGTAACCTGAGCCATTGTGGAAGTTAGTGAACATTTCCCTTAACATTTCTTTTTCTAGAGTGTAATGTATCATAGATGAGTTAACTGAGAGTCAATACCTTAAATCCATTTTTTTCTTGAGATCTATGAGCAAAGGTAAGAATCACAGATTCTCAGAATTTTTTTTTTGTATTGGCTCTTCCCAGTATCACACACTTAGGATTTAATAATTTAATAATAGCATCAAGCAAATCAGTATCTACTATTCCAATGCTGCCTGCTCTGTGTTGTGCAAAATGATTTTAGGTTGGTAGGCAATAAAACTAGATCATCTGTGTAATCAGGATATTCATATAGGTGTGACTATACCCAGATCATGGAAGGATACCATTACCATGCATCATCTAGGAAGTGATCCATCGAGTGAAGCAAACTCTGTCTGCTTGCCGCCTCTGACAGGAAGCAGTTTGCAAAACACCAATTAAATCATTGCAAGAGCTCCATTTCAGTGGAGAAGCTAATAGAGAGTGAGCAATCTGGATTTCTGAAGGGTTGTGGGGCTGTAAGGCTAGGTAATGTTCCTATCTATTTTTCAAGAAATGCGCATAGTCAGAAAGCATATATTTATTTTTCTTTCTTTCATTTTCAGGACAATTTGCACCATAAATAGTAATCTACTATGGAAGAAATGAAATGAGCAGAGACATAATAAGGGTCTTCCGTCTATTGACTGAGCTTATAATGAAATCTTGACTTACACCCAGGTTCCAAAATTGTCTGATTAATGCAGAGGGTATAATGATTTACAAGGAGAATATATTTAGCACAATATCTATGTCATTTATGTGCTGCAGAAATATTGAATACTTTGAATTTGACTATACACATCTGCATCTTAATGTTTGCTCTTACGTAGCTCTCATGTTGTTGGTGTGGCACTAATATTACCAATCAATTTGGGATTTCCAATCAATCTTTAATGGCACAGACAAAAATTAAAGCTAGTGGCATGACACATATTGTAAGTAAGACAGATATATTGGCGTTTAGGACATATAAAGTTTATTTGAGCCAATATCTTTCACAAAAATAAATTAATACTGCCAAAACTTTCAAATAGTGCGTAAAAAAACCCTACACATACTAGTGTCTGGAAAATATATGTTGAAGAAGAGGGTTTGAAGGCATTCATAGGGATTCATGACAGTTTTCTTCATGGATAATAGTACTGAGGGTAATATCATGTTTAGCATTAAAGAGTTCTTTCTCATCAGACATTTTGGCCCTCATTCTGACCTTGGCGGGCGGCGGAGGCCGCCCACCAAAGTCCCGCCGTCAGGTTACCGTTCCGCGGTCGAAAGACCGCGGCGGTAATTCTGACTTTCCCGCTGGGCTGGCGGGCGGTCGCCTTCAGACCGCCCGCCAGCCCAGCGGGAAAGAGGCTTCCACGATGAAGCCGGCTCGGAATCGAGCCGGCGGAGTGGAAGCTGTGCGACGGGTGCAGTTGCACCCGTCGCGTATTTCACTGTCTGCACAGCAGACAGTGAAATACATGTAGGGGCCCTCTTACGGGGGCCCCTGCAATGCCCATGCCAGTGGCATGGGCACTGCAGGGGCCCCAAGGGGCCCCGCGACCCCCCCTACCGCCATCCGGATCCCGGCGGTCGGACCGCCGGCATCTGGATGGCGGTAGGGGGGGTCGGAATCCCCGCGGCGGTGCAGCAAGCTGCACCGCCGTGGAGGATTCAATGGGGCGGCGGTACACTGGCGGGAGCCCGCCAGTGGTGCCGGTCCGACCGCGGCTTTACCGCCGCGGTCGGAATCCCCATTGGAGCACCGCCGGCCTGTCGGCGGTGCTCCCGCGGTCCTCCGCCCTGGCGGTCTTTGACCGCCAGGGTCAGAATGAGGGCCTTTATCTGTTGATATATATAGGGCAGAGCTATGTAGAGGTAAAAATGAATAAGAATACACATCAGTTGACAGTAAGTTCTGGCAGAAGATGTTGGTATATGGTTGGTGGTAAACTGCCAGGCACAGGAAACTGAGCTTAAACTCATTAGTATATTTTTATATGTTATGTTTAGGATAAAAAAAACTTCTTGATGAATTGAGATGTTATTTTGCTAATTTGAAAGAAACTATTCAATGATACACCTCAGTACAATACTGTGGGGCAGATTTAAATCTTGGTTATAAGAATAGTATTCTCAACCCCATGATTATGTCAAATTTAGATGTGGGCAGGCCATAGGTGTGATAATGGTGGAAACTACCCCATACCTGCTATCGTTACACCCCTCTTGAGGGTGGGTGGACTGAGTAAATACTGTCTGAGGATGACCGCTATGACCGCCCACCTAATTTCGATGGGTGGACATTGAGGTCGATTTTCACTGTCCATCACTGCAAGAGCACCCAGGCAGTAGGGGGCAATGACAACTTTTTAACGCCCCCCACGAGGGGAAGTTATTTTCAAAAAGTAAATCTTACTTGGGGATTTTCTTTTGAAAATAAAAAAATATGTTTGATGGATGGCTCCTTCATGTTGATGAGGCTGTGTGCCAAACTTTAAAAAGCATTGAAAGGAATCAACGCAAGGGCTGTTTCTGCCAATGCTTTAGAAATTACCACCGTCTTAGAAGCCTTTTCTAATTTTGGTGGGCAGCAAACTCTTGGCCTCCTGGACATTGATTTCTCCACCAGGCCAATGGAGATTACTCCAGCCACCAAATAATGAATCAGGCCCTAAGCTACGTGGTTTAAAAGTCATTGTGTAGGTAGGACAGCTGGCTAAAAATTGCAATGTTAAAAACGTGCATGTCAAGGGAGAAATTAAAATGGTCTATGTGAGGAAATTGTGTATTACTGATTTAAACAGCGATGCTTAACATAAAAAATGACTGACAGCCAATTGTGTGTTGAGCTACTCTGGATAAGAGGAAACATTTTTTCATATTTTAAAATGTGTTATGCAAAGTGGCATAGAACACTTTTAGTGTGATTAATTTGCTTAGTGTAACAATAAAAAGTAAAATACTGCAAAGCGTATGTTAAAAAATGACATGGGCTGTGCTGATGCTTGCTTTAGCTGAACATATTCTTTCCGAATTATAGTCGTTTACGTGGAATTGTAGTAATTGTATTTAAATGCCTGGCATTTGCTTTTTCTATCCAATAAATGGCTTGGCATTTTGTATGCAGACCTAAGCTACAACGAAATTAGTTTTGTTTTAAAGCCTTTTCATTAGTGATCCTGAACTAATGATTGGCATGTTTAAAATACTAAGTAGAAATAGTAGAATAAATGGGGGAGCACTAGAACACTTAACAGCTGATATGATCTCAATCAGTTATTGAAGGAATTGGGGATGGCCCACTTTTAAAAAACGCACCTTGGGAGAATTTATCATTTTAATGGTAGAATGTAAGGACAATTTCTTATATCACAGGCCAAGAAACAAGGTACACATGGCAAATCTGAGCTCAGTCACCAGCAGTGAAAATACTTTGAAAAGAGCTATGTTATGTATTAGATTAGAGAAACAGAAAACAGCTGGAAGACACGTTTATTTTGAGGGAGAATTCCTTCTTCTGGAATGTGTCAATAAACAATTAACAAAATGAACCTATTAGATTAGTATAAATTAAGATTTCTGTAGAACAGATGATGAAAATACAAATTTAGGTTATTCGGGACTCAAGAAGAGAATGAAGCACTGAACTGTCGAACATTCGCTCTAAAAAATGCTGGGGAGCTTAATTCCAGATTGAGGAAAATTGCAAAAGGTTGCAAAGAGGGCTCAGATGCTTTTATTCTGTAGACTTCCACTCCATACCCACAGCCCGATTTTGGTCACTTCTAGACTAAATGAAACACCGTAGATCAGAAATTTACACATTTTTGCACACTCAAACTTAAGAAGACAGGCAATTTATTTAGGGTGACTTTTGGATGTTCTAACAATGAGATACAATGGCGTTCAATCAAAATCAGAAATAGTTAACTGCAAGATAACAGTCCTTGATTATCTAACCCATTACCAAAAGCTGAATTGTATACTTTTTATCTTCCTTTCACAAGGCACTTTTCTTCCCAGTTGATTTTTTATCCTTAGACTTTCTCTGCACACTACTATAATGATATACAGTGGTAGCTGGAATTACTGTTAGATTAAAATGGCCAATACCACAGATATTAAGGGCATGCATATAAATAGACTGGTGGAGATAGTAGGAATGGAACCAAACCAACTTTCTATAGTGTTTCAGGTGAAGTGTGGGCTTTTAGTTGTCTTTTCAGATAGGTTTGTAATATCATTCATTACACAAGTTAGCAGTCGAAAACTATTTTTGTTACTAAAGATTATATGAGAGGAGGTGGAAAACTCTCAGGTGAAACTTTCATAGGTAAACAGGAAGACTCAACTACCTCATGCTGTAAAAAAATGATAGAAAGACATAGGTGAATTTGTATTACAGTCTATAGGTTCAGAAGGACAGGAGGAATTCCTTGGTTGGCACCTGCAGCATCAGCAAGGATTGGAATGCGTTAGATGAAGGTCTAATCAAATTGAAAAAAAAAAATAAGGGGCATATTTATACTCCGTCTGTGCCGAATGTGCGACAAAAATTTTGACGCACATTCGGCGCAAACCGTGCACCATATTTTAACTTTGATGCCCGAGCCCGCGGATGTCAAAATCCTGCCGTGTGTGTCATTTTCTGGATGCGGGAAACCGCCTTGCGTTAATGATATTCAAGGTAGGCGTTCCCGTCCCAAAAAGGACACAAACACCTGTGCGCTTTATTTATGCTTCCGCGCAAAAACCCCGCATGGCCGGGAGGCGGAGTCGGAAAATGACGCGCAGCCCGATTTGCGTAAAAAATTAACGCCTGGGTCAGGGCAGGCGTTAAAATGGGGAAACACACCTGTATTTAATGAAAACACACAGAAGCAACAGCAGAGCTCCAAAAGGAAGACATGGAGGTGCTTTTCATCCAGTGTGCACGCAGACGCAGAGCACAGGACCAGCAACAGCAGCTTCCACTACACCAGCAGGGACCCCAAAGGCAATGCAGAAGGCAGGAGAGGATATTCCGCACCAGGACAACCCTTCATGGCCTCAGGGAACATGACATCATCCAGAGGTACAGGTTGAACTGGCAAGCCATTCAGCAGCTGCTGCGCAACATTGAGCCACAGTTGGCACCCAGCTTGCAGACACCCCGCACCATCCCATCAGAAACCAAGCTGCTAGCTGTACTACATATGTTGGCATGTGGCTCCTTTCAAACCACTGGCGCCCTGGTTGCTGGGATCTCACAGCCATCATTCTCTGCCTTCCTGCCCAAGGTACTGGATGCCATCATCACACTCACACCCGCCACATCTGCTTCCCCAACACACAGCAGAAGCAGCAGGAGACCAAACAGGGATTTTACCTCATTAATGGATTTCCACACGTCCTTGGTGCCATTGACTGCACACATGTACGCCTTGTGTCACCTGCTGCAACTGAACATCTATAAAGCAACAGGAAGCACACACACTCCATCAATGTGCAGGCCATTGTGGATCACCAGGGATTGATCACCAACATCGTGGCAAAGTATCCTGAGAGTGTACATAATTCATTCATCTTCCGTCACTGTACCATCAATCAACACTTCCAGGATGGACGATCTGGAAATGGACTACTTGTTGGTAAGTACAGAAACCTACTTATATACACACTGCACAGCAACCCTCCAGGACAAACAACACATACACCGCGACAGCGACATATGGACAGGAACACACTGAGGTTGTGACAACGCTAGGCATGTTTGATATCCTCACCCAATGGGAGACACACCAAGGGACAAAGTACCGTTCCAAATAAAAACTGATGCCACTTCACAGACACAAGGGGAAAATGTAAAACAACACAATGACAAACACATGGTGCCAACTGGCATTACATCTGTGAAGATAAAACTCCAATAACACATCAATAACACCCAATCAAACACCCTTCCATCCAATACGTACTGTGTAAGGGGTGTGGAATGTAATTTGCCACAGGTCAAACACTGTGACTCACACAGCATGATGATGACTACAATAAAGGTCACATGCAATCATTGAGGCCATTCCAATATCTCACATCACTCCTGCTCTCACATTGCCCACATTGTCTACTGTGCGAAGAACACATCTTGATGGTACTATATGGAAAGTGCGCATTCCTACACATATGCATTGTGACAAATGAACACACACACAACAGATGTACTGCCATACGGACCTTCTGAAACTCAAAACGACAACCTCACAACCAAGTTAGCCAGCTGAACTAGACCATGTGCAGTAGTCTAGGTAGACGTTACAACCTGAGTCAACTTGCCAAGGGCAGAGAAATAGGTCTGCAGTGAACTTGTCACACATGTGAAATTAGTGTACAGTCAAATGTTAAGACGTCAATGATCACAACGTATGGAGAATTTTGGCTAATTGTCATCTTGCAAAATGTAAGCGTCTCACTGATGGTTAAATTAATCTATTGCATATGTCAAAATGTATGGGATGTCCAGGGTACATAGATGCAAATGTGTTACCACCACTGTCGAATTGATTCTGTGTATGGAACTATCATCTCACCCCCAGTGAAGACACAGGGACACCTGTATCACAAGTCACAATGCAAGGGAGTACATACTGTACAGCAACTCTCAAAATATACTGCTGACAACCGGTCAGCAGCCAAACACTCGTTCAGCCAAGGAAACAACCCAATGCTGATGGTACATCCTAGAAGCCTAGGAATCGACACAATAACACAAACACAAATGAGTCACAGACAACACAAGAGAACTACTGCCATGCAAGGTGATATTAATGGGGCAAGCAACATCAACATGATCTCAATCATTTTCTCTTTCAGCTGATCAGGGGTATGGGATCCAGCCATGGATTATGACCCCATTTGGCAACCCAAGCACTGCAGCAGAGCGTGCCTACAATGAGGCACACAGGAGGACACGCACCATAGTCGAGAGGACCTTTCGCATCCTGAAGTCGAGATTCAGGTGCCTCGACATCACTGGAGGCAGCCTCCTATACTCACCAGAAATGGTCTGCAAGATAATTTTAACCTGTGCCATCCTGCACAACATTTGTGTACGAAGGAACATTCCCCTATTAGAACCAGAGCCACAAATGCCTGAAGAGGAGGAAGAGGAGGATGCTGGCCATCAACATGAGGGGGACCATCCAAACACAGCTGCAGGATTGCGTAGGCACCAACATATTGTCAACAATTTCTTTTGAATCAACTCAACATCACCACTGTATTAACATATGTAAATAAACACCTATAATAATCACCATATCATGGTCTGGGTAATCATTTTTGCTCATCTTTATCTCTAACTATCAGAATAAGAGTGTAGCCTCATGGAGCATTGCTGATATACCAATCAGGACACAGAAATTTCCAAAGCAATTGTGATGCGTATTAATCAACAGTCACATTCACACACACTGTAAATTACATATATCCTGTACATTTCACCTTTAAAGGGCAATAGCAGAGGGCCACATCTATTTCACACATACATGTTGGCAACATGATTCTTTGCAGCATATGGCACACAACTAAGACACCATCAGTCAATAATAGAACAAAAAGCATCATACATGAGGCAGTGGATGTGCAATTGCAACAGTAACAATAATGTATGGCCACGCCCTTGACAGCAGTAACTGTTACATCACCTATCTTTGCAAGGACCATGTGTGACTAGAATTCCATATAAGCAGAACCTGGATAGCACAAGTGCCAACCCTATGACAAGCATTGCGCACATGACATTCCATGTACATGTCAGCCTATGTCCTAAGTCCAGACACACCCATTCTCCCGGTCTCACCCCACCCGTCTTAAGAGGTCCCTGGAATGGTAATATGTGTACCCAGATATTCCCTCCTCTACACACACACAGACTAACAATTTTAACCCAGTGTGCTTCACCCTTTAGTATGGTATGCCATAGTCATTGTAAATCTGTCTGTATGGACGTCAGGTTAAATAATGCACTGGCTTGTAGTCTCTAAGCCCTGTTATCACCTGTAGATTGCTTCCCATCTAAAAGGTACTGTTGGCCATTTCAACTAGAATCTCACCTACAGGACTTGTGAGAGACTGATGCAGCACACACCTGTGAGCACCTCCATGCAGACCAGCTATTTGAACATGCACTGCCATTGCAGATGCTTGGAACAGCATAGAAGCTGCCATTTGATTGATTACACTGTTATGCATTGCAATAAAAATCAGCTGTGTAACACAGCCCTTGGGTTAATGTGTCACCTTCCAAAACACAGGACAAACACAGTTTTCCATGTCAACTGTCTTGTTCCTCCTCCAACCAGTCTCAGTCAGACTACTGAGTATGTACCTTGTGAAATTGCTGGATCCTGATTGACCCTGCATCCTGTTAGCCTGACTGGCACCTGTCTGTGCGTTACCCTACAGGTTCCTCGTGGCTACATATGTATCATAGTTGCTTTCCCAACCCTCACATTCCTCCTGGGGTATTTTGTCAGGTTGTTCTTCAATGCATACTCAAATACATTGTATAGCATAATCTGCTTATTTATCGTACCATAGTTGGGAACTTGTCTCCAAGTATCCAAATCATGGCCTATCCCTTGTCTGGGTCTCATGTATGCATGAGCGACAAATTGTGACAGTGTAACATGGCCGGATGCAGGGACTGGGTATGGTGCTTCCAGCAGAACCAGCAACATCAGATAATGTGCATGAAAAGTCCATACATGTTAGGACCCTGACAGTTCACACGCTGATTCACATTGCTCACAACATATTGATGGGCCGAGCGTGGTGAATAGCTGCGAGAATAATCAGCACAGAGGCTATGATGTTCCCAGATGCAGTGGGAATTTTAGAGGCCAACCTGTGTACAAGTGTTGTAATGACACCTGCCGGTACAAGAATCCTGAGACATGATCTTACTCAACACATCCAAGGTTGCCCTGTTGACAGTCTCATAACATGTCTGCAGTGACAAGGTAGGACCATCCCCATGTGGGTTCTCAAATCCTCATTGGCTTTACTTCCATTGATCTCCGAAGGATACTCAGTAGATACAGGAATAGGCGCCACAGACTCATGATTAGACCTGGACGTAACTGTGAAAACATAGACCCCTAAAAATATACAGAATAAACATTGGCCCACACACATGAACCAGACACCTCTTTGCAATTGATCACTGGAAATATGTGGCCACGTGCTGCTTGGTCTGCTGGTCCTCCACTGCCACAGGAGAGTTGTGGCTCAGTTATATGACCCCAACTGTGACGTGACATTACAAACGTGGCTTATCTTTGGCTCTCTGTGTCACAAACACGGTATCCACTTAGTATGTACATGTGCCTGACTCATGGTGGGTTCACCAACAAGTGCCTAGGAAGCAGTATCCAAAATCCCAGGACATGTGATGACCAAGTTTTGGTTCATTGACATGAACAACCGTCTGCTATCTATCCGGTGCATGCTTTGTCATTTGTGGTGTTTATGTTACCCAAAAACTAGAAAGTGCACACAGCAGTTGTTGCCACATGTATGACTAACACATATCCTCTCTCATTTCCACACTGACTTTCATCTGAGGGTTGGACACATTGACTCCACATCATGCAAGCATATTTGCAATAATGCATCTTGTGATGGTCACACAGTGGGTCAACAACAATATTAGTAGCCAAAGCACACACATTGAGCCTTAGGTATTGAGGTATTGTACTTATGTGCGTCACCTTGCTATCCTCTCCTGATACCAAACATGCCCAATTTGTGTAATACATATATGTGGGCCACACGTTTGGCCATCTATTGCGTCAGTCAAGAGTGAAAATCCTGTACATGAAGTAGCGGATCATGGTCCGCAGTAGTATGATGTGTCCATACACCGTCATGCCCAAAGTGGGTGCAATCAGCCTATCTCAGTATTGTCACAACTTTAATATGCCATTAAAATGGTAAAATGACCCAAACCCAGTTAATGCCTGAAATTTTGCCGCATACGCGTAAAAAAATGACGCACATGAGTCGAAAAAATGACGCTTAGGGCAGAAAAATGACCCATAATGCCCTGAAAGAACCATTGGCCCTGAGCGGTATCTTCCACACTGTACCTCCGAAAATTGGTTAAGTTTGAAACAATTTAGAAACATATGGATGCAGGCTTAAATCTACTCCTGTGTGTCGATAAAAATGACGTGCAGACTGTATGCGTCAAAATATTTTGACGCATGACAATAAAAACGCCCACCATTTTAGGCAGGAAGTGATGTAATAGGATATCCTGTTTACAGAATAGGTACGGTGGGTGTACTTTCACTTTCACTTTGCAGTCTGTGATATTTCCTGACTGTGTGGCTGTGTCTCAATTTGTCTCTGTGCATTTAGTGAATTTGTCTCTTGTGTGGTCTTTTTATTGTCTTTTTGTGATTAAAAACTTGTTGTAGTATCCTGTCTGAGTGTTTTTTGTGGTCATTTGTGTTGTAAGCTATTGTCTTTGTTTGGTTGGGAGTCTGTTGTGGGTAGTGTTAGTTTGGGTATAGTCGGGCTGTGTTAGTAGTTTATTTGAATTTTTCCTCTCCTACTTTCCCCCTATTCTCCTTTGTTCCCCTTTACCCCCTATTTCTCTTTTTGTACCAATATGTTGGGTAGGCCTCGTCTTGGCAGGATGGGAGAGGAGGAGCTGGGTGGGTTCATTTGGCTGGTGTGCCATTTCCTACCCCTGATGATTGAGGCAGGTGGGCGTATGATACAGGGGTATCACACTGAGGCACCGAGGCTCCGGTGGGCAAAGGTGTGCCATCATCTGCAAAGGATTTACAACACACCCAGAAACAACCACCAGCTGAAGCACCGCTGGGCTGACCTTGTCTCCAGGGAGCAAGATCTGCTGGACCACCTGGGGATTGTGATTAGTGGCCCTGTTGGTGAGTACAAATCATGTTAATGTGCACGTTTAAATGCTCTGTAGTGACATCCTCTGATTTTTACAATATCTGCCGGCAATGTTGTTGAGTGTGTGGAATGCTACTGAAACATACAGGGTCATATTTCTACTTTGTTAAGGACCACAATTGTGAGCTGTTTGGAACCAAGAGCTCCACAAACTTACTGAATACATTTGTATTATGTAAGTTAGTGCCGCCTTTGTGTCAGACAGCAACACAAATCAGGAGCCAATTATGTATAGATGTAGGCCATAGTTGCCTGTGAGGTATAGAATTTTCCAACTCATTACCGTCATTTGTTGACGCAACAGCTAGACTGACTTTCTAAACACAACAGGAGGCTGAAAATTAGTGCAGGCTTCACGTCAATTGATGATAGCAATGTGGCGCAAACATATGTCTCATGTGTGTTTAGTGAGTGCGTAAGCAAACCGATCATGGAAATTCCGAAAATATTAGGGATTGTTGTGCCCCTCTTTCATTTCGGATACATGTCTGATCTGGATTTGAACACTTAGGTAACAAGTTCTAGCTGCGCTCAGCTAACATCTTAGACTGGTATTTGGAGTTTATAGTGCCACATTTCAATTAGGGATGGCTGGCTAAAGGTATGCACATGGGTTATCTCTATGGTTAGTGCAACTCATCATAGCTGTGCCAAATCAAATGAAGAAACTGTAAAAAAATGAGGGCTAACAACTGTCCCTCGCCCTCTATACATTGTACCTGTGTGTCATAAATTTGTCATAGTCACAATGGCTGGGTGACTGGTAATGCAGTCCTCACGGAAAGTGGCTTTGGATGTCTCTCATGGACACACATGATGAGACAAATACACTCATTATTTTGTCTGCTCTTTAATGAAGGAGCATGTTTGCCACCACATGATAGTTAGGGCCACTGCATGTGTGCAGATAAGTGTGTATCACTCACTGGAGTCCCTGGGTCTGTACATGTTTGCCGTGGTATGTAGGATGCAGTATCATCATGTCTGAAAGGCTTTACTTTCTGATATAATCTTACACATAGTATTTGTCTTTGGAATTGTTGTACAGTGCACAGACATTGAGCACATTTCTCCCTTCCATGCCTTACAGGTGGACCGGCACCCTACACTGTTGGCAAGGTGGCTCGATTTGAGGACCCATACAACTCCAGTAAGTGTTGATATGTCTGTTTTGTGTTGTGTTTGCTGGTGATGTGTGATGGACTCCTGTGTGTTGGACACATAGGAAGGTGTGATGCGCTGGCCAATCATTTGTTTTGTTCCATGAGTGCAATATCATTTTATCACCATCTTTGAGTTGGCCAATCCTTATCGTATTGTCATATTTTGGTATTCTAGGTCAGTCCTGTACGCACGGCAATGTGAATAGGGAGGAGTCATGTGGATACAACTTGATTCAGAAAAAGTCGCACTGGACCATATTAGGGGATTAGTCAGCCAGTCAGACCCGAATTCTCCCAGAATAGGGATGGCAAATGCTTACCCACAGACTTCTGCTTCCCTATTCACTTATGTACTTATTGAACTGTATGTTAAACTTCCTAGCAGCATGTAGTTCCACATGTAGTGCTACGAGTATGTGGAACTTGAGTGCAATAGCCTAGTTGTGCATGCAACTCATGGCCAGAGGTGTTCTTGCATCTCTCTGTTTGTTGTAAGTCATGGCTTACTGGTAGTAAATGATGTGGACAAAGGTCTGCATTTCCAAACATGAGTGTTGATGGGATTGGTCAAGGGTCAGCTGTCTCTTATTTGGAGATCCTCCTTACCTGTGGTGTGTGTGCTGGGCCAAACTCATGTCCAGCTTTCCTAAGCTTCCTAGGTGTCCTTGTTGTTGAAAATATTAGTTGAGAGTCCACCCCCCCTCAGACACAGGCATAGGGTTTTGAATAGTGTGCCTAGGACTGATGACACAAGTTTGGTACACAGATATGTAAATCAGTGAATCACTTGTCTGAATCTAGTATGCACACTCATGATTAGCACATGCTTACTATACTGCCAAGTCCATTTACAACTCACAGATCATGTGGCCCAAGATTTCCATCCCATACAATGACATTTGTAGCCCTGGCAGTGGTGGAGGATGTGCAGCATGATTTTTAGCTGACAACTGGCAGAACTATGATGCCAAAATCATGCCAGTTGTTACCCATCTTGTAGGGTTTGGATGTGCTATGTGTGATAGGACCTTTGTAGGCTGGCTTGCCATGTACTTCCTCAGGGCCAATCAATGATCTGTATGATGATATGGGCTGTTACAAGTACAATAGATGTATTGTCTGATTTACTTCTTGTGCCGTTTCACACAATGCAGTACCTAATGTTAGTTTTTCTATTTGTCTTAACAGCTGCAATTATGACTCCCATCCACGTCAGGGAGTTTCAACGGCGGGCAATGAGATACCGTCACATACTTGATGTCGAGTCTGGGTACCGCAACATGGCCCACAGATATCGCCATGAACGAGCCTCCGGAGCCTGGAGGGCATTTGCACAAAGCGGCCCTTCTTTGCCTACGACAACCACCACCAGCACCACCACCACTACCACCCAGATGGCACCACCAGCAGCTGGGACCTTTGCAGGACCATCCACAGCAACTGCTCCTGGACCAAGCACAGCACCACCTGCAGGGCAGCCTAAAGCCATTGACAAAACACGGGCCCATACTTCTTCGGCTGGCACCCAGACCACCCCTTCTGCAGCTATTGACCCTGCTGCTTTTTCACAAATGCAACGGAAATTGGACCGTGTCCTTAGAAAGATGAGCAGACTGCGGCAGGAGGTGCGACAGGTCAACCGGCGGGTGCGTTCCATCAAGAAGACCCTCTGGAGGGCCAACCTATAGACATGTAGACGGACATGATTCCCTCCCCTCCCTCCTCTTTCCTGGTTAGTATAGGCTGTTAGTTTAGTTAGAGTTAGTGGGTGGGGGCTCCTGAATGTTTCTACTGTTTATTTTTATGTGTGTGGGTGGGTGGGGGGCAATGTTGGGGTTCTTGTGTTTAAAAAAAAAAAATATATATATATATATATATATATATATATATATATATATATATATATATATATTTGTTTAGTATAGGATACTATGGGGGTCATTCTGACCCTGGCGGTCATTGACCGCCAGGGTCAACGACCGCGAGAGCACCGCCAACAGGCTGGCGGTGCTCTCAAGGGCATTCTGACCGCGGCGGTTTGGCCGCGGTCAGAAAGGGAAAACCGGCAGTCTCCCGCCGGTTTTCCGCTGCCCTTAGGAATCCTCCATGGCGGCGCAGCTTGCTGCGCCGCCATGGGGATTCCGACACCCCATACCGCCATCCTGTTCCTGGCGGTTCGGCCGCTAGGAACAGGATGGCGGTATGGGGTGTTGTGGGGCCCCTGGGGGCCCCTGCAGTGCCCATGCCAATGGCATGGGCACTGCAGGGGCCCCCGTAAGAGGGCCCCACAAAGAATTTCAGTGTCTGCTTAGCAGACACTGAAATTCGCGACGGGTGCAACTGCACCCGTCGCACCCTTCCCACTCCGCCGGCTCCATTCGGAGCCGGCTTCCTCGTGGGAAGGGGTTTCCCGCTGGGCTGGCGGGCGGCCTTCTGGCGGTCGCCCGCCAGCCCAGCGGGAAACACAGAATCACTGCGGCGGTCTTCGGACCGCGGAGCGGTGTTCTGGAGGGGGAACTCTGGCGGGCGGCCTCCGCCGCCCGCCA
This sequence comes from Pleurodeles waltl, assembly GCF_031143425.1. NCBI lineage: Eukaryota > Metazoa > Chordata > Amphibia > Caudata > Salamandridae > Pleurodeles > Pleurodeles waltl. Next base: position 403,759,487 of record NC_090443.1, on the reverse strand, counting down.
GAGTTAGAATGACCCCCTATGTGTTTAGGTTAGTATCTGTTGTCCTCCATGTATCCCGTCTCATAAGGGGGCGGGGGGCTGATGTTTAGAACGCTTTGTTAAATGTGATAAGTAAGTTTAGCTTAGGTTAGTTAGGGACAGTTGTGGGTAATGAGTAGTTAGAGAAGATTAGGGTAGGTAAGGTCTTTCCCCGAGTTTTCACATCTGTTTTTACTGTTTAATAAATATCTAGATAACCCTTTACAGTATGTGTCAAATGCTTGTAGATCAGAGTGTACAGTGTCTCTTTTGTATTAGATTTTGTGTCCTATGCTGCAAACAAATCCCAACTGAGCTGTAACTTTGGCAGCTACCCCAAAGCTACTTAGCTAAGATTGGGCCATTCATTGCAACCACCAATCACAGTTACTATGGATCCCAAAGTGTGGTTTTTTCATGATGTATGTTTTCAATGTCACATACTGTGCTTCCAGATTTAGTATTGGGGACACTGTGTTAAGTCTGACTGCAGTCTGATGTCCAAGGAAATCCTTATAAGGTGAGTGGTAGTAAGCTCTCTTGTAGTATAGTGTACATAACTCACATAGATAATTTGTTACACTGTTCAGCATGATTACTTATTTGGATGTAAACTCATACACCTCCATTCATGCAGTTTGGTGTGTGTTAGCTTAAATTTGTGGGAAATGTCACATACGTTAGTTTTGCATTGAAGCAACAATTTGAAGGCACTATTTTCTGGTTTTGAAATCCCTTGAGGAAGCGTTATTCTGTCCAACACAGCATTATGGTGTATAGTTTCTCTTTTCCTCAGAAATATCCCTCAGGAAGGGCAGAGTATGGTAGATTCCAGGCCCCTGTACATAGTTATCAGCCCACATTATTTCAGGACAGTTGTATTGACAATCTATGATAATTGACAGGAGGCACAATTCACTAATCTGCTGCATGGTTGATGTGTCACATTACACAGAGACAAAGTTGTTGTGTAAGTGCTATTTATTTAAAAGTGCTGTAGTGCTATATGTACATTGTCCATGATTGTGAGTCCATTCTAGTGACATCTTCCATTGTGATCCTACACAAGTGAAAAAGGACATGTCATTGGACATGCTGGGGTGAAGTGTCAGACTGTGCAGAGGGACAGGATTTGCCAATGAGTTAGTGAGAGACAATCACTGGGCAGGCTGGCAAGATAAACAGTTGTTTGCAGAACGAACAGTTCTTGAGTACAGTTGTTGCAAGACTGGCATGTTACAAAGCCCAGGACCTTGGTAATAGGTGGCCATGTGGCAGGGACAAGTGCTACCGGGTACTCTTACGTGTGAAGGTGATCTGTTCCTGGTCTTCATCTTCTGATGTGTGTGTTGCCTCCTCTACCCTTGGTGGTGGTGGTTGTGAAGGGGCAACACACACCTCAGTGTGTGTAGACGTGGAGTCAGACATCCCGGTAGCTGCTACATGTGGGGGTCTTAAGGGCAGTACTGCTGCAAGGAGGATCTGCTGGTTCTTAAGAATAGCAGCCACATCACGATGGTAGGCAGCCAGGTCGGCCCTGATGGGTTCAATGTTGCATTTGTGCACTCGTTGACAGGATTGCTGTTGTAGGTGTTGGGTCTCCTGTAATACACCTGTGCTGATTTCCTTCAGCCTTTTTTCTACTTCCTGCAAGATAGTTGTTCGCCCTTGCATAGCTGCTGCCTGTTCTTCAGTTGACATCATGCACGAACGCACCCCCTCTAGGCTGGCTGCCATAGTTTGCATCCCCGCCCGCACCTCCTTGGCAAGCTCCCGCTGTACTCCGACTACAGTTCTCTCAAAGCTGGTGCCAGTGTCGTCAGAGTCCTCAGCTGTATTGGAGCTGGCAGGTCGTACAATTGGGGTGGTGGGTGGGTCCTCTGTGATGGCTGCTGTATCTGTGCTCCTCCTTGTGACTGAAGGTGGGGTCTGGAGGGTTTCAAGGACCTCTTGGAGGGTCTGCTGGCTGATGTTTGTCAGCTCGTCATCCATGTCATCAGGGTAGTCCTGGACAGGCATATGCGAAGGAGATCCATCATCCTCTGCAATGAAATACAGTACAATTAGTGTGTCAGTGTTGTGGGCTTTGGAATGTGACATGCCTGCCTTGTGATGATTTACACATTGTGATCTTGGTTCCTGTTCATTGCTCTTGTCTTTCAGATGGGCATTCTACCAGGCCTATGTCCCACCTGCATGTCATATGTATTGTGGTCAGTTTGTGGACTTGTCAGCATCATCTCCTCTAGGTGTTGGTTCTGGCCAAATAGTGATTTGCCACCTTCTTGTCCTACTCAACCCTCCGTCTACTTCCATTCTCATGGTGAGGCCTTTCACTGGCTGTGGGTGCTCTGATGGCACTAGCAGCACACTTAACAATCTGGACCTGCCCCAGTCTCTGATCTTTCACATCCACCTATATGTAATTGAAATGTAGCGTATACTATGTATATCATTGTTATGGCACAATATGGATGTCAGCATTGGTAATGTGTACTGATGATGTTGAGGAATGTGTGGTACATTGGATAGCCCTGATAGTCGTAGCAGTGTCCTATTTCCTCCTCTGACTGTGCAGGTGTATTTCTGTGACCAATTACATGTGTCCTCCCCCTCAATGCTGTTGTCTGAGCAGTATGACATTTGGGATGTTGCATTGGGACCCAGGCACAGGATGGACCCTGACAGATGCAGCATGGGTGTGACATTAGTGCTGTGTACCTCCTAATGTGGATGACATTGGCTGATGTTTGCAGCAACTATGGACATTCACATTTGGCAGGACTGGAACATTTGTCTTGTTTCAGGGGATTGCTAACGTTGTCATCCTAAACCCTCTAATTTGGGTGTGGTTGATCCATGGGGACGTTACTGCCATTAGCTACTTGACCAGCACACACGGCGGAGGTGGTAGTGGCAACTGTTGTCAATGTTACATTCCAGTTGTCGGTATGGCTAGAGGTTGTTAATTGGGCCCTAGTTAATGTAGGGAGTATAGTGGCTGACGTGTGACGGGATGCCAGTTTGACGTTGTGCCCTTCCCTCCTGGCCTGGCTTTACCTTTGCAACATCGTTGGCATGGCAGCATACACCCATGGAAAGGTTGTTGGTGTTGTGTAGTGGTGTGCCCCAGGTTTCCTCTGAATGGGCCATGGCCCGGTGCCGTGCCCCTTTGCCCATGCCACTCCATGTATATAATGACTTACATGCATTCTGTAGTAGGTATTCCCCCCCTGCTGGCAGTTAACATTTGTGCATTTTAATTCCCCATGCGACTTACCCTGCATGTGCGTTGTCTCCTGGTAGTCTGCGCTGTCCTGTCCCTGTGACGATCTCCTCAGGGATGATGGCTGCAACCATCTCCTCCATGTGATCCAGGGCCTCCTGTGGTGCTGGACTCCCACCTCCAGTCTGCAGTGCTGCCTTCCTGTTCCTGGCCATCTTTCCCTTGGTCCTGCGCTTGCAGTCATGCCAGCGTTTCTTGCACTCGATGACTGTTCTGCATACTTCTTCCACACTGTTAATCTTGTCAATAAGTTGTTGCCATATTGCCTCTCTCCTACTGATTGGCAACTTTGAGGTGACAAACAGTTGGTGCTGGTGTTCCATCACCTCATTAACCAGAATTTCCTGCTCCTCTGCACTGAAGCGACACTTTCTTTTCTTCTTCTCCCTGTCCTGGGTCTTGTGTGGGTCCTCCTGGCTGGTTCCTGGTCTGTTGTCATCTTCCTGGGGTCTGTGCAAGCATCTGTGATCCATTTTGGCTCTCCTCTGCACAAGTTGCTGTGTTTGCGGCGCGTTTTGACGCTATTGTGTCAAAAAACGCTGCATATCCGGTTTGCGGTGTTGTAAATCAGCTCACAGTCATTTCCGCTGCGTTAACATCATTTTCCTTTACGACGTGAGGCTGTGGTGTGCGTCAAAGGAAATGACTTACAGATGTGGTTTGCGCCTCCGTGCGTCAAAGTATAAATTTGAAGCCCGCACGGCGCACAGAAATGGCGTTAGCCGGCAGTAATATTCTTGACACAAAACTGATTCGCCGCAGTTTTGCGTCAAAAAGTATAAATATGGGACTAAGTCTGGCAATAGCATAGCTTTAGAGAGATTTGGGTTGTATATAAAGAGAAAGTTGAACTTTTAACAATTTTTTAAAAGCCTTATTAGGATTTGATAATAATTTGTCATTCGTGCTATCTGGATGTAAGGAAATCAGCTGCTGAAAAACATTGTAAATGTTGTAGGTAATTAACATCTACCATTGGAGGAATTAATTTCAGGAGCTAAAGCAATTGATCAGTCGGTGCCATAGGTGAAGGCTGGCAATTAGAAGAATTGTGAGAGGAAGTGAAGTGTAATACTCTGCTTACAAGTATAAATAAACAAGAATGTGTTATGGAAAAGAAAGGCAAGGATGATTTGCCATTTCCGTTAGGGAAGTGGATTTTCATTTTACTCACTTTAAAGAGTGTGCTGCAATTGAAAAGGATTGCAACATTTGCTGACATAAGATGGCTTTGTGAAAATATATTGTGAAGCAAGGAAAGTGTCACGTGTTGGGTGGCACAAGTGGTAAGAGGGTAAGTGAAGGAAATATTTGAATAGTTTTATAGAAAACACATTTTGATGTGACAAGAGTTAGTGAATGTACTAGGAATGTCAAATCTAAAACACTGGAATGCTACCCAGAGCAATTGCCAATTGTTAGACTTATCACAAGCATACTTCCATCACCTTTTCTGTATTTGATGTAATGCCCCTAGTGCCCAAGGGTATGCCCAGACATAAGACCTTTGCTCACTCTGTCATTGGAACCAAGCTACACCCAACTAAAGAGCACCAATCTGGGCAAAACCTGTCTTGGACTGCTTGGGTCCCGGTTCAGAGGGGACCTGGCATGGCAGTTTGGGATGCCTATTGGAGCAGTGTCAAGACTGACTTGCATTAAGCTGGGTCTAATCTGAAGTGGCATAGTAGGCAAGCGAATGATGGGTTGGAATCTACTCTGAGTGATTGCCAGTGGTTAAACTTATTGCAAGCATTATCCCATCATCTTTTGTGTATCTGATGTAACGCACTTAAAGACCAACGTTATTTCCAGACACTGTGCCACTAGAACCAGGTTATATCTGACTGAAGAACCCCAATCAGGATGAAGCCAGTTTTGGGTTGCTTGTGTTGCAGTTCAGAGAGGACCTGGCTTGACAGATCTGGCTGAGTGGTTCCCACCTGCACAGGACCAGAACTGATTTCCATATAGATGAGTCTAATCTGAGGTGGCATGGTGGCAAAAGAATGATGAGTTGGAATGCTACCCCAAGCGATTGACAGTGGCTAAAGTTATTGACAGCATCCTCCCACCACTTTTTGTGTGTTTAATGAAAACTAAAACGTAACCACAATGTATATTATTAGAATTGTAGGTCAGCAGTTTGAGGCTCTGAAGGAGTCTGGATTCTCATACTATACCACACGCACAAACAAATGTTTAACTAATTGCTCAGTAATAGGGTGGAGTTTGTGCAATCTGCTAACAAGTGACCAATGCTGACAGTTACCAGATTCAGACCTCGCCACTCACCACTGACCTAAACTGGGAGGGACATGGACATTATGCAAATGAAGGAGTACCCATTACACATACGAGGAAGAGACCTTTATGCTCTACTAACCAAAAACTGCTTTAGCGTGGTAGTTATCATTGTGTTAAAAGTACTCATTGACATGAGTTTGAAAGCAAAAGTTGAACCACTGTGGCCTACTTTTCATGCAGCAGTGCTTTCATTATATGTGTCGAAAAATATAATTATAAAATGCAAAAAGGGCACTGAGGTCCCTGCATTTCTTCCTCCCAGACTTTCAAGAAGACAAGTAGGGCCTGATTCACAATGGTAAACTTACACTTTTGTGTAAGTTTACAATTGTTTGCTATTCACAACGGTATTTTAGCAGTAGTATACTTACGATTGTGGAGTTTCCACACATAAAAAGATAGGACCGTCCTACCTTTGTGAATCAGGCCCTGGAGTATATGCCTCTACTACAGAGATACACCTTGTTATAAGGGATTGTCTGCTTTGGTCTAATTGGCATTAATATGCAAGTTACACATTCTTGACAGCTTCTCTTGTTGTATTGTGCACTCAAATTGTAATTTGAAACACACATAAGAAGTTGAATATGAAATAGCATTTAGGGGTCTATTCACCCAATGTCTTGATTTATGTGAAAGGTTGTAATGCATTCTTTTCTGCCTGGTGAGTCAGTTCTGAAAAGTCTCCTTGGAGACTATGTTGAGGTGATTAACAGTGGACTTCAACTACAAAACCTCACTGTTGAAATAGATGGTGTAGCGGCTGCTGTAGATCAACCTGCACTCCCCCTCCTTCTTGAGAAAAGGCTATGGGTACATTGGATTTCATAAAGAGCCCCCCCCGCCATGCAGAATAAGGCAATTATGCTATTGCGCGCCCCTAGCAACCTAGAAACCATCACGCCGGCTCACGGAGCCACTTATCCCATTACAGACTTAAGAGATGCAGTTGGCTGTGCATTATCATATATCTGAAGAGCAAGTTAGCATGGCTACTCTTTGTCAAGCATGACCCCACACATATCTGCTTTTTGTGTGTTCTTTGACCCCTTCTGTGCTTCAACAGAACCCATAGTTATGTCTTCCCCTCATTATGTCGCCTAATTAAAACTCGTGGCAGGTTTTGTTGAATCCTGAATGTCCTCTCGGATACTATGCAAGGAACCACTGATGAGTGACACCTGTTCATATCCTTAATGTCACATTAATAACGTTTCTACTTTAAAGAACTATTTTAAATGTAAACCTTTGCTGATGTGCATGTTTATTTTGTGAATCCCGCAGACATATCAACAGGAGTATGCAACAATGTTTTACATGCAATTATCTTTAAACAAGTGTATTTAATAACAGACTTTCTTAGGCCCGTTGGAAAATATTCCCTATTGGATACACCGACCCTCTTGGATATGCCATCTCGTTACCTACGTGGTGAACTATTTTTGCACATTATCTGCACTCTAAACATTATATTTAATAAATGATTATAATTTAGAAAGTTCCTGTCAGAAACCTTTCGTAATCCTGCGATCTGTACCCTCACAGGACTCCCCCGAGATACTGTTTACCAGACGACATCATGAGGGCCACCTATATGATTATCATGTATGTAATCAGTCACTTTTCCATTGTGTGCACACTGCATAACTACATCAGAATATAGATAGGACATATTATCAAGCACAAAATATTGGAAATAAAATATTGACAGCCTCGTTAGTCTACTCTAGATACTCTATACCTAACTCGATATATATGTGCCTCGCTGATAGAGAAATAGATAGATAGATAGATAGATAGATAGATAGATAGATAGATAGATAGATAGATAGATAGATCTTCAAGGTATGTAGTTTTGAAATTAGAAATGGTAAAGCTATACTTCTGTATGTGCACTGACGTTTTGATATTTTGTCCCTCGATATTCTGTCCTGGATATTCTTGTATCACGATAGTGTGGGTCGATACTCAGTAGTAGAACCTCTGAAGCAGAATTAGGACAGAGATCAGAGATGAACCACAGCTTAGTGGCTAGATGGGAAATAACTAGATCGAGAAACCCGGTGGATGTCAAGGGCAGTGAGAGAGCAAAGAGGAACTACGGGGTACCTGGTCATCTACTTCTTAAAAGCGCACTAACAGCCGTTCCCTGACAGTTCCCATGGAGATCCCCATAACAACAAGACTTCTGTCTTGATCTCCGTGGCGACCCGACACACTGGGAGCCCGGGCATTATGGTTTTCCCCATTTCTCATTTCGCCTTTCACGCGTCCTGCAGCCAGGGAAGTGTATCAAGCTGTTATTTACACTGTGGACGCGAAATAATAAGCTTCCATATTCCGTATCCAACTGCTAGGTACCATTCAGCTCCCGCAGCTACGGCGAGGCCCTCACTCCTTCCACTCTCTCCAGCTTCTGCCCTCTCCTGGGAGGCCTCCAGTTTTTCTGCTCTCCACATTCGGCTCCTGGCTTCACCCGCGAGGTCTCACCCGCCTCTCATTCGTACAACGTCCTGTGAGGCCTCACTCATTTCTCTCCTTTCACCTCAGCTCTTGGCTCCTTCCCTCCCTCCTTTACCTTCAGTCCTTGCCTCCTCCTGGAAGGCCACACCCTCCTACTCAACTTCAGCGTTGTTCGTGAATTAGTGCCAGGGCCACCAAATTATTATTATGGGGGGAGGGACACATTATGCAGCAGTGTTGACTAAATTATGCAGTAGTAAAAGGCAGATGATAGGCGTACGGCGGAACATTTTGTTTTAGTTTTTCCTCATTATTTGGCCATTCTCCCACATTAACACTTTCTGTGCAAAAGTTTCATCTCATAAGTACCACTTAGACACCTAACTATAGAAATAAACCACAGAAACACGAGCTGTCAGCCTTTGTGAATGGCCTTCTACTGCACAGCAACGTGTTGTGCTTTAAGCAACTTTTGATCCTTTTGAGCAGAACGATTAAAAAAAAAAAAATTCTGCAGTTTATGCAGCAGATGACTACGTATGTAGTAAATAAATAATTAGTAAACTTAAAAATTGACTAATTCCAGTGGCACTGCAATGGGGAAACAGCGGAATAGCTGGATTCTTAGAGCAGAAATCGCTTGTTAAAGCATTGTGATGTAGTGTTTCTAAGGAAATGTGTCTTACGGTCTTTCCTAAGTTGGGATAGTGTTGGGACCATCCTAAGGACCTGTGAAAATTGGTCCAAATCCTAGATCCTTAGGTCCCGAATGCCTACTGCCTTGTTTTGCCTACAGGCAACGTTAATGGTTAGTTGTCGAAAACCTATAGCCTTCAAAAAATAAATAAAGTGAGAATTATGTCAACCTCTTGCTCATGATTGGATGGCTTTCTTTTACTCGATGGCTTTCCTTCATACTCTTGTGCTTCTCTTATCAATAGAGCTTCCATGTTTCTGACTGAATGACTTCCTTCGTTCCACTGTTGTCATAAGGGAACTACTTTTTATTAGGGTTTTAGCACACCCCTGGAAAGCATGTTTTGCCTTGGTCTCTCCCATCTGTTCAGTTCCTTTCCACACCAGACACTGCAATCTATGTTCCTACTTCACCCCACCGCTGCTCATCTGTTGCTCCCCACCCCACATCCCCACCTCCTTTTTTATTTTAAATTGGTTTTATTATATTTTTTTGCAAAGACCTGGCAGTTGCACATCTACCAAGCAGTTTGTTCCTTTATTTTTGTGGTCCTGCACATTTTAGCACTTCTTTGTTCTAATTTGATGATGTCTGGGCTGCGGGTGTGCTGAGAGCCAACAGAGCTGATTAGCTTGTCAGCCAAAGTGAAGGGAGTGTCGATTGTGATGGCATTGGAGCTGATGCAGCTAATTTTGAAGAAGGTATGGGCTAGCAATTCTAGCCAGTGGAGTTCCATCAGGGTGAGAGTGATGAGGTCATATTTCTTGAGGCCCTTAATGAGGTGTGGTTTCTCTTCAGTCTAGCTCCTTGATGAGAGGTCTGCCACTTTCCCATCATAGGCCATGCCATGAGTGTGTGCATGCTTGCAGGATGCAGCTATGCAACTAAATGGTCAGAAGAGAAAGACTAGCGAGGACTGCGAATGGAAAGTTAGTTTTCAGCAGGACAGTGATGGTATGCGCTACTACCTCCCTTTCCACATTCAGCCTACCTCTTAGGGCCACAAGACAGTGCTAATTGCTGCCTCCACATCTTTCGTTCCTGCATGCATGCATCTTCTGTAGCCACCCAACTGCACTAACTTACCATTCGCAATCCTCTCTGGGCTTTCTCTTTTCATTGCTTTCAAATTCACTTGACTGCTAGTGCAAAATTCCTGGTGGTTTGAGAGATGACATATTTGGGCCCCTCAACCAGATAGCCGTAATACCATTTGGTGACACTTGAATTATTCTGGTCACTTCCAAGACCTAACCCAGAATCAAGGGAATTGCTCTCTTTTGTGAGTTTTACAGACGGTGTCCCATTCTGTCCATTATCTCAATGAAACCTCTGATGAGAACTCTTTAAAGAGCATGCAGAGTTGGAAACGTTGTTGGCATCTCAACAGCCAGATTTGGTCCTTGTGTCTCATTTACTCATGTTGTGCCGTGAACTGTTACAAGTTTTTTCATCCAGCTTTACTGAATATATAACTGGATATATAACGTAATTGTTTATTTTATTTGTATATACATATATGAATCTGTACTTTAAGTTTTCTTGGTGTGATCACAGGGGACACCAGTCACTTTTGTGATGCTATTTCTTTTTTGTCTTCATGTTTATTTTTTGCTAATGACTATAGTTTATTAACGTTTCATATATGTATACTAATGCCAGGGTGTTGTTCCCAACTCTAAATCAGGCCCAAAGTATTCTTTTTCATCTCAACTCAATAGATACCACAAAATACAAACTTAGGCATCCCTCATTCCCCAACCATCATACCCCCAATGTAGGCTCAACACACTTTTTCATTGGGAAAATACACACCTACCCTCAATGAACATATTCGTCTTGGACCAACACATGCCTGTCTTGGAAAAACACAACTATCTGAAGCATTGGCACCTACTGCTCTTGGAAAAGCACATCCCACTTAGGTCAATATGTCTCTCTTTGACAAATAGATTCCATTTTTTAGCACATCCCTCTCTTCAATCAACACATTCTGTTCTGTGACCAACCTATCCCTCTCTTAGACCAATACATTCCACTCAAAAACCAGCACATTCCATTTATCAACCAACACATCATTCTCTTGGATGAACACACACATTTATTCAAACAACACAACTTAATCTTATACCAGCTCATAAACCAACAAATCCTGCTCTTCACCAGTGCCATTTGTCAGACCTACCAATACATCCAGCTCTTCAAACAACAGAGCCCTCTCTTTGATCAAACCATCATGTTCTACTGCCAAACACATTGCCGTCTTCAACCAATACATCCTGCTCTTCAACAATACACACCACTCTTCAAAACATCTCACTCTTCAATGAGCACAGCCTTCTCTTTAAACAAACTTTAAACAAACTATCATGTTCTTCTACCAAACACATTTAACTCTTCAACCATCACTTCCTACTCTTAAACTAATACATCCTGCTTTTTCACCTTGAAGTCAATAGAATTAGTCTCAGTGGATCACTTAGCAAAATATATTGAACTTAAATTCCATGGTCAAAAGTGTCCATGACAAATTGTGAGAGAGTGACAAAGTATGTAGAGTCTGTATCATCAGAAGACATAGGATAAACCTGAGACAATACATTGCTTTTCACCGTGTAACAATTTGTCCATTATAGGAATGATAGTGTTACCTATTTGAGTTTTAGACAGCAACCATACTGCTGATAAAACATTTCTAATGAGAAACTATACTAACTCTGAAATGTCCATAGCTGAAGATGAACCGGGCCAGAAATGTGGACATGCTTTTATCAAAAGGCTTTTATAGTGTATTGCCACTACATGACAATTTGAATAGTGAAAATATTTTTACTTAAGGGTTTCTAAAGGGCAGGGGCTAGCAGCAAATCTTGTTTCTGGACCATTCTAACAAATGATTTCAATGTTACCTTTTTCTTCGAATGCCATAAATGTCCAATTATACGGTAACAGTCACTCATCAAGACATTTATTTCCAAAATAAGACTACAGAGTGTGATTGCCTAGCAAACTACTAGATTTTCACTCCTTTCTAAGTGTTCATCTGTGCTACATCTGAGATTAAATGAGGGACAAAGTCACTTCTTTCCACATTGCTTAAATGCTTAAATGAAAAGTAATCTTATCAAAGAGAATTTTAGTTCAATTATGTGGATTTTTTCATTCAGTGCAACTTATAGTTTCACTGAAACAACGAAGAGCCACAGCTCTAAAAGCACTGTGCAATGTATCAATAATTCAAATGTAGTTGAATTGTATAAGAATTATTTGCTCTCCATTTACCATTAGCATTCCAGACTCAAACAATTGCCTATTGTACAGGCATTTCTCAAAGGTTCTGCTAATATTTTCCCCATTAAAAAGCTGAATACTAATGTCGTAAGGTTACCTTAGCAGCTTTTTAAGGGCACACTATGTTAGCCATAGGCCTGCAGCCTATGCCCTTAAGTGTAGTTACAATTCATTTTATTCCTTTCACATTTCTGAGCAGAAGTTCTCTTTGATAGTGAGGTTTTATTTTCCTTTATCTTGCATACTTTTAGCACAGAAACTATTTTCATTCTTTGTACTATGATGTTCGCATTCAGTGCTCTGCTCAAGGCTATCTCCAATATGTTGCTGGCACAAAATGGAACACTGCAATCTTTGCCACTTCACGGAAACATACATATTTTAAGTTAGGGCAGTTTTCCTAGTACATTAGCTGTTTTATTATAAAAATCTCTGTGTTATATGTGAGAATAAGAGGGAGAGTTCCAGCCAGAAGATTGCCATCGCAGGCTGTCTCTTCATTGCAGCTGTCTGCTGAGACTTGACATCTTTTCTCTTCCCATATGAGAGGGAACGCTCAGTAAACAAACAGCCCTCTTCGCTACTACCAAATCCAGGTTTGGGGGATGGTGTCTCCCTAGGATTCTTAAGGGCTGATTAGGGCTAGCACTGCTGTGCTCTAAAATAGTACTTTAGAGGCGTAGGTAGGAATTCCAACACCTAGCATCCTGACACTGTGGTGGGACTTTCTTATGTTTCACTTTTTTTTGTCACTGCATTATTATTATTATGTTTTATTATCCTAATCATTGCAGTACATACTATGTTATCTATAACGCAATTGATTCAATAAAGCATTTTGGACCAATCTTTGCTTCTGTTTGTCATTGCCTGTGTGAGACGAAGATAACTGAGGGAAAAGGATGAGATCTGTTCCACCACGATTTCCCCTGAGAAGTCAGAATGTCATGCGCACGGTTGCCACAAATCACCACCACTTCCAGGTACTGGTGAGGTACTGCTAGCTGGCCAAAAGTGTTAGACTGACAGTTGTCACAAGGTGTGGAATTGGACTAAGTTCCACACAACGTGGTGGTGCTACCGCCCAAATCCAGGAGTCCCCTTGGTACAATGAGAGCCACCACTTCACTAATTGATCGGACCAAAACACCTTCTCATTTAGAAGTTGGTGCAATAATTTGTAAATTACTCATAACAATAGGAATTTCATTATCATCCCATTGACTCCCCATAGCTATTTGTTGTTTAACGGATTCACTAAAGTTTATTACAATTTCATTATGGACAAAGCAAATCTGTATGGCTAGCTACCTTCAAGATATGTACCTCCACGTCACAAAACTTTGTCATTCTCACTAAGCACATTATTACAAAGTATACATTTTGTCCCCAACAAAGACACAAAAAATCCACAAAAAAAGTTCAAAGGATTTATTAGATTCATTCCAACGTCACATTTGAAAAAGTGCAAAATATTGAGAAAGAAAATGGATTACATTTGACCTATAATTTAGAAGCATTAGCTCTGTACACTTCCACCTAATTTCTGATGAAGGAAGTGAGGAGTTGCTTTCCTAGTTAAGTCACATGGAGACTTGGAAGGGGAATACAATCTTTGGCAGTTATTCTGGCGTACATGCTGAATAATATGAACAATAAAGTGTGCCCCTGTAGTTTAAATGGACAGGATATTTTATGTAATACAGTAAATGTTTAAGTTAGGAAACATTTGTTATAGCATTCTGTTTTATGTCTTTCTAAACTAAAAGAAATTGGTTAATGCCCACCTAAGGTCAGCATTTTTAGAATTATTACTGTGTAATGAAACAAAATGAAACAAACCTGAGGTCTTAGAAATTTTTAGGGTCACCGTGTAGGTCAAAACATCCAAATTTGCACTGAACGCACCACCAACCCATGTACATACAGAATATTTAAAGAACTGGATGCAACACAAATTAATTATTTTAAACACAAGTATAGTACACATGTACTTTATTCATGAGCTGCATTTTAATTTACACAAGCAGTACATCTGTGTATGTATTCTGCATAGTGTCAGCTCTGTGTGTTTAGTGTTGGCGTGTTTCAGCTCCTAAATTATTATGTTGAGCCTTCATCAGGACAGGGCTGTTAAGCAACTTACAAGATACTTTTTTATTGACCTCTGGTCGAGGGTCATACGATGTTCTTTTGGAACTGCCCACATTTAGTGAAGCGTTGGGTCACTAATTCCTAGTGCATTATGTATTAAAGTACCTAGATGCTTTAACTCATGCCATCCTGGATGCAACACCTCTGTTTACTGGAACATGCAGCAGGGCAGACCAGCACATCTATCTTACATTGAAACATAAGGTGCATACCAAATTCTTCGATAGCCAAAAATTCTATGGAGGTTCTATCTGTTCCTTTCTTATAAGTTCTCTGCTCAGAGATGGAGCATCCCTGAGGCAAAGTTAGCAGATGCCTTAGGTCACCATCTGGTGGGGGCATAAAGTAATTGTAATTTGTAGTCAAATTCATTTTCTGTAGCATATGGGGAGTACTACAGAAGGTACATTTGTAAACAAGCATTGCAATGAAATGGGTCTTGTATTTGATCGAGTTAGAGCTATTAGCGTTGTAAACTGCTAACTGACTTTTCTTGCCACATAAACTGGAAGAAAAAAAACTAGCACAATTGTGCTATGTAAAACCCAGCGCGATCTCAGTGAAATTGAAAACCAAAAAAACGAGCGCGGTCCCGCTATGTAAAACCCAGCACAATCGCACTGCATGGAAAATAAATAGATAAAGCATGGCTGAAACCAGGCTGAAAACATGAAGCCTCTTATGTTTTCAGTAGTTGGCCGGTGCACTCGAGGAGGGCTAAACACCGGAAAAGGCATGACATATGTATGCCTTTCACTAATGAACTCAAGCAGATTTTAAAAGGCAAGCCCACGAACTAACGAAAGTGACAGGCGTGACATGGGTGTGGGTAAAAGCCCAAAGAGAGATTACAACAGGGACAGAACACTTGTGTGCTCAACCTTAAAAAGCTGTTGCAAATGGTACTTAGACTTGGCCTAAGAGCATTGTCAATTCTGCCTCAGCCCAGAAGCTATGCAAGCCATAAATTAAGAGCTAAATCTTGAAATGCTCTTTTTGCATCACCTACTTGAACTAGTGAACTAGGAAAAGCATGGGTTTAAGGGCATCTGGTGGATATTAGATATTCAGAGGAATTTAATCTAAGAGCTCCAGTTGCAATCTTGTAAAAGGTGTCTTTCTGTAAATGAAAATATTGTGTGCAGTGAAAGATTTCAGATAAATGACATTTTCACAACCATAGAAAGGTATAATGGAGTATTTTGCATTTCTTCCATAAAGAAAACGGGGTTCTATTAACACTGACTTCCAGGAGGAAATAGCATGCACCAGGATCTCTGAAGACACTAGGCCGAAAAGTCTGGTTAAATCAGCAGAAATGTGTTTCAGGGATATGAATCTTCTGGCTTCTAATAAAATGAAGATAGTATACAGATCCATTCCTAAATTGGAATTTTGAACTTGAACTTGAATTTGAAGATTGTGAGCCTGTCAGTTTCTAGGGAAATAATATTGGTCAGACCAGTCAGACAAAGCACTCGAATTAGAGTTCGCCAAGCAGAGCACTCTCTCCCAAATGTGGCGGAGTGCCCTGTCTGGCAAACCTGCGGTCAGCCCCCTGTATTTAGAGTCAAGGGGACCGTCATCTTCCTGATGGGGGTGCCCTTGTGGGCTCCCCTGTTGGAAATCTTACTCCGCTGAGTTAATAGAATAGGGCATGTTGAAGTAAGGATATCAGACCCGTAACTTGTTTAATGTTAATGGTCTGATATTTTATTTTTCTGTCCATCACCACCAAGAAAACTCTAGTGATACTGGATAGGAAAACAAAAGAAAAATAACCACCACACTCTGGGAGAAAATTCTCAGGGTGTGGGTCATTTGTTTTTCATTTTTCAAAAACAGACCCTCGCTTTGGGAGTTCTTTCTTGAAAAATACAAAAAAAGTTTGGTGCGAGGCAGCCTGAAAGACGGCATCTGTGCTCCGAGCATGCAGTGCTTTTAGTAGAATTGTCATGATTGTGGCTCCTCTGAAGGCGCAGAGATCACTATTGGGCTGTGGATTGCTCAACAATCCAAATCAGGCCCAAAGACTGATGTAATCTGCATTATGGGAGTCGTAAACTGTGCCACAATCTGCCAAAATCTATGTGTGCTTTTTGGAAGGGAATCAAATCAGCATCTTCACCTGTCAAGGAGATTTATTAGCTCTTGTACTGCACAAGGAAGTAAGAGGCTAGAACAGCACAAGCATTTACAATGCAACGGGTCTCGCGTTTGCTCATGTTAGAGCTGATCGCGTTGTAAACTCCTAACCCGACTTTTCACCTATCGGGCAAAAGTGCATTTATGTACATAACCCGAAAAAGTGAAATAAAGTATGTAAAGCGCTCGACTTCTGCCAAGCGAGATCGGGCTCGTAAATTAGAGAAAAAAAAGTCCACGAGCCCGATGGAAAACAGCGAGCCTCGCATGTTTTCTGTACTTGGTCGCTGCGCTGGAGGAGGGCTAGCCACCGGAAAAGGCATGACATATGCGTGCCTTCGACTAATGAAAGCAAGCAGATTTTATTAGGGAAGGCCACGAACCAATAAAAAACACGGACGTGAAGTTGACAGGGCTCCGAGCCCTTTTCTAAATACAAATGAGTCTCGCTGCGAAACGCATGCGCGAGCGCATGCAACGCAGGCTCGACCCTAAAAAGGAATTGCTCATACTTGGTGAGCGAGAGAGGGCATTGAGAGGTATCAGAAAGAACTCATCTTTTAGAGCAGACAAGCTAACCAATTGTAACTAGTTATGCACTGTTCTTTGTGACAGTTCTTTGATGGCATTTGGTAATGAGTGATAAAGCCAACTTCCCTCACTATGAACTGGCGCCCTGAAGGAGAACTCTCCCCGGAAGACTGAGGAGTTGGGTGTGTCTGCACCAAGGACTGATTATACCTGGGAAGGTGGTTCAAGAACTAAATTTCACACTTGGAAGGGTGGGGACCCAGCTATTTTTTAGCCAACTCAGAGGGAACAAAGACTGCCTGTCATAGACACAGGCCCCAATGGAACTCTGTGAATTTTGGAAACTATTAAATGTGCTAGCCTGCATGATACAAATTAATCACATTCAGTCCTTGTGGCCTTACTGAAAGCAAGAGGCATCCTGGATCTTGGAGTCACTCCCTGCTCAAGGTAGAGAGGATGCCGCCAGTGTACACCTGTGAATAGTGAACAGAAACTTTATCTTGCTGTCTATGCAAAACTGAGAAGTGTGCAGTGGAACTGTTACTGTGAAACACTACATCTTTGAAGTGGCATCCACTTTTTGTTATGTGATTCTTCATTTTAATCATAAAGTACCCTTTTTTATTTTACTATTGGTTTGAAAGCTCTACTTGTTACGTGATTCAAGTGTTGTGTTGGTATTGTTGAGCCTGAATGCACATTCTCTTAGTTGTATAAGCACAACTAAGGAATAGATTTTTCACCATGGGACATTCCCCAACGCACACTCTGCACCAGAGAAATCGTCACCAAAAAATTGTTTTTTCCGAATGTATTAACTCCCCCATTCCTGCCTCTCTTCTTCCAAACTCCTCTGTTTTCAAAGAAAAGGGGCATCCTATGAAGAAAGGCTGAAGGAGTCGGTCCGTGACCCGAATAGCCATAACTGCCTTCTGGGGTTCACCTCTCTGTAGTTGTGTGTTTTGTGTAAAGGGTGTGCCCCCCAAACCTCTGCTTTTCTTGTTCTTGCTTTAAAAATGGTGCTGCCCAGTACTACTGGCTGCCTGCACCTGACACACTGTGTACTTTTGTGGCCTCTAGAAGGCTGGGGAAATATTCTGCACAGAGGGGTATGTCTCCTTAAGTCCATATGTCTACAGCTGTGCAAAGTACCCAGGCCTATTCTCTGTCCCTGCTTTACAATGTGCCATTTAACACAGGATTATGTGGGCTAATAGGTGCCCATCTTGCAAAGCCATCACATAATATTGTGCATTTGCAATAAGCTAGTTGACTCCCCTGTCAGTGCAAGCATTGCACCACTTTATAAATACGGTGAAGGAGAATGGCCTCCTTAATGCCAGATTAGCATAAAAAAAAATGATGCTCGGATTCCGCTAAGAGGTGCTGTGGCCTTGTAAATCTGGCCCTTGGTTTCTGCCATTGAACCTCTTATTCACATTGTCCATAATAACCATGTGCTGATCACAAAGTAATCTGAATAACCTTGGATATTTTCTCTCATTTGTTCTTATGATGAGATTAAAAAAATTATGTTATTGAGTTCATTAAAGTTCATGTTAAGAGCCATATAAAATGATGAAAGCTAAGTAAGTAAATAACTAAGGGTTTGATTCAGAGTTTGGAGGGCAGGATTTACTATGTCAGGGCAACAGAATAAAGTACTCCATTGTTCTAAATATAGAAATGTCTGCCATTTTAGCAGACATCTCTTGCATTGGCAGGAACTGCCATCATCGCACTTCAGTGTCAATGCATTGAAAGGTTGGCGGATGGCTCCTCCAACATGACGGGACAGGACAACAAACATTCAACATTTTTTTTTTTTCCAAAACTAAATCCCACAGCTGGATTTTCTTTTTGAAAATAAAAAAGCAATGATTCCTCACCATGAGAGATTTCTCCCATGGCTTGGGGGCCATTTACAAACGTTCACTGCCCCTTACTGTGAGATTATACTTGGTGGTAAAGAACACTGGAAACCAGCCATTTGCCACCCACTCTAAATCGGGCAGGTGATCAAATGAGCAAACCTCTGATGGCTCTTACCCAATCTGGCCGTCAGAGGTACTTGTCAGTGGTGGAGCTGGAGAAGTCTTTGCTGCTGACATACTTCAATTCTGCTTGACTCTAAATGAGCTGGATGGGACTTTAGTTTGATGGAGAGGGTACTCTTTTGTCTTTGCAACAGAGTACCATCTTTGTCAAACTATAAATAACGCTCTAAATAATTTGTGAATGTTTAACTCCTCCTAACCTGTGATTACAATAGATATGTTGTTGACCTCCTAGTTGTTGGTATATCAATATATAGGCCCTCATTAAAACATTGGCGGTAAATGCCGCCTACCGCTGTGGCGACAGTCACCGAAAGACCATCGCCGCTGCTACCATTTCCAAAGGTGGAAATCCGGCTGTGGCCATCCTGGCGGATGGCGTTGAGGTGGTGCTGCTACGACCAGCAGTGCCATGCCAATAGACCGCCGCCAGCCATATTATGAAAAATAATACGGCCTGGTGGGCGCTGCTGGCGGTAGCAGCAGCCCGTCCCCTGCTGGAAGACCCCCTGGATGCCTGAGGCAGTACAATAGTGGCCACCGGGCTGGAGATTCTTATCTCCAGTGCGGCGGCTGCTACCGGCATGGCGGTCGGAGTGGTACATTGGTGGGTTGGTTTCAGCCAACCCGCCAATGTCATAATGTGGCGGTATGTACCGCCAGCCTGTTGACGGTACCACCAACACAATACCACTGACCGCCAGGGTCAAAATGACCCCCTTAATACATTTTAATGTTTCAGCCGTAGTCACAACATCACAACATAAATAACAATTTTCTTACTTACGATAAAAGCAGTGGTTCAAGACATTTAAAAACATAGAAGAATAGTACAAATGTTTATGTCTAATACAATGTCACTGTACATACTTCTTCAGCATTAACTATGCATAAAAGGGCAACTAGAATAAAAATAGAATCATGATTCATATGTCCAATAACCTCATGTCAAAGCTTCAGGATAATTCTTCGATAGTGGAAGGAGCCATTTTCGCCTTGGCCCTTGGGGTTTAGTACAAAATAGCATATAGTGCAATATAGTGTCTCTGTTTTCCAAGCTACAATTTACAATTATAAACATAATTTCTTAATTGTTGTTAGTCCCATTTTGCACAAAAGGTTCTGGTTGAAAGGATCCCAAGTCTACATTTTACACATAGGAAACGTTGTGCTTGCCTGTGCAACTGGGCAAGATAAAACTCACACCCAAGACAATTAACCACTAGGCAATTAGACAGTGGCGGGGAGGGGGTATTTTAGTTATACTGGCTGAAATGCTAGACTTCTGTAGCTAATATGCCTCCTTAGTGTCAGCTCCAGTTAGTAATGGGTAGTCCCATGAAAAGCTAAACTCCTAGTGGGTGATTAGATCTTTTATGTCTTTCCAAACAAATGTCACTTCTAGCAAAGAACTTAAATAGAAACTGACAATGTGGGTCCTATTCAATCAGATACAGTTTAGTACTGCATATCAGGAAACTGTGTCCATGAAGGGTGTAATGCCCAGCTTAGAAAAGTACCAGGGTCCAACTTCAGCAGGGAATTAATTATTTTGCAATATTATATAGCGTGTACATGACCAGAAGGCATTAGAGCGCTTAACAACAGTAGCAGGATATGTGGCGTTTACATACGTAGATGCATGCAGGAGTTACCAAATGAGAAAAATTATATAAGTTGGTCAAAGTTTGTACGCAGTCAAAGCATCGTTTTAGATGGGGGGTCAGATAACAAAGGTAGTTCAGATCATGGTGGAGAGGGTATTTAAGTATGGTTGAGGGTGCAGGAATGCAGACCATTGTTGTCTATTACCTGTAATTCTCTAGCTTTGGTGTAACAACAGATCCCAGCACAAAATAATGCTTTTGCAACCACGTTAGATTGTATTAAAAAGAATCTGAAGTATAAGTGATACTTTTTCTATATTAGAATACCTGTTGAGATTGTGCTTAAACCTAATGCCTAAGAAGTTAAAGTATTTCACTCCATCAAGCCGCACACCATTCAAGTAGAAATGTCTGCTACGGAGTAAGGCAAGTTTCATCCATAGGACCTTTGTTTTACAAAAATTAATAATCAGCTCTTTTTCCTGCAGAAACTAGCACATTTATCCATCAGTTATTTATTGAGTTTTCAGTTGAGACATTAAAAGTGTGTTACCTGCATATTATAAAAATGGCACCCTAGTGAGAAGCAACATTCGGGCATCAATATTATATTCTCCCCAATAAGCAGCATCATCATTCAAAAATATTCAGAATAGTAGAGGGCCACATCACAAATTGGTTGCAGGCCTGATGGAATTTCAAAAGTACCATTGTCTTCTTTCATTGGACTGTAATAGATGTGTGCCTTTGTTGCAGTATGTAGGCCCTTTATGGCCATTAACATGGCCGGTTAAATTCCAAGATGATGGAACATACTCCAGCGTTTTGGGCCTATTGACCAGATCAAAGGTTGCTTTTAAATCGATGAAGGTCAAACATTAAGGGATTTAACTTATGTAAACATATGTTGCACATTTTGCACACACAATAAATAATTGGAAGACCTGCTTACCAGTCTGAAGCCCTTTTCTAACTCCCGCTTTGGCATCTGCCAGCATGCAGTTTGCATCAACCCAGCTTGCAGGCAGCTAGGTAGCACCCACTCTAATATTTTCACCACTCCGTCTGCTAAGGAATTTGACCCACAGTTTGATGGACCCACTGGATACTAATATAGCAATGTTGTGGGGTTCACATTTTTCATTTTTGTTTTAGACTTTACATATTACTTTTAAAGTGTTTTTTCCAATTAGTACTAGCCCCTCAATGTCATGCCTTTTTTTGAAAAAAACACAATTATGCCCTTTTCTGTCACATTTTTATATTGTTCCAGAAAACATATTTTCTGCAGACGACCTTGGCTTGCTCCCTTTTTGCTCTTTTTTGACAGTTGTAAATGTTTATATATCAAGATGTCTCTATGCTGAGAAGATCACCCTCAGTCCAATGTACACATAGAATTAGATAACCATACCTTGAAAGCACATTATTTAGATCTAAAAAATACTTAATCCAAAAACTTCACCGCATATGTAGTTGTCTTCTGCTCATGTCCTCAGGAAATTTAGATTAAAAAAGTATTTTAATGCTGCATGATATTGCTGTCCTCTCCCAAACAAACTAAACAACCTTAAAATGTATAATGATTTTTTTTAAAGTTGCATTACAGAAAATTCACTGTTTCATTGAGCTTACTCTATTCTCCGTTTTTGTCAATGTGAGCACACGCCACATAATTCCTCTCTATTATTTTGACTGCCTGTTGGACCTGGACCTTTTTGCAGGGTCATCCCAAAACTTCTTGCCTCCTTCCTCCTACTTTTTCTGACCCGGTTGTGTTGACTTTAGGACTCTGAGCACTTTAGCACTGCTGATCAGTGCTAAAGTGCAAGTGCTCTCTGCCTAAGTTGGGTTGGTGATTGGTTTTCTCTATACTTGGCATATTTGATTTACTATCAAGTCCCAAGTAAAGTGCACTAGTGGTGCCCAAGACATGTAACTCAAATGTTACTAGTGGGCCTGCAGCATTGATTGTGCCACCCACATGAGTGGCCCTGTAAACATGTCTCAGACCTGCCATTGCAGTGTTTCTGTGTGCAGTTTTCAACTGTCTGTTCGACCTGGCAAGTGCACCAACTTACCAGGCCCAAACCTTCCCTTTTACTGCATGTATGTCACCTCTAAGGTAGGCCCAAGGCATCCCCATGGGCAGGGCGCAGTGTATTTAAAAGGTAGGCCATGCACTAGTGTGTTTTACCAGTCCAAATATTGCTAAATTTGTTTTAAACTATTGCAAGGCCTATCTCTACTATAGGATACCATGGGGATTGCCTTGCAATATCTTTTTAAGTGTAATTTTCCATTGGGAGCAGATAGAGATCTGAAGTTTGGGGTCTCTGAACTCAGAATTTAAAAATGCATCTTTTGGTGAAGGTCTTTTTTTAATTGTAAGTTTGAAAATGGCACTTTTAGAAAGTGAGCATTTTCTTGCTTACCCATTCTGTGCCACTGCCTGGCCGTGGAATACACTTCTGTGTCAGACTGACAGTTGGGCTATTTGTGAATTCACTCTAGACAATCATGCAAAGGGAGCTGAGGTGTGTCCTGAATATCCTAATGGGTCTTCCTGGGCTAGAGTAGAGGTAGGAGCTGACACATGTACCTGAATAGGGCTGTGCCTGTTCTTACACAAAGAAGTCTCAAATCCTCTGGAGTGTGTCTGGGGCCAGGGCGAGGCAGGGTCTTGTGCACTACAAAGACTTTCCTTTGAAGATTGCCTGCTTCAAAGGCAGAAATGAGTATAAGTATTGGACTGCTGACCCCACAACTTCAGAATACTTCTGGACTGAGGACATTCTGCCAGGGAGAAGAACTGGATGCTTCAGGAGGACCTGGCACTCTGCCTGTTGCTTTGATTTGCTGGCCTGCTGCTGCTACGTCTGCTCTGGGAGTAAGAGGACTGGACTGTGCTTTCCAAGATTGTCCAAGGGCATGAACAGAGCTTGCCTCCTGTTAGAAGTCTCAGGGACATCAAAGACTTCATCTGCCAGCACCTGGGCTTTCTTGCTGAAAGCCCTGGTTGCCAAGTGGTGCCCTAGTTCATGGGCCCTTGGAAATGAATTCTGGTGAAAAGCAAGAAGATCCAGGCACATCAACACCAGACGACTCCAGAACTGGTGCCTCTGCTCGGCTCAGCAGCGTTGCCTGCACCAAAGCTGTGATCCCTGCTGGAGTGCGATGAACGCAACTGATCCCACTGGTCTGACGCCGCTGCAGCACCTCTGAAGTCCTGTAACATCATGAGTCCTGAGTGCTGTGTCATTGATGTGTGTGACACCGGACTCCACTGCGGCGCCTGAGGCCCGTGGTGTGACTGTGACCCCGAGAGGTCGTCACATCGCATCCTGACCCACAGGATTCATCGAACCCACAAGGTCAAAAGGGACAAATGCCTCGCCGGCGACGCCGCATCACCTGCCCTGCAACCATAAGAAACTGACGCATCACTTCCCCTGCCTCACATTAAGCAACTGACACCTCAACTCCCCGGTAGCAGTAAGGAACCGACGCAGCACCGGCTCTAGCGAGGACTCACCTCCCTGAATCAGTGCAACATTTTTGTTTCATCGCTTTAAACGGTACTGTATCTGGGGGTCCATGAAACTCCATGACCAGCACCACACTCATTCAGGAGTGCCGTCAGACTGTTGGGAATTACTCCATCAACAACATTGTGATAGCCCCAGCTGAAGCTATTGTGGTTCTAAGCGCTATAATGGGATTTAATCTTTAGAAATTCATATCTTTGCTTGTGTATGTTGGATTTTCGTTGTTTTGGTCTGGTTTTACTTAGATAAATAATGGCTATTCTTCTAAACTACTGTGGTGTCCATTTGTAGTGTTTTTACTGTGTTACTGTGTGTAGGTTCAAATACTTAACACATTGCTTCTGAGATAAGCATGACTGCTTGTGTCAAGCTGACAAGGGGTTATCTTAGGTGTGTGAGAGCCTTACCCTCACTAGAATGAGGGTCCCTACTTGGGCAGGGTGCAAACTGACTGACAACTAGAGACCCTGTTTCAAACATTACCCTATCCATATTAGGTCGCCAATTGCACAAATACTTTATTTTGTCTTGATCATGCCTAAGAATCATTTCTAAGTTAAACCTACAAATTTTTTAGAAAGTCCTTCAGGAACGTGATCCTGACCTAACTCCCTGCCTTTAATACCCATCCCCCCCTTTACCATCCAATATACTTCAAATATACTGTGGATCTTATTTAGACATCGGTGTATAGTCTGGGCATCCTGACAGGTCAGTGGAGGCCCTATGCTCTGTTGACCTGATGGAAAACAGTCTGTTATATCTAGAGATGGCTCCCTGGCATCAATGTTTCTGCCGATGCCCCACTCTGCATATTTTTTTCAATTTTGTAATTCACAAAGACGGAGGCCCTTATGTGCGGGGAATTTTCCCTATGCTTGGCAGCCATTGTACATTTCCCTGCTTGTCTCCAAAATTCAAAGCAGACTGACAATAAATTAGAGTTCTGTCCTAAATAGGACAGACAGCCTAATGCTCAAAAGGCATGCTGCCACCTTTGACTGACAGAGCCAACACAGATTATTTAGCACTCTACATCCAAAGACAAGTTCCAAAAATTAAGCAAAAGCTGGGGTTTAGTCTACATTTCTCAGAACAATCTTGCCAAAGAAAGATAATGTGGGTGACCTTGGAACTGGATGCAAAGATGCTTTCTTCTTAAGAAAAGGATGGAAAGAATCCAAGCCAAGGGTAGAAAGTGACTTGAAGAACTGCTAGGGTAGACTATTAGATGTTCTTGGTCATTTAACCAATGTGTGTGGTTTAGCAGTAAGACAATATATCTATGTTGGTTTGATGTTGATGGTTTACATCCATAATAAAAGGTTGAAGCTGTAAAATTATCTCATCACTTTCAATCAGGACGATGTGCTTGGTGGAAACTGCCAGGACAGTAATTTCAACAGAAAGGGAGAGAATGGAGAGAAGAACTAATTTGATTAAAATAATTCAAAGTGTCTCTGTTTGGGAAGTTGTGAGGTTAACCCATTCCATTAGAGAAGGAGTTGCTATTTATAGATTAATTTTACATGGGGCTTGAAAGTACATGGTTACTTTAATCACTATTCTGAAAGCTCAGTGTGATATTAAAAATGATTTTGTGAAGCAGGGTTTTAGAATTGCAGAAAGGAGATGGGTTGGTTTCATAGCATTCAACAGGAAATCACCTGTGCATCATTCAAACATGGCTACAAAACATACTAAAACCAGCGAAGTCCCTCTTTGTACCCTCGAAGATAGCGTAATCATTAAAAATTATCAAATGATGGAGAAAAGTCAATGCAGCTATACTTTTGGGGAATAAGGTATTTTCATATCCCTCTAGAGCTGTCCAGCAAACTTTCTAAGTTTTCAGAAACAGCATCAGATACTTAGGGGCATATTTACATATTTACAAGAAAGTGGCGCATCATAGATGATGTGCCACTTTTCTTGCACCCCCCCTACTGGCACCTAACAACGCCATGGTTGCGGCATATTTACAATACAGTGCACCACGGCGGTCGTTAGCACAACAGCATCAACATTTTTGATGCTATTGAGGTGCTTTGCTACACTAGCGTAAAAAATGTTTACGCTACTTCAGCAAAGCACAGGGAGGAGGCCCAATGAATATAATGGGTGCGCCATTTTAACACCTGCTGTGAGCAGGCTTTAAAAATGACGGAACAAATGACGCAGTGAAATCTTGTAAATTTCACTATGCCATTTTTTCGGGCCTCCCTGCGAGGATTGCCCCCCTTGCACAGGCACAGTGAAGATGTCCCAGCAACTTGTCCCTGGTGGCTAAAAAGGAAATTAGACCACTAATTAAATGCAGACCATTGACTGAATTGGTAGCATAGAGGCACTTAAAAATTGAGGGAATCACCTCCTCAGAGTCACCTTGTACAAGGAAGATTGGATCACAATACTGGGCTTAAAAGATGCATTTCTGACTATTCTAGTTTGCCAATAACATCAGAATCGTACCCAGTTTCAAGGGGAGAGGATCAGTAGGGGATCATTTAAATATTCTTTGGTTTGTGATCAGCTGCATGAGATTTTACCAAAGCAATGGTGTTGGTGGTCACAGGAATATGCACCTGGTGGTAAACAGCATTATTAACAACACCGGAACCACGGAAGCCTTCACAACGACACCGGAACCGCAAAAGCCTTTACAACAAAGGCTTTAAAACAAAACAGTCTTTACAGCGACTGTTTTTTCAACTAAATATTTTACCATGAGTATGCCTTTACCACGGATACCTATACAATGAATGTTATTGTAAAGGCGTGGATGGCAAAGGCATATTCATGGTAAAAAATGTACATGTATTTGTAAGTATTTTGCAGGTATGTATTAAGTGATTTTTATATCTATCTATATATATATATATATATATATATATATATATATATATATATATAATATTCAATTTAAAAAACAAAGGATACAGGGACATTATAGTTAGGCTCACATTTCACACCTACAAAATCAAAGAAATTCAGCAGTTATAGTTACCTGAGCTAACTATATCTTGTTCCCCCATAATGCACTGCTTATGGCCTCACATATTACATCACTCAAGACATGGTTACTAACATCACTGATGACATCACTGATGACATATCAAATAATATCACTGATGACATCACTGATGGCATCATTAACAGAACCACTCACACACCCACTCTTACCCCATACAAACACTTGTACTTCCACACACAGCTACATTTATACTCATTCACAGACCCATAAAACTACTGACACGCACCCACTCACTCACACAACAACTGACACAACCACTCATTCACCCAAACAGTACTAAACCGTATGTACATATAGGCAACAGTAAAGTTGGACAGAAGCTACGCAGTAGCAAAATATATGGAACTGGAACATCGGAGAGACTGGGAACTATTAAAATATCTCGCTAACGATCATATCCCAAAAATGGAACATGGTGGGGATAGTGAAGGACTGCTTCGACAAAACAAATCAAAATATATCATAGAAATGTATACCCTGATGCCCCGGGGTTGAACCCTGATGAAGAATTACATATAGATTAATAATTCACATAAAATACAAGTGTGTAGTACTGGTTTCATTTCGTGCTCTTGTAAAAAAGACAAACTCAGCAAAAATGAGATATGAAGATTGTTTGGTTTTCACACAAGTAGAGTTTGTCACATAGAAATGCAGTAATAGATACTAACAGCTAAGCAACAATAGCATATTGATATGTGGGCAGCCATACGTGGTGTCTTTTAAATAGAAAAGGGTTTCATTTTGCCATTAATAACTTATGCCACATAAAACGTACGTAGAGAACAGGGGTAGCATCCAGTGAGTCACACGTATAGGAAATACCTATTTATACTGTTCAAATGATATGTAAAAATAAACGCAAAGCACTCTCAGAACAGAAGGAGTTTTGTTTTATACTCTCTATCATGAACTGTCTTTTCTAGGGTAGAAACAGAAAAAACAATGTATGGCACTACAAAACACAGAGTGCACCACAAAAGGATCTGAATATCAGGCAAAAATCCATTAAATGTGACATAAAGCAATTGAAAAAATAGTATCAAACTGCAGCTTTATAATGCATGCATTTTTTAAAATTACTCTCATTTTTCACATTATTGTTCAGATAATGGGCACAAGATTGTTTTTTGAAATAGTAAATGTTTGTTTAAGAAATGGCATTGAGATATAAACATTGGTGACAGACTGTGTAAACATGCCTGTGAACAAGGTTGGTGACACATACCAGCAGAGTGACCTTTGAGTGCGGTTTATCTCTTTTCCGGCTAACAAAGAGAGTGAAAGAATCTTTTGTGGATATATATATAAATTAATAAACAGCCTATGAGAACGCACCCGACGAGTGCCCTGTATTCTTTCTCATTGCTGAGGAATCTGTTTCAGTACATACCGTGCTTCGCCCTCATGGAAGGGAAGCACCCACTCTGTGTGCATTGGAAGCCTTTGGGTGAATTATCTTCATTATATACAAATATATATATATATATATATATATATATATATATATATATATATATATATATATATACATATATATATATAAATGAGTTTTTTGGTGGTAGGGGTACTTTTAGGGTTTAGGGTGAGTATGTTTATTTGGGGTTGAAAGCGTATTTTTAGGGTTTAGGATGAGTATAGGTTTTGGGATAGCAAGGGTATATTTAGGGTGGGTAAGGTGTTTGGGTGGCAAGGAAATGTTTAGGGTTTAGGTAGAGTGAGAGTGAGTTTTTGGGTAGTAGTGGTCCTTTTAGGGTGAGTATGGGTTTTTGAGTGCCAAGGGTATTTTTAGGGTTTATGGGTAAAAGGGAGATGTATATATATAAAAAGAAGGAAGTTGGACACAAGAATTTGAAAAAGGGGCAAATACAAGCCATTAAGGAGTTAAGGAGTATGCAGAATATTGTTATAAAGCAATCTGACAAAGGAGGTAATGTGGTGATCTGGCCCCTAGATAAGTATTTACAGGAAGGTTTAGGACAATTAAACAATAGCAGTCAAAAGTAACAACTAGGCAGAAATATATGCAAGCTCACAGAAATTACTTAGAAAAATGATATACTTGGAAGGAGTTGACATAAATTACGAATGAGGAATATTCCTTCTTGAAATGTGATTTTCCAAAATTACCAGTACTTTATTTACTGCCTAAATTACACAAAGATCCTAGTAATCCACCTGGGAGACCAATTGTCTCATCTAGAGACAGTGCTCTAGAGAACACTTCTAGATATGTAGATTACTTCTTGCGGCCATTTGTATAGCCTTTACAATCTTATATCAGAGATACAAGTGATTTTCTAACTAGAATTGAAGGTATAACATGGGAAGGACAATATTTATTAGTCAGTTTGGATGTTGAGTGTCTCTATACCTCCATTCCACACAAGTTTGGGATTCAAGCTAGTCATTATTTTCTGAGAGCCAGATCACCATCTTATTTACAACATACTGAAATGCTACTTAGCATGATGAATATATGTTTAACTAATAATTTCTTCATCTTTGATAACAAGATTTACAGACAGACCCAAGGGACAGCAATGGGAACCTGTTTCGCTCCCAGCTATGCGGGTTTGTACCTCGGCTGGTGGGAGGAACAGGTGGTGTATAATATCCATCAATTTGACGAACACATTGTCCTTTGGGTACGGTTCATTGACAATATATTTTGTATATGGAATGGAAGTGAGGCACAAGCTGAGGCATTTATTAAAGCATTAAATGAAAACCAGTTGAATTTAAGATTTACAGCCCATAACGATGCCACTCAGATAGAATTCCTAGATCTTAAACTGGAAGTGCGAGGTTCTAATCTGGTCAGTGTATTGTTTCGTAAAAAAACATCAGGCAACAGTTTACTGCATGCTAGAAGTTGTCATCCAAAAAAGCTCATTGAGAGCATACCATATGGTGAGCTACTTAGAGCAAGAAGAAACTGCAGTGAGGAGATGGCTTTCCGTTGGGAAATGGAGACCATGAGAAGTAGGTTTTTAGAAAGAGGTTACTCTGAAAAAATTATTGGAAGTGCTTGTAGAAAGATTTTATCTATTAACCAAGATGAAGCATTAATCTCAGAGTAGAAAGAGTTCTGATGCCCAACAATCTGTTAGATTCATTACAAATTTTCACAACCAATCATGGGAAGTAAGACGGAGTTTGAATAAATACTGGAACATATTAACAGCTGATGATAGTATCAGAAATTTTGTAGAGGAAAGAGCACAAATGACTTTTAGAAGGAGTCCCTCATTGAAAGATCAGTTATGTGCAAATCTGGTGCAGTCTTCAGTAAAGAACTTACAAAGATCCATACAGGGTTTTTTCACCTGTGGTATATGCAAAGCATGCAGATTCAGTACCAGTTGCCGAGAAATAGTATTATCTAAGGAAATGAAACCTTTTGCAATAAGGAAACATCTAACCTGCAACACGGAATTTTCAGTATATGCATTGTATTGCCCACGTGATAAATTTTACATAGGCAGTACAATTCATAAAGCAAAAAAATGGATATTGGAACATTTTAGAGCAGTTAAGAATGAGGATAAACAATATCTGGTTGCGAAACATTTTGGAAGTCATCGTGATAAAAATACAAGTTTGTTAAAATTCTGTGTATTGGAAAGCATTCCTGTCAGCATAAGAGGTGGCAATAGAGAAAAAGAATTACAGAGGCTGGAATCGAAATTAATCATTAAATACAGGACTCTTCAACCGAAAGGATTGAATATGGATGAAGCACTTTCAGTTCATTTAGGCTAATATAATTTCATGGAGCAGAAGAATTATGATTGTATGACTGAGAATTAAGCAGATCTTCTTTTTGCATTTTTATGTCCATTCTGTATAAAAACTGAGTGACCAATATTGCATACACCATAATAAGCACATAGTTAATAAATATGATTTGGATTATATTTTTGTGTTACAAGGAGATGAATCAATACGGCCGAATAGGATGGAGGCAGGAGAGCTATTATATCTTGTTCCCTGTATTGAGTGGGGAACAGTCTCAGGGAGCGCTATGTTAAGTATTAGTAATATTTTTATTTATGCTTATTCTGGTAATTGTATGTTCTGAGGTATTAATCAAAAGTATTGAAATCAGCAGTGTGACTAATAGCAGGTAGTTAATTGGGTCACATTGATGTGCAAATGTTTGGAGAAATGTTTTGATTTACAGTGGTTAGTATACATTTTGGCCGTTGAACAAGTCCATTCCAAAATGGCCGACACATTTAGTGAGTGAAAACTATAGAGCTTGCTACTTTAGTCCTTTTACTATTGTTATGTATGGGCTTGTAATGGAGGTCCATAATAAGTGTTGATGGACTTCCAAATCGTTTTGATTGAGTGTACTTGTGAACAAGGAGCAGGAGCTCCGAAAGCGCGTTGAGTTTTTTCTGCCATTTTGTGAATAAACAAGGCATGCTGCCAATTTAGCCGTGGTACGTGGTCTACTATTCAATTAATTGTGAGTAGCAGGCACTGGAATTTGTTGGAATGTATGGGGTTCGCCACCCTTCCACGAGCTAACCGCGTCGAAGTGGCAGCGATACGGCGAAGTTTTGTGGAGAATATATATATATATATATATATATAAGTAGGTTATACTTACCTGTTACAATGAGTATATGATTTTGCCGTGTATGCTTTTACAACGGAAATGTAAATAATTTATAAGTAAGTATAAACCTATTATACTCACATAAATATATTTAAAAAAGGGTTTATACTTACCTGTAAAATACTTACAATAGCTTGGTAAAGGCATTAGTTGTAAAGGAATACTCGTTGTAAAACAATACATTGTGAAGACTTGCGTTGCCAAGACTGTGTCATTGTTCCAAATTCATTGCAAAGGCATTTGTTTTAAATGTCATCTTTATTCTGACATAGATCTGTACCTGCCGTCTCAGGTTAACAATTTACCTGGACCACATTTAGGGCATGATTTAGAGTTTGGTGGATGGGGTTAACCCGTCACTATGGCAATCATAATACAGGGAACGGGATCTCCGTCACGTTTGTGATGGAATAACCCACCCGCCAAACTCTAAATCAGGCCCTTATATTTTTATCCAGGACACAAGCAGGTTAGTTTGGCAGACTGAGGTGGCGGTGCACTTACTAACATCTCTGGTTTCATAGTGCGTTTCAAAAAGTCCAATTTGCTCTTGGTACATGAAAAGTGTGTTTTCAGGATTCACAATAGATGCTTCAGGCTGTACTGTAAAAGTGCTGCAGGCACTGGTTCTTCTTCTACTTAGATTATGTATGCTTAGCGACAGACCTGAAATACATGCAGTACTTCTACTTACCTATTCTTGTAATACTCCATTTGGCAGAGGACCATATCTTAGGTCTCCTGCTTTTTATACAAGTTTGATTTGATATATGCCTTCTGATCCAGATGCTATTCCCCCTAATAAATCAATCCTCTATTTAGATAATGGGTTATTCTCTTATACTTCCTGTTTTCATGTGAATTGTCTACTGGCAATGGTCATTATTATCAACAGCCATGAGACATAATTTACATTGCACCTTGACTAATTATTTAGCAAACCTAAAGAAGCTTATTAACTATCAAGCTTTGTGCCACAATCAAAGTTTTAGGTGTTTATTTTATTATTATAAATTTCTAATTTTTTTTATGAAGTTTATAATTTTAAATTGAAATGTGTAATTCGATTTGTTAAAGTTTTATTAATAATATATTATGTATTAGTAGTTGTTGGGTTTGTAGAAGAAAGGACTGGGTGTTAATTAAATTATAATTTATTGATTTTTAATATTAAATATTTTTGTAATTTGAATACTTAATTGATAATTAACTGTAGTTATTTAATAGTGATTTTATTTATTTAAATTTACTTTGCTACTTGTAATGTATATGCTGTTTTTATAATTGAATTAGTATTTATATTTTGGTAGAGGATTGTTGGGTTGCTCGGGTAAAAGGGTGGGAAGTTATTCAAATTATATTTGTTATTTATTCCTTTCTTTAAAAAAACATTTTGATTCATTATGCAAATTGTAACTGATTATTTATTAGGTAAATTGTTATTTTCTAATTATTTATCATATAATTGATAAGTGTATTTTACATTAATTGTAGTAAAATGTACTTTACATGTATTATTCCCTTCTATTTTATTTGTTTTATTTAAGTAGTATTTTAATTTTATTACTGTTTTGTTTATAATTTAATTTATATTTTGTGCTTTTAAGGTAAAAGAGAAGGGAGTGAATTTTATTTACCTTTATTTAAACTTATTTTATTTGCAAATGTATTTTTTATTACATTTTTAAAGATATGCAGCATATTTTTTATTTTGAATATGTTTAACTAATTTTATGTGGCAATGTTTTTAAATGTTTTTAATGGCTATAAGCTGGAATGTTATATGTAACCCCACCAAACTTCCATACATTCCCTACTGTTGCTTAGATTGGCGTGGGAATAGTAATACTAAACCCTCCAAAGTCCAACACTTTCCGTACTGCTGCTTGGATGTGATTGTGAGTAATAAATCTAACCCTACTGAAGCCCAGCACTTTCCCTACTGTAGCTCGGACTGAAGTGTGAAGAGTAAATCGAACCCTCTGAAGTCCAACACTGTCCATACTGTTGCTTAGTCTAGAGTGCGTTAGTAAATGCAACTTCTCTAATATTTTAAGTTTAAAACATTTAAAAATGTTAAATTATTGTTTTTAATATTTGTTTTAGGAATATATAAATGTACATATAAATATATATCTATATTATATATATATGTGTGTGTGTGTGTGTGTGTGTGTGTTCGATTAACTCTAGTCTTAATCAAAGAGTACTATGGGGTTTCAATTGTGTTCTATTGTGTTTGTGGTTAGCCCTTTGGAGTTATACCACAACAAGAGCCTAGCCTTACATGTTTGTATGCTAGGTGAATCAGGTTAATACTTTACTGGGAGGACATTTTGGCTATGGCCGAGGAATGACATTAATTCATAAAACAAATGTAGTTATCGCTTATTACATTTTCTGTTTTTTTGTATTGATTATGAGAAGGTCCAGTGTAGCCCATGTGCAGAATGATCAGCTGCCTGTATTCATGGTAGAGTCTCAATACTGTGTTTTGAAGAAATTGGAGTAAAAATTAGTGAGAGTCCTGGTGCAGGATCAGGTATGTTTGAGGAGTCTGACACGAGTGGTAGCAATACTCTCATTCAGCGATCGATATCCCTTGGTGTCTGCACTGTAAAATATGGCTGCTTCTGAAGGCACTGGGTCTATGAAAGGTTCTGAAGCATCCTCATGCATTGCGCTATACCACTAGAGGCATTCAATATTTGGACCGTTGTTGGAGATGCTCCAGATTTGATGGTGGAATTGCATGCAAATCAAAGGGGCTCAGGAGCTCAGTGTTCAGAAGTGATCCCTTGAGGCAAGCGTTCGGGAGCTGAGAAGGCTTTCAATTTCAGTTCTGTGAAGTTTACACTAGAGATTTCATTGGGAAGAATTGCACATACGAAGGTGAAATGTGTATTATGTTAATAATAGATACTGCTTCACCATTAAGGTAAGTCATCTGAGCCATTAAACACATGGTGTAAGGGTGGTAAATACAAAGGATTAAAGCCTAAGTGTTATTAACATGATCAGTGATGGGACCCACAGGCAACTGGACTGAAGAACATTGGTAAAACATGTTTGGATTTCTGTTTACAGAGGAATCTTATTCTACAATCGAAAAGTTGTCTGACTTAAAAGCAAAGCAGAGATTGGGATTTCCTGTCCGTAAGGGATGTGAACAACTGTGTGAACAATGGCATAATGGTTCAAATAACAAAGGAGAAGTAGATCTGTTAAATATGGATAGTTGTGCGTCCACTTCGAAAACACTGTGTACAATTTTCCTATCGGACTAAATATGTTTTAAGGACACTGGTCAGACGTTTGAGAAGAGTAAAGCCTCTGTCATCTTTGTATCTACCCTTAATGAAATGGAAATGCGGTGTTACATTGATTGGAGATTGAAGAGAGAAATGTCCCTTCAGACTCGAAGAAACAAGCTTGTAAAGTGACTAGATTGCTGTGCTTACTGTACTCCAGTAAATCATCGGATGTGAAAACTCTAGAAATATCAAACAGGAAATTTCAAGCACATGCTGTGTGTTCCTTTTAACAAAAAGATGTAAGGCTTACGACTTTACCAACCACTGTTTATTGACCCTCTTTCAGAGAATGAGAAGTTGTGCCTGGTGAGGGATTCGAAAGATTGCAAGACTAGCACTGCAGAGCTGATGAGTTACTTGTTTAATACAAGAAGAGTTGTAACCCAGTGCCCTCCCCACTCTATCCACCCAGGGAAACACTGTGGTGAGGGTGGCCAGGGACTCACACCTCTGTGTGTGAGGCTCAACCTGCTACAGAGGCCATGGCATCTACCTCTTCATATTAAGACGCGTAGGGCATCCGTAG
This sequence comes from Pleurodeles waltl, assembly GCF_031143425.1. Lineage (NCBI taxonomy): Eukaryota > Metazoa > Chordata > Amphibia > Caudata > Salamandridae > Pleurodeles > Pleurodeles waltl. Next base: position 403,723,876 of record NC_090443.1, on the reverse strand, counting down.
TCCTGCAGAGTAATTTAGGAAGTCTTGCTGAATGTGTAGAAAGAAAGATTTCAACCTATATAATGTTCCCCTCTGAGTCTTGCTATAAAATGTAGCTTTCCCGCCTCTTGTTGGAAGAAAAGCAGGGTAATATTTAACATAAGGCATCCAGGTCCCCCCACCCTGTGAGAAACCGATAAGTTCATGTCAGTCTAAGTGGGTTAATTCCTGTTTCAAGAGGACTTTATGATGCCAATATATAACACACTACGTTAGAATTAAAGACGTTCAGTTAGGTGATACATCAAGATTTGTGATTTGCCATTTACAGTCGAAAAAGAAGGAACATGAATGGGAATTTCACCTTCTGCTGTTTTATTGAGCTTTGCTGCTGACAATGGCAATAAAGCCGGTATGTAGGCAAAATTATTCCGAGGTGGTTTATAAAATCATGACTTGCTGGTGTACCCCCTCTCCTCACATGTGGAAAATGTGAATTGAATCTCTATTACTAGCAAGCCTCTTCACGAACCAAGTTTGACATACTCCAGTGCTTAATTTGTGCCAGTACTTGAAGGGGGTATTGGGAACGGCATTCGTTTTTGGGGGGGCTAGAGTAATTTTTCATCATCAGACTTTGACTCAGTGGAAGACAAAGGTAACAAATGGAGAAAGAAGGAATATAATTATAGGAAAAGAGTAACAAATGGAGAAAGCAGGGATAAAAGAACATTTAAGTTTCAAATACAGAGACAGAACGTGTAGGGAGTTGGAAGAAGGAGGCTTAAGGTAAATCAGGACTATGCAACCTTGTTATCTGGCAACACCAACAGCAGGTTCTAAAAAACTCTGGGCCCGTGTTTGATTTTACAAAAAGATGTTCTACAAGCAGGCCTGGAAGATAAAGGCTGTGCAGAGGATCTGACAGGTTCATGAAATTAATTTTAAAACTTTGACCAACTTAGTGAACTTCATGAAGTTGTTCACATTATTATAACAAGCAATAGTAACACCAATAGGCCTCACCTATACAAGAGCTATTGGCTTTGGCAATGTGCTTTTGCCATGTTGTACACCATAGTGGCTGCTGTTCAGCAAGGTTAAAAGTTAGTGGCAGGGTGTGTTGTAGAGTGTAGTCGGGGAGTGGAGTGTTGTGGAGGGGATTTCTTGGAGTACAGTGTCGTAGAGTGGAGTAGGGGGTCTAGAGTGTTGTAGAGTTGAGTAGAGGGGAGTAGAGTGCAGTGTCACAGAGTGGAGTGGCATAGAGTGAGGAGGAGTGGAGCGAAAAGGGTGGAGTGCGTTGGAGTGGATGGAGGTAGTGGGATGAATTGGATTGGAGGAGAGTGTGGTGGATTGGACTGGGGTAGGGTGATGTGGATTTAGTGGAGCAGGGTGGATTGGAGTGGGTGGACTGGATGGAGTGGATTTGATAGGAGTGGGTGGTTTGAAATGGGGTGAGGTGGATTGGATTGGGTTGGGTGGATTGACGTTTGTGGATTAGATTGGAATGAGGCAGGTGGAGTGGGTGGGTTGGTTTGAGTGACAGGGGTGGAGTGGGGTGGATTGGATTAGAGTGGATTGATTGAGTGGATTGGATTGGAGAGGGGTGGTTTGAAGTGGGGTGAATTGGAGTGGGGTGGAGTGGTGTGGAGTGCGGTGAAATTGATTGGATTGGAGTGAATTGAATTAGAGTGGGGTGGTTTGTGGTGGGTTGGATTGGACTGAAGGGGTGGATTGGATGGGATTGGAGTCGATTGGAGTTGGCGGATTGGATTGAAGTGGGATGGATTGGATTGGAGTGGTGTGGAGTGGATTGGAGTGGGGTAGATTGAATTGGATTGGAGTGGGGTGGATTAGATTGGATTGGAATGAATTAGAGAGGGGTGGGTTGGACTGGAGTGGGTGGATTGGATTGGAGTAGATTGGAGTGGGCTGAATGGATTGGATTGGAGTGGGGTGGATCGAACTGGGACTGGGGTGGGGTGGATTGTATTGGGTAGAGTGGATTGAATTGGGGTGTGGTGGACTGTATTGGGGAAGAGTGAGGTAGATAGAGTGGAGTGGGATGGATTGGAGTAGAGTAGGGTGGATTGGATTGGAGAGGAATGGAGTGGACTACAGCGGGATGGGTTGGAGTGGGGTGGACTGGATGGGATGGATTGGATTGGAGTGGGATGGAGTGAAATAGGGGTTGGTGGATTGGATTGGGTGGTTTGGACTGGAGTGGGGTGGATTGGATGTAGTGGATTGGAGTGGGGTGGATTGAACCATGGTGGGTGGGTTGGATTGAATTTGGGTGGGTGAATTAAATTGTAGTGGATTGAATGGGGTGGGTGGATTGGAGTGGGGTGGATTGCATTGGGGTTGGTGGGTTGGATTGGAGTGGGGTGAACTACAAGGGAATTTAATTAAATAAAAGTGCTTGGTTCAGACTTTTAATCAAGCTGTGTTAATTAAACAAGTGAGATATATTTAGTATCTTAATCAAGACAAGGGCATAAAGGTGTTCCAAATGCTTAAAAAATAGAAAAGTGTTGGGAAGAGGTGTCAAGAACTTGTTGGATTTCCTGATAGGGCATGGCTGTGAATGACCAATAAGACAACTGGGTAGAATCAGTGATGTGCCACACTCGACTACTGTCCTTTCAAGGTCACCAGCCCGTTGAGAAATGCCCTAATCTTCCCAAACAAATTGTCCACCTTTGGAAGAACAACATAGACACATTTATTGAAGAGCACAAAGATCATCTTTGTTGAAAACTGGAACATTACCAAGAGCAGGGTGGCTGGCTGGGTACGTGTCAGTGGCCAAACCACGAGCCAAAGAGACACAGAAATCAAGCCAGGGCTGAAGCACAATGATGACTGAAGGGAACGGAACCATGACTCTGCGATCAAGAACCAAGCAGAGCAAGGATGCCAATATAAATCAAACTGTCTTGTGCTCTGATGTCTATTTTGCATCTGGGATTAAAAGGGGTCAGAGACCTTGTGGGTAAAGTTACCGATGACTCTATGTCATCAGGGACATCTAGGGCCATATTTACAAGAAAGTGGTGCATCAGCTTTGATGTGCCACTTTTCTTGCGTCCCCCTAATGACACCATGTGTGCACCATATTTACAATATGGTGCATAGGGGTGCACGTTAGGACAATAGCATCAAAGAATTTTGACAATATTGTGGTACTTTGCAGGATTAGCGCCACAATTTGTGGCACTAATCTTGCAAAGTAAAGGGAGCCCAATGAAATGAATGGGTGCGTCAGGCGTTGATAAAGATGCTAAAAAATGGCACAGTGAAATGTTGTCATTTTCACTGTGCCATTTTTACGGGCCGCCCTGTGTGGAAACGCTCCCCTTGCATACATTATGCCTAGTGCAGACATAATGTGGTGCAAGAGGTTACAAAGTGGCGCAATTCATGCATTTTTAAATACGGTGAACGAGAATGGCCTCCTTAACGCCACATTAGCATTAAAAATGACGCTAGTGTGGCACTTAGAGGAGCTAAAGTCTTGTAAATCTGGCCCCAAGTCTTCATCATATATTTATTTACTTTTTAAATATCATTGTTTTCAACTGTGTTGGTCCAAATAATTTAGCTGAAATAATTTATCACTACAACCCCTGCATTCCATGATGCTGAGTCATCCAGTAACTTTAGTAGAAGGAATGTTTTTTAGGAACCAAAGGAGACACACAGTTTTTCTCTGTTCCAGTGCCTCTGGAAACATTTCAGTTTCCGTCTGCCCAAATTCATTCATCAAGAGTATAACTGTTCCTTTCTTGCACATATTTTCAACTTTCTTGTACTCTTACACCTTCCCAATGTCACACTCTTTAAATCTTTGGGATAAGAAGAGCCAATACACAAAGCAACACAATATGCTGGAGGAAAACACTTTGTGCATCGATGGTATTCGATGCCTAACAAATTTCACAAGTTCTTACCAATCCATTCTGTGGGAATTTATTTTAATCTCTCCAGGAGAAAAGAAAGTCTTGGCAAAGGTGGTAATATTTACCAGTGCAAATTTTCCAGGAATACTGGAAAAAAATACTCATTCAGAATATCGGGAATGAGGAAACACCTCAATTATTTGCACAGCTCATAGTACAACTCTGGTAAGTAAAGGTGTAATGAAGACGAGGGAACAAGGTGAAAACAGGCTTGTGGGGCTGCGCAGGTGGATGGCCCTACTCCATGTTTTTTGCAGATGTCCAAAGCTTAGAAGGTCTAATTATTTTATACGGGGTATAACTGAGAACTGGATTATTCCCTTGAAACTAGTATTGTGGAAATCTTAGGAAGTGAACATGTTTGCTAAGCCCTCATTATCAGAATCCCGAAATCCCGACTGAGGCAGAAATGGAAGTTTCTGGCCGAGCTGGGATTCCAAAATGTAAGAGAATACCAGAACCTGGTATCTTGCTACGAACGCGTTTTGCCAGGTAAAACCTAGAGGGATCTCTTGCAGAAAACAGCCCCGAATGTTGACAATGCATGTTGAACTCATTGAAATTCTTGTGTAAACATCAACTTTGCAATAATTTACCTTTCTTCAACTTAGAAATGTGGTAACTATGCATCCCAGAATTACTGAGCCATCTTGTTTCAGTAATTCTAAGTGCAATGTTACTGTATTACCATGCAAGAAAAGGTCTATAGGTGGTACATCCTTCTCCGTTCAAGCAGCCAAACTATGGAATTCATTACCCCCAAATATAAGATCCACAGATAACTATCTTGTCTTACGAAGACTACTCAAGAGTTTGCTCTTTCCTTCATAACCACCATATTCAAACAGCTATGGACTGCAGATGCCTGTGTTGATAAATATTTTTTATCTGATTATGTGTATATTCTAGATATGTACAGTTCATTAGGAAATATGTATTGCTACTATGTCATAACAATAAATTACACACATACTCTTTATACCTGTTTAACTAATGTATATTTACTCCTGGTTTAAATATGTATATGTATGTACATATATGTGCATATATGTGTGTGTATTCATGTGTGTATGTATGTGTGTGTATATATACATATATATTTATATATATATATATATGTATGTTATTCTATGCTTATCATGTTCATAGGTCATTGCATGGCTCCAAGATAAGTTGTTATGTTAGATACTTATGAATCCCTGCTCTCATTTTATATCACACTGATCAAATGTTTATTATCATAGGCATTTGGCTATTCAAAAATTGACTAAAGATAAATAAATGTCAGAAACGTACATTTATTAATTGACGTCAAATATTACAAATCTTGAAAGTGTTTAAACAAAACTACTTTTCTTCTCATATTATGCACATTATTATATTCCTTGGACATATATTCTCTGTATTTACATAACTATTTATTTATTACTCTAGTCCTACTGTACTAGATAAAGAATAAAATTTAAATAAAATAAAATCTATAAATAAAATAAAATTATAAATAAATCTAAAACAAATATATATTAATAATAAAGAATAAATAAATTAAATAAAAAATGATAAAAAAATGTATGTGTGTGTGTGTATATATATATATATATAAAATGTATAAATACAAAATATTATACTTTTACTCTCTTGTCTACACATCACCATATGTCATGTCTCTATCAATCTATCCTCCATTCCCATTCTGACTCATCCCAAATCCATTCTACTACTTTCATCTCCTAAATAACCCTGCCTAAGCTCTTCCCTCCTCTTCCACATCTAACTCACACAAACCTTAGTTTACTACCATGATCTCCCAAACAACCCTACTAAATTCTCCCTCGTTTATCTCACCTTTACCTCATCCAAAACCCCTTCTGCTACCATGATCTCCCTAACCCTTTCCACAGACTCTTCCCTCCTCCATCCCCCCGTTACTCATCCCAAGCCTAAATCCTATTACTATAAACTCCCAATTAACACTTCTGGATTCTTCCCTCCTCTACTCCTCCATTACTCCAGTCAATCCAACTAACAAACTCACATATCCGTGGCTCAAATTAACTCATAATAATACTAAAACTGTACTCATATTTCCCTATGCTAATCCACCACTAATTCCTTTTGGGTTCAGAGTAGCGTGCTGCTCACGGAAAAGCTCTTTGACGCCTTGTGATGGGTAGTAAGCACTATATAAATACTATAACAATAAAATAGAATACAATAACGAAGCTTAAATTGATCATGTCTTATTATTAGCCAGGGAGGGAATCATGGCTTTTTGGGGCAAAGCAGATGTGCCAACACAGGAAGCGTGGCTTCACTGGTTATGGCACATTATTACTACAGAGAAGCTTGCATCTACCCTAGAATCTCCTGTGAAAATGTTTTATCCATTGTTGGAACCGCTGCTGAATGATTTATTTTAGGGCTTTCATTGAGATCGGTTGCTCAAGGTATTAGAAGGCGGTCAAAATGTGAAATTGTGATTGGTGTTTTTCGGTAGTTCTCTGGAACCTTGCCACTATTACCCTGTCATAAAGTGTTGAGAAGTAGCAAATATTTTAATTTTAGATCTAGTCTCAAAAGTGGAGTGGGAGTAAGGATCAAAGAGTGGTCTACTGGAACTGGGTCAGAAGGGGAGTTAATTGCTTTGTGTTATACAATCTGTAAAACCTGTAAAACCTTCAAAAATTGTTTAAAGGTTTGCTGATAAAAGGCATTTGTGGCATGATTTACTCGTGGTTTCTCTTCCAAAACCTACCTTTAGCAGGAAATTTCACCTACTGTTTTTAAGGTTGAGCATTCAATATTATGAGCTAGGGCAGATATCTTGCTTGTGAGACACTGTTGTTAGCAAAAAGGATTTGGAGCCCGTCTGTTGCTAACCATTTGTTGGCCTGCATGGTACTTGAAATTGGCAACTGAAGGCCAAGTATCATTTCCGTTCTTTTCTGTGAAGCAGGGACCAAGTGATTGATTCAATTAAATCACTGCCCGTTCGCAGCTCCTGACATAATTAAGGTACTGTCTTTGTTCTTGTTAACTTCTAATGCCCTTAGCCAGAAGGCATGTGACAGGCATAAAAAGTGCCCAGCAGGAAAAACAAAATTGCTAAGTTTTATTTTCTATGGTTAACTTTTATTTTGCCAAGTCTTCTTTTCTCACTTTGCACTCATGTTTGGTTTTACTCGTGGGTGCTGTTCTCAAAAGATGATGATTATCTTGTTTTAAATATTGCAAAGAAACAATGCTTCTTTATTATGTGCAATTTCTGAAGTGATGCTTTAACACATAATCATGTAGTGCACCCCAATCCACCCACCTCCAATGCCCTCCAGTGCAATGTACGCCAATCCACCCCACCTCGCCCCACACTAATTCGCCCTACCCCGGTCCAATCCACTCCAATGCACCCCACTCCATTCCTCCCAAATCACCCCAATCTAATCTCCCCCCCTCCAGTTTGCCACACTCAAATCCAAAACAATACATACCACTCCAAAACAATCTGCCCCACTCCAATCCAAAACAATCTTCCCCAAAACAATCTGCCCCAATCCAATTCAAAACAATATGACGCACTCCCATCGACCCCACTCATTCTGTCCCACATCAATCCAAAACAATCTGCCCCACTTTACTCGAAACAATCTGCCCCACTCCAATCAGCCCACTGAAAAACAATCTGCTCCTTCGCAATCTGTTGCATGCTAATCCAAAACAATCTACCTCACTCCAATCTGCCCCACTGCAATCCAAAACAATCTGCCCACTCCAATTCAAAACAATCTGCCCCACTCTAATCTGCTTTACTCCAATCTGCCCCTCTTTAATCCAAAACAATCTGCCCCACTCCAATACAAAACAATCTGTCCCACTCCAATCCTCCCCACTTCAGTCTGTCCCACTTTAATCCAAAACAATCTGTCCCACCCCAGTTCTACCCACTCCAGTCTGCCCCACTCCAATTCAAAGCAACACGCCCCACTCCGATCCAGTCCACCTCACCCCAATCCAATCCAATCCACCCACTTCATCTAAATTCACCCCATCCCAATCCACCCCATCCACTCCCATCCAATCCAATTTGCCCCACTCTAATCCACCAAACTACAATCTGCCCTACTCCAATCTGCCCCACTCTAGCTGTCCCACTTCAATCCAAAAATCTGTCCCACTCCAAACTGCCCCAATGCTATTTGCTCCACTCCAATCCAATCCACCACACTCCATCTCACGTCACACCACTGCAATCCACCTAACTACAATCCCGTCCACTCCACACCAAAGCAGCCCACCCCAATCCAGCCCAGTATAAACTACCCCACCCCAGTCCAGTACACCTCTCCCCAATCCAATGCACCCCAATCCACTCCGGTCTCATCCACCCCACTCCAGTCTAACCCACTCCAATTCAACTCACCCTACTCCAATCCATCCCATCCCCCTCACTCCATTCCAACCCACCCTACTCCAATACAACGCACCCCACTCCGATCCAGTCCAACCAATCCACCCACTCCAATCCACCCCACTCTAATCAAGTCCACTGCTACCCAATCCACCTCACTCCAATCCAATCCACCCGCACCACCCCAATCCACCACACTCAATCCAATCCACCTCACCTTGATCCACTGCACTCAGTCCAATGCACCCCACTCAGCCCAATCCAATCCATCCCAATCTGATCCACCCCAATCTGATCCACCCAGATCTGACCCACCTCAATCTGATCCAACCCAATTTGAACCATCTCAATCTAATCCGCCCTAATTTGATCCACCACAATCTGATGCGCCCCACTCCAGTCCACCATACTCAAATCCAGTTCATCCCAATCCAATCCACCCCAATCCAATCCACCCCACCCCACTCCAATACAATCCACCCCTGCTGTCCACCTCACCCCAATCCAACCCCCCCATTTCAGTCTACTTCACCCCATTTCAACCCATCCCACTCTACTCCAATCCATTCCACTCTACCCCAATTCAATCCACCCCACCCCATCCCAGTTCAGTCCACTGCATTCAATCCACCCACTCCACTCCAATTCACTCCACTCAAATCCACCCACTCCAATCCACCCCACTCCAATCCAGTCCTCTTCAATCCAACCCACTCAATGACAAACCAATCCACTCCACTCCAATCCACCCAACTATAATCCACCCCACCTCATCCCAGTTCAGTCTGACCCACTCAATCAAATCCATCCACCCAACCCACTCCAATCCACCCCACCTCAATGCAAACCACCACACTCCAGTCCACTCCACTCCAATCCACCCCAATAGAATCCACCCCAATCCAATCCAACACACTCCAGTCCAATCAACCCCCCTCCACTGCAATCCAATCCATTCCACTGTGGACCACCACACCCTAATCCAATCCACCCCTCTCTGATCCAACCCCACTGCACACCACTGCATTCAAATCCACCCCACTCCTAAACAAGCCACTTTAATCTACCCCACTCCAGTCCAATCCAGTCCACATTAATCACCCTACTCCAGTCCAATCCATCCCACTCCAAACCACCTTAATCTACTGCATTCCAATTTAGCCCATCCTCTCCAAACAATCTACCCCATACCAATCAAATCCACCCCACAACAATACAATCCAACTCACTTCAATCCAATATACCCACTCCGATCCAATCCACCCCAGTCCAATCCACACACTCAATCCAATCCACCGCACTCAATCCAATCCACCACATACTAATACCCGGCTCCACTTAATCTACCCCACTCTACCCCAATCCAGTCTACCCCACTCTTCTCCAATCCAATCTACCCCATTACTCAGGCCACTCCAACTCACTACACCCTACTTCATCCCACTCCACTCTGCGACACTCTCTGCCACTGAACCACTGAACTCTACTCCCCTCTAGTCAACTCTCCAACACACTACTCCCACTCTATAACACTCCAACAAATCCACTTTTCGGCACTCAACTCCCCCACTCCACTCTATGACACTCCAACAAATTAACTCTATTACATTCTTACCTCTGCCTCCACCCCCACCCCCCCCCCCCGAAACTCCATTCCACTAACTTTTAGCCATGCTGGATAGCAGCCACACTGGTGCACAATATGGCAAAACAGATCACCAGAGTCAATAGCTAGTGTACAGGCGAGACATATTGGCTTTGCCAATGTTTGTTTATTCTTTTTTACCCAGAGATAAGCAACTAATGAGATATTGGTCAGTATGACCTTATAAAGCATGGGCAGTTAAATGGACATAACAAGGTGTCTAAAGATGATCAAACACTGCTCACCTTCATATCCCTGGAAGTGCATTTGTGACTGTCGTGTTTTGCTAGTGTTGATGAATCACTGGAATAATCTTGATTTTTTTTGCCTTCATCAGTCGAAAAGGGATATCTCCTACAAGCGCGTGTCCAGTACAATTGCTAAATTCCATTAGGTTAGTAAGAGATGACAGCTGCGGGGAAATGGTCGGGCGGACTATTTGAAATTGCACTACATAGAAAAATGATACACTCATAACAGCTGTCAATATCCTGCCCAATTGATTGCTAGGCAAGGAGTTGTTAGACCGTCATAATTGGAAATTCAGCATAGAATGAAATGTGTTATTGAGACTGTTGCTAAGGTGGCAGATCACAAATCTGAAAACTATGCTCAACCCAATTAGAAGCTTCTCTACATTGCATAATAAATGTAAAGATTGAAAAACGTTTTATTGGTGTGAATTCTGCGTATTCGAATTAGGTTTTAAGGACAAAAGTCCCCAACAAGTTGTGCAACAGGCAAACTTGCCTATACCTCATGAAGTTCTGTTTTGATATTGTTTTTGGTGCAGTATATGGGGCTCCTAATGTCTAGGAATATACAATCTTAATATTAGGTGTCTCAGGGTCAGGAATGTGTGAGCCCTGAGAAGAAAGAGTCGAATGGGCTCTACATCTTATCACATGAAAGACTAGTCAACGTTCTGACTGAGCCCTGGCCAATGGTATCTAATGCATTGGTTTTAGGCTACTTGGTGCAACCATGGGAGTTGCCTGGAGGCAGAACCGCATACTTTGAATTCCTTAGTCTCCCAGTTGAGACTGTTCACTTCAAATACATTTAGTAGATGAACTATAGTTTTTACAAATAATAATGTGTATCTATCACTGGCATGACCATTTGTGAACATTATTATATATGAATTGTGACAGGCTCCAAAAACAGAATGATAACCTTAGAGTTAGCCATAAATGTTTATGAACATTTGGCTCAAAATTTGAATGGAACCTGCAAGATAGGATGACTGCTGCCCACAGAGAACAGCCCCATCCCACTTTTCTTCTTGCTCTTCGGTGCTTAGTTTGTAAAATAATGATTGCTGGTGCTCAAAATTCAGGAGAGAAGCCTGCGGTCAGCGCTATTAAATTTCAACACACCGAATATGAAGACTGCATAGTCCTGAATCCACCTCAGGCTTCTTTAATCCACTGCCAAACACTCCACGTGCTTCATCTCACTCTTGTGGGTTCCTGCTTTCTCCCTTGGTGATGGTTTTTCCATCTTTCTTTTCCTCCTTCTATCCCATTTGTGTAAAAAATAAGTGCCTGCCCCTAAAAATAAGTGCTGATGGTCTCTACCAGAATCACAGCTGCTCTTCCTTTGTTTCAATAGTCTGGAGGGAATCCCAATAGTTGCACAGCAGGGGGGTAACTCGTGGGTTGAACCTGAGCCCATGCATGGAGGCAGATGTTTTTGGGAATCCAGATTATTCTCTGAATAGCAAAAACTGGCTGGCACTCTTGAACTGAAAGGATACATTTGTTGTGTTCGGGCATTGATCTGCTACCAACCATCCATCTTTGTGTATATAATCTGGAACTACCCTCAGCTTACTGAATATATTCTGTACTTCTAAGTATAGGCCATCCTTCTTGCAGATTTGTGTCCACAGTATGAAGCAGCTGTGCTGCCCACTTCCTCCTAGAACTAAACTGAGATCGTAGAGAGACTCTGTTTGCTTGCTGCGTTACTGTTTTTATCCTCGCCCAGTGTAGAAGTCCCTAGGAAGTTCTAAGGAGTCCTGCTCCCATAGAAACCGTGGAGACCCAAACTCACTAAATCCATCACCTTGAAACTGGAAGTGCAACTATGTATTTGGCCTCAACAACAGCTGATGTCTGTAGACATCCCCTGAGCCCATTACTTTCTATACTATTGATGCAGAAAGGCTATCAAAGAAATCGACCCTGCAGGTACCTTTGGGATGATTGTGACTCAGCTTGTCAAGCTCACCCCATGTGCAAAAACTTGTATTACATTTATCACCTTCTGTTTCTGAGCACCTGTTTTGGCAATGCAGCACTCAGTTGGCTAGCCAGATCCAGGTACTTTGATTAGCCATGCTGAGCCCCAGGTGCTCCTAGGGTACTGCGTCTGTGCCAATTGGTACCCCAGACTATTCCTCCACCGTTTGCATACTATCTCTTGCCTTGTAGGTACTTATGATACTATTGCTATTGTGTTTATTATTTGTTGCCTTGTTTCCAAACATCTTTAAAGTACCTTAAGCAATACAAAGTATCACATTTTGGAAAAAAAGGTTCACTGATCCTCAAATTTGGGTAACCTTGTCTATATTCTCAGAACTTTACAAACAGGAACAGTGTGAGAACTTAGGATACCTTAACTACCTAATTACCTATGTATACTTACCCTCACAAAATGTTTGTACTCGGTATATTGGCCACAATATTTTGTATTGTGAAGTTTCATTAATAATTTTCTGAAATATACGGGGTACACACCTCTTGTCTGGCCATTACTACTTTATTGCTTCTGGGATTTGAATTGCACTTTAACAATACTCCCCCCACTCACCCACACTCGAGTTTATTCTCGGGGCTGCATCACATCACGTGAGCAGTGCAAGTGCTAATTTAAGACATTTGGTTGTATCACATAAAGTGAGCACTGGCAGTGGGGGCGGTTTCGGGCTGGCTGTTGCCTTAAGTGGTTCAAGAGGAAGCAGAACTACTTTACCACGTTTGAATGTGGCAAATGGTTGCTTGTTATGGGAACATTAAAGACTTTTACTGTTCTGGGTGGGAAATATATCCTGGCTTGTTGACCTAGCAAAAGATAAATAACTAATCATAACACACGCATAGTAACATAACACCACAATTCAAATATACCATGGCACATTAGTACAAAACAGACAAACCAGATTCCAACACAAAAACTGCAGTGCAACAAAAGGCCATCACAATAATGCAGCACAAAAAGACAAAGCACAAAAACAACAGAACGCCGTCATCAACAAATATCACACAGCAAACCTGCACAAACATTCTAGGCACACATTAACCTCTCCAGAATCCTGATTTCATAATATGGTGTTAAAAGGTGTTCAGAGCAAGCATTACCTTTATAGCCCCAGTCAAAAATGTTTTGTGGCCCGGCCCACAATCTCTGCCACTGTTTTGGACTGACTGGTGTCTTAAATAGTCGAGGATCTGGAGCAGTTCTAATTTACCACTTGACTGAGTAATACATGATTGTCACTGGAACTTAAATATTCTGCGCTGCTTTTGACTGGAGACATAGCAGAATGCATTGATATATCTAAAGTATATAACAGAGCACAGTAACATACACAAAGCAACATAACATAATTAAAACATAAGAGGGCGCAACACAACAAAATAGTAAAAACAGACCGCAATACAACAACCACAGTTCAACACAATATCATATTGTAATAGTGCAGCACAAAAAAAACAAAAGAACACACATATCATGACCACAACAAAAAGTCATACAACAATTCTGCACAAACATTCTTGTCACACATTGCCACCTTCAAAAACTTGCTTTCATAGTACAGTGGCGAAATGTTTTGCACCAAGCACTACCTGAACTGACCACCCAGGCCATGAAACAGCATCAGTCAAAAATGTTTTGCATTTTGGCCCTTGGACTGCTTGTGCATATCAACCCAGCAAATCAGGGTCATGTAAGTGACTCTCACTTTCTCTTCCGATTTGTGGACATTCAATGTTGGTAGTTAGGAAGCTGAGCTTTCTCTCCTTTTAGAGAGGGCTGTAATTACCCGCTCCCTTTGTCATATTTTGCAAATAAATTGAGTGGCAGATATTAAACATTTTATTGTCTAAAATGATTTCTTTTTTTGGTAGGAAGCAATGGACGAAATGGTGAGTATATAGCCTGGGGTAACTAACACACCTCTTTGGTGTATGAGCTTCAATATAATAGGTAAAGTTCAATAATAACAGAGGAGTTACCGTGTATTATAGTTGGATAAAACATTTATTGCAGCATACCTCCAATGTTACCTCTGAGAAAATTGTAATTAATGACCACTCTTTCCTGCCATTTCTTTTCATGCTAATTGTGGGCTTTGTTAATAATATGAAATTAAAAATGGCAACATGGTCTAATGGTATGATAAGGTATGATTAGCGTTGACACAAACTGCTGGAGTATGTATTCTGTGAATGGGAAATTGCCTATAGCCAGCTTCTGAGACTGTACAGTGTTCACAAAGAGTTTCATGTATTACAACTTTTGGTGAATGTGTATCGCTCTATCTGGAGTGAACATTTATTTGTGATATTTACTAATTTATCGAATGTCTTTGAGGGAATAAAGGGAAACCTACATTGGCAGATAATCTGATTGTAAACCGTCTCATGATCTTAATAGGAGCTCTGTATTGTGGTGTAGCAATACTTGGCTGTCAGTCCAAGTGGGGCCTTAGTAATTAGTTGCAATCGTAATCAATGGTTACTTCATTTTCAATGATAGTCTTTGAAAGGTAGTCTAATCCAAGAGATGAGTTTGTTGGATGAAATGTGTGTTACACCAGCTTAATCTCATGTAATTTCGGTAGGTTTTGTTACTCCTGTTACAGGAAATTCCCAAAGTGATGCTAGAATGGTACATCATTTAATTACGGGCCATTTAGGTAACATTTTACGGTAAGCGCACTGGAACAACGTAAACAACAGAACGTGAACAGCTGTTATGCACTGTGTTTGTATTTTTTTTTTGCACTTTTCCTTTAGAACAGAATGTGTCCTTTTGTCTAAAAATAGTCAGGAGGATGCATTTCATGGTAAAATATAGCACCAAATGCCAGTTTTCTATGTAAAATACACAAATACACCCCCAAATCCCTTGTGCCACATAATCCTGTGCCAGGCATAATGTATGCTAGGAGGGTGTTCCCCCATTAGGGGGGATGCAAAAATGGTGCAGTGGAATCTAAGAGATTCCACTGCACCATTTTAGTGGCTATTTTTAATGCCTGCACAGAGCAGGCATTAAAAAGGGGGAATACCGTTTTTTTCAGTAGGCACCTTCGTACTCTGCAGGATTAGCACCAACAGTTTGGCGCTATTGCCCTTCCCTGCGCCATGGTGTGCCGTATATTAAATACGGCGCACAGATGGTGGCAGGAGGGAGGCGCTAAGGGGCACAAGTAAAGTAGCACTGCACTTGATGCAGTACCATTTTTCTTAAATTTGGGCCTATCTGCTACAGCCAGGAGTCAGTAGCATAACATTGTGTAAAAACATGCACAGGCATAATATCTGACATTTCCTACAATTTACAAAATACTAAATTGTGCAAATTAGGCAAGTTTAACAGAAAATGTTGCGCGGTTATAATGATAATAAGTCTCTGAGAATTCGATCTATTGAAACATGAGCCTCTGATGTAATAGATAGACTATGAAATATATATTTATAAGGTCCACAGGGCAATAGGACACCAGAAGGAGAAAAAGTGCTATTAAAGCCAAAGTGCACAGAGAATGATGCTGGTTTGTTTAGTGTGACCACAACACACATTTTGTGTTCAACTTTCCAAACAATTTGGGAAATGGTATACCCTAAAATGTATGCTTTTTTAGGTTTAGGCCTAAACAGTTTTTTGCACTGCTGTACAACATGACTAAATATTGTAAACTCCAACAGTACTTGTCTGGTAGACGAGGCCTATTGGCTTTGACAGTGCTTGTTCTATTTTTTATAACATTTTTTTTTCTGGACAAATAGACATCGAAATAGAACTTATCTCAATATCAATCAGGTGTTATCAAATAGGGGGACGTTATAGGCATTCCCCAAGGAGAATCCTACACTCAGCACCACACTCATTTGGGCCTGGACATGTCCTCCCCCAAATTTCCCCTGGTGCCATCCCCTCCCTGCCAACCCTTCCCCCCACCACCATCCCCCCAACACACACACACACACACACACATCCCCCTACCTGGTAAAAAAAAAAATGCCCCATTCTGGTTAAACGCACAACTACACACACACTCTGCACCAAAACTCCAGGAGGCCAAGTAGGTGTCGAATGTATGCTTTATTTAAAACAAAACAAAAAAACGTGTTACTAGAACAGTGTTGCTTTATGGGGGGCATAGGCAGGGGGTCTCCTCCTGGGCACAGCAGAGAACAAACATCATACACAGGCAACACCTGTGACGAGAAAGCCGCCACAAACAGCTTGCAAAACGCGTGTATAAATAAACGTGTCACCAGATGTAAATACGATGGCGCAGACATGAAGGAAAGTATTTAGCAATGAGAGCTCTCTGGGGACAGACTTACAAGCACATTGGGCTGCAGGAGCAAGCTCGGCAGTGTATACGTGCCAAGGAGCCCACAACCGTGAAAAATAACATCCTTTTCTTTAAATATTCAACACCCTCTCTACGTGCCAAGAACCCAGCAACAGATGTCACTTCACCTTCAAGGCATCTATCTCTCCCGCCCCCGTCTCTCAGCTCCTCATTTAGTACGGAGAACGAGAAGGCCCAAGCAAGGAGCGTCTCGAGGCAAAGACCAGTGGTCTCAGCCCCCGTGGCCCCTTAGCCCGGTTTTTGAGCCACAACAGCACTTTGGATTCTGAGGGACTTACAGTCTACCTTTCTTTCCCTATTCGAAACCTGAGACTACACGTCGCAGGGGCTTAGATATGCCACCTATTCAAGTTCTTAGCTGGTTTTATTCATCTGTCCCTGGGGACTTACGAGACGCTTTTCACTGAAGAACAGATTTATAGATCGGAAAAAAAGAGCGAAGGACCTGTGGCAGACTCTATGGATGCATCTCTTCTCAGCAATGTAAGGGTTAAGTCCTGCAGTGGCTGACAGAAGTCAGCATAGCTGGGCACTATTACACCTTAATGGAGAGTTTAGTCAATTTTATTTTTATGTTTGTTTTCACTCTTTTTTCTCTCCACTAGTTTGTTCACTTTACACAGAAGTTTGGCCTAGTGAGCTCATTGAGGGTCCCGTCAGACATTGCAGTGCCAGCCTGATGATGAGAGCTGAGGGCCCTTGCTTCTGATGTAATTCCATTGTAGACACCTTTGGAATCTTTATATTTGTTTTGGGAACAGTGTACCTTTTTGATTATCATGTTATGAGTAGGGAGGAAGTACACTGGACCAGCCAACCTTTGTGTCCCCATTTTTTGTGAACTCGAAATACATGATTCATGGTGTGCGCTGAGCAAAACCTTCTTCTGTGTCTGATTTAATAAACTATAATGTTGTTCATGTATGAGGGGAACCCAGGCTACCCATAAAGTGCACATATCAAGTGACTTGCCTCTTTAATTTACTATTGGTGGTGTTCTCAGGGTAAGTGAAATAATTAATGTTTCCGAATTTACGTTTCCAAATTTATGTTTGAAAATGATCACTTTTAAATGAATACATCTCAATGCACTGATAAATTGTACTAAGGCGAAAAGGTTCTGCATGTTAACTAAATATACTTTTTTAATTTTGAAGAGACTGTCTTAGTTTTACACTTGTTCTGGAAGATGTCTTTAAAAATGATGGTGTTTCTAAAGTTAAGTGCAGGACTCCCTAGTTACATGCTGTTGTTCACACCAATTAAGTTTGAAATAAATGATTGTGTGTGTATTTAATATTTTTATTGTTAGTGCCGAGTTCAGTGCTCCTGTTGCAGAAGGGGCCACGTGTAAAGGTCAGAGGGGCTGCATGAGGCCCGCGGACCGTACTTTGAATATCCATGCTCTAGATCTACCATGCCTTTTGGCCATAAAATAATCTGTCAATTGGCATGGAAATAGTTTTATTTTTTAAGCCTAGGGTTAGCCAAGACCTGATGAGACCTTAATATACTTACTTAAGGGGGATTCGGACACCTCTCTTCACCCATTGGTCTGTTGTTGTTTCATGCCTATTTTGCTTCCTCCCACTACAGCATGAAGCATTGGTTAATCCTACTTAAGCCACTGGTTAATGCCACTTTGAGTGACTGCGTTATGCTCTTTTATAAGGTACACATCCACACACTTGTACCAGAGTGGTGGCTTTTTTAGGTCTGTGTTTTCTAAAAGTATGTATTTCATAGTTACTGCTGGAAATAGCCCTTATTGCAGGGTAATCCCCAAACTTTTCACTTTGTTCCTCCTAGTTTTTCTGATTTGTTTTTGCTGGTTTATTGTCTCTGTGCACTTTACCACTGCTGATCAGTGCTAAAGTGCAAGTGGTCCCTATGTATATTGTATCAGTGATTGGTTTATCAATGATTGGTACATTTGATTTACTAGTAGGTTCCTAGTCAAGTGCATCAGAGGTGCCCAGGACCTGTAAATGAAATGCTATTAGTGGGCCTGAAGCACTGGTTGTACCACCCACATGAGTAGCCTTGTGAACAAGTCTCAGACCTACCACTGCAGCGTCTGTGTCCACAGTTTTAAACTGCCAATTCAACCTGGCAAGTGTACCCACTTGCCAGGCACAAACCTTCCCTTTTACTACATGTAAGGCACCTCTAAGGTAGGCCCTAAGTACCCCCATAGGCAAGGTGCAGTGTATCTATAAGGTAGGACATGTACTGATGTGTTTTACATATTCTAACAGTGAAATTTCCTCCAAATCTGTTTTTCACTGTTGCAAGGCCTATCCCTCTATTAGGTTAACCTGGGAGGCTGCCTTTACATATCTTTAAAGTGCAGTTTCCCTTTGGGAGCAGATAGAGGATGGAGTTTGGGGTCTCTGAACTCACAATTTAAAAACACATATTTTTGTAAAGTTATTTTTTTTATTGTCTGTTTGAAAATGCATTTTTTTGAAAGGGGGCATTTTATTGCTTAAAAGATTCTGTGCCTCTGCCTGCTTGTTTATTCCACGTCTGGGTCAGACTGACAGTTGAGCTGTTGTGAATTTCCTCTAGACAGTGACACAAAGGGTGCTATGGTGTAGCCTGCATATCCTGATGAGTCTCCTGGGCTAGAGTGGGGAGGGAGGAACCAACACTTACACCTGAAAGGGCTGTGCCTGTCCTCACACTATGCAGTCTCCAACCCCCTGGACTGTGTCTGGGGCTAGGCATGGGCAAGGCAGGATCTTGTCAACAACAGAGACTTTCCTTTGAGGTTTGCCTACTTCAAAGGCAGAAAAGGGTGTAAGTAGTGGACCCAGAACCCCAGACTTTTAGAACACTTCTGGATCAAAAGGAACCTCTGTCAAGGAGAAGAGCTGGAGTAGGAGTACTGCCCCTTTGCTGTGTGTGCTTTGCTGGATTGGCCTGCAGTTGCTGCTTCTGCATTAACGAGGACAAAGACTGGACTTTGCCGTGTATCCTGCTTGTGAAGTTTCTCCAAGGGCTTGGAGTAGAGCTTGCCTCCTGTTGGAAGTCTAAGGGATATCAAAGACTACCTCTGCCGACAGCAATGGGAACTGTGTGTTTCGTGATGCAACAGAAGAAAAACCACTGCAGTGCCATCAACGACGCTACTGACTGCTCTGTGACCTGACAATGCCACATAGAGCCGTGCCCCATGTCGCACCGCCACCCAGGTCTCACCAACGCCGCCACCTGATGCCATCACCGAGCCACTGCTTGCACCGTTACCTGTGGGCCCCTCACTCCGCATTACCTTGCTCACAACGCAGCCTTGGCATACCCAACAACGATGCTCCATGCTGACAGCAACGCTGCTGCCTGCACCGTGGCCTGGGGACACTGCTCATGAGGTATGCGAAGCACCGTCCCATCCTGCACCGCAGCCCCGGTACACTGATGCCAGCTCCTTCAACTCCAGGGTTGTCAACAGATGCTCCTGTTTGCACCGCGAGCCAAGGGTGCCGCACGGAGCACGATCCACACCGCACAGTTGTCTTGGGCCTACCGACAACAGCTCTTCTGCAACAACGACGCCGACACCTGCACCATGACCTCAAGACACTGCACGTCGCACTACCTCGCTTCAATCCTCAGCCTTGGTCTCACCGACGCCACAGGACCAGTCACTGAGCTACTGCCTGCACTGTGACCTGTGGGCACAACACATCGCTTCATACCGCTTCGCACCGCTGCCCCGGTGCCATCAACACCAGCGCTCCTGACTTCGTCATCAGCCCGGAGTCCGATCTGCAATGCATGTGACTTCAAGAGCCCGATGCCCCCGCACCAACCTCCTGAATCAAGGCCTGCGACTCCAGCCACGCCACTCCCCGGATCTCATCACATGGATCACAACGCCCTACATTTCCAAGGTACTGTATGTGGGTCTTCCCAACACTGTAGCTGGCCCGCGATGCCATGGCCAGCCTAAACTGTTGGATTTGTTGTTCACGACACAGTGGGAGCACCAGGCGAAGCTATCAACTTCAAGAAACTGTATTTTTACGTTAATTCTTCCAAAATGCATGCCTTTATTACTGTATTTTGGATTTTTCTTGCTTGGGTCTTGTTTTACATAGATAAATATTGGCTATTTTTCTAAAACTGGTATGGTGTTCTTTTGTTGTGTTTTCATTGTATTACTGTGTATTATGTGCAAATTCTTTACACATTGCTTCTGAGGCAAGCCTGACTGCTCATGCCAAGCTACCAAGGGGGTGAGCAGGGGTTATCTGAGCTGGGTATCTCCCTTATCCTGACTAGAGTGAGGGTCCCTACTTGAACAGGGTGCAAACTGACTGCCAACTAAAGACCCCATTTCTAACAGTTACTTACAGTGGTTTTCAGCTAGACTTCATCCGTTTGTGATTGTGTCATTCACCTTTTTGTGTCCACCCACTCTAGCATGCATCAAGCGCAATGTTAGCCCACCTCAGCCACTAAATAACTTCACTAAGAGTTACAGTATGCTTCCCTTTCACAAGGAGTACATCCACAACAAAGTAGCTCTCTTCAGTGTCTGGTGTACCATGGTAATGTGTATTTTTTTTAGACTAGAAAAACTCTTTGGGCCTCATTATGAGTCCATACTTGCGGTATTATGACCGCATCAGTTGTGACATGGTTGGACCGCCAGCGCAGTTGTGGTGGTCCTAATCCGCCAGGGCAGCACTTCATGGTGGTACCACCACCATGAAAAGTCTGGTGGAGAACGCGTGCAGGGGACCCCGGGGTGCCCCTGCACTGCCCATGCACTTCGCATGGGCAGTTCAAAGGCCCCCCTGGCCAGCACCATCTCAATGTTCACTGTCTGCCTTGCAGACAGTGAACATTGCAAGGCTGCTAGTGCACCCTGCAGTCTACAGCATTTCCGCCGGCTCGATTACAAGCCGGAGACAATGCTGTAGGGTGTTTCCCGCTAAGCCAGCGGGCAGAAACTCTGGTTGGAATTTCGCCAATGGCCTAAACCATCAACCAAACTCGTAATCAGGCCCTTGCCTTAAGCCATTGTTTTTATTTTCAGAATTAATAAGGGCCTAGCAGCTTCTGAAAAATAACGTTTTGCAAAAACCATGACAAGACAAAACAAAAAAAATATTTTCAGAAGGCTGGTGGTCAAAGCCAGACCTAATTGCTTTTCCAATGCTTTTTCTGTCTTGTGACAAAGCAAATTCACAAACAAGCGGTTCCGTTTTGCCTGGGAACTGGCATTCTCAACTTCTAGTGAATTTCAGCAGGTTTTTAAAATGTTGGTATCAGGAAAGGGTGGGTTTTTACAATAAGGCCTTGTTGCCCCCAAACCAACACCAGTAGAAACATCTTATAGATTCAGTTTAAGGGACCCTTCACGGATTCCCCAAAATAGCTACATGTTTTCAGCAGGTTTACCGTGTCTTTATTTTGAATAGATATTGTGTCACAATGCACTCCTCACTTGTTTGTAACAATGTAATTATGTGAAACGACAAAAGGGGTGTTGTTGCTACTGGTGTAAGTGTGGAAATGGTGGATATCTGACAGCAGTAGAACTCTATACATTTACAGTCCATAATATGATGCACACGATGTTTTTAGTATAAATGCAAAAGCTTCCAAGGCTTTGTGAGTATGCAAACATGTGCAGCCGTTGCAAGGCACTTAACACTGGATTCCTCAAGATGTTTCCCTGGGTGCAATGCTTAATTTGAGACAATGGTTTCCGGAGCTGGGAACCAACACTTATTTTTGAGGGCCAGCACCTATTTTTCTGCCTCTATCATTTACTGCGAGCAATAGGCACATTTGGGAAAGACGGAGGAAGAGAAAAACAAAAAAGCGTACAAAGATAGAAAGAAGAAAGCTGCAAGAGTAATCTGAGGGGCAGTGAGTGCCTGTAAATGTGTTTAAGGATGCCCGACATGACTTCAGGATTACGTTGCCTCAGTGTTCCGTGCAGCAGCCGCGTGTTTCAGGGGCGAGCTTTTGGCACCGACACGTTTTTTATTTACACATTAACCACTGTCTGGGTGTAAGGCTTCCCCAAAAAGTGTGTCATTATCACATGTTGATTCCAGAACTTAGACTTGAGTCCCACAACTCCTCCGCGTCATTTGATTTCACTCTCCCCTAATATTTCCACTGACTTGATCTACTGGCGTCACGCAAGGCACCAGCCCTGATGTCAGCAACAGGCCGCGGCATCGAACGAGCTGCTGATGCGTAGCAAGGGTACCATGAGCCGCAAAGAAGTGTGGAAATAAGCGTCCTTACACCCGGGACCCAGACATGCCTGCACCTGCTGCACAAATGAAAGCCTCGCCCCTTTCTTAGCCGAAAATGATTTTACCACATGGGAGTAAACATCGATATAGAAAGAAACAAAATGTCATGCCGCTAAAACGAAAAGCTTAACAAGCGATTCTCCTCACATCTGACTTCAGTCATCCTCGAGTCAGACAGGGGCGTGCTAGATTTTGTATAGACTTTTCTTCTGCGCTGTCCCCCATCCTTTCTAAACCTAATCCTTTAAATGTTAATTATACAATTGTTTCGAGAGATGGGGACAGGAGCGCGGATACTGTAATGCCATGCAAAATAGGTCATTTCCAATTCTGAAATATGGCAACACCGTCGTGTTTAAAATGCCGGGATGTCAGACTTGCCCCCTCCCCTCCGCTCCCGCTAGTTGTAGCAGCTTGATTAAAGCTACGCAGCGTAACAGCAAGCACGAGTAATTGAATAATTTTAGGTACCAGAGATTTTAATGGGCCGTTCCGCTCCGTCTCAGGAGCGCCTCCGCCGCCGCGTCTCCTCTTCTGATGAGGCTGTCAGGCGCCTTAACCGCGCTGCGCGGAGTGTGGTAGCGAGGATGCCGCAATGCAAACAAGCCAGCAAAATGAGCTCCAGGTGCTCTATTATGTACTGGTATATTGCCGTAATTGTGGTGCAGAGGGCCCCTCGACTACAAGACCCCGGTGCCACTGCACCTGTGCACTGTTAGGCCACTGGCGGCCTGGTTTACGGAGACGCTCGCCCCCAAACTGCCGCTCTTTCGTACTTGGAAATGGCTGCATGTATTTTTAATGTGCATTTATTTATTTGCCCTTGTATAATGTTTGTCTTTCTTGTCGTTACCATGGGCCCAAATAGCAAAAGGGAACTTCCCCACCACCCCGTGATTAGGGTTTGAAAAAAACAGCAATAAAACGAGTGCAGAGGGCCATTCTGCCCCTGCCCCTTGGTGCCACTGCACCTGCTGGCTGCGCTATTGATAGTGACCCTTCTGCTTGTTCACTCTTTCTTTCGAATGTGTTTCAGTGAGGAGCGTGAGCTTGTATGTTTGTTTCACCCCAGTGTTGCCATTATGAGTGTTCTAGTGTTGGTAGCTGTAAGTCAAATGCACACGTTTTATAGTCATTTTGAAAATGGCCCCTATCTACTTAAATTCAGGTTGTTAAGACAGGCCACTTCCTTCATCGTGAATGCATGTTTGCATGTGGGGTGCAGGGGTCTCATTTGGTTTACTTTGTTCCCTTTTCTCTTTAACATCTCACCTTGTTTAGGCTGAGCCTCCTAGACAGCTCATGTGCTGTCTGCTGCAAGACGTTGTGTAGCTCATCATGGGCTTTGTACATCTCTTTTGATTGGCTGGCATTTCTGCTTCCACTGCTTGGTTTTTAAGCACTACTTTTATTTTCTTTGTGAGAAGTACTGCTAGAGGTTGCATGTGTTTTCGAGCTGTCGCCTTGATGTACTTCTCTCCCCTTGCACTCTGTTACTTCCTACTGCAAGTGTGCTCCTCCCCCACACCTCCCTCTTGTTATTGTCCATGTGCTTCTCCCCATTGCTTCCTCACGCCCTCTTTTGCTTCCCTCATGCATGCACTCTTTCACCCTCTCTGTTGTTGCTTCCCCCTGTGCTTTCCTTGTTGCTTTCCCCTGAATCCAATGTTGCTTACCGCCCCATCCTGCCCTCCCTGTGTTGCTTTACCACACCTCACCTCCCAGCCCTGTGTTGCTTCCACTTCCCACGTTGCTTTGTCTCCCTCCCCCACATTGCTTCCATGTTCTGTGTTACTTCAGCCTCCCCCGATACTTCTGTCCGCGCTGCTTCCGCCTCCCCCAACCACATACAAAAAAAAAAATGCTTTTGCTTGTTTCATTTTCTTTTTAATTGCCAATGCAACTCAGATTTTTTACTAAAAAGGAAAAAATTGTCTGCAGCATTTTTTAGGCACGTACATGCATGGTGCAGGCACCTAAACTTTAGCTATGCTGCACAGCCCTGAGGATGCTGTGCAGTGTGGCTAAAAACCATTTGTAAAGCCAGTCGGCTCCAAAGGCGTGAACTACTGGCTTTGCTTGTTAGGTCTGCCTATGTGTGGCATGTGCTTCAGCACATTGTAGTTGTACAGGAGTAAGAATGAACAATACACATAGTGTAGTGTTAGCAGGCCATTAGCCTGTCAACAGAAGCCTTTTCCCAAGCCAGTGTTGCATGCTGGAATGTATGGGATGCAAAGTTCCATTGGCTATAAAAAGAGGACTGCAGAAGGTGTCTCACGTGACATGGGGTTACAGCTCTGATCTGTCCATGGTCGTTCGCCTCAGCCTCTTCTTACTCAATGACAAATGGCTTGATTTAGATCTTGGTGGAGGGGGTTACTCTGTCACAACATGACTGATATCCTGTCTGCGGTATTACAATTCCATTATAGCCTCAGGAATTTGTAATACAGTAAACGGGATATCAGTCACATTCCTGACGGAGTAACCCCTCCGCCAAGATCTAAATAAGGCCCAAAGTTCTTAAACTTGCCACCCATAGTCTCTACCACTTTCCACAAGAAGTTCAATCAAAGAAGGCAGTAAAAGGGGTATGATCTAAGATGTGTACGTAAGAATCCTCCACAATAGGTGTGACCTGTTTTACTAAGGATACAGTCTAATACCGGAGAAATACAATTCGGCCCTTGACAAATGCATGAATAGAATGTTTCTAGATACAGAATAACCAAAATCAGCAGGCAATACAGTATTTAAGAGTTTGTATAGCACCATAATCATGGGCCAAATGCTAGAAAACACTTCCCAATGAAAACTAAAAAGTAAGAAGGAATTCCTTGGTTAATAAATTGGCATAAATAGTAACTTAGGCCATAGGACAACCATGGTAAACCACAGCATTTACCATGTTGGGGGCAGCTACAGTTTTTTTCTCTTCTGCCAGCAAAAGGACAGGAAGAGAAGGCCCCAGACAGCCATGGTCCAATGTCTGTGTGTTTGTGGTTTCCCAGGGCTCAGTCCTGGCAGCCCTGGTTCAACACATATTTATAAAAAACGGGATTTGATCCTGTTGAGGACCTTGGGGGAGGACTTGTTAATGACAACTGTATACCAGGGACCAGTTAGCCCTTGTCTAAGGAGGTCGAAACAAACTGGCACGGCACGTACAGCCTGCGGAGGAGAAAGATAAAAATAAGGGGCACCCACATACCAAAAGAAGCCTTAATGAGTTTACACTTCAGGGCAGTGGGTTAAATTTAATAAAACACAACCATCTACTGGGGACAGCATGGACTGCTCAAATCTATAACTGCTTTCACAAACAAGCAATGGCATTGCTAATAGGTCTCGCCTTTGGGACCTATGAGCTTTGACAATTGCTTTTTAAGGAACTCTATGGTACCAGTGATGGGGGTGATATACGGATGGGGCATGAGGGGCAGCAGCGTTCCTCATTCCAACAGCATTGCCACAAGCTGCAGACTGGGTGAGGTCGATGGGAGAGTCTGGAACAAAGTCCCACAACGTCTGTGCAGAGCATGTTCGGACCAGAGTAGAGCTGTTTCTGCTGCAGGCGAGAGGCTCGACTCCGGTTAGAAAATAAAAACAAGGGGGACGGTTGGACACTGAGTGCACAGGTACCGCAGGGAAGGGTGGGGTGATGGATGCGAAAGCGGCATGGGGGTGGGTCGGGGATGGATACGAAAGCAACACAGGCAAGGAGTGAGGCTGCTTTCAAAGTCCCACGGTTAGCGATTAAATGTAGCACCGTGGATGCCAATTACTAACTAAACAAGATGGCATAGCCCAACTGTGGAATGCGAGTAAGTTGTTCTGGATGTCAGGCTGTGGGTTTGGCACCGGGATGGCCACTGCAGTTGACAAGCTTCAGACTGGGTGAGGCAGACGCAAGAGACTCGTGCAAAGTCCCAGGAGGCCTGTGCAGAGCATGGAAAATGCTGGGGGGTTTGAAAGCGGTGATTGCAGATGGGAGAGCCTGGATCAAAGAGCCTTGAGGCTTGCGCAGGGCATGTTTGGACCAGAGTATGACTGTTTAGAGGGCAGCTGAGAGGCTAGACTCTGGTTGGAGAATAAAGAAAACAAGGGGGAGGGTTGGGTGGTGACTGCAGAGGCAACACAGGGAAGGGTGGGATGGTGGATGGGAAAGCAACATGGACTTTGGTGGGGTATGGATACGAAAGCAACACAGGTGAGGAGGGGGCTGCTTCCAAAGTCCTACGGACCTCAATTAAATGTAGTGCCATGGATGCTAGATTGCTAACTAATCAAGATGGCATAGCCCAGATGTGGAATCCCAAGAAGTTGTACTGGACGTCAGGCTCTGGGTTTGGCACCAAGATGGCTGCTGCAGCCGACATGCTGTGGACCAGGTAGGGCAAATGGGAGAGCCTTGAGCAAAGTCCCTGGAGACCTGCGCGGAGCATGGATAATGCTGGGGGTGTTAAAAGTGGCGATACAGAATGCTGCTAATGAGCTAATCGGCAACATCAGTGAGCAGGGTAGGGTATAAGAAGAGACCGGCATGGACTGGTTAGGGAGTGGGGGGAGAAAGAGATGAGTAAGAGCTAGTCAAAACACAAACTTTCCTCTGAAACGCTTTTTCCCAATTAAAAAAAGAATACCTGAGGCAGACACTAAAACAGGATTAGTGGAAGGCGACAGGTACTGGGGAGCTGCTCCACAGGCGTGAATGAAAAACAAAAGGCAGGACAAAAAATAAACATTAACCACTTGGAAGGAAGGATGTTTAAAGGACAAGTTAACAAACACATGCAAAGCAAGAGATGGGCTGTAAGCCAACAGAGAGCATACTACACATCCCGAGACGAGATCAACCTAACAAAGGGCTGTAAGTGGCATTCTATATGTTGGACACTTACGAATGTTGTTTTTTTTCATTTCCGTTTTTGTAGTGTCGTTTGGATTACTGTATGTCCATACGTATTTTCATTTAGTTTTTCGTGCTGAGTCTATGAAGTGTCATTTGATTCAACATATATAGTTACGTCTCCATGCACAATCATGTGTGGCTCTGTGTATATGTCTGTAATGAATCTACGGCTAGTGTGAGTCTCTATATGGTATGCCGCAAAACATGATTCACTAATCAGGTGGACAGCGAAGACTATTACGTAATTTTAATGGGTCTCTTTATTCCTTTCTTACTTGATATGGTAATTAGCATGATTAGCTGCCACAGCAGGTATGTAAAGTTTCACAAATGGTTCTTATATTGATCTAATAGTGTTTTTATGTGATGAGTCCTTTTTAATTATGTTTTTGCAACGGTTTGAATTAACTCTGCAATAAAGATTCATTTATTCATTCGTTCTATATGGTATACACTTGGCCAAATTAAAGCAATGGCCACTGCCCATATATTCATTCACCTTTCATCAACATGTAGACTGGCTACGAATGCAAAAGGCTCAGTAAACATTTCTGATTTTTGGTTCGCAGTCAGACCTGTATCTCGCCCTTCTGCTACCATGTTTGTGATCAGGCCGCCACGCTTTCCGTGACATACAGAATTCTGGCACTCCCCTGTGTACTGTGTACTGAAATGGTGTTAGAAAGAAGGCAATGGCACGATTTTATGCTAGAAGAACATTTTAATAAAGCGCCTAAAGTCCATAGCACGCACGGGCATTTGCAGCGTTGGTAAGAGAAGAGATTCTGACGAATGGCTTGTCAGAAGAAAAGGAGAGACGGGGGGCAGCGGATGACTGCCAGGGAAGAGTGAGGAGAGGGCATATGATAAGTGCAAGGACGATGTGGCAAGGCTTGGAGAAACACAGACAAGTCTGAAGGACGGGGGGGGGGGGGGGGGGGGGGGGGGCTGGGGTGTTAGAGTCCCTCGCCCCTCTCGAATGCCACTGGCAGCAGACAGAGCTGGTAGGTCAAAAAAATATGCTTTTAAATGAATTGCTCAGTCTGAGATAAGAATGTGCCTCATAATAAACTCAGCATTCACCAGAAGCCAGTGTGCAAGGACAACTCTCCGCTGGCAAACATACCTTTCAGGAACAGACTCTTCCCTTTCTGTGAGCAGAACTAAAGGGTCAGCAGAACTGCACCTGCACGGCAGTATATCACGAATAAGGGTGAGATGGCGCTCGGAACATGGTTAGTGGATAATTGTGCACGTGGCTGAGTGTATTCATTTCGAAACACAAACCCTATTGACGGGTAATCCAAAGGATTGTGGGTAAGTCAATGTCCCATTGTTTTCGGTTCCGCTTTCTCAGTCTGTCTCTCTCCCTTCCGCAAAATCTCCAAACGCAAGGTCCCTTCACTGTACTTCCATGCTGTCTGGAAACACTGGAAACAGAGGGAAGTGGTCCAGCATGGTAGACATCTTTACTCTGCGTGTACACTGGTGGCTTGAGGAGGGGCAGGGGAATATGCTGAGCAAAGGCAGTATACACCCAGTGGAACAGCAGTGATCGCAGGGTCCTCAGGTCCATGTGCGAGTACTTCATCCAGTCCAGGTCTGTGCATTGCATTCTGGGATCTGTAGTCTTGTTTATCCCATTCTAAATTCAGGTCTACCAGTCACAGAAAGCAAAGACGAAAATCTGGACCGTATGAGCTGCTGACGAATTTGAAAGCTCTGGAGCAGGCCTGCAGTCCTGTCAAGTTTTGCAGGTCTATGCATGATGTGCTGCTCCAGTCCAGTTTTTGTCTTTGAATTCTGGGGCTGTAGTCTTAAACTGCTGAGTAAGGTAATCAGGTAGCATCATGTCACCAGGCACCAATTTCCCATTGCGGGACATTGCGCTTACAAATCATTGGTGTCAGGTGTGTAAGTCCAACTGGCTCAATTAAAACTAGTCAAGACTACAACTCCCAAAATGCACTGATAGATCCAAAGAAAGCCCAGAACTGGAAAAGTTGTGTCCCAGTGGCATGGAGTAATCTGGTCAAGCTACTGTTGTGGTGTGAAGAAGCGTCTGCCCTGGCCCCCTTTAAGAAAATAATAAATGTAATTTGTTTTTGGAAACTTAAGGTTGCATTAATTACATACTTCAAAAATGAATCAAATATACATCAGCTGTATCAAATAAAAGTTTATAATTCTCAGTGTCAAAAACTACAAAGCAGCCTTGTTGGAAATTGTGCAAGCATCGTGCATCTCCAAGACCAGTATTTAGCTCCAGGAGACCCTTGCAAGCATCGAGGAACAGTTCTTGGCCCCACATCTCCCGCTCTTCAACCTGTACCTGCTCTCATGCTCTGTAGACTGATGGCCAGTGCCATGGGCACCTGTACCAGGGTGGTAAATTCACACCATATACTCAGGAGCAACTCTAAAATCCCAGGGAAAATATAATCCATACATAACATAAAATTATAGATGGGCAAACAGTGAATTACAGGGAAGATTTTCACCAAGGGGCTCTGGATTATATCAAATACATAACAAGAGTGAAGTCTGAGTTGTCTATGATGTAACTCAGAACCCCGAAGTGAAAAATACCCCTGTAATTCACGTTTTACCCATCTATAATGTTATGCTATATATGGCCTCCAAAATCATCTCCGCCTGCTTTCAACTGCTACACAGTGGTAGAGGAGTAATGGGAGAGGCATACATAACATGGCCTCTATGATGTATCCCTGTCCCAAAGGTTAAAAAAAAAATACGTGGCATCTTTGACCAAGCCCCACCGCCTTCTCTGCCTTCCTTTCCCCTCCTGCAGCTGAGCTATCTGCTTTCAGTCAAAGCAGACAAAAACAGTGCTGCACTGACAGGGTTTCAGAGAACCCTGTCAGCCTGGCCTGGAAGGCCTTCATGACATCACAGCTGTGGGTAACCAGTTTTGTTATCAGCTATTGCTATGTCATGACAGTGGGTTATGAGTCTGATAAACTGAAATAAACAATAGAGGCTCTCTATGAGAGCCATACATAACAATACGATGGCAGACCTGATAGAAGCTCTGCTAAGAAATGAGAGTACTGTCCTACAGAAAGTATATCAGCTCTGCTGAGAAATGCTGGGGCTGTCTTATAGAAAGTATATTGATTCTGCTGAGAAATGCTGGGACTGTCTTATAGAAAGTATATTGATTCTGCTGAGAAATGCTGGGACTGTCCTATAGAAAGTATATCAGCTCTGCTGAGAAATGCTGGGGCTGTCTTACAGAAAGTATATCAGCTCTGCTAAGAAATACTGGGACTGTCTTACAGAAAGTATATCAGCTCTGCTGAGAAATTGTGGGACAGTCTTACAGAAAGTATATCAGCTCTGCTAAGAAAGGCCGGGACAGTCCCATTAAAAATCTAATACTCTCCTGAGGAGTGTTGATTTTGGGGCCGTGTCAATTGTAAGAAAACACTATAGAAATGCTAAAATACAGTACACCACTCCCAATAAAAGGAAAGTAAATCAGCTTAGATCTGTTGATAGTATCTCATAAAAAAGTAAATACGCTGGGAAGTTCTGCTATTATCCCATTAAACGTATTATAGCTCTGCTGAGAAATCTTGATACTATCTGATTGAAAGTACAGCCAGTACTCTGAGAAGTGTTGTCCTTTCCCATTAAAAGTTTTGTAACTATTCTGAGAAGTGGTGATACTCTCCCATTAAAGCGTAGCCAATAGGCAGGGAAGTCTTTCTATTGTCCCATTACACGTATGGTAGCTGGGCTGAGAGTGCCGGTGAGGACCCATTGAAGGCAGACCAGTTTTACTAAGAAGAATTAGCAAGGTATGAACACAGTAATGACAGGTATAACTTTGAAGCTCTGCTGAAAAGTGTTTTGGCCCACTGTGAGTTAAGTTTTATCTTTTCCTAAGTTTGGGAAATATTTGTCAATTTACCAGAACATTCAAAAATGGATCACAGTGCTGAAAATATACCCAGGTTGCTTGTTTTTTTTAAGAGATTCTATGGGTTGAACCTTTCCCCCATCCCATGGGCCCCAATTTTATAGTAATGTGACTGGAACCCATGACCCATAAAATAAATACTTCTGACAACGGGTCTGTGGATGACGTCGCTTATTCATTTATTTACCACAAATGTTTTATGTAGTGTAAACTGGAGGCAGTGA
This sequence comes from Pleurodeles waltl, assembly GCF_031143425.1. Taxonomy (NCBI): domain Eukaryota; kingdom Metazoa; phylum Chordata; class Amphibia; order Caudata; family Salamandridae; genus Pleurodeles; species Pleurodeles waltl. The sequence continues at coordinate 403,691,894 of NC_090443.1, read as the reverse complement.
GTGGACATGTATTTGCTTTCATGCAACATTCAAGGGTGAAAGGTTAAAATGAAAGGGAATACTGGCAACTCATGATAAATTAAAGAAAAATGCTGTATTTTTTACCTTAGGTATAAACATGTTTTGTTTTTTAAAGAAGGCATACCTTTTGAAGCAGAGTTTGGCATGTTATGCAATAGGCTCTGGTCAGAGCAAAAACACTTGCATTGGCCAACATGCAATCATGGGCCAGAAGGCCGTTAGCGCCTGAAAGCATGTGGGCAAAAACACAGTTTCTGTTAATTTCATCCAAAACATGTATGTGCCAAGCCGCAATGCCTCTATTTGCCTCCTGTCCATGCCACTGAACTTAGAATGCAGACACACGGTTGTTAATGCAAGCCCTTCTTGTATTTTGGTTGGATAAGACAATCACAACTCCATACAGGGAGCTAACTGATATTATTACTAGTTGATATTCTTAGATTTCAAAAGGGTTTAATAGAGATCCTGTAATCAGAAATTAATTCAACAATTTGTTTTTTAAACAAGTGCTGGGGACAGTGGCTTTGCTAATGTGGGACTTGTATTTACCAAGCTTTAAGGTACTATTGCTACAACGATACTATTTTGCTGTATCTGAGTTATCCCCCCAGAGAAATTACAAAAGTTCAGAAAAAAGGATTTGTTGGAGTAAAATCCAGAGGGTTAACAGTGAAACATCCTCCCTGACTTTTTTTCACCGGGTGCATTTTCAGAACATGTTGGTTCAGTTAGCACTTTTTTGAGGAGTCCAAAGACTACCTGCTGTAAAGAATATTTGGAGTATTATCTTGTAAGATAGAAACTCGAATTTGTGCTTGACCTATACATTTGATTGTTTTGATTAGTTAAAACTCTTGTATTACTGTAACACAAAGAATTTGGAACTATTTCTCAACTTTTGCTTCAGTTCGTTCTACACATTTAATTGTCAGTGCCACTAGCCTTGTTTTATCCCAGTACAATAATTTTCTAAAATTCAAAATCTTTTTCCTGAGCCTTCTAAAAGGAGGAAAACATTGCAAATAAAAAGTAACTCTATATACTTAGGGGCCTATTAATGTGGATTTGGCGCAAGTCACCCTGCTGCACTGCTCCACACCAAAGTGAAAAGGCAGGAATGCACCGTATTTATGTGATACAGATTATTTCTGTCCTTTCCTCCTGCGCTGGCACAGTTTCAGTAGTCTAGCACCAAAGCAGGTACCCTTGCATTATGGTGCAACGGTGATTCTGTTGGATGCAGGGTTGTTTTTGTGCAAGAAGGAGCGCCTTCCTGCACAAAAACAATCCCAAGAGGCGTTTTCCTCTTTCCATGTGTGCTGCAGAATGCAGCGCGCATGGAAAGAGGAACAACAAGGAGGCATAAAAATATGTATCCTTGTTACACATGCCCTGGGGAGGTGTAAGGTTTTGGTGCTTCCCGAGGTCTATGTGACTTTGTAAATTTGGGGCAGCATCAAAATCCACGAGTGTTGCGTGGGAAAACCCAACGCAATGCCCATGGAACACCTCCCTTGTGCAGAGTAAGGCAATGCAGCGAGTTGCGCCTTACTCCAAAGTGGCTTTGCATGGCCACACAGCTATGATTATGTAGTCTGTGCCAACGGAGTGTCAAAAAAAGTGATGCTCCCGCAGCACACGGGGCTTATATTTTTGTGTGAATAGCGAAACAGAAGGAGCCTTTATTTCCACTATTTTCAAATAATATTAAAGTATTTACATTTTAGGTTCCATGCGATATCCCCCCTTCCATTTCATTCATTGGGATATTTACACACACTACTTTAGCAAAATTGTCAAGTCTTAAACACATAAATACTACAATCAGCAGTTGAAAGACGACCAGCTAACTTTTTCAAAGTGCAAACATTTTAATAACATTTGATATATTTGGACTAGAAACAAAAATCTTTTTACAAGAAGCTGTAAATTGTGCAGCAGGTGATAGATTATGTGGTACGTTGATGCGGGGAAATTATGTTTTTTAGTCACCCCTACTATCATCTACGTTCACATACATTTACCTAACCTTTGATAACTGAATATACATATACACACACATACACTCACATTTACACTCTCCCCTGGTACATATTTATGCACTTCAAACCTGCAACCACTTCAACACAGTTATGTACCTAACAAAACAAAAGACAGGCATATCTAGAGGAATCTACCGCTGCACCATTTTTGTAACGGGTGGGGTGCGCTTTCTTTTCATGGGGGGGGCCATGTCATGTACCTTTAAGTCCGTCATGCAGCTCTTGAGATATTTTCTCAACTTCATTGTGAGCATGGAATTTGTGAAATATCCCCAGTTAGGTTCCCCTGCCCTTCATCACATGCTCTACTGAAAACTCCACACAATTGCTATTATGTTCAGGTGGCCGTACTTATATTCGCACATTGGAATCTCATCCTTTCCATGCATGGACAAGTACACTGAAACATATTTGTTGAGTATTTGCAGTTGTAAATAAAGAGTGGTTGTCAGTAAATCTCATTGTTACATTCCAACAGGAGTTAGGATGTCTTCTCTACTGAAGCTCATATGCAACTCAACCCTCCAGTTGACTGCTGATGGAATCCTCTCACCCGGAAATCACTTATATCCCACAATGCATCACTCAGGTAGGAAACTCGTGCATACAAATCATGCAGAGCACTCACATCAGAAACAGATGAACTGGAAGAAAGTCAAAGTGTCTTTTATCTGAAGGACAAAACTCTACTAATAAAACCTGCAGAACAAAACGTGATATGACCTCACATGATCCCTCTCTTCTTCATATCTGAAGAGGACCTGAGTGGGCTTAACTTTTAAGCTGATGTACTTTACCACTGCTGTAATCATGTTGACGGTCAAATAAAAGGTATAGAAACTTAGGTACAATTCAAAGCTGTAAAAATGCTATGAAAAAAGATACCAAAAACTAAAGACGATCGGCTTTCTCAACTCAAAACCAGTCCAATGGTCTCTTCAAAGGCAGCGTAATGAGGGGCTGAGCGGCAGGGATTTCCACCCTAAGCCATCAGAGTTACCGCGCCTTGAAGTATCACTCTGGATCGCTACCTGTCGCAGGCACAGCTTCATTCTCCAAGGCGCCAGAAAAGTAGGACGTGTGTGCTCTCAATGGTAAACAAATTAAACAGAGACACTGCTACAGTCCTTGGATTTAGCGGTGTTAAGATATTGATTTGGAGGATGTACAGTGTAGACAGTCTGCAGAGAAGGGATTTGTAATGATGGCGGGGCGGGTGACAGATGGGAAGCATGTCCCAGTGGATAGCATGGCCTGAGAACCTCAATGATATGGAGATAAGAAATAATTAGGGAACAATTTTAACTACATGGTGGAGGCCCCCTACATTAGGTAGTAGCATCTTCTGTGCCAGTCTCTGTCGAATGGGAGGGTACATGAAAGGCTGCTTCCCTCTGCCAATAAATAGTTTTGATGTGCCACACCAGGATACCAAGGGGGTTCTACCTAGGAATGCACTGTCCCCTACAGTCTGAAACAGAAGCAGATAAAATGTGGAACCTCAGTCTTAATAATCTAGAAACCAAATGTAAACTCATTCTGGTCGCAAAAACTAGTCGCTGTTTGCTGCCAGTATTTTTTGTGACTGACCTATGTGATAAGAGTTCAGCTCCCATAATTCTTAATTTTATTGAGCCGTAACCCTATCTACCTTAATAATGCTCATTAGGTAGATTGCAAATGGCGGCTCAATCCGATTGGTCACAGTCACAGGGATGGTGGCGTGCAAAGGTCAGCAGGCCTTCATTTCTGTCACTGTTTTAAAGCAGCCTGCTGCCTTAATTGACAGGCTCTTTTTTCTTTAAAAAAAGGTTTTTTTTTGTAAGTTTCTTTGACAATTGGCAGCATTGCCCTGATCCATTGTCTACTCCCTCAGAAACATTTTCACAATCCCAAAGGGGAAAGGGGCCAAAGGGTTCCTCTACCCTTTTGCGAATGAGTTATCACCTTAGTTTGGGTGTACTGATTGGTTACCCTATTTTAGAAGTCGGTAAAAGTACTGCTCTGCTGCTAAATATCCATTCTGTGAGTGGCAATTAAAAATCAATTTCACCCTTCTTTACTTCTTTAAAAGTCTGGGAGGCAAGCAACCTTAGATCACATTGGGCTGCTAAAGGAATACATAACTAGCTTGAGAATGCATGACTGAAGGTTCTCCTTTCCATTTTCTTTGAAGCCCAGATGTGATTTAGAGTAGATACGTTGTCAGGTGTGAAATCAGGATACATGGGCTTTAATTCCGGCTTCCCTACTTCTGCACTTGTGTAATTGTGTGCTCAGCACACTTTCCAAGGTGTTTCTTCATGTGATGAAGTATAAACCAGCCATCAGCGGTGGCTGGTGCAAATCTCAAAGGGAGGGGCAGGTGGGTGTGGGGAAGGACAGGGGGGAATAAAAGAATAATAAAAAAAAGACCTGTTCCTGTCACTGCCGCCTCGTTCCTCTGCTCTTCTTCTGGTGTCCCACCATTCACTGGGGCCCAGGCTCCCAAACAATCCTGGCACTGCTCTCATGCTAAACCTAGCATGAGAGAAGCACCATGATTGGTCTCAGCGGCTTAATCGGCTTCTCAAACAGTGCACTGCACAGCGCAGTTTCTCCAGCCTGGCTGTGTAGACGGCCAGCCAAACATACATGCGCACTTACAAGTGCAAAGACTCCATTCCCCCTTCCCTCTACCTGCTCCCATGGCCCAGACCCACCCCTCTCTTCACATGTAGCTGGCTGGGCCAGGAGCTAAACAAAAACGATACTGATGTATCGTTTCATTTTTCAGCTCCTGGCTTTGCCAGGGGGGCGATGCTCCTTCACCATTGTGAAGGAGTGGCCCCAGCCAGTCATCCCACATTAGCAATTACTGCACATCCTGATGTGTTGCCCAGAGCTTGTTGTGCCACCATGTCATAATGGGCCCTGGCAACACACTGCATCACAAAGGGGTCTGATGCTCACCCAAAGCTTAGGGGCAAAGGTCTTGTACTGGGTATTCATCAGGTGAGACAGACAGAATCAGACCTCACAGGGCCTGAGTGGAGCCATGTGGGAGTTTCATCCAAAGAAGAGGGATAAAAATAGGAGACAAGGAAGGCAATCTCACAGCCAAGCCTATCCAACCCACTTGGGGAGGTGACTCCGACTGAACCAATCACCAAGACCTACCCAACCCACGTGGGGAGGTGACTCCGACTGAACCAATCACCAAGAAGAGTGGTCAAGCCGGTCTGTCGGAATCAAACAGTGGAACTACACAGCCGCAGAACACACAACTTCGAGAGTACTAGAAGTTTTACTCAACAAGGAACAGAAGAAGGTACAACAACACGCCGAAAGTGACGCCAAAAGGACGGCTACATGTCAGGCAAGTACTGCTCCAACTCCTTATCTCCCGTCTACTCCTTCTGGCAGATGGCGCCACCACTTGAAACTGAGGTTCAAGCCCTGAGGTTCACGGTGCAGTTCACCCATATTCTGATAAAACCTCAAAAAATAGAGCTATAACGAAAACCAATTCTAAGGAAATGTCAATATGATGAAAAACCACACTGGTAAGAATTAACAAAAATAAACTCGATGCCTGAATAAATGATTTATTATACTTTAAAAAATTAGAATAGTGTTTAAAACAAGAAACATGGCTATCATCTCTGTCTGTCTGTCATTTGAATGTGTTCAGATTATTCAAATAAAATGGAAAATATGGTGAAATTACAGACCTCGGTAGGAATCCTGGGCCTGGAACATGTTTACAATATTTGCTCAAAACGTATTGTTTAAACAAATATCTTTTTAAAACTTAATAAAAAGTGCATCGAGTGAATGTGTTGTGTGAGGTCATGCACAGGTCGCATAGTCGTGCGTCGTTACCGAAGAAGAAAGCCCTGAGACACGATCTTGTGGCGAGCGTGGGGCATTGGCCGGCTGAATTTGGGGGGAGATCTGGTAACAGAACTGTTAAAAGGGAGAGGGAGCTGAGAAAAGTCATGGGCTAATGTGGGAACTAACTCGAAAAATTATAAGGAGGAGCGGTGGGAAAAGAAAATTATAAGGAGGAGCGGTGGGAAAAGGAAAGAGAGGAGGGGTGAGGCCCCCCACCCATCCTTAAAAAAAGCAGCCAAGAGAAAAACCTGCAAGAAAGAAAATATGTTTCACCAATAAAGGCTTTCACCGAATTGATTTTCAATAGTCTTGTAAAAGCCTTTTTAATTCAAAGTTTTCCAAAATTAACTGGCCGATAGAAAACTGTCAGAACCGGTTTCAGCAGGTCAGGTTTTTACAGAAAGTACACACAACCCAAGGCACTTAGCCCACTAGTGCCTTGTATTGACTTATAAACGCAATAATTAAATACGTAGGAATGAGGGGAGCAGGGTACAATGTATGTTTTCAAGCAGGGTTTCTTTCAAACGCCTAGAACCCAGAGGGGCATATTTAGGAGCCCCTAGCGCCACCTGAGTGCTGCGTAATTGTTAGGACACTCAGGGTGCGATAAAGTTTCTTTTCTGCTGCGCCATCTTTACAAAGTGGAGAAATGAATGCACTGCACTACTTTGTAACCCCTTGCGCTACATTATGCCTGCGCCAGGCATCATGTATGCAAGGGGAGCATTCTGGCGCTAGGAGGCCGGCAAAAATAGCACAGTGAAAATAAAAAGATTTCACGGTGCCATTTTTGGTGTCATTTTTACGCCTGCTCAGAGCAGGCGATAAAATGATGCTCCCATAGTAACCAAGGACCTCCTTGCTCTTTGCTACACCAGCATCAACATTTTTAATGCTAGTGTAGCAAAGTGCCACAATAACGTAAAAAATGTTGACACTATTGTGCTAATGACCGCCATGGTGCGCCGTATTCTAAATACGGCGCGACCATGGTGTTGCTAGGTGACAGTAGGAGGGCACGTGAAAAGTGGAGCTTCATAGCTGATGCACCACCTTTTCTTAAATATGGGCCAGAGTGTTACTGTGATTGCTTCCGAGTTAGAGAAGACAAATGCCTCTACCCTGAAATGGTCATGGCTGCCAAGGTAGAGATCAAAATATACGCTGAGTAAGTGACTGAGACATTGCCAACTGCAGTGCAAAGATGAGAACATCAACATGCAAAAGCTATTGATAAAGTCTGGGGCTATTATTAGGCTCAAGATTCATCTGCTTGATGGCCAAGTAGGCCAAGTAACTCAGCTTTAGGAAGACGTGAGTGTCAGTCCTCTGTGTTCACTCCCGGTTGGCAATCAGAGGCTCTTCTGCCCCTTTCCCTCCCGCCGCCACCTTGTGAATAAAAAAGTTCCTCTCCCAGCTATACCCCTTGGAGCTCCGTGTTATAAGCATAGAAAGTGGCACCATATTGCCCATAATTGTTATTTAAGGACTGGAGAACCTGTGGATGCCGATGTCCCTGGGATTTGTGCCACCACAACCGAAAGATGGGCATTCAGGGTCGGACTGGCAAAGCGGGCACTCGGGCATTGGGAAATGGGCCAGTGTCTCAGTGCCCTGTGTTTCCACAGAGAGCACTTGATGGAGAGAGTAAAGAAGTCTCACTGAGTTACCAGGCAATGTTTTGCTGTTGAGCCGAGTTCATACACAAAGAGGATTCGTTAAATAAAAACGTCTGTATTTTTGACACAGCTGTTCTGCTTTTGGTTAGTTTAACTAAAAGCAGAGCCACTGGAATTATGTGGCGGAGGAGGCCCAAGTTATGTGCCAGATTTGAGTTAATTATGAGGCAACAAAAGGCAAATTACGCAGCAAAGTGTGACACGTTTTGTGATAGTATTACTTTATTATTTTGCTATTTTTAAACTTGTTAACACAGTCTGGGCATTGGCTACAACTCATCAGAACCCATTTAATACAAAGGTAGCAGCAATACGCAACAGACAAGTTACCAGTCTACCTTTGCAAAAGACCTTCCACTGTGTGGCAACACATGTTGCTGCATTTTTTGTAACTTTTGAACCGTTTGACTCGGAAACAATTCTTTTTGTAAAATGTGCAGATTATGCTGCTGCTGATGGATTGTGTGGCACATGTGACAAATCTATAGCTATCTGAAAATAGCTGCAGCCACACAATCCCATAATCCTAGTGGATCTGGCTACCAGTCACAGATCATTAAAGCAGCTAGAACACATTTTAAAGTGCTTTTCCTCACTTTTACTGTTCAAAGCATTAATTGATAAGAGGAAAAAAGACTGGATTTGGGTGATTTGGTTCATTTTTGTACTGGCTAGGATGTTAAAATACCAGCAGTGGTAGTAACACACTGTCCAGGTGGCAAACCTAACCAGATTGGGTGTTGTTGCCATTTCACCTCACCCACCTAGCCAAAATGTAATTAATGTCTCATTTTTGAGAGTGCAACAAATTAAGTGTTCCAGTGAACATTGATGGAGAAGTTCCATTTAATTCACCTTAGTGCCTCACTGTCTGGGTTTTCCATGTTGCATAGGCTGCGCTCTGATACTTAAGTCATTCTTTGCTCCATGTTAGATGCACAATTCTGGTTCTATGTTTTTTGTGTGCTTTTTTTATTGAGGGAGGGCCTAGACTTGTGCTATGATAACAACATTTTGTTGTGTTCATATTTTCCAGTGACATTCTCCTCTACCTGTAATGGGGACATTGTTGGGTGATGTTTGTGGCTTTGCTTTCCCTCCCCAGCAGAAAATTACATTCTAGTTTCCTGCCTCACCTTCATATGGCCACACTCCTCCCTCCCTCTGCTGCCTGTATGAGTGGGAAAATGGAAGGCCTGTAGGTTTCTGTCTCGCAGCTCTGACCACACCCCCTTTCTCAGTCAGCCAGCAAGGCACACTTTCTGGATTGAAGTGGGGGTGAGAATTCATAGATTTCCATCCCATCTTTTGATTACCATGTTCACGTTAGCCAGGTGAAAAACATAAAAGCTGCTGGCCAGCAAGTTGCATCAGACAACTTCAAGTTGGACTTTACACTGCCTGCCACCAGGAGAATCTTATCCAGAAGTAACAGCAGGAGGTCAAAGCAAATACTTGCCCAGCCCAGTTCTCAGGCACACAGAAGGCCAGCTGCAATAGACTACTGCTTCAGCCTACTTCTCCATCTCTTTAGGCCCCAACCTTTTCCTGCCTTTACCAGGAGGAAGCAATCCATGCTAAGGCCTTCAGTGGCCTCGTCCAACTCCTAAGGCCTCTTGGCAGAAGGCAGGCCCAACAATCCCCTACAGAACTACAGAGCGGTCACCTATCCATCTATGTTCAGTTACTCTCCTAACCCAGCAGCACCACAGGGCCACACTTCAACTGTGCATGTTAAAAAGTAATTACTCTCTTTATTCTTTGTTTTTGCAGGTTCTATATCCCTTCACTGTGGATTGGCTAGAGAAGAATCCATGAGAATTGAAATCTTGGTGATTGTAGGTTCTCTTCCCAGAGATTTCTGGTTTGCTTAATGATCAATACGTAGCAGAAAGTTAGTTGAGAATAGGTATCTTTCAACCTTGTGCAAGATGTTTAGTCCTCAATTAAGCAAAGATGTTAATTTTTTGGTTCCAGTCATGGCGGTGTCCCAAATAATACTTTGGTCAAAATCTACATTCATTCAGGTGAAAGGTAGACTTGTGAGTGTACTAAATTTTATTAGATGTTGTTTCTCATATCTGACTTATAGATATTTTTTCTCTATCTATGTTATTACAGGTCCAACCAAGTGGATCATAGTGGAGCTAGCACAGTCACGTCTTGGGGCCAAATATATTTATGTTCAGGGCAAGGTGCAAATTTTTTGAAGGAGCTAGATTTAATTCTTTTGAGTGTTTTGCAACATGTTTTATGGCTGAAATGAAAAATGTATTTCTTCACTGGTGGTCGTTAGAGGTTCTGTTCTCCATGAAAGAGTTTCATAGCTGCTCTTTCACTTGTTTTTATCATTATAAGCTCTGTTCCAAGAGATTCTAGCCTAACCCTTTCCCCTTAACTTTGTACTAGATTTCTGATTAATGTGATGATCAGAGTCATGGACATAGTTGATTGGTAAAGGGTTTCTATATACATGGTGCAAGGCATTTAGACTGAAAGTAAGTATTCAGTTTTCAAAACTGCAGTGCTTCTAGTCTTCACCAATGTTACTGGCACTATAAGCTTTAAAATGCCTTGTTTATAAACATTTATTTAAAAATGAGATCCCTGAGACTAACCAAATAGTGTTTCACGAAACAGCACACTCAGTGGAAATAGGCCACTTTTTTGGCAGTGCCCTGGCCTAATTGTGATCCCAATCTGACCCTGCGGGCATATCCATATTAGAAGCTTCTGCTAAGTAAATGGGAGGCCGAGTAGGCACAGGCTACAAGTGGATCACAGCCTAAGAGTTTGTGATGGGTTACAGGATCCTGGGGAGCAGATCATCTATCTATGGAGACAGGTAGTGACTTACTTGAGATGATGAGGCCCCTATACAAGTAGTAGTAATACTAAACGTTTCATAGATATTGATCTGGGTGTTGACAACCCTGAATTCCATGGGTGTACTGCCGAATTTGCCTAAGACATCTACTGATTTTCTCTCTCGAAAGTAGATCTACATTGGCTTAAATTCATATTTAAAAGGCAGATTTAATGACATTCAAAATGGCATGAGTCTACGAAAAATCCACAAAATCAGGTGATAATCAAAAGAAAAATCTTATGCACAGTAAACCTCACACAAAACTCGAACGAATTGAAAAAAATAAACTGCCTAATCCCTTAATCCACAATGAATAATAAGGACCCAGTGAACTGAAAAGACAGTTCAGGCAAGATCCCACTTTGAATAATACAAATAAATCAGTCCTGCGGAGAATATGGAAATTACAGTTCTTCCTTTGCATTTTTCTTTTTTCATACTTTTGTGAAACTTTCGATTCTATTCTATGCACATTTGCAGAGCATATGGCTACTTGAGAGTATCCTAGTGCCAGCATCTGCAGTATAGACTGCCTCTCACGCACTGAAGGGGATAGTTGCCAAACAGCCAAATTCTTAGGTGTTTCCGGGAGATCAGTTCGTTATCAATGAGCCGTACTGTGAAAGGGAGGGCATTCCACAGTTTGGCCACGTTGTATCAAAAGGAGTGCCCTCCCCTTCTTGCTTTCCAAATATAGGGAACCAAAGCCAATCAACCTTAGCATATCTAAGGATTCTGCTTGGGGTGTAGGGTGAGATCAGAGGTCGTAGTAGAAAAGGACCATTAGTTAGAAGTGTCCTGTGTACTAAGCATGGGGCTTTACATTTAATCCTCTGGTCTACCAGGAGCCAAAGAAGAGTGATCAAGGCCTGCTGGGTTGGATTATGCCTCAGACAATGAGGAGGATGCGGGCTGCTGCATTCTGTACCAGTGAAGTTTCTTAGTTATGGCTTTATATGCTCCCAAATAGAGCCTATTCCCGTAGTCCAGATGAGAGAGAATTAATGCCTGACCCATGCAACCTCTGGGTAGAAGGGGGAGCAAGTGTAGGATTTTGCGCAGTATTCTATGAAGTCCATAGCAACTGCCTGAAAGTTTCTCAAAAATCCAAAAATCTACTCAGCATCTAATTGTTGATGTGTTACATTTCATCTCATAGTGTGGGGCAAAAATTCCAAGGAGGTCTTCACCAGGACAGGGATCCAGTTTATTCAGTTTAGTTGTTGGTCAATTTTGACCTTCTTTTCCTTGCAAAACTCACTGTGGATTTAAAGCTCTTCCTGGCTATACCAAGCTTTTCTTACTGATCCTTTGACTCAGTAGTAGGATAGTATTTTGTCCTTGGCCACACCATAATGTTCCTCACGGCTCACTGGTGTCAGCCTTACACACGTGAATGAGTGTCAAACACAGTGAATTTATGCCAATATAGATAAATGCTCAACTGAATGAATCAATGTATGTCTTAACTATTTATGGCCCCACTTCCAGCCATAATTTATCTAAGTAGTGCTGGATTTGGCAACATTCTTTTGACCTGGGTTGGCGTAACTTGCGTAATTCAGTGTAGCATAATCACGCGGAACTACCTAAGAATTCCACAAGATTATGCATAACTATGTAAGAAGAGTAATTCTGCATTTAGCACTATTTCTTACCACAAAAATATCCACTGGCATCACAAATATATGCAGAGTGTATTTTGTGCTAGGAAATATTGCTAAATGCAACAGAACATGAATAACGAACACGAGCAGCCACTCGCTCAATATGCTCTAGGTGTAGGGTTTTCCCCTAACTTAGTTACTCCTGACATTTAGCTCTATTTTCTTGGCACAAAATGCACTCTTATATCCAAGATGAACACTAAGAAATAGCGCTAAATGAAGCAGAACACATTTAGGGAGCGTGTGTGACTTCTCGTGCTCACTAAATGTCCTCTCGAGGTAGGATTTTCCCCCCAAAATACTCTTAATTACATGAGCAGAGGTAATCATGTTATCAGTAATTCTACGCCAAAGAGTAATGCTTAATTACAAAAATTACTCTGATTACTTTGGTGTAATTGATATTTTACCCTAGCCTACTTTTGACACAAAGCAAGTCAAGTACCAGCAAAAAAACCTGATAGATGAAAGGTCTACAAGTTGTATTCCACAACCCAGAACGAGTAATTCCTTCAATATTGCCATCCAGCACACAACAACCATCTATGAGAACATGTGCAAAAATGAACGCACAAGATACCCTTTTGGATTGTGTTCTTTTAGACAAGTATCTTTACAAAGGTGCATTGATGTTCTAGACAGCATCCCAGGTACTCAATTCATAACTTTGGGCATGACCCAGGGTTGCAATGGATCTGGTAGCTCCTTGGAGCCAACCAATAGCAAAAACGAATATATCATAGTTGTAGTTGGATCTTCTACTCTCCTCACTGGTAGGTGAGCCCTCACTCGCCACCACTCCTTCAGTGTGGGCATGACCATGTACAACTACTACAGCCCTAGAAAACGCACATCACCCACTACTCTGCCTTAGTGATCGAATGACTGCTAAATGTTCACGCCTGCTGTGTCCAGCCTCTCAGCCTCTTTGAGGGACTGTGCACAAATCAGGAGGGCTGAGGTGACCCTCAGTTAAGGCTGCCCAGCCGGCCAAAATCATGCATCAGGGTGTGCCAGGGGCTACAATAACACTCAGAGGCTCTTGGTCCCAAGTTACAGAAAGAGGTATTTCTGCTGGCAATCTGAATGCTCCAATGCGATGCAGACTCTGTTATTTATTGTGCTAGGGCAAGTTGTGTTAATTAATTTTGCAAGACGATGCCTCAAGCTTTTACCCATTTGCCCTGCTGTCTGATTTGCCATCATGGCTTTGACTATCACGGTATCAATAACCCCAGTCATCCAAACTGCCCTGTGGGTCCTTTTTCAACTACCAAGCAGCTCCAACCATCCCCAAAGGATCCTTTCACGAGGAACTCCTGTGATCCATTAAGTCATTCACACCACCACCTGTCCGCTGATCATGCCATCTTCCTGTTACACACACACCACACATAGATGTACTTGACAATGCCGAAAGAGACCTGGGTCCACAACCCTGTACAATACTGAAACAGCCTTTAAAGCAAACATGGTTATGGAATTATTTTGCACAGTAGACTTTTTCGGCAAGATTCTTATTGATCAGGGTATGTACCACAAATTTGTTCCAAATTAAAAATAAAGACCATCTACATATTGCTGTGTGCCTGTGCCAACATTATTTACAAACACAGGACACCACAGGACAATCAAATATTGAAGTAGCTGGGACTGAATACAAACAATACAGACTTGCATCACCCAACAACACCACGGTTGGCATGATGTCACAACTAGGTTATGCAGAAGGGTGAAATATATCATTCTTTTAAGAATCCTTCCCAGTTGTATTGCAGGAAACGGCAATGGCTGTTGAAGACAACGGCCATTGGGTCCAAAATGATAAATCATCCTCCGATGGACAACCTGATGCTGATCCCCAAAATCAAACGTGGCATCGCCAAAACAGAAGATGCTTCACAGTTAGAATCCCTCTATACCAAGACAAACAGTGACAGATGCTACTTCAACTCCTAGCTCTGTAAACCAGAGAATAAATAGGAAAGCAAAAGTGGTTCAAAATTAATTAATTAATCAAATCCTGATAAAAAGGATTTTGAAGAGGTGTTATTAGATGCCAACCAAGAATACCAAGCAGGCTGAACGATTTCATAGGCTATTTGACGTGCTCTTCTAATACTAGAGTGCTATAAAATGGCTGTTGTGTGGTTGACGCATTTAAATGCATGCAATTACTCACAATCTCCCTTGTGATACCCAGTGAAGGACGCCTTAGTTCACAATCTCTTCTTTTTAGAAAGATCATAGAAACAACCAATTGTGGAAGTAAATGGAATCAAGGTAAAAATAAAATGCTGATTTAACTTTGTGAGTAAACTGTTTTCTAGATTGAAGACTGGATTTAGGAAAAACTAAGCCTGTATGGTTTCAGGGGAAAAGGGCTACTACCGCTCATCAAAGATCAGTTGTGTGGCAATATAGATAACAAGCATTGACAAAGCCAATACAAAATTTCTCGTACCAGGGACCTGTTTCTTTTCCCAGTGGTTGGCCCATGTGGCACAGCACCCCCAATGCTATGCAGGATGCCTAAAGTGTTTTAAAAAAAGCCTTTCAGGAGACCGCTCACATCAGTTTGCACATGTGAGCACCATGCCTGCAAATACCTACACAATGTTGCCCTACTGAGTTTAATGGTGGAAGTGGAAGCAATTGGGGGTGGTGGAAACAACACAAGGATGAGGGAGGGGACTCCAAACTAACACACGGAAGGGTGTGGGGATACAAACCAACACAGGATGCCTGAAGCAACATGGGGAGGACTGGGAAGACATCAAACTAACATGGAAGCAGGACAGATGAGGATGAAGGGGGCAGAAGCAACGCTTGGGGAAAGCAATGCCAACAAAGTGGGAGAGAAGTACACAAGGTAAACAGCTTGAAAACATATGCATTCTCAATGAGTGCTAAGCACAAAAAAAAAGGCAGTGCTCGAAAAGCAAACAGTGGAAACAGAGATGTCAGCCAATCAAAGAGATGGTAAAGAGGAAGTGCTCCATGGAAGGTACAAACACCGGGTTGACAAGCTGGGACACCAATAAGAAGCAGACAAATAAGAGTAGCATGAAAGCTGTGAGGGTTGTGTTGTATTATATGGTGTGGTTGTGTGACCTTGCTGTGTAATACACCCACACATCTGTCTTGGGTCCAGTCAGGCTCATTTGTAAAACCTTTAGCTCAGCCATAGGTAGCTAAGAATTTGACCACCAAGGCTTAAAGATAGGAGCTAATGTAAAGCATTTAGAAGCGCCAAACAGAGAAATAAAGTCCTGAGTCCACTCCGGTATGCACTCGATGCCAGTAGTATGCTAGGAAAGTACAGTCACATTGTACTTAATGAGTAAACATGTCCTGCATGTTATCCCACGCACCAATCATTGAACTCTGCAGTGGCATATCAATGAAAAAGAAATAGAAATCAAAACTCAACATATATTGCCTAAATAAATAATGTTTAACATCTACTGATGGCCTTTTTATCGCTTTTTATCAATAGCGTGTATAGGCAGTCTCTGAGGAATCTGTGCATTGTTGCTTTTCATCATTTTTGACATAATTCTCCAAAATGCCTATTTGAATACTACACAAGTCTGATATTGACAAACGTACATACTGTAAGGTATTGGCTGCCTATGTAATTTTGCATTTGTTAAATTATACATCGCACATTAGTAGTGTGAGGCCAAGTAGGGATGAGCTGTATAAAAAAACGCACATAAAAAAAGAGTCATGTAGCCCCTCCCCTTGAAATGCCAAGTTACTCATTTCCGTGTCTGCTGCCGTAGTTGATGTTTGCATTGGATGGTGACAGTCACAACGTGCAAAAAGCTGACATTTGAATATATTGATGTTTTGTGAAAAACATATCATTTATTGTATACTCATTGTTTCCATGGTCTTTCTTTCAAAACAATGCATCAGGCACTCATCTTTACCTGCAATTTTGTAACTGCAGCCTCAGACGTTTCAGTGCACTATAAACAAAACGTGTTACTATCACCGAATAAGCTCAATCTACTGGCTTCAGAATGATGAATCATGAAACTTGCCTTGCCGAGATTCAAAAGTGTGACCTTCGTATCACATATATGTCAGCAATCTTACTGACATAATAAATTCAGGATGTGGGGAACTCCACAGAATTCTATGGAGTTTTTACCCAACTCCGCGGAATTCCAAGGGGTACAACTCTGCAAGTTCCGCCCAGCCATAGTGATCAGCTGGTAGCTCTGTGTTAGCCAATGGGGCTGCTAATTTTTCCACTGCAAAAATGCCAATTTGGACGTTTTGCTGTTGGGACATATTTAAAGTATATGCCTTACTTAATAATATACTGCTTCTTTCCTAAGGGCTCCACAGACCTTCCTTAGGAGAGACATATCTATTGTTAAGGGAAGTGGGAACTGTGCCATTGGTTTAATTGGCAAGGTCAAACTAGCATTTTCAAAACTGCTCCTCCAGAATGCAGTGGCAGGCTGGGAGCCATTCTCTACTTTGTCACACACAAGGTGGAACAATCAGTGCTTCAGCCCTAGAAGGACACATTGTCTTACATGCCCTGGGTGCCCTCGGTACCATATACTAGGGACTTATAGGTAAGTCACCTTATGCCAATTGGAGGTAGCAATTTAACATACGTTTTTTAATGGGTTAAAACACTGTCACTGAGGTCTGGTTAGCAGGCCTCAGTGCACTCTCGGAGTCAAAAACCCAGCATTGTCAGTCTAAAACATTTGGGGCATTCATGGCAAAAAAGGCATGTCCTTACAAAATCTAAACACTGGTAAGTAGTTGGTGGGCTCCAAGTCCTTCTATGTTCTTGATAAGCTACAATATATCGCACAAAAGGCAGGGCTGGCTCTTTCTAGCGGGCTCGACCTAAAAAGAATTGAATGATGAAGTGAATGGATGAATGCTTGAATTTCTTTTAGCCAGACATAATCAGTTGGCTGCATTCCAATTCATCCTTTTCGCCCAACTCTGCCACCCTAAACAGAGACCAGCTCTGTGCTGCACTCATTCTTGATCCTGCTCCAAACAAAACAGTCCAACCTGAACGTCCAGGACACATCCCCTCCAGATAGGAATACCAGCAATCCCAACCTGGTTTCAGCCTACTATCTCATCAGCAAGGTGGAGTACTCAGTGAGATATAATAAAAGGTGAAAATCAAAGCTAGGAACCCTGGGTAGTTCTAAGGTAGTTCTCAGGTGTAGGTAAGGGTTGCTGGTCCAGTTTATTGAGCACAACATCAACAAAACACTAAGGGGCATATTTAAGAAAACTGGTGCTGCACACGGTGCAGTGCTGCTTTTCTTGCACCTCTTAAAGCCCCCCTAAAGCCACCATGTGTGCGCCAAATTTAAAATACGGCGCACCATGGCGGTAGTTAAGGGACTAGCATCAGAATGTTTTACCTTAGTCCAGAGCTTTGCAGGATTAGCGTAATAAGTGTTGACGCTAAGCCTGCAAAGCTCACTGAAGCCCATTGTAATCATTGGTGTACCTCCTTTTAACGCCTGCTCTGAGCAGGCATTAAAAGTGCAGGAAAAAAATGACGCAAAGAAATCTGTTAGATTTCTTTGCACCATTTTTTTGCCCACCCCAACAGGGGAACGCCCCCTTTGCATACATTATGCCTGGCCCAGACATAATGTAGCGCAAAGGGTTACAAAGTGGTGCAATGCCTGTATTGTGCCACTTTGTAAATATGGCGCATGGATTTTGGTCTCGTAGGGCCACATTAGCATAAAACAAAATATGTTAATGTTGCACCTGGAGGCGCCAGGGGCTCTTAAATATGCCCCACAATCTGCCCTCCTTGAGTGTATGTTTTTCTAGGAACATTTTTAAGCACCGGAATAGCAGAGCGCTATCCCCACCATGCTAGAAAAGTGGCAAATATTAAAAAGTAATTTGATATGAAGAATGACTTTCAAAGTATTTACCAATACCACATGATATTATTTGCTTGTTTAAAACTTGCTGTGTTCCTTGGGTATAAAACACATCCTTCACCTCTTACCTCCTTTCCTTCTCTCTGATACAATTTCCTCTACCTAATTATCATAACATTTACGTTTAGGAAGCAAAGTGTATATTGATTTGTCCGTTTATATCCTTCTTGTAATTAAAACAAAATCCAAACATATATACAAAATCATGCTGAGCCAGATAAAAAAAAAACGTCTTTGAGAAATGCGTGCCTTACAAATTGAAATCAAACTGGTGCCTGCTGATAATTTGATTTCTGGTTTTAATGTTCTAATTACATGAGTTCGACTGAGGAGAAGGATGAAAAAAAGAGAAAAAAACAAATATAGAAGTGTTAATTGTACGTTTAGGTAGCGCGTTAATCAGTTCAGAAAAAATGGTTCTGCTTTACGTTTCCCACAGATACTAGTTCAACTATTTAACATCTAACTGCTTCAAAGATATTGCATCATATGCCCACCTACCTACCAGGTCTCTCAAGAACCAAATCTGAAGGGTTGTGTGTCAGTATCACTGGCAAAATAATAAAATGCAAAAATATAATTGCCAAAATGTTGATTATAGGAACATCTTCAAGTACGTGTAGGTAAGTATAGATTCACTATTCCTAACTCCACATCAATGTACCTTGAATATATTCTTATATATTGTGAAGGCATTTACACGTAAGTACAGTAAACCTACACTTACAGATATATTCTTACTTATACAATATGCTTGTGGCTGATATGTTGGCTATGATATTTTTGCATTTCGATATTTTACCCACCGTATTCCGTGGTTGGCTTTGTTAACAGCTCTGGGTCACTGTTGCAGATCCTGCCCTAACCTGCGCCTTCCCCTTTAAGAAAAGCCGCACTCCATGTTCAGTCACATTTTACCGGGCGTGGGGGAGGTGCTTCCCATCCAATATTTAATACTAGGCATTTGTTGAGATTACTGTTATCGCCTAGCATAGTTAATGCTGGAGCTTTCGTTACTGCTTTGACGGGGACGTGCCGCGCATAGGAATGGAGCTGGACCAATTTCCGGCCTATCCACAGTGATGGAGAGGGACAAGGTGCTGCTAATATTAATCTGCAATCTCCTCGCTGGTCAGAACTCTATCTCTGTGGCCCACAAAGCTCAAGCCCAGCAGTTTCTTTGTACTGACTCCGTCTGGGTGGGCACAGGCCGATTGACACAGGACTGCAGAACTTGTCATCCTCAGGCTGCATAGCTCAGCACATGCAGAGCCTGTCACCTGTAGGGCTGGTTGGGTCAGGGGATTCGTACAAGGACACGGAACCTGTCACCCGTAGGACTGGAAGAGAGAGGGGGTTAATAGAAGGACACAGAGCCTGTCACTTCGATGGCTGGGTGAATGAATGAGGGGGTTAATGGAGTTAGTACAAGGACAGAGAGCCCGTCACCTCTAGGGATGGAAGAGAGAGGGGGTTAAAAGAAGGGCACAGTCTGTCACCTCGATGGCTGGATGAACGAGGGGTTAATGGAGTTACTACAAGGACACAGCCCGTCACCTCTAAGGATGGAAGAGACTGGGGGTTACTATAAGGACAGAGAGCCCGTCACCTCTAGGGATGGATGAAACAGGGCGTACCTGAAGGACACAGCCTGTCACCTGTAAGGCTGCAAGAGAAATGGGGCTAAGAGAAGGACACAGAGCCTGTCACTTCGATGGATGGATGAATGAATGAGGGGGTTAATGGGGTTACTACAAGGACACAGAGCCTGTCACCTCTAGGGATGGATGAAACAGGGCTACCTGAAGGACGCAGAGCCCGTCACCTCTAGGGATGGAAGAGAAAGAGGGTTACTATAAGGACAAAGAGCCCGTCACCTCTAGGGATGGATGAAACAGGGCGTACCTGAAGGACGCGGAGCCTGTCACCTGTAAGGCTGGCTGGGAGAGGGGATACTGCAAGTACACAGAACATGTCACCTGTCGGGCTTGATGGGTCGGGGTTGGTACAGTGATAGCAAGGCTGTTAACTGTAGGGCCGGAGTGGCTGGGGATGTGTACAAGGACAAAGGGCAGGTCACCTCTAGGCTGCATGAGAAAGGGAATTAGTTCACGCTCACAGAGCCTGTCCTCAATAGGGCTGAATGATACTGGGGATTGGTGAAGGGCTTGTCACTTCTAAGGCTGGACAGGGGGTTGGTGTAAGGATAGATAGCCTCTCACCTCTAGGGCTGATGAGACAGGATACTGCTGGAAGTTTACAGAGCCTCTCACCTCTAGGGCGGGATGAGACAAGGAATTGGTGGAAGGATACACAACCTCTCACCTCTAAGGCTGAATAAAACAGGATATTGGTGGAAGGATATAGAGCTGGATGGGTGAGGGCATTGGTTCAAGAATACAGATCCTGCCACATGCATGGCTAGATGAGTCGGAGGTTTGGCACAAGAATTCAGAGCCTTTCACATTTTGGATCTAATGACTCGAAGCATTACCACAGCCTGCCATCTCCAGGGCCGGGTATTTCAAGAGATTGCTGCAAGGGTCCCAAGCCTTTTACACCCACAACAGAAAATACCTGGGACAGCAGTACAGACGTAGAGCACCTTTCTCCACTAGACAAAGAAAGGTGTGAAGGGGTGATGCAGAGTTTCAAAGCACGACTCGTCCAAGACTGAAGGGCTCAGGGGAGAGTCACGTGTATGAGGAGCCTGGTGTATAACTCGGACCCTTTAATGGGGATACAAAGTTTATTGCATCTTGAAGTAAGTATTTAATGGCACGGGTAAGGGCATACAAACACAGAAATGTAGATCATCTGAGCACTGAATGAACTCGAGGGGGTGCCAGAGAGAGATTGAGCCTGTCTCCCCGGACTGGCACATCGCTGACCTTTGCTAGCACTGGGAGGTTCGGGATATTGGTGAAAAGGGTACAGAGCCTGTCACCCGCAGTCCTGGGTAGCTCAGGGATTGGTTCAAAGCTGCACAGTTTTGAAACGTCTGGGCATTGATCGATGAGCGACTTAACCCAGATCCTGCCACCTCCAGTGAAAGATGGTCTTGACATTTCAAGAACTGGTTGAGTGAGACATCTTCTACGACCGCCCATAATTTTGCTTCCTTTAGACCCTTTAATTCTTGCTCACCCATCTGTCACCCTCCGGCCCCTGCATGTGGCCTCCCATCCTCCTGCCTTCCCCAATCATGCTAAGCGGCAGGTCTTGTCACTCTCGGCCACAGCCCTGCCTATCCATCCCAGAGCAGCCGCTCCCGCTAGTCAACGCATCGATTTCTTGGTAATTAACCCAGGCCGCGAAGCCCGCCTCAGAATCAGAATCCAGGCTGCGAGCTGTGAAACTACCTGGGAGTAGATTACATTTCATAAGCAAGAGATGCTGTCCTGCTGCCAGATTTCCCCAGAGGCACTGTAGGCGCTGTAGGCACGTGGCTAGGGGCACCAGAGGGGCTGCACATCTACCGCCCCTTTATCCAAAACACAGGGAAGACGTACCTGATTAAGGTTACCAGATAGCTCCATGTCAACAAGCATACAATTATCCACTTCCAGACTTTTCTTCCATGTGTTATTGTGCTCAGGTGTTTGCACAATTGGATTAACTGCTGTGAACCTGGAACACAAAACCCAAGACTAGAGCACTGTGTCTCTGGTGACACGCAGCCATCAGCCTGGCGGTATCACATTAACGCACCTCCTTAAAACATCAAACGCAGTGACAGCGAGGCTCTGTGCCACACCTGGGGTGAGAGGTGAAGTCTCAATTTCTGGCAGGAAGGTAGGCTACACCAGGCCAACTGAAGTACTGGGCCCAGGAACGGGTAAGGGTCAGTTGTGGTCTTGTTTCCCTTCACTGGGAAGTAGAAGACTCACAATTAGTACCAGACCTCTCTCAGGCACCTAATGCTGTCTTAATTCCACAGGTAGGGTGAGGAGGCAAATCTTCTTGAGAGAAGGATCTGCCCCTGAAACCAGCTTCCCTCCTCTGTTCAGTTGACATCTTATGAGTTTGAGTTTTACAAGCTAAAGAAGACCAAGTTGCCCAATCAACAGCGATCGACTGGCCGTCTTCTGGAAGACAGCCAACACATAAGCGCCAAGAGGCTCCTGTATTATAACCACACAATATACAAGATTTGTAAAATAACAGATCAACGTAATATGTTTCAAAAGACCTAAAGCACTACATACAAAAAATACCAAACATACAAAACTAATTGTAAAAGTTAGGAAGTAGATTACTATACTGCTTGGGACCATATTTTAAGTACTTTGAACAGTTCATGGACTTTTTAGAGTTAATACACAAATCTTAAAGTAGCAGTGCTCAGAATGGTAAAGTATTGTCACCTCAAAAGTAACTCCAGGCAGCAGAAAATGCAGAGATGTGTACTGTTTCCCAAAAATGACCTTTCCTGGTCTATCCCCTTGGCAATTTACATCCCCTCCATCACTCAAGAAAGGGCTGTTTCCTTTCTTGCCTTTATTGTGATAAAGTACAACAGATGAGCAGGTTCTTTGCAGACATGTACTAGCGTCTAAATCTCTCCATACAAATTGTCTTCCAGGACAGAACCTTTGTTTTACCTTGCATCAGCAATTTCAAGATGATAATGACAAGGTCCCGTTGATCTATGGTGTCCTTACTAAAGGGGATCTCTACTGACTGCAAATGTGCTGTCCTCCTGATGGAAGAATGCAAGTCTCACGATGAAGTCCGGCTTTGTTTCTACATAAACAACAATAACTATTAATGACCAATCCAGTGGCAAAACCAATGCATTTTATGTTTGTACTTCATGTCATTGGTTTGTCAATGATTGTGTGCGTACTGTGGAGCAAGTACAAAGAAAATCATCTAAAATACTGATGCTACAGAAAATGCTTACGTTGCCCACGCCCAAACGCTGATGGCCTGTTTGGAGACAGTGAGATAGCATTCCAATTGAGGCAGAACGACAGCCAATAGAAAAATGGTGACAACAAAATACTCCTGTTGGCTGTTTGAAAATGTAATTGACAATGTTGCAAGCCAATGACCCAAGGTTCCAAGGCAAAAGAAGCCACTCTCTTTAGAAGGCCACCACACTGCTCCATAAATTAAGTACAAAAAGCAATTTGTTTACCATGAATAGAGTAAGAGCCCCACAGTCAAACTAACAAGGGAGTAAATATTATATAACAATTACATTTTCACATTTATACTATGTATTGCAATCAAAGATCATAAAGATGTGTTCATTAACATTGCACACAGTTTCAACATACCACGCAAAGTAGAGATTTGCTTGCTGGGGCACTCCTATTGCACCTAAAAAGTTTATATTTTGCACCCTTCCTGTACTTTGGTGGCAAAGTAACCTCAGGATATAGGCCAACTCTCCATAAACCTTATAGGGCCTACGCAGAGATTCAGGTAGTCTTCTCAAGGAGCAGGCACTGAAACATCCCGGATTTGGAAACGTGCACAGCTCATTTGAAAAAAAATCTCAAAGTAAAATAAATCTGCAAAGCTGCATCTAAAAACAGACAGAAAAAGCGCTGCTTTTGGAATTGGAATTCTGTGTACAGTGGACGTAACTGTAGCATACACTATTTTATTTTCATTTTCTATTTTTGTGAGTATTTTTATAGTGCATGCCTAACCTCAAGCGGAACTGCAGTGCTGTACCTAAACATTCTACTGCAGTGGTTCTTCGGAGCAGCTCAAGTTCAGTAAACAGTAATGTTCGGACAAAATATTGATTTAAAAATATTGGGAGACAGAAATATCAGAACTTAAATATTGTGACACACAAATATTGTGAAACAAATATCATTGACAAGAATATCATTTTTTGAGGTAAGTAAAATAATTTTAAATAATATCAATGTTTTTAATATCATTCCACTAATATAGTGGTTACAAATATTTTTTTCCAATTATTTTAATGTGTTTTATTTGATATATTCATTTATGTGCTGCTACTTTTTATATAAATGTTATTAATTGGTTTTAAAATATTGCTCGTAATTTAGGAGATTTCAAATTTTGATTAATGTTTAATAGTAATTTATAGTGTCAGCGATTGTTGGGTTTGTAGGCTGCTAGGGTGGGTAGTTAATTAGGTAATAAGTAATTAAGAATTATATAATAACTTTTATTTAATTATATGATTGGTATTTATTGTGTATTTTCTGTAATACTGATTTTGTTTGTAACTTCTTTATGGGATTTTAGGTTTATAGGGATATGTGGTGGAAAGTTAATGAACTAATAATAATTAACAAGTCATTGTTTATTTTTAATTATTTCTTGCTTTGTAACTATGTAATTTATGGACTATGCATTAATTTTGCTTAGATTTTATTAGCTGACTGCAAGGTTTGTAGGGGTGTAGGGTGAAAAGTTAGTTAAGTGCTAAAAAAGTAGCAATATATTATTAAATAATGAATTAAATGATTTTTAATTATGTAAAATATAAAATACTGATTTATTTGACTTAAATGTTAGTTGGGGGATGCTAAATGTGTATGGGTATGGGGCGGGAGGTTAATTAAGTAATAATTAACAATTGTTTGTTAATTGTTAATTAATTATTTAATGTATTTAAAATTTGTAAGTTATTAAATATATTTTAGGTGTGGGCTGCTTGGTTTGTAGAGGTACAGGGTGGGAAGTTAATTAATAATTGAATTATTTTGTGAATTTTAAATAAGTAAATGGTGGAGTACCTATTTATTTTAATTTATTTTAGTTGCAGGATGCTAGATCTGTAGGGGTCTAAGGTGGGAAGCTAATTAAGAAATAATTAACAATTAACAATTGTTTGTTAATTGTTAATTAATTATTTAATGTATTTAAAATATGTAAGTTATGAAATATATTTTAGGTGTGGGCTGCTAGGTTTGTAGGGGTACAGGGTGGGAAGTCAATTAATAATTGAATAACCATTTTTAATACACACATATATGTGTGTATATGTGTATATGTATATCATAAATATATATATATATATATATATACATATATATATATATATATATATATATATACATATATTATACATAGATAGATAGATAGATAGATAGATAGATAGATAGATAGATAGATAGATAGATAGATAGATATGCTTTCACAAAACCATAGAAATTCAGCTGTTATATCATTCATGACATCTTCTATGACATCATTGATAATATCACTGTAACATTTGCAGTACATTTATTGATGAGAAAACTGTGCATGGTGAGGGCACAAGTTATAGATACCTTAGGACATGAGTTATAGTTACTTGAAATACCACTAACTATAACAGCTGAATTTCTATGGTTTTGTGCGTGTAAAACCTGAACCTACCTATAACATTCCTGTAAGTTTTGTTTTTTTAGTGAAGTGAAGTATTTTCCCTACTCTTGCTCACACTGCAGAATGAATACAAATACTAAAATTAACCTCTTCGCAGTTTAACATTTTCACTACTGTTGTGATGTTTGGAGTGGGAATGGTAGATTACACCTCTCTGAAATCCAATGCTTTCCTTTCTTTTGCACAGACTGCAGTGGGAATAGTGAATTTCACCCTCCGAAAATAAAATGCTTCCCCTAGTGCTGCAGAGACTGGATTGAGAATGGTAAATGTTACCGCTCAGATGTTCAACACTTTCCCTAATGTTGAGCTAACTGGAGTGGGAATAGTAAATGTTACCTCTCTGAAGTCCAATGCTTTCCATAGTTCTGCCCTGCTTGGAGTGAGAATAGTAAATTTCACTCCTCTAAAATCCAACGCTTTCCCTACTGTTGCACAGACTGGAGAAGAAATAGTAAATTTTACCCCTCCAAAGTCCAACACTTGCCCTATTCTTGTGCTGACTGGTATGGAAGTAATACATTTTACCCCACCAACATCCAATGCTTTGCCTACTCTTGCCCTGTTTGTAGTGGGAATAGTAAATTTAACCCCTCTGAGGTTTGCTACTTTTCCTACTGTTGTGTAGACCAGAGTGGAAATAGTAAATTTCACCCCTTCGAAGTCCAACACTTTCAATACTGTTGTCCTTACTCGAATAGGAACAGTAAATGTAACTCCTCCAAATCTCAACATTCCCTATTATTGCAGTGACTGGAGTAGGAATGGTAAATCGAACCCCTCTGAAGTCCAACACTTTCGCTACTGCTGCGTAAACTAGAGTGGGAATAGAACACTTAATATTCCTAGACTTTAATAGTTTTCATAATATTGTCTAAATAGATGCTATAGCACTTCTTGTTTTTTTTTTTATTATTTATTGTAATATTTATAGTATTTTTATCAAATGTGTTTTTTTGGATTTTTCAATTGTTAAGAATTTATAACTATTTACATTAATTTTATTGTATTCAATTGTTTAGAATTTTTATGGTTTTATTGTGCATAAAATATATATAAATATATATGTATATAGAGAGAGAGAGAGAGAGAGAGAGAGAACGAGAGAGAGAGAGAGAGGGGAAAGAGGGAGAGGTTAATATTTTACATGTAGTAATATGAATATATATATATATACACATATGATATTAATACATTTAAAATACTAAAAATATAATGTAAAATAAATATTTGTATTAATTAAATTACACTATGTATACATTTATATATATGTTTGGGTGTTTATATAACTATATATTTATATATAGTATTAAATATTATTGGAATTTATTTAATTTACATTGTATTCAATTTATACACTAAAATATTTAACAATTACTATTTTAAACTCTATTTTTATTAAAAACGATTTTATGTATATTTTTAGATGATATTAGTGTCAACAATATTTTTTTCAGATTTTTTTTACTTACCATTATAAGTAAAGGAGCACATTATTGTGTTTAAACAATATTTTTGACGTGATATTTTTGGCAATGGTGTTTCCCATGATATTGTGTTAGTGATCCATCATATCACTTGCCTTTCAGAAATAAACCTAAATTCTAAAATGCTTCCACCTTCTAATTAAAATTTAGGCCCCGATTTAAGAAAAGTGGCCCTTCACATCGTGAAGCGCCACTTTTCTTCTGCCCCCCCCTGCCCCTCCCTAATGACACAATGTGCGCGCTGTATTTAGGATACGGTGCACCATGGAGATAATAGGAACAATAGCGTCAACATTTTTTACGCTACTGTTGCACTTTGCTCCACTAGCGTTAAAAAATCCTGACGCTAGTGGAGCAAAGTGCCCTTTGATTCCAATGGGTGCATCCTTTTAACACCTGCTTTTAGCAGGCGCTAAAATATCACGCCTAAAATGGCGCAATTAAATCTATAAGATTTCATTGCGCCATTTTTGCAGGACTCATTGTGCCTTAACGTCCCCTTTGCATACATTATGCATGGCACAGGCAGAATGTGGGCAAAGGGTCTCAAAGTGGTGCAATGCAGGCATTGCGCCACTTTGTAGATATGGCGCAGCATTTTTTGCAATCTAACACCACATTAGCGTCAGAAAAATGAAGCTAATGTGGCGTTAGATGGCACAAGGCCATCCTTAAATTTGAGCCTTAGATTTTTGTATATCTTTGGTCTATGTATTGAACAAATATTCATAATGTATGCATTTGTTTAATGGACACTTGTTTCTGTATTTCTGTGTCTTGTTTTGAGGTTCAGATCGTAGATGTGCCTGGTGTCCAGTAGGTGTTCATTGGGGGTTCCCAGAAGTCAAAAGGTTAAGAACCGCTGTTCTTACAGTACGATGGTAACACGTGACTGGTAAGATTCAGCAGGTTTAGGGTAGGGATTGGTACCAACAGCAAGGTTTCTGAAACTGCAGGTAGATGTAGAGAGTGGGTGCAGTGGCATAACACAAAATGGAAGGATCCCCCTGCAGACTGTGATGAGAGGCCCATGGGCAGGGCATTAGTCCTAAAAAAAAGAGTCAGGGGACTCACCAAGTTAGGCAGCATGCAAGTGACATCATGGCACATGACATCACAGCATGAAATCGCACTTGACATCACAACCCATGACCAAACAGGAAGTGGCATCAAATCTTATCACCTTAGACATATGTTTAGCAGTTCTATCACAACTACATTTGAGTGCATTGCAAGATTTAACAAGTGAACAACATTTCTCTGATCTTTGTTAATCAGGGATGCAAAAAACTTAACACAAACTAAATACTGGTAATAGGTATGTGATATGAAAACAGGATTGTAACCTAACAATCATCTGATTTTACCCAAGGGCAAGAGAACACCTAGTCCAATAGCTCACTCACTAAAATATGGCACAGTGAGAAAGTTATGAATCTTGAAACAAGGAGTTCTGCGCTGTGGTGTTGGTACTCCTGCTTCACCAACTTGTTTGATGATGGTCAGATCATATCCTTCCTATGCTTTTATTCTCCTAACTGCCATTGTGTGATAGAGGTGAATGAGGCACTGAAGGCTCGAGCCAAGCAGAGCCAAAGGCCTAGCTCATCTCAAGATTCTCTTGGATCCTCAACCCTAATATGAACCAAGCCTTCAAGATGCTTTTGTCTGCCACCCATGCTCCAACCCTCATGCATCAAGAATTAAATACAAAACATTAACTTTTGATGGAAAGCAAGAGAAGGTAAGAGATGTATATGTTGTGGCAAAACTGCACAATGGGAAACCAGGAAACCAAGAATCAATCCCAGTTTCCCAAC
This sequence comes from Pleurodeles waltl, assembly GCF_031143425.1. Lineage (NCBI taxonomy): Eukaryota > Metazoa > Chordata > Amphibia > Caudata > Salamandridae > Pleurodeles > Pleurodeles waltl. The sequence continues at coordinate 403,663,102 of NC_090443.1, read as the reverse complement.
TTGACCAAATTGTGTGATCCTACCCAATTATTTAATTTAACTTTGCTGCCTTTTTCTTCCTTAGCACATATGAGAGCACCTTGACATACATGAGTCAAGGATGTGCGTTGTACATAACGTGCCTTGTATTTGATTTAATAAACTGTAATGTTGTTCCACGTATATTAACAACATACGACACCCAGAGGGTGCACATGACAACTGACTTGCCTCTTGGTTCACTGATAGCATTGTTGTCATGAGGCGGGAGCCATGATTATTTCTAAATTCATGTTTGAAAACGGACACTTTTAATATATGCCCCTCAATGCAGTTATATATTCTGATGTACTAAGGTGATAGGCTTCTGCAATACAATTTTTTGAAATTTGAAGAGACTTTATCCTATTTTTACATTATTGTTGCAAGATGTATTTAAAATTGAAGGTGTTCTAAACATAAGTGGTGCGGGACACCTTTCCTTCTTTTCAGTTACTTCAGTTGATGTGTAAATAAATGTTTGCCATTTGTCTAATATCGTTCTGAATGTTACAGCACAGTCAAATAAACAGCAGCCTAGTGCTGCTGTGCACCAGAGGGCCACCTAATATGTTCAGGAGGGCCACAAACAGCCCCCAGTACAGACGTTGAGTATCCTGGAATTAAATCAACTATTTTGAAAGCTTTAGGGCCAGAATTGTCCCTCCTTGCTTCCCTTCGAACCTGCCCCTCATCACCAGCCACCCTAAAAAGTACCTTTATAGTCAGAGAGTAAATATGATACCTCTGTTTCTATCGCCAGCAGCCATCTTTAAAGTTCCAGATTTCGGCTGCTTGTCCTCTATGTCACCAGCACCCTCATTACCATGTTTAGACTCCTAGACTAAGTATGATTTCTCCTCAGACCTGCAAACCTAAGAAAGCTTTTAGCTGTGTAAGTAGAAAGGAGCATGGCTTTCATCAAGTGGGCAGGGCTATGGCGAGTGGGGTTTAGGACGCCCTGCTCTGCCTAAACAGCCAAAGGTACCCTCTACCACAGCAATAGGTAACTCATCTGACTCCAGCTCCCTTGTCTTAGGGAGGTTTTAATCAGAGCCCAGCTGTGCAGAGCATTTATACCTTAGTTGGAACACCCTTCTGTGCAAGGGTTTCCAGAAGACCCTGGCGAAATTAACATTACGCCATCATAATTTGTCTAATTTTGTGTTATGATTGCTATGTGGATGGCTGTTGATTGCAGCATCATGGTTGTTTTCCACGTTTTTAATGTGTAAGGCATCATTAAGTCAAAACTGACATTTCACGCTAAAATATTGTGCTAAATGATAGATATGATTTATGCATATTTCGCCTACACTTGATGAAATTTCACATAATTAAGTGGAAGCAACCAATGCCAATTTCACATACACTTAGTTTCCAACTCACCGTGGGATTGTGCCTTGTCACTGTGTGGCTGTGTGATGAGGCATGAAATTGTGTGTGACATGATGGCACTGCATGAGTTGGCAGGCCTGTATCCTTATGCTTTGCTCACCAGCCATTCAGCAGCCATATGTGAGGATCTAGAGTTGGACCAGTGTCTCCTTGTGCCACTCTCACTAGTCACCCCTGAAAGCTTGTTTGAGGAGTTAGAATCAGACTGGCACTAGAAGAGTCTCCGGTTACCAAGAAGGCAACAGTGTACCACCATCTGAGCTTCAATAATTTTTCGAAAACTTGAATGTTCATATCTGTTATAAAACAAAAACCTAACCCAGAAAGATCTCTCACATGATGACTTATGCCAGTGGCTGGTAGGCATAGCAACATGACCTTCTCCAATGGTCTCCAGAACTCAATGGCCACATACTGTTTTGCTAGAGGATACATTTGGTCTACCAGCTAAAATAACAGCTATGGAACCAGAGGCTGTATCTTGGAATGACGCCTTTCCATCTTCATCAAACTCAATGCGACCCTATGCAAATTCCTTTATCTCACCAAGCTTCAGTACCCCATTTTTTCCACTTTGGAGTGCTCAAAAACTGTAAACATTGCTACTAAGTGAAACTAATAAAAGAAAATCTAGCGATTAGCAATGCAGCTCCAATCCTCCCTTCTCCACCAATTTATAGTAATATCTGGATTAAATATATTTTGAAGTCATTGAGATAAATAGAAATGATCCACAAGGCCTATTGATACCCATTCTCCTCTGTAGCAGTCCTGCAGCTATCCACAAAATTCCCATGGATTGAGTCAAAAAGAAATCGCAGTGAATCGGATTGCACCTTAAAGCAGTACTTTAGATTGAAATATAGGAGTGCAGGTTCTCAATTTTCTGAGTACCTGTTTGCTCCTACAAAGTGCTGGCACTCTGTCATTAAAGGTATTGCAGCAGTACTGAGAAGTGCAGGTACTCCTCCTTTGAAATTAAAGAAGTGCAGGTTCTCAGTATCGGACAGTACCTGCCCATTTAAAGTATTGCCTTAAAGGGCAGAGTCAATATATTTACGTAGCACTTTCAGGAATGCACTTTACTTATTGTGCCCATTTATGTGTACAACGCATGGATTCACGTGCTATGTGGCGTTACATTATGTTTTGCTCTGGTTACTTGTAAAGTGTGCATGCACCAATGTTTTATGGCTCATGGGGAAACCAAACTCTACATACAACAATAGTATGCCTTAACTGGTTTGGAACCAGAAACATTTTCAATTGTTTCCATAAAAAAGTATGGGATGGTTGAAAACGTAGGGAAAAAGACTGTGTTTCACAGGCTAGCAGGGGCTTAATGCAGGTCCCTGCAGCCTTAGCAGCGGCAGAGGGGGTCCCAACTCATTAAGGGACCCACAACCCTCCAGGGGCCTCCCATATAACCTAAGGCCAGTTAATATATATATGAGATTTGGGAGACTCTGGCCCTTCATTACATTCTGTGGATGAGGGGTTCCGGGGGGGGGCAGGGGGGTCCTCATTTTGCATTATGCCACTGCAGGCTAGCAGCAGCAACAGAGAAAGCAACATCACCAAATATGGTACTTCTACTTCTAGGGTCACCAAGCAAAAATTGATCACTGTACCTACAGTTACAAGAGGCCTTGTGCCATTTAAATGTAGATAAAATGAAGTCTGGAAAATGCTGATAGACGGCATGATGGACGATGATCATAGTCTTAAAGACAATTCTTTAATGAGCTGGAGCCAGTGTAATTATTTTAGGTGCTGGGCTCTGGGTACCAAACAAACTATGCTAATGGTTGCATTTTGAGTCAATTCAATTTGTTGTAAGGATTCGAAATGGTCAGATAGGAGAATGTAATTTCCATATTCAAGGTGGGATTGAACAACTATTCAATACCAGGAATATGTTCTCAATTGTCATTGCCTTCAATGAATGTTAGTATATTACTACGTTTTTAGATGTTATAGCCAGGCACGTGAGACCTTCGAAAAGTAAGGCTCAAAGGATAGACTGAAGTCCAGCTGGCTCCACAATTCTTTTGCAGAAGTTGAAGGAGAAGGGCAAGGCTTCATAACTGAAGGCCAAGGTCTGGCACCATCGACAATTCTGTCTTAGCAGAGCATTTGTGGCACTAGAAGCATTTAAATGCCAATAGAAGGAAATATGAATCAATAAATAATCAGAGAGATTCCTGGGGTTGGCCTTCCAATGTTCCCACGGTTGGTGGGACAACAGTCTATTTCTCTTCTCCTAGAAAAGATAAGGATATTCCTCCAAACTGAGTATATCTTAACACCACATCTCATAATTATTGAACTCTTGTATTTAATTTGTTTAATTTCTTGTTGCTTATTCAATAAAAATGTATAAAAAAGGAACATATGGTTCTATATTGTGTTTAGAGTGCCAGGTTTTTTTAATCAGATGATGTGGTTTGACCAACAAAGTGCATGATATGCTGTCAAGTAAGTAACTTTAGACTCAGCCCACTGGAGAAGATCAGGGATCTGAAGCTTATAGTTGATCAAAACTGGTATACCACACCCTATATGAAGGTTATATCCCATGGCAAAAATGTATGCACTACATCAACCTAACCCCTCCATTGCAAGGTAAGTACGGGTCTTTTTAGGATCTTAAATATGCATAGTCGCAAAATAAATGTGGATAGAGTTAAAAATAGCAATCGTATACTTACCTTATGTAGTCATAGGTAAAATATTGTATGTTGTTTTATTTTGTTTTGAATTATTAACCTCAGCATCGTATCATATAAGCATTGGGAGCTGGTATCTGTCTTAAAGATAAAAGTGGTTCGTGGAGGTGGATCGATGCCTCATACAGAGCATCTTACAATCTTGCATTATTTCTGTTAGGAACATAGGGCCAGATGTACGAAGCAGTTTTCAAGTCGCAAACCGCGAATCGGCCCATTTGTGACTTGAAAAATGCTATTTAGGATGTACAAAGCCCAAACTGCGATTCAGTAACTTTTACCAAATCGCAGTTTGGGTTTTGTAATTCAGTATTAGGAAGGGGCGTGACAAGGGCATCCCTTCCTAATACCGAATCCAGATGGTATGTATGATTGCTTTGTGACCGCTCATGCAGTTGCAAAACAATCGCAGTTAGCACCAGTTTTTCTCACGGACCACTGCCTGCTCTGAAAAAATGAAAAGAAAACTTTTCATTTTTGATTTTGAAATGCATCTCGTTTTGCTTTGAGGAAAACGGGCTGCATTTTTTTAAAAACTGCTTTATTTAAAAGCAGTCACAGACATGGTGGTCTGCTGTCTCCAGCAGGCCACCATCCCTGTGAGGGCTGCCATTCCCAATGTTGTAAATTGCGACCTACCCCATGAATTTTCATGAGGTAGGTCATTTGCGACCCCATTGGGAATCGCAAACAGTGTCATTGACACTGTTGTACATCAGGTTTTGCGACTTGCAAATTGCGAGTAGCAAAACCTGATTTTTGTACACATGGCTCATAGATGGTCTGATTGCGACAGTGGTAATCTGTACACTCTAATGTAGCAAAACTTTCCTGGCTCTTCAATGGGAAATGCTTCAGAATGTCCATCATGTGCTCAATGATTTATTTATGGTCTTATGAAATCTGATCATACTTTGAAGCATATGCGCTTGGGTTGGGCGACAAGCCAACAGCAGAGCGGTCTCAGAGAAATGTATAAATGCCTTCTTTCCAAAAAGCATCCTGATTCTCAGTTCCTTCAGGTTTTAAGAAAAAGAAACATAAACCAGCTCTCAGTAGGGTCTGGAAGTAAAAGATTTTACCCTTGGCACTGTGATAAGCACCAGCTGACTGTGTGCAGCCTCCCTTCCCCTTCTCATTCCTGTATGTCTCTTCTTCATTTCTCTTCCATTCACATAGCCATTCCATCTCCTGCCCTCTCTCCCCGTGTGCCCCATCCGTATTCACCCACACACCTCGTGCCCCTCCCTCTCTCTGTGCCTTTTCATTTAAATACCCACCGCCTCTTGCTCACCCTCCTATTCCTCCTGTTCTGCATGCCATTCATTTTCTTTATCTCTCCTTTGTCACTTTTTTATCTTCATATTTGTGTTCCTCTTCTTCTTTGCCTTTTTCCCGCTTTCTGTTCTCCCCCTCTGTCTTTTTGCCCAGTTTCTTCTCTCGTCCCCTGCCCACCCTGCAGTCTGTCTTTTGTCTCAGCTTCTGCTCTCCTTCCTTGCATGATCCAGTCCTCTTTCCGTCCTGCTCTCTGGCCTCTTTACCCCCCTTTGTCCAGTCTCCGGTTCTTTCCCTTCCTTTCACCTTCCCTTCTCCCTCTTCCACTCTCGACTTCTCTCGATCCCGGGCACCACCCACTCGCCTCTGCTCTGGCTCCTGTCTTCTCTGCTCTGTCAGTGTGTCCCCGCTTCATGACTGTTCTCCAGTCCTCGTTCCCTGTTTCCTCTTCTGCCCACTCCCGTCCACTCTCCACTCCTGTCTGCTCTCCCTCCTTTCCATCCTCTAGTCCTCTCTGCTCGTCCCACCCTCACCCCACTCCCTCCCCCGGTGTTCCTGCACCCTCTTCATCCTGCTCTCATCTGTTTGTTGACATTTTGCTAAAACACTTGTTGGGTCAGACATCACTGGCTGACAAACACTCCTTCATCGATTGTTTTAAGTCCATGTCCCAGCCGTAGATTTATAATCAATGCCCATCAGATGTGCTCTCACCGCCTTCTGCCGGCCCTCCTCTCTGCCTCGCTCGCGCGCTCTCTCTCTCTCTCTCTCTCTCTGCCTTGCTCTCTCTCTCTCCCTCTCTCTCTCTCTCTGCCTCGCTCGCGCGCTCTCTCTCTCTCTCTCTCTCTCTCTCTCTCTCTCTGCCTTGCTCTCTCTCTCTCGCTCTCTCTCTCTCTGCCTTGCTCTCTCTCTCTCCCTCTCTCTCTCTCTGCCTCGCTCGCGCGCTCTCTCTCTCTCGCCAAACCCTTTTTGTAGTTCTATTTTCACTCCCCTTCCTCCCTCACTTCTGTCTCCATCTCCTCTCCTCACACCTTCTTTTTTCTTTTATTTTCTCTCTCGATTTTCCTTATATCTCTTTAGCTGATTTCGTTCTCTTTTCCATTTCTGTTTCGATCCCCCCTTTCTCTTTCTTTCCACTTTCACTACCTCCCCTTGCTTCTTTTTCTCACTCTGCTCTTTCCTCGTGACTGTCTTATTCTTTACATAACGATTTTTCCAACCCCCCCCCCCCCCCCACCGTGTCTCTTTACTTCCCTTTACATTTATCTCTTTTGTAATCTCTATGTGTTTCTTCCTCTGCCAGGCTTCATCCGTCTGTTCTCTTTACGAGCAAACACACGCACGCACACATACATACGTGCGCGCGCACACAGACCCACCCACCCGCTGTGCACCTTATTGCCTGCAAACAACTCAGAGGACATGGTGGGAAGGTTAACGCTAGCAGCCACCAGAGGAGAAGAAAGATTCGTGAGTGAGAAATTTTAGGGCGGCTTCCAGCAGAAAAGACTGAAGCTGTCCGGTGTATCCGGGAACATTGGAATTAAAACAGGTTAAGACCAAGTTATGTGGCAGGGTTGACTGAATTATGTGGCATAAAAAGGCATATTGCAGCACTTTTTTCTGATAATATTACTTCATTAGTTTGTCGTTTTTATGCTTTAACAATTTCTGGACAGAAATTCAACTATTTAGTACCATGGTAACATCAGAATAAAGCAATAAACAATAGAAGTTTGACCCCCTCAACCTTTAGCAAGGGACATCCACTTTGCAGCAACAAAGGTTGATGCGTTTTGCATAACTTTTGATCAGTTTGAGTAGGAACACATTTTTTGTTTAAATCTGCGGATCTCGCTGATGGATCAGGTGGCAAATGCAGCAAATTCATAACTATGCAAAAAGCGCTGTGCCTGCAAAATCCCCTGGTTCCAGAGACACAGCATGTCTTTATATAGAAGTAGATCACTGCCAGAAAGATAACTCTCAGTCATACCAACTCGAAAGAACAATTTCTTGCATCTGAGGGGGAAGAAACGTTGACAGAAAGCCAATGAAAGGGGTAACTGAGTACCAAAGTTTTGGCTCTGAAGTGGACAGGTCTGCCAAAGGCCAGAAAGGTCAGACGTACCTAGGGTCTGACCAGTAGATCTGAGATTTCTATAGGTGTAGATGAGCTTGATCTGATTTGGCCATTTAGCCAGTCTGTAAAATGTGCAGGCACCAGAATTTGGCGTGATCCCTCACCTTCAACCAATGAATGCCCTTCCTGGCTACTCAAATGTGTCCCATAGCCATGTTTTGTGGCACCTCCACCCTCTGCTGCAGCTTTTAGGTGATGTCTATGAAAAGGACGGTGAGATAGTTCTGTAAAAAAGTAATTGTTAAGTGGCTGTTTTTATGTCACACTTAAGACAACACTGGACATGGCATAGCACTTTTTTTTACTTTAAGCCATGCTGTACAGTAGCTCCGCTGCTGTATAACATGGCAAAAAAACCATTGACAAAGCTAATACCTCTCTGCAGGTCAGACCTGTTGGCTTTGCCAATGTTTGTTGATCTAGTGAGAGAAGGAGTAAATTAACACCCCAAAACAAAAAGAGGAGCCCTCATCTAGATTTACATTGTCTATTTCTTCTTTACTGCTTTTCATTCATACTACGTTAAGATTTTTGTGTCTGTTTTGTACTTTCTTATGCACTGTGTTATATGTGTTATGCAGATCACTATAGAACATTGCAACCTCTGTAATGTATAAGAACTTCTCTTTTACTGAAATATATGATTAACATAGACACAATGAGTTTTTTCTGTATACTTACAGTTCACTAATAACGGAACATTATGTATACATTTTACATCAATGGTGCGTTAAAAGGCCACTGCTGTGAGCAAATATCTGTTATTTACTCAGTTCTTATTGTAGTGACAGTACAAGAGGCAGAGACCCAAGAATGGGAATTGACTAAGGGTGGGCGGAACTTGCAGAGTTTCACTCCATGGAATTCCACAGAGTTAGAGAAAAACCCTGGAAGATTCTGCACAATTTTGCCAAGGGGCAGAAAATAAGCATCTCACACTGCAATTTAGCACCAGTAGTGCAAGCAGCACTGAATATCACCGTAAACTGCACCATGCGCTGCACAAGTGCACAGGGCAATTCAAGTTGATTTTACTGCAACTCAAGTAGAAAATCTACTGAAGCTGCAGCAAATCTACTTGGACGGCAGCCCTCTGACCGCAACCGCTTGTGAACGCCTGCAACTGCCTGCGTTAGAATATTGCACTAGGGGGACACAAAATCTTGCTCGTGCTCGCCAGCTTGCATATTTTGGAGCATATTTTGGAGCACAGGAGAAAAAATCTGCTACGTAGCAAGTGGTGGAATTTGGCCAGAGCTCTGTGCTAAAGAGTAATGGAGAGGCTAATATTCCGCCAATTCCATGGGCAGAATGGAGTATTTCGCCCACCTCTAGAATTGACTTACCCAGCATAATCATACAGAATAAGGAAAGAGACAATGCAGGAAACAATCCCCTCTCTGGCTATGGATTATTATAGTTTATCTTAAAAGACAATACACAAATGAAAGACTTGATGTGATAAACTACAAAGTGGTCCACTAAACGGGACTTCTAAACCTCTGGATGAAGGAAGGAGTTGATTGTTTTGTTTCTGTAAATAACATTAGGTTGTTCAGGGCAGTGAAGTTGTATAGCAGCAGGGCCATTGGAATTATATGATTTTGCACCTGCTGTATTTTCCCCATAATTATGTACTTGGCTAACTTTCCACATAATACATAATCTGCTACATAATCTGCCGATTTGAACAAAGACATCCGGCCATATTTATGGAAAGTAGCACTGCACCCAGTGCTGTGCCACTTTTCTTGCACCCCTTAGCTCCCCCCAACACCATCATGTGTGCACCGTATTTAACATATGGCACACCCTGGCTGTAGTTAGGGAACTAGCTTCAGAATTTTTTATGCTAGTTCGGTGCTTTGCATGATTAGCAAAGGTTTTTACGCTAATCCTGCAAAGCACCCAGAGGCCTATTGTAACCCGTGGGAGCCTCCTTTTAATGCCTGCCCAGAGCAGGCATTACAAGTGCCAAAAAAATTATGCAATGAAGTCTCTTCGTGCGCCATTTTTTTGCCCCCCCCTAACGGGGGTACGCTCCCTTTAAAATACATTATGCCCCTTTGTAAAATTTGGTGTGCTGTTTTTGGCCATCTAACCCCACATTAGCGTCAGTAAAAAATTATGCTAATGTGTCGTTAGAATGGCGCTAGGCCCTCTTAAATCTTGGCCATTGTTTCTAGTTCAAACTGATCAAAACATCGCAATATGTATTGCTGAGCAGTGGAAAGTGGAAAGCCCTTCACAAAGGTTGACTGGTCATCTTTATGTTACTTATTGTTGTATTTGGGTGTCAGATTGCTACTAATTAGGTGAAATCTTTGCCTAAACAGTTGCAGCCTGTGTAAAAGTGACAAAAAATGAGGTAATACAATCACAAAATGTATTGCATTATGCCACACAATTTGCCTTTTCTTGTCTCATAATTTAGAAAACCCTGCCACATAACTGGGTCCTCTTCTGTCACATAATTCCAATGATCCTGCTTATCAGGCACAAAAAGCCTAACAATAGGTATCAAGGGGTTTTAATTAAAAAACAGATTAATTCTACACAATTAAGGGGCATATTTATACCCCATTTGTGCCAAATTTGCGTAATTTTTTACGCAAATTCGGTGCAAGACTAACTCCATATTTATATTTTGACGTTAGTCACATGTAACGTCAAAATATTGGAGTTTGCACCATTTTATAGATGAGTGAAAATACCTTGCGTCAATGAGATGCAAGGTAGGCATTCCCATCTAAAAAATGGTGCTAAACCCATAGGCCCATATTTATCCCCTGCGCTAAAATGACGCACGTGTAGGAGGAGGGGCTAAATAATGGTGCAAAGCTTGGTTTGCACCAATATTTAACATATGGGTCAGACCAGGCATTAAGGGACCTGTGGACCCATTTCCATGGTTAAACACCATATCATGGGTCCACAGGTGCCCTCCTCAAGCCCCAGGAACACCCCCACCCACACCAGAGGGACACCAGAAGATGGGGGATCCCATCCCAGGTAAGTAGGGTAAGTATAGGTAAGTATTTTATTTTTAAATTAAAGTGCCATTGGGGGCCAACTTGGGGCCCCCTGCATGGCACAGGATGCAATGACCATGCCCAGTGGACACTGGTCCCCTATGCTGGCCATTGGGGTGGTGGGCATGACTCCTGTCTTTTCTAAGACAGGGGTCATGTGGTATGGATGATTTTGCATCAGAAAATGACGCTAGGCTGGTTAGAGTCATCTTTTTCTACTCTAACCAGCCTAACATCATTTTTTGGTGCAAAACGCCCTTCTCCCATACCGCCAGCCCCACCCGGCTAACGTCATTCATTTTTTACGCTAGCCCACCCTTTGCACCAGCTTGCGCCATTCCATAAATATGGTGCCCAGCTGGTGCTCAGGAATGGCCAAGCCGGTGCTAAACTTTTTGGTGCAAAACTGCGTTAGTGCAGTCTTGCACCAAAAAGTATAAAAATGCCCCTAAATATCTTCACTACCTTGGGTAGAAGACAAATATTAAACCCCAATCAAAACTTATCTATATTGGTTAGACAATGACATTTTGCAAACATGGTATCCTTGCTATAGTTGCCGTTAGTGTTTCAACAGTTGGCAACACACCTACCTGATAAATTCTTGATTTTTTTTTAGCTGTCTGCATCCACGAGGTTCAGTTCCTTATAGAACCGCAGCATTGACCAACGCATCGCTTGAACTTTCTGGTAGAGCCTATATATCTGACTTAGTCTAAGGGCTACCTAATGAAGCATAATAACCCCTTTAAAACAATTACGTTTAAAATTATTTAATATTGAGCTAATTTGTGGGATTCAAAAATATCCAAAATACACTAAAAATACTGCAAACTCAGGTAAGATGAAATGAGCTCATATTGGAAACATTGTTAATATGCTGTATTTTAACTGTGACATGTAGGTCACACACATATCTACAGTGAGGGCTTGCGACTCGTAAAGTTACGAATGCGGATTCTCCACACTCGGGGCGTAGTCACTGCACTCATGGCTAAGTCCTTTTGTTAATCAGGCCCTGAGCACTTAACTAACTGAACTGTCATGCTCAACATAAAATAAAGATCAATCAGGCCACCATGCAGAGATCCAAGGTATCCCAATTTGGAAATGAGGAATTAATTATATATCTTGCCCACTTTCTAGTAGCAGCAGCTGCAATGCAGGTCGAACAATGCTGTATCTTGATTTATGAGTGTAAATTCACGTTTGTAATTTAGAAAACATCGTTAAATCACACTTAAGGCATGATTTATGTATGCATAGTATTACCCCAGTAGAGTGTGATATTACCATTGTGTGTGTGATTTTCCAGGGGAGTGGAGTGTGTATTCCAGACAGCGAATGCCAGCGAATGCCCTTATAAGTTTGGGAATATTCACAAACCTGTCAATCATTCTCGCCTTGGAAAAAGTCAGAAAAGTACCAAAGGCAAGAGTAAATTTGCTTTAATGGCAGAACTAAGAATGTATTACAGCCCCAAAATTGATAGTGGCAGAGGGTAAGGGGTTCCTCCACAGGGAAAACATTTTCCTCTAAAAATCCAATTACACTCATAAGATGTTACACACACAGTGTGCCATAATGCATGGAAAAGTGCTTTTGTCTGCACATAACTGGCAATTTACAAAATGTTTCCGGAAGTACTCCTGCAAGTCTGTGATCGTCTAAAATTCCACAATTACATTTGAAAACCTTTGTCAAATTAGCATCCATGCCAGGAAGAAGCCCATGTGAAAGATTCACAATTGTGTTTGAGAATCAGGCCCATTCTATTGAGCGGTAATTTGACTTACTACTTGTAGTGCATTGATTGATATGATTATTCAGTTTGACAAGCTTTTAAAAGCAAAGGAATAAAGTTACCTTTATGGTAATAGTTCAGGGTTTCTCCTAAGGGATATCACCACCACCTGCTGGCAGGGCCATAGACTGTGTCCACAGTTGCTCCATACAGCTTTGCCACACACTCCCACATATGCTGGATTGTGGCATCGAATATCGAAGGCAGTATTTTGAAGGATCTTAATATCATGACCAGAATATCGAGGGACAAAACATCCAAGAGGTAAGTACACAGAGGGGGGTAAGTATTAATTATTTCCAATTCCACATCTACACACCATGAAGATCTATATATCACCAAAGTACATACATGTGGAGTTAGGTCTAGAAAGTCTGTACAAAGTTACCTTTCGATATTTAGTCCCTCGATATTCTGGTTTCAATATTTGATATTCTGTCTTCGATATTCCTGACACACACCTAAGATGCTGAAGAACGTTGTACACAGGCCTATCTATTTCTTCCTATGTGTGCACACTCTTACCAATTCACGTCTTAAAAAAGCAGCCAATCCGTTATTTTGCCTTGAGTTAATGTTTTAGGGGTTAGTGAGGCGCTGTTAATGAATGGAGAGAATCAGACTGGGAGTAGCTGAGTCAACAAAAATATAACTTTATCCTGTTCCCAGTTATCACCTATTCCTAATTTGTGAGTAAATTCAGAGGTATAGTCCATATATGTGCCTATCAAAGAAACACATGATGTGGCCACATGGACTTCTTCCTACATTTGCAGGCGTTAGGCACTTTAGGCTTCTGGTGGTACGATCAGGAAACTCACTGGAACATGATTGACTTAGCCAAAGCAACTCTGTGTCTTGCTTTCAACTCCCCTACTACCAAACAATATTCCCTCGAAGTTGTTGAATCTACATTAGTTAAGAAAGGGGAAAAGGCAGGAGCAGAGTAAAGTAATGTTAATGGTGACTGTTACTCCCAAACTGTACTTTCTGTTCCATTCTCAAAAGGTGTTGTGCCAGTTACTCAGTGAATTAAAAGAAAACACTAACTGACTAATTTTCAAGAAGGGAACCCTGTGTATGTTCACTTAAGACCTGGGCCACTAGAATTATGTGATTCTGTGTCTATGGCATTTTCTGCATACTTGTGGATTTCCTGCACAATCCGTCATCTGCTGCAAAATGTGTATTTTTACCAAAAAAAAGTATTGTTTGTAGCTCAAATGGAGAAAAAGTTACTAAAACGCTGCACCCATGAATGCAAAAGTTGATTCAATTGCTTATTGTCGTATTGGAGGTACTGTTACTTGTGAGGTGGAACCTTTGCCCAGACAGTGTTAATGTGTAACAAAACAAAATAATGTATTAAAACTGTTCAAAAGGTGCTACATTATGCCTCATAAATTGCCATTTCTTGCTGCACTATTTAGTCAACCCTGCCACATAATTGTGTCCTCTTTTGTTGCATAATTCCAGTGGCCCTGCTTAAGACACATCTGCATGCATGATACTCAGGCCCATATTTATACTTTTTTAGCGCTGCATTTGCGTTACTTTTTTACACAAAACCGGCGCAAAGTTGCAAAATACAATTGTATTTTGTAAGTTTGTGCTGTTTTCGCATCTAAAAGCGGCACAAATGTGGCGCTAAAAAAGTATAAATATGGGCCTCAGTTCGCAAGATGTGGTAAAATCAGGTTTCAGTTCCAACAATTAGTCACGCTGACACCCACAGCTTCATGACAGCAGAAAGCCTACAGACTAGTAGTAAAGAGTCACTGTGATGGTAGTTTTGTCATGCTCTTTCTTCTCCATTATGGGAATTACTTATTTACGTTCCTCATAATCTTTCCACCATGTTCCTCTCATCTCCTTCGCCCTCTGCATCTCTACCAATCCACTCCACTTCTACCCCTGCTGTTTCCTCCTTCTCCAATGATCTCCTCTCCTACCCATTTCCATCCTTGTTCTCTCTTTTCCTCTCTTGCAGTTCTTTTCTTTCCCCTTCCTTCCACTAGGCTATTTTTCCCTATTCTGCCCTTCCTTCATTTTCCTTTCTTCTTGGTTTCTTTCCTATTCTCCTTCTTTCAGTATTCTCCTCTCCTTTTCCCTCTTTCACTCCTTCCCTGCCCCTTTCCTTACTCTTCGCTCCTCTTCCTTATTACGCGCTTCCTTCTTTTTCCTCTCGCCTTGTTTTTTTCGCTCTTCTTCTTTCCCTCCTCTCTGCCCCTCTCTGTCCCCTCTCCCTTCTCGCTTTCTTCTTTTCCTCTTCTCCCTCGCTGTTGCCATTGTTTATCCACTCTCACGGTATTCCCTTCCTTCGCCTTCTGGTCCCTCCTCCCTAATTTCCCACTACATTCCTCATTCTCCATTTCTCTCCTGTTCTTTTCCTCCCACCCGATGGGATCACCACTCGTCCCTATTACCAAGTCTAAGCAGGTAGCACATTGTATCAATCTGCCCTATCTTGAGAAATCTACTCTGCTGCGATGGATTTTTTAATTGGATTATGACAAACATTTAATATCTAATAGAGCTCGCACCAGCGCAGTTAATTAACGATGTGACTAATATGGGCCCCGGTGGGAGAGAGATTGAGAACGATGGATAGCGAGTGAAATCGAGGATGTGCAAGCGAGAGAGAGAGAGACAGAGAGAGAGAGACAGAGAGAGAGAGCTATATCAAGTGATGAGGTGGAGTGCGAATGAATATATATAGAAAAGACGCCAGAAAGAGAGAGGACACAAAGTGAATTAAAACTAAAATAAATGAAGTGAGGACTCAACACAGAGGCACTCATTCCAAGATGCCAGGTAAATAAGAGGTAAAATACCAGGGTCGGAATTATCGACTCCTCCAGCTTCTCCAGCTCTGCCACGGAAAATGTGGAGCTGGAAATACTAAGGCCTTTTTCATATTTAGTTCCCGCTTCGGGGGCGGCTCCTCAGACATTTTGCTTTTGGTTCCCAGAAGGACCCTGGCTTCCTCCAGCAGGTGGAAAACGCCAGCAGAAAAGTTTTTGGTTTTACGGGATGTGGTCCTATAACTGGTAAAACTCAAAATGAGGTGAGGCAGTATCCCTTCTTAGAGAATAGCACACCTCCAACTCTTAATTAGGGGGGGGGTGTAACTCATGTAATTTGTTGTAGCATGATTATGCACAATTAAATCAAAATTACGCAGGAGTATGTGGAAAGAAATGAGTGTAACCTCTTATTTACAGCTATTTTCACCAAAATGGACCCGAGGATGCCTTCCGCGCTAAGAAAATAGCGCTAAATGCAATAGAATATGAACAGCAGCAGCCGCTAGTGCTTGTGCTTGCTAAGCTCGTTGTTCCTGCGCTCCTGTGGTCCGATTTTGTTTGCCAGGTTATTCATAAGTACGTGAATCGGTGTTATTGCATCGTTTTCAATAATATGTCAAAACAGTAATGCGAATTTACCATAATTACGCCGGGAACATCAACATTTCACCCGGGCCCACTCCTAATGTGTCCAAAGAAACAATGTGACCAACAGCAAGGCACACAAGGCTTGCCACCCCCCGCTGCTTGCAAGCCACAGCAGCTCTTGAGGAGACAATACCACACAGCAACCAGGCAGAATTTACTCACAGTTGCATCTCAGAATATCAAGCACAAGAATAGTATGCTCCAAAAATTGTTTGCTATAAAAATGTCACATTTAGCATAATAATCTGCCCAAATATTGGAAAGGTAAATTAAATGTAGGTAATTACAGATTGACTGTTCTGAACTTCAAAGCATTATGCCTTGAAAACAGGTTCTCAAGCTACAAAGATGTGAAGTAGATACTTTACAATATTTTGGCAGTCACATTCTGGCTGATATATTTTTAGAGCACAATATGTAAAACTCAATTGTGACACTGTACTTTCACTCACTAATATGTTAAGCCAACATAGACTCAAGTCTATCACCTAAAGAAGTTTGCTGCCAAAAACCAAAGCTGACTAAAGCTGTTTCACATGTTCAGGAGTCTCCTGTACGTATGCACGGGTGCATGTTGGCAGTTTATAAGTTGAGTCTGTCTGTATATGTGCCTTAATATGCTAGCTGTGTTCTTGTGTCTCAAATAAAGCCTCTAAACACTCCAACCCACCAGGGAAATGCCCAGTGTTCAATATGGGTAGTCAAGGCCTGGTGGAGATACGAGTGGAGTCAATGATTCTAAATCTCACACTACCCATATTTCTTTTATTTGACCCAAAGTGTTGCTTAGAGAGTTCAGTGGCTTTAAGCAACTGGAATCACAGGGTGAAACCAAATATATTGGAAGTGTTCCCATAGATGTCATTATTCCTTTAAGGCTGGTAACTGGCAATACACCACATAAAATTAAAAGGCACCTTTTGAAGAGGCTCTTGTCTTCCAAAATGTCAAGTACAAGGAGCCATTACTGACATTTCTGGTACTTTGGAATACTGCCTTAGTCATGAGAAAATACTTCAGGGCATATTTATCATGGTTCTGCGCTGCCCTTGCACCCCAAACCTAGAATTACTTTTACATTCAATGCAAAGCCACTTGCGTGGCCCCGTTTGGCTTAGTAAATGTGTAACCTGCCCCAGGGAGGCGTTCCATGGATAGAGCCTGGGTGTTCCCACTCATCCATGCATGGAGTTTGGCGCACTCCGAGATTTACCATTAGTGGTAGATCTGGGAATGCGTCAAAATGCGATGCCTCCCCAGGGAAGGTGGAATAAGGAGAAATATGCTTATTTCTCCTTGTTGTTTTCTCTCTCTACGTGTGCTACATTCTTCAGCAGACATAAAAAAGGAAAAGGCCTCAGAGGATTGTTTTTCTGCAGGAAGATGCCGCTTCCTGCACAAAAGCAACCCTGCCTACTACAACGCAGACACCCTTGCACCATGTGCCATATAATGTTGAAAATACAACATTTTCCTGCCACCTCCCTTTCATGCAGCACAGCTGTTGCATGAATATTTGATATCTATGACCCACTGCAAGTCTGAATACGCAGAGAAAAGTCTAGCACTGAATAGGTTTTTCATGTCTGACAGGGGACATCAAGAGACTTCTCAGACATCACCACTGCCACCCTACTATACATTAAAGTATGCCCCCTAATTTACATGTGCCCATTGATATCAGCTTGTGCCACTTACTGTACCTTGTTATGTATGGCTGTTTGCCTCGATTACTGTGTATTTGTTGTGCAGTATACATGAGTGCCTCTATATCTGTTGGACTTGGTAAAAATGGATGTCTTTTGGTGTGTTGGTCTCGGTGTACATATGTGTAATTTGTCAATGTTTGTTTTGGAGGCCCCTTGTCTAGCTGCTAGGAGAATGCTGAATGTCAAGCATAGCTCTACAAAAATCATAAAATGTGGTCTTCTGTAATTTTCTGACAAATAGAGCTCTTACAACCAGCAGCAAAAAAGATCCTGAGACTATTCTGTGATTCACAGGGCATGTAGATAAAACATATGGGCATACTATGCTTGGTGTTAGCCACTGGGTGCCTTTTCCAAGCACAGCAATGTTTAGGCCTAATACACTAATACATCAGAGGTGTTCAACATTGGTCCACAAGGGCCAGATCCAGTCCAGATGTTCAGGACTATCATAAACTATGATAGTCTTCTGCATACAATTTAATCATGTGTAAATTTATCCCATGTGGAAAATTTGAAAATCTGAAGTACATCCACATACATACTCCAAATGGTAACAGGCCAATTCAAGATGGCTGCTATACAGAAAGAAGCTAATGTAAAAAGCCCAAGCCAAGATGGCAGTGCAAACCTTTTGCAGAAATGAAGGTCACCACAAAGTGCTGTCAGTCCTCATTCAGTGTAAAAGGATTGCGAAGAAAGAACTTTGCAACTTCTTTGGCGTTCAGTTAAGATACGCTAAAGCAGCACTGCTGCTTTTGTTTGCAGTCATATGTCCAGTTCGGTGATGTTTTACTTGGTCTGCCAATAATATTGATATTTGGTAGCCAATGTCTACCCTAATGTCAAGATTTTGGTGTCAGTAATGCCTTTGCTTTTTGCCAGTGCTGTACTCGATTCATATTCCACTGATACCAAAGTGCTGGTCCCAGGGATGACTATGGGCCTCATTACGAGGTTGGTGCACTGACCATTACAAGGTCCCTCTTGATAATATCGGTAAGCAAATTACTGGCCCTCTCAGGAATTACAAGTTTTGTGGTAAATCTGCAGATGTGGCCCGTTTCACTTTGGGGCTCCGGCTGCTAAAAGAACCTAAAATCTACAGGTGAGACTATAGGTGCCTCAGAGCTTTATTGGGAAAATAAGACCTAGAATTTAACCTAACTATACTGATTTCCGCAAGAAATTACTCATTTTTTTCTTGACCTGCAGGTTTCTCTTGTAATCCATGTTAACTGCCTTCCCCCACCCTGGTTCACTCCATTACAGGTTTCTGTGTTCATATTCCCACTGATTTGGCCAGCCTTGGCTTATGCTTGCAAAGAGCTGATGGTATTAGCTCAGTCTCAATGGACTTGCTATCTTTATTAAAGGGCTAGAACCCACAAATTGGTGAGAAGAGGAGGGAAACTCCTCTTTGCATGTTGAGGTTTAATGGACTACACAGTCATGTTAACTAGTTATAATTTCACTAGAAAATCTCATTATGATCCCACCAATGTCTTTTTCAGGTAGTCTCTTAAAGAGATTGCCTGGTTTTTGATTGGTGGGGACTAGGTAATCCACAACACACCTAACCTACTTAACCCTTAAATAATAAGCTCACAGAAGACCATAAGAATCACCAACACTTTATTACCAGGGGTGGATTGAACTTGTGAGGTTTTATTCTGTGAAATTCATCATAGTTACAAAAAATATTTTAGAGATTCCGCTGTGTTCTACCAATGGGCAGAAAATATGCATATTTGGGTGGCTAGTACTGCACTTTAGCACCAGCAGCTCGAGCAACTCTGAAAAAATTGTATAAACAGCACCACGGGATGCCATTGGAGTTGGTTTTGCTGCTAGAGTACATAATCTACTCAAGTGGGAGCAAATCCACTGGAGGGCAGCCCTCTGACCACGACTGTTGGCGACACAAGGAGATTCCAAATCTCGCTTGCTAGCTTGCATTTCCGGAGTCTTGAGGGAAAACAATTCCACCACATAGCGATTGGGGGCATTTGGCCGGAACTCTGTGTTACAAGAATGATGCAGAGTTGCCAAATTCTGCCCATTCCGTGGGCCCTATTTATTACTTGGCCTGCATTACATTTGTGGGTCACCCACAGCTGTGGCTACCCGGTAATGCAACTCAAATTTGTCAACAATTTATGAGAATTCAGCAGGGTTCTTAGAAGATGTTGAGTTAGAGAGACAATTGTGAGCACTAAGCTTCTGAAATGCACTGAGGGAGAGCACTTTTTATACAAGTTTGAAGACTGTGCTTAATTTGTAATTAATAGATAAATAGATAATTCTAGAAGTCCAAAGTTTTGTTCACTTTGCCCCATACCAAAGCTGCCTTGTCTTGATTTCACCTCATGTGTCTTCCTTCCACTAGCACCTACTTCCTGTCTCTGTCTTACTCTTGTAAGATCTTTTTAATTCCTTTTATCTCCCATGGTCAATGTTTTCCTATATTTTTCTCTTTTCTTGCAGGTTTATATAGAACAAAGTCAGACCAAAGTCATTGGAGTATTTTAAATGAGCACCACATTACATTACATTAGGTCAGATTATTTTTTAAGGTACGGGGAGCAGTTGCGACTCTCCATGTGGTAAAGGGGCGGGGCGGTGCGTGGCTGGAGGGGGGAACACACAAAACAAATGGGGCAGCATGAAAATAAAATAAAAAGATTACCTTACTGCGAGCTGCCGCACTGCACCCCGCTGCCCAGATGGCTCACTTGCAGGCACGGGCTCCCAGCCTGCCCTGCGACCAATCCTAATGCTGCTCCCATGCTCCTGGCAGAATAAAAGCAGTATTAGGATTGATTATAGTGCCCTGGCATGGCGCTCTGAGGCAGACTTGGAGCCTCTTTCTGCTGTCTCCAACCCCGCAACACAGTGCCGGGTTGGAGAGAGCTCAGTGTGCATGTGTGTTTGGCTGGCCATAGCGGAGGAGCTGCTGCTGACAGGTAGAGTAAATGATTGCCCTGGAATCCCAGGAGTTTGAGGCAACACTGTGACATGAACGTGGTTCCCCAATTCTAACAGCGGCAACTTTGGCAGTTAGGTCAAATCTCCCCTTTCCTTTTCTTACTTTCCCTCTCTTTCTCTGGGTCAAAGTCTGAGGCTGTGCTCTATTGAGCAGAGGTGCAATCTACAGCCCCCACCAGAGAGGGCATCCAAATAGCATGGAGATAATTACAATAGCTAAATGAACAGGAAAATAATGAATGCTTTATATAGTATAGCAGGGCAGCCAAAAAGCCCCAAACTAGGAGCTATCCTCAGATTCAGGGGGCAAAATGTTTTTAACTCTTCAAGCCAGTGGTGAGGGAGGGGATAGGCTCATAGCGACCAGAAGCGTCAGGCTGTATGGTTCACGCGCCTTCACCACCTGATGCACCTCACTGACCTGTCAAATGTCTGAAAGTGAGCTCTGCTCTGGCTGGCTTTTGGAGGTGACAGGATATAAATGGACTAAAATTAAGACAGCTCGCAGTGTAGCACACTATAAGACACAAGGACCCTGATTTTCACTTGGGAGAATCAGAATTCCCGCATAGAATCCGAGCCACCTTATCACAACTGGACCGGTGTTTCCGTACCCAGTTTTCCAAGGTGTGGGAACACTGGGCTTCTTTTTACCGAATGGTAATTCTGGAGGATAAAAATTGCCTGAGGCTTTGACTGCAACAGAAGACAAGCCTTGATTTCGCTCCACCTCTTTTTTTTTCACTTACACCCCTGCTTTTAACTAATTGTCCCCTTCACACCCCTATCTTCCCTCCACCACAACCCCCTACAGAAGCCCCAGAATTGGAAATACTGTGATGAACACCGCAGGGTAATTCGATGTCTGCAGTTATTCCCCGTTCCAATGGTTTTAACCCAAAATAGGCGAAATTGCATGTGGATATATTGGCTTTTAATGGTAATTTCAGGCGCCGAGAATCACCGGATGGGATTCTGCTCAACTCCTAATCAGGGCCAGGGCCTTCATTCTGAGCAGTGGGACCAGTGCTGGTCACGGGATTGTATGTCAGGTTACTATAGTCAGAAATATCCCATTACATAAATATTGTGCCCTCAGTGTGTAAAGCATACTTAGGACTCGATATTAAGTCAGGGGTCATTCTGACTCCCATATTCAGTTACCCCACCAGTCAGGGGTTGAGAGTAAGACAAGAGAAAGCGAGAGGGAAGAAAAAGAGAGAGACAAAGAGTGAATGAAAAAGACGATAGAGACAGATTGCTAGAGAGAGTGTGTGAGACTAGCAGCGAGACGGAGAGAAATTAAGACAGATTTATAAATATAAGAGTAAAAGAGAGGGCAAGAAAGACACAGATTGGGACAAATAGAGAGAGCAAAAGATGAGAACTACTTCAGAAAAGTTAGACAGCAGAAGAGAGGTGAGAAACAGGGGCAAAAATGAGTGTCTTGAAAGAGAGACTGAGGCAAGCACGGGTGTCCTGAGAGAGAGACAGAGGCAATTACCAGTGTCTTGAGAAAGATTGTATGGCTCTGGGTAACAGTTCTGATGGAAGACTACAGGGTTTAGACCCACTGTAAGGTCGAGCTGGCCTTGAACTAGATGCCTGGCTCTGGCTCAGCTCGAGGTCCTCACAGAACCTCAAGCCCAAAGCGAGCCAGCCTCTCATGTAGCTTCTACCTTCCTCCCTTGCTCTACCATCATTTACAAAGCAAATCGTTAACAGAGGTAAAAAGGAGAGACACATAGACACCCTAATGGCTGATTTGCAAGAAGTGAACTCTGAAAACATGGGATTATTCCTGCCTTTCCCGGATAAACAAATTGTGCGATCTTATATAAGTACCTTATTTCCTTGATCCTCGTTTTTCTTCATTATCGCATATGAAAGTACCTTCAAATAAGTGGTTAGAATAATGTTTGATTTAACAGACTGAAATTCTGCTTAACTATAAGATTGTGGGCCACATTCAGGATACACATGACAACTGACTTGCCTCTTGGTTCGGTAATGGCTTTGTAGTCAGGGAGGGGCAGGAGTAACTTTGAGTTCATGTTTCAAAACTCATTTTTAATAAGTACATCTCGTGCCGTAATATAATGTGACCTATTAAAGAGACAACTTCCATGGCATGATAAAGAAATACTCTTTTTAAAATTTCAAAATATCTTTATCATATTTTATGTGAAGTTTGTTGCACAATTTACGTGGAAATATTTTTAGGGCTCGGCTCATGCACCGGCTCTTAGAGACAGGCCCCAGACCATTTGCTCACCTCTGCTTCTCATTGCTAATTTATTTGCTCACCCACCTCTATGGGAGACACAACATAGAGCGATGCAGAGCATGAGACAGAGGAAGACATAGGATAGGGAAATGTGTGTGTGTGGGTGTGAGAGATAGCGCGCGCGCGCCCGCCCGCACCGGTGGAGGGGTGGGAGGGGGGGGCGGCGGGGGTTGGGATACTCTCATAAAAGTGAAATACAGGCACAGCATCATGCTCACACAGTTAGATTGTCACAGAGACATAAAAGTACCAGTAAAGTTCTCATCACTCTAAAATAAATTGCTCTAAAAATACCGCGTGACATTTCCAGGCCTGTATTTGAAAGCTCTTAAAGGTGGTGTGTGGCACCAGGCTCTATCCGCGCCGCTGGTGCCAGCGCGAGGCTTGCATCTCATGGCGCGAACTTCCAAAGCGCTGAAGGTGGCATTTTGTGCAGAAGGAATGTGCTCTTCTCCACTTCTGCAATGTCAGCTCACTGTCTGACATTTATTCCCACCATGCTGCAACACTTTGGGCGCCAAATTAAGACATTTAAACACGGAAGCTGACAGCCAGCAAACATCTCTTCTGATGGCCTCTTCAGTTTAACGGCTGGTGCAGCCAACACCTCATTGACAGGGTCATGGTTTTATGTGGCAGAGGACGACCAAATTCTGCAGCAGGGTTGTCTAAATTATGCAGCAAGAAAAGGCGAATGATGTCACATAATGCTGCACATTTTCTGATAGTATTTATAATTTTATCATGTTTACACATGCTAACTGTCTGGAAAAATGTTTCACCTTATTAACCAGCTGAACATCCAAATACAGTAGTAAGCAACTGAAAGGTGGTGACCAGTCAATCTTTACATCTGGACTTCCACTCTGTAGCAACACCTCACGGCAATTTTAGTAACTTTTGATCCGTTTGAGCTAGAAATTTTTTTTTGTTAAAATGTGTAGATTGTGCAGCAGATCATGGATTGGGTGGCAAATAAGGCAAATACATAATTAGGTGGAAATGCCATGGCTGCATCATCGCATAATTCTAGTAGCCCTGCTCATTGGCCACTAGAGCAGCCCCTGGTGACCTACAAAATACAATCATATCTTCTTCAATGTCCCAAAGTGTCAGTTGCAATAACATAAGTGCCCTTTAAATTTTCTTTTAGGGTTGTCCACTGTAGCAGTGTAGCCATGTTCATTCAGCCCCAGACAGCGCCAACACCTCAGAACATTTTCTGAATTTTTGGAATTATTCTTTGTACCTTCTACATAAGATTTGCCAAATGTAAGCAAAGAAGACCCAGATCCAGGCCATATTATTAGGAATAATACTGATTATGTCAACAAGAACCATATTTTATGTGCTAAGTTGTAAATCCAGCATGCAGCCCTCATTACCCTATGCAGGCCACCCCTTTTCTAAACCTTGCACATAGAGTGAAAACATCTCCTAGAATGTGGACAGATCTAGTCGACAAATCATGTCACAAGTTACAATACTTTTCTGTTGGATCCAATTGTGCCACATGGATTTGGACTCCAGAACATATAAGTCCAGCAAAAAAACGCACAAGGGGAGTCAACTCGTTAAAGAAGCAAAAAAAACTATTTCAAGTTAATAGGTAATAATAGCCAATTTCAAGATACAACTCGAATCACATCAGACTTTCTCCACAGGAGTTCAAGAGAGGTTTAGCAACTTGTAGTGGACCATCTGGAACTGGTCACCTTCAATTAACACAGGTGTGAGCAGCTCCTAATACGAACATGCTAGGGAGGTTTGTCAGTAAATTTGCATGGATACCCTACTCACCATTAAGTAGTCATGATCCTGAGAAGGTGATGCCCAAGGTTGGTTCTCACTTCAGCAGACACGGAATACACAACTGTGCTGCTGGCCATCATAAGGCATGGGAAAATTAGGTCTGATGGAAGCTCCTTCACGGTCACTGCCCCATGAAAGTGGACTCACCAAATGACCAACACTTTAGCATGTGAAGAAGGTAAATGTGAAAACCTGCCTCTTCAAACATGCTGGTAGAGTGTTTAAACACAACCAAAGTAGCACTGAATAAATGAGCAAGAGGAAGGACAAAAGTAAAGCATTTATGCTCCACAGGAGGAACAAACACACAAAGAGGAAGTCTATGTCAACTTACCATTTACAAGCAAGCAACTGAGCGTGACACAATGAAGCCAACCAATGGTAAGCAATGGGCAGCCTCTAAGCCCACATCTGCTGTATAGATGAGACCTAAAAATTAGCTAACTACCTGTGCGTGTTTTCATGTGTCTATGTTTCCTTTTCAGTATCATGGCTTGAATGCACACATACACAAATACAAATCCACACACAACCAGGGACACAAATACTTACTTCTAAAGACTACTCCCACACACAAAAATGTATGGGGAGAAGTACATGCACATTCATGCACATGCACCTGCTCCTCCGTAAATATTAGCTGGTGTGCCACTGTGTCCTACATTCTTACGTTCTCGTGTGTTCCTCTCCCACACCCTGGGCAGAGTTTTATTTTGCATACTCGCACAGCTGACATTTTCATTTTCTGTGTCTATGCTAAATGTGTTACTTGAATACATGTCAACAATCCCAATGTTAGGCATGAGATTCATGTCTTTTTAAGCTAGAAGTGAAGCAAGCTATTTTAGCTTTCACCCACTTAAAACCTCCTCCACCTCAATGCAAGATCACCGGTTAATCTGTGCTGTGCAGTATGCATGTGCAAGTTCAAAAAGATACCTAAGGTGACAAGACTGGGCCTTCTGCCAAAAGGTCAAACCCCTGTGAGGCAGGTGGGCCTGGAGGCTTATTTCAGTCCCAGAGGCCAGTTCGAAGGTTCACAGAAAACTTAGGTTGCTAACATATTGTATCCTGCTTGATTTTATGGCAGCTGCTTTTATGCTCCATGTCTATACTGGTACGTGGCAGTAAAAGCACCTGCCATCATTCACAAGATCAGCATGGGAGTCGTCACAAAAGGGCAACAAGGAAGAGAACTGAGGACTGGAAGACCAGCCCCTGAATAAATACATTCTGAGGGTCATAGAGATGCAGAGGCAGGAAAGATGCTGTTAGCAACAAGAACCTTCACCTGACTGCAAGAAGCTTAATGATGACTTTTAACACAGCAGCTTTACCTACATGTAACCCCAGGACAACTCTACTGCCTGAAATGTATAACATTAAATCTTCACCGCAAGTTCTGAAATCCTGCCTCAAGTCTGTCGTTGTCCTATTTCAGAAAGGAGTTGACCCCAGGAGGTTGTTTTGCTATTCAGACTGAAGAAGAAAAAGTCTCCCTTACATAGAGGGACCCCAAGGAGATTATACCACACACAAGTTTGCATCTTGTGTTTTTAGGTTGAGCATAGACAGCACTTGTGCTGTTGCTTAGCGACCTGTTGTATATACTTTGTGGGCTTCAAGTCCGCACATTTCTTTTCATTTGTCTATGTCAGTGTGCTTTAAAAATCCTTGCATGCTAATGGTCAGTCCTTACTCTTTGTCCATCCTTTTTGTCTTTTGTTTCTTCACAAGGAGCACCAGAGGAGTACTGTATCCTTATGCTTTCCTTGTTTATCTGTTCGGTTGGAGGACTATTTTGTTTTCCTTTCCTGCTCGTGTTACACTCTGGGTGCATGGTCAACTTCCACATCCATATTTTATTACATCTTAAATCTCTCTGTGCCGTCCCACTAATATCGCCTCCCACCCATCACTGCTCACCACGCCAAACCTCTCCTCCCCCCGAGCCGACTGTAACCTGTTTCATAGCGCTACATAACTGCAATTACAATTTCAAGTACGTAGAAAGTGTTTGTGTTTCCGATCCCCGAAGGCCCTGTAAAGTGTTTTTTTTTAATCCTCTTTATTATTCTACAGACTTCAGCTGCATTGAAGAAAAGATGCTGCATCACACTGCAAGTTTTTTTTGCTGATGTTGCTTCATATCAGAAAATAAGCACTTTTTCTTGTTTGACCTTTTTGTCGATGTGCAACAGTATCAGCAAAAAATATTAGCAAAGCCAAAAATCAGGTAAAGAAGGTAAAAGGTGAAACCTACTGATGAGCCCAAACCTATCTGAGTTGCTTTTCAAAGATCAAGATCAAATGTCACATGTCAGATGCTGTTTTCAAGAGTGCCACAAGCTGCTCCAGGCTTTGCAGTTAGTGAAGGCGTTATTTGAATGCTGCATGGCTAAACACAAAGTTCCAAAGGCGAGACCTATTGGCTAGGCCAATGCTTGTTTTTTTCTTTCTGGCAGCACTCACGTATCTACTCTATTTGCTCATTTTTCTTTCTCACAGTTTTTATTTTAATTCATTTTTTGTGCACTTTTTATATAGCACTAACTTAGCACAAGGGCATTAGAACGCTACAAAAAAAACTGCACAAGCATCCGTACATTACACTAGGTCAAATTTTGTTTTAAGGCATGAGAAGATTAAGTGATTTTCCCACAATCACAGGATGGTGAACTGGAGCTGGACTCAAACCTAGTTCTTTAAGTCCAAAGGCCCATATTTATCATTATTTGAAGCAGGGCAACGCAGCAAGACAATGCTGGGCAGCACTGTGTCAAATGGGTAGGGCAGGAATGCGCCATATCTATGAAGATATGGTGCATTCTTTCTCTCTCCTTGTGTTGCTGAACTATATGCTACGTAGCACCAACACTGGCACCCTATCACCACTGAGCTAGTGTGACTGTGTTGTAGGCAGGATTGTTTTTCTGCTGGAAGGGACACCCTCCTGCACAAAAACAATCCTTAGAGGATTTAGAGAATGTTTCCTCTCTCTGAGTTAACTGCAGAATGTAGCCCACTTAGAAAGAAGAAACAGAGAGGAGAATTAAAGATGTTTCTCCTCATTGCACCTTTATCAGGAAGACAAGCAATTGTGATGCATTCCCAGTAAATTTCGGGAACACCCACACTCCACACATGTAAAAGGTAACAAATTGTACGGCCTTGCATTACTCCAGATTTACCAAGCAGTGCAGGGCCACATAGGGTGGCCTTGCATGGCTTGTTAAATCTGACTTAAGGATTGTGTTGCTCTTGCTTCACCTTGCGTGGCGCAAGGGCAATGCAATCCTTAGATAAGTGTTGTCCAAAGTGGTAGCTCCTGCCGTTAGGCCACTTCTCCCCATCTCATTCCTTTGCGGTCATTGTTATTATCTTTAAGTTATTCCCCCCCCCCTTCGCTTTTTGTGCCCTTCCTTTTCCCTATATAATTCCAATAGTTTGCCCCTGAGTTAACTCTCTCAGCAAGCCCTCTTCAACAGCTGTTGTGATTGAAGCCTTTTCTCAAAATTGTCTTGCCGTTATATCCATCCTCAACTCTCCTCCTCAACCACCTCCTTTTCCACTACTCTCTAAACCCTTCTTTCCCCCACCATTTTTCCCATCTCCTCACTCCTCTTCCCTTTATTCTCTTCGACCCACCTCTTCCTTGCACATCCATGGGCGTCTGCAGAAACTTTTTCAGGGGGGGCGTCCCAGACTGTTTTTGGCACGGGCCATACTAGTGCAGGCAGCGTAAAACTACGGAGACCATAGTGTGATGATGCACTGTGTACCTAAATCCAGGGGGGAGGGGGAACCTTGCCTCCCTGGGGACCTCCATGTGCCCATCCCCTACTTTTTTTCCCTTCGCCTCTATCTTCTTCATCCTGCTTGGTCGTGTCTCACTGTTGTTTCTACAACTTTTTCTCTCCTCCATTCCCTGCCCATATCTCCCCTTTCAGCCTTCTCTGCCCTCTTCTACACACATTCTCCCCCCTTTTGCCTTCCCTTGTTCACCACCTCCTTTTCCATCCTACTTTTCTCTCACTCCCTCTTTGCTCACTTCTTTTCTCCCACCTCCACTCTCTTTTGTCACTCCACTTTCTTAACTCCTTCTCTCTCCTCCATGACTCTATGCTCATATCTCCTTTTCTCCCTTCAGACAGCTGCTCTGATTGGGCTTTGTAAATGCTGCAGAGCAACTTAAGGCCTCATTTACAAGAATCTGACACGTCAGCTCTGATGCATCTGATTTCTTGTGGTGCCCTGCACCCCCCTAACAATGCCATGGTAGCTCTGTAGTTACTATACTGAGCTCCATTGTGCACATTTTCCAGAGATGCGTCAGAAATTCTGATGCATCTGGGGCACTAAAATGACGCATTGCTGGACCAGCATCAAAAAAATTACACAACTCCAGCAATGCATGGAAGGCTCCCATTTTAAAAAGCCTAATGTCAGTTTAATTGCTGCTTTGAGCATGCGTTAAATTTTTGATGCAGTGAAGGCATAGAACGACGCAGTGAAATCTTGTAGGTTTCACTGCACTAGTTCTGTGTGTCTTTTAATGGGGGAACATCTACCTTGCTTACATTATACCTTGCACAGGTATATTGTGGTGCAAGGCCTGACAGAATGATGCAATGGTCCCATTGTGCCATTTGTAAATGTGGCACATTATAGGGGACTGCTTTGCACCACCGCTGTGTCCACAACAATGACGCAGCGGTGATGCAAGGGGCATTTAAATAAGCCCCTTATTCTTTGCGCTATGACATGACACACATTAGTGAAAAAACACAATGTCCAAGAATTCCAACATGTGGTACCCCATGACGTGCTGCATGTACCACAATACAGATCAATGTACAAAACGGCCTCTCTTTCATTTCCAATGCACCGCTTTCAGTCACAGGGTTTCATATGGTTTAAATATACCCTTCCCTTCTATCAGTCTCCGAAATATAAAAGTCAGTGTCTTTTTTAAAGAAGACTCTGTGTGTGGGACACCTCTTTCATTGCCGTTGCCTCTGCATGTGTGACCTTCATTATGTGTGTAAGTGGTGCATGTATGTTGATTTAAATTGTTACGTCACTCACACTACAAAAATCATCACCCCTGAGATGCCCTGGCTCGTGATGAAACCAACGAAAATTGCCCCTTTGACTGCAGCCGGAGTCGTAAGTATAGCTACTATCAGGGTTCAATGGGTCCCTCAGGGCTCTGGTCCGGTGGCACTGCACCTGCTGCATCAATAGTAGCAAGCCCTTGCCGTGGGCACCTGTTTAGAGTGAGACTCAGCAAGTGTAAAGCTGTAGTAGCAATGTGGGCGGACACTCATGGGGTGCAATTAACAGCATCTTCAGGACATTTCATCACTTTCAGTTTTCCATCTTGGAGAGAGCTTGGACTTTGCCACTTCAGCTAAAGGTATACTTAAAGCATCCATGTTATACTTTGTTCCCCATCCAAGGTGATCCTAGTAATTCATGTTTTGTTTATTCTTTTTTGACTCACCCATCTTTTCCTTGATGGTTGCATAGGTCATGTTTGCCACTGGATTGTGTTCCAGGGATACCCGGGAGGGGGCGCAATTCCATTACCTTCAAACGGCCCTAAGTGCAAACCGCTGATGGCAACTGTATTTTTTACATGAATATTTACAGATGTAATAATTAAACGCTGTGCCACGAATAATACCACGTGGTGCCTTTTCTGACATTAAAAGGGGAACTACTCAGTTATTATTTCTTATGAGCAATTTATTATTATAGTCACTGTTTATCCTATTTATATTAACTGTTGCTTCCAATTGGAAAACTAGTGAGATTTATTTATTTGATAGAATCTTTTAAACAAACAATAAATGAGAACTAGCATATGCATTTATTTAGTCTGTATGGAACTTTGCTCCTGGGTTCATTTTAAAATGCCCAATGCCTGTACTGCAGATACAGAATCTATATTCCACGTAATGTAAGCAGTACCCTTTCATTCGCACTTAAAACAATAAGACTCGCCATACAATATAACTCATTGACAGATCCATTGGAAGCACTTTCCCTCTTTTAGTAGCATCAGGCTTGCTATGGCACAGTGGTTTTGAAAGCGGGGGCCAGTGCAGCAGGCTGGCACACTCCCAGGACAGATGTGGGCCTGACTGGACTGGTCCGAACCTGCAGCAAACAGTGCTGAAGCTTTGGATTTTTGTGGGCTTGTCACATGACCTGATTGGCCGCCTGCGGGCTGCGGTCCGCTAGAGTGCCCACCTGGGGCAACCTGGGGAGGAATAAGCAGGGGCAGCCCTGCTAGGGGTAACCTTGCGCCCCTTTTTCAAAGGTAAATCAGCTTTAATAAAATCAAAATACATATGGGTCACATAATAACAATACAAGATATCTGTCGCAATGATAGTAATATAATTTTGAAAAGAATTGTAAAAGCTGTTTAACATTTGAAAGTATAAAATGGGGGAGAAACAATGAAAACGGAATAAGCCCAGTTAAAATAAGAAAGGTACACTGGATCTTAAAAAGCTAAAAAAAAAAAAGAAAAAAGTGATATTCAATAAAGCATAAAGTTAAGCTAAATTTAAAATCACTTAAAAACAGAGAAATAAAGAATTCCTGGTGACTTAAAATTTTCAGATAATGTACAATTAGTAGAATTACAAGCAACAGCATTAAGATAATCAGTCAAAGGTAACCAATACAAATCTCTATTTATGGAGGGGCAGCATAAAGATGTAAAAGCAATATCTAGTCTATGGTATGGCAAACATTACACCACCGAGCCTTATAGGAAATGTTGGATTAATTTTTCCAATTAAGAGTAATTTGCTGAAAGGCTAAAGCTAACATGAGATCCAACAGCTTTAAATTATCATCATCTGAAACAATATCCGCAGAGAGGCTACCCAGAAAAAGCACTGAGGGAGATAATTGGGATCGCAAATGAAAAATGGAGGTAAGCTGACGCCAAACTTTTCTCCAAAAAGAGACAGTGGGGGTACATTCAAAAAGGATATGCATAAGATCTCCCTTTGGTCTATCGCAGGACCAACAGTTTGAAATAGAGGATACAGAAAATGTTGTTATAGTAGAAGGGGTAAAATAAAGTCTGTGGTAAAGAAAGAAAAGTGACTGTATGATAGAAGCTGATCTAGATATTTTATAATATCGATGCCACACCTTATTCCAAAAGGAAACAGTCCAGGTACATCCCAAATCCAATTCCCATTGAGACTCAATTTTAGATTTAGGACGTGTCAAAACAGGAGAATGAAAACGTTTATAAATATTTGTTGCCTTAGGATATGAGGTAAGAAAGGAGGACAAAGAAAAGGGTACTTCCGAAGAAGAAGGAGGGGAAGGCAAAGAAAAAAGTACATCAAGAATAATATTAATAAGAAGAAGATATTTAGGCATAAATAAATTGGGACAATGAAATAGAAGTTGGAATTGTGAAAAAGAAAGTGGAATATCATTGGAGAATAAATCCTTGACCCACGCTATATTCCTTTGTCTCCAGGATTTCCAAAATAAAGTTTTTTTATTGATAGTGATGAAACAATTATGCCAAACAGGGGAATTCAGAAAAGAGGAGTAAGTGACGGATGGAGGTAAGTAGTGGGAACGCAGAAGAGCACAAGTATGTTTAAGAAGCGGGGAGGAGATAAGCGAAATATTATAAGAAAAGGATAGCACCTCATGAGGGGAAAAAGGCAGAAGAAAAGAACATTCTATATCCAACCATAAGGGAGTAAATATAGAACCTGACAGGGAGATCCATCTAGAAGCTTGACGCAGACAAGATGATTTGTGTTATAGTCTGAAATCAGGAAAATTAGCTCCTCCCTCCTGTTTAGAATGACGAAGATGACTAAGGGAAATTCTCGATTTCTTATTGTTGCAGAGGAATTTAGACAATCTGGAGTCCAATTGTTTAAAAAAAGTAGCAGGTAGAGGAAGCGGAATCATGGATAGTATATATAAAATGTTAGGAGAAATCATCATTTTGATAGAGTCAAGACGACCCCACCAAGATAGAAAAAAGGGATTCCATGACAAGATCGATTTATCAACCTTCTCTAAAGCATCTGAGATATTTACTTCAACTGACTTTTTAATGGATGAGGTGAACCAAATACCTAAATATTTAATCTTGGAAGAATTCCAGTGAAACCCAGTAATATCAAACGATGATCTAAAACAACATCTTGTTAGAGGAAGGATTTCAGTTTTATCCGAATTTATCTTATAACCTGAAATCAAAGAAAAGTCTTCAATCTCCCAAAGTAGAAACGGAATCGAGAGTTCAGAATTTGAGATATATAAAAGTGTATCATCTGCATATGCCGTTAATTTTAAGTGTTTCCCACCATAATGGAAACCCTCAATTTTAATGTTATTTCTAATGCAGGATAGAAAGGGCTCTAGAGCTAGAATAAATAGGAGTGGGGACAGCGGACACCCTTGACGTAAACCTCGGCGTAATACAAAGTACCTGGACCATCTCCCATTTACCAATATCGATGCCATTGGGGATTGATAAAGCAAAGAGATAAATGAAATGAAATGAGGCCCTAAACCATGCCAGGCTAAAGCTTTTTAATAGAAAAGACCAGTCTAACCGATCAAACGCTTTCTCAGCATCTATGGAAATTGCTGCTAAAGAGTACAAAAGAGTGGGAGCTTTGCTGAGTACATTGAAGAATGTTCTAGAGTTGTCAGAAGCAAGTCTACCTTTGACAAAACCCGTTTGTTCCTTACTTATCAGCGCAAGTAAAAGGGTATCAAGATGTAAAGCTAATAATTTAGCAAAGATTTTATAATCTGTATTGAGAAGAGAGATTGGTCCATAAGTTTTACAGAAAGTATGGTCCTTACCTTCCTTTGGAATTAAGCAAATCGAAGCTTCTTGAAATGTTTCCCCCGTACAACCAGAACCCATGAAGAATTGAAAAAGCTGAAAAAGTTTGGGAAGTAAAATATCAGAAAAATGTAGAAATATTTCCACTGTAAATCCATCTGGACCAGGAGTTTTATCTTTTTTTAGAGATTGAAGGGCTTTAAAAAGTTCCAACGAAGAAATATCTATTTCAAGTGAAATAGCATCAACAAGCGTCTTATTAGGGTTTGGCATTTTCTTTAAATAATCATCAGTCTGCAAGGAGGTCGGGACTGACTCAGGAGTATAAAGTGTCTGGTAATAATTAACAAATTCAGCTAAGATATCTTCATCTTTAAAAAGGCACTTACCAGTATCTGTAACTATAGACTTCACAGTATGGCGTTGCTTTCGTACTTTTAAATAATTAGCCAGAAGTTTCCCCAATCTATTTTGACCACCACAATAACGGGCACCACTACGTAGAAGAAAAGAGGAGGCATTATCCGTTGAGATTTTGTTAAATTGCATTTTTGCTTAAATAAGCTCTTGTAGATGAAAATTAGAGGAAGAAGAATAATATTGATGTTCTAACCGTTTAATTTTGAGAAGCAGAGATTGATGCTGGGCATTAAAAGTTTTCTTTTTATTAGAGACAAAATTTATTATATGACCACGAGCCGCAGCCTTAAACGAATCCCATATCAATTGCGGAGAAACGTGAGAATCATCATTAAATCGGAAAAAATCCTCTGCAAAGGTAACAAAGAAAGTGGAAAATTTAGAATCAAGCAACAAAGAATTATTAAATCGTCACCTATTAGACTTGGGATGCACCGGGAGCAAGTCTAAATCTGTGATGACTGGAGCATGATCAGATATTACCATTGGTTCAATAGAGGAGTTTATAAGATTTTGGGCTAGTGATTTAGAAACAAAAAATATGGTCAAGTCTAGATAAGGAACCATGTGGTGGAGAATAAAACGAAAAATAAAAATCCCTACTATCAGGATTACAAGTTCTCCATGAATCAATTAAATTACATTGTGTGAAAAATGCCTTAAATTGTTTATGCATTTTATGGGGAGAAAATTTAAATACAGATTGCCTATCTATAAAAAGATAAATAATTTGATTGCAATCCCCTCAAAGAAGAAAAAATTCATCATTATAATGCAAACATTGTTTGGTAATATTAGGCCAAAAAAGATAATCTGAGTTATTAGGACCATAAATATTACCGACAGTCATTATAATCCCATTAATACCTAGCCTCACAAAGAGCCATCTACCATCTGAATCCGAGTCTTGCGAAATAACCTTAACTGATAATTTTTTATGGCAGAGCACAATTACACCATTTTTCTTTGTAGATGAAGGAAAAGTAAAAACATTGCCCACCCAACCTTTTTTAAGTTTCAGAGCTTCAGAATCTGTCAAATGGGTCTCTTGTAAAAGAACCAAGTCTGGATTATATTTAGCTAAATGAGATACAATTCTCTGCCTTTTAATTGGGTTAATAAATCCTTTGACATTCCAAGAAATAACTTTGAATTTTTACGTCACATAACCATGTATATACATGAAAGGTCTTGTACCATAAATAACTGAAAATACATATAGGGGAAGGGAAACCAGGAAAAACAAAAAGAGAGAAGAATAAAGGGAAAACAACAAGAAAAAAGATGGAAAATATTCAAGAAAAAAAGAAGAGACAGTACATGTCAAATAAAGACGACTGCAAAAACATACCTGAGATAAATGAACAATAGGGGAGGGGTGACGACAGTACAGACTGAAGACGGCAGAGCAAGGGAACGGAACGCATCAACGGACAAAAGTTACGAGCAAAACTAATGATTATAAAACACACCAGGAACCTGTGAAAAGAAAACAATACATTAACAAAGAGGGCCTGTAGTCACGTCAATATAGTATACTGTATAAACTTCATATGAAGGACCATCAACTATATCGTATTGTAATGAACAATGAACAAGGGCATAATAGATTAAGAAACGTATATAGTCAACATGTAGAGGGACCAGCTGTCTCCATAGGGAATGTAGAGTGTAGTCTTAGAAAATCATGAAGAACTGCAGGGGAGGTATATGAAGTAGTTTTATTTTGATGTGTCACTTTGAACAAACACGGATGGAATCATCCAAAACTAGCTCCCAAGTCATGAAGTTGTGGACGAAGATCCAAAAATTATTTCCTCCTGTTTGCTCTAGCTTTGGACACATCCTGTGAGATGAAAGTTTTACTTCACTGCCAAGAGATTTGTTTTTTGGCTTTCACAGCATTAAGAATTTTCAACAAATGAGTAAATCAGTAAATTCAAGAAAGAAAATAATCACACCTCTTGGTTTAGATGTGGAGGAGTGCGGAGGATGATGACCAATGCGATGCGCCCTTTGCATGTTCAATACTGTAGAAGATGGAAGGCCCACCAACTGTGGAAAGAAGGAAGCGAAAAATAAAATTGGGTCATTCCCTTCAAGACCCTCCGGTAATCCATAAAGGTGAAGATTATTGCGTCTGTTTCTGTTTCCCAAATCTTCCGCAAGTGTCTTCAAAGCTGCCACTTCCTTCTCCAAACTAGCAATTTTATGTGTTTCATCCTGCACGTTACTGACTCTTTGCTCCAAGGCAGAGACCCTCCCTTCCATTTGAGACTACTTAGTATCAAGATTTTGTACCCGAGAATTAGTTTCTTCGATAAAAGGACGCAATGCGCGTATTTCGTCAAGCTCAAGAAAGATCGGTGAGAGAGATTTTACTGGTGAAGTGGGTTCTGTTTGACCCTTTTATGAGTAGTTGTAGAAATATTCTGAGAAACTATGGGCGAAGAAGAGGATGAGGAAGACATCTTTGACATGGAAGAAGAAGACGCTGCAGCAGAAGTGTCCAATTGTAAAAACTGCGAGAGTTTGTCAGTTGAGGAGAACTGATGCGACAGAGATTTTATTTTCTTTAGTTTGCCCCCATACAAATAAAAGCCTTCAATAAGGAGACGAGTGACACAGGAACTCCAAATAAATGTTGATGAGACAGCAAAAATAAAGTACATGGCTTGCGCAAAAAACTGCAAGCAGAGCCATCAAATATTCAAAGGAAAAACAGATAAGTACATTGTAATGATGAGCAAAAATTATTCAGATGGCCGCTCTCATGAGGAAAAATGTAAAAGTGTAATTAAAGAGTCAGAAAATTAGCTAGGCGACCACAAGAACATAAAAAATGCTCACCAAAACATCCCACAGCCATTATACTCCAAGCGCCAGCAAAAAAAAGAAAGAAAACAGCTTTAGCGGTAAACAAGTGTCCGACGATGTGTGGAGCTCTGAGGTCAGGCGGCCATCGCGGATTGTGGCACACGTGCGCCCCCAACCTTGCGCCCCTTGGTCGCCCCTGACAGACCCCAACATCACCCGCCTTGCCACTTGGAGCCCCTTTTCCCACCTACCTATCCCCCTGAATCAGTAGGACAGAGGAGGGGTTCTGTTTGGCTGCAAAACAGATGGACAACCTTGGCGTCATAAATAGGTGCAGGCAAACCCAAAAGGGAAATGGTCTTAAGCTAATGTCCCTCTCGGGGCGGGGATAGGTAACTCGAGTGAAGGGCTAGGGATGTCTGCTCCTGCAGGGACTTTTAGCATCACTGTATGGTGCTCTGAGGGATATTTCAGGGAATGGGAGGTCCAGGTTTGGCCCATGCCGAATGGCTAGCCAGGGGAATTCCCTATTTGTGACTCAGGTTTGATTTATTAGGCTGAGGGACCAGCAGGTTGCTGGCCCAGGTTTCCTCTATTCTGAGGGAACAGTTTGGGTTGTCTGATATGGTCTCGCAAATCCGAAATATGGTGAAGCCCCGGGCAAAGGAACATAAAGAGGTGGTCAAACATTACTCTGCTGAGTTCTTATTTTAATGTGTGCAATTGTTCATTCAATGTATTCAAATTTTATTGATTGATTGTAAATACTGTTGTTTTACCAAAATGTGATTAAGACCTCCCCGTCTTTTATTGCTCTGTTGTCATGTTTATCAAGGTTGATAAATACAACCTGAGAATGTGGGAATTCTCTAAATGCAGGAATGGCCTGGTGTCTTGGTTCTTTGATAATGGGAGGTGGGTGGGTTACTCCTGTCAGTATGGTCTGGTTTCTCAGTGGAAGGGTAGGGGAGTGGTAACTAGGGGTGGTCATAGTCCGTTCTAGCTTCAGCAAGTTTCCAGCGGAAGTAGTCCAAGCTCCTCCAAATACAAATAAAGTGTCATGTTTCATGTTTCAAGAAGATTTAACCAAGCATTGCCTATTGTATTACAGCAGAGTCCATGCCTAAGTTCACACTGGACACTGTGAGTCAACAGACCGGGCAGAGGTTAGACCCTATTGATGCATATGGTACCATTAAGGTTGACAAATATTCAGAAAACTTTCCAAAAAAGAAGTTAATCCACCTCAGCTCCTTCTTAGAAGGCTTCAGGGTGATCCGTCAAATGGGGCCTGTAGAAAAGGGGTGGTCCCAAAACATCTTTTTGCCTTGCAATTTCCATAGGAAAAATTAGACAATTATACAGAAACAAATGCTGAACAAAAGTATACTAAATTTCAAATTTGGCAGAAGGCTAGATATTTTACCCAGAAAGCATGCCTTTTGTGGTTTGGTGTAGTTCTGTTCAGCTGCTTTAGAGAAATGTATATTTTTAAAGAGTAATGACTTGTGCTGCTGGCCTCCTGCAGGAGCCCTGCAGTAAAAAAAAACAAATCTGATTGTCACCTTTTTAGCTTGGCATGGATGGCACTATGCTAATCCAGTGCTTAAAAACTCTTTTATTAAAACAGGTGTTTGAGGTGAGCAGTTTTACAGTATCAGTGGTGTTGTAGAGTGTTCAATATGATGGAGTTGCTGTCCGATAGGCCGCGCAAACTTTTAATCACGCCAGAGTAATCAAAGTAATTTCGGTGATATTGCATTACTGTTTTGATGTGAAATTACTGACAATTACTCAATTATGCCTGTTCACATAGTTATGAGTAGTTTGACACAAAAATCCTAATATAGTAGCACAAGAATAATGAATTCAATGAGCATGAGCCGCTGCGGGCTGCTGCTGTTCTTGTTTCTGTACATTTAACCCTACTTTCATAGAGCAAACTGCATCCTTGGGTCTATTTTGGATGTGGGGTGCATTTTGCATTAGGATAATGGCACTAAACAATAAGTTAAATTCTTCATGTAATTCCAAGTATTCTTGCATTATTTTTCTGTAATTTTGCACAATCACGCTAAAGCGAATCACATAAGTTACTCTTTACCCATACTCTCTGCCTAAAACTTGGGCACTACCAGGTGTTCCCTCCTTCTCTTTTTGCATACTTTATGGAGCACTAATAGCCTGAAATGGCATTGTTTTGACTTATTTTGGATGCGTCATTGTGTCTGGACAAAGTTGTGCCTCTCTGATATGCTCTAATAAGAGTGAAACACGTTTCAGGGACTGCTCTTATTAATTTCAAATTGCCTTGGATGATATTTTATCAATCCAAAGCTGTAATACTGTGCCTGGAATGATAAAAGTCTTTCTCATTTTTCAGCTGGATGTGGATGGCACTAGCTAATCTCACGCTTCAAGACTTTACTACATAAATGGCAAAAAGCTTTGTCACTTTTCCAAGCTCCCCATGGATTGCGCTGTGCTAATTCTTAGTTTAAAAACTCAGCTAGAAAAACAGACATTTCAGGTGAGCAGTTTTAGAGCGTTGGAGCTGTTTTAGAGTACTCCATAACAAGGGGTTGCTCTACACCTAATAGGAACTACCTTTCTCTCTCTCTCTCTCTCTCTCTCTCTCTATGTATATATAAATATATATATATACCTGAACTAAAGTAGTATTCGTATATCTGATTTTCAAATTGGTTATTTTGTGGTACTGATCCCAGCTGCACCTCATTGGACATTGGCCAGGCGGCAATCCACTGCTTTCCTAATTACTAAACTCAGGTATTGGAGCAGAACAAAAGCATTCCTTTAAACAGCATTCAGCCCAATGAACCACCATTCCCATTTTATATATCACCCTTATGTGCACCTGTCTGATTCTAATTTCCATAAGGGAGTTCACAAGGTGGTGATCGAGGTCAACATGTGAAAATATTTTTATAGCTGTTTGGGATATTTAAATGGGCTGACCCACCAGCTGATAGCAACAAAAATCTGCAGGCCACAGTTTTCAATATTGTTTTAGAGAAGCTTGCACTGCTTTTTGCATTTGTGTTAAATGCTGTGTGAAGGAAGCTTGCACTCTGGAAGTGATGTGCTGGCATTGTTTGAGGGTAGATGCTTGTGCTACCACCTCATGTTCTGTCTGAAAAGGAAGTTAGCATCTCATCTGTGTGTTGTACTTCTTCTGTGTGTTATGGCAGATTGTGCTATTTCTCTATATGCTGTAAACTGTGTGTGAGGGAAGCTTGCACTGCTTCTGAAGTGTTCAGTTTATTCCAAGAAAGGGATCTTTGCTTAGCTTCTGTATGTGCTCTGCATGGTCCGTGTGAGGGACACTTGCAGTGCTGCTCCATTTGCTGTACTTAGTCAAAGGGAAGCTTGCACGGATCCTCCATAATCTATACTTGTTCTGTGTGAGATAAGCTTACTCCTGTTCTGCATGTGCTTTAGGTGCTCTTAGTGAGGGAAGCTTGCACTGGCATTTCATGTGTGGTACCGCCTGGAAGCACCTGTCTATACCTGCCTTGGGAATGCAGTGCATCTTCAGTATTCAAGCTTCACAGAGGCATCAGTACTGCAGTGCTGGGTATTTCCATATTCAAGGGTGTTTAGCATATATCCTCAGCTCTCTTACCACTGGTCTCTATTTTCTAATGAAGATTTATGCTAAAACAAACGTAAAAATATGGGGGCCAACTGAGTAGGTCTCGCGGACTCCATGGACTCTTGGACCACAGGTTAAGAACCATTGCTCTATACAATCCAGAACTTTACTTCACATGTTCCTTAGGCAACACATTTTTAAGAACTTTAAACTAGCAGGAAGGCATTGAGATATACAATAATTTTACAAAGTACCTGCCCTTATACCCTAGGCAAAAACTGGACCATGAAAGCGCTGGAATATGACAGGTGTGGCCTTTCAGGGCCTCTGATTTTTTAGCAATTTGAGGTGAAATTGTGCTTTAAAATGAACCATTTGGCCACATTTTTTCTCAGGACTTACACCCCACCCGCAGAGCCCTGTTTCAGGTACTTGTACTGGCTTCATTCGTTCGCTCACTGCAATTCAGCAGTGTCCATGATTCCATGGGCAGCAGCAGAGGAGGAAGTGGGAGGTGTCTGTCATGAAAGTGGATGATGGTCTTCTAAGAAAAAAATTGGGAACCTTCATTTTTTTTTTTTTACAAATTAAGCTCAGCAGAAGCTAAATGGTAATTAATTTCCCTTAATTATATTCTCTGTATCTCTTACTTACTTCTTAGGTCGAGCATAGCAGTGCCCAAGCGCTGCTTTTCCGACGTGTTGGTATGTATCTGGGTTTTAACCACGCCCACTGCACGCCCATCACTCGTTTGTGTTCTTGCCTTGGCCTTCGACCCTGTTACATGGCTAATTGCATTTTTGCCGATAACTTTGACAGTGAGCGAACTTCTTTTTCCTTTTGTCTCTCTCTTCGCGCACAGGGCGGCGCTCTGAATTGACTTGCTTATGTCAACTGTTTTACTTTTAATTTTCATTTCATGTGGCAAGAAAAGTCCAGTTAGTAATTTACAACGCTAATAGCTGCAATTCGAGCAAAGGAGAGACCCATTGCATTGCAAATGCTTGTTGTCAAATGTTAGCGTGTATGCTGGCAGACGTGCACATTTATGATAGCAGCTATCGACGCTGGCCACATCAAGAACTCACATTTCCAGGCCTGATCGGACATTGTAGACCTTTTACAGTCTCCAGCTCAGTCTATGCTCATACCCTAAGATTTATCTCGGTGCCTGTTCTAGGCCTTTTCAGACCTCGTTTAGACCCAATTGCTCATGCTGGAAAATAGATACATAAATTCACAACCATTCTGCAAAGAGCAGCATTCTATTAACACTGTAGACTCACTGCTCATTTTAACTCCCCTTTCCCTACTTTCTGCAAAATTATATTAATTAAAATAATGTTTTTTCCTCAAATAAATTTCTCACTGTAGATAATGCAGCATCGTACCTGTCTCTTCACTGAAAAAGAATGGCTTAAGTTAAGTGCTTGCCACTGATTACTGCAATTTACAGGTCACAAGGTGAAATCCCTGCCAATCAATCAATTGGTACTTGTAAAGCGGGGCTATTCACCAGTTAGGGTCTCAAAGCAATGGGGGGAAAGCAGTAAGTGAAGGTCAGAGGAGATCAGGTTAACAGCCAAGTTTTGTGGTCCTTTCTGAATTGTGAAAGCGTGGGGTGGATAGGGAGGGAGTTTCAGGTCTTGGTGGCGTGGTGGGAGAAGGTCCTTCTCAGCCAGGGTAACGCAGCCTTCCATCTTTCTGAGACCAGTGCTAAAATGTATGACAATATTTGCTATTTACAGTGCCTACAGATTGGCTATTCACGAGGGCAGCATCATGCAAAGTATTCAGGATATCTGCATTATATAATTCAGGGCCGGATGCAAACTAAAATAAGTCTTGGCAAACATGTTAAAATCAGAAAAATGCTGCAGAAAACCACTTAAAACCAGTCTTCTAACCAACCAGTCCACCAGAAACATGCCAGAGAGGCAGAAGGGCAGTGCATAATTTGAGCCAGTGGTTGTCAGAGGAGCCCACTAGCACTCATTTTTAGGGATCCGCCCTTCCTCATCAGACATTTCACGAGAACAAGGGAGTGAAAATGCTCAAAGAAGGAAGAAGGAGGAAGAGAAAGACGGAAAAAACGCCACAAAGGGAGAAAGTATGGGCCTGCATGAGTGAGATAAAGGGCATGGTGTCTGGCAGTGGATTAAGAGTTCTGAGATAGATTCAAGGTAGAAGCCTTGGTATTCGGAGTGCTAACATATAATAGCATCGGCAGTAGGCTTCTCATCTGAGCTTTGGCTACCTGCACTTATTATTTTAAAAATTAGGCACTGCAAAAGGGGTATCTCTGGCCTTGCATAAATTTACATATAATCAATTTAAATTGAGCCCTTTTACACAGTAAGTATCCTGAAAATCTGGCATAAATCTAGCCCGCCTGGACCCAGGTTGGGCACCTCTGACTTACAGATAGCAGAGACCAAATTAAAAAGCATCTGAGATCTGGCCACCCAGAGATGACTTTCCTGTGCGAGAGATGGACTTGCTGCACTCTGATGTGACTATGGCCCTCATTATGAACTCGGCGGGAAAACCCGCTGAGTTCGGTGCTGGCGGTCTCCAAAAGACCACCAGTGCGTTGAAGACCCCACAGGCCACATTAGGAACATTCAGCTGGGCCGGTGGGCAGTAACAGTGTTTCCGCCAGCCGGCCCAGCTGAATGCAGGGCCTGTACATTGACGCCAGCTCCACACGGAGCTGGCGGCAACGTAGCAGTGCAGCGGGTGCAGCAGTCCCCGTCGCACATATCACTGCCCGTAAATTGACATGCATGACGGGGCTGTGCATGGGGCTCCCTGCACTGCCCATGCCAAGTGAATGGGCAGTGCAGGGGCCTCCATTGGGGCCCGAGGCAGACATTCTGCTAGCCTTTCCCTGGCTGGGTAAACCGCCGGGGAAAGGCTGGTGGAATCAGGTACATTATCCGGCGGGACGCGCTGCTTGCAGCACTGCCCTGTCGGATATGTAACTCTGCCATCGCCAGGCTGGCTGGCGGCAGAAGCCTGGCAGTAGTGGAGTTACGCCACTGGCGGTTTTGCCACGTCTATTATATGGCGGTCTGGGCTGCCATTCCGATGGCGGTAATTTCCGCTACCGCTGGCATGCGGCCCAGGCCGCCACGTTCATAATGAGGGCCTATGTCTTTGAAGCAACTAAATGGCAAACATGAATCCCAGTGCAATTTTACTTTCACCTCCTTGAGGAGAGGGGGCATAAGTTACAAAGTGCCTGGAGATGGAGCAGGGACGTAACAAACTCTCTACCTCCTCCTGGATGAAGCACCACAGCTTATTTAGGAAATTGATATTCCATTTGGGCTGGAGCAGTGCTTAATTTGAGCCAGTGGTTGAAGGTTGGTCCCACAGCACTCATTCTTGATGCCCAGCACTTATTTTTCCTCAATGGACTTTGAGCAAGAGAGAAAAAAACACAAAAGGGAGAAAGGAGGTGGAAGAGAAAGATGGAATAATAGTGGCAAGGGGAGAAGGCAGGAACCTGCAAGAGTGAAATAAATAGGCAGGGAGGTTCTGGTGGTGGATTAAAAAACCATAAGATGGACAAGAATGTGGAGCCTTTGT
The DNA here is from genome assembly GCF_031143425.1 of Pleurodeles waltl. Taxonomy (NCBI): domain Eukaryota; kingdom Metazoa; phylum Chordata; class Amphibia; order Caudata; family Salamandridae; genus Pleurodeles; species Pleurodeles waltl. The sequence continues at coordinate 403,619,145 of NC_090443.1, read as the reverse complement.
ATTACTCTAAACATATATAAGTTGACCAAACAAAGTTTGCAAAAGAGGATCTGTTGCTATCAATCATCAAGAGACAGACAATTGTCACTTCATATGAATTACAGGGATACAAATGTACTACTTTACTGGGTGTACAAAAGCAGTAAGGAAACAACACAAAAACATAATGGAGTCATAGATGCCTCACCTGGGTGTTTGCAACAACATCACCATCACCACTGAACAACCACCCCGTGCCCAGAGGAGGCCATATTTAAAAAAGGGAGTCCAGGTTCAAAAAACCTAAAGCAATTAACCCAAATCTAACACAATACCCCTAGAAAGGGCAGCCACAGAAAAACAAGAAACTATGCTGCTAAAGATTTGCTGAAGACCTACAGCCCAGCAGAAAACCCCATAATAGAGAACACAGAGAAAAAAACACCAAGTTAAGGCTTAGTGACGGCAAACTATAGATCGAAACTGGTTGACAGAAACAAGTGCAAACCCGGAGAGAACAGGCTCAAAACCCAGTGTGAAAAGAGAGATACGGAAACCCAGAGGTGTCTCCAGCAGTGTAAAAGGTATGCTGAAATCAAGGACCCTATTCCCAGAAGCAGTCTAAGAAGGAACAAGACTTCACAGGGAAAAATGAAAAGGAAACACTGCAGCATCCTATGAGAAAGAGATAAAAACTACTGCCACATGTGTAACATTCTCTTTTCTCTAATGTAGCCTTCAAGCCTGCCATATTGGGCTGTAACGGCCATTAAAGGCCCGCTCCAGCATTAAAGGCCCGAGCCAAAGCTGAGGGCCTTTAACAAGGGAGCAGGACTTTAATGCCGGTATAACCCAGCTATAGAGGGCTATAAGGCTTTTAGAATGTTATGCCACTAGAGGGCAGAATGTTCTAATAAATAAAACAAAGACCTCATGGAGCCCGAGGGGATTTGAATACGTACATAGCACAGGAAATCCCTCTGGTGCCGGCACTAGGGAGTTTCCATGCAAAAAGAAACAGCTTCGGAATGTGGGAAAAAGCTTCCCTGCCTCCCGATGCTGTATCTTTGTTTTCAGGGAAATTACATCAGCACACGCGGCACACTGATGACATTTCTCTGAAAACAAAACTGAAATGAGACAATTGTCCCATTTTAATTTCTCTGCACCGATCCTCGTTGGGCTATCTCAGCCCTCATAGCACCAATCCAGATGGAAAAGGGATAGTTGGAAAGGGCAGAATATCTGCTTTCCAATGGCACCTTTCTGAAGTGGATCCCTGCTTGGCAGCTCGGGCTGGACTGTTCCTATGTGGACAGGGTCAAGACTGATTTGTATATGGCTGGGTTCAAACTGGGGTGGCATGGTGAACAAAAGAACGATAGATTAAACCCAGATCTGTGACTGGGGGTGAGTGGTTGAAAAGTTTCAGCACTCCGTCCATCATCCTTTTGTGTTCCTACCTGGAAAAGCCTACCAGACCCAGTCACTTCTGAAAAGTAGACATCTGGGGAAGTAGAGGGTGGTGTGCTTCAAATGCACCCCACACCATTTTCTTACCTACAGTCCCCTGCAAAACTCAAAATTTGCCTGAAGTCATGCATTTTCCCTACATTTCTGAGATGAAAACCTCCAAAATCTGCAGGAGTCCACAAAAGTCGTACCACCCAGCATTGCCCCATTTGTGCCAATAAAAAGTCTGCCTCACTTGTGTGGCTGGACCTAGAGCCAGAGGCAGGAACGGATCCAACCAAGGTCAATATGTGTCTCAAAACAAGCACGCCCATTATCCTTGGTTTATCTGTTTCTGTTGTGGCATAGGCCCAGCCACACAGGTGGGGCAGAGTTTTCATTGGCACAGGTAGGGTGGCATGGCAGGAATCTTGTGGGTTATTGCAGGTTCCAGAAGTTTCCATCACAGAAATTTAAGAAAAATTGATGATTTCAGGGCATTGTGGATAAGAAAACCTAATAAGAGCCACACAAGTCACACTGTCCTGCATTTCCTTAGGTGTTTAGTTTTCAAAAATGTACAGGTTGGCTAGGTTTCCCTGGGTGCTGGCTGAGCTAGAACCCAAAATCCACAACTAGGCACATTGTAAAAAATGAGTCCGTTTTCCGTGGAAAAATGTGATGTGTCCACGCTGAGTTTTGGGGAGTTTCCTGTCATAGGCACTAAGTCTACTCACACAAGTGTGGTACCATTTTTATCGGGAGAGTTGAGGAAATGCTGGGTGGAAGGGAGTTTGTGGCTCCCTACAGATTCCAGAACTTTGCATCAAAGAAATGTGTTTTTTAGACAAATTTTGAGGTTTGCAAGGGATTCTGGGAAGAAAAATGTGGTGCGTGCCACACGAATCACCCCACCCTGGATTCTCCTGTGTGTCTAGTTTTTAAAAATGTACAGGCTTGTTAGGTTTCCCTAGTGCTGTCTGTGCTAGGGCCCAAGAACCACAGCTAGGCACATTGCAAAAAACAAGTCCGTTTCGGGTGGAAAAATGTGATGCGTCCACGTTGCGTTTTGGGCCATTTCGTGTCGCGGGCACTAGGCCTACCCACACAAGAGAGGTCCCATTTGTATCGGGAGACTTGGGGGAACACAGAATAGGAGCGCAAGTGTTTTTACCATTTGTCTTTCTGTGCATTTGCGCCTTCCAAACTTAAGACAGTGTGTAAGAAAGAAGTCATTTTGAGAAATGCCCTGCAATTAACATGATAGTATGGGTACCCCCAAATTCAGAGATGTGCAAATAACCACTGCTTCTAAACTCCATTTCTTATGCTCATTTTAGAAATAGATAGTTTTACTTGATACCTATTTTTAATTCGCTATTTTACCAAATTAATTGTTGCATGCACAGTCCACAATTAGAAACCATTGCAAGGTGCAACTCAGTTATTGGCTGAGTTCTTGGTGAACCAACAAGTTCCATATATCCCCGCAACCAGAAGGGTCCAGCGGACGCAACAGTATATGGCTTTTGAAAATCTGTCATAGTTAAAAGAAGTTACAGATGAAAACATGGGCACAAATAGCTGCTTTTTTTTCAACTCAATTCCAATATTTTTTATTTCTACTGTTGACTTGCTATAGTAAAACCTTAACGGATGCACAAGTGACCCCTTGCCGAATTCCGAATGTTGTCTACTTTTCAGAAATGTATAGCTTTCCACCATTAGTTTCACACCCATTTCTACCACTAACTGGAAGGAGGTTGAAAACACAAAAATAGGAAAGATGGACTATGTCCCAGTAAAATGACAAAATTGTGTTGGAAAATGTGGTTTTCTGATTCAAGTCTGCCTATTCCTGAATGCTGGGAAGATGGTGATTTTAGCATCATAAACTCTTCATGATGCCATTTACAGGGGAAAAAAATAGATGCTTTCTTCTGGAGTACTTTTTTCCCATTTTCCCCACAAAACCCTGAATTTAGCTGTATTTTGGCTAATATTTCCGTCCCCTCCAGGGGAATCTGCAAACCCTGGGTACCTTTTGAAAGAGCAGGATGTTGTAAATTGGCATGGATAGCTCATGTGGACAAAAAGTTATGGTGGCTTAAGCATGAACTACCGCAAATAGCTAAACAAAATGCTTAGCACAGCAGGGGAAAAGGCTTAGCAGAGAAAGGGATAAATGACGCACCCCTAGCAACCTCAATAAACTCTTTTAAATGCACCAGTGGCAAAAGCCAGAACAAATTCAGCACATGACTATAAGTGAGATGCAGAGAGACGCAGGTTCCAAAAACTCCTTCAACAAAGCGGTCCTGAAAATGAATATAGTATTACGCCACCCACTAGTGAGTGTCAAGAGACATGGGATGCGAGCAGCACAAGCCTCATCTTAAATTATTGGCACAGTAACATGAATATGGTCTATAATGAACATACATCATGGAGAGATTAGAAACAAAACACCTCTGTTCTCAATTCAGACAAATAGTGCTTCTCTCAGCACAGTTCACCTGTACACAAACTGAGGGGCATATTTACAAGCCCCATACCGCCACCGGAGAGTCTCTTTTGTGGCGCTCCTGTGGCACTGTGCATTACGCATATTTACAAGGCAGCGCTAAGTCACTTTTTGTGGCTTAACGTCACCTTGTAAATATGCCCCTGACGCAGTTTTCTGTGGCAGAGGGACGTGCATTGGGTGTTGCTGTGGGTGTTCCAATGCAACACCCATTGCCTTTGACCCTACCCCAGATTTACAAGAATCTGTAAATCTGTGACAGCGCCAAAAACTAATGCCATCCGAGGGGTAGCGTTAGCATGGCGCATCGAGGAGAAATACTTTCATTTCTCCTCGTTTTTGCTTTTTCTATGTGATAGAAAGAACAAAGCCACATGAATGATTGTTTATGAGCAGGAAGGTGTCCCTTCTGGCACATAAACAATCATTCAAAAATGACGTTTGGTACTTCTATGTGTCCTGCATTATACAGCACACACAGAAGTGCCAATTCACCATTGTAGATTGTTTATGTGCAGGAAGGGACACCTTCCAGCAGGTAAACGATCAATCCCCTCAATGCAGACACCCTTGCACTATGGTGCATGGATGCCTGGATTAGTGCTGGCAGCTAAATTTTGCACTAGCGCAGGGGGAAATTCAGGGGTGTGCCGTATTCTTGCAAATACGGCGCATGCCTGCATTTTAAAACTGGCGCAGTACTGCGCTGCTGATTTTGGAGTAGCACCGTGCTGAACCAGTTTGTTGTAAATGTGGCCCTATATTCATAGAGATTGGGTTTCACCTCTCTTACATTTGGTCATTCTACAGGCGTTGCTGGGCAACCATCAGGATGCTCTTAACTCAGCCTGGGGCAGGGTGTTCAGAACCTCAGTGCAGCTCTCAATGTGAGCTGCTATCGGCTCATCTAGGCATACAGCAATGCAGTTAAAAGGGAAAATAGAACTACAAATACTAGTACCAGAACGAAAAAGAAACTAGCACTGTCAAAGCCAACAGGCCAGGCATTGGCTGGCCGATTTTTTACTTTACCAACGTTGGATTTGTTTTATCACACTTTTAGTAAAACTTCATTCTAGGTGGAGCTGCCTTGCTAATACAAAAAAAAAAAAGAAAATGACCAAATTCAAAAATATTTTTGGTCTCAAAAAGCACACATTGCCAGAGCAGCCCTTGCACTGACGGTGACTACTTTGTGTGTGGATGTACTTCTTGTGAAAGCACTGAAAGCTGTCAATCACAATAAAGTTAACCCAAGACCAAGTGGGCAGGTCCACTGCTCCATGCTATATTCTATAGAGAAGTAAGAACCTATGAATGCTACAATAACTGACCTATGGATTAGATGACAGCCTGAAAGTTCCTGAAAATCCGTAAGTATGTAATATATATCATTTAGAGAAATCAAAAGCTCATGGCTAACGCCAGACCTAAAAGGAGATTGGATGAATTACATGCGCCTCAGATAAGTCAACTTCAGAGCTCTGCCACAGGAACACATTTAGAAACTCCAAAGTACTGCTCAGAGCTAGAGTTGGTTTTCTATAGACTTTATGGTGAGTAAATTAAATGTTGAAAGACATCCATGTTAACATGCAGTACAAATGGCTTTCCCGTGTGTGTTGGCAGACTAAAGAAACATATCGCAGCCTTTTGGTGAAATATTTTACTCCTGAACGGAGGTGGCTGCGAGTATGTCAACGCTAAATGGTTGTGTTTTTCCATTTAACAACCTGTTGGAATTGCTTTCCAAGAGAATCCCAGGGTCTCAATGTCCTTAAAGAATGAAATCTGCTTTACACACGAAGTAAGGAATCCAGATTACCGCATATCACCAAATCATTATTTAGAGGGTTTTGGTTCAATTGTACACATTGGATTGAACTAGGACTTCAACTATCACAATGCATTAGGTTGTTAAATGAAAACCGGAGTGCAGAGCCGTAGGTAGTATGGATTTATCTAGTAACCTTCACAGTGGAGAGCACCAAACAGCAGATTTCATCAGTGACTGGTGAACATGATATTATAATAATTGGAATAACACTGGAAATGGCAATTTGATAGCAGATAAATTATCATTTTTATATATTGAACCACTCAGAGGCCGGCATTTCTTTCCAAACCACCCACACCGTGTCTTACTAGCTCTCATGTTTCTCAGATCTATGCTTGAGCAGCTTATCCAGTCCAGGACTTTTCTTTTCATTCTGGGACTTGCACGTTTCTTTATTCTATCATAAATTAAAGATTGCAAGTACCAGAATGCAAATAAAAAAAAACCAGACTTGAATTAACTACACATGGGGCCTGGGGCGTGGCCAAGCGGCTGAAGATGGCGCACGCCTAATTCTGCTGCTCCGGAGGGGCCGGATCTCCGTCCTTTATCCTGCGCCACCCCCGGGGTAAACTGAACCTGGAAAGAAGCGAAGACCCGCGTAAGTGAGCCGGGCGTCGGCAGGGCCCGGAGCGAGCCCTCCTGGCCGCATCAGTTGCGTGCGGTGGGTCCCTGGACCTGAGGCCTGCCTCTGCACTGGTGCTGGGAGCCGGGCAGAGGGGAGAGCCGGTGCGCGGCCAGCCATGCGGCCGCGCGCTTTCGTGTATGCGCCGCCGAACTGGAGCGGGAGATTGAGACGGCCCCCCCTCTCCCTCCCGGGACCCGCTGGCGAGCAGAGGGGTCCACGGGGGACCACTGAAAAAGTGACGGGACTGCCGGATCGGAGGCCCTCGTGCTCCCGCGGCCGCGGGGGCCGAGTTGACGGCGGCCCGAGCTGTGGGCGGGCCCTCTGCCCCCCCCTTCCTCCGGAATTAGAGGAGGCGGACCGAAGGCGAATGGTACAGAAACCTGGTTGCTCCGGCCCCGAGGCAAAGCTGAGGGCAAGGTCGAAATGGAGGCCCTGTTGAGGCAGACACGCGCCTAGAGTGGCGGCTCAAGTTGGAGGGCCGGACCTGGCAGCTGGGGTACCCCCCCTGGCGGAGGAGAACATTGGGGGCCCTGACAGCATGAGGCGAGGGGCGGGCACAAGAAACCCGCTAGTGAGCGACAAGGCTTGGGATGGCTCCCTGTGGGAGCGATGAGGTTGCCCTGAGGCTGGGGTCCTGCCTGAGGGGCCCCGGGAGGAGAGACGTCTGAGTTCGCCTGGCAACGTCTGGGGTGTGGAGGAACCTGGGGTGGCCCTTGCAGGGGCGAGCCCCTTAAGGAACCAAGTATCGACGGACAGTCACCGACCCAGAAGGAAGGCACAGTGGCGCGGTGTTCCACGGTGCCTCGTTGGAGGTGGATGGCCTGCCTGGTGGGACTCACCCGCAGAGATAAGAGGGAGACGGTCCGCGATCCCTTGCGCAAAGACCCCCAGGACATTGGTCTGTAGCGGGCGCCTTGACTCTCTGGTCCGGATCAAGCCCTGAGGTGGAGATTGCCACGGTCAGGTCGGCAATGTTCCTACTGACTAAACGAAGCGCACCCTGAGCCTCTGGTGAAGCGGAGCGAGGGAGCGCTCTAGGTGAAGGAACCCCTGAACTGGCACACTGGACTCTGATTCGCCCCCTGGGGGAGCAATCACCTGTACACCCAATGTCCCCTAAGAACCACCACAAGGCTAGAGACATGGATGGCGCGGAGGCCCCCGGGCACAGAGGGGGGGTACGCGCAGGACCCACCGCAGATCAAAATGCAGGACACCCTGGACAAAATACTAGGCGCGATAGTAGACACTAAATTGACACTGCAACACGACATCAATCAGGTCGCGGTTGAGCTGGGCCTCCTGAGGGCTGACCACCACAAGTTATCAGACAGAGTCAAAGAGACAGAAACCACACTGGCTGACATCGCGCCAAAACAAAAAGACCTGCAGGCCGAAATGATGCACCTCAGAGACAGAGTGACAGGCCTAGAGCAAAGAGCAGAGGATGCAGAGGGGAGAAGACGTCGGAATAACGTGCGGGTGGTGGGTCTCCCATAGGGGGGCGAGGGATCGAATATGGTGGAATTCCTTGAAAAATGGTTGAGCACAGCAGTGGCGCCGGGTCGGCTGACTCCCTTCTACGCCCTGAAAAGAGCACATCGGGTGCCCTCGAAACCCCTGGCGCCGGGCAGGCCCCCTCGGGTGGTGATCGCAAGACTACTACACTACAGAGACCGGGACATCTTATTGCAAAGGGCACGAGAAGAGGGCCCATTTAAGGTAGCAAATGGCGTTGTCACTCTCTTTCCAGATTTCACAGTAGAGGTACAAAACAAGCGTGCCTCATACATCGCAGTCAAAAGGTCCCTAAGGAATGAAGGCATTCAATACTGGCTGCTATACCCGGCTAGACTGAAAGTAATGCTAGACGGTAAAACATAATTTCTTCAATCCCCTGTGGAGGCATGGGAGTTACTGGAAGCCCGTGGAGTGCAGACGGAGCGGCTCGGGGGGGGGGTCCGGTTGGAGGCGGACTGCGCCGACCCCCCAGAGGGCGACGTGCCCGAAGCCGCCCCCGTATGGCACCATCCCGGAACCAGAAAGAGAGTGGCAGAAGAGCGGCACTGGAGGCAGCGGCCCGTATGAGTGGAGAGGGGTCCCACCTGGAGTGCTCTGGAGGAGAATCGGACAAAACCGTGATGTCGTCGACGGGGGGCTCGGGCAGCTCTGTGCAGGCCCCAGTAGTAACACCACAGACTGCAGACAAACTTTGACGCCAGAAGGCTTCTTGGGCAACCTCGGGGCGGCTGAAACTGATGTACTAAAGGCCTCTCCGTGCAGGGCCAACCCCCTACTAGAATCTCGCCCGTACAGGCAGACTGGCAAGAACAGCAACTAAGGGCCAGATGTAGGAAAAATACAAATTGCGAGTCGCATTTTGCGAGTCAATGCGACTCGCAAAATGCGACTCGCAATTTGGTATGCCAGGAAATAAACCGGTCCGATTTAGCGACTCGCATCCGGACTCGCAACGCTGTGTGCGAGTCCGCAGATTGCGAGGTCGCTGTTTGCGAGTGTGCAAAAAACGAACTCGCAATTAGCGAGTTGGAATCGCAAATTGCGAGTTCCCTCAAAATTGCTTGCAGGTGCAGCAGAACACTCCAGAAAGCACACCAAAACACCCTGGAAACACTTCCTGGCACATGATGATGACATCACAGCCAGGAAGTTAACAAATACACCTGGGAGGAGGCTGGACCACACCCTTTTACAACTGCCAGTCTGCACACTGAGCTAGCTGCAGCAGCCATGGAGGGAACCCCCCGAAAAAGGAAAATGAAATTCTCTGAGAGGGAGCTTGAGGTGCTGACCGAAGAATGTTGTCAGCACCATGATGAGCTCTTTGGGAGAGCTGCCCTCACTGTTCCAGAGGCCACCAAAAAGAAAATTTGGCAGGAAATGCAAGAGAAAATCAATGCCCTGGGGGTGAGCCACAGGACAATTGAGGACATAAGGAAGAGGTGGTATGACCTCCGCTCCCGGACCAAGGAGAGGGTGGCAGAAAGGCTCTGGGAGATGAGAGGCACTGGAGGGGGACCATCATCTGTGCCACCACCCACACCCCTTGAAGACAGGATTGAGCAAACCTTTGAGCCGGAGGCAGTGTGTGGATTTGGGGACCTGGACACTTCAGAGCCCAGCACATCAACCGGTGGGTACCATGTGATAAGCCTGTACCCCTATCAATGTCATACCCCACCCACCATGTACACATGTGCATGCACAACCAAATTAGCTCCATTTCAGGGTAGAAAAAGCCAGAATGATGCATTATGGGAAATGTAGTCCAATAGGCAGTGCATAGGCAAATGTTTATTAGGAATTGTGCAAAAGATACTAGACACTGACAGTGTGTTCCCCATGTCCCACAGGTCTCCAGCAAGACACCCCCTACACCCCAAGCACCCAGGCCCAGGAGGACACCCCAGGACCCTCCAGCACCCCCACATGCACAGTCAGCAGCATTCCTGCAGTTGTAACGCCTGCTGCAACAGCAACGCCAGGAGCTGCCCCAGCAACAGCCAGGGAGGATACAGGTGCGAGGACAGGGCAGCCACCACTGCGCAGGCGTCGCAGGGCAAGAGCGTCTGATTTCCGGATTCATCCTCCAACCAGCAGTGAGGCACATCTGCTGCGGGGTCAGCGCCTGCAGAACACAATATTGGGCAGGATCAGTGGGGTGCTGCACCGCATTGAAAGACAAAACCATGCAAGCATGCGGCACCTCAACAGGCGGATGGACCTGATGTGCCAGAACACTGGGGACATTGCCTCTGCCATCAGGGAACTGGCGGCCGGACTGCTGGGTCAGGCAGAGGCAGGGCGGCGCAGGGATCGCCAGATTATGTTAAGACTGGACAGGATGGCCACATCAATCGGCAGGCTAGCCATCAACACAACAGGCCTGTCGAGGAGGACAGTTGGCCTGCAAATTGAGATGGGCCATTTTGCTGGGGATGTTGCCAGGGGCCTGGGACGTCTCACACATATCATAGAACTAATGGAGACACGTGAGATGTCGAGGGCCACCGGGGAAACACCCCAAGATAGTGAAGAGGGCTCCACAGTGAGCAGTGTATCTGCCACTGACAGTAGGGTGCTAAGGAGTGGGAGGCAGAGCACCATAGATGCGGCTGGGACCAGCCAGGCTGGCAGGAGGGGCAGGAGAAGTTAGCCAACAGCCCGGACAAACAAATGTGGCACATGGCTTTAATGTGCCACATGAGTGGTTGGCATTTCCCTGCCCATGGACAATTTCATCTTGTATATAGTTCATGCATTACATTATTAAAACAGTTATTTTTCTTCCACTTAACAAAAGGAGTGTTTGGTTAATGGGTGAGTATGGTGGGAGTTTACACGTACCGTCCAAAATATTGCGTTGCAATGTGTTCCCGTCTCAGTCTGCCTTGATTAGCTAGACTCCTATCCCCATGATGGCGGTGTGGTTGTTCTTGCTCTTCCTCATCAGGATCTGGGTCTGCAGGGGTGAGAGGTAGCCCACGTCTGGTGGCTATGTTGTGGAGGATGGCGCATGCGACCACAATTTTGAAGGCGGTAATGGGGGTGTATTGGAGGGCGCCTCCGCTGCGGTGGAGGCATCGGAATCTTGCCTTCAGGAGTCCGAAGGTGCGCTCTATGAGGTTCCTGGTCCTCTTATGCGCACTGTTGTATTGCCTCTCTGAATCATTGCTGGGTGTTAAAAATGGAGTCATGATCCATGGCCTTAGAGCATATGCACTGTCACCTGTTGGGCACAAAAGTACACTGTTAGTAAGTCCAGATAGTCGTGCACAGTGACCTGTGTGTATGTCTGCAAGGTGTATGCAGCTCTACCTAGGAGGTATCCGTCTCCAAACTCCCCACGTTCCAGGCGTTGATGTATCCCACTATGTCTAAAAATGTATGAGTCATGGGTACTGCCTGGAAACTTAGCTACGATGTCCGTGATGACGTAATGGGCATCACAAACAACCTGTATGTTGAGTGAGTGGGTACACTTTCTGTTGCGGAAAATATGTTCCAGATTAGCAGGGGGGCATATTTGAATGTGTGTCCCATCTACACTTCCAATGACATGGGGGAAGTGGGCAATGCGGTAAAAGTCCAGCTTCGTGCTGTTAATTTCTGCCTCATTCCTTGGTAAGTATATGAACTGAGACCTGTGCGCTACTAAGGCATCTAGGAATGCCCTGAGGAACCTTGACACTGCACTTTGGGATACCCCACCTGCCACGGCAATGACCCCCTGATAGCTCCCTGAGGCCAAGAGGTGCAGTGCGCATAGTACTTGCACATGCGTAGGGATGGCGCAGCCACTCAGAGTCTTGTGTTCTAGCTGTGGTTTTAGTAAATCTATTAATTCTAGAATGGCAGCGCTGCTAAGGCGGTATTTATCATAGATCTCCTCTTCAGTTTGCTGGAAAAGGGTCTGCCTTGTTCTATATATCTTCTCCTGTCTGTGGCCCCTCCTCCTCCTCTGCTGGGCTGCGTAGACTCTCCTCCTCACTGCTATCAGGTATATGTCCGCCATCTTGAGTGACCCAGATGCCTTCTGGGTCTCCTTTTATACTTTGGTAATGGTTACCACCTGCTCTGAGTTAGTGGTAAATGCGACTTGCAAACTGGGCTTTTTGCGACTAGTCGCAATTTGCGAGTTGCAATTGCATAAGGTTTGCGACTCGCAAATTGCGACTTGCAATTTGCGGGTCGCAAAATGGGGTCGCAACGGATGCGACTCGCAAACGGGTCCCATCGCTTTTTGCGAGTCGGAAATGGGCTTTTTGCATCCCATTTCCGATTTTGCACTGTCGCAAATTGCGAATCGGCCCGTTTGCGAGTCGCAATCGTTTGCTACATCTGGCCCTAAAAGTTGATACAAGTTGCACTTTTGCACAGGTTTTCTTTTTTTGGGCAGCCTACTGTTTGAGAGGCGCCCTGGGGAGGGGGAGTTGGAATAGGCAGTTACAAGTTAGGATGGCAAGAGATGGAGAATGGTCGGAAAACAGCAGTATTCCATTAACGAGCAGGGGAGAGCTGAAAGTAAAGGTGGTAAAGTGCAGCCAATATAAATCTGTAAAACATCAACATGACAGAATACAACTTCTTAACGTGGAACGTTAGGGGGATGGGGTCACCGAACAAATGACACAAAATACTGGCTTACTTAAAAAGGAGGGATATACAGGTGGCAATGTCGCAGGAGACCCACCTGCCGACTGGTGAACCTGAGAGGCTGAGACGCAGATGGAGGGGGCGGGTGTACGCAACAGAGGACTCAGCATTCACGAGGGGAGTAATGATCTGGGTCCGAGCGGGGGTCCCCCTAGAGATAGAGGCCTCCAACATAGACCGGGAGGGGAGGTTTGTGATTCTGGAGGGAAGGTTGCAAGGTATACCAATAGTCCTATGTTGCATGTATGCCCCTAACCAGGACCAGATCCCCTTTCTGACGAGATTATCGAGCCACCTCACCCACCAGAGGAGAGGGGAGCTCCTGATCGGAGGGGACTTCAATAGTATAATAGATGTAGACTTGGATAGGTCAACTCCTCCGCTACAGGGTGCAATGACAAGTAAGATAGCCGGGAAGCTTAGTGAATGGTTGACCTCATGGGGGCTAATGGATATCTGGCGGGAACACCACTTGCACGACAGGGACTACTCATTCTATTCGGGCCTTCACCGGCTCCATACCAGAATTGACAGGGTGGTGTGCACAGCAGACCTTACACGGGGGATGGTTCACTCAGAATATCTAGGCCGTACATTGTCCGACCACAATCCCCTACTGGTAACATGGAGGGCGACAGAGGTTAGGCCCCCCCATACTGGCCTGGAGCTGCAGCGCTTGAGGATCCAGCATATAGAGACACCCTGAGACAGCATCTGATTGATCATATTCAAACTAACAGCGGATCCACCACCACTAGATCAATGGAATGGGAAGCCCTTAAGGTGGTGACAAGGGGTTTTGTCTGGGACAATCAGCCGGAGTACGTCGCACACTTGAAAGAGAACTGACCAGACTGGAGAAGATAATACACGAGAGGGAACTGGGACAGGAGGCGGACACAGCAGGAAATGAGGAATACAATCAGGCAAGAAGGGACCACTCACAGGTCGAAGAGCAACTCAGATGCCACAATAGACAAAAATATTTCGCTTCCTTACAGTCTGAAGAGGGTAGGTCCGGGAAAATGCTAGCATGGTTGGTAAGACCGGGTGGGGAGGCCGAGCCCATAACAAATGTGCTGGATAAGGAAGGGATAGGCAGAAGTGGACCATGTACTGTAAATAACGCCTTCAAAGAATATTATACCTATCTCTATGGGAAGCCGGCTGAAATCAGCACGGAAGTCTTTGATAATTATTTACAACAGATACCCACACCGAGCTTGACGGTCGAAGATCGAGATAGCTTGGGGGGCCCAGTAATGCTGGCGGAGGTCAGTGAAGCTATAGCGCAACTAGCCCCTGGGAAGACCCCCGGGACAGACGGCCTTCCCATGGACTTCTACAAAAAATTCGAGAAACAGCTGGCTCCCCAGCTGGTAGAGATGTACTCAGAAGCGCTACGAATTGGGATAATGCTGGGCACCATGAGAGAGGCACTGGTGATCCCACTCCCTAAGACCAAAACAAAGCAGCCGTCGGTGACCGATTTCCGCCCCTTGTCAATGCTAAATAGTGATTTCAAAATACTAAGCAAGATCATGGCTAACCAACTGCTTAACCATGTACCAAGTCTTGTACATGAAGATCAGAATGGTTTCGTCCCGAACCGCAGCACCTCCTTGAACCTGAGGCATCTCTTTGTGGTCCTGAATATGCCTAGTGGTGCGAGACCCGCAGCGGGGGTATTACTAGCGGTGGACTTTGAGAAGGCGTTACACTCGATTAGGTGGGACTACTTAAGAGCAGTGATGCTCCGTATGGGAATGGGTGAAGGTTGGGTCAGATGGGTGGACCTACTATATACGTCACCGCTGGCAAGAGTGAGGACAGGCAAGACGGTATCCAACACCTATCCAATTTACAGGGGAACCAGACAGGGCTGCCCATTGTCCCCACTGTTGTTTGCCCTGGCCATCGAGCCGCTGGCGTCCCAGATGCGACAAGACGGCGTAGGCAGAGGAGTGGAGTGGGGACACCAAGAACATATCATCTCGCTATATGCAGACGATATACTTGTCTATCTTAGGGACGGAGAGGGGGACCTCCCATGGGCGTTGGGAGTGTTGGAAAACTATAGGAATATCTCTGGCCTATGCCTTAACCGTAGCAAAACATGTGTGTTCCCCCTGTCATCGGGTGGTGAACGCCCGACAACATGCCATGGGGATATGATCTGGGCCCCACGAACCTTCAAGTACTTGGGTATACAGGTATTCCACGACAGGACAGATTTGCGCGAGGGTGACCTGGGTAGAGCGCTACGATCCCTGAAGTCCTCGGTTGGGTTCTGGCGGTCACTAAAATTAACGATAATGGCCAGAATAACATTATCTAAAATGGTCATGCTACCTCGTCTCCTATATTACTTCGCTAATTTGCCCCTTCTGATTCCGGCAGCAGCGTTCCGGGAACTTAATACCCTACTCAGGGAGCTTATATGGGATAATGGTCGGAGACGCATCTCGCTCTCGATACTATGCAGACCAACTTGCCAAGGGGGTCTAGGAGCCCCAGATTTTGAAGCCTACTACTAGGCATCTCAGCTGCAGTGGGAAGCCAGATGGCTTACAGGTAAGGGCCAGCTGGAGAGATTCACCGACCCAGCGGCTGAGGATATTAACCAGTTAATCGCGCGATTGACGAATAGGAAGCTCCCCCCCACACGCACAGCCTGATGACAAGTGTGGCACTGGCGTGTTGGAAAAGATGTGCAAAAAGGGTGGGAGTGGGCCCCCCGTACTTCCCGGCCCTACCCCTAGCGGCTCTCGCGACTGAAACAGGAGGGAGGAACCTGGGGGACTTGAGTATCGGACCCTGGAGGAGAGTGGGAATAGAAACTATGGGAGACCTGTTTCATGAAGGAGTACTGAGATCCTTCGCTAACCATGTCGATGATGAAATCTCCCCGGGGCAGTTCTTGCTATACCATAAATTGATGCACACGTTGAAAACGCACTGGACCACGGTCAATGCAGAACCGACCACCCACAGGGTGCTGCATCTCCTATTGGCATCAGGTGAGGAGACCCATCTGATCACTAAACTATGTTGCGCTCAAATTGAGGATGCACTAGACTCCCTGCGGCCACTGAGAGAAAGATGGGGGAGGACAGTCGGTAAGGAACCGTCCGATGCGGAGTGGAACAGGACCCTGGCTTACCCCCGGATTGTCGCTCGCAGCACGCGACTGCGTTATATACAATACAACTACTTACACAGAACGTACCTCACCCCACATAGATTAACAGTAATTTATGGGGGAGATCCTAGGAAGTGTTCTAGATGTAAAAACGTAGACGCAAACTTTGACCACATCGTATGGATCTGTCCTGAGATCCAGCAGGGGTGGGGCGAGGTGATGTCTGACCTATCAAGACTCCTCAATATGAACCTGAATCTGACTCCCGACGTATGTTTACTGGGCTATGGAGATGATCTACCACGGGGCAGGGTGGAGATCCGCTTCCTGAACCTGGCCCTGGTTCTGTACAGGAGACAAATTGCGAAGAACTGGAAAGCACAGTTTCGTCCCCCCCGGGTCAGGTGGAGACAATATGTTACAACATGGGCCAGGGCTGAACTCCAGGTTCTGAAGAGCGAGGAGGGGAAGGGTCTGCGTCGCCACCCTATTGCACAGGAATGGGAAATAGCAGTGACAAGCTGGAGCAACATAGTGAGAGTAACGGACGCAGATACAGACGCAACGGCAGTAGGGGAAACTGGGTAAATAATGGGGTGGAAGAGACGTTACCACATTCACCAAGATGTGGATAGGTTGGGCAATGGTGAGACCGAGATTGAATAAGAGGCAGATCATTAATGAATAGAGCCCAGGACATTGAGTAACAGACAGATTGGACACGGGAGAACCCCACCCACCTGAAATCAGACAAAGTTTAGGAGCACTGACATCATATAAACTTTAAAAAAAAAAAAAAGGACAAAGATATGGCATACCCCTGCGTAAACAATTACCACCCCCCACAATGCCATCAGGTTTAAAGTTTGAGTTAATAATGGTTTAATACGAGTTAAATGTGTTGTATAAATCCTAGCGTACTATGTCGATACAGCGCCTAGCCAACAGGACATTCTGCAGAGAAGATGTGCTACTAATGTTATGCTTCTACATAAGTTTAAAATATAAAGGTTATCGAATAATGAGGTAGAACAACTACACAATGTAGACAATGGTGATGTTAACACTGCTACGCATAAATATGATGCAAACGAGATGGTGCTGTAGCCGAGATACTGTTTATTGAATAACAAAATGTTAATAAAAAAAATTAAAAAATAAATAAATAAATACACGTGGGGCCTGGGGATTTTTTGAGCTATGTAACAGAAGTCCAGCTTCTAATATAAAGCAGGGAACAAGCAATTGTGGCCATTAATAAAGAACCAGAGACTATAGTTCACATCGTGCCGAAGGGAGCATCGATGCAGCTATGGCTTAAGACTTATATGAAGATCACCGATGATGGTATAATGCTCATGAACCAAAAAACATATTCATCAAACGCATCCTCCCAAAATTATGAAACTCTGCCAGGTTCTTCATTGCTCCTAATACATACATGCTATGGGGCCTTGTATTTTTGCTTATCGACCAGCACCACGTAGCATTCTGGAGCTTGCACTTTTGCTTTGAACACTATATTAGCTACAAAATCACAGCATGCCAAGAGCTCTTACCTAAAGAGCCTGTAACGGCAGATGGTGTCATACATAAAATCGAGCCAATTAGTGTTGGAGTGGCCTTTCAGACAGTTTTGCAGTCTGGCACTGCCAGATGGGCCAGCTTAAAAGGGCCTCCATGTGAACCCTTATTGTTTGTTCCTGTGGGCAGTGACACAACCCAAGAAAACAGCCTTTACTATGACTGTTTCAAGCTGGATCATCCAGCAGTTCCGAACTACTAAATTTCCCTAAAAAAGAAGTCCTAAGCTGGAGCCAATTTACAGCTATGCTAACCCTGACCCAACCTTACTCCCAAATTTTCTATCTTCACCATCATCTACCACAAATACCCCAACACAGCAACATTCACTCTCCTGCTTCGCATCCATTATACAATTTAGAGTCTTAAAATATGACCCACATGCTCCACCACCAACCCTAACCCATACTCCTTCCACCCTAAACAGATCCAAACAAAATAAACAATGTGCCACTCTTCACAACTTCACATCCCCAGGTCTATTCCACAACAAGGCTACTATACAAAAACAACACAACTCACCATCTCACTCTCAACCACCATCTTCACCACCAACACACACATACCAAACAAAATGCCTTCTAAACCTGTTGGACAAGGAACATGGTATAGAAAAACAACACTATTGTGACCCTTACACAGTTAATATCAGCACTAATGACACCTGCTACAAGTTCAAAATATACTGCTCACTCTTCTACAAAACAAAGTCACACCGCCACCAAAACACAACCTCTAAACTGCCTACTAATAAATGATTGATCACTCTCTAAAAACAAACACCAAATCTATGACCTACTCACTGACACACAACCTGACTTACTCTTCATACCTGAATCATGGTTTAGAGATGACCTTGCTCCAGTGCTGCATGAAGTCATTCCTCCAGGCTAGCAAACCATCACACAAAATCATAGAGGCAAAACAGGAGGTGGACTAGCTCTTACATTCAAGCAAACAATAAATCTCAGCAAAACAGATGACATTTCTATACAAGGTTGTGAGACCCTCATCACCAGATGCAACCCTACACCAACTTCTTCCTGTAACGCCCTCCTCCTTTACAGACTACCACCTAGTAATTCAACATTCCCACGCATGTTTCCAGGCACAGTTTCAAACCTTATAACACTATACTCCAACCTGCATTCTTGGAGACCTAAACATTTGGTCAGACTGAACCTACATCAGATCATACACAATCCCATAACACAAAGCTGGACACATCCTAGATGTCATTTTTGCAAACCCAGAACTAATTACCCTTCAAAGCATCAGTCCCATGATCAGAATGGCCGGAACACCATTTGGTAGCTTTCCAACATGAAACACCACAAACCAACACACCCAAGACCACCTTACATGCATCCATCTATCGGCCATGGTATAATCTCAATTTTGAATACTTAGAAACACAACTAACAGCCAACACAGATCTAAACACAAAAAATTATTTTCAAAAGCTTTATGAGTGGCTACAGGAAGCTTTCAATATCATATTACCACTCAGAACCCTAAAACAGGACAAAAAAATAAGCATATTGAAATAAGTGCCAGATGTACTAACGTGTTGCAACTTGCAAAATGGTCACAAACTTATTTGCGACCCGAAAAGTGGAGTTTTGGCATGTACAGACACCATTTGGTAGCCAAAAATAACGATGCAACCAAATTGTGAGTTGGTAACAATAGCAAACGGTTTTTGCAACTCGCAAATATTGCAAATACCGAATCCTTATTGGGAGTCGCAAACCATATGCTAGAGCCTGCTGCAAATTGCGACTAGTCGCAAAAATGCCCATTTGCACATGCAATTTTACACTGATTCCAATCAGGTGGCAAATGTGTGCAAAGTATAAAAGGAGGTCCGGAATGCATCAGGGGTTTCAACAATGGGTATACTTTATGTGATTGCTGTGAGTATGCGATACCTGGCTGCCCAGTGGAGGAAGAGACAGTAGGGGATGTTAGGGTGTGTAGATGGGACGCATGTTCCCATTTGTTCTCCGTCACATCTCGAATACCTATTCCAAAACAGGAAAAATACCTATTCCTTCAACATTCATGTGGTATGTGATGCCCATCATGTCATCACAGATATAGTGCCAAATACCCAGGGAGCACCCTTGAAGCATACATCTTCAGGCACAGTGGAGTATACCAACATCTGTAACATGGGGAGTTTGAAGATGGATATTAACTAGGTGATGTGATGCCTTAACACAAATCACGTATTTGTGCCTGTCTAACAGCAGGTACTGCCATACTCACACTTATCATTGTTTCCCCAGGAGACAGCGCTTATGCGTTACAACCTTGGATCTTGACCCCATACCTAGCCCCTGCAGACCACGAGAGGCGATACAACAGCGCCCATCGCCGCAGTAGAGCTGTGATTGAACGTACCTTTGGCATGCTCAAATCCAGATTCTGGTGCCTTCACAAAAGTAGAGGTGTACTCCAGTATGCCTTAGAAGTTTCATGCAAAATTGCTGCAACCTGTAACAGCCTGAGGCTTGGACCATAGCAGTGATTGGGAGATGCTGATGGGATCACATAGCAACACGTTTCTTTGCAAGATAAGTTTTGGGTAACACTGCATTCACAGAAATGATGCGAGTAGACACATTTTATGTAACTAAAGTAATCTTCAATGTCAGGCTACTCTTTTTGCCATGTCATTCTGAACTATTTGTTTCCAAGTGGTAAGTGACATACAAAATAGTGCTGGTTACATCACCAAACAAATAATAGCCATGTGTAACTGCCAAGCTACAGATAAGTGTGTTACTGCTTTTTGCGGCTAGGTCCAACATGCCCTGTCCTTGCATGTTCACCAACAGGGATACAGCTGCTACTACGGCACAAGACCCAGACATCAATGGCCGATATGCTGCTCACACTGAAATTCTCTTCACCATCCGGAGGGGCATCTTCTGCACCTCTTGCAATCTGTGCCATCTGTAGCAGTTCAGCGGCAGCAGTGATCTGTCCTTTGCCCCTGGAAATGTCACAGCTAAAGTGTCCCATTTCTACCTGCAATGTGACAGTTCTCCTGGAGAGACTGGTAGAAGTGGGAGATCTACCTATGGAATTACTTAGCCGGTCCGTTCTAGCCACAGTTCTGCCATCCTGATGCCTCTGATGGGCACGGTCAGCCCTCATTTACTGGCACAGTTCCTGAATGGCAGTGGTCAGGCTCACTACAGACATGCTCTGCTGCATACACTGCATATTCCTGCTGATTATTTTTATCTGCCTGTTTTGCAGGCATTCACCTTGGAGCAGTGATGCCTCTAAACCAACAAACACCTGTGCAGTGCCGTCATCTTCAACAGCATCACGTGCCTCACAATGCCTCCTGCACCCACGCAAAAGAAGATGCTGGTCTTGGCTGGCAGTGGACTGTCGGATTGGACTTGGTGGCAGAGGGACATCATTGTCCTCCATTGCCGCAGGTTCTGGTGATATTGACATCATGCTACAGTGTGGTAGGGTTGTGCTGTCAATAGGGGTGGGTTCCTCTGCTTCCATGCTGGCATCATCCACTCCCTCAACATTAGCATCCTCTCTCTGTACCTCAGGGGGTTGGTGGGACAAATGTGATACATTTTATTTCCCTTTCTGATGTCTGCCTCAATAAATGTGCATTTGACTCCTAAGCTGAATTTATTGGCTACATCACCCATAATGCACTGTGATGGTTACATACTTTACATTTGGGAAACAAATGTCTGATGCATGCTACTGGACCATTGGAATTTGGACATGGCTTTGGGGTCTGAGTTGTGACAAAAGTAAATATTGTACACTTACTTTGTGATGATCCTGGTGCAGAACTGTTGATGCTTCCAATACTCCCTAGATCCCTCTTCTCAAATGTGGTCTCCACCATGGTCCCAAGTGCAGTGGTTGGTGGTACTGTTGGGAGCCGCCTCCAGTTCCCCGGGATTCTGTGAGTCGCTGAGCCATCTTCTCTTTTGTACATGACCTGAGGTCATACCACCTCTTGCGAATTTCATCAATGGAGTGGTGTGTGTGATGCCAATGGCATTTATTTTGGCTTGGATTCCAACAAAATCTTCTTTTTCTTTGACTCTGGAACTATCATTGATGCCCTCCAAAAAAGTACATCATGGTTCTCACAGCAGTCCTCTGTGAGTATCTCTAACTCCTTTTCAGAGAACTTTAGTTTTCTTTTTCTTCCCCCGGGTATTTTTTCTGCAGTTTGGCTGACCATTGCTGCTGCTTGGGGTTGTAGGACCTGTGCTGTGAATGGCAGCTGCAGTCTTCCTCCACTCAGGCTGGTCTCTAGGCAGGTTCTGTGAGGTACTTCTTGGTTCAAAGGTGACTACCCGTGAACAAGAAGTGGTTTTCCTACTTTGCAGTGCTGTTCACTGTTTGCATCACAAATCACAATTTGCGACGCCATTTGCAAATTTAGGTAATCGCTTTTAGCAAATCCTCTAATTGCGATGCGACTAACTACTGACTCACAATTGAATGCTTCACATGGTATGTACATGGGGATTTGCAGGTTCCTATTTGCAATTCACATTGATTCGCAAATAGGAACTCACAAAAATTTGTGTTCATACATGTGGCCCTAAATAAGATAAAACAACAAACCAGAAGGCTGCAACGAACCTAGCTCAAATCAATCCGCATTCAAAATAAATTTCCCCTATGCAGACTTATCAATATGGAATATACAAATCAACAATCAATTTTTTTTTAAAAAGTACTATTCAAACAGAATTCAAAATGCTAAATCTGCAAATAAAGACGTTTATTCTCACCGAATTTCAAAAACCTAAATGCATGTAAAGAACTCATCCCAATACTCAAGAATTCACAGACAAACTGGCAAATCACTACACAGCCAAGGCAGACACATTGACTCCTATTTAAAACAAAGAAAAGCCACCAGCACCAACATGTTTCCAAAAATGCCCTGCAAGAGTAAGCCAAGCCAGCCTATGCATTCCTCCAAACAAATATCAGAAAGTGAATTTATTGATCTGATCAAAGCAAGTATACCTTCCAGCTGCTCTTCTGACCCTTGTCCACCACACATTTTCAAGAACATTCTTGTATCTACCTCTACTGCCACATCAGTAAAAAGAATCATAAATAATTCTTTAACTACAGGAATCTTTCCTGAAGACCTAAATGAGGCATACATATTCCCATTATTAAAGAAAAGAAAAGAAACATGTACCTGCATGACCCCAACAACTATAGGCCAATTTTAAATGGACCTTTCCTGGGCAAACTGATAGAAAGAGTAGCATTTGCCCAGATGTCACAATTCGTTGAGTATAGTTCCATACTTTCAGACTACCAAACTGGATTTTGCCCAAGAAGAGGCACATAATCTCCCCTCATCGCTGTCTGAGATGACCTTAAAAACACAGTAGAATGCAATTGTGCTGCTGCACTACTTCTCTTGGACCTCTCAACTGCCTTTGACACAGTTGACCATGACACCCTAATACAAAAACTCTACAAAGCCGGCATAGAGGGGACTGCTCTTGACTGGATCACATCCTACTTTCAAAACAGATCAAATGTCATCCATACTCCCCCCTTGTCATCCAAACAGTACTTCACAAATTCAGGGGTCCCTCAAGGCTCAATCCTCTCACCCATGCTTTTCTGCATCTACATGAATTTATTGCAGGCAATTATCAATGAATTTCATCTCACATGCTGCTAACTATGCAGATGATAGCATCTCATCATGAAACTGGAATGCCCCAATGACATTGGCAATTCAAAACTCTTCAGTTGCCTCAGAGCCATTGATCAGTGGTTGACATGGAGCCACCTCAAACTGAATGCTTCCAAAACTGAAATACTCACATGTGGCGACTGGAAAAATTATGACCCACTCTGCACCTGGCCTGATGATCTGGGACCATCTTCTAAAGTATCTAAGGAAGTTAAAAAACTTGAAATTACCACGGGCTCCAAGATCACAATGAATACAATTAGCAAGATCAAACTTTATCACCATGAAAAGTCTGTGACTCCTCTTCTCCCACCTTTGATTTCCACACAAGGTCGAGGCTACTATCTCTCTTTTACTGTCTAAACTGGACTACCCCAATGGGCCTCTACCATGGATCATCTCTATCTACTATGAAAAGACGACCATGGATTTAGAACTCTGCTGCCAGACTACTCCTACATGTAAAGCCGCAAGCCCACATCTCCCTTGACTTGACGGCCCTACATTGTTTACCGGTTGCCAGAAGATCCACCTTCAAGCTGCTTTGTATCACCCACAAAGCAATACATGGAACAGGATCGCTTTTCATCAGGAATAAAATAACCAAATACATTCAACAAAGGAACCTCCGCTCAAAATTGGCACTTCACCTCAAAACCCTACCACACAAGAAAAAGACAATAGGTGGTGTATCTTTCTCTGTTCAAGCGGCCAAACTATGGAATTCATTACCCCCAAATATAAGATCCACGAATAACTATCTTCTGAAGACTACTAGATTTAGCATATCCCTGTGTATGTAAACATTTATAATTTGATTATATGTAGATATCTAGAAATGTGTAATTTGTTTTGTACAAATATGTATAATAACTATGTTTTAGGTAATTGAATAGTTTCTATATAAATTGTTGGATTAGATGCTTGTGAGTATGCTTTTGTTTATCTTTCGAAATAGGTAAATAGTATCTTAACTATTTATCTACAAGCATTTCACTATTGAAATATTGAGGAAAGAAAATAATGTTCTAAAAGTACACAAATAAATTAACTTCAAATACTGCAACACTTGAAAGTCTGTGTTTATTCAATTTAAATTTAAAACTCAATATAATATATTCCTTAGACATATATTCCCTTACTATGTAATCATGCATCTATATATTTATTACTTTAATTCTACTGTACAAGAGAAAAAAGGAGGTAAAAAAATCACGCTCTCCAATGCACTACTCTGTCTCACCCTGTACCTCCATCAATCTATCCTCTATCTCCTCTCTTTGACTCATCTTAAACCTTATTCTGCTACTATGATCTCCAAAATAATCCTTCCTAGACGTTCCCTCCTCTACCCCTCTTGGCTCACCCCAAACCTTAGTTTACTACTATGATCTCCTAAACAACCCTTCTAAATTCTCCCTCATGAATCTCTCCTTTGACTCATCTCAAACCTCATTTTACTTCTATGATCTCCCTGATCCCTTTCTTCATACTCTACTCTCCTCCATCTCTCCTTTACTTATCCCAAACCTCATCGTACTACTATGATCTTCCAATTAACACTTTCTGAATTCTTCACTCTTCCATTATTCTATTAAATCAAATTAAACGACTCACATGTCCTCCACTTAAATTAACTCATACCTCCCTATGCTAATTCTAATAATGTACTCATATTTCCCTATACTAATCCACCACTAATCCTTTTGGGGTCCGGATTATCGTGCTACTCGCTGAAAAACGCTTTGATGCCTTGTCAGGAGTAGTAGGCGCTATAAAAATACAATTACAACACAAGGAGAAGAGGAACTAATTCACCAATAAGAGAGCTCCAGCATCAGTGGACTGCAGTATAATTTTAGAACAAAAATGTTGCAGCAGTAGGTTGGCAGGGGGTAGGTGTTGGTGCACCAGCATGGACAAAAGCACATTTTTGCTCATTCTCTAAATCCAGAATAATGAACTTGTTGAGACGGTTGTGTCTTCGGACGGGAGAGGCATGTTTAAAGCAACACTGGTTATAGACAATGCACATACCTGCTACTTTAAAAATATTTTATCTTGTGAAGATGGGACGGGGCTTTGGAAAGAGTGGGTCCTTGTGCAGAGAACTACCTGAGAGACACTCCTGCCCCCTAACCCCTGCAAACTCCTCTCCTCTAAAAAAACACTTTCCGGGCTGGTGTAAATTCTGGGGTGTTTTAAATCCCTTAATGGACATCCACTGTTCAGAACATCCAAAGACAAGAAGTAAATCCAATACAGTGGCTTTCAGCTTGTTTTTCCTGCCACCATGTGATATCGGCTCCTCACCAGGCAACAGTGTGAAGGGAGCCAATTTCATGTGCAGTAACACTGTGTGAGTTGACACATTTAAATCCGTCTCTACTAAAATGATCCATGCTATGTGTGACACTTTCAGTCATGTGACTTTTTAGAGAACGGACAGATGCATTCTTGTAGTTTTGCTTACGCTTTCAATTTCAACACTGCAAGTATGGGTTTAGAAATCTCAGCATTCAAAATACTCTGACCTAAAAATCTATGACAGGCTGAATGTGTCACACATAGAACATGGTACTTCGTCACATCTCTCTCTGATCACGTCATTACTCTGGTGTCTTGAAATAAAATGTGGGACGCCTCCATTAACAATTTACATTCTTAAAGGTATAGTCAGGGCCTCTGGGATTATGTGATTGTGCGCTGCGGCGATATTCACATAATCTCGCATTTGCCACATAATCCATCATCTGCTGCATAATCTGCAGATTTTAACCAAAAAAAAAGTCTAGCTCAAACGGTTCAAAGGTTAATAAAAGTGCAACAACGCATGTTGCTGTGTAGTGAAAGGCCCTTTGCAAAAACTGTAATGGTCACCTTTTTGTTGCTTTTTGCTACTTTGGGGTATTAAAATAGTACAAGTGAGGTGCAACCGATGCCCAAACAGTGTTATGAAGTTTAAGCATGTTGAAATAATGAAGTAATATTATTACAAAAAGTGCCACATCATGCAGCATAATTTGTCTTTTCCTGAGGTATAATTTACTAAACCCTCCTGCATACTTTTGGCCCTCTCATGCAGCATAATTCCAGTGACCCTTGGTATAAATCCTCTACTCTGCTCAGACTTCTAAAGATAGAACTGGGATAAGGGACCAGATGTCATGCACGATGGGAGAATCAAATTTATCCAGAAAGCAAATGAGAGCACAAAAAAAGGTGGGACCAGAAATGTAGAGAAAGGAGAAGAAATGGAAGAAACACAGCTGAGCGAAAAGAAGTGGGGGAGAAAAATCAGGAAATAGGAAAGAAAATGTTGGCAAGCAGATATAGGAAGACTGAAAGACGGAGACGAAGAAGAATGGACAAATAAAGGAAGGAGAGGGAACGGGGAGAAAGGAAAAATGTAATGAAGAAAAGAAGGAAAAATGGAGAAAGGATTAAGGGAGAAGGAAGGGGAACAAGAAGGAATGTGGAAGGAAAGAAGGCACAGTGAAAGGGGTAATTTACAAATGGAGGGACAGATACAAAAAGGAAGCAGAAAAAGGGAAAAGAAAGAAACAGAGAATGCGAAAAGGAATAAAATGAGAAAAGAAAGGAGGGAGAGAAAGAGGAAGTGAGAAAGGAATAAAATGAGAATGTGGTGAATAAAGGAGGGATGGATTTAAAGTGCGAACAAGACGACGAAAGAAGTGAGAAAGAAAGAAAGAAAAACGAAATCTGAGAGAAAGGAATAAAGGAGACCAAATCAAAGAAAGAAAAAAAGTAGCATCTCTAGAAAGGTAAGGTGGAAGAAGCCAGGTACTAAAATAGACAGGGAGCGCAGAGCAGGCTAGAGGAGAGTCAGGGGGAGCTGAGGGGAGTCCTGGGGGAGATGGCCTCCAGCGGTGATTAATACTGTGAGAGAAAATAGATTCCCTGTGCCAGGCAAAGTCAGCAGCATCTGAGAACTGGCTGCTCTCTCTGGGACAGGGGAGGGAGTACAGTGCCCTGCCTGGGGAGCAAGCCAGCGCCTCGCGTTATGTTCTGATGCACATTTTGTGTGTGCAATACTTTGGATAATTCATCGGTCTCTAGGTGCTATCAGTCTTCACGGTGAAAACTGATGTCTGAATTTTAGATGGGGCTCTGAAGGGTTCGTGGTGTCATGTGACCTTTTCACTTCCCAAAATGAGAGAGTCCAATTCACTGAGCAATTACAATGGAGGACGCATGGAGAGGGTGGGTCTGTGTGCTTGGTGGTCGATCAGTGGTCTCCCTGCTTCGTCGATGAGTGTTCTGTGTCTTTGGTTGATCAATGGGTCTGTGTGTGTGATCAGTGTGGGTGTGGTTAGTTCATCAGCGGGTCTATACTTTGAGATTGATCAGTCAGTCTGTGTGTTTGTTCAGCGCGTCTGTGACTCTGGTTGATCGGCGGGTCTGTGTTTGGTCGATGACTGGGGCTGTGCTCTGTCACTGATCAGCAGCTCTCTATTGTAGCATGTGCAGTGTGCTCTGTGTTGTAGTCGATTACTTATTCTGTGTGTTTTGATGTTGATCAGTCAAATTTTTTTATCATTCTGTCTGTGTGCCTTTAGTTGTTAAATAGTGGTCCTGTTGTGTTTGGACAGTGAGCCTGTGTGATTGGTTCACTAGTGGGCCTGTGCGTTTGGTTGTTGATTAGAGGGAATATGTGAGGTGTTGATTAGTGTGTGTTGTAGTTGATCAGCTGGACTTGGAAATTATATGAAATACATTACTGGTTGCATTATAGCTGTCAAAACTCAAAGACGTCATTAGCCCAGAGCTCTACAGCACCATTTAGCCTAGCTTGTAGCACATGAAAGCAATCAAATACGGTCAGCTCAGTGGGATGAATACCCTCTGCGGGGATATCAGTGCAGCTTAATGGTCACAGTGTTTGATGTTATTTGAATACAATCCGTCTTTCACCCCTCTAGGAATACACAGGGAATTCTCTGGTGGACTGTTCTTCCACTGTGGGACGGAATCACGTTACCATGGCAGTAACACAGTCCATGGGCAGATCCCCTCTCAATTGTGTGTGTTTGGGAGGGGGGGGGGGGGCTCTGCTCTCTGGGTGGTGCCAAAACCCACAGGGCAATTCCTGACATAAAGCTGTCTCACAGCAAAGGCTCTTTGATCTGCAGGGAGTATCACAAACCATTAGTATGATGTCCTCTCTCTGCTTCAGAGTGTTTCTACTCATACATGTGTCATAATCCATAAAGCCCCTCTAAGGGCACTTCCACGGGGCACTTCCTAGTAGAATGTCCCCTCTGTAACTGAGAGTCTCTGCCCTCCATGGTATCAGAATTCAAGGGACATATCCAATTGGAATATCCTCCTTCTATGTGTCTCTCTACTAGAAATCCATGGGGCAATTCCTAGTGGAATGTCCTCTTCCAGTCTCAGGGAGTCTATGCTTTTCTGCTGCTAGCCCAACTGCTTTTATTGGGTTGTGCAGAACCATATTTCATATACTGGGAACTTTATATGACTCACATGAGCATATGAGTACACCTTGAGAAAAAAGGTCACCTACAGCTGGAATCCAAGACTCACGTCGAAAGCCAGTCTGACCACACCAGTTTTCAGTAGCCTTCTGGATCTAGAGTGAAGATAGATCGGTTCATCCAGGAGAGCTAGACTCCCATCAGTCCAAACCCATGGGCCCTCGACCCCAAGTCATCCATCTAACTCAGCCCATGCTAAATTTGTGCAGGTGGTGCAACAAGCTCTTATTTGTAAGGGCTGGGACTCATTCCCACCACCAGTCCAAGTTAGGAGAAAAAGTCAGAAAAGGGAGAAAGAAGAAGAAGGAGAAAGTCGGAAATCAGTGAGAAAGGAATAAAGCATGCAAAAAAGCCTGCAATAGGCGACTAAGATACAGGAAGTGTAAAGTGGTGGAAGAAAGGGGCATGAGGCGGAATCAAGATTAGGCTGCCTTGGTATTGACTAACTCTGCCATTTGGGAGCACCAGTGATGGGCTCCTTAAAAAGGGGCCTCTGCATTTTAATTTTAACAAATTAAGCACTAACCATATCCATGTTTTTGTCCTTTGTAGCGAAGTTCGTGGTTCAGGAGAAAGAGGCTTACCTTAAGTTCTCTGACACTTGTGCTTTTTGTTTTCTCAAATCTGACCATGGATTTAACCAGGCTCAGATCTGATCAGGAGTTTTTCAGGGCAGGCCTCACTTAGATGTAACTTTGTAGGCGCAGGCTGCGTGAATTATACCAACATTCAGTTTTAGACACTATAAATGTTTTCTTTATAAAAATGGTCCTTGAGAAATTTTCTCACTAAAGCATTTAAGATGTTTTCTGCATAAAATTGGTCCTCACTGAAGCATATAAACCTTAGTTGACTGCAATCAACGCCAGATTTCTATGACTACTCATGACCCTGTAAGTAAATTCTATTCACATTGAGTGTTTGTAGATTTACCCACTGAATATTGAAAATTGGGCATGAATCCAGCCTGGATCAACATCGGATACTCGTTTTAAATATAGTTTTAACACTCGGGAACATGAGGTAACTTGGATAAAATAGGATTTTGCCTCTTTTCAGCACCACTTATTCAACACCCTCATTTGATCTGCTATTGTTCTCTTCTGCTTCCTTTCTCTCCTACGCATTTTGCATCTCTGTGGGAAGTTTAGATATTAAACAATATCTTGTTTACACCTTAAAGTAAATCGTTTTTCCCTTGATGTCTGGTTTCCAGAAGAAAATAAATATCTCTTATGCTCACTACATTATTATTATTATTCACTTCCATTCACTGCAAGCTCTTAATCACAGACCCACCAAGGGATATCAAAGGCGGCATAAAATGATAAATTTAGGCTTTGTGAACAACTCTGTGCCTAGGAATCATTAAACTCAAGAACCAGCATTTAGGATGGAGAATGTGATGCTGAGGCTCCCAGCGGAGAAGACTTTACAATGGAAAGTAATAAGCGGTTCTAAGGATATTTAAACTTCACATGGAAGATTAGTGATATTTCCAATTTTCAGCCTAGGCTTCTGTTCTGAGGCTCACAAATACCCAAACTGTTTCAGAATTTGTCTACAGCTCACCCCTCCATAATGTCTTCTAAAGGCAGCACTTGATAATCCCCATGCAGCCGCAATTTGGGAAGTTCAGCCATTACAGTCGGAGCACAGTTGCACATTTGCACATAGTGGTGTTTGTATAGGATAAGCATAACTTGATTGCAATGGAGAACTGAGGTAGAGCTCATAATTATTTTCAAGAGGTGGAACACTTTAAGAGAGGAAGGCTCCATTTGTGTAGGGGATAGGCCTAGGCGGAGTTCACGGAATTCCACAGAGTTGATTAAAAACGTTGTGGAATTTCACGGAGGTGGAGTTCCGTGACCTGCTGAGTCCTGAATGAGCCCAATCTCGGAAGCGCTAAGCAGGGTTGGACCTCTTGTGAACCAACCTGTCCTGTGTGCAATGCACACGGGCAGGACCGTGCACAAGAGGCCTGAATTTGCAGCTTTCACTGCCTATGGCCCTGGCCTGAATTCAGGTCGGACAGTAGGCAGCTAATGCTGCCGTTTCAGTCCTTGTTTGTGCACCAGTGCAAAGAGAAGAGAGACAACAAGGGTTTACCTGGGTCCTCTCCGGGGTCCTCCTCTCCTCTATTCATCTGCGGCGGCCTGGCGCTCTGCCTCCTTCTGCCCCCTGCTCCAGGCGGTGGAGGGAGGCCTAGTAGATCAGAGCTGGTTCCGGCAGCAGCTCCATTCTGCTGCGCCAACGTTGGTCAGGCGGAGAGTGCGCACTGCAGCCCAGTTATGGGCTGCGCAGCACAAGTGCAGGCTGTCTGCGCTTACGCTGTGTAGCCCATAACTGGGCTGCAGTGCACACAAGATGCGCTCTGCTGGTGGGCTAGTGGAGTTTTTGGACGAACTCCGCACTCCAAGTGGAGCACAGAGTGCCAAAAACTCCATTAGCTCCACCAGTGGACGGGGCTCCCCGCCCACCCCTTGTAAGGAACAGTATTCTCTGTAGAGGTGTGTCTTTAGTTCCTTCATAAATTGCAAGAAGCTAGGGTCAAAAATGATGTTAGTATGGATACTATGGCAAATCCTGCTAGCACAGATGGAGAATGTGTTGCTGCTGTTTTTATCTTTTTTTGCATTTCTTAATTTCCAGTCTGGCTTTGTCATGGCTCCTGGTGTGCTGCTATACACCTTAATTTTGTTTTTATCATCTTGGCATCCAGAGAAGAACAATTTTGAGACACATTTTGGCACTAAAAGTCAAATTCAAATTTGCTCACTCTTCTGAGGGGCACTTCATCTTAAGTGTGGCTCCTTCCATCAGCGGTTGCCGCAAATCTCAAGGGGAAGGGTAGGCCAACAGGAGGGTTTGGGGGGAGATTTGGGGGGGGTATCAGGGGTTGGGACAGAGACCGATGAAACAAAAAATATATAATTTAAAAAAACATACCTGTCTTAATGCTGCCACCTGCCGCCTCACTCCTCTGCTCTTCTGATGTGCCAGTTGTCCCTGGGACATCAGTACAGGCTCCCCCATGCAATCCTGGTGCTGCTCTCGTGCTATGCCTAGCATGAGAGCAGCGCCAAGATTAGTCTGAGCGGCTTGATCTGCCACTCAGACACTGCATGGGATTCTGTGCCATTTCTCCAAACCCAGCTGTGTAACACAGCCGGGCTGGAGAAACCTAGGTGCGCGAGTGTGTTTTGCCGGCCTAGGATGTCCGGCCAAAAACACATTTGCACTCAGAGCACTCCATTCCCCTCCCCTCTCCTCCCTCCCATGGCCCAGCTCGCCCCTCCCTGCACATGCTGCTGGTCGAGCCAGCAGCTGAAAAATAAAACAATAGTAAACTATTGTTTTATTTTTCAGCTGCTGGCTTAGCCAGGGGGCGATGCTACTTTGCCATTGCGAAGGAGCCACCCCTGTAGCCTTGATCCCTGGTGGGATCTACATCAGGCTAAAAAATATTCCTTGACAATAGAGCATATGTGCCAGCTGGGCATAGCAGTTGTGTCATCGCTTATGATATTCTTGAAGATAGAGCCCTCCCTCCAGAGTGGGGCCTACTTTAAGAAGGGTACAATTAATGACCAAGTCACACAAGAGAGTACGGGGTTTTTTGGAAATATAAATGGATTGGAAGTGTGCTAATTGCGTCACCATGCCAGTCCTAAATCTCAACTAGAGATACAACGCGGGGTGGTTCACGGTCTGTGGAGGGGGATTTCCTTTACGGACTAGGTGGTCTCACACACTATATAGTGTCATGCTTCATCATATGACCACCTAGCCCCACCCAGGTAGGGCAATACCACCTGGGCGGACTCAACCTCGCTGTTAAAGGAACAGGAGGGAGTGCGTAAATTTAGTTAGATTTCTGGAAAAATAGGGATCCAGCTATGCTATGGGAATAAAAACACCTACTCAGATACCAGGGTGAGTTTTAATAGAAGGTTCTGTGTGGTGTGTTTAAAAGGAATGGGAGACCAGTGTGAGAACAATGACTCACAAGGTCACCTATCTAGCCGACATGTTTCTGCCCTTGTGATTGAGCTATGGAGGGTCTCGGGGCATTCATCAGGGCGTTGGATCCCTGTTGCGGATGCTAATAGCGCGCTGCAGTTTAATTCGCAATAGGAAAAAACTTGGGAAGGGAAGGAAGGGCCTACCTTAGCCAAGGGAATACCTGGGGAGAACCCTAACAATAAAGGCTACTAGCCTCTGGTATCCTGGAGAGGGAGCGTCCCCTTATAGTCAGACTTGCATCAAAGGTGGGCGCACGCTGTGCGCCTATACCGACCTCTCTGTCAGGACCGCTGACTATTGCGAATTAAACTGCAGCGCGCTATTAGCATCCGCAACAGGGATCCAACGCCCTGATGAATGCCCAGAGACCCTCCATAGCTCAATCACAAGGGCAGAAACATGTCGGCTAGATAGGTGACCTTGTGAGTTATTGTTCTCACACTGGTCTCCCATTCCTTTTAAACACACCACACAGAACCTTCTATTAAAACTCACCCTGGTATCTGAGTAGGTGTTTTTATTCCCATAGCATAGCTGGATCCCTATTTTTCCAGAAATCTAACTAAATTTACGCACTCCCTCCTGTTCCTTTAACAGCGAGGTTGAGTCCGCCCAGGTGGTATTGCCCTACCTGGGTGGGGCTAGGTGGTCATATGATGAAGCATGACACTATATAGTGTGTGAGACCACCTAGTCCGTAAAGGAAATCCCCCTCCACAGACCGTGAACCACCCCGCGTTGTATCTCTAGTTGAGATTTAGGACTGGCATGGTGACGCAATTAGCACACTTCCAATCCATTTATATTTCCAAAAAACCCCGTACTCTCTTGTGTGACTTAGTATTGTGTTTGGGGAGTCGAGTACGATGGGTGCCTTTTCATACTCCCTTATACTCTCCCTTTGTGTACTAACAATTAATGACCTCACACAATGGGTGTTTTCAGTCATCACTAAGGAGAAAGTTCAGGATTTTTCTGTTAAGTGGAAAGGCTGGCATAGGTGCCACCTGTAATGTGGGCTATTCACCTGCCTCACCTAACGGGCCCAAAATCAGCTACTTTCGTGGTCAGAAGGCATCATCTATCCTACATATTCCTAGTCTGGAACCTCTTCATTTTTAGAAGAAGAAAATTATGTTACAATCTTATACTGGGCTAGGAACCGCACTGATTCATTATGGAACTCTTTACGAATATCTCTGTTTTTTACCACGTTATCCGTTCTTATGTAAACGTACTAATGAACACGTATTCCCCCCAACACCTCAGTAAACGTTGCCTGAATTCACTGCGGGGTTTTACTTTGTTTTACGATTTTGGGGTCTTTTTTATCGAGCAGTTTTTAGTCTTTGAAAAGCTCTACAAAGCCGAAATGGTTTGGTTAGCAAAATAACTTAACAAAATAAAATAATGTTATTACATTTTTTAATCACTCAACCGCTTATCTGGTGCAGAGTAATTTTCTTCAGGCAATATTTAGTTTGCACAAACAAAAGAGTATAGATGCCCACAGAATGTATTAGAATTCCACGACTGGGGCTTCCAAATTTTGAAGTTGCCAAACACTAAGGCTGCTCAGGCCTGATCCCACCACATGCCTCTTTCCTTCGCCACGCCACACTTCCAGTCCTGTTATTTCACTCTTGCACGTCCTTTCATCTCTTGCTTCTCTATTGGAAACATTTCTTATTTTCTCTCCTCCTTTCTCTTCTGTCTTTTGCTCCCCTTTTGTCTTTGCAGTACTTTTTTAAATTTGGCATCATTTAGTATCAGTGAGCCTATGTATTTACTCATACCATCTTACCCAGTTTTGTGCTGACTGCTCTGTTCTATTAACGCCCTGAAGTCATTTGTGTATGATTGAAAATGTCGTCTATTTAAAGTGAAATAATGTTAATGATCACTTTCCTTTTGGTGACAACAGTATAAAACAACAATGTTGCCTAGTCTTGATTCCACTTTACGCCTCTTCATCCCACCACCTTGCACTTCTTGCCTCCTCATCTCACTCTTGCAGTGCCTTCCTCACTATCTTCCTGTACTTCTTTTCCTCCTCCTTTCTCCCTATTCTGTCTCCCTTTTTTATGCTCTGGGATATTGCTGCAAAGTCATCTGGTTGTTCCTCCTTTAGGGTTAGGGACTTCATAAATGCTAGGATTGTTGCATTTCTGGTATCTTAGTTGAAAGCCTCATAAGATAATGGTTCCTTGGTCACTTTTGAAGATGAAGTATTTGGAAATCAATCAAACTCAAAACAATATATTTGTAATTTGGACTCATAGGGTAGAGCCAACCTCAGACATCGTAGCAGCACAATCTAGGAGTTTGGGATCGGGGAGCACATGGGCCTGGAAGATGGCACTTTTCCAGCATTCGGACCCACAGCTGAGTCGGTTGCCCATACTTGGCGTTCCACCAGACAGATGCTGTGGAGGGCTGAGGATGGTACAAAGAAAAGGGAGATCCTCACTGTATAAGGAAATTGTGCACAACAGGCTCATCCAGCATTTCTAGGGTCTGCTCACATACACATAGTTATAGTCTGGCAGCTTGCCTCCACCGCTGATGCCTCAGCTGAGATGGTCATTGGATAGCATGAGCTCCATCTTGTTGGCTGTGTTAGGTCTTTGATTTTCTAGTTGGGTGGTCTCTTGTGGATGATTCTTCATGCAGGTCAGCAGAATAGCAGCTCCACTGGCAGACTTCTTCAGGCTTAACCTCAGCCTCAAGAAAATACAGAAGCTCAATTACCAGGATTGACTGCATGTTTACCCAGGTCAGGTCAGGGTCTCTCTTTGAGATACCAGTTCAGACGGTCAGTATTTTTCCAGGCTTCAAGGGAGTTGGTCAAGTTACACACACCAGTCAAGTCCTCTGTAATGTTCAAACTTTTGAGGCCCAGCCTACTTATATGTGGACATTTTCAACAGACTGTGAATGTTTTGGTTTCTTTCTGCTGAAAGCAGGACAATATCAAGGCCTACTTCCAACACTCTGGATGGGCTGTCAGAGTGTGATCTTTTGTAGACTCCCAAGGGAGGAAGGCTGGGAATATAGGCAGATATACACATCCACAATGACAAAAGCACAATACGCACATCTCCACAAACCCATGGAATGAATTAAGGGTCCTATTTACAGGTTGTGGGAGGAGTCACAGTATTGTGACACTACGGGTGAGTGAAACTCATTCCTCGAAACAGCGTGACTGTACTGACAAATGCCTATAAACAACTGTTGCCAGCCTGTAGCTTCCCTATAGGGTTTACATTTGCAAATATTTTCAAGAGAACTCTTCACCCCTTCTCCCAACATCAGCCTAGGACTTTACTGGCAGGTACGGGTATCTCCAAACCTCCTCCATGATGGAGCTTTCATGGAAAATGCTGAAAACCTGCAATATGTTATAGCAGGTACAAACACCTGTAGATCAGTGCCTCTTCAGTTCTGTTGCCATTTTTTTGCTTATAGGTAGTTGATGTTTATGTTTCTCATCATAACTTTATGACTACAATTTCTGGCAACGACTGGAGTAGATGAATTACTCACGCAAGGCCTGGACAGCTTGAAACTATCAGAATGACATTGCTCTGCTCAAGGGCATTGAACATAAGCCCGGCAGGGCCGGATCCAAGTCATATGTCCTAAATTTGCATATAATTATTGTAAGGTTTTGATTACAAGTGGGCAAGGATAGAAGGAGGTATTTGCAGCACTTCCTAAATATCAGTATACTAGGATGCAGTAAATACTGAGTGTGGCAAATACTATTGATTTCAAGTGTTCCTTTTGGAAATAAGAATTACACGCAGAACTAGTGTTTGATGCACTAAATTCAACAGCTCAAAATTGGAAGAAAGGAGAACTGTGGCGCCATTAAATGTTCTTTCTGTGTGCCATGCAATAATAAAATGTACATATTAAAAAAAATCCACATCTCAGTATTTACAGTTGACGTGTTAAGATTTGCCTGGGAAAAATGTTGGGGGTTGTTGAGATTACCCGACAGTCCATACTTTCAGTCCCTGTGTAAATAGGGCCTTACCTGGGGACCGCACTTTCATGGCCCACTGAGTGCCTAAATGGGAAGGATTTGCATAGTCACTGGCTATTCTGAAATCTAGGAATAGATCCAGCTATTTTGGATTGAAGCACGGCACCAAACTAGCTCAGGCACAGATGTAGGAAGGTGGAAATCGGCTGACAGTGGGAATAAGTAAAGATGTTTTGTCAAACTTAAGTTGTTTTGATGGCAAGTGATGTTACAAATGAGATTACAGACAAGAGCAAAAACAGATCATTGATTGGAGGAAGACGAGGGCTAGGCGGGTGTAATGACAATAACGTTAAGTAGTAGAAAGAGCTGGGGTCGGAGGCCCTGATGTGAACTTCCGCCGCCTTTCTTCTTGTCGGCGCAGTGACATCAATCCAAAGGATAAAGGCGGGAAAGACCGCAGATGCTCTCAGCTTGGCCGCCGCTTCAAATGATGAACAATCCATTTGTGAGCTCTCACTCACCGCGCTGCGTCTGCAACTTTCAAATGAAAATCTCACTTTTATCTTGAGGGCTTTGAAAGCGCACTCCTCCTCTGATTAAAAAGAAAGGGAAGAAAAGAAAAACGCGGAAGCGGTGGCTGGATCTTCTACCGCTTTCAGTTACCGCGCATTGAAACGACAAAAAAGCATTGTTGCTTTGGGAAGAGAGCAGCATCCAATTGCAAAATGACTGGAGCTATTGGGAGTGCGGGGTGTAGGGGGCGCCTGGGATCTAAACGGTGACTCCGCAGTGCTTAATTTGTGCAGATGGTGGTTACAGATGGTAAGCACAGGTAATCTTTTGGGGGGGATTTGGAGTACTGTCTGTTATCAGACTTTGATGAGGGGAAGTTAGAAAATCGAGAAAGACGGAGAATGTTATGAAAGAGGCATGAGATGGACTCAAGATTAATCAGCCATGGCATCTGACAACACCAGCATTTGGTAGCAACGGGCTCCTTCTGGGTCACTTTACTTTTTTTTTTTTTTTTTTTTTTTTTTTTTTTTACAAATTACGCATTCTTCTTGTGCCAGTCCCATTCAAATACCGTTCCAGAAGTCACAGGCTCGATACTGGTGAACTAATTAATCCCTTCAATCATCCAGTCTTCAAGGTGAGAGGCTTTGCTCCTGGTTTTGAGGTCGGTGCTTATGGGAAATCTGCCAAAAAAGAAAGGTGTACTTACTGCCCTCTGCTTTGAACAACTCCTTTCTTTATAAGGTGATGGTTTGTTGTGTATCGACTGCTGGTGTTGTTACCAATTGCCCCATTAGGACCACAATTTAATCAGACTATATTCCAACAACAATGTCATCAGAGGGTCTGTCCAATTAAGGTTGATCCCCTAAATATTTTACACCAGTGTCTCTTGTATCAGAGAGTACCATTGCATTCAAGTCAGAAGACATGTTTACATTTCCTCCACAACCTAGGAGCATACTTCGAGTGTGTGGTGGGAATTTGTTATGAGAGTCCAGGATATCATCCCACATTATGGGAGTCTAATACCAGGATCTACTTATGTGGCAAAATGTCCACTGTGGAGCCCAGTCTTCTGTCCCTGTAGCTGCTCCCACCATGAACACAGGGGCGTTTTATGGGGAAACATTTAATTTTCATGCTGTTAGAATGATGGAGGTACTGCTTCTACCAAAATGCTGATGAAGGAACCAGGTCCTCACATTTTATATGAGGTGGTGTTCCCTGTTCCAATCCCTTGAGCCCATCAAGGCCTAGACGTACTCTTCTCTGTTTCACTCTACCAGTTCTTTAAATCATTCAGTCTTAGCAGTGATATGCACTGGATCCTTGTATCAATCACCTAAGCCATTGAGTCAACAGGTAAGAGGGTCTTGAGTCTTGCAAGTCCCTGAGCCCGTGCAGTCTTAGGGGCGAAGGGCGATGCATCCACCAGTGAATCAATCGGTTTACCTGAGCAGAGAATGCCCTCCGGCTAGCCTTGCACAATAGGTCTCTTGCCCCGTACTGTCATTCAGAATGGACCTTTTTATACACTGAAACAATCATTGCTATGTATCACAGTTCAGCGGACAAAGCACACCTGGCGCCATCTCAGGGCAAGAAGAAAGAATATCCCACAATCCCAGATTCCATATTACTTTTGGTGGTGGTGTGCCAGTCATGGACAAGTCTGTGAACCTGGAGTGTTTCTTTAAAAAAACATGTCACCAATGCTCTACTTTCAAGACGAGATCATCAAGACATTCTCCACACTCCCATTTTTCATTCCTCATTCCAGTGGCATTTGCATTTGTAATGAAGTTTGCTTTCGATAGACAAGCCTCCAATCAGATAAAAAAATATTTTCAGCCCTACAAGTGCTGTTTGTCACCACATTGAAGGTCAAATTAGTGCTGGCTCTCCTCGGCTCGTGTGCACATTGAAGCTGTTCCATAACACAATAAACCTCTCATTGAATCCTACGCCGAATGTGCCATCTCAAAGAGCTATATCTACCTCCTGCACCTAGTCTATGACAGCAGGAACAGAATATCAGGCATCACTCAAAACTTCAAGCATTGGCAATGTCTATAGGTTTGGTTTTAAGGGAATGTGCTATAGTCATGTGAAGCCTTATAAACCAGACTTAAAATCAATGTAGGTTAATGGCTGCCCTCCTCCTATATGTGCTGCTGCCAGAGAAAAACAACATAAATCATCTAGTTATCTAATATATTTTAATATCATTCCAATGTCAAATGTGTGCCTCTGAAAGTTCAAGATTGGGAAGCTGGATAAATAAACAAAGTGATGAAGGCTGTAAGAAAGACAAGCACTTCTTGTGGAAGCACACAACTTCTGCCCAATCAAAGCATGTACTCCTGGTTCCCAACATGTGGGTGGAGGCCAAGCCCCTCTTTTGTGTTGCTCACATAATTGCCTGGTGACAGGTGGCTGTCAAGCCAGACCATATAATGGGCTTTTGACGCAGCAGTGTGAACCTGAACGCCTTAGACTGGTCTCCATATCAGGCAAATGTGGTACTACCCTAAGGTAATTAAAAGTGGTATGGGAATCAAAATATTAGTTTGGACAAAAATGTGACTCAAGCACAGGATTCAAACTATGCTTTTGAGGAATTACATAGTACTGTGAATTTATATGCCACTAATGACACCTGTGACTAGTTTTCTTCACTGTAATACCAATCGTTTGCTCACCATACTTGGTTTCCTTACTTCACAAGGAAATGACAGGCAGCCCTTCTTCCAACCACAATATTACTTATCATCTGAACTAAGGCATAATCTGGTACATTTGCTAAAGTGAGGGGGATGGGTTCATGAGTGGAAGTTGTACTAATAATACTCGAAAAACCATAGAACAGTCATAAGAGCTGGGCTTACACCACCAAACTAATTTGATGTATTTACACATCACAGACTGTGTGTAGGATTGAACTTCCAGCCCAAGATGTCAACTGCTTGTAACATAATATTATTTCGAGCCCCCTACTTTCCCTATGCCATAATAAAGGATATTCTCTTCTGGGCATTATAGAAATACATTTGCCGGGTCTGGTGCAATTAATTCACCCTTGAACAACAAAAGTGTTGATGTGCACTCCAAAGCTGGGAACAGAGAGCTTCATGTCCTGAAACCGCAACTGCTCTGACAGCTCCATGCATTAGCAATGGTAGAAACCTGGATGGCATAGATCTCGATTAAAATGAATTAGCCAAATACGTTTCTCCCTATCACGGTCCTTAATCTCTCCTTTGACCCGAATATTAAACCGACAATATTTATTCCTGAAATCCCACAACAAAGAAAGACAATATATTTCAGGCACATCCCTAGAATTGCATGAGCAACCAAGTCTTGAGAGTCATTCATCACTGCATGAGATTGTACCAACACCTCTCAATCATGCACACCTCAGACAGCATTTCAAGTAATCCCTGCTTAGGTTTGTGTGGCAATAGAATAGACAGTTATAATGGCCACGGCCAAGCAGGGCAAAATAAAAAATATATAGAATGCTCCAGTTGTGGACATTGGGCAGAGTAAAACCCAGGCAATGGGACAGTAGCACACAAAACAATACAGAAAAAAGCTATCCTAGGTAAAGCAAGAGAGCTGAGGTTACTATATATGAAAATTGTATGAGCATCAGAAAGCTCAAACTCTATCATACACTCCCTCCAATATGCAAGAAGCAGGGTGTAAAGAGGTAATCATATGCCCAGATCTAAAATACTGAGGAGAGATGGGGGAAATAGGCGGATACTTTTCATAGACCAGCTAGCCATAGATGGACACCTTAGGTCCTTCTCAGAACTACGGCAAGTATTTAGGCTACCACCCTCCAGATTTTGGAAACAATGTGAAATATTACACTGACTCAAGCCGGTACTGGGACCAGAAACATTTCATGCAATTGTGAGGACTACACAAAAGAGACGTGTCAGGAATATATAGTACTTGTGTAAATCATGGCTTTTCAAGCCCTACCGTTTATAAATTGAAAGGCTGGTGCTCGTTTAGACTGCAAACAGAATGCTTAGATGAAGAATGGGAAGAACGTGTTCTAACACACAACAACATACCTACATGAGGCCAGATTAGAATTAGGTTATTTCAGTATAATGCAAAAATGGTACTGGTCTACCATGGAGCTGAGAATAGCAGTCTTGTGTCCCTCAGTAGCTTGCTCATTGTGCAAACCCTGAACGCAACATTGTACATTTATTATGGGAGTGCCGTCAACTTCAACAATATTGGGGCAGATTCGGGGTAGCCGGAAAGATAACCTAGGTTTGTTGGGCTCCTTAACTAGCCAAACGATAATCCCATACAATGTGTAAAAAAAACACAGTAATCATGCACCAGTACAAGAGAGGTTCTTTTCTTCAATGGTAGTAGCCAAACTAGGTATGCTGTGACTATGGGAAATGAACAGGATTCCTTTATACAATATGCAGTTGCACGCCATGCTTAATATGGTACCTTTTGAAAAATTACCTATAACTTGAATGACCAGATGCCAAAATTTAAGGTTAGTTGAGACTGTTTTATATCCAAATAACAATGGTTCACACACAAAAAATTCGGCTAAGTTTTTGGATACTTTGTAGAGATGTGTATTCGATGATGCTGAAAATCTGAGCTAGGGAAAGTTTAGGTCAGGCTGTATTCAGGGTTAGTTAGCTCAAGTATTTCACTATTTTGCTTTCTTTTCTCTTCGTTTTTTCTTTTACTTCAATTTTCTTAAGATGTGCTCAATCGGACTAATGATAAGGGAGCACTATGTTATTTGACAAGATAATGTGAGTGGCAACACTCGGTGTTAACTGTAGCATGTGCTGGTTCATAATGTTAATGATACGATGTCATGATGTTTTTGGATTCTTAACCTTTCTAAAGCTCAATAAAGATTGGATATACAAAATCCCTACACAGGCTCCCTAAAAGAGATCCTTCAAATCTTTTACCATGGTGTACCAGAGCACCTACCCAATGGTCAATGGCACTTCCATTCCAGCAACTCTCAACTACTCACTCTTCAAGTGGCCCACTACACAAGAAATGGTCAAAATCATCTCTTCACCGTAGGGCAAAAGGACTCAATAACCCCATTTCAGGAGAAGAAAATCTATTTTCGGGAATGCACTGAGAAATTACTTTCTCAACAAACTTAACTTCAGCCTGAAGGTTTGACATTTAGGCATTTCAGGGCCTAAAAATGATTAATTTCACTGTGCTCTCTTTATAAATGCTCAATACAGATTACTTCTATTACCCTTGTGCCCAGATATGATGGAATTCCACTGGGAAAGTTTGGCAGAGGATGATATGGGCGCAGGTGCTTGCTTATTTTCTGCTTTGCAAATGTTTAGCTAAAAACAGAAAATATTTCAGAAAAAAATATTTCCATCGTAAGGGGCTTCTTTTTTGCAATCTGATTCACCTCTAAACTTTGCTAAATATATCCGAATACAATATCCCTTGACTCAATTACTCTGGTCTCAGAGCTGTAAAG
The DNA here is from genome assembly GCF_031143425.1 of Pleurodeles waltl. Taxonomy (NCBI): domain Eukaryota; kingdom Metazoa; phylum Chordata; class Amphibia; order Caudata; family Salamandridae; genus Pleurodeles; species Pleurodeles waltl. The sequence goes on along the minus strand of NC_090443.1, from coordinate 403,576,500 downwards.
AGTGCCCAGATTCAATAATCATTGACAAAGCAAATAGGTCTTGTCTTTGCCAATTCAGACCTACTGGCTTTGCCAATGGGTTTTGTCAATCAGTCTTGGCTTTGACTTTGTCAATGTACATCTACTGGCTTTACAAATGTTTTTTACCAATGTTGTTCAGCTATCCAAAAAGAGAAAAATAGTTATTCCTGATGCTGAACAGCACCAGCACAAAAATGTGCAGTGATGTATATATATCCATCATGAGCCTACAGCAGCTGCTGCCTGACACTGTTAATATGCACACGCATCATCTATTTTTTTTATCCTCTCCACGATGGTAGCCACCAATCTTAAATCAGTAAATTAATAAAATATGAAAAAGAAAGGAATAGCCTGGTAGCAAATTCCAGGTTCCAGCCACTCTAAAAAAGAAAAGTACATTATTTGGTTAAAAAATAAAAAAAACTGGGGGGAAGAGGGACAACAGAGTTGTGGGTGTGGAGGAGGAACTCGATATCACCGAGTAGCAGGGGGAGCAGAAGAGCAGGTGTCAGTCACATATTTAAAAAAAATACTTGTCTGAGGAACAATGGAATAATGGGGGCCACACAGAGAGTACAGGGGGTTTGAGGGAGTAATCAGCACAGAAGGGCAAGAGTAAGAAAACACATGCACTCCTAGGGAATACAAGAAGAATAAGCAAAATAGTTCCCGCAACACAATCAGTGACAAGACAAAAGTCATCCGAACAAAACACAGTAAAGAAGAAATGATCCATAGGCGGAACCAACAACAAATAGGGAGGACTGACATTGCCGAAAAAGCAAGTAAGTTTGCAAAACAAGAGAGCCATTCAATCAAGAACAAATGCTGACCCAAACACCATTACATGTATATATTTTAATGTATTTGATACTATAGATCTTTGACATTAGGCTGTCTGCAGACAAGACCTAAAACGTTTTCAAGGTCATATAAATAGCAGAAATGCCTGCAACATAATGGAACATATATGTGTGACCCAAAACAATCTTCAGCGGCCTGACTCTGATGGAAGGAAATCAATTCTCTGAAATATTTACTTGCTAAGCTTGTTTACTGAAACAAAGAAGTTATGCTAGCGGTGTGGAGACAATTCACAAGAATGCGTATCATGCTCACAGAAGACAGGCACGGTGGGTGGGTAGCGGTGGCCAATAGGAGGCCAAGGAAGGAGCCGCCGATAAAGCAGAGGTGGCCATTTGCTGTCAGCTTCAATGCTCATAAATCGTGCAATCTGCTCCCAGCATGCCTGTCTGGAGAATGATGGCCTATCAGAGAAGGCCCTCGGGCAGCCCTGCCATTGCCCGGAAGAATAAACATGGTGTCAGGGTTCGATGGTTTGTTGTCAGGATGTTCTCGCTATTAGCTTTTGCCTGCGGAGCCCTCCTGGCCATTAACTGAGAAGGAGGGCTGGAGATGGCCTAGGAGACATTAAGAGAGAGAGGGCTCCACTTGGTATTTTAAAATTCGATGTAAAAGAAACAAACGGTTATTTTTTGTTGAAAATAATACTCACATCTTTATATATTGTGGGATTTTTTTCCCAAGAAGTGAATAGAGACCACTTCACACTGGACCTTTGATTGCTTCACGGGCGGCTTGTGGCCAGGCATACCTCCTCCTAAGTGCGCTGTGCAACGCCTTGGAAAATCCACGCTGTATTCTCAACCTTTGTGCACCACAAGCTACAACCCCCAACATCCAAGGAGGAACCTGAGATCAAAGTAGGGCTGACTGGGATCTCAAAGCAGCCCTGGCAAATTTTGTCAGACCAATTCCTACAGGGTACATAGCAAGCGAACCTGACCACTACAATGGGTCTTTGGGGGCTCTACCCCACAAGGGGATTTGGAAAAAATTGCATAAATGGTGCATTCTTCAGCACATTTTCATTTTTTATTAAATTGTAGCAATTTGTAAAAGCATAGTAAATGATGACCTTACAGAGCACCAGGATACTGCAATCTTTATTGGGGGTCTTCATTGATTCCCTCACCATCACCCTCTAACAGTGCCTCTTATCTCTCCATAGGCCCTCTCTCACGTGTATTTTATTTCTTTTATCTCACCTCTCTTACCAGCGAAGGGTGTTGGACTACTTTACATCACACACACATACAGAGACAATGAATTATACATTTACAAATCAGTGTATAGAAAATGTTAGATAAGACAAAGGGGACTACAAGGTAGGATTCTCATGTCATCCATACTGGTAGGCATTTGGTAAGATTGCTTGTCTGGTGGAAATATAAACCTATGATTCAGAATGTAACAGAGTGATGAGGGTTGACTTTACTAACAACTTATTACTACCCAAACAAACCCTTTTTAGAAAAATTAGGATAATCAAAGATTGGGGAAAACATAACTTTCTAACCTGTACCTGTAGTTTGCATGCAGCTCTTCGATGGCAGTTCATGGCTCACTGTGCTAGAATATGATTGTAACTCCCGGGGAAGTGGCAGATGCCCGGTATGGCCAGTCAGGCCCTGGATCAAACCCCGTGTCTCTAGTTATTATTCCCTTCCCAAGCACAGAAAGCGTCCTTAGGATGGTTCACCTTTTTTGGGCCAGATCTTTAAACCCTTGAATATCCACCTGAACAAGAGGGTTCACAATGCGTGTTGAATCCTGAAGAAGAATACATACATGGCAAATCCATCATATCATATTGTATTGGATTTAATTGTATTGTAATGCATTTACATAGCACCTACTAGCCCTCATAAGGAGTCGAAACGTTTATACAAGGCATGATGTGCTGGTTTTGACAACCACACACTTCTCTAGTACAAGACAAAGTTCTAAAAAAACGATCATAGCTCTGTGAAACACTAATACAAAGCACTTGAAAGGTATGTACAAGAATGCTCTAAACACTAAGGACTGAACTGGTGGAGGAGTATTTTAACAAAATGCAACACTACCAACCTTGCGCAACTTTGCAATATAAGCACACCTATGGTAGTGCAAGATTTGGAGGAATGAGACAGAAATGCCCCTCAAGTCCCTCTATCCCACCACTAGCTCACACAGAAACCATTCACTCTATACATTCCATACAGAGCCAGATGTTGGATGGCTTACTTAGAAAGCTCTTTCCAAAACGTTCCTTAAAGAGAACAGCATTTGTATGAAGAGCCTTCTCTAGCAACTTTCTTCGGGAAGAACAGAAGCCTTCTTCTTCCCAGCTCGAGAGTACAAACAATCCAAAGGGACTGCCGGTCTGTGCAGGTCTACAAGCTTATCTCCAGCTGCATCTTGGTGCAGCACAGGTGATCAGACATTCATGATGTGCCAGAATTTCTGTGTCCTTCACCATTTCCATTAGTGCTTAGAGAAGTTGGCACCTGCCAGTGTTAATCCAAGCACAAAAGCTAGGTTCTTTATTCAAAACAGGCTATACCACTCAAAATCAAAGTGCAGAGTTTGGCCAAGTTCCAGGACGTGCACTAACTGTGCAGTAGGAATGTGGTCATGTCCAAGTATTTCTTGGGATACAGGCACTGAGGACAAGGCCTGGCCAAAGAACAGAAGCTTCATCTACAGCACATTTGGGTAACATAAATTTGGGCCACAACACCCATTTGCGCTTGGTGTGAGGTCATGGGAAGTGTAGAGCAGTGGCGGATGGGTGCTTATATCAGAGACAGATGACAATGGACCCTGGTTGCGATTGGAATGTGCAAGTGTTGCTAAGCTTTCATGAAGAAGGTGTCGTTTTCATAAGGTCCATTGATGAATCTGCAGAGTGGTATGTGGCTTCTGTTATCTATGTAGACTGTCGTGCTAAGTGACTAATTAGTTGGAAGGAAGGAAATCAGAATGAGAGTAAACTTCACTCTGCTTGAAATCTGTATTTCATAAGATTGATGTCATATCCGTAAAATAACATGGTATCCTATTGGATCACAGGTTCCGTAACCACTCCTTTTGGATGGCAGTACCCAAACATGCTATATTTGTAAACATGTGCATGTATCTAGACAGTGATACAGGGGGATGGTGCCTTCCGGGTTCCCAAGCAGATAGCTTCAGTAGTTGCTCCGACACAGCTCCCACTTCAGGCCCCAGTTCTGCTGCAGTAGGTGAAAGGTGATATGGTCAAGTCCCTAGAAATGGTGGAGAGGACACGGCATGGAATGAACCTATACTAGACCTTACATTTTTGTGCTCGCCCCTGAAACTTTTAGATGTGATCCTCTCCCCTTCATCTACAAGGAGAGGGTTCCAGATGGAGTTATTGCCTTCAAAACAGAGTTCTAGGACAGCTGTGTGAAGTTCCTGCCAGCAGCCAGAGAGCCCCTGTGGTAATGCAGGATGAATGCCAGAGTGGTGGATTATGTGTGAAAAACAAGATAACCTCCATAGGACCAATGTTGGTGCAAGACTCCTGCAGCGGCTCACCTGGTCTGGCAGCACAATGACCCCGGACAGCAGCAGTGAATGCCAAAGTGGGGGCAGGTAAGGCCTGGGGGGCCTGTGCAGGCTGCCTTCAGTTGATGACAGCTGTGTGCCCATAGTGAATCTATAGAAGTTCCCCTACTCTCAGCCCACAAGGACCAGCAAAGGCAACTTATTTCAGTCATTATGCCACCAAAGGAATGCAAACCCAAGGAATACAAACACAAGGACTCAACGGATAAGAAAGACACCCTTGGACACATGTTGCGTGGCACTACCCCAGGCAGATTGGGTGTATGGAGACCCTGAGGTCCCTCCGGAGGCAGACCTGACCCTAAGAGAGAAGCTGACCCATAGGCTGCTAGGAGAACTGAAGGCCACTGTCAGAAGAATTGACTGTAAAGTAACTGCATTTGGGGCAGCCTGGAAGAGCTGAAGGGGACAAATGGCCAACGTGAGGTATAAGTTGGGGGGGGAGGACACTGCCTGACAATGATGAAGAAGACTGTTAAGGGCGATATCAAAGCAACTAAGAATCAGGAGAGCTTCAAGAAGTATGCCATCTCTGCCATGGTCCAACTGGAGAGGAAGGTCAAAGTTTTGAACAACTCTCTATGAGCTTCCATGTTTGAGACACATGGCTGTAGGAAGGGGAAGATGTTAGAGAGGTGGTTCAGCACTTCCTGCAGTCAGATGTGGAAAAATGTGGTAATGGAGATCCTCAGAGTATTCTATCTGCCAACAAGAGTACATAAGGGGAAAAGTTTGGACATTGGATTCTCTGCAGGAGAGGGAGGAGGTCATGCAAGTGGCCTCAAAAGAAAGAGTGCTTATTTTTAAGGGGCAAAATTTACTTTTTTCCCAGACCTAGGCAATACCACAAAATCAGGCAGGCAGAACCCCGAGCAGTAAATAAGGAGTTGATGGAGATGGACTGTGGTGGTTCCCTGAGGTATCGAGCAAGACTTTGGGTGCAGAGAAATGGTACGAACTAAGCTTTTATGGATCCCCAGGCAGCAAGAGACTTTTTGGAGAGTATTAAATCAGACTCTGGGCGTGAGAGATTGATGGTGGATGTGGAGAAGAACCGAATGTGGTTGATGGGCGGTGGCTTAAACATTCGGCCAGATACCTTGGGGAAGATCTTAGCTGCAATAGTTGAATAATTTGTTGAGCTGTCAGATGGTTTGTGTCTGCCTTCCTACCTTTCTCCCCCTTTGAATCTCCAGTGACTACCTTTCGGAGTATGGCTATTACTATCTGGTGGAAACGTATTGTTGTGTCACTGTAGAGATGTGCTATTAATGAATAATGTGCATGGTGTAATGTTGGGATTTAAAGGGGTTCATATGGTTGTTGCCAATCTATCTTCTAACCATGTACCCAATAAAAGCAATTTAAATATAGAAAGCGATGTCAACAGCAATAGAGCAGGAGAGATGGAGAAAGGGACACAAAAGGCTGAGGGAGATATGTAGGAAAATAGGGAGCGAGAGAGGACTGTCCATGAAGAATGACCCCAGCCTGTCCCCTCATCTCACAGAATCTTGCAGTAAACTTCATTGCATGCATCGCCGGCGCTCATTGAGTCATACAACCCATGCTTAATTTGAGCCAGTGGTTGCAGGTGTGACCCACTGGCAATCTGGCGCCGGCAAAAGGAGAAAAAAGGGATGAAAATGAACTTAGAAGAGTGTGATATAAGGGCAGGCAGTGCATATTTGATGATGAAAGAGGCGTGAAATGAAACAAAGACTACACAGCTTTGGTATCGGTAACCCCAACGTTCGGCAGGTGCATTGACGGAATTCATAGAAAAATATGGGCCCCAACATTTATTCTTTTACAAATTAAGCATGGCTACAACTGTGAGGTCCTAGTGTCCAGCTTTGCAACTCATACCATATAGTATCACTGATAAGCAAACAATAATAATAGACATTAAATGATTTGTCACTTTCAGACTCTCATGAAAAACATGCACCTTATGCAAATTTCTGTAAGGACCCCTGTGCATGTCATGGGAGCAAAATGCTCTCTAGGCCTGGACACTTCCTAAAGGACGTGTCCTAAAAGTACATGCGCAGAGCGACGCTTAATCCTTAGCAACACTAATGCCAAGGACGCAGGGAACAAGGACTGACGGACAAGGATACAAAAATAAATACAAGGTGACGTAAGCTAAGACAATAAAGACACACTCACTGAGAACAATAAGCAGGAGGTCACAAAGAAGCAATCACTTGAGGAGCTTTTAGCCACTGCAAATAAAGTGAACAGTCAGAGCTTTAAGAATGATAAGAAAACTCGCTTTGCCCTTCACACAGCGCATGGGTTCATAACATTAGCACGAGTATGCTACAAGTACAAAGTAAAATTGTTTTACAGGAAAAAATGTTAATCGATTGTTAAGTCACAAAATGTTTTGTCGAATGATGCATGTAAAACATGCACATAACAGCGGAATGCCAAAACAGTGGAGCACAAAAAGAGCATCTTGTTCCAGAGCTGTGTTTAGTGCCCATGGCCTTTGATTTTCTGTAGGTAGTAGAGTGTTTTCGTTGTCTCACTGGTTCCAGCCTGTTCTTATACGTTTTTATTTTCAATCTTAAATAATCGTCATTTGAACTTTCTCTGAGAACAGCAGTTTCTAAAGAAGTAATAAGAACCCTTCTCTGCTGTGTAACCTCAAGGCTCTCATATGCACGCTCAGATCAAAGAGTCAGAAATAAAGAACGGATGGATGAACTGATGGATGGATGGGTGGATGTATGGATGGATCAGTGAAAAGAGAGATGGATGGACTAATCTCCAGTAATATAACATATGCTCCTGAGACACCTGATATAAGCTGCATTGGCCACAAATTTCATGTAAACCTCAGGAGCACTCCTGCATAGAGGGCGCCGATCACTGTTTGAATGGAGGCCCGTGGGTTCCAGATCATGTCATTGATTTTTTGAAAAATATTCAGAGGCATTTCACTGCACTTACATTCACTGCAATGCATCTGATGGGGAACCAGTAACTGCAACCCCCCGGGCGTCAGTCCCTCCTTCCAAGGCAAATCAAAGAAGGGCAAGGTGAACCTGTAAAGAAGAGAAAGGAAAATGGGGTACCATTAAAATAGTGAGGTTCGTTGAAATCACAAGTTCTGTCATGATGAGAATCAGATGCAGATGTCAATAGAAGTTTGTCCAGAAAAATGTTGTCCAGAGGGGAAGCCCTAATTAGAACAGGCAAATCTAACGGATCAGAACCAATAGCTTTGTACCAATTAGAACGTGTCCTAGCTTCTCTGCTGTCCCAGAATCTGGATCCACCCTACTGTTTCGAACTTCTGGGTCTCTCTTCCATATTTCACTATTGCCTTTCCAAGGCCCGGTCTACTCATAATCAACTCCCTTCTCTCACCATTCTTAATTCAGTTCAATTTAATATCATTTTAATCACATTTACGTGCATACAAGTTAGGGCCTCCACTTATTTACGATCAAATGTGGCATTTAAAGGGCTGACTAGAACACTCTGCGTTGTAGAGAATCGTTTCCTGAACAAGTACGGAAGTGTGAATTTACAAAATCCCTAATTCCCACATTCTTGCTAGTTAAACAAAAAAAATAGAGTGTCAGTTTCTGGAACGGTTGCAGCAGCACAAAACCATTTCCTGCCCCTGCAAAATGGAGGAAAAGCCACCTCTCAGCAGGAATCCCTATCCCCTGTCCGTGGACCCCAGTACAGTGCACCATATAGCACTTCATCCCTTCTGCCCTTTCTGCCATCATCTGCCCCCTTGCCTCAGTCTCCAACCTGCCTACTTCCCGATCCATGTAATGCTTTTCAGCGACTGGAGAAGCTGAATTCCTTGGGATTTTACTGCACAGGAAGTCCCGCCCACAGGACATCCTGCACCCATGGAACATCCTGCAACAGGAAATCTGGTGCTCAAACAGAATGGTGTGCTTTTGGTAGGCTTTGGGCGAAGTTCACTGCTCTCAGAAATCTTAGATTCAGAGAATTGAAACAAAGTTTCTCACATGTGCCAGACTACATAGACTAAGACAGACCTTTTGGCACCCCGCCCAGAAACTGAACAAACTTTCCTTTTTTGGTCAGGGGCGTGACACAGGCCCCTGCTGACCGTTTATATTTGTGAGATATAGGAGTTTCAAGAGGCCTTCATCACATTTTGAGGGGGGGTGGAGTTGCTTCATAATGCGTTACACCACTGCCTTTAGTGGTCTGAAATTAGGCTGCTGGGGGTGAGCATCTGTAATTGTTTTACTCTTCAGAAAGAAGCTAACATCAACAGATGCAGTGGGAAATTGTTGTTTTCTCTTCTAAGACCCCATTCTCAATTAACTCTTCGGCTCATTCCTCATCTTCCATCTGGCACTCCCCCTCACCACCATTCCATCTTCGCTGTCCTTTCACGCCCCCCTTCCCACTTGCCGCTTTTTCCTACCTGGCGGGGCTTCCACAGCCAGGAATCAATAAGTCCTTTAATTACTAGCCCAAGAACTCATCAGTTGCCCGAGCTGTAATTACACAACCCAAGCCACTCACATCGCATCAGCGACAGGGACCCTGCCTGACAAATGAGAGGGGTGGAATCATGTGCAATGTCTACGTTACTAGCAAGCGGTGATCAAGCTAGTACAGCCAGGCAACAGAACACATCCACTAATATACTCCTAGTTTCACTGAGTAATCTTACTTATATTTTTTGTTAAGCATGCATAATATGTCAGGTAGGTTTTTCTAGCAGTAATTGTCGAGATCATTTTTTTCCAACTGCTACATTTGTACTATATTTGAGACATACAGCATGCTGCAGAAGCTGCTTCAATACACAAAGGATGTATGTCACAACAATGAATGACAACACATCACCCTGACATAATATTGTATCCAGAATATCAATTACCACAATATTGTGAAGGTAAATGCATGTAGATAAGGATAAATGTACTATTGTTAACTTCATATCTGCATTCCTTGAAGATGTATATATCTTCGCATCTATGTAATTTATGTACATTGGCTACATACTACTTATGCAGATACACACAGGATAATATGTTATTTTTGTTAATTTTTGAACCCGGGGGCATGACTTAAGGCAGGGGAAGTCTCAAGTGAATGAAAATTAGGCGTGGGCAAAAGATAAATTAAGCCAGGGTCATTCACATTATTTCGGGAACACATAATTACACGTCATTTGCGACAAAAAATTATCATAAATCCGCCATTCACTGTAAAAATTTACAATGAACACATGGGAACAACAGAACAGGAGTGGCAGGTGTGCATGGTACTTTACTTTAATGTTTCCCCATGAAAAAAATAATGTGAGGATTTACTTCATGCCAAAGTATAGCACAAAATGACAGATTTGCATTTTGTATAATTACATCAAATTTTGCATCATTTTGATGAAATTCTGCAAAAGCAAAGTACTAGAATTTCGATCTCGCACACCCCAAGTAATGATGCCCCTCCGCTACTAAAAAATGGTAATAGATAGCATATAATACATCTGAATATATAGGTTATGCCATGACATCTTTTATGCTATTATGTGAAGAGCTTAAACCTTTTACTACCATGCTGTGTCCATATTGAGTGTGCATGTGTGTACAATGAGTGTGTGACACCTGTAAGGTACTCAGATTCTGGGGCAGATTTACAAGTACCTAGCACCTCCTTGCGCCACATTAGCGTCATTTTTTTCATGCTAATGTGGCGTTAGGAAGGCATTTTTGCAGTGCCGGATTTACAAAGTGGCGCAATGCGTGCATTGCACCACTTTGCACCCCCTTGGGCCACATTATGCATGTGCCAGGCATAATGTATGTGAGGAGAGCGTTCTCGAGTTAAGAGGCCCGCAAAAATGGAGCAGTGAAATCCACAAGATTTCACTGCACTATTTTTGGCGTCATTTTTAACACCTGCTCAGAGCAGGCGTTAAAATGATGCACCCCACCTCTTTGTTTATGTGAGCCTGAATACTGAAGCCAGTGGGATCCATCTTGGATGCCCCTGGTTTACCATGGAACAGGATAAAGCATGAAGACAGATTCCATAGACAGTGAAAGCCTGTTACCTGCATTCCTGTGGCTGGGGTGTGGAGATCCAGACACTGAATTGAGGGGGCTGGAGACATGGTTACCTTTAACATTCCATGTTAGCAGGGAACTGATGATTAGTTCTTTGTGATTACTGGCCTTTGGAGAGTGGGCTTAGTGGGAGAGTAGGGATTAGGGGAAGGGCTGCAGTTTCTGTGTTGAAGGTAAGAAAGTTTCTGAGCCATGATTGCCCTTTTGTCTGATGCTGATTACTCCTTCAAGAAGGCTGATAAGAGCCCAGTGAAGAGATGTCAGGCTTCATTGTGCTAATGCTGTGTGTACTCCTGCTTGGGCATAGTCTCGCTGAAAACTGCTATAAGGAGCATTATGCTACACTTAGGCTTTCCCAACCATGGTTAGGTGTGTTGGGGGACCATCACATGCTACTTTTCAGCTCATGTGGTAGCCTGCAACACAAACTCATGGACCATTTCAAGAACATTGTGGTACGGGGAATGCATGGAGATCCCTGTCTCCCCTTCTGGCTGTGCTGTAGTTGGAAGAAGGGCATATCACATACTTGTCTCCTATGAAAGAAGCCCTGTGTTATAGATGTGTGATGTTATTCTAGCCATCATAGCAAGCACCACTGAACAATGATCTCTACATAGAACATCAGTGCTTACGCTCAGTCTAAACTTCAGGTAAGCCATTTTTAGTTCACACTCTACTAGAATGCACAGCTGTCTGGTTTGCTAAAGACATCTTAGCGACTTTCATAAAGTTGACTGAGGAATGCATTCTGCCTGTTGATTACCATTGGCCTTGTGGTTTGTAACTCACATTTTTTGGCTTTCTATTTGCTGGCTTTATTTTTATTTTAGGCTATCTAGGTTCAGTTTGTCCCTCCCGTTGCCTAAATTGTGTTTACTGTATTCTTTCGCGAACTCCCTTTCTGTAAACAGATCTTTAAATCTTGTTCTTATCTTGTCACGTTTGCTGTGCATTTAAAGACAGAGGTCAAATGTCAGGTGTTGTCTTCTGACGGGGCTTGCTTACCTTTTTTCTCTGACTTCAAAGTGAGAGGATTTATGTGACAATCTTGCTGGATACTGGGGTTAGGGCAGATGTTTGTACTAACACCTGACAATATTTAAATGAACTGTGTAAGTATTTCAGAAAATAGCAGAATTAGGAACACAAACAAAGCATATTTTTGTTATTTCTGAAATGTGTTAAATAAGTTATTATGATCAAAACAAATCATTACGCTAGGTGATGTAATTTCCACACATTTTCGATTGTGCACTGTATACTTTTTATTAGTAAATTGTATGTCTGTGCAAATGTAATAGTTATGTCAACTGAAAATGTGTTGTCTGTAATGGGAGTGCGCTACCATATCATGCATACTCCACTCTATGCCACTCCACTGTACTCTGCACCACTCCACACCGCTGCACTCTACTCTTCACCTCTCCACTTTACACCACTCCATGCCTCTGCACTCTGCATCGCTCCACTCTGCCACTGACCTATATGCCACTTCATGCTACTCCTCTCTATTGTACCCTGTACCACTCTACTGTAAGCCAAGGCATTCTTCTCCACTCTACTGTACACCACTGCACTTACACCAGTGCACACTTCGCCACTGAACCCTACACCACTCCAGTCTAGGCCAAGTCATCTACTCTGCACAACTTCACTCAACGCCACTGTACTCTATGCCAATTAACTTTACTATGTACCACTCAACTCCATGCCCCTGCACTTTCTGCCAATCCACTCTACTCCTCTCTAATCAACTCTCCACCACTGCACTCTGTGCCACTGAACTCTACACAACTTTATGCCATTACACGCTATGCCATTCTATGCAACTTCTCTCTACCCTGCACCACTTCATTCTACTCTGAAACATTCTACTCTACAACACTGCACTCTATGCCACTTTACTCCACTCTTCACCACTCCACTCTATGCCACGGCAAACTATGCCACTCTGCTCTTAACCACTGCTATTGGACCTGGCCCTTTTGACAGGGTCATCCCCAAACTTTTTGCCTTTCTCCTCCTATTTTTTCTGACCTCTTCCTGTTGGCTCTTGGACTCGGAGCACTTTATCGCTGCTGATCAGTGCTAAAGTGCAGGTTCTATTTCTTCTAGATTCGGTATCATTGGTTTGCACCTAATTGGCACATTTAATTTACCTGTGAGTCCCTTGTACAGTGGGATCTCTATACCCAGGGCCTGTAAATTAAATGCTACTAGTGGGCCTGCAGCACAGCTTGTGCCACCCACAGAACTAGCCCTTCAAATCTGTCTCAGGCCTGCTACCACGGGGCCTGAGTGCACAGGTTACTGCCACAGGGACTGGCAAATGTTACTTGCCAGGCCTTAAAATCCCCTTTTACTCCAGCTAACTCACACCTAAGGTAGGCCCTAGCTAGCCCTATGGGCAGGGTGCTATGTATGCCAAAGGCAGGCCATGTGCCTGGTTGTGTGGCCTGTCCTGGTAGTGACAAACAGTCTATTTGGATTCTCACTGCTGGGAGTGCTGCCTAGCTCAGAGGATTGCATTGGAAATACCCTATCTTATGTCTAGGTGGTATTATCTGATCTATGAGGGGTAGCGTAGACATGTTTGGTATGTTTGTGATGGTAGTGAGAAATGCTGCTTACTGGTGTAGGTTGATTTTTTATTACCATTATAGAAATGCCATTTTTAGAAAGTGTGCATTTCTCATTGCTTATGACGCTGTTTTTTTGCAGCTTGACTCCAATCCACGTCTGGGGCAGTGTGATAGCTGGGCTTTAAGCATACTTTTCAGACAGCCTGTACACAGGGAGGATGGAGGTGTCACAGAGGTGCACCTGCATATTGAATGGTCTTCCTGGGCTGAGAGAAGGAGAGGCGGGACACACCTGCATTTGTAAAGGCTTACCCCCCACTGATGTCTGGAGCATGTGCTGGAGGAGAGAGGGGACACTCCTGGAACCAGTTAGTACTGGTTGGAACCTCTTCTCCCCCTTTTGTGGAGACTGCGCAAAATGAGTATAAGTACAGGTGATTTTTCTCATATTTTGAGACACTAATGGACTACTGGACTGGACACAGGATGCTGCTGGAGGGACTCACCAGGAACAGCCTTTGGACCTCTGCTGTTGTGCTGATCTGTGACCTGCTGGGTCACTAAGAGGAACTACGACTGCCTGCAAACCTTTGTGCTGGCCTCCTTGCTTGGTCCCTGCTGCCCTGTGCGCCATTTTGTTGTCTCCAGGGGCTGGTTGGTGTGCCCCCTGTTCCCCTGTATCTTTCCTGAAGGTACTGATAGGGCACTTTTGCCTTCTGGTGCCTCCGAACGAGAGGAGCACTTCATTTTGACAAGGGAGCACGTGGACAGCGCTCTAATCCCTTTCCACCTCGGAACGTGAGAGGTGCTTCAGTTCTGCTATCAGCGCATGCTGAGTGCTGACAGAGGCTTTGGTGGTTGTTTACTGCCCCTGAGGTTTATGAACCCCAGAGCCCTGGGAGAATATAGTTCAGAGGTGTGAGCAAGCTCGCTCTGTGTGGTGCCCGGGGCGAGGATCACTATGGAGAGTGTTGCCGGGGCACCGGCAGGCACCTGCTTAGGTGTGTTCACCGCCGAGCCCAGGGAGCAGGAAGAGAGAGGGTGACTTGCAGTCTAGACACCAGGAAGCTTCCCAGGGCCCTGGAGGGCCCCAGACACACCCCGGGTCCCATGTATGAGGGTACTGAGCGGCTAGTGGAGAACAGCTGCGCTCCATGATTGCGAGAAGGTGGAGTATAGAAGAGTGAGTGCAGGGACCAGTTCAGGTCTCCCGCGCGGGAAGGGATCGTGAACCCTCCCGTTGACTGGGGGCTGCTCTGCTGGTGAATCGGCTGTGTCTGCTCGCTGGGTCTTCAATGAGAGACCTTAGTTCTCATAAGAGGAGCACGAGAGCTCCTAAATGGCTGTGTCTGCTCTCTGGGTCTCGAAGGAGAGATCCCATCTCTCTTAAGTTGAGCGCAGGAGCTCCTAGGCGGCTGTGGTAAGTTTTGTGCTCACAGTAGAACTCACCTATGAGCTTGGTTGGAGACCCTCCAAAGGGTATTAAGAGCACGTGCTATCGCCTAGTGTTAAGCTCTAATCCAGTCAGTTGGTTAATGCACCCACTGCAGAGGTCTTGACAGAGTGAGAATGTTCCAGATTACGACCCTGACATAGCTTTTTCACTTTTTCATCTCTGCAAGATTGACGCAAATGAGTTAAAGCGATTTTGTTAAGATTGGCACCTGCTTTGCAGCGCTAACAAATGGCGGAACCTGTGTTACCAAGTGCTATTTAAAAAAAACAAGTCATTCCCAGACTGCCTCAACACTCACCAGAGAAAGAACCCTAGGGGAGAGGATGTGGCTATGGGCCAGAGCTGCCGACTTTGGAGCTAGGGCACATGGTTCAAGTCTCGGCACTGGCTCAACATCCTGTGATTCTGTGCAAATCACTTAATCTCCCCTTGCTACCAAAAATGAATGTGTTCTTATGTAATTTAACTGGTGCTCATGTAAAACATTGTAATACCTTTGTATAACATTTGCGCTATATAAAACAGCAAAAAAAATAAACAAATAAAGTGCTCCAATACCTTTGTGTCGAGTTTGTGCTACCTAAAACTGCAAAAAAAAAAAATAATAAAGCATTCCAATATCTTTGTGTCTAGTTCGCTCTACATAAAACAAAAAATAAAGACACTGCAAACATCGCAAAGAAACAGCAAGATGCCTGAAAACAAGGTCGAGGAAGAAACAACATACGGCCACGCAGTGCAAAGCGGCTAGGCAAAAGAGAAAAATTGTGCACCACACTGACGTACATGGTTGATCGTGCAATAATCCATGTAGCAGGGTCAGTCTCCAAGGTGGAAACAAACTACCCTCAAGGCCGGACAAAGTAAAGCATTTACCAACGACATCATGGGATTTTTGAAAGGCGTGCCCAGGAACCAATGAAAGTGATGGGCGTTAGATGGGCGTGGTTAAAGCCCACAGAATAGATCACAAAATGTGAGAAGAGCAGCACTTGAGAGCTGCTATGCTCGACCAAAAAATGTGTGTGTGTGTGTGTGAGAGAGAGAGTATGTGTGTAGGTCATTATTTTAGTTGTGGGCAGCCATATTTTCTTTTCTTAATAGCAGGCCCTGATGGGTGGAAGGATTGCAGTCGTAATGACACAGAAGAGCATGGCCTACTTTTTATTTGCCGGCGATGTTACAACATCTAGATGATTTCTGTCAACAGGCAAAAGAACATTTTTGGTGGCCAAGCCTAGAGGCCCAATCTGCTGCGAAAACAGAAAAGAAAACCTAAACAGGCCTGCTTCCCCTGCCCTCGCGCTTCCTCTTTTGTGTTAAGCTGCTTTGTGATATCTGCTGCCAGGATCAGATTTCATTCCTTTTATCACAGTATGTATTGCACTAGTCTCTAAACGCTGCAAATGTGGTAACGGCGAGTCGGAACGCATTTGTCATATTTAATGTAAATAGTTTGTTTCCCTGCCGAGACAGTTTCTGCTACGCCTACGTGACATTATGCAGCTTTGTTTAAGAAGAATGAGAATTGTCCCTCTGGGGAAGGGACTATTAAAACGATTTAACTACTTTTTTCCAGTAGTTTTTGTGCTAAAGACCTCCAGCTGCCACAGTGAATTGTACAAAATAAACGCGCGCACTTTTTTGAGGTCACCAAATAACGCCACTTATTAGGACCACTATTTATTTCCCACCACTGAGCATTCCTTCTGCAGTCTAATGCATTTTGGAAGTTTTGGTCTTGGTTCATTTCAACTGAACCAATTGTACTAACACACACGAGAACACTGATTTGTAAAAGGAATGCAGAGGGAAAGAGAATTGTGTTTTTGATGATATCAACCACATTTTTAGGGTCGAGCCTGAGTTGCATGCGCCCGCGCATGCGTATCGCAGCGAGACGCTTTAGTGTTTAGAAAAGGGCTCAGAGCCCTGTCAACGTCACGTCAGTGTTTTTTATTGGTTCGTGGGCTTGCCTAATAAAAACTGCTTGCTTTCATTAGTCGAAGGCACGCATAACTCATGCCTTTTCCAGTGGCTAGCCCTCCTCGAGCGCAGCGACCAAGTACAGAAAACATGCGAGGCTCGGTGTTTTCCATCGGGCTAGAGGACTTCTTTTTCTCTAATTTACAAGCACGATCTCGCTTGGCAGAAGTCGAGCGCTTTACATAGTTAATTTCACTTTTTCGGGTTACGTATATAAATGCACTTTTGCCCGATAGGTGAAAAGTCGGGTTAGGAGTTTACAACGCGTTCAGCTCTACCATGAGCAAACGCGAGACCCGTTGCAATGCAAATGCTTGTTTTGGGTTGTGGTACATTTAGGACTGCAGGGTTGAAGCCTACAATAGTCACGAAAAGACATGCACACCAACCAGGCAGCCATCAAAATAGCTTATTTCAAAACTAAAAGCAGGCAGGCTTGCTTCTAGTTTACTTTTTAACATTTATATGTTTATATATTATAGCATAACACGAGCCTTATTTCCAGCGACGTAGTGTTCACCTCCCTTGTTAAATTAGCAGTGTGTGACCCATTTCACATTATTAGATCCGGTTAATTATTAAGCAGTGATGGGCTCTAGTAAATCGTATTCACAGAGCTTGTCTTTTGTTGTCTATTTGTGCTGAGTGAGAATATGCATGAAAAACTAAGCAAAATACGCCCCTTTAAGTAGTAGAGTTCTGTCAAAAACACACGTTTTGTGTAAATTTGCGTTCTGTTACTTTCTTTTTTCTTTTTTGGAGGAACCCTGTATCAAGTGAAGTTTAGTAATTTGCAATCTTAATATTCAGTCAACATTCATAAAAGTGTATGTCTGTGTGTGTGTTTGAAGGGGTTCTTGTTCTTGTGTGGATGTGCACTTGAGGAGTTGTTGGGGTCACGGTATATGCATCAAACAGCTGTAGAATTGATCCAGTCACAAAGTGTTTAATTAGAGCCAGTGGTTACTGATGGTTGATATCAGCACCTATTTGTTAGGAAACTGAACTTACTTTTCATCATCAGACTTTGACCCAGAGCAAAAGAAGGAAAGGCAGAAAAAGGAGGAAGAAAGAGTAAAATAAAAACAGAAAAACAATACACAAGAAAAAAATGCAGGAATAGAAAAGGAACCTGCAAAAGTGGAAGTGTAGGGATGTGGAATGCGGTGAAATGAAGACTACACAGCCTTGGCAGCTCCAGCTGTGGACTCATAAGTAAATCCTTGAACCGATGCACTTTTTCCGTTTTTACAAATTAAGCATTGCAATTAAGTAATAGAAAGGGCACACTTCAAATGTAGGTGTGGGTTTCTGGGGACCCTCTGCTCATTTTAGAAAGGGGTGATGCTCCCTTAGACCACATCTGAGTGAGACTTAGGGAGTTCCATTTATTATGAACCAAAGGCTCATGGCATCACCTTTCTGTGGCACCTCCACCACCACCGGTCCTATATGGAAACATTGTGGGCCTGATCCACCAAGGTAAACATACACATTAGTATAAGTTTAAATTCTTTTTGACATTCATAAACTACTAGTTAATAGTAAGTTTACGACTACAGAGAGTCCGCAGTCGGGACAGAGAACTCCGCACATAAAAAGATAGGCCTGATCTATCATTTTATGAGCGGAGTTCTCCGTCCCGACTGCAGAGTCTCTGCAGTCGTAAACTTACTATTAACTCGCTGTGAATAGCAAAAAAAAAATGTTTTACATAAAAGTGTAGATTTACCTTTGTGAATCAGACTCTGTACATCCTACATTGCAGTACTGCCTCAGAAGCTGTTTTTCACTCCTCTGGTTCAATTCTCCTTATCCTTGGAAATGGCACACATTGGAACTTTAGTTGAGCATGATACTCAACTTTGAGCCCTTCATTCCTTAAAGATGTGGGAACATGAAGTTTGTGATGTGACGCTAGTTGAACAATATGATCAGGTAACAAAGATGTTAACATTAAATATCTATTTCAAAGAAATCTACACCATGCATCCTTTATTTACTAAATGAAAACTGCTAATTTTAACTGTAACTGCAAAGAACCAATGTGTTGCTTAAAAATGTAACATTTAAGTTATTTTTAAGTTCAGTTACACCTTCATATGCTAGGAATTGACAAAACAAATTACCTCAAAATTTCACTTTTCACATTTCCAGTATTTATAAAGCTGCCTTACAGTGAGGATGACGTTTAAGAGGGGCTATATTATATTGTCAAATTTATGTAGCACTTCATATCGGTGACAAGGCTATAAAGGACTCTGATTTGCATTGTGTTCCTGTTGCACAACACCATATTTTAAATGTATCACAAATAAATGCCTTTTTCTTCATTCGCGATAATACTTTTTAAATCCAAATATAAATGGCGCCTTAAAGAGTACACATATTCTTAAGCAATCTCTGCATTCCCTGAATCATATTTAATTGCAAGGTAAATATGTAGATTTGCTTCCTTATTCCATAGTTTGCAAATTATTGCTTTTAAATGCAGACATTATTCATTAAATATGTTTGTGTATTCCTAAAATCATTTACACATTTACATTGACAAATAAGTAGGTGTACAAAGTCCTAGAGGGACAGGGAGATTTCAAAATGGTCCAGTGCACATTCTCCCAGAGTTAAGTCAAAATGAATAAGGTACACTGTTCCACAGGGAAAAACCACAGGTCGAAAGGGCACTGAAGATAGGGCCCTCACACACCCAATGGATGTCTTGCTTCATCATAAGGCCTGCTCCTCGTCGGGCTGGCGCTGCAATGTCTGACGGGTCCCTCGAGGGAGCTCTTTGCCAGAGATCTTTTTGAATCTGTGCCGTGGTTGACTGTAGGTGTAAATTCAGACCTATGAGGAGAAGAGGAAGCTAGAGAGGATGGATTAAAATTGCCTCTAGACCCTACCAACTGTATGTTTTTTTTAAGCGAGGGGTCTAGGTCAAGGTTAAAAGTAAGGGGAGTGAGAAAGGAGACAATGTTCCTTCACTCTACCAAAAAAGAAGTGAGGAGAAGAAAAATTAATCCTTCATCCCTAGAAAATGGTCGACAGGTTTCACGCCTATATTGTCCATGAGGATCAAATGGCATTTCTTCAGGACCAAAAAACAAAAAAACTCCTAAGCTTCACAAAAACAACTCAAAAGTGTGAGGTAAGTAAAAGGAATATAACTTATATAAAGAATTACGCAAACAAAACTAAATAGGTTTGGACCCTCCTATATTAAGGAATGGGCCCCTTGGGAAAATGAGAGCCGAGGAACTACCGTGGCCAATTGCCTGGTGAAGACCTACCCAGCAGCCGCAAACCCTGAATAAGTAGGTGGGCATGCATATGTGGGTTAGATATGATTTCAAACGTTGTACATGTATGTCTACAGTGATATATTCTATACATCGGAGATTGAATCTCGTCTTTTACTGTAAAACAGGTATATTCCATTTAAAAAGACGGATATGATGGATATGCACGACTATGACATATTTTCCTGTGATGTAATTTCCTTTGACCCCACTTTATGCGACGTCATTGTCATCTGATAGATAACTTTATCATTTTGATGAAGAAAGTATATTTTGTGTTTGAGATCAATCACATAACGAACACATTGTGATACTTACGCCCTATTTATACTGCGAGTAAACTATATTTAAATAAAGAAGATTGTCTCAAAGATGTGATTCTCCAACTTTTAAAAACTATTCGCTTTTGTTTAGTCGATATATTGTATAAATTACGGAAAAGTGTTAAGAATACTAGAGAAAATGTAAAAAAATAAGGACCTGTTAGAGATGGGTTGCTTAGTGGCGTTAATACTTTTAGTAGATCAACACTAAATTAATTTATTGCACCCTTGTTTTTCATTTAACAAATAGTCATACTCAGAAGTTAAACCTAAAAGGTTTTTAAAAAGCCTGTTGGTTGTGTAGAGTACAATGTCTTTCATTGAAGTGTTGTTAAATGCGGCCGAGGGAGCACTACACCGGGTTTCTTTACTCGAAAAAGAAGCCCCTGTCGCAGATTTAGAAGTGATGGGAAAACCAGGGACCAATGAACCGCAATTAATTATCGTTAGCATTAAAAGAAATGGGAAGGCAGTGGAAGAAATGCAGAATCAGGATTTATCATTTCAACTGAGGACGAACATGGATCACGGGAATTCATAGAATGTATCTGCCCTGTTCACAAAACCTGCAGAACCAAAGAAAATCAAACTCCCTAGGCAACTGAACACACATGGAGGCCATTTACCGCAGCTCCTCAGCAGAAGAAATGGCTCAGTGCGCTGTTTGACTCCCAGTGATATCAGATGCTGAGAACGCATCTCACCTGTAGCCCTTGGAGGGCCAAGGTCAGACTGGGAGAGAAAATCGGCCTGGGCACAAAAATAAAAGTGAAGTCCATGTTTTGATGCTGCCCCAGATTTACTTAATCACGTAAACCTGGGGAAGCGCCAAAACCTTAGGCTTACCCCCCAGGGGAGGCATAACAAGGAGAAATATTTGGGCCCTGGGCCCCCTCCCACCTTTGTGGGGGAGAGTAACGGTGCTCCTCCATCCTGTTACTCTACTCGGGGCCCGAGGATGTGGTCCTGGGTCCCTCCTCTGATTTCTGCGGGGGAGTGACACAGCCCCCCCTTGCCACCATTACTGCTCAGGGCCCATGGATGGGGTCCTCGCCCCCCTTCTTCTCCTGCCGGGGGTGGAGTATGACAGCGATTCCTCTCAGATTCATGATTCTCAGGGGCAGTCCCCACATCCTGGCCCAACCTGGGGATCAAGATGAAAAGGACAGCAGAGCCCCACTCACTTTGTCACCAATAAAGGGGGTCAGAGGTGGCAGCACTTCCAACAGCCATAACTCGGACCCTGTTGGTTTGATTTGGAAGATCTTTGTCTCGTATTTCTACTGGTGGGAAGCCCTGGCCAGCTGGAGCGCTTTGTTCAGGCCTCCTGGCCTCAAACATGACAAACTTTGCAGGGAGGTGGTTTTACTGGCTCCCTGTGCCAGCCTTTCGCTATGTGTTCCTCTGGGCCTCTGCTTTTTGCACAAAAGTCCAGTCTTTCCCCCAACTGGTCCCCAGGTGGTATGAGAGGACCAGCTTCCCTGGTCCTAGGAAGTTCTCCGCATTAGCCGGAGTTAGAGTCCTTAGGCCAGATGGCAGATCAGGGGGTTCCTCTTTCCAATTGTCCATGCAGCTACCTCCATTTTCAGTGTCCGGCAGAAAAGTACCCCCAAGAGAGCTCTCTCCCATGTGCACAACCTTTTAAGTGCAGGTGGGAGTGTCCCAACCTCCCTGTACTGTCTTCTAGGTTAGCTCAAAATGGCGTCACGCAGGAGTCACTTGCCATATGTGCTGTGGGGGGCCTCAGCTCCACCCCTCGCTGACATCACTGCTATGGCCTTCCCCAGCTAATCTTCAAAGGAGCCCCCTCCTTGTTTGGCTTCAGTGGTCTGGGCTCCCTCCTTTGTTTAGTGGCCTTGGGCAGGCGCCCTTTCAGGCACATGGTAACAGCAGGCTGATTGATGCAGCGCAGTCTGCCCCACCCCATTCCTTCTCAGGAGCCGACCAAAACACTGCTAATTGCTCCTTTTGTTGGGAAGGCCATTGTTCCTGCAGCTGGAAGGAAAAGTAATTGACCCAGCCCAGCAGGGTGACAAAAGGCTCTGATCCTGAGTTCAACCAGGAAAATGTGACATTCCTGGATGACCCATATGCTGTACAGATATGTCCTTGGACTTTCCAAAACAGTTCTTTTCAGACGGGTTACACTGTACATTGGTACAACTCTGGAGTCTGTAGACCAAAGGGGATCAGAGATGCACCCTTAGGCAGATTTCCCCATATGTGTATAATGGTGTGTCAGTGCAGAAAAGACAGTAAACCACACTGACTTTCCCTATGTGTGTACACCCACATTATAAGGCCTATCCCAGGTCAACACCTAATCCTGCATAGTCCTTTCTGCAACAGGCTACCTGTTTGCAGTTCCTGGGCTGTGCACAACAGGAGTTTCCCACACACACCTCACACGTGTGTTGATGTTGTTCACCTTTAATAGCAAAGTGCCTCTTACCCTTTGCTGCACCAGAGCGACCTTATCTTAAAATTAAAAGGAGGACTCTGCACAGGGTATTTGCCATGAGTTTACTGTGGGTGAGCCCCCGGTTATGCGGCTCCACCATAGTGAAATGTCTAAAACCAGGTGAAGAAAAAGCAAAAAAGGAAAACGGGTGGATTAGATGGTCATAACCCCCTTCTCACAAGCATTATAAGAGGTGCTGGATGGTAACAGAGCCTCAGGTGCCTTAACCCCCTCAACCTGACTCACTAGTAGATACACTTGCCAGGCAGATACAACTGGTAAAATACCTCTGTCATCAATAATCCTAATGTGGCTAACTGAGGTCGTTCTGGAGATGATAAGTTTGGAATTTTATAGCTGCAAACTCAACCTTTCATCCTTCTAGGGTGAAGAAAGTAAGTACCACTGAGCTGAGTGCTCGTAAGTCCCACTAACATTGCTGCTAAACTCAAACCCCACAACTTTAATAACAAGTGGTAAGTAGAAACACAAGTAAAGCACGGTGTGTGTTGTAGGTGTGTGAGTGTGTGTGCGCATGTGTGTGTACATATACACCCACTTTTATATAAAAAAAGTGACACATAACCTTTACTTGCGCAGAGTTTAAAATGGTTTTCACACACAGCAAAATAGACAACCCTATCCATGACAAATCTAACAACACCCTGAACATGTTTTCATAATCCTATTACAATTATAATTAACCATTGCATTAATTATATTTTAAAAATAAATTAATAATTGAAGGTTAATTAAGTATACATCCTTTACTTCAAACCTTACACCCCTACAAATCTAGCAACCCATTACAAAACTATAAATTACTATTAACAATAAAATTAAAATGTATAAATCACTTAAAATTGCACACTATTTTCAAAAATATTATTAACAATTACACAAACAATAATAACACATAAAATAAATAAATGAAATGAAACACATAAAGGTGACTTGCTGCGCTGCCTTCCTCCAAAATCCCATAAATATGGGACTTTGCTTTTTGTAAATCACTGGAAAAAACCTGGAGGTAGCGTCAGAGTGGCGTTAATTAGATACACAGAACACTGAAAATGGATAAAGTTCTGGAAACTAAGAGCATTTTTTGGAGTTGCATTATTTACAAAAGAGATACATCAACTGCATATTAGAAAGGCGAAAGACTTGGTGAAAAGTGAGTAGGATGAAGGAGGGAGGGAACATGTTTAGGATCTGTTCAACAGATCTGAGGAAGAAGGAGAATATAGGCAGATCGGGGGTAGGGCTCGTCAAAAATCTGCTTGAAGAAATTTATTTATCAATTGTATGAATTTGAGAAAGTCAGATTTCATGTGTACAGCCAGAGATAGGGAGCTCCACAGGGATGAACCTTGTACGTGAAAGGCCATTCCTCTGAATTTCTTGTAACAAGTCAGAAGGGTAGACAGGAAGCTAAGATTGGAGGACATTCGGGAGGATCAGGAACAAACAGCTTTGACAGGTAGTTCTGAGCTTGGCCATGTCATGTTTTGTAAATGAGGACGATGAACTCAAAAAAATATCTTTCCTTTACAAGGAGCCGGTGGATAGCGTTCAACACAGGCATGATGTGGTCATGTTGTTTAACACTGAACAGGAGAAAAGTAAAATGGCCTAGGACTGTTAAAAGCTTGAATATTGATTTATTGGAGAGTACAGCATAGAGGGTTTCGTAGTGGTGAAGATGAGAACATGGTTTGTTCATGGGAATTCGTCTCTTCCACTAAACGCTAGAGATTTTTTTCGAAACATTTAAATAAATAAGTTACAAAAGGATGAAAATGCATAGCAAGAAATATATTGTTTGTCTGCCTGACTGAGCAATACTTAGTCAGGAGTCTCACCACAAGAAGCAACCACAGCACAATGATCAACCTCCTGCCAATTAGCTGCTGATGGTACTTCAGATGGGATTTGTCAATGGGCCTTCATTGGTGCCGTAAGCACCCGTGCAACTATAGACAGGATAGAGTGCGAGATCGGGCCATGTGTAGAAGGTCTCTGGGTAGCAGCCCTGGTGTGCCAATTAGCTGCTGATGGCACTTCAGGTAGGATTTGTCAATGGGCATTCATTGGTGCAGTAAGCACCATGCAACTATAGGCAGGATAGAGTGGGAGATCTGGGAATGTGTAGAAGGTCTCTGTGTAGCAGCCATGGTGGAATTAAAACTGCACCAACTGTTTCTGCACACTTAATAGTACATAATTCAGCTCTTTCTATACTATTTGAGAACCCCAATCAGTGGTCCTGTGTGTGCAAGTGAAACCTACTATCAACTGCACAATGATGCCTGCTACAGTCTGGTACCAGACTATCATTGCCAGAGTATCATCAGACACATATGGGGCCTGATAACGACCTTGGCAGATGGGATACTCCTTCACAAATGTGACGGATAGCCTGTCCGTTTTACAAGTTCCATAGTATATATTGAAACTTGTAATACGGCGGATGAGATATGTGTCACGTTTGTGAAGGAGTATCCCATCCACCAAGGTAGTAATCAGGCCCATAGTGTCCTAAATATGGTCTATAAAAGTATTGCTTGGAGCTAATAATAGGCTGAATGGAATTATTGATTCCGCTGGCAGAATTGGAGGAATTTGGTAATTCTCCATTACTCTTGTAAGGTGGAATTGCTTATAAATTCCACCGCTCCTCCGGTGAAACTAATCTGCAGTAAATTGTTTCTGAAGGGGGCTGAAAGAGGGAGCAGTGCCTCTGAGTTTAAAAATCACTGCAGATTAAAGTTTAATCTGCTGTGGTTTTCTAATATAGAGCCACTGCTGTCTCTTCTGGTCCTTTTTAGAAACCACAGTAGTGCATACCCATCGGTGCCCTTACATACCACTGCATAGTACTCGATGGTGACACCATTACATCAGAGTATGTAAGGGAGCTGAGTGGTGTTCAGCTATGCTATTTTCTTAGTGCAAAATGCATCCTAGCATAATTTTTGGACGTGAGGGTGCATTTTGCACTAAGAAAATAGCACCAAATGCCCCATTGCGGAATGCCCCAGAATATTGCTGAAGTCCCCTGAATGATATTCTGCCAAAATCGCCCAACCCTAGTTAATAATGGAAAATTTCTCACAATGGGAACATATTTTGTAAACAATGTTTATATGTCTGCACCTGATATTCTGAGATATAATTGACGGTACTGGGTACTAGTCATTAAACATACATATTCACATAACAGGCCCACCACAACACATAACTGACCCACACATTGGGCTGTCAAACTGACTCATCCGGCACTGCCAGACTACCTAAAATCCCACCGCCTCTGTTGAGAGCCTTCTCTTTCCTGTTGAAATTACAAGAGAGAAAGTGCATGGTTCATGGAGGCTGAACATACCCGGCTGGAACCATCAATTGAGGACAGTGATTTCTCCACTGCACCGTGCTATTATGAGTGTTTTTAGCTAAACGAGGAATAACATATTGAAGCAAGATTTTTTCTGAATTACCAGCATGGTTCCACATACAATATCCTCTGGTTTTGAGCATTAGGAATCTGTGAGCAGAAACAATGGAGACGCTAGGGGGCATATTTAACGGCCCCATTTGACGAATCTTCATAAAATGTTCCAAAAAACATTCAGCCACTACCGCTGCTTTCTGGAAAGTTTCAAGGGAATCCGCTCAGTGGGGGCTGAGACTTCTTAAAGGCAGGCTAGAGCAAAAACTGCTGATCTGAATTATACCCGCTTTGACCAAAAACTGCTGACCGGAATTATACCTGCTTTGGCAGGAAGCTAGATCTTGGTCCACAAATTTTGCTTATGATTTATGTAAATTCATTCAGTAGTTTTGGAGAAATCAAGGGTCAAAATAATTGTATATCAGTTGGGCTCGCAGGAGTCTCCAAGACTCTTGCGGGATCACCATATTAAAAATAGAATGTTCTGATTGGCCCAGGGAGCTTTGTGCCATCTCGCTCCCGCAGGAGTCTAACTCCTGCAGGAGTGAGAGCTCTGATTGGCTGCTAGCAACATAAGTAAATTTTTTCTTGTAGCCATCACAGGACACGGAGACCGCCAGGGCTAAAGTGGCATCCGTACCGCCAACAGGCTGGCGGTACGGAGACCCATATTATGACCACGGCGGTAGCGCCGCGGTCGCACCGCCGGGACCGGCGGTTTCCCGCCGTTTTAGCCTCGGCGGTGACAATCAGCTGCAGCGCTGCCCTGGGGATTATGACTCCCTTATCCGCCAGCCTGTTTCTGGTGGTTTGCACCGCCAGGAAGAGGCTGGCGGTAAGGGGAGTCCTGGGGCCCCTGCAGGCCCCTGCACTGCCCATGCCACTGGCATGGGCTGTGCAGGGGCCCGCTAACAGGGCCCAGTGCAGCTTTTCACTGTCTGCATAGCAGACAGTGAAAAGCGCGACGGGTGCTACTGCACCCGTCGCACGCCCGCAACACCGCCGGCTCCATTAGGAGCCGGCTCCTATGATGCGGCCGCATCCCCGCTGGGCCGGCAGGTGTAAACTAGGTTTGCGCCCGCCGGCCCAGCGGGGATGTTGTAATGGGGCCACACGGCGGTTACAGCCGCCCGCCAAGCTTGTAATGTCCCCCTTAGTCCCTTGTCCTGAAGTTGTTAAAAAAAGGATAGATGGGGCAGGGATACCCTGACCCCGTAGGCCCCATGGGGGCCCCAGCAAAAAATACAGGAATTCTGTGAGACTCTTGTGAGATCGGAAAAAAAAAGGTGGCCGGGCCCCCCCTTCCCGTGCCTAAATTAGAGATTCTATTCTATTCTATTCACCAGATTTTTAAAGGGCATGGGTACCCAATACCGGGCTCTCCGGATGGCATGCTGATACATTTTAGGGATGCTTTTTAAGTCTGTTTAAATGCCTCATCGTAACTGGCTAGCCACTTTCTTTCATGTACCTTACATTGATTCATTAGTTGTCTCAATTCCTGAGAGAACCAATGCATTTCTTCATGTGATCTCATTTTCTTGCACATTTCTAACGGGATAGCATCATTAAGGGCTTTATTGATCCAGTTTTTTAAATTCTGAGTGGGACTTAGAGTCCACTTTTGCCTCTGTTAGGTTTGGGGCTGATTTACTTAGGGCCTGTTCCCAGCTAGTTATATTCACTTTAGACCATTGTCAGTTCTTCATAGGAAGATTGACTCTAGGGGTTAGTTCCACCATTTTAGGAATAGCAAATGTGGCAGTGTAATGGTTTGACCATGCTACTGGCAGGGGAGATTCTACTTCCATATTCAATAGAGTGCTAAAAATTGGGTCTAAAATGTGACCCTTGTTATGCGTGGAGGAGCTGACCAACTGAGATACATAAATCACTGACAAATCCTGCAAAAGGCTAACTGCCTGGGGGCAGGAGGGGTCCTCAATATAGGATATTTAAGTCACCCAGTAAAGTAAAGTTACCTGACTGGAGACTATGGGGGTGATTCTGAGCTTGGCGGGCGTCGGTAGCCGCCCGCCAAGCGGGAACCGCCAGAAGACCGTACCGCGGTCAAAAGACCGCAGCGGTCATTCTGGGTTTCCCACTGGGCTGGCGGGCGACCGCCGAAAGTCCGCCCGCCAGCCCAGCGGGAAACACCCTTCCCACGAGGACGCCGGCTCAGAATTGAGCCGGCGGAGTGGGAAGGTGCGACGGGTGCAGTTGCACCCGTCGCGAATTTCAGTGTCTGCTAGGCAGACACTGAAATTCATTTTGGGGCCCTCTTACGGGGGCCCCTGCAGTGCCCATGCCATTGGCATGGGCACTGCAGGGGCCCCCAGGGGCCCCGCGGCACCCCCTACCGCAATCCTATTCCCGGCGGGAGAACCGCCAGGAACAGGATGGCGGTAGGGGGTGTCAGAATCCCCATGGCGGCGGAGCGCGCTCCGCCGCCATGGAGGATTCTCAAGGGCAGCGGAAAGTCGGCGGGACACCGCCGACTTTCCGTTTCTGGCCGCGGCTGAACCGCCGCGGTCAGAATGCCCAGCGGTGCACCGCCAGCCTGTTGGCGGTGCTACCGCGGTCGTTCGCCCTGGCGGTTTTTACCGCCAGGGTTAGAATGACCCCCTATGTCAGTATAACAGGGATATTTTCCCAAAACTTTGCGGGGGATCCCAGAGGGCGATAAACCAATAGTCTGCAGAAAGTAAAAGTATGAGAGAGCTTTATAGAATATAACAAACTCTCCAAGCCAGGGAACAAATTAGGGGTACACCCACATTCCATATTCTGTTTCACAATAATAGCCCCTCCCCCTCCCACTTTGCCAATGCGATCACACCTGATTGTGTCACCAGTGATGTCATAATATATGTCAGAACATGTCATGAGTGATTGAGTGATGTCATATGTGAGGTCATCAGCAGTGCATTGTAGGGGTGTGAGTTATAGTTAGTGCTGCTAACCATAACTGCTGAATTTGTGTGGTGTTTTTACTTCTAAACATTAATGCTGTCACGTGGAAATTCAGCCAACTATAACTGTACTTTAACCTTTAGTTTTTTTCAGTGATATCTCTCTCTCTCTCTCTCTCTCTCTCTCTCTCTCTCTTTATATATATATATATATATATATATATATATATATATATATATATATATATATATGGCTCTATCAAAAGTAAAGGGGAGGGAGGCATGTGACCCCCTTCCCCGAGTCTGAAGAGGCTCTGGCGAACCCAACAACTGGGGCCAAATCTTTCCAAATGTTCCTCATTCATCCTAGCTGGTCCCCCTGTTTAATGATGCTGCACTGGTCGTGTCCGGCCCATAAGGCCTTTTGGGTAGCGCTGTAATCTCCACTGCAGAATCTTCCTGGTGGAATCCTGTACAAGTCTTACAATATTGAGCATACTTACTGATGTGTTTTGAAGCCATCAGGCATAAAGGGGTTTTGGGAAACATCTGCCGTCCGACACTCAGGAGCAATGAGCTATGGAATTAGGTCCAAATGTGCATACATGCTGGATGAGCCCGCTCTTGTTTAGCCCATAGCTACACAGACAAAACAGTCTTTTCTATATTCTGTGTATTTGAGAACACGACTCACCAGGCTTTAGGGAGTGTGCATCCTAGCTTTGTTGCTTTACACCGTCTATGCATTCAAATTTATTGTAATGAAAAAGAAGAGTAGGTGTCGGTAGTGGAGTTTACCCAGATGAATGGATTCCCTTATTCACAAACTCACAGGAAGACACATTAACCATGATCCCTGCTACTCTGCTGTGTTAGGAAAAACAGTAGAGCACCCGACTGATATTCTGAATGTGTGGCACATATAGCAAGAACAAAAAAAATTCAGAGGTATGGGGCAAAAATATTGCATCTGGATGGGCGCACTTTGTTCCTAAAGAAAACTCTTGTTGCAAGTCTGGCATCAACCAGGTGAGCTATATGTGTCTCACCTGCAAACACAGGAGAAATTAAAAGATCACTTCCTCCTCTCTAGGAGAGACACCAGAATATAAAAATATAAAAAACATACAAATATTTTTTTTTATATAAAATCAGGCAGAAAGTGGTAGGCGATGGATTCTGTTCCAATAGTAAAGCCATGTAGGAATTGCTATTAGGAAATCAGTATCTTAGTACATTGCATTTTGCATTTCTTAAATAGCGATTTCTATAAAGTCGCTATTTAAGAAATGCAAAATTGCATTTTCGTACCTCTGTCCCTAGGTCTCATCTGAACAGATACACAAGCAAACACAGCCTTATTATACTTCACCAATACAGTGTATTTTTTTCCTCGAGTCCTTTGGTGCACATAGCATGGAAAACACATTTGAGCATGCCCATCGTTTTTAGAACTTCATACCTACTCACACAAGTGTTGTGTGGAATGCTTACAAAGGTTTCAGACAATAGCAATCCCTTGACCGGCAGTCTTTTGTTTATTTGTCAGTCAAGCCACTCAAGACACGGACCAGCCTTAAATAAATGAGACTTGGTACTACTACAAATGCAAAAGCCCCATCTGACCTAAAAGGCCAGGCGCCTTGTGACTGGCAACATAAACAACTCCAGAAAGCTTTCAGCCTTGTTGAACCTTATGAGTGAGGTACAGAATGAAACCTTCTGCACAGCGATCAGGCATACCCATCACACTTACATTCTTAAAAAAACATAAAGGTAGTGAAAAGAGCACAGGTAAAGATCTCAGTCACTAGCATTCCCTTTGACTACATTCCAGTCCGCAAACTTTTAGTCCACTGTGCACTCCAGACACGGACCAACCCTGTACAAATCAGACTTGGTTCTGCTTCAATAGGAACACTCCAGTCCAAACTGCCAAGACAAGCTCCTGTGGAACCATAATAAACTTCAGACTAGTTTCAATCTTGTGGGATCGCATTAGTGAGGACCCACTTCAGTCCTTAGGCATGGTGAGCAATGGGAATCACATCTGGGCATTCCAGTGACATAATATGCCTTATTTACATAGGTAAATCGACATGTGTAGATTTACTACAGGTAAATTTACTCTCATTCTATTGAGTAACTTTACTACTTTAGGCCCTTTATAATTGAAAGATTTTTCAAAAATGTAGACCTACAGTTGCCCACCTCCTAAAATAAGGGTTCGTGTAGGTTAAAGAGTCAAATTTGACTGTAAATTTACTACTAGTAGTGACTTATAAACATATTTGATGTTCCGCACACTTGGCAAGGATGCCTGCAATCGAGGCAGAGATCTTGCTATGGTAATGTACAGGAAAAAGCATAAATGTTTATTAAACCTTTCAAATAAATTAGAAAAAATATTTTGGTGTTAAATAGTAACACCGATTAATTCTATATATTTATTTTAAATGTAGAACAATATAAAAAGCTAAAGCATTAATGACTTAATTTTAAATTAATAATTTAAATTTGTCTGTATATATTAAATTAACTTACATTTTTTTAAAGTTTAAATTACAAACTTCCGCCTCAAATGGAAAAAGTAAATTTGTTATTATACATTAAGATTAATAATAGTGATGTAGAGAATAAATTAAGTAATTACGTTTTTCAATAAATAATAATGTTACATTTTTAAAGTTATGTTATGTTATGCCGATTTCTAGATCGCACTATGACGCGGGAGGGTAGCCTGGTGTTGAGCAGGTGTGAGTCAAGCCACAGCAAGGGCCTAATGGGGCTATTGGAAAAGCCCATCTTTTGCTTCCTGCAGAATTTAAAAAGGTGAGGAGGAGGCTTCTCATTCCATGCTTTAGGGTCGATGCAGGAGAAGGCTCAACCACCTGATCTGCTTTTCCGTGTGTGGGATTTGTGCAAGTAGGAATCCAGGGAAGCAGATGTGTCTGGAAGGTTTGTGAAAGCAGATGCACTTGTTGAGGTATGCTGGGCCAGTATTATGTATTGCCTTGAAATAATAAAATACTTCAGGCCCTGCAGTGTTTTATTTATAGACAATCTTTCTTAACAATGATACAATAATTTTATATTCTTTAATAGTTTGAATAATTCAATGTATTTTAACATCTGTTCCCAAAGCATTTTACTAATTAATTTCGGTGGTGTTAGTTAATCTTCTGCAGTGCTGGACTTACTCCAGCTCTGAACTGGAGCACATTTACAACTAGTTTGGGTTTATTTTGACTGTAGTAACTATAGAAGGGCAGTTTGTGGCAAGTAATTGGTGTACTCCTTTTTAGATGGGTATATGTCCATCCCTGAACACCTCTACCCCTTCCTAAATCTCTTCTTAACCCTCCCTTAACCTCTCTCCTTTAGTCATAAGTATGCTCCATTGTCAGGCCTCTCCCCTCTGTACCTCCTGCATTTACTACTAACACCTATACTTACATGTACAGAGATCTCCACAGTCAGACAGGAGATCTTCACACAGAACCTCAGCATGTATGAGAAATGCATTTTGTAGTAAAGCTAGTTATTCTATTGTAGAAGTACTAAAAGTATTGCAAAATGAATCTAAAATCACATCTAAGGCTCTCCTTATATTAAGCAATACCTACTATCCATTGAAAATCATTGCTAATATTTTTTATTAATTCTGTAAGATAAAATCCAAAAAGGTTAAAGTGTTCCAACAGGTCTGCAACCCGTCATAGCACTGAACCTATCATCACATTTTTTTAATCACTGAACCGGTTCCTGCTATGAGACGTGAGCTGTTTCGGCAAAAATCCACTGCTTCAGCATCAGTCTTTAAGCACAGCATTCTGACTAGGAGTGGGTGGGATTTCTAGACTGCTGAAGGAAAAAACATAATGTTGCATTACAATTCCAAATCAACCTTTGTGGCTGCCCCAGAGCTTAGTTTGTGGTAGCACTTAGTGGGCATCAACTTTCATTAGGGTGACGGGAACTTATTTTCGTCATCAACTTTGACCAGGAGCAAGAGAGAGAAAGACATAAAAGGAGGAAAGAAATAGGAAGAGAAATGTAGGAAATCAGTGACAAAGAGAGAAATCATAGATAAAAAAGAGCCTTCAAGTCTGAGCTAAAGATACAGGAAGTGGGTGGTGGAATTAGGAGCCATGAGGTGGAATCAAAACTAGCCATTTGGTTACTCAGCAGAATTTCTTTCCTCCTTTATATTTAAATAATAGGGTAGCTATAACCCACGCCCCCACCATACACAATGGTAAGTAGTAGGGCATGGTGAGGGCATGATTTAGAGTTACCTTAGGCAATTAATTTCTATTGTTTTGTGTGTGTAAAATCTGAACCTAACTATAACGTCCCTCTAACCTTTACTTTTTTAGTGAATTTCTAAGATTTTTTAAATTCTATTTCCTAATTATAATATCCCTGTAACCTTTGTTTTTTTCAGTGAATTTAGTTTTTTTTAATGTTAAGTAATATTTAATTACCTTGCATGAATCCAACCCCCGATGCACACGGCCTGCAGTTGGGCCCTGTAGCCAACCCCCTGTAGGCACCCAAACCCACACCAAGCAAGGCCTTTGGCCCTGCGGGGTCGGGGGTTAGCCACAGGGTCTGGCCTGCGGACAGGCCCCATGGCCAACCCCACATAGGTACCCAATCTTGTGTGGTGGGAGTTGGCCGCAGGGCATGGACAAAACCAACCCAGCCCACCATGAAAGGCCTCAGCCCTGCGCAGCTGTGGTTTCTCTGCAGGGCCTGACTGCGACCAGGCCCTGCAGCCAACCCGCAGTAGGCACCCACCTGCACACAGCCTTCAGCCATGCGCGGCAGGAGATCAGCTGCCGTGCTTCGACTGTGGCCAGGGCCAGTGGCCCAACCCCCATGGAGCCCCCATCCCCAGGCCAATCACATCCCCGGGGAACCATACCCTTGGGCCCACCAATTTTAAAAGGGAAGGAAGGTTAGTACAGCTCCCCCTCCCTAAGCTGATTTCAGCCCTCGGTACCCCATCCTCCAGGGCTTGGCCAAGTACTGTAAGTGGAAAGGGGCTGCACATCCACCCTCCCCAGGCCAATTGCACCCTGGAGTCCCCATCACCTGGAGCCCGACTAATTATTGGAAGGGGATGCAAGATAGTTGCACTTCTAGCAGTATAGGCCCTCATTATGACATAGTTGGTAAATGCCTCCTACCGCCACAGCGACGGCCACCACAAGACCATCGCCATGGCTACCTACCGTCTGCCATATTATGAGCGTAGCTGTAATTCCACTATAAGGATGGCGAAATTCCGGCTACGATCATGGCGGCAGACGGCGATAAGGTGGCGCTAGGCGCCGCAGACTGCATAATGATCCATGATACGGCCTGGTGGTGTTCTGCTTGCAGCCAGCAGCAGCGCCACGTCCTGTCTCCTGCCGGAGGACCCCTGCAAGCAGGTAAGTCGGGCGCTCCGGCAGGGGAGGGGGGTGGGGGGGCGTTGTGTGTGTGTGGGGGTGTGTGTGCATGTTTCTGTGTGCGTGCATGTGGGTGTGGTGTGTTTGGAATGCGTGTGTGCATGAATGGATGTGAGTGTGCGTGTATGTTGTGATGTGTGAATGCGTGTGTGCATGTATGTATGACACTGTGTGTGGATGTGTGTGTGCATGGATGTATGCACGCATGGGTGACTGTAGGTATGCGCATGTGTATGCGTGTGTATGTCTGCGTGTGTAGGTGTGTGTATGTCGGGGTGTCAAAAGGGGGGGTTGGAAGGGGGGTGGGGAGGGTGGGTGAGGACTCTGGGGAGGGGGAGGGGGGCTTTGGAGAATTCCCTGGCACTGATAGTGCCTACCGCCATGGTTTTCGTGGGGGTAATAAAAGCCACAGACACCATGGCGGTGGGCGGGGTCATATTACCGTGGGCGGTCTAGTGACGGCCGCCGGGCTGGAGACTGTAGTCTCCAGCCCGGCGGTCATTACCGCCGTGGCAGTCGGTGTGGTACAGTGGCGGTTTGGCTTTTGCCAAACCGCCAATGTCATAATATGGCGGTATGTACCGCCAGCCTTTTGGCGGTACTACCGCCACTATAACACCGACCACCTGGCTGATTTGGGCTCCAGGGACCCCATCCCATGGGCCTCGGCCAATTAGTGCCAGAGGAGGGGGGCCACACAACTCCCCTCCCTGAGCAGATTTTGGCCCTGGGAAACCCATCCCCTGGGGCACAGCCACTTCATGCTGGATGCTGTGGCCCCAACCAGGGCACCCAGTGTGCACTGTTGTGGGCCACGAGGGAGCCTGAATGCTCTTGTGGTCCCTGCAAGCTCCCTGTCTCCAGCGGGAGTCAGCATTGCTCTTGCACGACGGGAGCAGCAAAAAATGTTGCTTGTTGCATGTGGAAACAATTTTTTCATGTGTTTTCCTGCCTACTTAAGCGGGCAGAGAAACAGATGCAAAGTCCGCTCCCAGCAGGTGGGAGTGCACCCCCCTCTCCGATACAGATATTTCAATATGCCCCTGGGACCTGGCTTACCCAGGGGGAAGGGGGTTGAGGTTTAAACAAGAGCAGGAGACTGGACTTGTCTTTTTTTAAAACATTTTTTAACATTTGCCGATATTCGTGGACCCTCCGCAATTATCGTGGCAACAATTTTTTTAAAGATGCTTTTTGGTCCTGGCCACCAGGCCAAGGTGTTGGGGGTATTCCTACCCTGCCCCCTTCTCTTTTTTTACTTTATTTTGTGATGCAGCCGAGCACAAGTTCCAAAAAGGCCACCAACACTTCCTGGCTGAGGTTGACAGCCAATCACATATCAGCATGAGAACTGTCAGATCCACAGAGGATCCGTGTCCCTAGATAGCTAGATGTCACTGACCATGTCATGAGTGATGTAATATGTGAGGACATAAGCAGTGTATTATGGCAGCGCAAGTTATAGTTAGCTGAAGTATCTATAACTGCTGAATTTCACTGGTTTTGAAATTTAAGCCTAACTCTAACGTCCCTGTAGCCTTTGGATTTTTCTGTGAATTTCTAAGTTTTTTTCATTCTATTTCCTAGCTATAACGTCCCTGTAATCTTTGTTTTTTTTCAGTGAACTTCTATTTATTTTTTCACGTAAAGTAATTTTCATTACTATACATTAGTCCAACCATCACCCTGCAAGGCCAAAGGCCATGCATGGCGGGGGTCGGCTGAAAAGTCTGGCCTGTGGCCAGGCCTTGCGACCAACCCCGTATAACCACCTAACTCTGTGCCCCGCATGACCTTTGGCTGTGCGCAGCAGGGGTTAGCTGCAGGGCCTGGCCTGTGGCCAGAGCCTGCAGCCAACACCCCTAATAATCTAACCCCGCACTGCACAGAATGTTTGGCCATGCGTGGCAGGAGGTGGACACAGCCTGCCTCTCTGGGCCAACCCCCTAACCACCCAATCCCATGCTGCACATAGCCTTCGGCCGTTTGTAATGGGAGTTAGACATGGCCTGTCTCTCTGGGTGTGAGAATAGGTGTGAGAGAGTGGATCTGGGTGTGATAGTGTCTGTAGGAGTGTCTGTATGGGTGTGAGAGAGTGGGTGCATCAGTGTCTTTGTGGGTATGTGAGTGGGTGTTTCAGTGTCTGTGTGGGTTTGTGAATGGGTGTGTGAGAATCTGAGTGGGTCAGTGAGTAGGTGCGAGAGTGAGTCTGTGAGTGTGTGTGTGAGGGTCTGAGTGGGGCTGTGAGTGGGAGCATGAGGGTCTGAGTGGGTCTGTGTGTGGGTGCTTGAATGTCTGAGTGGGTCTGTGAGTGGGTGAATAAGGGTCTGAGTGGGTGTGTGAGTGGGAGAAAGAGATTGAAAGAAAGAAATTGAGATAGAGAGGGAAAGAGAGTGAGAGAGAGAGAGGGAGAGTTCAGTAGGCTTTAATGAATCATATACTTAGAATGAGAAATTTCTGGTGAAATTGAAAAGAAAAATGTGTTTGTCAATTAAAAAGAATTAGATCACCTTTCAGTATGAACCCTAAACTTTTGAAGTTTAAAAGAAATGACCGCAGACACACCTGGAGTAGAACCCTCAACTTTCACTGCAAGGGTCCGTGACCTTAACCAATAGTCCATAGGTAACTCCTTACTTCCAGACATACCTATGACAGTCAACCTATGGAAGTGATTGGAAAGAAACATGAGTGTCCCATCACTAGAAAGGTTAAACAGTCAAAAACTAGTAAATAAATAAACACACTGCCAAGCCACACTGGGATTTGAACCTTCAGCCTACTGAATGATAGCACAAAGCATTGACCTTTAGCCTAAAAGTGACTCGGTTCTGTACTGCATCCAAACATAACTATAACATTCCAACTAAACATCTTGCTAGTCTTACTCTTTGAAGTTATTGTATGGAGAGGCTATTTTAGTGACAATCTCTCTCTCTCTCTCTCTCTCTCTCTCTCTCTCTCTCTCTCTCTCTCTCTCTCTCTCTCTATCACTCTCTCTTACATCCCATTATGGGATGGGAGAGAGAGAGAGTCAAAGGACCATGAGGGAAGCCTGAAGGCCCTCATAGTCCTAGCCAACTCCCCGCGCCATGCAGGAGCCAGCAATCCTCCCACAAGAATGGAACTACTTTAAATAGCAGCTCCCTACTTGTGGGAGCAATGTTTTCATCTGTTTCCCTTTACGCATATTTGCGTGCAGGGAAACAGATAAAAACTCTGCTTTCTGCCAGCCCCCATCAAGCAAAAGCAAACAGCTATGTCCTTGGGGATCGGCACCCTGGGACGTAGCAGGAGCTGGCTCTGGCGGTCTCCAGGGCCATCATTGGCACCTCAAGGAGGGCCTTGCGGCCCTCTTCTAATGATTATTGCACCAGGGGAGGTGGTGGTCCCTGGGGCCTACAACAGACCCCTCTCATTATTGTATTTTAGCCCCAATGAGGTGGTGGTCCCCGGGGCTGCAGGGGGGTCACGTGGCCCCTCCGTACACAACTAAATATTTGCCCCGGGGAGGTGGTTGTCCCCAGGGCTGCGGGATAGTGGGTGGCCCCCCGGGTGGGTGCCCCCCCACACATATACATTTTCACCCCAGGGAGATGGTGGTCCCCAGGGCTTGGGGGGCAGGGCAGTCCCCCCACATTCGGTTTAAACTTGTGCCTTAGGGAGGTTGTGGTCCCTGGGACTGTAGGGGTCTGCATACCCCTTCCACATACCAAATTACGTAGCCCCTGGGAGGGGGTGGTCTCCAGGGCTGTGGGTGGGGGCCACGCAGCACGCACGTGCATCTAATTCTTTGCCCTAGGGACATAGCTGTTCCCGGGGCCTTGGCAGGCCCCGGAGGAGGGCCGCGTTTAACCACCTCATTATTTTTTGCATGCCCCCTGGACTTGGCCCAGCCAGGGGCTTTATGATAAGGGTGGGAAACCACCTGTTTTTTTAGGACGCCAGAAAATCTGCAGATCCGGATCCACAGGTTTTTCTAACTTAAAAAAAAAAAGATTTTAAGCTCTGGCGGGGTACCTCTGGGACCCCAGCACCAGAGATAAGGGGAGGGGATGTCCCTAACCTGGCCCTCGGCTGCCTACACTTCCTGCTTGAAGTGTTAGCAGCCAATCAGATATCAGCATGGGGACAGCTGGATCCGTGGAGGATCCTTGTATCAAGAGATATCTAAATTATTTTAAGTCTAATTTCACAAAAAGCGCCTAACTTTCAGCCAAATTTGGTGTAGTTCCGTTCAGTGGTTCGGGCTGTGGTCGTGTTAAAAAGTTTGAAAAATCCCATTGACATAGAACAGGGAAAAAGTGTTGTGGGACCCCCCTTTTTCTCAGCCCCCACTTGACAGATCACCTTGAAACTTTCTAAACAGCAGCTGAAGTGACAAAAGTATAAGTGGTGGCAGTAGGGTGGTGCTAAGGGGTGCAAAGAAAGTGGCACTGGACTGGGTACAGTGCTACTTTCCTTAATCTGCTCCATAGTTCTTTTTACAAATTGAGCACTCAATGTGGTAAAGTCTGTGTGAAGGAAGCGTGCATTGCTTGGTCATGTTGAGGCAAGTTTGTACCAGGAGAAATTTGCTTGTGCTGTACCCATGTTGGTGTGCATGTGAAGGGTAACAAAAGCTATAAAGTTGGTGGCCGACCTGTACTTTCTCTGTGTGCATGAAATGGAGGTTGACAATGATGCTACTTTTGAGGATCCATCTCTGCTACAGAAACTTGTATGGCTGCTGATCATGTTGTACTTCTTTTCTGTGAGAGATGGGCATTTATTGTTACTGCCTGTTTTGTTCCGGTGT
Source organism: Pleurodeles waltl (assembly GCF_031143425.1). Lineage (NCBI taxonomy): Eukaryota > Metazoa > Chordata > Amphibia > Caudata > Salamandridae > Pleurodeles > Pleurodeles waltl. Next base: position 403,537,223 of record NC_090443.1, on the reverse strand, counting down.
TGTGTGTGAGAGGGAAGGTCACTTTTCTGTTGTGTTGCTAGCTCCTTGTGAAAGAAACTTGAAATGCTGCTTATATTGTTGTGCCTGCTGTTTATTTAATCAATTAAATTAATCCATACGCTGAAACAAATGTTTCAAAAGTTCAAGACAACATCCTTCTTGTTCCCATTTAAAGAGATACACTCTTCATCAGATGTATCCTTTCTAGAACTATAACAAACTTTCCATTAGGCAAGCTGCATATCCTTAGTATCCATTTCAGCTCATAGCATATCATGAATCTCAAAACCAAAATAGCCTCTTACCACAGATACAGAATAGATTGTTCTTTCAAAAACACAAACCAGGCCCTGGCTGGATCATGTACGACATGTGTCCACCATCACATGCCAAAACATGATGACCTACATGTAGAAAATGTTGCTTGTCTGGAAACGTGTGCCTCCAAGCTTAAGCCCTCAGCACCCTGGTTTGCAATAGTATATTAAAAACAAACCTACAATAGGAAGCAGATGCAGCCCATCCATTCGGGTGACAGGCCACACCCTCTCACCTTTTTCCAAAGAAAAAGAGTGTCTATCAGGCTGAGCAAAGGTCTGCCTGGCAGGCACTCTTCTTGTTCAGGTCAGGCAGCCAGGCAGGCCAGGCAGGCAGGAACTAGACAAGTGCTAAATGCACAGGCTCCTGGCTGCCTGAGCTGAACTTTGCCAGACTGAGGATTTCGCAGTCCTGTAGGCATGACCTCCTCAGCCTGGCAAAAGTGCATCAAAGCCCTCCACTTCATGATGAGGGGGAGTACCACTGATGGCCACTCCAGCCATCATTCTTTCCTGACCACAGATAAATCCACCTACTACAAGACAACCATCAACTGAGAAATCAACAGAAGCAACCCCCTCCTCAATGCTATCAATTAGTGTGTCCACTGTATCCTAGAGCCTGCTCTTCCACCATCAGCCAATAGATGCAACACTATCAACCTCTTCATCCCAAAGAAAATCAGCAAAATCGTATTTAACATTATCTATTTATGTTCATCATTCACAGCATCACATATGCCCAACTACCACACCACTAACTGGTCATTCTTCAACACAATTTCCCACACAGACCTCTCCAACATCCTGAACTCACTCAAAACCACCTTCTAGATTGTTACATGCTTTCTGTGAGGATTTGGGTGTACTATATGATATGGCTATGGGGCCTTATCGTGCAGTACACTCACAAATACCATCTTGAGTCCAGTGAGGCTCATTTACTTAACCTCAAGATCAACCCTGGGAAGCTGTGACTGTGAACGGTAAGGCTCAGCAAAGGAACTATGTGTAAAGCATTTAACTTTATAAAAGTTGCTTGCCTTTAAAAGTGACACAAATGTCGACCTGACCATCATCACATTTAATGCCATGATTAATTTGATACCTTACATGGCCCAGTTAGGTAGTTCCATTCAGGAGTTACCCAGGTTTGGATGCCACTCAGAAAACCTGTGTTAGCCAATGGGGCTAATAACTTCTTCCACAGCAAAATGACAATTTGGAAACGTTGCTGTTAAGACATATTAAAAATACATGTCCTACTTAACAAAAGGCAGCTCCCTACCATAGGGCTCTCTAGGCCTTCCTTGTTAAGGGATAGGGTGGCCTTACCATTAATGGTAATGGCAAAGTAGAATTGGCCGTGTGACACTGCCATTCCAGTATGCAGTGGCAGGCTGAGGGCCATGTTTTCACTTTGTCACATACGGGGTGACACAACCAATGCTGCCGCCCTGTGGGGACCCTGTCTTACAAGCGCTGGGAACCATATACTAGGGGCTTATAAGTAAGCCAGTACTTGCCAATTGGGGACTCCCAATTCAACATATCTTTTGCAAATGGCCTGAACACTGTCACTGAGGTCTGGACAGCAGGCCTCAGTGCACTTTTAGAATCAGAAAAAACTAACTGGTCATTCTTCAACACAATTTCCCACACAGACCTCTCCAACATCCTGAACTCACTCAAAGCCACCTTCTAGATTGTTACATGCTTTCTGTGAGGATTTGGGTGTACTATATGATATGGCTATGGGGCCTTATCGTGCAGTACACTCACAAATACCATCTTGAGTCCAGTGAGGCTCATTTACTTAACCTCAAGATCAACCCTGGGAAGCTGTGACTGTGAACGGTAAGGCTCAGCAAAGGAACTATGTGTAAAGCATTTAACAGCACCAAACAACGGACTAAGAATGTCACACAGCAAGAAACATCACAAGTTTATAAAAATAGAGCATATGTTTATGAAGTTTTAGAGTCCTTGATCATCAAAATCCACCGGAGAATCTGGAGGTATGGATATTTAATGCATTAAATAACTTTTATATCAATGACAAACAAGCCTTGGCCAACAAAAAGTTTGAAACCTTTTGAAAAGTTTGAAAGAGTTTGTCTGACAACTCTGACCTGTTTTGGGTGACAAATTCCAAGAGGGCAGAGGTCTAGGAGGTCAGTAAGGATAATGTGGACAGCTATTACCTGGCCACCACAGCAATTTCTGAAGCCAAAATACAACCTTTTCAGGACAGCCACCATAGAAGACAATGGAGTGGTACTAAGTCTGAGGGATACAGGCAAAAGATGCCCAAGGATGCTCCTGATGGTCTTCCAACAGCTGCAAGGTGGTCTTCCTTTCGTCCTCTCTCCAAATCCATGGTGTACTGAAGTCTATGGCTCCAGAGGTGACACAGCCACAGGGAAACCGGATCTGACACTGGCTTTCCCTCTCTGTTTCTGTCTCTAACTTATCTACATAAACAAAAGGGAGCTTCCTCTGCAGCGTTATCACCATTTGTCCTTCAAAAGTGTCTTCCCCTTTGAAGCTCGGCTTTTGGGCTAACACCCTGAGTGACCATGCTGGGGGAGGAGTTCACACCTCACTCTGCGGCAACTGACTTTGTTCCTGAGCCTGGGAGTCATTCTCCTCAGTGGGTCAGAATGCTGTCTGTGTGCCAGGGCCTTTGTGAGGCCACAGGACTAGCTGGGGCATGAAGTGTCCACTTTATAAAAGTTGCTTGCCTTTAAAAGTGCCCCAAATGTCGACCTGACCATCATCACATTTAATGCCATGATTAATTTGATACCTTACATGGCCCAGTTAGGTAGTTCCATTCAGGAGTTACCCAGGTTTGGATGCCACTCAGAAACCCTGTGTTAGCCAATGGGGCTAATAACTTTTTCCACAGCAAAATGACAATTTGAAAACGTTGCTGTTAAGACATATTAAAAATACATGTCCTACTTAACAAAAGGCAGCTCCCTACCATAGGGCTCTCTAGGCCTTCCTTGTTAAGGGATAGGGTGGCCTTACCATTAATGGTAATGGCAAAGTAGAATTGGCCGTGGGACACTGCCATTCCTGTCTGCAGTGGCAGGCTGAGGGCCATGTTTTCACTTTGTCACATATAGGGTGACACAACCAATGCTGCCGCCCTGTGGGGACCCTGCCTTACAAGCGCTGGGAACCATATACTAGGGGCTTATAAGTAAGCCACTACTTGCCAATTGGGGACATATCTTTTGTAAATGGACTGAACACTGTCACTGAGGTCTGGACAGCAGGCCTCAGTGCACTTTTAGAATCAGAAAAATCAGCAGCTATTTGTCCAAAAGGGGGCAAAAAGTGGCAGAAGCCTGCAAAAAGCTTATTTCCTTACATGACCCCCCTCAGCTAAAGCATTTGAGGGACCTCAACCACACTCTTAGTGAGTCTTCCTGACTATTCAGTGAGGAAGGATGTATGAAACTGGCTGTCCTATTGCAGGGCCTACACTTGCCTTGCATCCTTCTGTCAGGGTCATTCCCACTGTGGAACTGACCTACCTCAACTATGACAGGATCCATTCTATATGGGACTTTAGCTAACTCTGTGTTTCCCTCCTTTACTTTAACCGTAGGCAGCGAGGTACCTACCCCCTGTACCTTAACTTAGCCAGGGCAACACCTAACATACCCAGAGAGATTATCCAACATTGGAGTAACCTCATCATGGCCAACAGGGTCAGGGGGGCTATCTTGCTACCTGCCATGCGGTCTAACCAGCATGCTATGAACAGTGTTGGTATAAAGGCAAACACCCAGCACAAGCTTCTGATAGCTGTCAGTGCACAGAACCACACCTTAATTCTCCACTTACAGGTGGATGTGCTATGGTATGGGTTACTTTGGGCTCAGGGTACCCTTCTGCTTTTTTGAGTGGGATGGTACCACATCTTGTGGCAGACACCCTCCTTCCACTCCTCCTGACAGTTCAGGGGTGCCACTCTTAAACTGATCAGCTGCCTGAGTCTTAAGGATTTCTTGGGGAACAGGTAGGGCCTTACCAGTGACAACTTTTGGTTATCCCTTGTTGGGTTAGAATTCCCTGGGCTCACTGGGTCTCTTTCTAAGAGTTGCCTTCCTTTACTACCTTTCTTTTTCTTGCCTTTTATCAGGGGCCTACTATTCATAGACTTAGGGACATCACCTCCATAATCTTTGGGTAAGGCAGTGGACTGGCCAACTACCTTCTTTAGCTCAGACCAACCTCTGGGAGGTCATTACCAAGGAGAAAATCAAGGGGGAAGTCTTGACTGACTACCACCCGAGGTCATCTAAGGGAACCCATTATCTCTACAGTTTCCAAAGCCATGGGCCGAATAGTAACTTTACCTGGAATAGCCCTTACTCTTCTTGTTTCTCCAGTCAAATACTGGTCTGGAGACACTAACCGTTCAAGCACAATGGTGTGACTTTCACAGGTGTCTCTCAGGACAGTGATTGGGATTCAATTCACCTTGATGGGATGAAAGTGCTTACTATCCCGAGGAATCACCAGCTCATACTCTGTGCCCTTTTCCCGTTTGAAACAACTAGGATATCCTGATCAGAGGAATCCTCCTCTAAGGCTACACTGGCAATTTCATGGGTAACCTTTCTTTTGGGACAAGCTGAGTCCTGTCTGTTGTGCCCAACCTGCTGACAGTCAAAGCAGGGCCTACTATCTAAATACATTTCAGCCTTAGGTCCCTCTGTTTACTAGAGTTGAAGAGTCTTGTTCTTCTCTCTTTTAGGGTTCTGGGGCTCTGAGGAATTCTATTTAGTGGACGTACCATCTCCCTCCTTTCCCTTCTGTGGCCCTTCTTGGGATCACTCCTGAAGGATTTTCCTAAGTACTCTAATCCTTACCCACTCATCAGCCCTCTTGACCAACTCTCTAGGACTAGAAAGCTTTGGATCTACCAGATTCTGGTGTAACTTCTCAGAAGTACACATTGTAAGAATATACGACCTCACTTTGCTATAGGACTCAAGTTGCTCTTCACCTATGAGTCACAAGAAGGTCAAATGGGTTTCAGTTTGCTGTGTTGCCTGGCAGATAGGATCTGGCATGACAGGACCAAGTGTGATTAGCATAAGACTGGTCCTTGTCTGCTGTGGCATAATGGGCAAATTAATTTAATTGGATGCAGCTAAAGAGACTGCCATTGGCTGAGACTTTTGCAAAAATGCAATCCATCAACTTTGTGTTTCAGTGTACACTGCATTTTATAGTACAAATGGTAGGGTTGTTACCATGCTATGGCCCTTTGCTTCTTTATCCCTTTGAGCTCAGTAACCCTTCTGACCAGCTCATTAGTACTGTATCCAGAATAGGAAAGCAATTAATTATTTCCAAATCAAATCAATGGCTCACCTTATATTAAGCAATAACTACTAACCATTGAGAATTATTGGTAATGTACCCCAATTAATTTCTTTTTTACACATAAACATAAAAACATCTTGATGTCAACAGTTATTGAATCATCATTTCTCCAATTTCCCTGTTTACATTAACATAACATGTGCTTTTCTTTCCCATTTATTGTAGAGTAATATGAGAAAAGTCTATTTTCAAGAGCCCCAAAGAAGTGACAGGATGCCGCGAAACATGTGCTGGTTCAGCCTCAGCTCATGTTAAAAAATACTATGATTTATATTTCTTTCCTAAAATTTGGGTTCAAGTTCAAACTTGGAATGGGCTGTCTTCAAATGTAAATTGGGAGTAGTGTTGATCTTTGGATGTAAGGACAGGACGTGGAATATCTGACTATCATTTTCTGTCAATTGTCTGTAATGTTCATGTAAACAGGGAGACTAGCGAAATTGTGATATATTGAGACCGAGATGTTTTTATATATGTGTATAAAAAGGAAATTATTTGTTACACAATAATTTCTTTGGCATGCTGGGAGCTTTCAAGCGCATGCCAGACGTTCAAGTGGCTCTCCCGTGTGGGAATTCCATGGTTTGCATGTCCGACCCGGACAAGAAAAGAAGGCAGCAGGCTAGGCATTGGATAGGCCCCCCAGTCCAACCCAAATTAGTGCAGCTTTTTCAACATCATTTCCAATAGCAGAAGCTCTGATGACAGGATTTTCATTCAGGAACAGGAGATGTCATAACACGAGATCATTGAGAGAAAGAAAAATAATATAATTGTGTAAAATATACTTTGACTACTTCTGGAATCAAATATCTACTGTTTCCGTTACTCATGATAAGAAGAATGCCCAGAAGAATTAAGAGAAAGAAGTGTGCTCCTGAAAACCTGAGAACAGCATCAAAGGAGAGGCGATACTGCAAGTCTTCAGCCATATTGAAAGGTAGATCAGAACTAGTGTTTGTAAAGAAAATGAGTAAAAGATATCAGGAACTGGTGAACAGAGCCGCAAACATCCCATCTGCTGTTATAACCTTCAAGTAGGCAATGTTTGGCCCTGCGTTTTTGATTCCTTATTTACAGTAGGGAATCTTCATCAGAAGAATCTTTTGTATTTGTTTAGACTTCATCGTTTTGGATTACAGTGATCAATTGCAGCAAAAAACACATCCTTTCAGAACTAATATTGAGTCAGATAAAGAGATGTTATATGTTAATGTATTTCTAGAGGAAATTCACTTAGAATTTCTTCTGTTGAACTGTTTTTGCAAGTGTTTAACACAATGGTGACAGATGAGAGGAACACAACCCTCTACATGTTCTCCCAAGAGCTAACCAATACACACCAAAGGTGTGGAGAGGGAACTAAGTTAAAATGGGTGTGCTTACTTGAGGCTGAACCCAAGACAAAATTAACTAATAGTTCCACAAGTGGGTGCGCTTTCTTGAGGCTCAACCCAAGAAGAAACAAACTGATGGTTCCACAAGAATTCATCTATTGACTAAAATAGCAGGAATTCCTCATTTTTGAAAGAGGTGGTCTCACACTTAATAGTGTCATGCTTCATCATAGACTACCTCTACACACCTTGGTAGGACAATGCCACCAGGGCGGATCTTGGTTTGGGCCTACCAGAAGGAGTTCTTACATAAAGCTTACTGGATAATACTGAAATCCAGATTACTAAAAATTAATCGTGGACTACCAGTGATTTACCTTTAGTTAGGGTGTCCACTGATATGATTAAAAACAAGAATCAATGCTAGTCATAAGTATAGTGATTCAGCTGATCTTCAAAGAAGCCAACATGTTTGTGCCCACTCTAAAATCCTATACTTGTCTAGGGCATTCATCAGGGCTGTTGCCAAACTATTTGTACAGCGGAAACAAACAATAAGGAACAAAGAACACACTCAGTTCACAGGGACATTTGATTATGTAAATTACATTTTTGCTATTGCAGTTCGATAAGGATCACACTTCCCAAGGTGTCCCGAGTCCCAGCTCAAGGTGGTTGGTTCTTTTCGTAAATCTGCAAACACTGCATTTCCCACACGGAGAATGTCCTGATGGGCCTGGTAGGTTCCACAAGCTCTGTGGTCTCTCCATGGTTGGTCTCTTTCTCTGTCATGTATGTACTACCATATGCCGTATGTTTTTTGCTCTTTTAAAAGCATGCATTGGTTGTGGGAATTTTAGACCCCCTGAAGTCAGAATCTTCCATTTGTCTTTAATGATCTTCTGCACATCTTTGGACAGAGGACTGAAAGTAGATACACAGATCAATCTCTCCTCTGTCTGTTTTTGAAAGGACTCAAGTAGTTGTTTCAACAGGACTCTGTTGTTATTAGGAGCCCTCTTGTTTGCTCTTTGTATCATGTGACTTGGATAATTCTTGGTTGCTAGCTTTTTGGGGAGTTTTTGTGCATGCCTGTTATATTCAACTATGTTTGAACAATTCCCTCTAAGGAGGAGGAATTGGTCTACTGGTAGATTCTCTCTCAGAGCTCACAGATGGAAGCCCTTGAGTCTCAGTAAGTTATTCCTATTAGTTGGTTTGTAAGAAACCTGGGTCTCAAGGACTCCATTCCTAGCCTGTCTGAATAGATCAAGAAAAGGGAGTTCCTTCTCTCCTTTTGTGATAGTAAAGTGTAGGTATGGGTTGAGTGCATTCAGCCAGTTGGGGTAGACCATTGCCTCGCTCCTTGTGCCCTTCCAAATCAATAGTATATAGTCTATGTATCTTTTCCATAACCTAATGTTGACGTAGATGACAACAAGATTTGCTTTCTACCACTCAACCTTTGTTGTACCACTTATGATATGCCATTGAATCAGCATCTCCTCCCTACAGTGTGTGACTACAAGAAGCATTGCCCCTGTCCCAGACTCGAGGTCTTTAACCCATCTAAATAGGGTAAAAATGTTTTAGCGAACTCACATTTTTTTCTCAGTGCCATAATGTAGCATCGTACAAATCCACAACGCATAACGGATGTCTCCAGGCTGTGTGTTTTCAGAACATGCTCAGTCTAACTATGATAGGGCTACATGTTTCTACCTTAACACTTTTTTGAATAACATGCTTGCAGTGTTTTGCAGTGTCTTTCACTCCTTGCATGTTCACTATTTGGTTTCCTTGTAGATGATGACAGTTTGTCTTCCTGTTTTTTGATTTGTGATCTATCCCAACTAGGTTCTCAGATGATCATATACACTCAGGTAGTCCCTGAGTGTGTTCTTTGTTTCTTGTTATTTGATTCCACTGTACAAATAGTTTGGCAACATTTCATTCTAACTTAGATAGGGTTCCACAGCCCTGATGAATGCCCTAGATTAGTGTAGGCTTTTAGAGTGGGCAGAAACATGTTGGCTTCTTTGAAGATGAGCTGAGTCATTATACTTATGCTTAGCATTGATTCTTGTTTTTAATCCTATCAGTGGACACCCTAATTGAAGGTAAATCACTGGTAGTCCACTAGGTAATTTTAGTAATCTGGATCCCGGTATTATCCAGTAAGCTTTATCTAAGAACTCCCTATGGTAGGCCTGAACCAAGAGGTTGAGTTTCCCCTGGTGGCATTGTCCTACCCAGGGTGGGGAGAGGTGGTCTATGATGAAGCATGGCACTATTAAGTCTGTGAGATCACCTCTTCCAAAAATGTGGAATTTCTGCTATTCTAGTCAATAGATGAATGCTTGTGGAGCCATCAGTATGTTTCTTCTTGGGTTGAGCCTCATGAGAGCACACCCAGTTGTTGGACTATTAGTTAATTTCCTCTTGGGTTGAGCCTCAAGTAAGCGCACCCACCTTAACTTAGTTCCCCCTCCACACCTTTGGTGTGTAACTGCTTTTGCAAGTCACATTTCAAGATAATTTTGATAAAAAGACTTTATTAAGTCTGACGGAACTTTTATTTAGAAAGATAAGCTTGAGCTTTAAGTAGTATTGATTGAAGTAACCCAGGAGACTAGCTAAATAATTTATTTGGATGACAATAACTGCTTTCTTGTGACACACTTTTTGATTTCAAGAGTGATTTTATTTATGATTTATGTTTCTGAAACCCCACTTTTAGATATTTATTAAAATTGCAAAGATACAAACATAAGCGAGTTAATATACAGAAGTGTCTTAAACAGATCAGTTATTATCCATATTACCATTTTAAGGAGAGGCAGAAATGAAAAAAGAACGCAGCCAATACCTATATATAATATATATATATGGTATGTAAAAGGTGCCCCTGGAATATCAAGATGGGCAGCTCGATGGCACAAAATATTGTGACCAGAATACTGAGACCAATATATAGAAATTTATGTAGAGATTTTCAGTACCTAACTCCACATATACGTACCTTGATGATTTATATATGTTGAAGGTGCATAAATGTACAGCTAAAAATAGTAATGCCCATATTTATACTTTTTAGCGCCACATTTGTGCCACTTTTTGACACAAAAGCGGCACAAACTTACAAAATGCAATTGTATTTTGTACGTTTGCGCCACTTTTGCGTCAAAAAATGACACAAATGCGGTGCTAAAAATGTATAAATATGGGCCTAAGGGCCAGATGTAGTAAAGGTTTTTACCCATTCTGTGTCTATGGGAAAAAGTGTTCGTACATATGGCCCTAAATCTCTACATCCTCTATAGACACTTACCTTTCAATACTGTGACCCTCAATATTCTGTCCACGACCACAATATCCTTATGCTCTATATTCTGAACTACAATTGTTATGTATGTTTGCTTAAATAGGAGTATACATACATGGGACCTCTTCTCCTTTTTCTTTCTCCCGGGGCTCTGTCTCTCTGTTTTAGGCATAGTTTGGGGACAGTGAGACTTGGTAGGTGTGGTGTGAATACTCCTCAGGAGTTCAGTATAGTCCTGCAGTGAGAGATTCGGGTATTCATGACATTTTCCTCACAACGGAGCTGACAGCTATTCCACTGTCAGGAAAACCTCTATTTTCAGAACCCTGAATGAGGTAAGGGATGCAACTGGTGAGCAGTGGGGCAGCTGCCAATTTTTGGCAGGTGTCCTATTACTCTCCACCTACCCTTAAAAAATGCAGCATATCTTTTGAGTCAATTAATACATGAGAACGATACCCTTCAATAAAATCATGGTACCGTGTGAACGATTTTTGAGCTGTTAACAAAGACAATAAGCATCCGTATTTCCACATGGCCAATTGTTTTAATGTGTGCTTTTCATTTTCATTTACTGCACTAGTGAATCCAAACAAACAAGTTTACTTTGAATTCAGAATTGTTTAAAATAGCTTTTGTGTCTGGAATCTTTCCAATTTCTGATCTGTTGACCTACTGATTTTGCCATGCAGCTAATGATCTATAGAGTACTGAAAGACTGATCAAAATGGAATAGATTTGTATTGTAATGCCTGATGCTGGAGGCAGGTGCACAGCATGATCTGCCTTTGCTACATGGCTAACATCACAACCAATAAGCAACAGGCTGGCTCAGAAAATGAAGCGCTGCTATGAATGAAACCAAAAGAAAGCCCACAGTAATGGACCAATTGTTGTTTTTAAAGAACAAGTGTCACCTGTGCCCAAGTGGTAAATTCTGATTTCCATAAAACAGGAACAAGGTGTTTGAACAAAATATTGAGTTGTAAATATCAGAGACAGAAATACGGGAAAAAAAATATTGTCATGTATAAATATTGTGACACAAGAATATCATTAACAAGAATATTTTTTTTAGGTAAGTATTATTTTAAATGTATCAATGATTTTAATGTAATATTCAGTAATATAGTGGTGAAACATTTCTAGTTTAATTATTTTAATGTTTTAGTTGAGATAATAATTTGATGAATTACTATTGCTTATATAAATGTTGTTAATTTTGTTTGGAAATTGCATGTAATTTTGAGTGATTTAGAATTTTTTTATAGTAATTTATAGTGTTGTTGGTAGTTGTTGGGATTGTAGGAGAATGGATGGGAAGTTAAGTAGGTAATAAGTGAATATGAATTATTTAGTATGTTGTATTTAAATATATGAGTGATATTTATTATGTAAATCATGTAATACAGATTCATTTTTGTTATATGTTATTTGCATACTGTTAGGTTTGTAGCATTATAGGGTGGGAAATGAATTCAGTAATAATTGATGAACAAATAATAATTGCTAATTATTTATTTAATTGATTGTTAATTATGTAATTTAAGGAATACATATTTTACTCATATTTTAGTTGTGGACTGCTAAGTTTGTAGGAGCCTAGGGTGGGATGGACATTAAGTAATAATTAATTAACAACTTATTATTAGTTGCTAATTAATTATTTAATTGATTTTTTAATTATATATACCATGGAATACTGATTTATTTTACTTATTTTAGTTAAAGGATGCTAGGTTTGTAGGGGTAGAGTGTGCGGAGTTAATTAAGTAATAATGATTTAACAAATTATTTTTGTAAATTAATTATTTAATTGATTTTAAATATGTAAATTAAGGAATACTTATATTATTTTACAATACGTGGCTGGGGCAACCACTACCACACTTATCATTCATATGTGTTGGATTAATTCAACAAAGAAAATAATATTTGGGTACTTGAGTATGAGGGACCAGCCACCAATCGACCCTCTATTAGGCAATCACCGTGCATCTAAGATTACTGAAATAGCACTCAATACTCTAAATCCAGTCACCAGTACCAAGTAATCGACACATAATATGAATCATTTGTCCATGTTTTATAGTAATAACACGATGATCCCGTATTTGCTTTCTATTCGATTCTTTATTAAGCATCTTCTCACAAAATGATGTTGATTTTAGCCATAGCCAATGCATTTCGTTACTCTTGGGACTTCTTCAAGGCTCCTTCCAAAAACACGTATTGATGTCAAAACAATAGTTCTTATTCTTTAATGTAGTAAAGCAATTGTCTGGTATAGTCCCCCAATATAGTTTGTTTCCAAATGGCGTCCAAAGCAGTGTGCACGTTGCGTATGATACTAGTAAATGTTATAGTAAAGAGCCCTAAAGAAGTCCCAAGTGGATTGAAACATGTTGGCTTTTGCTACAATCAATATATTTCTATAAGAAGATGTAATAAAGAATCAAATAGCAATAAAATCCAGGATCTTTGTGTAATTTCACTGAAACACAAACAATTGATTGATATTATGTGCTGAGTATTTGGTACTGGTGACTGGATTTGAAGTGTTGAATAATATTTCAATAACACATTTTTTAGTTCTATTTTAGGTGCAGACTGCCAGGATTGTAGAAGTATAGGGTGGGGAGTTACTTAATAATTGAATAACAATTGAATAACAATTATTTATTCATGAATTGATAATTATTGAATAGTATGTCAATTGAATGGTTATACTTTTTAATAAATTCTTTCATGTTGATTAGAATTTTTTAGATTAAGAGTTCATTTTTTTCTACATAAATGGGGTTACTTATATATTTAACATGTTTAAAGTGAAGTATTTTCTCCATTCTTTCTTAGAATGCAGTAGGAATAACCTCTCCAAAGTTCAACACTGTCCTATCGGTGATGCTATTTGGAGTGGGAATAGTAAATGGAACCCATTTGAAGTCCAATGCTTCCCCTACTGTAACACAGACTGGAGTAGGAATAGTAAATTTTACCCCCTCAGGAGTCCAACACTTTCCTAGTGTTGTGCTGTTTGGAGTCAGGATAGTAAATGTCACCCCTCTAACGTCTAACTCTTTTCCTAATGTTACTTAGACTGGAGTTGGAATAGTAAATTTCATTCCTTTGAAGTCCTGCGCTTTCCCTAATGTTGCACTGACTGGAATAGGAATTGTAAATCTAACTCCCCTGAAGTCCAACACTTTCCCTAATTCTGTGCTGTTTGGAGTGGAAATAGTAAATCTCACTCCTCCGAAGTCCATCATTTTCCCTACTGTTGCATTAATTAAAGTGGGAATATTATATTTAATAATCTTAGAGTGGGAGTAATAAATGTAACCCATCGAAAGTCCAAGGCTTTCCCTACTGTTGCACAGACTGGAGTGGGAATAGTAAATTGTACCCCTCCAAAGTCTGTCATTTTCCTACTGTTGCTCTGTCTGGGGCAGAAATAGTAAAGTTAACCCCTCCAATGTCCAAAGCTTTCCCTACTGTTGCAGTGACTGGAATAGGGATAGTAAATCTAACTCTTCTGAAGTTTAACACTTTCCTTACTAGTGCACTGTTTGGAACGGGAATAGTATATCTAACCCTTCTGAAGTCCAACACTTTCCCTACTGTTGCATAAACTAGAGTGTGAATAACATATTTAACGTTCTTAGACCCCAGTAGTTTTTATGACCCATGATCAAAGAGAGTGTTCTCCGAATCAGGTTGGGTAGCTTGTTGCTGCTAATAAATAATGCTCTCCAAATCATGGCACTCATGTTATCACTTTCTGTAACTACAGAAGTATTTATTTTTAACATATATTGTGATATATATATATATATATATTATAAATACTTTTATTAGTTATGTTACACTATATATATTTATATAAACACAAACACATATGTTTGTTTATATAAGTATATATTTATATAAAAATAAAATATTAAATATAAAAATAAAGTATATATTTATTCTCATTTTTTTTTTTTTTTATATTTCTAGATGACAGTGTCAACAATATTTTTTCTGATATTCTGGTGCTTACTATTATGAGTATAGGAGCATGATATTATGTAAAGTATATTTTTAAAACAAATACTTTTGTCAACTATATTATTTACCAAGAAATGTGTCAGTGAACTCAGGAGCAGTGTGGTCTCTTGCATGAGTGTTAACTGCAGCATGACACATATCAATGGACAAACTCTTTGTAGAACACAGTGTTAAGGATTTTGTCACGACCTCTCCTTTACACCACTCTTGTTCTGACACTGAAATTGTATCCGTCTATTGGGATTAAATGCTACTACAAAACTTAAAAAAGGGAAGAAAGGAACCAGCCTATGTGAAATGAATGTACAGTAGACTAAACTTCTACAAGGAATCAATCACACGTTAGATCAAGCAGGTAGGAATCATATAGACACACCTAAAAGGAGAATCACAGTCCTCGGCAAAACAATAGAGGTAGTCACATACAAAGGGTTCTTCTGCATGCAATTGTTCGAACGTTGGGCCCGATGTACGATGCCTTTTTGCGGTCGCAAAAGGCGAAAATCACTGTTTGCGACCACAAAAAGGCCAGACATGATGTATTATCCTTATTTTGCAAGCCGGTATGCAGTTACCGACTCGCAAAATAGGGATTGCAACTCGCAATTAGAAAGGGGCATCCCGGGGGCGTCCCTTCCTAATTGCGAGTCGTAGTGATATGTATGATTGTTCTGTAACCATGAATGAAGTCGCAAAACAATTGCAGATACCAATGCTAGCGCGCCTGGTCCTTCGTAAGTAAACTTACAAGGGGACGCGTATAGGCCGATGAACCTTTTGGATCGCATGGAATGTCCTAATTATGTAGTGACTAATGGCATCAATAATCAGCGTAACCAATTAATAACATTTAAAATCAATACAACTAATACCATCAATTCATTCATAATCAGAACTCTGTAAAGCGTTGAACAAATTTTATTTCCTTATTAGTCACAATACTAAGTCATCAATATAGATCAACTTTATTCAATCCACACAGAATTAGTTCATTAATAATCATCAATACCATAAACTAATCGAAACTTGAAGAAACATATGCTTGAATGCATCAACATAAGCAAATAAAGATGAATGCAATGGCATTAATAGCAGAGTTCAGCAAAACAGTCCATCAGTCATTTGTCACTGTTAAACGTCACCCATAGGAAGCCTACCTAACCCAGATTAGCATTGGCATGTGGGACTTCATGCAAAATAATTTAGAAAACGTACATTTGGAAAACCATCTAGCTAGAAGGAAAACTATAAAACAGCGCAGTTGGTACCTAAAAGAAAAGGCACAAGTTAATCAGTCACATTGTCATAGCTACCTATCCACTAAATGGATCAGCGACAAAGTCAGTCTTCGTCTTCAGGTCTTCAATTTATCAGTAACGCATCAGGCTCTCAAGAGTATGAGCCCAAGAACAGAATCTCGAACCGTGTCTCCTGACGTCATCAATTCTCCCCTCGCATCTGCCACATCATTCTGAAGTTCTAGCCCCTTGTCATGACTTTTTATTAGAGTTTTTCAGTCCATCCACCTATTTCCTAATTGGTCAGTCAGTCAGCAGATATGACTCTCACCTATAAAATTAATTTCTCAAATGTATGAGTTCTAATTTCTCTTCTTTCACAGTACACAGATTGGTCCACTGTACGATGTCCTCATCATCCGGCTCTTCAGGTATCGAAAATGTTGCATGTTCCTCTTCAGACAGTGCTCTCATTGTTCAAGTCCTGGGAAAATACATTTAGCCTACTCTACACATAGTTGTATCAATTTGACTTCATCATCTCCTGTCCGTCGGTACATTACAGAAACGTCTAGCTAAGCAACTTTAACATCGGGTGACTCAAGGACAGATCATGCATCAGCTTCTCTGCAGTGCATTAAAATTTCAGCTTCTTGTGTGAGGCCTGGAAAGGACTAGGCCTTAACCTAAGCTAAGTTAACTCTACAAATTAATGCAAAGCATAGGTTATACATCTTAATATGACATATTACTACATTATTCTTTCACATTTTCATTATTTCACACATCTTTAGTTATTTTAGTACAACTTTGTATGAGTGGCTGCCACTTCCCGTAGTCACAATTTTGAACATGCACTTTATTTTCTCTATAATTAGTTTCTCTACTAACTTTTCATTAATCAAAACACATAAACATTCATTAATAATTCCTAATTAGCATATTTGCGTCAACACCACCAATTTCAAATTGGTGCTAACCCATTCTCAAACAGGAAGGAGTCCTTATGGGACCCCTTCCCCTTTGTGAATGCATGCAAAAATATTTTTTCGGAGCAGGCAGTGGTCCCAAGGACCACTGCCTATTCTGAAAAAATGAAAAGAAAACTTTTCATTTTCATTTTGAAATGCATCCCGTTTTCCTTAAAGAATAAAACACATAAACAATCGTCCCCTCAAAGCAGGCATCCTTGCACCTTGGTGCAAGGGTACCTGCGTTGGCACTAGGAAGCAATTTGTGCACCAGCGCAGGGGACAAGGACAGGAATGAATTGTATCTTATAGATACAGCACATTCCTGCCCTTTTGTTTTGATGCAGGGTGGCACAGCAAAAAGTATTGCAATGCTGCCATGCACCAAAACACAGTAAATGAGGCACTTAACCCTCACCAAAACATACTTGCGGCCTTTACCTAGCCCAAAGTCAGCGGTAAGACACAACAATCAATTTTCTTTTTTTGGGTTAGAGCGTCGTAAACCGGCCGTATTTATTCACACACAAAAATACAAAACACCACATTTTAATGATTATGCACAGTAACCCATCATGTTTATAGTTTTATTTACAGGTACCAGATGCCTAACCTTAACAGAGACATTAATACATTAATGTTCCCTAACCATATCTAAAACCTGTTCCTGCGCATCCACAAAATTTGCTTTGAGTGAGATCAAGAATGGTACCAGTGTCTTTTGCTCTGAAACCTCCATTTCTCAGTCATAATGTACCTGGATGGGTCCCTCCTTAGGGGAGGACCCCACCCACCGGCATCCCCTAATAGGGTACACATGTGCATGGTGCCCACCTGCCCAAGGATTCCTTAGCGCTTGAGCGGGGCCCTGGGGAGCAGCATCCACGTCCCCAGCCCCTCCACTCATTTTATGGGCGTGGCTTGCCTTGCCCCGAGGGAGAGCAACCGCCATGCCCTTGGCCAATTGCATCCTGCCCCAATCAGAGGCTGCAGCGCTTCTCGCTGCAACCACCAGCTGCAGCCTTGGTTTGCCACCATATGCGCAGCTCCCCAAGTTGGGTGAGCGTTTGCCATTCTCACAGAGAGAGACAAGTGTCCAGAATGTCTCATTCTAACAGAGCAAACGACAGGGAACCGGAATCTGTCTCAGAGCAGGGATGCACAATAAATTAGAGTGTCTCATTCTCGCAGGGCATCTTGTTCTCACACAGCATAGACCCACCAATGTAGAATTAAGAGAGTGTCTTTCTCACACATCCAGTGTGTCTCATTCTAATAGAGCAGAAACTCACAGGGAAGAAGAGTGTATCATTCAGGCACACAGTGAACAAAAGGTTTTAATTCTACTAAAGTAGAGACTTACAGGAAACCAGAGTGTTTCACTCTAACACAGCGGAGACACATTAGAAACCACAGTGTCTCGCTTTCACAGACCAAAGGCCCACCAATTGGAATTAGAGTGTCTCAGTCTCACAGAGAAGGACCAACAACCAAAGCATCTCAATCCACAAGACAGTCACTCACAGGAAGCCATAGTGTCTCATTCTAACTGACTGTGCTGAAACAGTTGTGTCTCTCTAAAATGGCCATGGCCTAAAAAGTATAATAATGAACCATTTACAAGTGCATAGACTCTATAATGGTGGATATGTCCTAATAAATATAGCCTAAAATCATTTCCAATCTGTCTGGTCTTGTGGTAAGGGCCTTGATCCATGTCAACCTGTTCTTCTTGGTGGCCCCAATCTTGGTGGTCTTCTGGGTTGTTCTCCTCGTCCTCCTGGTTATGATTTCACTAGTGGAGTGGTCTGTTCTTCTTAGCCATCCTGTTGGTTCTGGTCCCCCATCCTTACAGTCCACCTTTGCCTGGTCTGCTGCTGTATACCCACCGGTTCTCCTCCTCTCTGTCCTCCACTTTAGTACTTCATCCTGCCTGCTCTTCTTCTCTCTGTCGTGCACCCATCCCTTGGTCAGGGCCTGAAGTCAGCCAGTGATGACCTTTGAGCAGGGACAGACTGAGACTTCTAAGAGAAACCTGTGTAAAGAAATGAACACCACCAGGGGACATTCTGAAAGTGTTCAACCTCATGTATGTAGGTCCATCAAAAACCATCATCTACCTTTACTCTCAGCATTTTGGTTTGAAATTCGCATGTATCCCCATAACCTAGCAACAAAAGAAAAACAAATTTGCTAAGACATATTAGCAGCCATTTTGAACAAGGATACCATTATCTGCACTCTGCTCTAGACTAACATCTTTCATTTCAATAGCATAGAAAACACTGAACTGGGCCCACTGCAAACATTTAGGATACACAACACATTAGTTGAATATATGCCAAAAAGCAAGTTAAGTGTGAGTGTGCTTTGTTTCGTGATTACATAGTGCATCATTCAAACATATGACTTTAGCAGGAGTTGTAAAATGTAATGGTCAATAAATGTAAAATCCTTACTAAAGATTCTCAGATTTTGTTTGTTGAAACTGTGTGGAAAGTCCAATTAACGACTTATTTCTGCTAGTCCTATTTGCTTTACTATGAAACGTCTAATGATTTTTCAGCTCATCTACTGGCAAGTGCATTTTTAAAGTTGGTAATTGTATTACGAATGTATTTTCACAAATGGCGGGTGGGATGCCATTTTTATCAGCCGAGCACAATGTAAAATTGAGGAGTGCGGAGGTACCCTAGGAGGTAGGGTTTGTTAATGAGCAGGCAGTGTGTCTGGAGCTACAGAACAGAGGGTATGCTGCTAGGCGCAGCAGTGAAGCCCCGTTCTTGCCATTACAAGCATTGTTAAAGAGGAATTCGAGCACCTGTACGGCGCTGCCAAGAACCAGCAGGGCAGAGAACACATACCAAGGCGGCACTAGCCAGATTGTGTTAATGGCCACTTTACAGTGCTTTAAAGGGTGTGAATAAGAATTTGTATTTTTAATCCGCGTTCAAGTTTTTCATCCTGAAGGGCAGCCGTGGGAGTGGACCCAGTAGGGCCCTTTCAACACTCAGTTTTTTTATAAACTGCCTGTCCTCACGCACAGCAGGACCCGGTCCACTTAAAGCCCTGCCAAGAGGGACGAGACACAGAGGGTTTCATCCAGGCACACAGCGAACCACTGTGTCCAATTATCGCACACCAGATACAAACACAGGGAACAAGGACATCTCATTTCAACAGAGAAAGGGAACACGAGCGGTTCATTCTCACACAGGAGAGACACTCTGCGGTCCAGAGCATTTAATTTTCAAGTTCTCAAACCTGACACCAGTCCCCAGAGATGGTGAAAAGCTCTCATTAAATTCCCAATCATCTCTGTCAGTGTGGGCTGCTCCTGGCTGTGGTGAGCAGTGTGTGAAGGCAGCGCGCGCACCTCTCCCGAGCCAGTGCTCACGGCGAGTGAAGGGGGAGCCGTCCTGGCAGGTGGAGGAGAAAAGGAGCATTTCCTCCGGTGAACATGTCCGCCCCGGAAGTTATCTGGCATTAAATACTGCCTGCCCGCACTCAACGACACTGGACGAGTAGGTAGTGTACCGCATCATGTGTACAGTGCTTATCACCCACATGTGGGTCACTGAAGTGCTTGCCAACATGGGTTCCATGCTACACTGTGTAGGGTGTATGGTTGGATGGCTGTTGTCTTTCTGTTTTTTGATCCTATGTGGGAGGTGTTTACATGTCGTGCGTGATGATCACCAAGGTGCAGCTATTGGTTATTGTGTGGTAGTGTGGTTATTCTGTTATGGGACACAGTGCGTCTCATTGTGGTGGGTGAAGTGATCTGAAGGAGAGAGGGAGGCGCTCAGATTAAGGTTCTCAGTAAACTTGCAGCTTTGAGCATTTCTGTAGGTCCCTTCACAGTATTTCTTATGTTCACAGTCTACTTAGCTGGTTACTACACTGGCTTGTCCACCTTAATATTTTGTTCACATTATTTGGTCCTGATCCTCCATTGAACTCATAAGATTGGGAATTTTGTTTGCGGAAAGGTTAGACAATGTTATCAATACACAGAAGAGTAGATAGTGTAATAATACATTTATAGCCCAGTGTTTACCCGTTATGCCAGCACGTAGTAACCAGGGAATTCCTTCATACTAAGAGCTTAATTTGAGCTGGTGGTTTCAGGTGTGGCCCACTAGCACTCATTTTGGGCGATCAGCATTACTTTTGCTCCTCAGACTTTGACCCTGAGCAGCAGAGAGAAAACACCCAAGGGGAAAAAATGAAGAGAGAGACAGAAACACCATGACAAAGAGAGAAAGCGGGGAAGCAAAGAACCAGCAAGAGTGGAATAAAGGTGCTGGGAGTGGTTAGTGGTGGGGTAAAGAGGCATGAGGTGAAATCAAAACTACACAGCCTGTGTATTTGGCACCCCAACATTGTGGCTTTTGTGCAAAACTTTGGGCCCGGGCACAAATTAAGCACCAATCAGCCCCATCTAGTCGACAGGGAATGTTCATTGAAAATCACTGAGAGTCAAGGGTACATTCAGAAGCATACACAGCAATTTGTATTGTCCTTAGTGGCCCGGGCACTAGCAATATTTAAAGTTAGGAGAATCGTAGGGACAGGATAGACAAAGTGCCAGTGACCTCTTACCGCGTGAAACTTGGCCTAAACTGCCTGCACTATATGCAAAACGCCCCTAAAGACAGGAGTCTGAAAATGTGTTCACAGAAACTCCTGCGAAGTAAGTGTGACATTTCCATTTGGTGTGGTGTTAGCTCGATGAAAGGCACTATGTTTACTTTTTAAAAGACATCCCGTCACTCAGCATTCCGTTTAAATGATCCACGCAACAATTTACTTAAATGACTTGAGAGACTTTCTTTGCTGAATTCCACATCACCCAATAATGGCTGTTCTGTTTCTTTGGTTATCACGAAGTTATCTTTTGAAAATGCTAGAAAAAACAGGCTGTTCATGGGAGAAAATATACACCAGACAAAGAAGCACTTTGATAAACCATTAGCAAGTAAAATACGTCAAGGAACAGATGTAAATTGAAATACATTGAATTTTGATCCAACAAGAGAACTAAGTAAAAAAAAATACCCCCCTTAGGTGAAAATGTACTGAAGAAATATGTAACAATATCATAGAACATCAACACTGCTGCTATAGCAAGTGCTATACAAAGAGAGGTTCTTATTTTAAGTGTGGCGATTTCTTTGGAGAGCTGTTGAGAATCTGTCCTTTATCAACCAGAGTGTGTTTTACAGAACTTGAATAGCAACAGAAAAACGCTTGCACTTATCATAAAATAGCAGATTCTACCACTGTTGCTACTACCCTGTGAATTTCCTTTAAAAAAAAAAAAATGTATTACATTTAAAACACAAGGTAATATATGATAACAAATGCCACCACACCACCAGACCCAAAATTGATACAAAATTGGTCAACATACTTTTGTGCACAATCAAAACATAAACCATCTTGTATCATAATAAGCTACAAGTATAAATAACAAACATGTAATCAATAAAGTGCTTACAGTGCTTCCACCATCCCTACAAACCCTGCTGAGAAATGGACTGTAGGTCCGTAAAATGTGATCTATAAAGTGCAACCTGTGTCTACCTTCTCCACAAGATGTTGACATTTACATAAAATAAGTTGACAATTCATCATCTTAGTAAATCAGTAGTGTAATAGATAGCAAGAATGGAAACAACATCCGAATAGAATCCATAAAGTGCATATCGTTACTTCCCCATCCCTAGATACTTCACTAATTACCCTATTACAGCATGAATTGCTGATGCAATAGAACATGACGATAAGGTGCAACACATATCAACTATCATGGGTCATTAACTCAGATCTAGCTAACCTCTATCTTCTTCGCTGGATTTGGACCATCTAACACAGGATATATCTAATAGACATGTGCTTGATTCTGAAGCTAATTCACTCCAGACATTTTACAAAGCAGGCAAAAAAATCCCATTAGTGTTTTCCCTACCGCCCAACTTGTAGCCCCTCCATCCCGCCTACAGACTACCTCCTAGCCACTCACATAAGAAAGGACAGCCATCAAATCTAATAAGAGGAGAACCCACTCTAGCTGCTTTTTACACCACTACACACCCAGCTGCAGATCAACCCAAACTCACAATGGTGGCCAGATTTGCCCACCATTTTTCCTGGTTTTCTTAAGCTTGTGCAGATATAAAGACTTTTCCAGACTAAATAATGCCAGCAATCGTGTCACCCTTTGCTGAAAGGTCCGTGAGCTAGGATCCAGCCAGGCCGATGCAATGCATAAGGGCAACACCACCATAGCAACAAAGATAAACAGCTGGCAGGACCTGGGAACGACCTCATTATGAACCCCTAAAAGTGCTAATTGAGGGGTTAGAGCGGTATCAAGCTCTAAGGGTCTTTAAAAAAACTAGGCAGCTCCAATGCGGGTAGGCAAAAAATGATATGAATTAAATCCACTTCTGGATGCTGACACCACGGACAGAGAATACCAACAGACCCCTAACCCCCCATTTAGCAATTGTTACACGTGTGTGATGTAAATCAAAAACCGTTTTGCAGTGTTGAGTTTGCAATCCTGCTGAACATGACACCGTTCAACCTATTTCAAGGGACTCGAGGAAGGAACAATCTAAAGAGCCTAATTTCTTCTGCCACTTGTCCATCTGCTTCCTGAGATCATCCAGAGAGACTTCAAAATGTAATACATTAGGCTAATTGAGCACTCCATTCCTTTCACTAAAAAATCAATCAACTCCTATTTTTCTAGAGTGAAGTTGATTTATTTTTTTGTCCTGTGAATTTCCAAAGGGTGGCCACGAAGGCATGTTGGAAATGGAAGGCAGTGGACTAACATGGGCGATTCTCTATGGAAATATGTCACATAGAGCCTATCATTCCAGCAGGGCTACACTCTATGATAATTTTATCCTTGTGTCTTAGTTGCTTCCTGTATGTGCTATGCATGAAAACACATGCATTTTATTGTGACAACACAAAGTTTCAAATCCTGCCTGACCTTGAGTGTGTCTGTCTCAGCATGACTCATACAGGTCCTGCATCTACAACAAGTAGATTCAGTAATGTCAACACTGGTACTCATCCTATCCCCCCTCCCAACCAATACCAGTTTAATTAAATGGGTTCCCTACGACAACAGAAACTCCCCATCAGTTTCAGAGTCCCCCAAGGAACCATCTTGATCCCTATCATCTTCAACCTCTCCATGAAACCCTCGGTAACTCTACTTATCGATAACAGCATCAAACTCTGTCTATATGCTGATGAAACACAACCGACTTTAGGCCTCCAAACCTCTAACACCTCCTGGAACCCATTCAGACCTGAATGTCCAGCACTACTTGAAATCATTCTAAAGGCAGGAACATGCCTTATCAGTGAATCTTGAAACATAATAATAGCACCTGCAACCCAAAGGAATTCCACTGGATCCCTTTGCTCTCTGCGCCACTTTCAAGGCCAGTTGTGTCAAAGCCAACACAACAGGCAGCCCCCTCTGCCTGACTGACAAGCTCCCTTCCTCCAGTAGCACTCGGCCCTCCCACAGCCATGACATCATCAGACCTGTGATGAAGAAGTACAAAAAAGAAAGAAATAGGCTCTTAGTCCTATCAATTAACATACTAGGATCTAGAACAACATCCCTCCTATCCACTAGGACTGCACATCCTCCCAGATTTAAAAAGGAGTTAAAGATAACCTCCTGAACGAGAATGGTACATCACAACTTAGTAAATATCCCCCCCCCCCCCCCCTCAGTCAGAACACCAGTACACCTCCCTAGATACATTCTCTGACAGGATCCCTGCCTTGGACCCTTTGCCGTCCTCAGCTGCCTTTCAGCCAGGTTCGCTCGTTACAAATACCATATAAGAACAGACACAGAACCTAAGCTTTCCATTAAAATGCATTAAGGGTGAAATGACCATTGTCAATTAGGTACACACCTGAATTCACTTCAGTTAAATCTCTTAATGTCACTTCTTCATAAACTCAACTCTGGGAACTAAGACATGGACATTTATGGGAGTGGGAGAGAGAAGGTTAAACTATGAGACAAAAGAAAGAGTGGACAATGGAGGAAGAGAGAGGAATACAATGATGGATTAAAACAGTAAGCAAGAGATAAGTAATGATAATATTATAGAAGCAAATGGGCGAGCAAAAGAAAGGATAGAGTGAGGGCAGAAAGGAGCGAGTGATACGGATAATATTGCAAAAAGCCAAGAGAAGTAAGTGCAATTGAAAGGAATAAGGCCATACATTAAGAATAGCGGGTTAAAGAAGGAGAGAGACAAATAAAATGAGATGAGGAAGGTGGTGTAATGTGTGGCAGATTAAAGGGGATAGGTGGATGGTGAAAGCAAAACGAGGAAGCTAGTAAGGGGCAATAGATAATGCTAGAGAGAGCAAGAGTGCAAGCTAGGGAAAGCTATAGAAACATGGAATTTGGTGATAGAACTAGAGCAACGAGGAAGAAGAAAGTGGAGGAAGGAAGAAAAGCTCTGTGATTTGCAAGAAAAAAAACACTGTTTAGAAGTGAAGTGGCGGGCGCCAGGAATTCCGGGGTTTTTCTCTGTGGCATCAGATGCGTGGAACACCATACCACAGACAGCTGTACATGGAATCTGTTCTCAATTGGGCTATTTTTATGACTTGTTATCCACCAATAGTTTTGTGAACAGGGCTCCAGTAGACACACATTTGTTATGTACAGTGTGCTGTAAAAGTAAATGAAGTCATTGAATTCATAATACATCTTCAAGGTTCTGAAAAAAAACAAAATCATGCCAGGACATACCAGACGTCGGGACTGATTTAAAGTTTGTTGGAGGGGTTGTTCCGTCACAAATGTGACGGATATCCCGTCCACCATTTTACAAGTTCCATAGGCTATAATGGAATTAAAATACGGCAGATGGGATAGCCATCATATTTGTGATGGAGTAAACTCCTCCGCCAAACACTAAATCAGGTTCTTCGTTTGGCTCCTATTGCTTCTCTTGGAGACCCCTGTCAGCCCTCTCCATTAGTTACCCGTTATGCTGCCAGTGTCTTCCCTTTGAAGTTCTAGGGTATTTTAGCATTTTACTAATTATGCTATTAAAACCTTCTTCCACATCCCTTGTTTGCACAGCCATTGAAATTATACAGCAGTAAAGGACCAAATATGCAGCAGAGTGGACTAAGATATGTGGCAGGTGTTCGACCTGGCATCCAAGGGCTTGCTGGCTTGCACCTTGTTCTTCCCTGAGGTCTCTGAGACATCAAAAACTTTGCCACCCTGTGGGATCAGCAGCCGGACTTCATACTGCTGGGAGACTGAGCTCAGCACTCCCCCTGTGATCAATGCCAGTGCGAGCTGCCCTGGGGCCAAGTGTGCTGCACTGATGTGAGCCACTACTGGTTTTGTGGGGGCACTGTCTCACTGATTTGACTTTGACCAGCAGGCTGAGCGCTCACCTGCTGGGTCCATTCTCTAATGCTTGAGTGGATCCTATTTAATTTTAAAGGGAATCAGGAGTTTAGCTCAGCCTTCTAGCTTGCAGGCCTGTGCCCCGTCACCTAGTGACTTTGAACCTACTTAGCTTGCTCTGTTTTAGCACATTTATTTAATTATTTCTTCCAAGGTGGCTGCCATGTTTATAGTTAGGAAGATGCTTTAGTTTCAGTACAGGCATCACTATCAGTGTCAAAGATAAAAGAGATACCTAGGTATTCACATCATGTACTTTCCCACTTTCGTGTGACAGTAACATAATGTACCTTTTCAGGGAATTGTTGTATATAATTGCTGCCCGAAGCATGCCATCTTATCTATTGTGTGGGAACATACATGCATCAGGGGTCATACCAGATCTGTATAAATACATCTCACACATACAAGATAATCAAAGGGATTCCTACCAGATGCCATTGACGCTATCTAAGCTACACGTTGCCTTGATGCAGGCCCAGCCTTTATGTCCCCACAGAGTCTGATCTAGAGACCTCATTCCAAGGTAACAAGGGTAGGGGGGCTCTTCTCAAGGACGTGGTACTGGTAGATTAGGTTTAACACATCTAGCTCTGTTTAGGTTAGAGATTAGGTTCATCATGCTAGAGTATTAGGGCCTATTTTACATTTATTTCATATCACATGTTATTGAAAGATGGTGGGGGTCTTTATATTCATGACTCATTCATTTTTACCATTCTGTTTCTTGCATTGTTTATTATCCTAATCATTGCAGCTCATGCAATTTACAGTAGATTGCAGTTTTAGTAATAAAACCTTTTGAAAACGTCACTGCATCTCCTTCATTGCTTGTGTGTGACTAAGACATGTTGCTAAATTGAAAAAAGGGAGTTCTCCATTTAACCGCGACTCCCCTGAGATGTCGCACTCTTGAGTCCATGCGTAAAGGCTGCCACAAATCACCTTTTACTGGTTGACTTTTTGTTGAAGTGCTGCTTGTGAGCCGGGAGGGTTTGGGCGACAGTTGCAACTTGTTGTAGGATTGGTCTAGTCACCTACAAACAATAGTGCTGTCATCCCTAAACCAGCAATCTTGCCTAGATCAAGAGTCAAACTACGACAAGGGACTGCCTGACCGGACCAACACTGCTGTGCCACCAGCCCAACTGTCTTGGTGGGAGCCGTGCTTCACCGCAACTCCACCTGGAAGCGTGGGGCTCAGAGTGCAAAGCTGCTGACATCCCGGACTCAAGTCTCCTGCTCTTCCCACAGTCAGGAAGTAACGTAGCAGCCCAACTCAGCCCGGGTGGGTGAAGCCACTGCCATAGAACTTTATGCAGGAGTGCATTGGCGCTTCCTTCATTTCAACGCGGCTCCCCACCCTGACACTTGCCTGCATTCCTTTTTTACTTTCCAGATTTAAACCATCGGGGAACATTACCTTACCCCTGAGTAACGGGGAACTCAGTCAAGACATTTTCTTCTTGCTAACCTGAATCACTATGACACAATTGACATTCACTGCATCTATCGTGAAAATATTACTGTAAAACATTTGTTAGGTGTCCCGTAAATTCTCAAAGCAATACTTTTGCATCAATTACTAATATGATAATATCTTCTGATTAATTGATTGGATTTTTGTCATTCTGGTCTTGATTTACACAGATAAACAAGCTCTATTTGTCTATACATGTAGTGTGTTCACTGTGGTTACTACATGTGTGCTGCACAAGCACTTTACATGTTGCCTTCTAAGTTAAGCCTGCCTGCTGTCTTCCAAGCTACCAGGGGGTGAGCACAGGTTAATTTAGGTTGTGTATCTGACTTACCCTGACTAGGATTGTGGTTCCTACTTGGACAGGGTGAATACCTCTGCCAACTAGAGACCCAATTTCGAACAGCAGTAAAGGGCAAAATCTTCAGAAAATTGTGTGGCTAAATATATGCCGGTTATTTTATCATTTTATCACACATTTATACAACAGGGATTCCCACACTTTGCAAAAAACAAAGGTTTCTAAAAAATGAAAAGTATATACATTCTCCAGATCCTACTGAAAATATAATTAACCAGCAAACTACTGGGGGCGTGGCCCGGCAAATGGCCGAGCGGTAACACTTCTCCATAGCTCCCCCCCAAAAGCTGCTCATCGGAGATTCCTTTGTCCTCCCATCAATTCCCCTCACGGTTTGGGCACATGCAAACGTACGGGAGTGCAGTGGCAAACTGCCTTTACCTCGTGGCCAGGCCCAGTGCTTTCGGAGGCACTAGGAGAGGGGGGTGCTCTGGTATTCTGACAGGACGGACTGCAGCTGGGGACCGCAGAGGAGTCCTGCGCTGCACCTCTGACTGCTGCTGAAGCTGACGCCACCCAGGAAAGAGCTCAGAGGCTGCAGGTTTCCTGCAGCAGAGGACTGCCGGGGATGCGACGTGGATGGGAGGACTGCCTCGGACGTGGTGTGGTCAGCAGGCTGAATGGAGCAGGTGTTGGCTCCCTGACAGCTGGAAAAGTAGAGGAGGCCACAGTCAATCTAAAAAAATGGAGAGGTGAGCACTGGTGCTGTGCCGAAGCATGAGGCCCGATTGGGAGTAAAGGTCTATCCTGCTAGAAGAAGCGGCCCCCAGCAGGGAGTGCCTGAAGGCTGGACTGTGATTTCCAGGGCCCTCGCTGCAGTTCTGAGCTGACCCTCACCCTGGAGGTGCGTTAGGCCGTATAGGTTCTCTGGGGCCTTTTACTGGTCGGTTTTCTTTGTGAATGATATTGTGGGGGGTGTAGACTGTGCGGACAACCCCCCTATCCTGGGCCTTGAAATTGGTTACTGCAGGGTGGTCTGTAGGTGTGTGGCCCAGTCAGTGCCTGCTGCCCTGCTCTGGGGGAATGCCCTTTTCCCTGATGTGCTGGGGGAATTTGGGCACCCCCGGTCTGTGGGGGCATACAAATGTTTCCCTGAGACTTTGACATTTTGAATGAGTGTTGACCTGACTGGGGATTGGCAGCCTGCTGGCCTGTGGAGGCTGTAGCTTTGCATTATTGGAGGACGGCCGTAATGGCAAAGGATAAAATTGAGAAGAGTGCAGGCTAATAAAATTGACAATTATGCACTACCCTTGCCGCAAGGGGGTACAGATAGGGAATTCATTAAACTGATGCCTCCTGGAGATAAATCAGCCCTTACCCTGGCTGATTTTATGGCAGAAATGAAAGGGTCACAGGACCAAATGCTGGCCAGGAATGATGCTGTGGCGCTTGAGGTGGGCATATTGCATGCCAATTTTAGGAAGGTGTCAGAGAGGGTCACTGAAGCAGAGGACCAGGTTTCAGAACTCCAATGGGAGATCAGCACTCTTAAGAAAACAGTCTCTGATCTACAGTCACTTGTAACTTGTGGCTACTTTGGATGAACAGGAGGAACAATCTACGTGTTGTTGGCCTTCCTGAACAGGCTGAGGGTCAATCCACGGAACTGTTCTTAGAGGACTGGATAACCACAGTCCTTAAATCTAAAAAGCCCTCCAAATTATTTTCTATTGAGCGAGCACACTGAGCGTTGAAACCATTGCCCAAGCCTGGGGCGCGTCCTCGAGACCCGTTGCCCATTTATTTAATTTTAGAGACACCACACTACAACATGTTCGAGTTTGGTGGGGCAAACAATAACATTATGATCTTTCCAAATTTTACTCACAAGGTCCAAAACCCATGCAGAGACTATTTGAGGGTTAAAAAAAGACTGTAAGAAAGAGATCTTCAGAATAGTCTCATGTTCCCAGCCAAGCTGCGGGTACAACACGAGAGCCGGGCATTATTCTTTGCTACTCTTAGAGGATACCCTGGGCAATGCACCCCCTGGGCTGTGGCTTAAGTCTAGATCAGGAGGCAGTGGGAACTCCTGGAGCTGCACGCAGCTTTGAAAACACTCCGCAGACTCTGCACACAGCACCAGAAGTCGGCAGATGGGGAGGGTGCTGATGTGACCCAACAGAACCCTGACAGGTTCTAACTGTGTGCCAGACACTGGTGAATCCTTCCAGGGCCACTTGGAAGGTACAGACTATCACAGCAATGGCAGAGACCGACAGCTGGTGCCAATTGGTAATGTTTGGCATGACTACTTAGATCCTTCATGATTGAATTGGAGTAGTTACCACATTGGGGGGTGAATCTTCAGAGTTTGCATGTGAATACGCTATATTAGTCTGGTGTGCAAATATTAACGCTCACATACTGTGTGGATCTATCATTCATGGGTGGTTCTGCAGGATGCATCATTTATGGAGCTTCATTATACAATGCTGTTTGAGGGGTGTTGCATGGAACTAGCTGGCGGGGGGCTCAATGTGGGTTGCGGTCCCATTGCTGGGGGCTTGAGCTTCTTTCACCTCGCCACCTGGTGGGATGCAAGGCTCACAACACAAAGTGACTTTTGCAGTTACGATTTCTTTCTTAAGTCAGGGTGTGGGACGGTGGGAGTCAGAGTTTGGCCGAACGTTCTGGGGACCCAGTTGTTTGTACTCACTGCCTGTGGGAGGGGGGTTTAATTTTCTACATTTGTTAAGCATTATGTTGTATAGGTGTTGGTTGATTGGAGGTGACTCTTCGCAGCTTATTTACTGGAATGTCTGGAGTGTGTGTCAGTATGATCCCAGCCTCCAGCGTTGTGATATGGGGTGCTTTCGAACTGAGGAACTGGAGAACCATGGGAGGTGACTGGAAAGTATTGACCTGGAATGTATGTGGGTTGGGATAGCCTGATCAGAGAAGTAGGGTGTATTCATACTTGCATCCCTATGAGTGTCAGTGGCATTTTTACAAGAGACACACACCTGGGAGAACTGCGTGACCTCCTTGAGATGCAGGTGGAGGGGACAGCTCTTTGCTACTTTTCCAGTTATGCTAGGGGCATTCTAATCTGGTTGGCCCCTGGAGTCAACTTTGTTGCCAGGAAGACCACAATTCTTCCACCTAATACAGATGATGGGAACTTTTTTGGTTCTGTAATGGGTTCAGTGGCTAAGCACATGGGCACTGAGATTCTGTTCATGCACATCTGTCAGACCACAGCCGGCTCCAGAGCCCATCATTAAGAGCTCAGGTAGGGAAAAGTCCCCACAAGTGCCTCCAAGCAGAAGAGATTTCCAACTGTCGTTGTCATCAAACCAATGTACTTCTTGCTGCAACTATGCGGCAAAACAATTTAGCTCCAAATAAGGCAGTTCAAGTCTCCCTTGCAAACAATGTACCCTGTTAGGCCCTCCTCTTGTCCTAAGTGCAGTCACATGGATGCGGACTTCATTCATATGATATGGAGGTGCCTGGATGTGATCGGATACTGGGATGAGATTCTGGCTGTCCTCTATGGGGCCTCTGGGTGGGACCCCCCTAGAGATGTTAGTCAATGCCTATTGGGTCAGGTCCAGAGTAAAAATAAGAAGAAATTAAGTAGGAAGTTTTAAATGCGGGGGCTCACCAGTGCTTAATTTGTGCTTGTTGCTTCCGGTGCTGAGCACCGGCACTTATTTTTTAGGGCCGGCCTTATTTTTCTGCCTCAAGCATTTGCTGCGAGCAAATGACACATATGGGAAAGACGGAGGAAGAGAAAAACGAAAAAGCGTCAAAAAGGGAGAAAGTAGAAAGCTGCAAGAGTGAGCTGAAGGGGCAGGGAGGGTCTTTAAATGGACTGAATAGGCCCGAGATGGCTTCAGGATGACACTGCCTCAGTATTCCGTGTTCACACATTTAATTGCAGCAGCCTCGTGTTTAAGAGGAGGGCTTTGTGCACACCAGCACCTTTTTATTTACAAATTAAGCACTGGGGCTCACACTGGCCAAGTGAAGGATAGCTATACGATGGCTGTCCCCGAGGCTTCCAGCGCTCTTTGAGTGTAAGAAGGACGTGGCTGAATGGGCAAATTAAGAGGAGTGCCACATGCAGAAAAACCATAGAGATACTAGACTTGTAGATGATTTGTGGGCTTGGGCGGCCATTGACCGACTTGTTGAACCCCCATGATTCTCATCCACCATGAGCTGAGTGGTAAGTGGAGGAAGGTCCTCACAGGAGCAGGGGGTGGTATTACGACCTCAGAGAATGGGGTAAGGAATTCTGCAAGTTGTGGTCTTGGAAAATTGACAGGATTAACTTCTCACTGTACTCTGGGGTCGTCATGATGCAAGTTGTGGGGTAAAGAGTGGGGAGGGATCATAATTGATGTTGAACATACATCTTATGTTTTTTATTGTCATCTTGCTGAATCTGTTATCATGTTGTCTTGATGAAGTGTAAATTGCCAATAAAAACCTATACTTAAAAAAAAAAACAGCAAACTACCATTGTGTTTTGCATTCAATTACTGGAATGCCATTTAAATAATATTGACCCTTCTACTTCCCCAAGTAAAAAAAGTTTAGGTAAAACATTCAGGCCCTGATTTATACTTTTTGGTGCAAAACTGCACTAACGCAGTTTTGCACCAAAAAGTTTAGCACCGGCTTGCACCATTTCTGTGCACCAGCCGGGCACCATATTTATGGAATAGTGGAAGCCGGAGCAAAGGGTAGGGTAACGTAAAAAAAAAAATGACGTTAGTCGGGTGGGGCTGGCGGTAAGGAAGAAGAGGGTTTTGCACCAAAAAATGACATTAAGCAGGTTAGAGTAAAAAAAATGACTAACCTGCCTAGAGTCATTTTCTGACGCAAAACCATCCATACCACATGACTCCTGTCTTAGAAATGACAGGAGTCATGCCCACCACCCCAATGGCCAGCACAGGGGACCAGGGTCCTATGTTCCCTTTATGGTGCGCGGCTGTGCGGCCGCACAAGTTCATATTAACTTCCGGGCACCTAATTGTCAGGAGCACGCAGGATCCTAAAATACAATAAGGCCTGCACGAAAGGCAAAGAAAAGGCAGGCACAGTCAGTGCCTTGCATTCTCGCCAGTGTCCTGCCTGAAAGGAGTGATGCCCTTTTCCTCGCTACACCATTTCCACACATGACTTGTGAAGGGCGGGAGGGCTGGGCATGCAAGGGCTAAACCATAGTGTTGAATGGAGGGACTGAATGGGACTGAAGCAGAGGCTGACGGGATGCCGCTTTCTTGCTTTCTTCCTTTCTTCCATTTAGCACAGTTTAAAGATAGTATGGACAGACAGACGTGTGCGAAGGCACCTTTGTTTACAGTGTAAATTGTTAGAAGGTGTTGCAGGTGTTTGGCTGACTGGGGGCTTTAGAAATGCGTCTTTTTCCTTGAAATGCTAATGACGAGGAACATCAACAATTGCTGGGAGGAGACCTTGAACCTAGAGGGGAGCAAAACCAAGGCATGTCATAAGGCCATCATTTGTCCTTTGACAAATACGTGATTTATTGTTGGCCAGGGGCTTGTGACAGACTAAAGCAAGCAATGAACATTTCCTGTTCAAGATAACTTTAAATGCCTTTCTATTACAACACGAGGATGCTGAATGACGGCTAGGTTAGTAACTGTGTCCCGCTCCTATTTAGCACCCGAATGCAGGCTGCATTCATCTGAGCAGGGCTTTAAGTGGACGGGGTCGGTCCGGTTCTCACACCTGTTGGCAATTAAAAACGTACATTGAAATGGTTCCCTATATTCATGTAGTTAACCTTATTTCCCAAAAAAGTATTGATTTCTAAACAATGAATGTAAACAACGTTGAAGTAATCCATATCGTGCATTTAGTTTTTGAATATATTTCACGTTTAACACAGTAAAAGAAACTCTTGCAAAAATGTGGACAGGTAAAGTGTGACGTAATTTGTACAGGGAAAATACTGTACATTCATAATTCTGCAGCTCAGAATGGGGGAAACATGGGTTATTATAGCATAGTCCCCAATTCTGCGCTGTAAAAATCGGCATAGGAAGGTAATACCTCACCCAGTAATTATTGCAACAGTGGTATCTGTATTTTCCAAGTGCTGTATTTCTTATTAAATTGACACGCAACTCATAATGTGGCCCTACAAGTTCGGAAATGAATTCCCAAAAATTTGAAATAGTGTGTCATTGTTCACGGAAAGCACACAATTTATTTTCATTGAGAGGGTACTGTAAGGCCAAGAGGTTCGGACTTGAAATAAGGATCACCAGGTTCAAGGAGCAGTGTCATGTCTCACATGTCATCCTGCCAACTCTAGAGCAAGTCTCTTAATTTCCTTACTCCTTTGATAAATTCGTAATAATGAGTTAGCACTTACAGACCACCAAGTTGTATCTTAACCATGGCAGATAAAGGTATCGCAATTCTTCCCAATTTATTCAGCTAGAGTATTTTGCAAGCCACTTATTTTAATTGACAATATCCTTCATTTAAAGAAGTCCAAGAATGACATTAGCTATACTTAACAGACTGACAATAATATTTGTTTTTCTGTTTAGGTACTTAAGTTGTAGTTCTAGCCCTTAAAAGGCTTTATCAACACAGTTTTGCCTTGAGCAGCTGTGTAATTAAGAGAGACATGAACTTATTGCAGCCAGCTGCCAATTTCTGAAACTTCTCACTAGTCCTGATTCCACAAGGCAATTCTTTCCTGTGTTATGTTATGTTAAAAGAATATGCATAGCACTGAATTGCCAATAGTATGGTCTTAGTGTGCTGAGTTAAAACATTGCCATTAATTTAAAGTGTTAGGCTAAGCCATCAGCCTTCTTATTTGCTGTGATATTATGTAGGCACTTCACCAAGGGCATGATGCATGAACTCCTTTAATCTATCACCCTAAGTCAGTTACACAGCAAAGCTACCTAGATTTGAGGCACAACGTTCAAAGTGTAGGCTATATGAAAAAGGCTTTCTTGTGTTTGTTGGTGTTTTCAGCATCGTTCCTACTTCCTTGATTTTCAGCAAGCCATAGTGATCATTTTTACATTTGGTAACTGAGCTAGTGCTATGTGTCAAAATAACGCCTTATTTATTGGACAGGGAGCTCACAAGCAGCCAGAGAATCGAAAAAGCTAGGAATCTGGAAGGAAGTTGTGCTTGTTTTGTGATGCAGAAAGATACTTGTGTACAAAACAATATGCTTTTTGAATTTGTTTGGTAAAAGTACCTTACAATTGTACTATTTAAATGAAGAATAGAAATGCTTTGTAATACCACTTCTATCTTGCTCTCAAGCCTACCGCTAGCTTAGCAAAATAAATTTTGCACATGACTAGGGGAATCGTGCACACAGAGGGTCTCTTGCTGCACAGGGACACATTTAATTAGAGGGAACATTGCCAGGGTCCCCTGGGTATGTCCATTGCACACAGTGCCATATATGGGGGCCCATTTCAGGGCCCCCAATGACACTTAAATGAAAACAAATTCTTACCTGGACTTACCTATACTTACCTGGGATGGGGTCCCCCATCCTCCACTGTCCCTCTGGTGTAGGTGGGAGTGTCCCTGGAGCGTGGGGAGGGCACCTGTGGGCTTATTCTATTGTGTTCCACCATGAAAATAGGCCCACAGGTCCCCCAATGCCTGCCCTGACCCAGGCATAACAAAATGGTGCAAAGCAAGCTTTGCACCATTTTTTGACCGCTCCCCCCATGCCTGATTTTTGCACAGAAGGATAAATAAGGCGCTAGGGCCTTAGAGTCATTTTTTGCCCGGGAATGCCTACCTTGCATCTCTTAGATGTAAGGTAGTTTTCCACAGGCAAAAAATGACTTTGGTGGTCATTCCAACTGCGGCGGGCGGCGGTAGCCGCCCGCCTGGCTTGAACCGCCGAATGACTGCACCGCGGTCAAAAGACCGCGGCGGCCATTCTGGCTTTCCCGCTGGGCTGGCGGGCGACTGCCAAAAGGCCGCCCGCCGGCCCAGCGGGAAAGACCCAGCAACGATGAAGCCGGCTCCGAATGGAGCCGGCGGAGTTGCTGGGGTGCGACGGGTGCAGTGGCACCCGTCGCGATTTTCAGTGTCTGCAAAGCAGACACTGAAAATCATTATGGGGCCCTGTTAGGGGGCCCCTGCACTGCCCATGCCAGTGGCATGGGCAGTGCAGGGGCCCCCAGAGGCCCCACGACACCCGTTCCCGCCATCCTGTTCCTGGTGGTAAAAACCGCCAGGAACGGGATGGCGGGAAGGGGGTCGGAATCCCCATGGCGGTGCTGCAAGCAGCGCCACCATGGAGGATTCCCTGGGCCAGGGGAAAACCGTCGGGAAACCGCTGGTTCCCCTTTTCTGACCGCGGCTTTACCGCCGCGGTCAGAATGGCCCAGGAAGCCCCGCCAACCTGTTGGCGGTGCTTCCGCGGTCGTTGGCCCTGGCGGTCGGTGACCACCAGGGTCAGAATGACCCCCTTTACCTCCAATATTTTGGCGCTAGCGCCAAAATATAATCATGGAGTTAAGTTTGCGCCAGACTTGCGTAAAAAAAATGACGCAAATCCGGCGCAAACAGAGTATAACTATGCCCCTCAATGTTACATTCCACACAAAACAAGATTACATGTCCTCAGTACCAGTAGAAAAACGTGAGCCCTTTTTAAATGGTCTTCAATTTTGGTTTTAGTGTGTCCATAATATAGTTCTCAGCACATTACAAATGTATAATATTAGGCCCATATTTATGAAAAATTATGCAAAACTGCGCTAATGCAGTTTTGTGTCATTTTTCTTGATGCTGGCTAACGCCATTCCTTATAGCCATCTTTGCGCCATATTTATTAAATGATGCAAGATGGTGCTATGAATGCCTAGCATCCAAAAAAGACGTTAGCCGGTCAGGGATGGCGTTAGTAAAAATGACCCTAGTGGGTCTGAAATGATGTTAGGCTGCTTAGCGGCAAAAAAATATGCCCTATCCCAGGTAAGTATAGGTAAGTATTTCTTTCTTTCAATTAAAGTGCCATTGGGGGCCCAACTTTGGACCCCCTGCATGGCACAGGGTGTAATGGCCCTGCCCAGGGGACACTGGTCCCCTGTGCTGGTCATTGGGGTGGTGGGCATGACTCCTGTCTTTTCTAAGACAGGAGTCATGTGGTATGGACGGTTTTGCATCAGAAAATGACGCTAGGCTGGCCAGAGGCTTTTTTTTGCCTCTAACCAGTCTAACGTAATTTTTTGGTGCAAAACCCACTTCTCCCATACCACTACCCCCACCCGGCTAACATATTTATTTTTTTACGCTAGCCCACCCTTTGCACCAGCTTGCACCATTCCATAAATATGGTGCCCGGCTGCCGCTCAGGAATGGTGCAAGCTGATGCTAACCTTTTTGACACAAAACTGCGTTAGTGCAGTTTTGCATCAAAACGTATAAATATGCTCCTAAGTGTCTTACTAGGATACATTGTAAGATTTAAGGTTTCAGACCATAAAACGAGAGTAAGTTAAAATGTTTGGTTATGTCTGTACTGTGATTGCACTCATGAAGTAACTACTGCTTTGTCAACAGTATCTTGGTTTAACAGGAATTTGCACGAATAATAAAGCAAATAGGTTTGAGACAAAGAATAATCGTTAGTGCCAGTTTATCTGCATGGCATTTAAATATGTCAAAACTGTTTTCATGCTACGGACAAAAGCCCATCTTAAGACCATAAGATGGGGACATTAATACTCTTGGACAATGGTTCTGCCTCATCAGTGCCTGAGTACATCAATCAACAGCTGGCAGTTGGACAATTACTATTTGGAAACAGTCTGCCACTCTGCTGAACCAGTGGTGAATGGTTTTCTTTTAATAATGTTTGATCCATTTGAGCTAAAAACAAAGGGCCTCATTTACGAGGCCCTAGCAGCACACTGGAGCGTCATTGTTTTAAGCTCCAGTGGCCCAGTGTGCCAGCCCATATTTACAAGGCCATGCAAAGCTGCTATGTAAATATGGACCCCTTTCACGCACTGGAATCTGACACAATCCCAGATTGCACCCTATGGTGCATGGGTGCCTGTATTGGTGCAAGGCAGCAATTTGTGTGCCAGTGCAGGGGGAGAGGACAGAAATGCGCTGTATCTTGTAGGTACAGTGCATTTCTACCCTTTCCCAGTGACACAGGGTGGCGCAGCAAGGCCCTTGCTGTGTGGCCCTGCACCACAGGCCTCATAATTGAGACCCAAAGGGCCATATTTATGACCTGATTAGCGTTGCTCCTGCACCACACAACATACTGTGAGAGCAACGCAAACCTTGAGTAAGATTTATGAAGCCTTGCAAGGTCACCTTGTGTGGCCCTGCGTGACTTCATAAATCTTGAGTAATGTAACTCAGTGCAAATCGCTGCATTACATTGCTCTGCAACAGGGAGGCGATCCATGGGTGTGTGCATGGGTGTTCCCATGCAACATCCATGGATTTGGATGCATTCCCAGAATTATAAGAACTTGTAAACCTGGGACTGTGCCAAAAGATATACCTCCCCAGGAGAGGCGTAACAAGAAGAACCGTTTATTTCTCCTCGTTTCTAGGTCAAACGCGCAAGCGTTTTGACCTGTTGTAAGTATTGTGGGCTTTTAACCACGCCCATTCATGCTCATCATTTTCACTCTTTCATGGGCTTGCCTTTAAAAAATCACTTGATCATTGGTAATTGCTTTACAGTTGTCCAGCCTTGAGGCTGTTTTTGTCACGCCTGCCCCTGTTACATTGATAATTACACCATTGGCGATATACTTCAGTGTGGACAAACATTTTTTTTCTCACCCCTTTGTGCTGCATGGTGGTATGGAAGCGCTGGTCATATTGTTCACAGTTACCTAATCAGAGTCATTTCTTGTGGCTCGCCCCTTAAAACACTTGAAATTGGTAAATGCGTTACATGAAACAGAAATCCTCAAAGTGTAAGCGGCTTTTCTGTCACAGCGGGAGAGCCAATACTACAGTATTCACTGCACTCAGGAAAACTAGACCCATAATGCTTTGCAAGCCTTCGTTTTCAAAACATTTTTGCCCATAACGCAGCCTGTGGTGGTGCTAGGACAATGGGAGCACCACCAAAACATTCAGCATGGCGTGCTCTTTCTGTCTAGGTCATCTTTGGGACCCCATAATAATAACTACTCCCACCATTCA
The DNA here is from genome assembly GCF_031143425.1 of Pleurodeles waltl. NCBI lineage: Eukaryota > Metazoa > Chordata > Amphibia > Caudata > Salamandridae > Pleurodeles > Pleurodeles waltl. The sequence continues at coordinate 403,498,070 of NC_090443.1, read as the reverse complement.
CTATCCTTTTATGAAGCCTTATGGTTGGAACTTTTGGTTTCCAGCTGAGAATAGCTTGTGTAAGGGCCTTGTATGAAATATTATTGCTATAGACCTGCTACCCTTAAAAATATGAAAAGCACTATGCTCTCTGGGGGCTACATGTATGGTTACTCTGCATTATTTATAGCCATTGTTTTTTGTGTTTATTCCCTCTTGAGGCTAACTATATAGATGCATTACTCTGTTTCTTACAAACACTATTTTCATTGTGGTGTTCTCTATGGGCTGTTCAAAACCATTACATTCATATCACCATATTAAAATATTCATGGCCTATAATGTTTTGCAAAAACAACAGAAGATGGACGGAATGCCGAACAAATCAAACTTTCACCCTCAGTCATAGATCTGGATCTAATCCATCATTTGTTTTGGTTGATATGCCATTTCAGCTTGGACCCAGCCATATGCAAATCAGCCTTGACCCAGTTCCACATGGGAACATGCCTACCCCAACTGCCAGAGCAGGTTCTGCTTGGCCCAAAAACAAGCACCTTGGGACCACTTTCAGGGAATAATCTTTCCCCAGTCAAGCTAGCTTGAGTATGGTGGCATAACAAGCATTGGACCCACATCTGGGCATACCCTTCCCACTAAAGGCAACAAATGCAAAAACAATACATGATGGACAGAATGCAGAACAAATCAAACATTCACCCCAGTCAAAGATCTGGGTTTCATCCATCACTTTCTTTTGCTTGCCATGCCATTCGCGTTTCGACCTAACCATATGCAAATCAATCCTGACCCTGTTCTCCGTGGGAACAGTCCAACCCCAATGCCAAGGGCAGGTCTTCTCAGAATCAGAAACAAGCATCCTGGAACCATTTTCAGGGTATCAGCCGGGCTAGCTTGAATCTGGTGGCATGGCAAGCACAGGACTCACATCTGGGCATACCCTTTCCACTTAGGGCAAGAAAAGGAAAAAACAGATGATGATACAATGCAGAACAAATCAAACATTCTCTCCCAGTCACAGATCTGGGTGTAATCCATCAGTTTTTTTTGCTTGCCATGCCATTCCAGTTTGGTCCCAGTCATATGGAAATCAGTCTTGACCATAATGCTATGCAGAGCATTACTTTTACAAAACATTATTTTTGCTCATAACTCAGCCTGTGGTGGTCCTAGGACAATGGGACCAACTTCAAAACATTGACTACAATGTGCTCTTTCTGTCTACTTGATCGCTAGGTCCCCATACTATGTTAGTGGGGCTCCAAAATAATAACCCCTCCCACCATTCAAAGTCAATAAAAGATTTTTCATGGTTAGAATGTTTGTTTTATAGCTATGAGAAGTTTTGTTTAAAGGCCTTATATATAATGTAATTGCAGTAAATCTACTAGTCCATAAAAACTCTCTAGGTACTAAGGCCCATATTTATGCTTTTTTAGCGCTGCATTTGAATAATTTTTTGATGCAAAAGCAGCACAAACTTACAAAATATAACTTGCACTGCTTTTGCATCAAACAATGATGCAAATGTGGCACTAAAAAAGTATTAATACTGCATTCTCCTGTGTTATTTTTATAGGGTTATGCTCGCTAGGAGCTAGCAATATGGTTGCATAGCCATGTTACTTACAAATTATATTTTTGGGTGGTGCTCTCTAGTGACTGTTTTGAACATTACAATCTAATGCAAAGAGATTGTATGATAATCGTATATGTTTTAACAATCTCTCCTTATTACAATTATTACCATAATTTAGGCCAATTTACCATCCCTATTGCATCATGACTGTGAAAACACTCTTGATGTGTTTGGGTGACCGGCAACTCTGATGGTGGGGTGGTGATTAGCAAGGCAGAAGAAGGAAGACGGTAAATGGAAGTGCTTCAGTTATATGTAGGGACCGTGGAATTACATGGCAGGAAAAAAAATAATTATGAGGCAGGGCTGACCAATTTATATGGCAAGAAAACTCCAGTTATGAAATGCCAATAGCTCTAACTCAAGCAAAGGCAAAACAAATTGCATTGCAAATGCTTGTTTTACTCTCTATGTGTGCTGCATTCTTCAGCACATATGGGGTCATTTTACAAGAAAGTGACTCATCAGCTGTGATGTGCCACTTTTCTTGCCCCCCCCCTACCGGCACCTAATGATACCATGGTAGCGCTGTATTTAGAATACGGCGCACCATGGCGCACGTTAGGACAATAGCGTCATAATGTTTGATGTTATAGAGGTACTTTTCAGGATTAGCACCATGAATAATGGCGCTAATCCAGAAAAGTAAACGAAGGCCCATTGAAAGTAATGGGGTTGTCATTTTAACACCTGCTCTGAGCAGGTGTTAAAAATGACACTAAAAATGGCACAGTGAAATGCTGTAAATTTCACTGCCATTTTTACGGGCCTACCACAGCCAGTACATTATGCCTGGTGCAGGCAAAATGTGGTGCAAGGGGTCGCAAAGTGTAGCCATGCAAGCATAGCACCACTTTGCAAATATGGTGAAGGACAACAGCCTCCTTAACGCCACATTAGAGTAAAAAAAGTTACACAAATGTGGCGCTAAGAGGCACAGAGGCCTTGTAAATGTGGCCCATAGAAAGAAGAAAAAGCCTCTCAGGATTGTTTTTGTGCAGGAGGGTGCCCCTTCAAGCACAAAAGCAATCCTGCATGCAACACAAACACCCTTGCACCATGGTGAAAGGGTGCATGCATTGGCGGTAGGCTGCCTAAAGAGCACCAGCGCTCGGGAAAGGACAGGCATGTGCAGAATTCTTCGGTGACTTGCTACACTGCCCTGTGCCACAAATTCCATAAATATTACCCATAATTTGTTGTGTTGAAATCTGAAAATTATGCAGCAGAGGGTGGAATATTCAGCAAGTGTGGTAAAACCAGAACTATGGAGAAAAACTTTCACAATCTTGTTGTCCTAGTGACATTGCCTACATGTAAGCAAATTGGAGACTTCTTATTCATGTTACCTTGCAGTAAGTGTCACATTTTGCTTGCTCAGTGGGCGGCACCACTGCACCAGTGTGCTCTCTTCAGGGACCAAGCTAATGGCGCACTCCATTTATGCAAATATGGGGTCATCTACTGTCCTGCACAGATGCTAAATTAATTTCCATACATTTTACCATTTGGATGCATTTTAGATTTATCTGTAAAAACATTGCTGTAATGTCAACTACATAACAAGGAAAAATCATAAATTACTGTTGGCAGTAAATGCATGTGATAAATGCTGGAGGTAAATGCATGTGGAAAATGCTGGGGGTAAATGCATGTGATAAATGCTGAAGGCAAATGCATGTGAAAAATGCTGGGGGTAAATGCATGTGATAAATGCACCTAACCACGTGACATGGGCGTTATTAGCCCTGATACCTAATTTTTCTCACAGTGAACACAAAATCAGGATGAGCATCTAGCAGTGACAGATGTATTAATATTTGCTTACTGCCCTAAAGTCTCAAAAATAGCATACTCTGTACACTAGTGTACCTATGACATTAAGGGCCAGATTTAAGTGAAAATGACGGCATTGTGCACCGTCATTCTCAAAATGCAGAGATGTGCCATATTTACAATAATATGGCACACCCTTGTGTTTCCCTCTGCCCCGGCGCAAGATTTGCTGCCGCATGCCGACGCAACCACCCTTGCACCATAGTGCAAGGATGGCTGCATTGAGGGGAGATTGTTTTTGTGCAGGAAGGACCACCTTCCTGCACACAAAAAATCTTAAGTACCGATTTGCTCTTTCTATGTATGCTGCAGAATGCAACACACATAGAAAGAGCAAAAAACAAGGAGAAATGAAAGCATTAGGTTGCGTTAGATTTTGGTGCTGCCTCAGGTTACGAAATCTTGTAAATCTGAGGCAGCGTCAAAATGCAATGGGTGTTTCTGTGGCATGCCCACAGCAACACCCATTAAAGGCCCCTTCAACTCAAAGTACTGCTTGTGAAGGGGCTGTATTTACAAGGTGGTGCTAAGCCACAATAAGTGGCTTCATGCCACCTTGTAAATCCAGTGCAGTGCACTGCACCACCTGAGCGTCACTGAAAGTGACGTTCCGGTGGCGCTAGGGGCTCTTAAATATGCACCCAAGTCCCTGATCATGGCCATTAGGAGATGACAGAAGCTGGCCGCCAAGAGCAGGATGTTAAGGAAGTTACTCCTTGGAAGCCTTCATAAGTTATCAGAGTTACGAGACATGGTCAAAATAAAATCACTACATCTCCCACAATGTGTTGTCGCTGCTACTGGAAGACAAAGAATGTAACAGGGGCGGCTCTTCCATTAGGGCGGAGGAGCGTCGCCACCCTATCAGCAGCGGCAACTGCAAACCTTTTCTCAAAAAACAATAATAAACTCTGTTTATTTTCGTTTTTTTGGGAAAAGAGGCGGGCTCAGGGGTGATTCCCCCTCAAAGCACATGTGTGTTTGGCCGGCCTTCTCAGGCCAGCCAAATAAACATGTGCAGTAGGCTCTCTCCAGTCCAGCAACACAGTTGCCGGGCTGGAGAGAACCTGCACAGGCTCCTAGTCTGCCTGGGAGCGCCGTGGCTAGGTATTCCCAGCCAATCCTTACACTGCTCTAAGCTGCGTCAGGATTGGTGCAGGGCAGGCTGGGAGCCTGTGCCTGCAGACAATCGAGAGGAGCAGATAAAGCGGTGGCGGCGGAGGTATGGGGTCTTGTTTTTTACTTTTTTATTTTGAATTTAATAAAGACAGTTCAAACATGTAAGGTTGACTCAAAACTAACAAAAAAAGTATTAATGGATAGAGAAAATACTGGAAAAGTAAAGTATCGTCCTACTTACCTGGCACTGAAGTGCACTTCTTTTAAACGTGAACAGACCAATGGATGGATGGAGATGGCCAAAACCTCCTGTACGTATATTTATATGTTTATGTCTTTTATGATTTGTTTGTCATTATATGAGAGTGGTGAGACACCAAAAGTTGTTTCTAGGCCACAACTAATGATGTATTTGAACAACAACAGTCACCTTCATACTTCACAACTCAAAGGCGTAAGGAAACCTTAAGCTCCCCTGCAAAGTGTTGTGAGTGCACCCAACGCTGCCACTTGCCACGCTCAGGCACCTCCCTCCTGGAAGCCACCGTCTAGGATATAAGAAGGATTTTCAATGATTCAGGGGCACAATTAACCTCAATGAAATCAGCACAGAACAAGTTTTTAGAGGGTTACTTTTTGAAGATGTTCAGATATATGGGAAATTAATTTAAAAGCAAGTGAAGATTAAACTGGCATCATCACGGACTGCACCCCTAGATTAAAAAGCTGTGATTTCATTATTTCCATGTGCAGTTTACTCAGTCTTTATTTTAGTTTTTAAAGAATCGCGCACGTGCTGTCGGGCTACCCATGTTCCAATAGTAAAGAAATACTGTTTAATTGGGGTAGGATATCAGCTACTAGGTAAAAGACATCCAAATCATAAAACATCACATTTATGCTGGACTTGCCCCTTTCTAACACTACATTGGCATACATTTTTTTACACTAATATGGCGTTTGAAGGGGAAAAACGCTGCACCATATTACTTTGTAACCCCCTGTGCCACATTATACCTGTGCCAGGCATGATGTATGCAAGGGGGGGGTTCTGGCGTTAGGGGGGCGTAAAAATGGCACAAAGGAATTTATGAGATTCCTTTGTGCCATTTTTATCAGCATTTTTTAACGCCTGCTAAGTGCAGGTGTTAAAAAGAGGCTCTCATTGATTACAATGGGCCTCTGGGTGCTTTGTAGGATTAGCGTCATAATTTTTTATGCTAATCCTGCAAAGAGCCGGACTAGATAAAAAATTACGACGCTAGTCACTATCACTACCATAATGTTGTGCCATATTTTAAATATGGCGCTACCATGGTGGCTTTAGGGGGGCGCTAAGGGTGCATAAAAAGTGGCGCTAAACCAGGTGCATCGCCACTTTTCATAAATCTGTCCTCAAGTCAGCAAAGTGCACGACCCGGAACTGGGAGTTCCTGGAGTAAATTAAGGGGCAGATTTATGCAAAGTGATGCTGCACCGAGTGCAGCGCCTCTTTCCGTGCACCCCTTAGCACCGCCTTACCGCCACCACATGTGCACAGTATTTAAAATATGACGCACTATGGTGCAGGGTAGAGGGAATAGTATCATTTTTAATGACACTTTTGATGTACTCTGCAGGAGGAGCACCCAAATATTGGCGCTACTTCTGCAGAGTACATAGGGGCCCATTCTGAATAATGGAAGCCCCCTTTTAATGCCTGCTCTGAGCAACCGTTAAAAGTGCCATACAAAATGACACAAGGAAATCTGTTAGATTTCCTTGCGCCGTTTTCTTGGCCTCCCTAACTGAGGAATGCCCCCTTTGCATACATTATGCCTGGCGCAGGGATAATGTAGCACGAGGGGTTACAAAGTAGCGCCATGCATGTGAGAGAGCATAGCTTATATAATCAATATTAACATGAAATGATTATGAACTAATGTATAATAATGCCGCATAGAAAATGTATTAATATGTTTTGCTAAAACACGTGCTTGAAATGTGCCCACGGGGAGTGGCCGTCAATGTATACAATGACTAATGGAACTGACTAATACTGATGAAATATTATATTAAAATGTGATTTTATACTAATAATGAAAGGTTAAATGTTAGACTTCTGCTAATAAATCACTGGGCCTTAGTTAGCATGAGTCGAGGCCTAGCTGTCCGGTTTCATAATAAATGTGTTTTTCTAACGTGCAGTGTGCTGACTTACTGAAGGACATGAACTCTTGTTTTTCCAAACTAGAAGATGAATGTAACTGTAGTAGATCCGTTCTCATGAAATTCTGCTTGCTTAGTGAAACATTCTTGCTGAATGCAACACTGTAGACCACTCGCAGGTACAAGGTCGCCGAAACCGGTACAGACAATGGAGCCACTGACTGAAGCTGTGCAAAGGAACACGAGAGTATGAAATCATACCGGACATTCCACCCGCTGAAGACGTCAATCATAAGGACCAATAAAATACGTGAGAACTGTTATAGGGTGACCAATTTGATGAAATAATTGAAACTCTATTGGAGGGAGATAGTGGGGTGCAACCCCTCATCCAACCAAATTTTAGGGGAATGTACAACGAAAATGAGATAAAGAACCCTTGACACAAGGAAGTGAATTAGAATAGGAGACTAGGAGATAAATGAGAGGGAGATGCTGTCGCGTTTTGCTATGACCCAAACACTTTGTTACTCTGCATAGAGACTTTGCTGTTTGGTTCTTAAAACCATCCTTGCCTTATATTGCCTGCTTACACTTTACCTCCTTATGAGGGAAGTGCCCCTTTCCCCGACTTGCTGAATTCCTGGCTGATGGCGAATCAACTGATGTCCTGAAGACGAAGACTGAATCTGTTTGCTGACTCAATACGGAGGGTAACTATTTGACAATGAAATTGTGATTGTCTGTTTGCTTTTCCTTTCTAGGTACCAACTGCTTCTCTTTTGACAGGGACCATAGTTAGATGTTTTTCCAAATTGGTGTTGCTAAATTGTTTTGCATGAAGCCCAACATGCCAATGCTAATTTGAGGTTAGTTAGAGGGTTCACTAAACAGACACAAATAGACAAATGACTGAATCTATGCTTTGTTGAATAATGTGTTAATGATACTCTACTGAGGATAATCCATGTTGATGCCGTGTTATGTTCTAATATTCGTGATTCTTGCTTTGATGAAATCTTATCAGAGTTGCCATATTGTGACTATGCTAATGTGTTTCTTGGTTTTGAGATTAATAAACGTGCTAGTAGAATTGTAACCAATAGGGAATAAATATCACAAAACTCATACTAAACTGGTGTGGTTATTCATGACTGCAAGGTCATGGTGGTTTCTGAGTCTTATTAATGTCTTTGACTAAATTGAATTGTCTTATTCTTGTAAATATTGATGACGTTATTGACATATTGATTGACATGCTGATTAGCTATCTCGTCCTAAGTTGTCTTCAATCAGGGTCAAACGATTCATTGGCCTAAAACGAGTCCCAAAGTGAGTAAAGTAATCATAAAGGGACGCGTTAACACATGCATTGCGCCACTTTATAAATATGGCGCTAGGATTTTTGCCTCGTTGGGACACATTACCGTAAAAAGAAAGACGCTATTGTGGCGCAAGGTGGCGGTAGGGGCTTATAAATATGCCACTAAGTTTGCGACTGACGCATAAATATCATCCACACAGACTTTCCGAGAGGAGTGAGTTAAAACTGGTGTCAAACAATGCTTATTACAGCAACTGAAATAACCAGAAATGTACAGACTACTTTGTAGAGGCACTCATAGTAATTTTGGAAGTGCCACAGTATATGCATTGTAAGCTTTATATGCTGTGAACACACCTACATGCATTGCTTGAAAATATGTGGCCACTATTTATTGTTCTATGCCAGTTACTACTTTATGATAACATCAAATCTGGGGTTATTTTATTTTCTTGTACATAAAAGCATATGCAAGGGTATTCCCATTATATGGCTAAGTACATTTAATATATAGGCGAGTTGTTCAAATATCCCTGGGTGCGGCATAACTGTTTGAAGTGCTCCTAATTCCATCTCCATAGCAATCTGCCAAATGGCCTCTCAGAGGTTCTGTGTGCATAAAACAGTAATCAGAAATGGACCAATAGCTTACAGATATATGCCTGGTCTGCGTTTATTGAGTGAGGCTGTCCAGGATACCAAGGCTAATGGTTATAAATCAATACCTGAGTTAAAGGTGCTAGAGGGAAAGACCTGAAGTGTATGTTACCTCACTATAACAAACACTATTTTTATGCCACTTTGCAATTCATAACAATATTGCACACATTACCATGAAAGTTATCATAATATACACAATGCTCCTCAAAGCAGTGGCAAAGGAACAGATACAGCCTGGCATACAAAATAGGTAGAAAGAGGTAGACATTTATCAGTATACAAGCACCCTACCCTATTCAATGATGTTCTCTGTTTTAAAAGTAGGGCTGAACTGTCATTATTATTTTCACCCTACAGGGGCAGAACATGTGTCAGCATTATGGTAGGGTGTGGTGAGCATGCTTAAAAGTGCTCAAAAAGATCAATCAATGGTGAAGTTTGGGACCCAGGGTGCAGAAATGTTGAAAATTGTATTTGCAATGTACCAATACATCTTATGTCAAATCATCTATATCACTTTTTTCTCAATGCCATCCTTCCAAATCTAGGGGCATATTTATACTCTGTTAGCGCTGAATTTGCGTAATTTGTTTTACTCCATTTTATATTTTAACGCTAGACCCATCTACCGTCAAAATATTGGAGTTAATGTCATTTTTTTGGGATGTGTGAAACCACCTTGCTTCAATGCAATGCAAGGTCGGCATTCCCGTCCAAAAAATGACTCAAAGCCCATACCGCCTTATTTATCCTCCATGCAAAAAAGGTGCAGGGGTGGGAGGCGGGCCTAAATAATGGCGGTAAGCCTGCTTAGCGCCATTATTTAACACCTGGTCAGAGTGGGCGTTAGGGGACCTGTGGACCCATTTCCAGGGCCCACAGGTGCCCACCCCAAGCCCCAGGAACACCCCCACCTACACCTGAGGGCACCAGAGGATGGGGGACCCCATCCTAGGTAAGAAGGGTAAGTAAAGGTAAGTATTTTCAAAACTTTTATTTAAATGCCATTGGGGGCCCTGAAATGGCCCCCCTACATGGCACAGGGTGCAATGGCCATGCCCAGGGGACATTGGTCCCCTGTGATGGCCATTGGGGTGGTGGGCATTACTCCTGTCTTTTATAAGACAGGAGTCATGTGATATGGATGGTTTTGCGTCAGGAAATGACACTAGGCTGGTTAATGGCCTTCCCCAGTACCGCCACCCCCATCCGGCTAATGTCATTTTACCAGACACTAGCCCATTCTTAGCGCTGGCTTGCGGGATTCCATAAATTTGGTGCCCGGCTGGTGCTCTGGAATTACACGGGCCGGCGCTATACTTTTTTACGCAAAACTGAGTTTGCTCAGTTTTGCGTCAAAAAGTATAAATATGAGCCCTAGTTGTCATCAGTATCTTTATTTCTTATCATTTCACCATTATTTCTGCACTCTCATATCACCTGGTGTCTCATTGTTTCACCATACCTCGTCAACATCTGTACTTAGGAACACCTTTCAGCTTTATTGTTGTTCCTTACCTCATTTGTTACCAGTCTTTCTTTTACCTTCACTTCTTCCTGTCATTCTCTTTCTTTCTTTTCCACTTTTGCTTCTTTCACTGTCCTCCTCCCTTGCTCATTCCAGTTTCCCTTTGAGCTTCATCTATGTTTTCCTCGTAAATCCGTCTCTTCCAGACACCCATTCACTCTCAAATGTATGCATCTCTCCCACTCGTTTAGCACATAGTCACTCAAAACGTCACCTTTTATTCCCTAAATTCTCTCTCTCTTAGTCTTAGCCATGCCTTTATTTCTTTTGGGCTTCTATGCATCCTATATATATTTAGTTCACCTTATGCTTACCAGTTCGTCTCTTACCTCTGTCTCTACCGATCATTTTGTCTCACCACTATCCCCATCTCTACATCTCCACCATTCCTTCCCGCTTCCACCAATAACTCCATCTCCATTCTTCGATTCTCTCATCTACATATCTCAACTACTGTAACCTCTGTACCCTCAGCTCTCCATTACGACGTAATTTTTATAATTTATCACTTATTAGGCTCTCATTTCCAGCTTTATGCCTCTTATTCTTTCACCATTATTGCTCAACGTCCATTGCACCACCTTCTTTTTACCCCTGAAACTTTCTCACTTTTTTATCCCCTCAGTTTTTCATCCAGTTTACTTCTCACAATTTCTGGCCTTTTTAATTTCAGTTTAGCTCACTTCCACTGCCCTCTTTGCCTCACCGACATCATCAAGCTTTGCCTGTTTCCACTCATTTTGCTCTTACTTGCATCCATAACAGTTTTCCTTTCCGTGTACTCAAGTCTTCTTTTCTATCCATGTACCACACCTGTCATCTATCTGTTATCAGTCCCATCCCATACCTCTACTCATCCTGTTACATCCCTCTCCATCCTTCCTCACCTGTTTGTCTGCTGTGCTCAGGATACCTCCTCGCTCTTCTTTTTTCAGCCTTCCTCCAGCATTCTCTCACTCTCATGGTCTACAGTTCGTGCTCCATTTCCCAATTTTTTAAAGCTTTTTCTTACTCTCTCGATTGTTCCCTTTGATATTTCCTTTCTATTTCAAATATTTCCTTACCATTTTGCATTTCTTGGTTACTTCTTCTTTTTTACTCTTGCCGTTACATCTGCTTTATTTTTAAACCCCTGCATTCATTATTCTCTTCGTTTTTCTCACTCCTTTCATCCCCTCCCTCTTATGTTATTCTTTCTTTCTCCTCCCCCTTTAAATCGTTATTGTTTCTTTCCTATTCGTTTTACTCTCCTTTTATCCTTTCCCCCTCACAGTATACCATCTCCTTCATTTTCAGATTCTCTCTTGTGTTTTTTGGTCTGTCTTTAGCACTACGTCTGTCAGGTTAGTAACTTCCCCTGGTGTATTTATAGGCTCAAGCCAGAGAACTGAGATTACAGCTGACAGGCATAGGCTTCACTACAGCATATGAAATAGCACAGAAAGCCACAGCAAAGTTAGTAGAAAATTAGGATTTTCTCTCAAGGAGCACTTATTACAAAAATAGTTCTCCGATGCGTCAGATTTCTTGCGACCCCCTAATGACACCATGGATGCTATATATTTACAATACAGAGCTCCAGGGCACATATTTTCACAGATGTATCAGAAACTCTGATGCATCTGTGGCATCAAAAAAAGGATGCTGCTCTAGCAATGCGAGGAGTGCTCCCATAGAGAAAAGCCCTGTGTCAGTTTTATGCCTGCTCAGAGCAGGCAGGAACATTCTGACACAATGAAGTCACAGAATGACGTAGTGAAATTTTGCAAATTTCACTGCATCAGTTCTGCGTGGCTTTTCCTGTGGGAATGCCTACCTTGCATACATCATACCTGGCGCATATATAATGCGAAGCCAGGCTTCACAAATTTGACCCAAAATGGGCCCAATGTGTCAGTTTATAAATGTGGAGCAGTGTAAAGCACTGCTTTTCCCACCGCTGCGTCATAAAAAATTATGCAACAGTGGCGCAACGGCCTTGTAAATGAGGCTGAATATAAGTAGAATGGGCAAAAGTGCAATATTATCTCACACAGAGAAGGGGTCTAGCAGAAGGAGAACTGTGCAAGCCACTCTCACACATACCACGTGCACTGTATATGTAGCGCCATTGCAGGCTTCATTTACACACAACAAATGCGTAGGACTGTAAGATTCCCTCGTGTGTGACACAAAGCAGCGCAAAGTCTTGGAAGGGTAGTTACCACACTGCATTGGATCACTTTGAATCAAGAAGCTGTTGCACAAGTGTTTGCTTGGGCAGATAAGCTCAAATAGGTATATTTTTTTTATGCAAACCCCGATTTATGATGATGTATTAAAAAGTAATACCTCCTTGAAGCAGCAGCCACCTTGGAGGGTTGTTTTACATTTCTCCAAACATTCCATACATTACACATGTGCTACACTGTACAGCCCACATCCAAAGTATAGAATGTGTTAAATGTTGTCTAGGCATAGGATTTTGTAGTGGAAGGTAAGCCTTCACTTCAAATTCTATGATAGACATCAAGCACCCACCTCTGCAATCATGGTGCAAATGTTGTATGTGGCACTAGCCAGCCTGGTTGTACACCAGCATAGAGAATTATGCAGCAGCATGTCGTTTTTGTAATAAATATGTCTCTGAAGTGCTGCCTCCCCCTTACCCAACACAGTGAAGCAACTTTGGTTTGTGGGCTGCATTACATTTAGTATTAATAAATCTCCCGCACAGTGTGCGCACAGCACATGCAGCAGCAGTTCAGACTTCTCATACAGAAATGCAGAAAAGGGCAACTTCAATGCAAGCATTCTTCTGCAGGAATGGGATAGCACACAGGGCCACCCATCAAGCTTCCCTGGCACAAAAGAGGCACAACCCAGACCGCAGCCATGCAAGATTCCCAGCATACAGAGAACACATTTCCAACATGTGCAGAATATGTGAAACCTCATCTAACAAAACAAGCATTTGCAATGCAATAGGTCTTACTTTTGTGAGAGTTAGAGCTATTGGTGTTGTAAATGATAATGCCTTTTATCCATGTGTTTTGGTTTGGAGTGGATGCATGTGGTATGGAGTTGAATTATGTGGATTGAATTGGAATTGTTAGTTGTTGAATTGTGTGTGGTGGAATTGTGGTGTAGTGTATTTATGTATTATAGGGACACCATATAAAGATATAACTAAAACTAAAACAACAACAAAATGCAGCCTTTGCAATTCTTTAACTAAATATTTAATTCAACACTAGAGGCATACCCCATCTTGATCGTAGTGCTGGCATGCATATTCCTCATATGTACTACTCTCAATATGGTAAAATACACATAAAAAAGCATATATCAAATGCATCCTTCCCCTCCTCTTATCGGGTCTTGTGCGCATTATTCTTTGTAGATATCACAAATGCCGACGAACATAGCGTTTCCCATAGAGTCATTGTAGTCATATGTTAGTGGTCCTGAAATACCACAAAAGAGATGTTTTTCTTTAAAATTAAAACTCAGGCTGCATCCGCAAGCAAGAGAATTAGTGTTTCAAACAAGCACTGTTTACTCCAATCCAGACTTACGCTTAACGAGGCGTTTTTCTATCAACTGCTAACTTAACCAGAACACCATAGCAGGGGGTGATGAGAGAGAGGGAGACAGAGGGGCGTGTGGCCCCTGTGTGTGCATATTTCGGTGCATCGAGGGACAGCGTATAAACATATAAATAAAACAACTACATCAGATGAATGATCATAAGAAGATGTGCATTGCTTTAAAATGCAACCATTTGCAAATGTTAAACTAAATATTTTATCTAACCCTAGAGTCATGCTCGTGCATTAAAAGGGCAATCAGAAATCTCGTTAGCCAGACGGCAGGTTTTTGCTGCAATATCCTCGTAAAATACCCTGTCTTGGTTGCAGTGCAGGCATGCACATTCCCCCTATGTACTACTCTTAATATGGTAAACTACTCATGAAAGCATGTATCATGTGCCTTCTTTCCCTTCCTCTTAATGGGTCGTGTGTGCATTATTCCTTGTAGATATCACAAATGCCAACGCACACAGTGTTTCCCGTAGACTCATTGAAGACAGGTGTTAGTGGTCCTGAAATACCACAAACGAGATATGTTTTTTTTTATTGAAACTCATCGCATCCGCAAGCAAGAGAATTGGCGATTCAAACAAGTACTTTTAAAGCCAGCCAGCGGCACCTGAAAACCATGAAAACTGGATCAGAAAATATATTGCTATAGTGTGAAAGCAAAAAATACATGACTTCGAAAAGAGGGGACGGGGAATGACGGGGGAGTAGTAGAAATAGTACCTGCATTGCAGCGGGCAGGCACTAATCAAGTGGAATTAATCTGTACTTGGTCAGTGCTTCTCAGCTAGAAACGGAAATGACGTATCAGGTGCACAAATCAATTGGGAGGCAGCAAAGAAGAGCAACACTGGATTCAACCTGTGATAAACAGCAGGTGGGTTTAAAGTCCTTTTACTGAATACAGCAGGTCTTACAGACAGCGCATGCGCGCTGCCTAGGCTCGACCTAAAAAGTACAGCCATGGAAACAGGTATGCAAACCTCCCTAGCAAACAGTGCAAGAGTTCTGCAAGCTTTTCTTGCCATACCTGATAACAAAACCAATACAATACACAATGCAAACTGTAATACAAACAGCAAAACAAGGCTCCCTCACAAAATTAAGTAGAATATGGGAGGTCGTGAAAGTATTGCTGTGCACAGCTGACAAGTAAAACAATGAGATGTGTGACTCCTTGTGTTTTTTTTTTTATCCAAAAGCACTTCGGAAACTGGGAATTTTTATAACCCTGTACTTATAAAGGTAAAAAATAAAACTAGAAGTCCAGAATGCACATTGAGATTGAATAAAAAGCTGGGAGGGGCAGGCTGTCATAGGTCAAGCTGCCCAGCATTGGCATTGCTTGGAGGCTTCGATTTGAA
Source organism: Pleurodeles waltl (assembly GCF_031143425.1). Taxonomy (NCBI): domain Eukaryota; kingdom Metazoa; phylum Chordata; class Amphibia; order Caudata; family Salamandridae; genus Pleurodeles; species Pleurodeles waltl. Next base: position 403,482,871 of record NC_090443.1, on the reverse strand, counting down.
GTGCTCTTTGATTCTTTAGCTTTCGGTGCTCCTAGTGAACTGTGGTAGTTGCTTACAAGTGATCATAGTTATTATATGCAACATATGGATCAATACCAGTGGGCCTGTCAACCAGCTGCAGGTTTAGCCTTTGCCATCGGCACCAGCACACCTGCTTCCTGACCAGAGATATCAAGTTTCCAGAGCCCATGCATTAGTAACTCATCCACTCCATGTGTTTCTTTTGCATTTTGGCACTTACAGTCCTATTAATTACACTGGAAATGAAGGTATTTAAGTCTCAAAAAATATTTGGGCTGGGCAAGTTATTGAGGCATGACTCTAAAAGCATTAAGGCACTGTCTGACGAAAAGACTGAGAGTACCATACTGCTGTTTTTGGTAAAAATGCCAGATGCAGTATTCACGTCTATAGCCAATCATGTCTGGGGACTGTCTTCAAAGTGCCATTCGAATGAATCTCTTGGACTCTTGCCTTTTATTTAGCTTTATGCAACTCCAAAGCAACAAGACTTTTTTTTTTTTCTTACCACCAAGCAGTCTTAATTTACTCAGACATTGCCTGTCTCCTATTTCTAGAATTGCACATTCTCATGCATTGGTTAACCCATTGAGAGAGGGTGTAAACTAACAGTTCTAGTTGAGCAGGGCAAAGCCTGGAAGTTATTGGTGCACTTCTGTAATTACACATTTGAGCCATACTTAAATGGAATGTGCATAAATTGTTATACGTGCTTCATATTAATTCAAGCATCCATCCATCACTTTTTTGCTGTTTAACCTAGTTAGCCATTAACAATCTGGTCTGTAGCCTATCTGTTTCTGATTGGGTGTTCCAGACTCTAGACTCATGTCAGTTATCTTTAGGACACACTCTCTCTTCTGTGTAGTTTCGATTTCACCTTGAGTTGATCTCTATCTCTACCTCCCCGTATTTCTCATTATTCCTCTTGATTTATGTGGTTAGGTTTCTTGTTTTTTATATTGTTATGCTGTCAGGTTTGTATTTTTATGCTTTATTGTAGCACTTTGACCTGTCAGAGGTGGCTGTCCCTTTAAATGTTCAATTCTCCCTTGTTCGACTCTAGGCTTGTATCTTTGTAAGTATTTGCATTCTTTACTATATGACACTACGTGGATGCAAGACACTGATGTTATCACCACAAAGTACTCTCTTTCACGTAAAGCCACAGATGTAGAGGCCTAGAGGCCTAGGCTACATATTGTTGCATCGATGTGGTACATGTCCAATTTTCAATTTGTGGAGAGAGTAGCTTTCAAAGAAAAACCCAGGGCCCAGATTTTCTAAGATTTGACGCAGCGCAATGCAGAAAGACAACGTACTGTGCTGCGTCAAATGGACAGAGCAGGAATGCACCATATCTACCAAGATACTGCGAATTCCTGATCTCTCTCTCTCTGTAGGTGCAGTTGTAGTTGTCAAGCGATAACGTAGGCTCCTCTTGCACCATGGTGCAAGGGTGCCGGCATTGCAGCCAGGATTGTTGCGGTGCAAAAAGAGACACCTTCCTGAATAAAAAGAATCCTAGAGGCATTTTCCTCTTTCTGTAGAAAGAAGAAAGAACCAGCACAAATAATTATTTTTCTCCTTGTTACGCCTCACCTGGGAAAGAGTATCATTTTGATGCATTCCCAGATTTAGTTGACTTAGCAAATCTGGGAAAGTGCCAGAAACCATGGCTGGATGCATGGGAACACCCACACTCTATCCGTGGAATGCCTTATCCACGTAGAGTATTGCAAGGTAGTGGCATGCGTGTCCTTGTGTGATTCCAGATTTACCAGGCCACACTGAGTCATACAAGGTGGCTCTGTGTGGCAAAGTAAACCTTACTTTAGGGGTTGCGTTGCCTTGTGTGTTGAAAGGTCAATGCAAGTCCTTGATAAATCTGGTCCCAGGTTTCTCAAACTTTGATACACATGTCTAGAGCAAGAGATAATTAGAATGGGTCAGTTTCTTGCAATCTAGTTCTGTTTCAACCCTGCTTGCTGCATGATCACGCTGGCTTTGACAACTAGCGCATAACCCTCCTCCTTCTGTAATGCTCTGAAAGCTGCTTTGGGCATTCAGCCTTGCCTTTCCAAATGAAGCAGAAAGGGGATTAAATATTAAGAGAGACTGCATGCTAAGCAGCCCATATTTGTCATTACCAGAAAGTTGCTTTTGTGAAATCAGTGCTGTACATTTGGGAAACGGTGACTTGTCAGATAAAAGCATACGGGATAGGATGTCATTTTTGCTTTTAGTTTTACATCTAGCCTTTGAAAGAGCTTTAGCTGTCTCACCAGACTATTATTTTTCCCAACAAACTCATACATAACATATATATATATATAAAAAGCCACTATGAAGCACCAACTACAAGGAATTGGCTGAAGAGTGAAACAACTGGCTTTTATAAATGTAACAAATGCAAAGTGTGTCAAATTGCAAGAAACACAAAAACTTATATGGACTACAATGGCAAGGCCACACACATTCTACAAAGAATCACGTGCGACAGTCAATATGTAGTATATATGCTTGAATGTGAATGTGGTTTGAGATACATTGGCAGCACAATCTGTCCATTAAAGAAAAGGATTCTGGAACACACAAGAGCCATAACCAATAAAGATATGAACTATACAATGGCAAAACACTTTGCGAATTCACATACCAATGATTGGAGATCACTTCGATTTTAGGCATTGCACAAATGAAAAAAAGTGAGAGAGGAGGAGACAGAACTCGAAAGCTAAGACAAATGAAGAGCAAGCTTATCATCCAGCTCCGCACTAAGATGCCTTATGGATTGAACATGGATGAAGAACTACATGTACATTTGTAATTCTGGAATATGGTCAAATATATGACAAGATTGGTGTATACACGGGGGGCCATTGACAAAACATTATTATAAGTACACAACATTCTAGTTGAATAATGAAAGTTAGAAAGTGGGAGAGAACAAATATGTGTATAGGCAAAAATGAAGGAGTAGATTGAAATAAGAAAAAATTGATAAAATCAGAATTTTGAATTGATCAAATCTCTCAAGATCATCACTGACATTCAGGAATGTTGTAGTCAAAAATGTTAAAACACCAGAGTGACTGTAATTGCTTCAACATGAAAAATATAATGGATGTCAAAGGGCAAATTGTGTCATATGTGCACAGCGCTGATAATTGTAAAGTAGACATTAATCAGCAGCTATTATAATTAGTATAGCATTACAAAATTATAAAATTATGAATTAGGATGACAGAGCATACACAATTAGTATTATATGTTGAGTAAGGGATCTTTATTGTAGTCTGCACTTATTATATTATTATTTTATTTTATTATTTTTTTCATTATTGTTTTTTTCTACAGAGAGAAATAGAGAATCTAGTTTTAATCAGTTTTAATTGGGCACTATATTATCCATAATGCACTGGGTATGATGTAGCACTTTGGGGTATAAATAGCAAAAGGGAAAAGGGACTCATTCACTGTGAACAAGACTCCTTGTGGAGTCGAAACGCGTTGGTGGTTGTTATCTCGGAATAAATATGCACAACTGAACCTCATGGAGTGCAGTAAATACTTTTGGTGAATCATATATATATATATATATTGAAGGATTTTGGTAAGTAGACCAGAGGCATAACGCAGACTCCTACAGCACATTTAGCACAGGCGGACCCCAACAGTTGAGAGAATCCCCAAATCTTTAGGCCCCCATTTAAGCTCAAAGCTAATGTATTTCTGTGAGATATGGGAGACTCATGGGCCCCTTGTCACATTCTGCATGAAGGGGCATCATTTTGGGTTACGCACCTCAGTAGGTTTCATTCATTGGTTTATTAAATTGTAATTTGCATTTTGTTTCCACCCACCACAGCATAAATCATGGGGTAACGGATGAGTCCACTTTATCCATTGGCTCACTTCGCTTAGAATGACTGCACACAGCCTGTGCACATTCTTTGCATCCACTTAAAAATAGATCGTTCTCTTTAGTTGCAAAGCTGGTTCAAATTGTGCTTTTTATTTTATTTTTTATATTAACTTTTAATACTGGCTACTTATTTTGCCTGTTCACCTTTTTAAAGTTTACGCTTGAAAGTTTTTAAACGATGGTGTAACGTTTTTGCTGCCTGTGAATGGAATGCTCAATTAGATGTTGTTTTTTGTCTCTTTTAAAAAGAACAATAATAATAATAATAATAATAATAATAACAAGTACAGAACTGAAGAGAATGCTATTAAAAAGCGCCACCAGTAAAACAACCACAGCAGTGACAAGCATAACATGACCACATTTAGATAGTGGCACATATTTATCTTCTTAGTTTTGTGACATACTCTTGCAATAAAAAATCCCCCAAAAATCTTTGCACTAGTTTGACAAAGTCAGACATTTTGGCTTTGCCAAAGCTTGTTGGAACTAAAAGAAAGATAAAGTCAGTGGATCTTGCTATTTCAATTTCAAAAACTATGCAACAAATTCAAAAACATAGTAACAGTAATACAGTCACGGCTCGCTGCCCTCTGAAAATGAAGGGGCAGGGTGGGTACGGCGGGGAACAGTTTATTAAAAATATAAATAAAAACTTACCTCCGTTGCCACCACACCGCTCCTCTTTCCCTCATCCCTCCAGGCTGCAGGCACAGGCTCCCAGCCTACCCTGCGGCCAATCCTCATGCTGCTCAAAGCAGCATCAGGTTTGTCTGGGAGCACTCAGCCAGGGCGCTCCCAGGCGGACTGGGAGCCTGTGCAGGCTCTCGCCAGCCCGGCAACTATGTTGATGGGCTGGAGAGAGCCTACTGCGCATGTGTGTTTGGCCGGCCCGAGACGGTCGGCCAAACATACATGCACACCGAGGAATGTGCACTCCCCTCATTGCTCGTCACCTCCAATGCCCCTCCCCTTTACAAGAAAACGATAATAAACACAGTTTATTATCATTTTCTTGCAAGGTTTTGCAGCTGCTGCTTCTGGCGGGAGGCGACGACCCTGTGCCCTCATGGACGAGCCGCCCTTGCATTGCTAGCAAATCAAACTTAGGTCTCGTTCTTCTATATGGTTATGGAACTACTCTGTGACTTGCAATATCATTATAATGTACTGCAGGAGGGACTTTATCCCTTATATAATGTCACTCTGTTAATGATGTCAGTAATTCACTACAGTATGTCACTGCGAAGTACAACATTACTATGTCACTAGACTGTGTCGCTACACAGTCACTAGAATTACTATAGTATGGCATTACAGTACAGTATCATATTACATAAATACCCCTTTCATGGCAGGACCCTTCATGAGGCAAAGTAAGAACTTAAGAACCACCAGAAGGTAGTGCTAAGCTACAAGAAAAGAGACAACAAACAGCCTTCGGATTATCCAAAGATCCTTGCACTATTCATGCTAATTTTTAGGTGAGGAACCCTGGGACTTCTCCTAGGCTGGAACACATATTGTTATGGAAAAATATCAGTTAAGGTCCTCCACGCTTTGGACTCAACTGGGCTTGTACCATCGAGCACTGAAGGGAGATTGTACATATCAGAACAGAACATCGAGGAGAGAATATCAAGTGGTCACAATATTGTGGCAATAATAACAAAAAACAAAATACTGAAAACCAAAACATCAAGGAGGTGAGTGCTTGGAGGAAGGTATGGATTTACTATCCTTACCTCTACATCTATGTACCTTCAAGATCACTTACATATCCATATTTTGGACCTTGATATTCTAACAATGATATTGTGACCACTCAGTATTCTGCCCTCAATAATTTCAAACCTACAACCACACAACAAGACCATTCCCAATGCAGCTTTAACCATAGCAATAATATTGACATTCTGGAAGTTAAAATATTACTACTGAAGTCCTTACAGGTTTGCACCAGTGATATTCTAGTTCTAGGGGTGAGAATGCACTCTAGGGGAAAATATGTACCTTGAAGTCATATAGGCATGCACCAGGATCTTTCTAGTCTGGGGGCATAAATGTTCTCCTCTGAGCTTTTATGGTTTTACAGGAGTGGTATCTAGTTCTAGAAGTGAGATTTTTTTGTCTCTGGCTCCTATTTATTTCCACCAGTGACACTGGTTCTGGATGTGAGGATACGTTCTGTGGGCTCATACAGGTTTGCACCAGTAACGCTGTAGTTCTATAGGTAAAATGTCTTCCAGATTTGCACCAGTGACATCCTGGATCTTGGGGTGAAAATATGTTCTCTGAGCTCTTATAGACTTGGTAGGGTTGCATCTGTAGCATACGTGTTCTGAAGGTGAGAATATTTATCTGAGCTTCTGTGAGATCGCACAAATCAAACCCTCAATCTGGTCAGAATATATTCTCTCCATGTTTACATGTTTGCACCATTGGCACTCTGGATCTAGAGGTGAGAAAGGGTTTTCTTAGCTCTTATAGTTTTGATAGGGTTGTATCATGGCATCCATGTTCTGGAGGTTAGAATATTTCTCTGAGCTTTTATGGATGTGCACCAGTTAAATTCTGATACTGGAGATAACTTGCCATCTGAGCTCTTGCAGATTTGCACCAGTGATGTTCTGGTTCTAGAATGGGGAATGCCTTGTATGAGCTCTTACAGGTTTGCACCAGTGACACACTGGTTCTCGAAGTGCAGATATGTTGCCAGAGCTTCTGTGGGATTGTACCAGTGATGATGTGGCTCTGGGTGTGAGAATGTGTCTCTGAACCGTCATGGTCTGGTACTTTGGTCACTGGATCCCAAAGTGAGTATGTTCATCTAGGAGCTTCTATGGGTTTGCTCCACTGATACTCTGCTTTGGGGGGTGGGGTAATGTTTTCTCCGAGCTGTCATTTCCACTCAGTCGAATTTTTAGGTTTCCTATGGTGTCAGATGTTGGGCAATATTTTCCTTCTTTTATGATTGTTCTGTTGTTCTCCATGACAGGATGTACCATCTGTGTTCGTCTTCCCGTTTTTTTCAAGTCACTGATCCTATTTTTTGTTGTTGTTGTTGCTTGACCTTTCTGTTTTAGTATATGTGGAAGGTCATCTCTTTCCCATGACAGTCGGTTCTCTTGTATGGCAGATTTTGTCTTCCTCTGCACTCTTTTACAATCTACTCTGTGAGGTCACTCGCCCAATATTTGGCCACGAACGCTCTCTGTTTTTGGTTCTTCAGTGTGTGTAGATAGTCTGCAGGGTGTAGGTCCCAGCCAACAGACAGTAACTTTTCATGTTGCTCTGGATTTCTTGGTGGGATAATACTTTGTACAGAATTCTGTAGTGAGTTTCCGGGAATAGTTGACAGGTGGATTGTGCTGGATCTCACACTCTGGTATGCAGAGGTCTTTTTTCAGCCAGTAAGGGCTGTTATCTCAGAGAGATTTAGGCAAAGAGAGTTTGTTGTTCTTCTTAAGGTTTTTTCTGTTTTTTTTTTTTTTTAATTGTCAGGGTAATTGTTAACATTAAGTGAATTTCCTGTGTGTGTTCCAGAAAAAGATGACTAAGGGCAAAGTGTGTCAGAATGAGGCTGAATATTGGAGTTAAGTGTGGGCATTGGTACTGGAAAGACAAGTTTGATTGACAGACATGCTTCTAAGCCAATAAAAGAACAATGGGGGCGTGGAGTGCAGTATTGTAGAGTATTGGCAGAGCTGTGTTCCTGCCCCAGAACCGGAATAATAGGCGTTGCAATTCAGGCATGAGGTGCATTGTCAGAGAAGCTTAGTCTCGCTTCTAGAATGAAGGGCCCCGTGGAGAACAGAGACTTAGGCTAGTCTCTCCACAGGATCCTTCGTGACGTTACAAGCGCCACAAGGGCACAATTAAAGGGGAGACAAGGGAGGGTTCAGGGTGGGACTATATATAGTTAAAGTAAGGGAGGGATCAGCTTCTTCCGCGCGCCAGCTGACGCGCTGCTGGAAGTTTGGGCGTGTGTCAGCGGTAGGGAATCGTGTTAGCGTATTGTTGGGTTTTTATTGTTCAGTGGATTTGGTTGCATCATGGCACCAGGACATGACAAATAGGCAGTCCATGCTGCACTTCGCATGTTAGGCTCAGGCTTGGCTATTAGACCAGGCCTGGTTAGGCATGGTGCGGCCTACGTGCGCAGCGACTCACAGCATGGCAGTGGTGGTCGCCGATTGCCATTCGCCGTCTTGGGGCAAAGTCAAAAGGAAGTCAGCAGGAGGTGGGGATGCAGGGCATCCACCCCCCCAGCTCTTAAGAAGGTCCAGGGAGGCAACAGAACACGCAGGAAGGCCCTTTATTGCATGGGGCTGACCTTGGAGGGGCTGGGACCACAGAGGACATTGTGAGGCTGATACTGGTAGAGATGAACACCCCCAGGGCAGGAGCAGATTGAGCACCCAGAGGGGGAGCTGCCCCTGGACTTCTCCTCAGGCAGGGACAGGGGGTGTGGTTCATTGACAGGCCTGGCCTCAGGGGGCAAAAAGAAAGCAAAAAAAAGGACAGGCAGGGGGTTGGGCCTAGGCTTGATGAGGTGGAGTCCTTCATGGTGAGGGGAGGCTGTAGGACATTCTCTGAGGAGGGGATTGGGAGCCCTGGGGAGCACACAGGGTTCAGTGGCAAAGAGACACGCCAAGTAGCACCCACAGACTGGTCCACGGGGGACATTGAAGCCAGTATCCAGGAAAAGCATAGGTTACCGGCAGAGACGAAGGACAGATTGGCACAATTGTGTAAAGAAAGGGATATGGCACGAGTTGAAGCCAGTAGATGAGACTGCCAGACAGATGGCGATGCCAACGGGGTACAAAACGCCACTGGACATTGGTCCAAAGAACTAGTGGGGCCTATGGCGGCCTTCCCTATGGTGCGGGAGTGGTCATGACTGACACATGGCAAGCACCATGGGGAACACAGTGAGGAGGCACGGCATGGTGTATCGGATGCTGAGTATGCGGATGTGAGGTATGACATGGATTTGGAGAATGAAGTGGAGCTCGATAATGAGGATGACAGCGATGAGTGGGAAGATGGGGAGATACAAGAAGCGGCGCAACTCCCTCTTCATCTGATGTTTTACAGGAGACAAATGTGGTCAAGGGAGCAACAGAGGATGCGTGTAGGGATGATTATGGATGAGGTCACAAGCCGGTGTGGGAAAAGGAGACAAAAGAGACAGGGCTAAAAGGTAAGGGTGAATGATGGTCTGCGTGGGTTACCCCACAGTGTGCCTCTAATGCAACACAGTTCAAGTCTATTGGGGTGGAGGATGAGTCAATACATGAGGCGCCTGGTGCTGGGGCGGTACAGGTAGAGAGTCAGGGTGAAAAAACTGCTAAGGAGAATGCGGTGACTGAGGCAGCTAAGGAGAAAGTAATTGAGGAAGAGGCAGAGGACGAAGAGAAGGATGGGAGGGACCTAAGAAACTGCTTCTCCATATGGGTTTGGCGATGCCCCTTGGTTCTCACATGGCTGAATAAACAAAAGCCAGGATGTGGAAGTATGAATACGTAGATGTAGTTTAGCTCCTACACAGGGACATACAGGCAAAAGAAGGGTCTAAAGAAGAAGAGTGGGAGTTGCCAGGTAGGCCATGTGTTCCCATTACAATGGAGAATTGGACATCTGCTTTCCTTATTTATGCAAGCGTTTACTGTGACAAGTACCCAGATAGTGCTATTGCACTGTTTAAGTACATGGATATCATCCGTAAGGCTCAGATACACTTTGGGGGACATGCATGGCTTAGCTATGATGAGGACTTTAGGCCAAGGGTGAGCGTGAACCCAGAGAAACCGTGGGGGACTTAGATTCCGAATTGTGGATGCAGTGGATAGCGTCCTCCCATTCTGCACCATCGACCCACACGGCAAGTAGCCTATGGGTGGTTTATATGCCTTTTCAACCCTGTCTCACCCACGTGGGGGTGGGTAGCACACAGCGTCCCTGTGTTTCTACTACAAGAGTCTGCTGGAATTTCAATAAAGCCTTCTGCTTGAGGCACCCATGTAAATCCAAATGCGAGTGCTCAAAATGTGGGGGTAGGCATCCTGTCATGCAGTGTTTCTCACTTGTTAGTCCAGCAAAGCAATGGAGGGCATCTCGGGTTGTGGGGCTCCATGCACTCCTGGGCCAAAGGGTTCCTACACCAATTAGGCTTGCTAAGTTGCCTCCCTGGTTGCGCCTGTCTCCTGATCAAAATGTGACACTAAGATTGCAATGGGGTTTCAGAGAAGGATTCCAGGTGGCGTATCAAGTGCAGAGTGTGAAGCGGTGGGCTGACAATTTGCAGTCAGCCAGGGAGTTGCCAGATGTGGTGTCAGCCAAACTGAGCTAAGAGGATAGTGAAGGGAGGATTGTGGGTCCTTTTTCTGAATGGTCCATGGAGGACTTGATGATTCATTCACCATTTGTCATGGTCATAGGGGGTGTCAGTGAATGATTTCTTTGTGCCAGAGGACATGCAAGTGCTTTATGCATGGGTTGAGGATGCCATTTACCTTATTCGGAGTGTGGTAGGGCTTCGGAGCTGGCTAAGTGTGACATCAAGGCAGATATTCGACTCTTGCCCATTCACCCAGAGGATTTTTCATTGCTTGGCATGCAGTTGGATGGGGATATCTATGTGGACAGTGTCCTCCCTATGGGTTGTACTATCTCATGTGCCTTGTTTGAAGCTTTTAGTACATTTTTGCAGCGGGTTTTCACGAAGGTGGGTGGGTATCATCGGGAAGAGTCTCATTACTTAGATGATTTCCTGTTTGTGGGTAAGGCAGAGTTTGGGGCATGTGGCAGGGCGTTGAGGTGTTTTCAGCAGTTAGCACTTAAAATGGGGGTTTCTTTGGCTCCAGAAAAGACTGAGGGTCCAAATACTGTACTAACATTCCTGGACATTGAATTGGACACTGATGCACTCATAGCACGACTGCTAGTGGACAAAGGGGAAGAAATTTTGTTTTTTCTTCGCCACCTACGGTTGCTACACAAAGCTGAGTTGAAGGTAGTTCAGCAACTATTGGGCTTTCTGAATTTTGCTTGCAGGATGGTACGGGGCAGGACGTTTTGCCATGCTATGTTGGGCACATTACTTCCCCATCACCGGATTCTGATTTCTGTGGGGATGAGAGCGGACATCAGGGTCTGGGAAGCTTTCCTTACACAGTTTAATGGGTTCTCCATGTTTTTTTGGGAAGAGGTTCAGATCTTCTTAGACTTGGTGTAAGTTTCTGGTTTTAGCCTGTTTTGGGATGGCAGATGGCGCGTGGAAGCTTGGCCTCAACGTTGGTTGGCTCAAGGCAGTATAGCCTTCATGGAACTTTTTCCTTTGCTGGTGGTGCTGGCGGTGTGGGAGGAGGAGTTAGCTCATCGGACAGTAATGTTTCACGTGGACAACTTGACAGTGGTGGACTTGGTGAATAGGCAAAGAGCAAGGGATCACAGGGGATTGCAGCTGTTACAGCATTTCATGCTTTGTTGTTTAACTTTGAACATCATATTTAAGGCAGCACACATTCCATGGATCAACAATTCTATTACTGATTCACTGTTTTGTTCACAATGGCAATGTTTTCACAGCTTGGCACCTGGTGCAAACAAGCACAAAACGTTGGTCCCGGCGGAAATTTGGGAGTGGGGGGCATGATGGTCTTTAGGCTCGTTGAGAAGTCATTAGCGGAGTCCAATTGGAGGAGTTATCGTCTGGCATGTTTGGAGTTTCAGTCTTTTAAGGGAATTGAGGAGCAGTGGTGGAGTCAGGATCAGAGTGCACTTGAGGCACAAGTGATACGTTTTGTGTTGTTTTTGATTCAAAAGGGTTTGTCACCTGCAACGATCGGGGGCAAGTTAGTAGGGGTGTCATTCTAAAGGAAGTTGTCTTTTGGTTTCGACCCAGCTAAAGATGACATTCTGGGTAGAATGTTAAAAGGGTGGGGAAAAGAAACAATAGGGCAAGGTAAGGCATTGAGGGAGGCCATCACTTTTGAATTACTCCTGGATTTGTTGAACATGCTGCCTGTTTGCTGTACAGATGGATATGAGGTTGCCCTTTTTTGGATGTGCATGATATGGATGTTTTTTGGGGCTTTCCGTGTGTCTGAATTGTTGTGGGTGGGCAAGGCTGTTGGCGTGAAACATAGGGAGGTGCGATTGGAAGATGACTGTTTGGGCATTTGGCTAAAGAGGTCCAAGACGGACGAGCTTGGTAGAGGGAAATGGGTGTGGTTGAGTAAAGGAGGAAAAGGTGAAGTGTGCCCGATCGATGAGTGGGGTAGCTATCATGCGTGGATGGTATCTGCGAATGAGGGCGTGTTCTGTCACACGAATGGTGAGAAGCTTATGGAATTTTAGTTGTTGGCTGTTTTGAGGATGGCTTTGTGGGGAATTGGACGTCAGGCAAGTAACTTTCAGACCCACTCATTCCAGATTGGGGCAGCAAATGCGGCTTCTCAGCTTTGGTGGGATTGGACACAGATCAAGCAGATTGGAAGGTGGCGTTAGAAGTGTTGTGAGTGGTATGTGCGGGTATGAGAGTTCGGTTTTGTGCGTGGGGTGGTGTGCCCAGGGGGAATGGGAAAAGGGGGGCTGTTTTGTTCGCTATACTGAAAATTGCTTCTTTTTACAGGATGTGTGAGTGGCTCGGAGAGGTCCAAGGTGATCACGTGGCAATTGAGGCATCCCTTCATACACTGAGCAGCAAAATATGTGGAGAAGCAGATCTATGGACTCTCTCTTGGATTGCCGGGCAGTTGTCATGAGGTTTTGGGGTGGGGGAAGAGCAGTAGAGATGGGACAATTTGCTACCTTTTTGACATCCATGATACCAAATTAGGGTTGTCCTGATGTTTTAGTGCTTCACTTGGGGGAGAATGATCTGGTACGCCTATCTGAGCTCACCCTACTGCAACACATGCAAGGGACCTCTTCTTGCTTTGGCAGAGGATGGCTGAAACTTGTTTAGTGTGCACAGAATTTGTGTCCCAGAGGAAATGGAGGGGAGCAATGAAGCATGAAGCAATTGACAGGGCTAGGAGGAAACTCAATCATGCAATGAGGGTTTTTTGCTGGGCCCATGGCATCAAGGTATTGGCGCATGAGGGGATCAAGGAGGAAGAGGCAGTATATTTTGATATAATGGGGTGCACCTTTCGGACATGGGCAATGCATACTACATTTTGGAATTACAAGATTTGTTGGGAGAGTTGTGGGGTGAAAAGGTGTGGTTCGGGGATACTGCCTGAAAGGTTTGCAGTGTTGCAGTGGTTTCACTGGTGGGGCAGCAAAACAGCCCCAGTGGTTTTGCTCGGTGGCAGTAGCGGGGGGGGCATGGAGAGTCAAGTGCAGGCCTATCCACCCTTTCAAGAGGAAGAAGAAGCAGGTGAAGGATCACAGTGTGGGGGGATGCTCAAATGGGTAGGCCCTGGATGGAAAGTGTGGATAGTAGGTTAATAAAGGTAGGGCCTGGATGAATAGAGGCAAAAGTGGGGAACGAAAGTGAAAGGTGGGGCATTTCAAAAAGGGGGTGTGGAAAGGAAGCAGGAAGGTTTTGAATGTTTAAATTATTCAAATGTTTGATGTTCCTTGCAATCCTGTCCTAATAAATGGCCTTTTACACCATACGAGAATGTGGTGGTGATTGTGTCACGATGAAGGGCCCCGTGGAGAGCAGAGACGCTGGCTATTCTCTCCATGGGATCCTTCATGTCGTTAGAAGGGTCACAAAGATAGGATTGGAGGGGGGAAGCAGGGGAGGGTTTAGGGCTGGACTATAAATAGTTCGAGTAGGGGAGGGGTCAGTCTCTTTTGCTTGGTAGCTGACGCGCTGCTGGAAGTTTGGCCAGCCACCTACCCTGCATGGTTTTGAGCAATTTGACATATGTTTTTAGAGTTGGGGGGGTTAATTTGAGTTTTTGTTTGCCAGTTTAGAGCGTGTAGTAGCTGGGTGGGGTGGAGAGTCAGATGCGGGCCTGTCCACCCTTCCGGGGGGGGGAGAAAGAAGCAGGTGAAGGACGCCAGTGTGGGAAATGCCTGAATGGGGACGGTATGGAAGGAGAGTGTGGATAGTAGGTGAATTGAAGTGGGGGCTGGGTGAACAGAGGCAAAAGTGGGAAACGAAAGGGAAAGGTGGGCATTTCAAAGGGGCTGTGTGGAAAGGAAGCTGGAAAGTTTAGAATGTTAAAATTATTCAAATCTTTGATGTTACTTGCATTCCTGTCCTAATAAATGGCCTTTTACACTATAAGGCATATAAGGAAATGTGGTGGTCACTGCGTCATGATAGTTGGGCGGTGTCAGGAAATAAGAATGGGCATTTTCTATCCATTTCCTCCTCACACTACCTGATGCAATTAATTCATAGGCAGGTGTGGCTAAAACTCCAGGTAAAATTAACACGCAGAGTAAAATAAGCTTTCCATAAAAAGTCGAAAAGACTATAAAAGCACAGTATTAGTGTCCAGACTGTTATTGCTGAGGTCATGAATAATTCATGATAATGGCTGCCTGGGAGCATCACATGCAGCGTGAGAAGCGTAAATCTCCCTGGAGTGAATTCAGTCACAGCCAGTGCTTTAAATGGGCCGGTACTCACAGGTATTGAGTACCGGCACTTCTTAATTTTCTCACTCTGAGTACCGGCACTACTCTGCTGCCTAGGAGAGTACCGGTACTCATGAAAGGTAGGCTTATTAGCTGCTAGTGCTGGTGAACTGTCAGAGTTGAACCTGCCTCTGACAGCTAAGGTGCTTCTGTAGCCCTGAGCCAACCCCCGCTGAGCTATTCAGCAGGGATTCTGTACCTAATGCCTGGGTATTCACCATCACGCTGTGTTTGACAGAACAGGGTTCATTCAGGCCCTCTGCTGTCAATCCCATTCACACTACTGTAAGTTCAAACACAGGAATGGAGGCAGCTCCGCTGACAGCCACAACCAAGAAAGCCATGGGAGGAAAGAAGTTTAAAATGGCTTTTAATCCCACTGGAGTCTTTTAAAAAGCGAATGAAAGAGGTGGAGAATCGGGACACTTTAAGCAGGACTGTGTGGAATGCTTTGTGTGTTGGTCTGTTTGTTTCTTTCTGTGTGTGTGCATGTTGAAGAATGTATAGTGTTGTGCAAAACGACAGCAAATAGTATGGCATTAAGAAGCTGCTAATATTACAAAACGAAATGTTAAAATATCATTGTGTTTCGCTTTCATTTCCTGTAACAAGGTAACTTGTTCTGTTTATTTAAACACATTTCTCATGTGTCTTGGTATGCGCTGCAAGGGTATATAAATCGTAAAGTATTCTCATGTCTTGCTTTGGCCCCGCCCCTAGCCCCACCCACCACACTACTAGCTGATGCTAATGAGTACCTGCACTTTTTTCCCCCTTTAAAGCACTGGTCACAGGGCAAGGCGCTTGAGGGTGCGTGGGTACAGAGTGAGGTGGTGGGGGTTGGGGGTGTAAAGAGAGAGAGAGAGTAAGGGAGGGAGGGTGATCGCGAGGAGAAGACAAGAAAATATAAGGGAGTGACGGAAAGAGATTTGTGAGAGGTTATGAAGAAAGAGGAGGGGAAGAGACGGGCAAAGAGAAGAGAGAGGAAGATAGAAAGAGACTGAACGAGATTAGAAAGAAGGGTCATGCAATGGACAGAGGAGCGGGACGAAATGGAGACAGAAGAGGCGGACACAATAGGAGGGCGCGATGGATGTGGAAGAAGAGAGTGCTGGAGAGAAAGGGGGCGGCGGACGTGACTGGGAGGAAAGGAGAGAGTAGAAAGCAGTAGGGGAGGGTGGAAAGGAAGAAACAAAGAGACTAAATAGAGAAGGGGGAGGGGTGCTAGGTAAAAAAAAATAGGAAAATATAAAGGGTGCGCCTCATCAAGGGGAAAGGAAAGGGGAAAAGGAGAGAGGTGCGGTAAGTAGAGAGAGATGGAGAGAAGCAGGGAGGGAGGGAAGGGACAATGTAGTAAGAGAGGTACTGAGGCGGGGAGGAAGAGTGGAGAAGAGAGGAATCAGTGACAGAGCAGTGAAGGGAGAGATAGTGAGAGGTGCAGGAAGAGTGGGGAGGGAGGAATCACTGACATGGCGCTGGAGGCACACTGGGCACGAGGAGGAAGACTGGGAGACGGAAAGGCACGCTGTCATCCCCCTTGATAAACAGCTGCCGGTGCGCGCGCCGTCAATCATTCTTCCCGTTTCCCCTGAGATCAACAACTGTCGGTGCAGGTGCAGTGCGGTGGTCAGGCTCCGTGTTCCTTCCGGGTTGCAAAAGATTAATGATCCTAAGTGACGTGTAAGTCGTCATTATCCAAACCTGACACCATTGGGCGGGGGGGGGGGGCGCCAAAGGTTCCTGACCATTCAAGTTTTATAGTCCTGCATAATCTCTTGCTCCCGGAGGGTAAATCCAGCGTGTCCGAAGGCAATCAACAATCCAATCAAGAAATGGAATAGCTGCTTCTTCTGGCTGTTATTCAGCTTTGGCCTCTGTAGGTTTACCTCTGTCTGGATACATCTCTCGGACATGAACATGGCTGTTTCTCTCAGATCTGTATTGGGCGCCTTAAGACCAAAGAGGTCACTGACAGTGTAGGGGAAGGGAAGGCATGGATATCCATAACCTACATTCACTGTGGCACAAAAGGCCCAAAGGATACATAAAGATGATGGGCAAGCATAAGGTGCCTTTTGGTAATTTAAAACTATTGTAAAATCACGTTGGGATTGGGTCTGGCTTTAGAAGAAGGTTGGCCTGCTGGCGGCTTTTGCCTCCTAGCTGCACCGTAGTTTGCTCACACTGTGGTGCCTTCATTTGCTTGAAGGGATGAGATGGGATCACTCTATTATTTGACATCAGTGTCTACATTACTGGGAAATGCAGTGTAAATAATTGCTATCATACTGTATGTGATGCTTATTTGTTAAGAGTCAATTGTATACACCTATGTTTGCCATACTCAAGTTAAACCAGACAGTTTCCCAGTAATAATCCGATTAGTGTTTTGTAGTTGAAATTATCTGTGTCCAGCTTTATAATCCAGCGTTACCAGTGCCTTGATCTGTGTGGTGGGAAGTAAGTAAGTGCTCTGTCTAAGTCTCTGCAGGGATGAGTAACGCAGGCCTAGGAATGAGGAACGTATTTAGAATTTGGTTGAACAGGGTACTTCACCACAAATGTGGTGGACTACTCTATCCACCAAACTGATGGTCCACCCTCTCTATTTAGAATCCATCATGGATGCACAAGTGAGTCAATTTGATAAATCTGTTTTCCAGTCAGAATTCCAAAGACAATTTTTTCGAGATTGGAAGCAGGATGGGAGGAGAGTTTGAAGATGCGTTTCACTGTACAGGCATTTTGTGTTAGACATTTCTAAGGTTGACATTGTGTTATTCTGCCTTCAATGAGGTAAAAGAGATTTGTGCATCTTGGGTAACAATGAAGGTAAATAATGCACTACTAAAGAGACAAAGGGATATGTGGTCCTACAGTGACATTTTTGTAGCCATCTGGCATGACAGGGAGAAGCGGGTGATCAAATAAACTGTCCTGTCTGAATTCCTTCCTCACATTTGAATGTGGCCCTGAGCTCGTTATTTTAGCAGGAAAAAATAATACACCTAGTTAATAAAATTGGTCCCAGTGGCTATGCTTCCACATAAGAGGCCAGGTCACGTTGAAAATATATAGGTGACTGTTCATTTAATATCCTGCGTTCTACAGCATATTGTCATATTCCTGTTCTCTGACCACATATTTCCAAAGAGAAAATAAGGAATGTGCACTGTTTATGTTTTTTTATCTAGTGAAAAATACCTATACACATGACAAGCCTGCCCACATTTCGGGATACAGCAATATTTTATTTGTTATCGAACATTAAAGCATCTGGATACCCTCTTGGGTGATTTGTGTGCTACATAAATCAATATAACATAACATATTGCAATTTGAACATATGCATCCAGTGATATAAGTCCAGGCATCAGCATTGGAGAGCATATGGTATTAGTGGTACCTATTGTACACATACAGCAGACTTGCCCAAGAATAGTGGATCCGTGGAAAGAAGTTAAAGATCCTGTCATGAAGGTGCGAGGTGTATACCGAGATACCTTCACTAAAATGTGCCTGGTACATATTGGGGGAGGTAGACAAGTGGAGATGGCTGGCTTCGTGTTAGAGTTTATGGCCACCGACATTGACACAATAAAGACATAGGGCCTAGTCATTGGGTCTGTGGCTGCAAAGTTTACGATTACAAAAGCATATGCTTTGCAATCACTGAATTCAAAGGGCCGATGTATCTAAGGCACATTGGAATTCACAAATGTCTTTGCGGCTCTGTGTACACTTTCGCTCATTACAGTCATGAGGAAAAGGGGAGGGTAAATGGGCATCCTGTCCTCCTAACCATATACAATGTGATGTAACAACTGTTTGCAGCCACAGTTGCAGTCATAAACTGTTGTTTGGATACCGACATGTAACAATAGTGGTGATATCCATTTGCAAAGTGGAAGCTTTCCATGAGGAGCTGCTTTATCTTTGTGGATGTTGGCTGTAGACATTGGTGGAAGTGCTCAGTGGTCCATGAGACTTCTGCATGCTGTCCTCACTGTCCTTCTCATCATGTCAGGTTGGACTGCAGTCACTGTCCCTTTAAGAAACAAAGTTGCAACAAAAAATCGCGATTTTGCGATTTGGAATGCAGGAATGGAGGTCAGATGTTCTCCAAAGGCCTTCATTCCTACATGCCAAGTCCTTTAGGTAGATTTGAAACATAATCCTGCTTTATTAACATTAATGGAGCTAATTTCTGTAAATCCTATTGAAAGTAACTTTTCTGCGGCAATGGATCAGCAAATCTGTCTTAATAATAAGCACAAAATACGCCACGCAGACTAGTGGATGTGCAAACACAGCAACGGCTTTGCCTTAGTTTGTACATCAGGGCTATGAAGTCAAGGAAAAACCCCTTCACCTGTGAAAAGTGTTATAGGAGACATTGAGATTCCATTAGTGAACTAGTCCATTGAGGGCAGTAACACAGCGTGGAATGTTTGTATGGGCCCAGTCTATATTCATGCAAACATTGGCCTACGTGCCCAGACTGAACAGATTGGAGACCATGCTTACAAAACCAAAGGCTGAGCTGGCAGTCCTGTTGCCCCACTGCATTTTTGCAGTAAACGTTTTTGAAGAAAGAAAGGACTTTCAAGAGGGTAGCCACCTCTTACAAGCAGTTGGAACCCCCTAAAAATATTTGCCTGCTGCTCTGCATGTTTACGGTTCATGAAAATCTGTCACACTGCTCAGTGTAAATATAGAAAAACAGAGCAGCACTATTTTTAGTATGAGTTGTGCAATAACTATGTGAAAGGCAGACCTGCAAACTTTTAAAGCAATTCTACTACAGGAGTAGGGCCTTGAAACGGCGGGGCTGGTGTTTTGGATAGGATTTTGAGCTCGTCATCCCCTGGTCAACGTTAGCGGTAGTGGAGGGGACCACAACCAGTGGGAAGGGCTTAGGGCTCAGCACTATCCATGCGTACCCCACCACCCTTCAAAAAAAACAGTTGAAATGCTGTGGAGGTTGTTGCCGAGGTCCTGGTGAGGTTGTAAACCCCCTACTGGATGGTAGCTTTGAAGAGCTTCCAGACAATGAGCTGGAAACTCGCTCTCTGGATAGAGTTCCAGCTCACTGTGTGTACGCAGTGTGATATCGGCTCCTCACCAGGTGACTGTGTGAAGACAGCCAATCAGTGCAGAGGCGCGTGGGCTGGCAGGTCTGCATAGGTCATGCTTGTGTTAAAGCTATTTTCTGCATGATGCTAAATGTTGCATTAGAGTGTGAAAACAAGATTAATTACACTCTTCAGTACAAATTTCAATGTGAGGACAGGTTGTATGCGAGAATATGCTAGTCAGAAATGTCATGTGACACAAATATAGTGTCCTAAAATGTAGTTTTGAAAGATATCATCCCTTTGGGGGTAGATTTACTAATATTAAGTTTAAGGCAGCAATATGTTTGTATATAATATTTAGGTCACAATGTTTACGTCACACAATATTCTGGCCACAATATTCCCCTACCACTCTGGAGGACAGCCATCCAAGATTAAGCCACATATAATGTATAGTTTCTCGGAAACTGCACCTCTTAAGCATAGGAATATCATTTCATATTAAGCTTGTCCACGTGTGCCTGGTTTCATATGGCGCTAGAATTTCATACATTGCTGGTCATGCTATTTTTATAGATCTGGTTTTGTTTGAAAATCGGAGGGTGTCTGCGTTTTCCCCAGTCTGTTCTGTCCCCCCATTGACTAGGCCATAGAGGAGATAGCCCTCCTCAAAGCAATCCATTTTGTGAAGGACTCATCTCATTGTTTTGCTGGAAAGTTGATCGACAGTATCATTTGCACAGCTAAGCGCTACTTAGTTTTGCACGTGCAGCAGCACTAATTAATAGGAAATCTGTTTTTTAGAGCAAGACCTCCTTAACTACCTAGCAGAAAAAAACTTCTAGGCCAATATTTATACTTTTTTAACGCCGCATTTGCTTCGTTTTTTGACGCAAAGTCAACGCAAACTTACAAAATACATTTGTATTTTGTAAGTTTGCGCTGCTTTTCCATAAAAAATGACACAAATGCATCGCTAAAAAAAAGTATAAATATGGGCCCTAGTTTTCAACGCTTTTCATGTTTCCAACCAATGCCTCAACTATTCGCTTAATTTAGTGATTCTACCCACAACCTACTGCGATCCTATAATTTGATCATATTTAAATTTGCACATTATATGAGTGTATTACAATCCAGTACATTGTACTGTACCGCAGGTGCATTTATATAGAGGTTACTATCCCCGACGAGGTGTTGAAATGTTAAGGGCATGAAAGTGCCAGCAATGTGGCCAAGCCATACTACCACATGGATAGTAGTTCACAAGAGCAATAGTAATAATAATTAGGCCTGGGCGTAATTTCAATTATGCCACAGTAATCAGAGTAATTTTGGTAATTCTGCATTACTCTGTGATGTAGAATTACTGATGGTTACACAATTAGTACTGCTCACATAATTGTGAGTAATTTGGGTTGAAAAATCTACCTCAAGAGCACATTTAGCAGGTGTGTGACCCTGCTCACGCTCGCGATTTTTGTTCTACTGCATTTAGTGCTATTGCTTAGCGCAAAATGCAGCTTTGCGTCCATTTTGCATGCAAGGGTGCCTTTCGCGCTAAGCAAATATCGCTAATTGTTAATAGTAAGTTGGGGAGAAACTGTACCCAAGACCCATTTAGTGCTATTTCTTAGTGCACATGCATTTTCACACCCATTTTAAAAGCAAGGAGACATTTTGCTCTACAAAAAATGGTGCTAAATGCTAGGAGCTAGGAGTACGTAGGGGGAAAATGCTATCTCAATAGCACATTTAGCGGGTGCAAGCAGGTGCTCATGCCCACTGTTCATATTCTGTTGCATTTACCGCTATTTTGTAGCATAAAATGCATTATTGTGCACATTTGAACTCGGGGGGCATTTGTGCACTAAGACATAGCGCTTAACACAGAATTACTCTTTTCACATCATGAAGTGGAATATCGCAGAATTTTCAGGTAATTCTGCATGATTACACTATACTGAATTATGCAAGTTAACCCCACTCTTAATAGTAATGCTAGCAAAGGTAGGACCGGCAGGACCGCTCTGATGTAGTGCTTAGAAGACATATGAGACAAGATAATACATGGCAGAGACCTGGAACTCAATGGGAGAGGGTGCCACAGGCGCAGAGCCGATTAGGTCAGAACCAGGGATGGGTTTCAGAGAGTCTATTATTCCACTGGGATTTATTCTTATCTGAACATGTAAGCTGCTCCTATTTTAATGTGGAACGTCAATAAAAACGTGTGTGATAAGCAAAATAAAAAACACACGGTTTCGGCTCTGCTTCCTGCCAGTACTGGCTTCCCTTCATGTTCTGCAGTTGATTTACGACCAAGTAACCCCTGGAGCATTGTGTTTCTCTTCCCAGGCGCTCGAAGTGCCCACAAGGCAGGACTGTGCTGTAGAAGATGTCATTGTGTTGCTGATAAGGGAAGCTGAGCCACAAGGAGGAAAACTGCGTTTCCAGGATCACACAGTTTACTCAACTGAGGAAGCTAGGCTTCAAATGAACAGTAATGTGTCAGGGGGCAAAAATAGCGACCTGCCAAAACATTGGGGCATATTTATGAGCCCCTAGTGCCACCACTGGAGCGTACCTTTTCATGACGCTCTGGTGGCGCTATGCCCTGCGCTGTATTTACAAGGTGGCATTAAGCACTTTTTGTGGCTTAAGGCCAACTTGTAAATATGACCCCTTCACACACAGCCCTTTGCGTGGAAGAGACATGCAATGGGTATTTCTGTGGGCGTGCCACATCAACACCTATTGAATTTTGACGCTTTCTCAGATTGACGAGTTTTCGTAAACCTGAGGCACCGCCAAAATCGAACCGGACACAAGGGGTGGCGTTAGCAAAGCGCAATGAGGAGGAATATTTGTATTCCTCCTCTTTTTTTTGCTTTTTCTATGTGTGCTGCATTCTGCAGCACGCATAGAAGGAGCAAAATGCCATGAATGATTGTGTATGTGCAGGAAGGTGTCTCTTCCAGCACATAAACAATCACTAATGACGATTTGGCAGCCCACACAGAAGTGCCAAATCGCCATTAGTGATTGTTCATGTGCAGGAAAAGACACCTTCCCGCACATAAACAAACACACCCCTCAACACAGACAAACTTGCACACTGGTGCAGGGATGCCTGCATTGGCGTTGGCAGTTAAATTTAGAGCCAGCGCTGGGGACAACACAGTGATGCGTCGTATTCAAATAAAATACGGCGCATCCCTGCGTTGTGAAAATGACAGGGCGCAACGCTGCCAATTTTGGCGCAGGGTCGTGCTCCATGATTTTCCTATAAATATGTGCCATTGTGCCTTAAATATTGACTAACACCATATCATGAAAGTAAGCATACACAGGTATACACAGATTTAAAATTGTGAACTTCACATCTGTGAACCTCAAAGGTAAATATATCGTCATCGCACAACCCAGAGATAAATTAGGAGGTCAGTATTAAATTCAAGATATTCTGGTAGGGATTGTGGCGGAAAGGAGGAGCGGGAGTGAGAGGCAGGAGATGGGACATTACAGGGTAGGAGAGAGAAGGGTAGAGGGAAGAGGGAGATGGGGAGATGGATGGAGAAGAGGAAAGGTATTGCGGCAGTTTGCCGACAGAAAGGAAAAGGGGTAGAAGATAGACGCAGTGATAGTGAAAGCATAGTGAGAGGAGAGCGAGTGACATGTAGCAAAGAAGGGAGGAAAAGGGAACAAGAGACAAAAAGACAAATGGAAGAGTCAGTGGTGGGAGAGAAGCAGGAGAGCGCCGGAGGGACTGAGGAGATGGGAGCTCAGGTGAGACGGAAAGAGGGAGACGGAGAACAGTGGGAAGGAATTGGAGAGCCAGAAAGGTACCATGTGAGAGTGAAGGGAGAATGAAGCTTCGAGAGTCAAACATAGAAGACGGACAGAGCGGGAAGAGAGAGCGAGTGCCTGGGAGAGGCAAAGGTGGGAAGGGAACAGCCAAGGCGCAGGGTAGCAGGAGAGAAAGAGAGAGGGAAGGGCAGCAGAAAGAGCGCCAGAGACTGAGGAGAAGATGAAGAAACGGCGAGGGGAAGAGGAGAGGTAGATGGAAAGACAGGCAAGACCACGGAGAGAAAGAGGGCGAGAGCACATGCAGCGGCAAAGCGGAAACTATGCCGAGAGAATGATAGAAAACGACAGAAAAGAGGCAGAGGAGCGGTAGATGGACAGACAGAGCGGACCCCAGCAAGAGAGAAAGGGCGAAGGGTAAAGAGAAACGGAAAGAGACAGTGAACAAGCACATGAAGAGGCAGAGATGGAACTATGCCGAGAGAATGATAAAAAGTGACAGAGGCGAGGTAGATGGGACGGCACAGTGTGAGAAAGAGAAGGATTAGGAAGCGAGAGGGGGGTAACTGTGGACAGCTACAAGTGGAGGCAGAGTGGGGACCATGATAGAAAGCAACAGAGAAGCGACAGGGGAGAGGGGGAGAGGGGGGAGGGTGAAGAGCGAGGGAGAGAGACCGCAGGAGGCGCGTGCGGCGGCAGAGACAATGACAAGTAAATGAAAGCGGAATATGGAGGCAGAAAGGCGGTCACTATGACCGGAGAGCAGGGGAGGGAAAGCCAGAGATAAGTGACAGAGGAGGGGGCAGGGAGGGACACAAAGGGAGCCACGGCAGAGAGGGGGGGGGGAGAGCAGGACGGAGATGAAATGGGGGCGAGAGGCAGAGGAAAGGTGCAACAGAGCCAGAAAGAGAGCCTCAGCCACAAAGCAGCGCGGGAGAGAGGGCCAGAGAGACGGTGACAGAGGAGAGGGGGCTGTATCCACGGACGCCGCTCCCTCGCACCTGGCCCAGCAGCGCGGCGGCGCTCCATCCATCCATGCATCCAAAATCACTTACAGCTGTAATAGCAGGAGGCCGGCTCATGATTGAGGTTAAATATAAATCCCCGCCAGCAGGCGACATCTCTAGAATTGCAAAACAGACAGACATACGTAGAGGCGCGGGAGGTGAAATGGGAGAGAAGGGAGAGAAACGGGAAAGAGACGGGAACAGAAGGAAGCCGCAGGGGGGGAGAGGAGAGAAACGGAAATGAGAAACGGGAAGAGAAGGCAGCTGGAAGGGAAATGAGGAGAGAAAGGGAGAGGCATGGGATAGGAAAACAGGGAGAGGAGGAGAGAAAAGCAGAGCAACTGGATCGAGAACCGGGAAGAGAATGGAGCTGAAGAGGGAGAAAGGGAGAGAAGTGGAAAAGAAAAACGGGAAGTGAAGGGAGAGGAGGAGAGAAAAGCAGATACATGGAAAAGAAAAACGGGAAGAGAAGGGAGAGGAGGAGAGAAAAGCAGATACATGGAAAAGAAAAACGGGAAGAGAAGGAAGCTGGAGAGGAGGTGAGAAAATCCGACAGATGGAAAAGAGACGGAGGAAGACGGAAGCCGAAGAGGGAAAGAATGATAGTAATAGCGAGGAGAAATGAGAACCCAAGGAAGCGGGACGGGAGAGAAGGAGAACAATGTGAACGAGAAACAGGAACAGAAGGAAGCGCGAGGGAGGAGAGGAGGAGAGAATTGGGGAAGAGAAACTGGAAAAGAAGGAAGCTGGAAAGGAAGAGAATGAGATACATACGAAGGAGAAACTGGGATCGAAGGAAGCTGGAGAGGGAGAAGAGCACAGAAGGAGAGAAGAGAAATGGGAAAGAGAAATGGAAGCTGGAGAGGGAGAGGAGAAGGAGAGAAATGGGAGACAGGGACACAGGAAAGCGGCGAGGAAGAGAAGAAGAGATATGCGGAAGAGAAGGATGCTAGAGAAAGGGAAGTGGAGAGAAATGGAAAAGAGACACGGGACTAGAAGGAAGCGGGGAGGAGGAGAGATAAGGAAGACAGAGAGAAGCAAGAGTTGGAAAGGAGATAAGAAAAAACCTGGAGATAGGAGGGAGAAGGTAAGAGTGAACACACGAGTAGGAGAAGAAGTAGAAGAACGAGAGAAAAAGAACAGAAAGGGAAAGCGGACAGGTGGGAAGAGAGTGGTGAACGAGACAGTTAAGAGAAAGACAGGAATAGAAGAAAATCAAAACAGAGATAAGGTCAAGAGAGAATGAAATGAGCAGTAAAAGAAATGGGAAAGAAGAGAAACGGAAAAGAGGAAGGATAGAAAGTAATATATATATATTCCCCCAAAAAACTTAAATAAAATACTGAAATTCACAATATAAGCTGAGCTACACAAACATAACTCGCCAAAGCACTGCTTGTGACTTTGCACGTGACGTCAGTAATGCCATTACGGGTGTCATACGTGTGACGTCATTGCTGTCATCACAGATAGACCTTTTATGGCGTTACCTGGAGCTGTAAGGCAGCAATACCACGGATTGTCATTGTATGTCTTCATTGCAACTTGACATAGAGAGCAAAGGCTGATCATGATAAATTATTGATGCGAGAGATAATAAAAAGGCAGAATATGTACAACGGTTTCAATTTAATAATTATCATTATAAATTATAAAACTACGTATTTATAATTTTGTATTATTTAAATACGCTCGAAAAGTTTAGGGGAATTATTCCGAACGTTATGGCTAATTTGAGATATTATTGTATTGAGGGAATTATTCCACTTTAAAAAAAAGTGACTTGAGCATATATAAGGCTCTCTTGTTAAACAAGAATGCATATCTGGTACTATCGTGATATTTACGTCACGTAATGCCAGTTCATGGTCACTTTTACTGCAACCTTTTCATTTATATTATATCTGTAAAACATCTGTTTTGGCCTGCAGAGATTTAGGTCTATGTAACTCTGCCGACGAAGATGAAACATGCCACACCATGTCCGATGCCCCAGTATTACCAGTAATTAACCCATCTGTGATTTTAAATGAAAGCTCAGGTGTGAGCTCAGAAAAAGTACATGGGGTATTATGATTGCATAGCTCATCATAACTGGCCACTCTCAATGTTTTAGGTTTTGAATCAAAGCCTTTAGTGAAGTTTCTTCTGGAGTTTGTTATTTTGTATAATATTGAAAAAACACTGATCTTAATATTTATCCAAACATTATTTAAACTCTCCCCCTTTATGAATTAAATATGCATCATGAAACGCAATGACATTTCGAGAGTGTATGGGTTAACATATGATTTCTCAAATATTTGATTTTGTTTTGTGACAATATACTTTCCAAAAGCTCAGCGCTCCCCCACTCGCCAGCACCTGCCCATGCCCACAAGGTACTGGTAACAGGACGTAGCCTTAAACCATGTGCTGTACTCACAGCACCTCAGTTTGCACTGGGGAAGGCCTTCGACAATGCCCATTGGCCCCTGGCTGCAAAGAATGGGTTTTAGTTCCATCTGCCCTACCATGCACTGGACACAACATCCGGGCATGCACAGCAAATAGTGCGTGCAGGTCTCAGGTCTTTGAGTGAGTACTTGCCACAGGACGTTATCTTCCTCCTGACCACGTGCAAAGAAGCCGCCTTTGAGCACCCATTGGTTAACTACATTTTACCATGTCAAACAGTACTGGATTCAGGAAGTGGCCATCGACTATGGACTGAGCTCAGTCCCCTTGGACTGATACCTTACTTGGCATAATCGTCAACTATCTTCAGTGGCTAATAATGCCCTGTGCCTATTGCCTCCACCCTAATGTCTGCCTGAAATGACCTTTGGCTGTGTCCAGCATGTATTATGCACTGGTTACTGAATCTGGCCTTGACGTGTGTTGGATACATGGTGCTGTCTTCAGGTCTGCCTCCGATCAAACCATGCCACCCATAGTAATGGCAGGGCCTTTGAGGATGTTCCTGCAATATAAACCTCAGTGTGTGGACTTTGGCCACGCCATAGCCCGTCCTCCTGATCCTAATCCCAAATGTTCATAGGGCTCAGCCCTACTTGGTATAGCGTGGATTCAAGGCACATCCCACACTAAGTACCCTTCCCTAGTATCCAGTTGACATGGCCTTCATCTGTGCCCAGAGGGTACTTGAGGAAAGGTTTGGCCTTCACCCATGCCATACCACCAGGACCTGCTAGATATGTCTTTCAGCTGTGTCAAACAAATAATAGGCATGTACCTTATTCCTGTGTGCCCTCAGGATGCAGTCTCCAGCCATGCCTCATTTTGTGCTTTGTTTTCTTTTTTTTTTTGTATTTAGTCCCTCTTGTAAGTCCACAGGTCTTTGGGTGCATAGTTTAACATTATCCATATAATTATATTGGTTCATAGGCTTTTTTTTGAAGTTCATGGATCCTGCACCTGCAATTAATATTTTTAGGGGAGGGAGGAATCTCCACCCCCTTGGTGTGCTTAACCCCCTTGATCGGATTGTGCCAAACATAGGACTATATGGTCCCAATTACTTTCTTCACAAAACTGTCAGCTCCAAATACCAAATCAAACAGCATTTCCATCCATCTTTTTTTTTATCTACTTATTTTCACAGACTTTGAATATTTTTCTGCCAAGATATCTATACCGTTTTTATTTTAAAGTAGAGAAGAAATACTTAGGGGTATATTTATACTTGTTTTGCGCCAAATTTGTGTCATTTTTTGACGCAAATTTGGTGCAAATCTAACTCCATATTTATACTTTGGCGCTGGACCCGTCTAGCGCCAAATTCATGGAGTTAAGGCATTTTTGGATGTGGAAACCTACTTTGCGTCAATGAGATGCAAAGTAGGCGTTCCTGTGCAAAAAATGACTCTATGGCCTTAGAGCCACATTTATCCCCCGTGCGTGATTTTAGCTTGCTTTGCACCATTATTTAACACCTGAGTCAGGGCAGGCGTTAGGGGACCTGTGGGCCTGTTTCCATGTGGAACACCCTGGAATAAGCCCACAGGTGCCCTCCCCAGGCCCCAGGGACAACCCCACCCACACTAGAGGGACAGCAGAGGATGGGGGACCCCCATCCCCGGTAAGTATAGGTAAGTACAGGTAAGTATTTTTTTTTTAAGTGTCATTGGGGGCCCTGAAATGGATCCCCTACATGGCATTGGGTGCAATGGCTATGCCCAGGGGACCCTGGTCCCCTGTGCTGGCCACTGGGGTGGTTGGCATGACTTCTGTCTTTTCTAAGGCAGTAGTCATGTGGTATGGAAGGTTTTGGGTCAGAAAATGACGCTAGGCTGGTTAGAGTAATTTGTTTTTACTCTAAGCTGCCTAACGTCATTTTTTGGTGCAAAACCCCCTTCTTCCATACCACCAGCCCCACCCGGCTAACGTCATATTTTTTTTTTTTACGCTAGCCTACCCTTTGCACTGGCTTGCACCATTCCATAAATATGGTGCCCAGTTGGTGCTCAGAAATAGTGCAAGCCGGTGCTAAAATGTTTGGTGCAAAACTGCATTAGTGCAGTTTTGCACCAAAAAGTATAAATCAGGGCCACTTAGTGGATTAACTCATTCAGTCCAGTAGTGTTTTTTTGGCACCACGTGGCACAAAATCCGCATTGGAGTTAAGTTGGAGAAATCATGTTTTGGGTTACACCTAAATAGGATCGAACAAGCGTGTGAGCTGCAATATTAATTATAAAGATCTGTGCAAATTTGTCAAACAGAATGAAAGTTAATAGCGAAAAAAATAGGTTTTCCTATGTAAGGTGAGATTTATTATAGAGGTCATACCAGGCATTATTTCTGTTAAATCCTGACTTTATTAGATATTATGACTGCGATGAAAATCCACTTGACTGAAAGCTGTCACTTGTGGCCAGCTACTGAACCATAACTCGCCAAACGCTGCCCTTGATACACACACGATGCCACCGATAACGTCAGAAATTACATCTTCAGTAACATTGCTGGTGACATCATTTATCATCGATGACACCACTAATTAAAATGCGTTTACAGTGACGGAGCACTTCTGTCAGCAGTTACACATCTCGGTAAAATTAGAAAGAGAAGACGGGCACAGCTTGGACACAGTCTCCCTGCTCCAGGAGCCTGTAAGAGACAGCTTTTGGCTGCGGAAAATTCCTACATTTCAGGTGTCAGCAAACAGATGTAGAAAAGAGCAATCATTTACGGTTCAGTGATGTTGTTGGCGACGTCAGTGGCGGTGCAATTAGTAAAGGCATCAGTAATGTCTTCGCAGAGGTCATTCCTCGTGTCATCGATGTATATACAAAATAAAGGCTGCTGCAGTTCATTACAATAGCATCAGATATCTGCATTGACTACATACCCTAACAGATATTATCTTCATTGAAAGGCTCTCGTATCACTCAACATTTGGATGTGCCAGCAAGGCATACATCTGAAAACGATGATGTATTCAACTATTAGCAAACACATTTGGAAAGGGACAATCATATGTGACTTCAGGGATTTGATCGATAACCATAAAGTGATATATAATGGTAACAATGGTTTCATCAGTGAAGTTTTGGCCGTTTTCGACAGCATCATATGGGAGATTATATGGATTGCACCAGGCATAGTTATGGCTAGTCAGCTCACCAAAACTAGCAACTATCATTTTTTTTACTCTGAATCACTGCCATTACATACCCCAAATAATGATTTTCGGGTGTTTTTTTCATAACATACATATTTTATGATCTGAGTAAACATTCACACTTTCCCCTTAATAAAGCATTTTCAGTGAATTTCCTTGTTTTTATTATTATATTCTTTAACGCAAAGTCTCCACGGTGCAAAAGACATGCCTGTTGCACATTTTTTCTATCCCCAGAGCCCACAGGGCCTGGCATTGGGCCATTGCTGTTGAGTTCTGATTTCATGATGTTGCCTTTGGCTGTAATGTGCCCCACAGATCCGTGCTCCTTGAACTCGCCAAAAGTAGACTTCATTTTTCATCTCGGTTTAGGGCTTTACTTTTAGCCACATTGTGAGCAGGCGTCATATCCAGAGTCCATTACGCATGCCAGTGTTAAGCAGATAGCCCTCATGTGCCAGAGTTCAGCGGGTGTCTCCACTGTCACCGGGCCCTGCAGTGTACGCCATCAACCAGGTTGTGCATGCTGTGGTCAGAGATGTGGTCTTTGACTGCTTTGTGTGCCTTGCCCCTCAAATCTCGGAGCCTTGATGGTGTGCTTGGACCGGGCTTTGTGTCTTTAGATGGAGGTTGGTGTTCATTTGTGTCCAGCACCCATGCTTCCAGAACCTTCAGCTGCAGCTAATCCCTTTGCCCCAGTGCTCACTGGCCCCTTTCCAATCCTACATGCCCCCAGCTCCCATAAAAAAAAACAGTTTGTGAGTTTTGGCCTTTTGTAATATTGTGTCCCTACTTCCTGCCATCAATTCATACTGGCCTGGCCCAATACTCTTGCTCCATTTTTGTTAGGTCTGACTTTTAGAAAACTTTAGCTGTCTCTCCAGCTTCATGTTTTCCAAAATAATAATAATAAAATGACAATCATATATGCAGCCCTCTTCTTCCAGTGGTCTATTTAAGTGTCATTCACACTTTGCTTCGACCCACCAAAGCATGGGCTGTCTTAACTAGTGAATTATGTCATTTTGTCTGATAACATGTGCAGGCTGCCTCAAAAAGCAGTGCACTTCAGTGCTAGGGCTGGTGTGTCTGGGCTGCTGGTGGACTCCTTTTTATTTTGTCTTTTTTGCATATTGTAATCTTGCAAAAAATAAATGATAAAAGTATTGCGTTCTTGCCAAGGTCAGACCTATTGGCTTTGGAGAAAGAGAGAGAGAGAGAGAGTTTTTTTAAAGAATCACAAAGGCAATTGCTTTCAGTCCAAATTGGCATTCCACCCAGGAGTGGCAAAAATCATAGAAGAAAGAAAGGGAAAAGAAAATTGGAGAGAGGAAGAGATAGATACATGGGAACTTAGAAAAAACAAGAGATATAGAGAAAAAAAGATTGCGTGTGAAAGAGAAAAAAGGTAATTCGAGAGACAGTGAGAGAAAGAGATAAAATAGGGTAGGGGCAAAGCAAGGAAGATAGAGAATGTAGAGAGGAAAGCATATAAGGAAAATAAAGATGGTAAAGGAATAAAAGAGCAGCAAAGCAATGAAAAAAGCGAAAAGTAATGAAGTAAAGTGAATTGACAAAAGGAGGTCAGGAAAAAGGAAAACAAGAAGAGAGACAAGAAGAGACGATAGAGAGAGTGAAGCAACAGAAGTAAGAAAGAGAGTGCAAAGGAGAGAAGTTGAAAAGATTTTACAGAGAGAGAAAGAAGAGCAAGAAGGAGGCAATGTTGAGAATAGTATAAAAAGAATAAGAAGGATGGCGGGAGGAAAAAGAATAAGGAGGAGGTAGGAGGAATTGAGAGGGGCAATTCCAAGAAGGGGTGATTTACAGAAATACAGCTCTCTCCTCTCCCTAGCGCCAGTTAGCTGCTGAACCAAATGCACACACCTTTGTGCCTTAGTGCTTGGGTGTGTGCGTGAGTCTAGTATAGGTTTCGTACATGAAGTTGTCCTTCCTGTACAAAATTATATGCCTGGACACTCTTTAAAACTTTCCTTACATTGTATGTGTGATGTACAGTGCAACATGCATGCTACATCAGAAAAGAACAAAGAAATGTAAACATTTCTCCTTTTAACACCAGCTTTTCAGCTTAAATTTATGGTGCAAAACCCTGTCTACTAGTGTTAGTAGATAGGGTTCCGCATCAACAAGCATGGGTGGTTGCATGGGAACACCCATGCACCACCCATGTAACGCCCCCTTGGCACGAAGCAATGCAAAGCAGTGCTTCACGCTGTTTATGTTACTTTTAGGGTACTT
The DNA here is from genome assembly GCF_031143425.1 of Pleurodeles waltl. NCBI lineage: Eukaryota > Metazoa > Chordata > Amphibia > Caudata > Salamandridae > Pleurodeles > Pleurodeles waltl. The sequence continues at coordinate 403,450,531 of NC_090443.1, read as the reverse complement.
TCCAGCACAAACAAGTTTTGCGCTGGAAAGTAAATAGGTAAAAAAAGATTTTGCATCAATTTGCTTCACTTTTGTGATGCAAACACAGCATAAAGTCTTAGTAAATATACGCCTAAATGTGAAATGGAAATAGGAAAACAGATAAAGGGATGACACAATTGGGGCAGGAAATGTGGAGGCAGAATGGCATAGGGAAGAAGAGAAGAACATTATGTAGAGGAGGGCTCACCTAATAAGTATTTTAAAAGCCAATAGGTCAGGTGTTGGCCACCAGCCTGTTGGCTTTATCAATGCTTGTTTTGCTTTAACATTGTTTTTGTGCAACTTTATAGTTGGAGAAACTGATGAACCCAAATCAATCTAAAAAAAAGTTGATAATAGCAAAAATATTGTTTTGTTTCCCGTTGTAGTAACATGGGAATAATGAAACAACATTGAGTATGGATGTGCTACTTGTGAAAAGGCAGAATGCTGTCATTAGCTGTGAAGTTAACCAATGGCTAAAGTGGACTGGCTCACTATGCCATTCTGTGTGCTGTAGTGGGTTGAAGAAACATGTGAATGACACAATTAACATGCCAATGGACGAAGAGGACTGGCTGCAAGCCCCTATAAGTAAGTATATATTATATATAATTGTAGTAAAATCTGAGTTTTTTGGCTGTTAGACCTGGCAGCTTTTTGGCGTGTCTCCCCTGTCTTTTTGCCTTCTGACCTCTTGTTTTTATGGTGTATTGGACACTGGCTTTGCTGGTTCATTGTCTCTGCACACTTTACCACTGCTGATCAGTGCTAAAGTGCAAGTGCTCCCTATGTAAATTGTATTGGTGATTGGGTTATTCATGATTGGCATATTTGATTTACTGGTATGTCCCTAGTACAGTGCACTGGAGGTGCCCAGGGACTGTAAATCAAATGCTACTAGTGGGCCTGCAGCACTGGATGTGCCACCCACATTAGTAGCCCTGTAAACATGGCTCAGACCTACCACTGCAGAGTCTGTGTGTGCAGTTTTAAACTGCCAATTCGACTTGGCAAGTGTACCGCTTTGTCAGGCCTAAACCTTCCCTTTTTATACATTTAAGGCACCCTTAAGGTAGGCCCTAGGTAGCCCCATGGTCAGGATGCAGTGTATTTAAAAGGTAGGACAGGTACTGGTGTGTTTTACATGTCCTAACAGTGAAATACTGCCAAATTCGCATTTCACTGTTGCAAGGCCTATCTCTCTCATAGGTTACCATGGTGGCAGCATTTAAATAACTTTAAAGCGTAGATTCCCTTTGAGAGCAGATATAAATAAGGAGTTTAGGGTCTCTGAACTCACAACTTAAAAATACATGTTTTAGTTGGTTTTTGGATTGTGAGTTTGAAAATGCTACTTTTAGAAAGAAGGCATTTTCTTGCTTAAACTATTCTGTGACTCTGCCTGTTTGTGGATTCCCTATCTGGGTCAGTTTGACAGTTGGGCTGTTTACACCTCTCTTCTAGACAGTGACATAAAGGGAGCTGGGGTGTAGCCTGCATATCCTGATGAGCCATCTGAGCTAGAGTGGAGGGAGGAGTGGTCACTTACACCTGAAAGGACTGTGCCTGCCCTCACACAATGCAGTCTTCAACCCCCTGTTGTTTGTCTGGGGCCTGGCCTGGACAAGGAAGGATCTGACAAACACTTGAGACTTTGCTTTGAAGTTTGCCAACTTCACAGACAGAAAGGGGTATAAGTATGGGACCCAAAACCCCAGACTTTTAGAATCTTTCTGCAATCAAGAGGAACCTCTGCCCAAGAGAAGAGTTGGAGGAGGAGTACTGTCCATTTGCTGTGTTGTTTTGGTGGACTGGCCTGCAGTTGCTGCTTCTGCCTGAAAAGAGTGCAAAGGGTGTACTTTGCTGTGTGTCCTGCTTGAGAAAGTTCTCCAAGGGCTTGGAGTAAAGCTTGTCTCCTGTTGGAAGTCTCAGGGACACCAAAGAGTTCAATTTGCTCAACCTGCAGTACTGGGAACTGTGTGTTTTGTGCTGTTCAAGAGGAGAAACCACTGCGACGCCACCAATGATGCCGCTGGCCTGTACTGTGACCTGCTGACGCCGCATGGAGCTGCACTGCCCTGCTTTTCACCGCGACCCTGGTCTCACCGACGCCGTCATTGGATGGCTTCACCAAGCCGCTGCTCGCACTGCGAGCTGTGGGCCCCGCACTCCGGCATTGCATTGCTCACACCGCAGCCTGGGCATCCCCGATGACGCCACTCCTGCTGATACCTTTGCCGCTGCTTGCACCATGACCTGTGGACACCACTTGTGAGGTACATGAAGCACCATACCGTCCCACACCGCAGCCCTGGTCCACCAACACCAGCCCAGTCGACTCCAGTGCTGTCACCTGGCATCCCTGCCTGCACTGTTGCCTGTGGACACTGCTCGTGAGGGTCACAAAGCACCGTCCCGCACAACCGTCTAGGGCCTACTGATGACAGCGCTTCAACAATGATGACGCTGCTGCCTTCACTGTGACCTGGTGACATCGCAAGTCGCACTACCCTGCTTCACAAAGCAGCCCTGGTCTCACCGACGCCGCTGGACGCCGACACCGAGCCGCTGCATGCACCATGACCTGTGGGCACCGCACGTTGCATCGTCCCACTTCGCCCCACAGCCAGCGCTACTGACTTCATCATCCCGGAGTTCAATCCGCAACAAATGTGACTTCAAGGGCCCGACGACAGGCACCAGCGTGAGACCTGTGCTTCTTTGAGCGGGCTGCAAGCGCTCCGGTGTCTCCAGAGACACGCAGCCTTCCTCAGAGGTGTAGGGTCAAAACACCCTACAGACGACAAACACAGATGACGGTGCGCCGGATGAGGGGTCCACCACGTCTAACAGAGCGTGGGCGCACCCGTGTCTCAAAAGGAACACCGCCCCTCCAGTTGCCTCGAGTTCCAGCGCCTTTAACGCGAACAGAGCACCGGCGATGGCACGAAGGAACAGGGGTGAGGAGTTCAACTGCCCCCTGCGCAGTATCACACCCTCGTCGCCAATTTAAGTGTTGTAGTAAACGACACTAACAACCTTAAATAGGGTAAGTCTTCTTTTATTGTAAAGAACTCCTCCCAGCCATCCGCACTCGCCTTTCCACATCAACATTCTAAGGTGAGCTTGCGGCCGATCCACTGACACGGGATTCTAAGGTGGCTAGGGAGTGTACCATTACTTAAACACTAAAACAGGTTGGGTGCGTGTTTTTAAAACAACTACTACTACTACTACTACAATAGTAACACTAATAGAACAAGGTCGCTATGTAGAAAATGGCTAATGGAAGATGTTTTCAGATCTACTACATTTTACATGTAACATGCTTATAACAGTCTGATCATGCGACTTGAGACTGGGCTCGCTAATAATTTGGTGAGCCAGACTTTCATGCTTAGAGAGCTGTGCACAGTTACACCAACCCTGTTAAAATGTGTGGAAGCTGGTCTGGTCTGTGCTGGGATGTGTTACAAGTGGCGTAGGCCCCTTTGCAAGCAAGGAAAATGTGCCCCTTTCTCCTGGTCGGGTAGTAAAAGCCATACCTAGATTGAAGAGGGCATAGGCCTCTCAAAGCCCTTGGCCCCGGTGCCACTGCACCTGCGGCACCAGTGACAGCTATGCCATGGGTCTGCGGCGCTTTCCCTGTACCCCCCCACACAACTCCAAATGTGAAGAGAAATGCAATCTCTCTGTGTCATTTTCCATCACCTATTTTCCCTGCTATGCCTGCCTGTACCACCACCTCTAGAGAACGTGTTTTCCTCTCTCTCTCTCATATTTTCTTTCTTTCCCCATAATTTAAATTTGTATTATCAGCCCAGCGGTGGCATAAATAGCATCCCCGTTTGAATTGCTGACACACAAATCAATGGCAGAGGGCCTCGCGCAGAGCCAATTCCCTCATTTTCTGGCAGACCCTGGAGGCGTGAGGCCTTTCTTTCGAGTTTGCTGCGCCGACAGTGCGAGTAAACCGCGCAGAGGCATTATATTCTAACAAAGGCCCCCGCCCCGCTTTGTGTGCTCGGCACAGTCGTGAGTAACGTATCTCTCCGCTCCCGGAGACCGCGTTCTACTCTTATATCCGTCAACATTTGTGAATTGGAGGCATCATGGCGGGAGGAGCCTGAGACAAAAATCTGCATTATAGTTGCATATGAAACCGGGGGGAGAACTCCTCCCGTGCACGAGGCGAGCATCGCAGAACCCCAGAATGAATTCAATGAATACACTAAAATGGGGCAGCTCTGGTGAAACACAGGCCATACATACCAACATTTTCAAATTAGGAAGTGGAAGCTTTTGAAAGGAAAATTCGAGGAATTTAATATATTCCCCATTTATTTGTAGTGAAGCAGAGGCAAGTTGAAGTTGGGAACTCCTCATATCAGGCTATTATTGGCTTTAAAAACCAGGAGCCTCCAACCTGACTGTATGCAGAGACTCAGAGGTACACCAGGGACGTAGCTACCAGTGATGCAGAAGGTGCACTGGCCCCAGAGGCCAGAGGGCCCATTAACCCCAGTTAATGTTCTATTTTACTATCCAACCATGAGGCAGTGGGCCATTTGCATTGCTTGCACTGGGGCCCATAGCATTCTAGCTACGCCGTGACTGACGTACATAACCTTAGAAACATACATTTCTGTTCGTATTCTGTTTCATACTGTCTCTCTCCACAGTGACCTTTATTACAAGCTAAGTGTAGCTAGGTGCAGAGATACAATGGGGCTAGAAATTCCGGTTGGTACCAAACAAGCATGTTCGGAATGAATTCCCATGGAACTGTATATACCTCGATTTGCCAGGTGAAGTTCCACACGGAGTTCCTAATAAAGGGGGAATTAGTGCTCATAATTAACACATGCTCAGCGATGGTGTTAAATGCAGTGCTTAATTTGTGCTTGTTATTTCCGATGCGGAGCACCAGCACGTATTTTGGGGTCCAGCACTTATTTTTCTGCCTCAAGCATTTACTGTGCGCAAAAGACACATATGGGAAAGACGAAGGAAGAGAAAAACAAAAAAGCGTCACAATGGCAGAAAGCAGAAAGCTGCAAGAGTGAGCTGAAGGGGCAGGGAGTGGCTTTAAATGGATTGAAGAGGCCCGAGATGTGTGTTTGCACATTTAATTGCAGCAGCCACTTGTTTAAGGGAAAGGCTTTGGGCACCGGCACGTTTGTATTTACAAATTAAGCACTGGTTAAATGTGAGCAAGGGAGTGGTGATGAAAGGTGGCCAGGGAGGGCTTCACAGTTAAAAGAATGATGTGGCCTGGGGGGACAGCACTGCATACGCTCTCCGTGTCATAGTAGGGGCCGGATGTGTTACCACCAACTTGAAGTTGATGGAAATTGCGAATGTTTTGCAACCCCATTCACGGTTGCAAACATTCCTACATGCCAGTACCATTCAGTATTAGAAAGGGATGCCATAAACAAGCCGCTTCCTAATATTGAACCGCAAAATGCAATTTGGTAAACAAGTTACTGAGTCACGTTTTGCTTGGTACATAGAAAAAAGCATTTTTCTGGTCGCAAACTTCCCAATGGGCCTAAAAAATGCTTTGCACATCCGGCCCATAGTCCTGTAGAATTCACTAAGTTCAGGTTCTTGGGTGGAAGTACCATTCTTCCTAACAGATGCAGGTCACTTTCATCCACTCCAATGAAGCTGGATGTCACAGCTCCTTCCATAGCTGTCTGCTCAGGTGTACTTTCAAGCTCCGTGTGCACTTGGCAAAGAGCAGTTGCGCATTTCTGACCCTTTCTTGGGCCCTTGCAGGTTCACTTGGCCTCCATACCTTGAAGTCCATACACCTTTGTCCTCACAAGCTCTAAGCCTCTGCCTTCCACACTGTGAGAGCAGTCACAAATGCATACACTGGACAAGCACTCCAAACAGCTGCATGCCCAAGGAACCCTCATTTCAGACTAGGGAGGAATCGTTTGCATCAATCAGGAGAGAAGGAAAGGACAATACAACCCATCAAAAAATGTGCTACACATGGGTCCTATGTCCATTCTCTATTTCTAACAGACGTTTCAAAATGCTGCTATACACTGCACTTGAGTTGCAGCAGTGAAAAACAAAGCGTGTTTTCCACTGCTGTGATGTAACAATGGTCACTGTTTATTCACAGCCATTGTACCAATTTATTTCTTTTCAGTGAGCATGGGACCCAAAGTTGTTTAGGACAATGTGAACAAAGAAAAAATTAGCAATCTAAGGCCCAGATGTACAAGGCCCTAGTGCCACTGGAGCATCACAAAGCAGTGGTGCTTTTCACTGCACCATATTTACAAGGCGGCAGTAATCCACTAAAGCCACCCCAGGGACGGCGCTAGCATTGCTTAAAGAGGAGGAATACGTTTTTGCTCTTTCTATGTGTGTGCTGCATTCTGATGTTCCTTCCTGCCCATAAACAATCATTTCGAAATGACGCTTTGGTTCTTCGCAGCACACATAGAAGTGTCAAATCACCACTGTAGATTGTTTATGTGCAGGAAGTGACATCTTCCTGCACATAAACAATCTATTCCCTCAACGCAGACACCCTTGCACTATGGTACAAGGATACCTGCATTGGGGCAGACATCTTAATTCAGCAATGGTGCAGGGGGAAACACAGCGGTACGCCACATTCCTGTAGATCGGACGCAAGTGGCGCAGCAAGGCACTGCTATTTTTGGCGCAGGCCAGAGCTGCGCCACTTTGTCGTAATCTGGGGCTAAGTATCATCATAGAGAAATCTAGGGGGCATGGCCAAGAGGCCATAGATGGTGAACATGCTTTAATGGTGCTGCGTACCATCCATCCTGCATCTCAGCCAAATTGACACCCTGGTCCCGGAATCTGTGCCACCAATACGTCACTAGAGAACTATGGTGTAGCGACGCCTGTTATTTCACTGCTCAACAGCCTTCCAGTCTCATAAATCCTTGGAAGCTGACTTGGAGGTGTGCCGCTTCAGCAGCCAGGCAAAGGGCTCATAGGCAGTTCATGCATCACCTCACGGCCATGCTCGCAACCACCTGCAGAAGTGTGGACTCTTCACCCTGGACCTGAGGCCCGGTGCTCCAGACAGACATTTTATACTTGGGGTGCGACATATCAAACACACAGCACTTCAGCTGGACCAGTGGACCTGCAAAATGTCAGTGCACATCCTGCCTCGGGGTGTGGCACTCCCCTGATCGCCACACCAACCCACAAGGTCTCCCTGGACTGACATGGCATTCTTGCAGGGGGCCCCCAGGGCTGGGATCGGAACACAACCCCATCTGCACTCCTCAATATTGGGCTGGAGGCCCTGCAGCGGCCTTGCAGTGTGGCGGCCCGCCTGAAGGCCTCCATGTCACCATATGTTGTTCTAGGAGCGGCATCCCCGGCACTGGCTGTCGGCACCAGGAGACAGTGCAGCACACGTCAGGGGTCAGCCCGCACACTGGAGGCTTGAAACTCGACTTGCGACCCCACCACCCAGAACACTCTCTGCCTTCCATACTGAGAGTGATGTGGGAGGCGGCGTGACTTGAATCTGACAAGGCTGGCTCCCACATCATGCATGAGGTATGGACATTCCACATGTTTAAAGGAGGGGCCCCTCCACCAACTAGTGGCCTTGAATGCCAATGTCAGCGGGCGTGGTGGTGGGATCAGGCTTTGGAATTCCCCCACACTGTCTCAAGAAATGCCAGCTTCAAAAATATTCAGTTCCACATCCTCCACTGCCCTTACTTAACCCCAGCCTAACTCAAATGCTATTTCCCAACAGTCGAACTATGTTGCCCCCGATGCAACTCAGGGGAGGAGTACCTCCACCATATGCTGTTGTCCTGCCCTGATCACCTACTGGCAGGACATTTACAATATTCTCTGAGAGGTCACTGAACTCACTGAGATATATTCATGGGAGGCCTGTGCTCTGAGTGTCTTCAAGCACAGAAAGAGTCATACTGTCAGCACAAGCTTCGCTGGCCTGCCTCTACTGCTGACTAAGAGGACGCTTACAGTGCAATTGAGGGCCCCATCTGCTCCACCATTGTTAGCTTGGCTGGGCACAGTACATAAATGGGGGACTGCTGAGGGAACTGCCCTCCACTATGAAGAAGCACACCACATTCCCCCTGGAGTGGGACACACTATTAACACAATTCCTTGGCCTAATGTCTCAGGACAGCCCCTCTCAGTGACCAAACCATACTGACACGCCACCCTTCAGAACTTACATTGCCTGTCCCCTTATACCTTAGAATTAATCATGTTTGCACCCCCTGTACACTCTCCCTCTTGCTCCTTAAGTACCCTAAATCCCATAGGTCTGCAACAAGCCCACCCTCCCTCCCCGTTCCTGCAAATTCTTCTGCAACATTCGCATCACCTTTACCCTTGCCTGTTCTATGCAGATACAAATACATTAAGGGGCATATTTACAAGCCCCAAGCACCATCAGAGCATCACTTTTTGTGACGCTCCGGTGGCGCTGTGCCATGCGCCATATTTACAAGGCGGAGTTAAGCCACTTTTTGTGGCTTAGCGCCGCCTTGTAAGTATGGGCCTCCCTGACGCAGTTTCCTGCAGCTGAAGGGTGTGAAATGGGTGTTCCTGTGGGCATACCCATGCAACACCCATTGCTTTTTGACACTGCCCCAGATTTACAAGGAAACATAAATCTGAGGCAGTCCCAAAAACTAACGCTACCCCAGGGGTGGTTTTGGCATGGCGCAGCGAGGAGAAATGCTTTAATTTATCCTCGTTTTTGCTTTCTTAAAAGGCCATTACTGATTGTCTATGTGCAGGAAGGTGTCACATAAACAATCCTTAAATAATGAAGTCTTGCTACTTCTATTTGTGCTGCATTCTGCATAAAAGTAACAAATCACAATTATTGTTTATATATGTGCAGGAAGGGGCAGCTTCCTGCACATAAAAAAATCATCCCTGTAACACAGGCACCCTTGCATTATGGTGAAAGGATGCCTACATTGGCGCCTAGCTGCTAAAGTTGGCACCAGCGCTAGGGGAAACACAGGTGTGCCGTATTTATGTAAATATGGCGCATCCCTGTGTTTCTGAAATGACGCAGTGTGGCACCGCCAATTTTGGTGCAGCGCCGCACCACTTCCTTGTAAATATGCCCCTTAGTCTGTCTCCATACCTACCCCTCTTTCAACAATTTATGCTGTGGAGGTTGCACACAGCAGTTGGCATCTTCTTTTCTTTCTCTTTTTGTAACAGATGTTTCATCGCTGTGTGCAGTCTGCTATGTAAACACTATCTTTTAATGTTCTGTGTCTATGCACATCTCTGTACTTTTCAAATATAGCAATTTTTGCTATATCAATATGTCCATGTGCCTTGGAAAACTCTAAAAAATCATTTAAAAAATCAAGAGCTTTGCTCTTGGCTATTTGAAATTCTTGAGAACGCCCTGTACTTTTCTTTAACTCACCTATATTTCTCTGTGTGATATTGTAGGTGCAGCTGGGGAGTGATATGATGAAGCTTAGACCTCAGGCTCTCCCACTCCTAGGACTGACAGCTTGAAGAGTGAGAAAAGTAGGGCTTAGGTTTTCATACAGGATAAATCCAGCAGAAATATCATCTTAGGACAAGCGGTACACAGAAGGGAAATTGCCTAAATTGTTTATAAGAGGTCGGTGTTTTAGGGACACTGTGTTCCTTCTTTCACGGGGCTCCACTAGACATGTGTGTCCATATCACAAGGCACTGTGCTAACCTTAGGTCGCAATGATGTATGGTAGGGGAAAGCAGCTCTTGAAAGGCCCACTTTTTTACGATGGGCCTCTTAAATATTTATTTTCCTGTTCTCAACCATAAAGCAGAGTGGTTGCAAAGTGATAAAACATCCCTGTTTTGCAGGAGCCACTGCCAATGAGTTTCCAATGGGAGAGCCATCTGAGGCTCGGCCATTGAAATTCACCAGACCCCCACGTCTAAATGAGGCAGTGGAACTGTGTTGTTGGCTGAGTTAGACATCTGCACGTTCAACTTTGATATATGAAATCAACCTTGCTGTAAATGATCCGACAAATAAATTTTGGGAAATAGGTTACATATTCCATGGATGAGTCCCAAACCACTGCTCAACTTACAGAGATTGTTCTTTAAAACAGCTGCAACTCTCACCTACGAATGTAATTTGGACAATAAATTCCATACTTTGTGATACACATAACCCAAAACTGTGCACAGACACAACATAAACATCAGTTGGGAAAAAAACCAAAACCAAAAAGTAAAATAAAAACAGTTAGACCTGGCGTCCTTGGAGTGGTTTGCCCTGACTTTTTAACCTTCTGGCCTCCTGTTTGCTGACTTCTTTTTTGCTAGCTTTAGAACTTTGGGCACTGTACCCCCTCTGACTAGCACAAAAGTGCATGTGCTCTTTCCGTATGACATATCACGATTGGCTTATAGAGAATTGGCATTTTTAATTTACCTATAAGTCCCCTGTAAAGTGCACTACATGTGCCCAGGGCTGGTAAATGAATTGCTATCAGTGGGCCTGCAGCACTGATTGTGACACCCACTTAAGTAGCCCTTTACACATGACTCAGTTCTGCCATTGCAGAGTCTGTGTGTGCAGTTTTAAACTGCAATGTCGACCTGGAAAGTTAACCCTCTTGCCATGCCCAAACCTCCTTTTTGAATACATATGTCACCCCTAAGGAAGGCCAAGGATAGCTCCCAGGGCAGGGTGTGATGTATTTTAAAAGTTGGGCATGTACCTATTAAATTGTACATGTCAAGTTACTGAAAAACTCTTAAATTCGTTTTTCACTACTGCAAGACCTATTTCTCCCATAGGTTAACATTGGGGATGCCTTATTACATTTTCTAAGTGTAATTTCCAATCGAGAGGAGATGGTACCCCTGAGTTTGGTGTCTCTGGAATCACAATTTAGCTCACACATCGATCCTGAGCACCAACAAAGGACTGCATAGCCCCCTGTAGGGTGTCTGGAGCCAGGGCATGAGGGGCAGGGACTTTGTGCACTTCAAAAGTCTCTCTTTGAAGTAACCCCCACTTCAAAGGCACCACTGGGTATAAAAACTGGACTTCTGACCCTACCACATAAGTATACTTCTTGACCTATGGATACTCTGCCAGGAGGAAGGACTGCTGTGCTGATAAAAGGATTGTCACTCTCCTGGACTGTGCTGGACTCCTGCTTGCTGTGCTGATCTCCTACCGGCTACCCTCCTTGAATGGTGGTGAGAAGGATTGAACCTGAATCTTTCCAACCAAGAACCAGAGTGACTCCAAAGGCTTGCTGGCGTCCCTCCTGTTCTTTTGAAGACTCAGGGACACAAAAGACTTCCAACACCACTGCTATACCTCCTGGGCCCGTCTTCAACCAGCTCCTGACCCCCAGGAGACTCCCCTCCAATCCTGGGACCTTGAAAGTGGTTTTGTGGCTCCTGAAAGCAAGCTTTTGAGTTCTTCCCGAACAGGCCAGCTGGCACCGGAATCATCTCTTCACACAGCAAACATCGCTGGTTACAACCTCGAGGCTCCAGTCCTCCCGCCCACGGCTTCCGGCTGCCACCTCGCACCAGCAGAATACTGTCAACAATGCTCCCCTTGCACCCCCCAAACTTCTTCCCCATGGGCGGAACTCTTGGCTCAACTTTGAGAAGTTTACTCTTCAGTGGGACTTGTCTGGGACTGTATCCAACCCACACTCCATTGCAGTCAGCCTGAACGTTTGGATTTCACCGGGTCTAACACCACCAGGTAGCCCTGGTTGGGGCTTTATCCTTCTAAGAACTATAACAAATTTTTATCTTAAACTTCATGCCTCGACTTCTACTTATTGGATTTTTGCCATTTGGGTCTTGTTTTACTCATAAAATTAGACTCTATTTTTCTAACCAGGTGTCTTTTATTGTGGTGTGGTGTTTTCACAGTTTTACTGTTTTAAGTGTTGCACAAATACTTTACACATTGCCCCCTAAATTAAGCCTGCCTGCTCTGTGCCAAGCTACCAGATGGTCAGCAAAGGTTATTTTATGGTGTATATCTGCCTTCCCCTGACTAAGATTGTATTTCTTGCTTGGACATGGTGCACACCTCTGCCAATCAGAAACCCAGTTTCTAACAAATACTGAGCAAACATTTAGTGGAGCTAGGCAAAAAAGTCTAATATCACTGCTCCATACACCACATTGTTTTCTCCAGTAGAACTCTGTGCAGGAAACTCCTTTCTGAGAAAGGGACTTTATCTGTCTCACCTGTGGCAGTGCATTTGCCAAATACATTCTCACTTGTGATAGATATTGTATACAAACAAGTGACTATACCCCACCCATTGCTTACCATTCGTTGGCTTCATTGTCACTCTTATTTGATGCCTTCTAATTGGCCTGCATGTGCCAAGTTCACTTCTCCTGTTTTGGCTGGAGCATGGACCAAGCGCTGATTGCTTCATCTTGATTGATGTACCTCCACTGAACACATTGTGATTGAGGTACTTTAAAAAAATGTTTCTTCATGTTGTCCTTGTGCACATTGCTTTTTCCCTCCTAAGTCTCTTTGTCTGTGCTGCATCGCCCATCCACAACCCCTATCAGTATTGTTTCTTTCTGCTTCCACCCGAAATTGTCCATGTTCAAATTTTTCTCACCACATCCCAGTTTTCCATGTTGCTTCTTCCCCCTGTTACACCCCTCTTGTCCTTGTTGCTTCTTCCAGTCCCACCATGTACCCTCTCATTGCTTGTGTTACCCACCCCCCTCAGAAGCTGCTAGGATAAAGCCAGCACTTGCCACGTCACTGTGTTTTTTCACCCTGTTGCACTGTCCCTGACGCCCTTCCTCTTGAAGACAGTGTTTCCCATTCCCTATCCCCTGTTGCCCACCCGCCATAAGAAAACAAAGTGCTATGACGCAACCAGCACTGGCTGTGTTATAGTGTGTTTTTTGGATAATTTTCAGCCATGCAGACCTTCAGCTCTGCTGCTCTACAATGAGGCTAAAATACATTGACTAAGCCAATAACTCTTGCGTGGGTGAGACCTTTTGGCTTTTCCAATGCTTGTTGCTGATGCTTGTAGTTTACTGGTCTCTGTTCTCTCTCCTCTATGCCGGCCAGGATTCTGCCTGGGTGGCTTCCCTGTCACGTTGCCATCTCCTGTGCTGGACCTGGTGCCCTCAGCAGTCTTTATTTCTGCTGATTACTTTGCATGCTCTAATTGATTCCTGATGAGATTACCCAGACAAAATTAGTAATCGACGACCCAATCAATTATGTTGGCCAAGGGCAGTTAAAGCGACAAGTAAAATCAATGTTACATTCCAGTTCCACTGCATAAAAGACAAAGTGTACACTATCCTTCCAGAGAATTTATGGTTTTGACAATGGCAGCAGCTGAGCATATTTCCCGTTAGCTAATCCAAGAAGTTGCAACACAATCACTTTAAGTATGAATAGCAAAATTGCTACAAGGAAATCCTGCAAATCGCTTGCATGTGTACCTCACCTAGGGCCGGATGTACTACAATTCCAATTAAAAAATTGTAAATTTCATCAAATAGGAATTTGTGATTTCTTATTAGGAATCTACTAAATAGATTCAGTAAAATTGGGTGCAATTTGCACACCAACTTCTACCACATGCATCTGTATTTTGTGAACCAAACTTATGTATTAATGGGTTAGTTTAGAAAATACTAGCTCGTAGTGGTTCTCAAGGCGACCTACCTTATTGATATTCAGGAATTCTGTCACAAATTGGGACCCTCTACGACTGGTTACAGTCACAGGCATGGTGGCCTGCTAGGTTTAGCAGCCCACCTTGCCTTTGATTGCTTTTAAATAAAGCAATCTCTTTTTTTAAATGAAGCCTATTTTCCTCATAGGAAAATGGAATGCAAGTGAACAAATACTTTTATAAACGTTTTTATTAGCAGGCAGTGCTCCCAGGACCCTATTCAGTCTGCAAATGGTTACTACCAATTTCGATTTGGTGGTAAAATATTAATGTTTTGAAACTGGTTTTTGGTGACAAAACAACACATAATCGAAAGTATCAGTATTCAGAAGGGGCACCCTTTACACGCCCTTCCAAACACCCATTCTATGTTTATTCTAAAACCCAAATTGTGCTTCACTAACATGTTACAGAATCACAATTTGGGTTTTGTACATTTAAAAAGCTATTTTGCAGCTGCAAAGACTCACATTTGACCTTCGCAACCGTAAAATCGTTTGGTACATCAGGCCCCTCGTGTTAGCACATAAGGCAAAAGGGGCAATTACTCTTGATCATTCTCAAGCCTATACTTCTGTCAATGTTATTTAACTTGAACAGAAATCCGACACCATTGATCTGCTGGGAAATCAAAGAGAGGAAGTTGAGAGAGGACCGTCAAGTTCACGGAAATGTATAATTTGTCAATTTCTCCCCACATCAACTTAAAGATCTCCTGAGAGCGTATGACCAGATGTACTAAAACGTTTTTACGGTTGCAGTCAGTCTGCATCGTTGGTTGTGACTGCAAAAACATGTTTTACTGTATACTAAAGTCATTTTAGGAGTCAGTTAATTTTTACAGACTCAAAAAATGGCTTTGAAACTCCATACCAAATAACGATTTGGAAGGGATATGTTGTAGGCATCTCTTCAAAAAACAATTTGGTATTAGATGTACCAGTGTTTTGTGGACGAAATCTGGTTACAAAACATTGCCAAATTAACCGACTTCCTGTTGGTCAATGTAAAAAAAGTTTGTTAGCCCTACACCACTGCCGATTTTCAAACAAATTTTCATAAAAAGTAAAATTTTCTTTTTAAGCACAGCACCATTTCCTTTAAGGAAAATGGACAGCATTTAAAAAGCTTACTTTATTGAAAGACAGTCAAAGACAAGGTGGTCTGTTGATCCTAGCAGGCCACCACTCCAGTGAAGGCCTCCAATCGGAGTAAGTCACAATTTGCAACCTGCCTTATTAATATTCATGAAGTAGGTCAAAATGCATCCCACTTTGAATTGAAATTTAACAAACTAAGATATTAATACATAGGTCAGGGCATTCAATTATTTACTAACGACTAAAATACTGGTTGGAAATTGTAACCATTATTACTTTGAGCGCATAATTATGTAAAGAAACACTCAGGGGGTCATTCTGAGGGTCAACGACCACGAGAGCACCGCCAACAGGCTGGCGGTGCTCTCAAGGGCATTCTGACCGCGGCGGTTTGGCCGCGGTCAGAAAGGGAAAACCGGCGGTCTCCCGCCGGTTTTCCGCTGCCCTCAGGAATCCTCCATGGCGGCGCAGATTGCTGCGCCGCCATGGGGATTCTGACACCCCATACCGCCATCCTGTTCCTGGCGGTTCGCCTGCCAGGAACAGGATGGCGGTATGGGGTGTCGTGGGGCCCCTGGGGGCCCCTGCAGTGCCCATGCCAATGGCATGGGCACTGCAGGGGCCCCCATAAGAGGGCCCCACAAAGAATTTCAGTGTCTGCTTAGCAGACACTGAAATTCGCGACGGGTGCAACTGCACCCGTCGCACCTTCCCACTCCGCCGGCTCCATTCGGAGCCGGCTTCCTCGTGGGAAGGGGTTTCCCGCTGGGCTGGCGGGCGGCCTTCTGGCGGTCGCCCACCAGCCCAGCGGGAAACACAGAATCACCGGGGCGGTCTTCAGACCGCGGAGCGGTGTTCTGTCGGGAACTCTGGCGGGCGGCCTCCGCCGCCCGCCAGAGTTAGAATGACCCCCTCAATGTTTAGTGATCCTGAAGGAAATGAGCGTTGACTGGTAAAGACTGGAAATATAGCATCCTTGAAATCACAGAAATGGCAACACCTCTTTAAGTTATAGGAAATCTAAACGTATCTAGGGTACAAAAACATACAGATTTCGACCTAAGTCAAGATTTCTAGCAATTGGAATTCATTTTTAAATACATTTGCTTCTCTTAAAGTTCTGGAAGTAGAAAAAAATATTAGTTCAACATATGTCCTCAAATATTTAATCTAAAAACAAGACAATGGGGCCTGTATATGTCACTGATTATATTGTTAGCAGGTTCGAAATTATGCATCCAGATACATTAACTACACAAATGAGTACTGGTCGAAATTATAGGGTAGAAAGAGTACCTGGTAGAAGGCATTCAGATTAAACGAATTCTGCATACCTTAAGATCTACTTATACGAGAGAACCGCACAGTCATGGCAAAATACCACTCAATCAGCGTCCTCTGCATAACCTGATGAGAGCGTGGGTCACTCCTGAAACACTTATGCCAGAAAAACTACCCTTCATTTCCTCTTATCGTGTTGTATCATGTCTTTAGAGTTGCTTTATAAAGGCTACCATACTTCTTTTGTAGAGATGGAATATGGCACATCATCGGTTTCACAGGTTGATATAGCATAATCTGGGTAAAATTGGAAAAAACTGATATGAAATACTAGGGCTGGGAGATATAGCATTATATTTTATTACCAATTTTAGTGACATTTCATGAAAATTTCACAAAATTATACTTTCAATGCAAAATGTAATTTGCCCTTGTCTCGCTTGCCTTGTTTTACCTGAGTAAAGAAATATTGTGATACATAGGCAGGGTGCTGGCTTGAGTAGAAAATGTCTCTCAGCAAGACATTTTCTGTGAAAACCAATATTCCCCTGGCATCTTGAGAGACTTTTTAACACAATGTGCTCACTCCAGTAAAAAAGAAACAAATAAGTAAGTGAAATTACCTAATGCTTAATTTTGAAAAATTTCATCAATTTTGCAAAAAGGATGTATAATTCAAATTTCATTCAGACCTAGAAAAAAGGTCTGGGTGACTGTCTACAGGCTCTACAGTTAGAAGATGTCAAGTGTAGTTTCTTAATCCTAAAGTGGGGTAAATAAACTCTATTAGATTATTTTGTCAGCTAATAGAGCATTATCATGTGCAGTTAAAAATGCCACGTATCTTGAACAAAGAGTATTATTTGTCAGCATTATAATTGTGAGTGTGTGACCTGAAGTTGGATATACTCGAATCAATTCATTCGACCTGTATTCAGCGCACAATATTGTGGACACAGTAGACCATTGGTTCTCAGCCTGTGGCCCGGGGACCCTTGGGGGTCTGCAAAGCCTGCCCAGGGGGTCCGCGACTGCTTAGAAAATTTAATAATATTAATAGATTAGGTTCCCAGTTTTCAGTAATGACCCGGGGGGTCCCGGATTCAAATAATGATTCAATGAGTGTCCCTGGGTTCCAGTATTGATAAAGTGAGGGTCCACAGAAGTCAAAAGTTTGGGAATGTAGACAGGTAGTTTATTAAAAATTATATTACAAAACAGCATTCAGGTGTACAGTTAAAGGCAAAAAGGCACTCATTATGACATTGGTGGTAAATTCCACTTACCACCACAGTGACGGCTGCCAACATACCGCCGAGCTGGCGAATATCCGTTCGCCATGTTAAGACACACACGCACACACCAATCCAACAGAATACTGCCACATACACAAATCCGCCAGCCCAAAGGTCAGTGTTAAAGTGTCAGCGCCAGCACCATACCGTTACGCCAACAAAACAATGCCCACTACATCATGACCCACGAATCACCACAGCGGACATTCAACGGCGGTAAACCATTGGCGGTACACACTGGTGCACTCAGAATGGACACCCAAATACTAAACTGCACAACATTGGCCAATACCAGAAACACACACCTTACACTCATACACACACCACACCCACCCACCCACAGCACTATAAAACACGCACTCACATCACCCACAACCCTTTATGAATACAAATCATTTCCACCAGACTGACACGAAGACCACTGCGACAACTAGACACACACTCCACATACACCCATACATCCCTCATGCACCCCACTACGCACACCCAACCACAGTACCCAATACCCACACACTTATACACACCACACCCATGTCCCCACAAAGGCACCCCTGTTTCACAAATGAGGAGTTGAGGGTCATGCTGGAGGAAATAGTCAGAGTAGAGCCACAGCTGTTTGGAGTACAGGTACAGCAAATATCAATTGCCAGGAAGATGGAGCTATGGTAGAGCATAGTGGACAGGGTGAACGCCGTGGGACAGCATCCAAGAACAAGGGACGACATCAGGAAGAGGTGGAATGACCTACAGGTGAAGGTACGTTCCATAGCAGCAAGGCACCAGCTCGCCATACAGAGGACTGGCGGTGGACCCCCACCTCCTCCCCCACAGCTCACTGCATCCTGAGGGACTCACTGGAGTTGCCAGAGGACTGGACTCTGGTGAGTCAATATTTGTTACTTATCCACCCCCATACCTGCTTGCCATCTCACACCCTCACTCCCATCATTCCACTCCATCCCGCACACTGCACCTACACATATGACTAACCCCAATTCCAAGCCCTGCATGCAATACCAATGCATGGACAGCCCTCTCAGCCCTGCATGGACACCCATCACTAAAGCATGCACACCATAGGGGAACTAACAATCTCGAAATACATCAACATACACAAACCAAACTGGCAGGGCAACAGTAAGGCTAGAGGGGAAGCTATTGATGTACAATATGTCACAGGCATGAAGCATAATACATCACTTACATCCCCGCAGGTGCCCCAGCCAATGTCAGAGGGGAGGAGGTGCCACAACAAATCAGTCACCCAACAGAAGATGCCCCCAGTGATGACAGTGTCTCTGGACTTCAGGATCTGGATCAACAACCTGGCCCATCAGGGACCGCTGGACAGTCTGTCACCCCATCCCACTCACAGTCCACCACAGAGCCTCCCCCATCAGTCCATCAGTTTCCAACACCACAGCACCCACCCAGCGTCCCCACACCTCATTTCCCAGGACACGTCAATCATCAGTGTGCCCACCTGTACAGGGACCCCAATTCACACCTCACACCCAAGACAATCAGGGACCTGGGATCAGTGGCAGTGGGCACACCGTTCAGGGGACAGAGGCACAGGGGAACAGGGACACTGGGAGGACCGCTGTGCGCCAGGGGGAGGACAGGCCCAGGGAACTGACTCTTGAGGAGGCACTCACCAAGATCCTGGGTGTCTACCAACAATCCCAGGACACGATGGGCCAGAACCTTGACAACATGCAGGAAAACAAGCACCTGCAGGAGGAACACCATCAGGAGATCAGAGAGGACTTGCAGGCTCTCAACACCACCATGATCTCCATAGCAGGGTTGCTGGCAGACATGGCTAACATCATGAGAGAATCGGCAGCACACAAGCGGGCCCCTACCACTAGCCAGTCTATTGACCAGCCCACCACTTCCACTGCAGCTAGTGGGCAGGATGCCCCGCCACAGGACCAACAAGCCACCAGCACCCCACCCCCTAGTGAAGGTGAACCACCCCGTAAACGTTCCCTGCGACCCAGACAGAAGCCAGAGACACTTGCCAAGACCAAAACCACTGCCAGGAAATTAGACTCTCCTGATTTTCCCCCTTGTGTACCACCAAGTAACCTTGTCCACTTTTAACTAGCTTTGCTCCCCTTCCCATGGCCCCTTGGACACTGCACCTGTGCTACAAACAGACTGGAACAATACCCTGGATCTTCCTTTACCATCATCACATTCCATTGCACTTTACTCTCAATTTTATAGCACTACAATAAATACCCTGGAACACAACTTGACTGATAGTATTTTATGTGTTGAGAATGTGCATTCAGGGGAACAGTCGAATCAGGTGCAAATGATATGAACACTGTGATAGCATACAATTAATGACCTGTAATTGTCTGTAGTAATCACATCAGGACACTGTTGTCATATCACCAACATCTGTAAAATGACAAGCCATAGGTGACAGTAAGTTGAGATGCAAAGGAAGCGAATGCCATCATGCTACAGTCACACAGATGAAATCAATAGTCAGAGCAATGATCAGTTCCACTGTCTCACCTGTGTCATTGGAAGTATTGACGTATAACTGATGTTCTGTTGTCCAGATCCTCTTCCTCTGCCTCCTCATCCTCACTTTACTCGGGGTCCACTGCTGCCACAGGGGCATCTTCAGTCTCCTCCTCCTGCAGAAAAGGCACATGTCATCTGAGTGCACGGTTGTGTAACATGCAGCATGGCACTACTATCTGGCAGACTTTCCCGGGTGAGTAGCACAGGGATCCACCTGTCAGATGGAGGCATCTGAACCTGGCCTTCAGGCGGCCGAAGGTCCTTTCGATTATTCGCCTGGTTCACCCATGTGCCTCATTATAATGGTTCTCAGCCCCTGTCCTGGCATTTCTCACAGGGGTCAGCAGGCATGATAGGTTTGGGTAGCCAGAGTCACCTGCAAGTATTGAGGGACACATTAGCCTAACACAGTGCTATGGGGATAACACCTGAAGGCATATACTGACATACAGTGAGTGGGGTCTCTGGCTCACCTATTAGCCACACCCTGTGCCTCTGTCATTGGGCCATCACATTTGGGATGCTGCTATTCCTCAGGGCAAAGGCCTCATGCACCAACCCAGGATGCTTGGCAGTGATGTGGGGGATGTACTGGTCCGCCAGGCACATCATTTTCACATTCATTGAGTGGAAACACTTCAGATCCCTGAACACCTGTTCATTCTGGCGTGGGGACGAATGCAATATGTGTACAGTCAATCGCCCAATAATATTGGGCATATGCCCCATTAAATAGAACACTGCCTTTACAGTGGCCAAATCTTCCACCTGAAGGAAAACAATGTAGCTGCACATGTGTTTCACCAGGGCGGATAAAACCCTTGCCATCACGATTGAGAATATTGGCTGTGACATTCCTGCTGCCAAGCCCACTGTCACTGGGAAAGAGTCAGTTGCCTGGAAATGAAGCACTGATATTACTTGTACAAGAGGGGGGGATCCCAGTGGGATGACGGATGACTGATATCAGGCCAGGCTCCAATTGGGCACACTGCTCTGTGACTGTGGCCCTGTCCAGTCTATAGGTCAGTATAATGTGTCTGTCCTCCAGTGTAGCCAAGTCCACAAGGAGTTTGTACACTGGGGTTTGTCTCCTCCTCCTATACATCCGCAGCGGTAGGTATCTAAGGGACACAAGAGTGACTAGGCTGTCACAATTTGAACAATGGAACCACAACCTTAGTGTACATACAGCATCAATGTGATGGGGCAGTGAGAATGGCAATGTATGTGCAATTTTAGGCAATGATGCAGTTATGGTTTATCTGATCGTTGTCCACCACCTTGAAATGGCGTCCGCCTGCCCTGTATCTTGGCACAGGTGGAAGTGAGGTAACTCCACTGATGTTGGGCATCGCAGCAGTCTTGCACAGCTGTGCAATTCCTCATTGGCTAATATGGGACTCTATGGAGTACAGTGGCCAATGGGGATCAGCGCCGGCGGTGACGGTGTACACCGCCGCAGACGTGACTGCCTTTCCCTATCTAAATCCTCACTTGTTTCCTGACTTTCCACAGGACAAAACCTACACTGCATGTGCTGCTGTGACCTGTGTCTGGAACTTACCATGGCCCGTGTAACAGGGGAAAGGGACCCTACCTTCACTTCGGAGGAGTTGAAGCGACTGGTGGATGGGGTCCTACCCCAGTATGGACTTCTGTATGTGCCTCCAGACCAACAGGTGAGTACACCCTGGGCACGATGCATGTGGGAAAGATGCATGGAGATGTTTGTGCAAGCATCGTGTCATCGGGGGAATGTCTGGTGGTAGTGTGCATGGTGGGTGGCGGATGGTGTGTGTGTCAATGGTGATGGAAACAAGATTGTTGGGCCACATGTGTGACAGGCTGGATTGTATGTGTAATGGTGTCCTCCTGTCTGCATTCCCTTTGCAGGTCCGCGCCCATCAAAAGAAGGGATTGTGACGTGCCATTGCGCCATCGCCAAGGACGTGTGGACCCTGGGGGTCTACAGCAGGCGGAGCACCCACTGCAGGAAACGGTGGGAGGACCTGAAATGCTGGGCCCAGAAGACCATGGAGGCCCAGCTGGGGATGGCCTCCCAACAAGGAAGGGGTGCCTGTTGGAACCTGACCCCCATGGTGGCCTGCATACTGGCAGTGGCCTACCCAGAGCTGGATGGGCGTTTGAGGGCATCACACCAGCCACAAGGGGGTGAGTACAGTGGGCGTTACTACAATAATTGATAGGTGGCATGGGATCCTGGTGGTGTGTGTGAGTTAGTGGGTGCCCCTTAATGCCAGGCCAGACATTGCAGCGTGATCCAGCTCAAGGGTAATGGGTGTATGGCAAATGCAGGTAACCTAGCTCGTTTGCGTTCCATGTCAGTCAGGGCTTTGTGGGCCCCATGAGGTGTGCAGTTGGCGGTGTTTGGCCGTCATCCTGCTGTGGCATCTAGACAAATCAATGCCAGTGCAATGCATAGTGCTCAATCCTGATCCCTGTGTGTGAAGGTGTTGTGCATGGCAACTGTGGTGTTGGTGTTGTAATTGACCCTGTGTTCCCTTTCTCTCTCTCTCCCCCCCCTTTTTTCTTCTCTCATCCTGTCCATGTGTACATTAGCATCATCTGGTGGAGGAGCAGGGGCACCGGCGACAGAGGGAGCTGCATCCCACAGGACCCAGGAGGCAGAGTCCACTGGCGCTGAGGGAACAAGTGGGACGGAGGGTGAGGGGAGAACCACAGCAGAGACAGGAGGTGACAACACTGACTCAGATACCTCCACCAGTGGAAGCTCCCGGGTGGTGGCGGACACCTCTGTGACCACCACAGCTGCAGGTACAGCCGCCACCCCATATCAGCACCGCCCTCCCAGTAAGCCCCTCAGCAAGTTGCCAATGCCTGCTCACCCCGGAGGGTGGGCATCTCTTTCGCCCCAGGCACCTCAGGCCCTGCCCCAGTGAGCCCTGCTGCACTGAGTGAGTAGGCTATTGACCTCCTGAGATCCATCTCCGTAGGGCAGTCAACCATTGTGAATGCCATCCAGGGGCTGGCATTCTAGATGCAGCAATGCAATGCATTCCTGGAGGGCGTCCACAGTGGATTGGCAGCCCAACAGAGATCAATTCAGGCTCTGGCCTCCTCTCTGATGGCAGCCATTGTCCCTGTTCCTACCGTCCCCCCTCCAACTACCACTTCCCAGTCCCAGTCTCCTCAACCCCAACCCATCCCATGCACACATACAGACGAGCATGCACACAAGACAACACGCAAGAGTGGCTGAGTCAAACAGAGGTACCACACTTAAGTCCACAAGCACTCACCCAAACACCAGACAGTTGCACACACCACCACATGCACTGCCTCCACTGTCTCCCCCTCCTCCTTCATCTCCCTCACAGTCACGTCCACACTCACATCTGCATGCACTGCTTCAACAGCCACCACCAGCATCACCACACCAAGCAGCACACACACCTCACTGGCAGAGACCTCCACAACATCCATCCACGCCTCCCCTGTGTCCTCTCCCACCCTGTCTGTCTCCCCCATCTAAAGGACACAAACGCAGGCACTCAGGCACCCAACAGCCATCCACCTCACATCAACACACTGCCCATGCACCTGCACCCAAGTCCAGCAGACGTACTCCTCCAACAACCACTCCCTCAACCTGCACTCCCATTCCTATTCCTCCTCTCTCATCCCGCCCCACTGTCCCTAAGAAGCTTTCCCTTGCCCAACTTGACTTCTTCCCTCCCCCTCCTCACCCCGTCCTGCCTGTAAGAGCAGGGTCCCAACGACCCAGCCCAGCACCTCAGCCAATGGGGACAGTGGAGGCACCTCCTGTGTCGTGGAGGCAAGACAGCGAAGAAGTCCACTCCACCAGCCAGGAAGAGTAAGGATCCCACTCCACCAGCCAGGAAGGGGAAGGAATCATCACCTCCTGCCAGGAAAGGGAAGAAGCCCTCATCTCTTGCCATGAAAGGGCAAAAGCCCTCACTTCCTGCCATGAAAAGGAAGAGGCCCTCACCTCTTGCCATGAAAGGGAAGAAGCCCTCACCTCTTGCCATGAAAGGGAAGAAGCCTTCACCTCCTGCCATGAAAGGAAAGAAGCCCTCACCTCCTGCCATGAAAGGGAAGAAGACCTCACCTCCAGCTGAGACACAACAACCCTCACCTCCAACAGAGGCTGCCCAGGAGGCCCCTTTCCCTGCTGAGACACAGCAGCCCTCATCTCCTGCAGATGCTGGCAGGGTACCAACACCACCACCACCAGTGGTTACTGAGCCCTCACCCCCTGCTGAGACACAGCAGCCCTCGCCTCCAGCAGAGGCTGCCCAGAAGGCACCTTCCACAGCTGAGACACAGCAGCCCTCACCTCCTGTAGAGGATGCCCAGGAGGCACCTTCACCAGCTGAGACTTTGCAGCCCTCACCTCCAGCAGAGGCTGGCAGGGTACCAACACCACCACCACCAGTGGTCACGGAGCCCTCACCTCCAGCTCTGATGGTGCAGCCCCCACCTCCAGCAGCAGACATGTAGGCCACCCTCCAAGGACTGCTGTACAAGGAGCCCCCTCCAGAACAATTGGCTAAGTCCCCGACCTCAGAGACTGTGACCTTTCACTCCCCAGCATTGGGAAATGGGCATGGAGCTCCCTCCAGAACCAGTGGGCATGTCCCCCACCTCAGAGACTGGGACCTTGTAGTCCCCATCATTGGCAAATGGGCATGGAGCCCCTTTCAGCACCAGTGGGCAAGTTCCCGACTTCGGCTGAGGTGCCTCCACCCCCCTTCCCCCTGCGGTGGCTTCCCACTTCAATAATACTGCCCCTGCTCAGTTTTGTGAGGATGTTGTCAGGAAACAAGTTGGGCCTGGGACTGTGCCCTGTGGCCATGTGAGCCCTTAGTACTTTGGAATGTGCATTGGCCCATTGTGGACAATTGCACATATCTCTTTGTTTTTTCCAATTGGTTTTTGTGGTGGCTTTTCCCTTGCAAATACATTTTCCGTACTTCTGTACTGTAGTCCTTGTATTATTATGCCGTGTGTCATGTGCAAATTTGTTTACGTCTGCAGCTGGTTGTGTGTATGGTGTGTGTGTGTCTGGTGTGTGTCGTGCGTTTCTGTGTCATTCTCCTTTTCCTCCCTCCCTCCCTTGTGTGCTAGGCGGCTGTACTCACCGTCGTCGTCTTCGTCTGCATTGGTGTTCCAGGTGGAGCATGGTGTATAAGAGCATCGGGAAGAATTGCAGTTCCGGTTCCATGGCGGTGTTGTTCTTTTCTGTGTCTCTGATGGTGAGTCTTTTGTCGTCTTTGCAGTGTTTCCGCCAGGCTTTTGATGGCATTGGTTCCGCCCTGGAAATCATGGTGGATTGCAGTGTCATGATATGGTGGGCGGCACCTTGTCTTCCGCCTGGCTGTTGATGGCTACCGCCGTGGTGCGTGGTGTTAACGCATTGGCGGATGGTGTGGTACATTGGCTGTCTATGGGAGTTATCACCGCCATGGTCTTAATTTGGCAGTAATTACCGCCATCCTGTTGGTGGTATTTCTGCCACTTTATCACTCATTGCCAATGTCGTAATGACCACCAAAGATTTTTTTACTTAGGTTGGCACATATGTTTTTGCACAAGTTTTGTTTAATATTTTTTCCTCCAAATTGAAAGTTGTGTACAGCTGAAGCACTAGGGCATTCCTTTTATAGGTGTATAGTATCAATCTTATTTGGAAGGTACAAGGCACTATACAACAAGTGTATGGGACTAAGTACAGGGGAACGGTTCGAGATCATGCTCAGCTGTCTAGAGGGGAATAGCTAATTCAATAGCAAGACTAACAGAAACAAAAACTAAGTGGTGGATCTGTTTGGCGATGAGGTGCTTCTTGAAAGGCAAGCATTAGTTCCTTTGTGAACTTTAGGAATGCTGGTGATGAACGACGCCCCTTTTCCTGCATCATTGTGGAGCGAGACAAAGAGTAATTGCCACTAAAGAAAGACTGATATCACAGCATTCAAGAAATTCAGGGCCTCATTTACAAGCCCTTAGCGGCACACTGCACCACTGCAACGTCATTTTTTTTGTTGCTCCAGTGGCGCAGTGTGCCTGTACATGTTTACAAGGCCGTGCAAAGCCAACTTGCATGGCTTTTCATGGCCTTGTAAATATGCCCCCTTTCACGCACTCCCATGCAAGACCAATGGAATGTTGCACATTCCCAGATTTACAAGGCTGCAAATGCATCAGACTCCTACACCACCTCAGAGGTGGAGTTAAAGTGGCGCAACAGGGAGAAATAACATTATTTCTCCCCATGTGTCCTCTTTCTATGTGTGCTGAATTCTGCAGCACACATAGAAAGAGAAAAATTCCGTTTATGGCTGTTTATGTGCAGAAAGGTGTTCCTTTCTGACCATAAACAATCATCCCTGCAAAACAGACACCCTTTGCACCATGGCGCAAGGGTGTGTGCATTGGCCAGAGGCAGCAGGTTGTGCACCAGCGCAAGGGAAAGTACAGGGATTCATTGTATTTCTGTAAATACAACGCTTTCAAAATGATGCAGCACGGCGCAGCAAGCTGGCTTGCAGTGCCACGCTGCGTCGTTTCTTTGTAAATTAGCCCCTTAATTCGTAGAAATTAAACTAAAAGACTGCTCAATGAATCTCTATGAAAAATTGTGTATTTTAGGGTGTGGAATTAGGTCTACCTAGGGTTTCTGTGATGAATCTACAAAGTAGTCTGGTATAACACGTGTAGGACTAGATGCCCTTTGTTACACATTATATTATAACTATACTTTCATATAAGCGTTGACTACCACAGGCTTGTGGTTTTGTAGCGCTGTAAATACAGCTGTAACACATCACCTAACTCAATTGCATTTACATTATCGACATTGGAAGAGTTCAAGAATGATGCAAATGTTTGGGGAGAGTTAACTCCATTAGATGCTTTTACCAGAGGCATATGTACAAATTAAAGTGCAAATAAATACACAAACAATGCAAATCTGCATTTCTAGAAATGTGCTCATTGGTCTAGAAAAGGGGGTTAGAGAGGAGCATTGCTTCCATATTTACTGCACAGTTGTCGCTGTTCATTAAAGTGATTTGGTGAAGTGGTATTGCCAACCTACTGTCCACCCAATAGTGAATCAAATGATTTGAACTATTAGTCAAACAGTGTATCAGGATCAATCAATCAATCAATCAGAGACTTGTAGGGAGTGGCTATTCACCCGTGAGGGTCTCAAAGCGCTGGGGAGGAAAAGGGGGGGGAGTTATGAGGATCAGTCGAAGAGCCAGGCCTTGAGGTCCTTCCTGAACTGAGATGGGGTGGGAGATCACCTGAGGTGGATGGGGAGGGTGTTCCAGGCCTTGGTGGCGATGTGGGAGAAGGATCTACCTCTGGCTGTGGTGCTTCGGATGCGGGGGCTTTGGTGAGGGCCTGGTTGGCGGAGCGGAGTTATCTGGTGGGAGTGTAGAAGGTGAGTCTGTGGTTGAGGTAGGCTGGTCCGGCATCGTGTAGGCCTTGTAGGCATGGGTCAGGATGTATACACACATATTTGCATTTCAGCATATCTTAGCTCTCCTTGCCTTTTTCTTCTTATTGTACATAGGGGCAGATTTAAGAAAAGTGACACTGCACCCAGGGCAGCGCCACTTTCCTTGCACCCCTTTGCGCCCCACTACCTCCACCATGTGTGCGCCATATTTAAAATACGATGCACCATGGCGCAGGCTAGGGGGCAATAGCTGCATAATTTTTTACGCTATTGATGTACTGTTCGGAGTTAGCACCAACATTTTAGCGCTAACCGTGAACAGTACATAGGAGCCCATTATAAAAAATGGTGTGCCTCCTTATGATGCCTGCTCTGAGCAGGCTTTAAAAATGCCAACAAAAAATAATGCAAAGAAATCTTTTAGGCCATTTTTTCGACCACCCTAATGGGGGACCGTCCCCTTGCATACATTATACCTGGCACAGGGATTATTAAGTGGCTCATTGCATGCATTGTACCACTTTTATAAATCTGGCGCGGCATTTTTGCAGTAGCGACGATACGTATAATTTGTGTCATCATGAAGAAAAGTGGTTTGTTGAAACAACTGACTTCACACCCTTCAAACACCTCACTTTAAAAGGAGCGGCTGGAGGAGAGGATGCAGGTAAAACAAGCATTTACAATGCAACAGTTCTCGCGTTTGCTCATGTTAGAGCTGATCACGTTGTAAACTCTTAACCCGACTTTTCACCTGTCGGGCAAAAGTGCATTAATGTACACAACCCGAAAAAGTGAAATCAAGTATGTAAAGCGCTCGACTTCTGCCAAGCGAGATAGCGCTCGTAAATTAGAGAAAAAAAAGTCCACGAGCCCGATGGAAAACAGCAAGCCTCGCATGTTTTCTGTACTTGGTCACTGCGCTCCAAGAGGGCTTGCGACCGGAAAAGGCATGACATATGGGTGCCTTCGACTAATGAAAGCAAGCAGATTTTATTAGGGAAGCCCACGAACCAATAAAAAACACTGACGTGAAGTTGACAGGGCTCCGAGCCCTTTTCTAAATACAAAAGAGTCTTGCTGCGATACGCATGCACGAGCACATGCAACGCAGGCTCGACCCTAAAAAGGGAGCTTTTTTCACCATAGTGTTTATCACAAAGAACAGTGAATGAAGTGCAAAGGTTACAGATTTTTCCATTGTTTCAAAGAATGATGTTATTCCGAAGCATGCAACAGGAGTTGACATGTTTACCTTCTGCTAACATTAGCTGTTTGGAGTTCCAGAGAGAATTTGTGACTGAAAATGTATTTTTTCCTTAAGACACCAGCGTCTTCTATGTGGTTTCCGTGTGGTATTTACATTTAATAGGTGTGCTCCCTTGCACGATCAGAATAATGAAGAAATCCTTTTCAGTATTAAATACTATTTTCCAATGGTGGACACGTTACCAGAGTCAAAAAGTGTAAAACAGGACCAAAGATATTTTGCAGCTAGAAGACGACTAGTTTAGGTAGTGAAACAGTTACCAGACATAACCTGAAAAGGTATTCCACCTTAATAGCGACTGAAGAATATAGTAGTACTAGAATATTGTGTCAAAAATACTGAGAAGATGAGTTTATATAGGTAAGTGTAGAACTCCAAGACAGGGCTTCTTTTCCCAGCTGCCTGAAGTTAGGCAGGAACGGGGAGGCTTTAAAAGAGAGAGGAGAGGTATGGGGACAGTAGTGTTGGAATAATTTTCAAAGTTATAGGGCTTTTGAAAGATCCAAGTGTAGCAAATGTGCCACGCCCATTCATCAGCAAAGTGGTAAGGGTGTGGTATGTAGCCCGGGGTGAATTTAGGAGCACTGGTGTGGTAGCGCACTGTAATTTACAAAGTGCACATTTCTGTTGAAATTGCCACTAAGTTTGCATAGACATGCAGTTTAACCTATAAAATGATATAGCACACAAATGATAATGTGTGAAAATTGTGTTTCAGCAAATATTTATCATTTGTACATCATCAAGTAAAGTGACTTGATTAGTTTTGATCTTATTAAATTGTTTGTTTCCAGAACACTTCAGAAGTACAAAAAACGTGCTTCATTTGTTTTTTCCTAATTCCTCATATATTTTGAAATATGTGTATGTTGGTGTGTGTTGGAGAATAATGAACATCCTGCAGCCTTTCCTTTCACTTCCTGTGTCCCAGAATCTAGGTCACTTTTACAAAAGTGTCTCACTTCTGCAGTCAGAGAAATAAAAGTAAATACCAGTTTCCAAATAAGCAGCAATTTGCCAGAAGACATCCCTGATGTTTGACACTTGTCTCTGAACACATAGCAAATGTGACAAGATAAACACAAAATTTAAAGGCATCTTCATTGCTCATTCACCTTCTGAACTCCAGCATGCAACATCACCCCTGTACCCCTCGTTCCAGCGCCTGTGGAGGGGAAAATATAGGGAAAGTAGAGGGGGAGAAAAGAGAGTGAGGAGAGAAGTAGAAAGAGAAGGAATGAATGGAAAGAGAGGTTGCGCCATAAGTGGAAAGATGGAGGCTGGTTTAAGTCCTTTTGCCAATGCTGCTTTTGGTTCCCCTGTCGGGTATACACAACAATCCACTTGCAGGGCTCACCACTGATGACAACAACTTCCAATTTCAGAAAATAGTGAAGGTAATTTCCTTAAAGGGGCACACCTACATTTTTAGGTCTTATAACTCTCCAAACAGATATTTCAGAGTTTTTTTGTGTGTTACATCCTACAGACTGAAGCAGTCATAGAAAAAAAGCTGGCTTGTGTTTACTAAAATGTCACATGATGCAGCACAGCACACAAAACGTCTGCATTGCATGAACCGAAGATAGCAGCACAGCGCCATATCTACTGTTTCTTATTTACTCCTCACTCACCTTCCATTGCCATTCTTCCTCCCCCTCATTATCCATGTGCTTCCCCATCCATTGTACATTTATTTCCCCATTACCCCCGTCCACCCTTCATTGTCTGTGCGCTTCTTCATTCTCGTCAACCCAACCCCCATCCTCTGTGTGCTTCCCCATTGTTGTTTTTTGCTTGTCCCTCTCTGCCCCAATGACATGCTTCACTACCATCCTCCCTCCCTGTGTGTTGCACTTTCCCCCAGCCGCTCCCAACCCCAAACTGCCCCTCTTTTTTCATAAAACACATTAGCACAATATAAAAAAAAAAGTGCATTCGTGCAAAATCAGAAAAGCGCATTTTGAAAATGTTCTTATTTGCTAATCCATCTCAGATTGATAAAGAAAAAGAAAAAAAAGTGGTTGCCTCATTGGCTTACGCATTAATTTGTGCACACACCTGCAAAATGAAGTGACAAGCATGTCCTAGCACTTTTTTCATTATTTTCAGCCATGATATATAACAGTTGTGCTGCTATACAGCATGGCAAAAAATCTTTGCCAAGGACATGTCTCCTAGGCAAGACCTATTGGCTTTGACAGTGCTTGTTTTTTCTGAAGGTGACAAGGAGAAATCATCATCCAATGATGGTCTATTATTACAGGAAAATATAAAGTCACAATGTCACTTAAACTCTTTAAAACAACACATTTAATAGTGAGACAACAAATAAAAAGTTATCTCATTGGACACTCAAACTGCAAGCAAAACAAACAACTATTTTTAAATGTACAAAAATAAAATTTAAAAAAAAACAATTTTTTAAAAACTTTCTCCTGAATTAAAAGGAACTATTTTTAAGTGAATCTGAACAACATGCATAAGTTTTGTCCAATAACCTAAAGTGAAGTAAGCCAATGGGCAAAGTGACCCACTGCCCCATGGTGTATGCTTTGGTGGGTGGAAGCAAAATGTGACTGGCAATTCAACAAACCAATGGATGAAGCCTTCCGACCAAAATACCTCTATGTATGTAAATTATGTATAATCTGGTGAGACAGCCAAGGCTGACTGAAAGTCCAGTCTTTAAAAATTTATGGATGGAAATCCTTAAGCCAAAATTTATTTTCCACTGGAAATTTCTCAGGATAGCTTCCTTAGATCTTTTTAATTTGTCCTTGCCATTACAGAAGGCGAGCCACCATATGAAAATCAACTTTGAACCAATCAGAATTCTGCAAACCCAACTGCATTTCTAGGTCTCAGTTCTTTTGTTCAGAACCAGAACCATTCAACCACGTTTTTCATCATCTGTAATGTGCTGTTTGTCCACAGATGGTGGAGGAATGCTTGCCAGTACATGCTTCTCTCACACCCTCTTGGTGAAACTTATGTGAGTCAAGAAACAAGAAATGGATGGAAGTGCTTGAATCAATTCTTATTTCTTGGAAACATCTGCTGGCAGCACTCCAGTCTACTGTGTTTAGGTCATGTTCATCAATTGTAAGTAAACCATTAAAAGTCCTTAAGTTAAAATCAATTATATATATGAACCTTTGGGCATGTCTATGTAAAGGTATGACTAGGCAGATGCTACTCATACCATGAAACATGCAAGGACTGCCAACCATCCCTGTCCATGATCCAGCATAAAGTGGACCACTGAATTGAAGGTTCTTATTTCTTTAGTTCCCATTTTCATCCTCAACATTCTAAATCTGACTTAGCCTGCCTCCTCACTTTCCTTCTCTTCTTTTACTCACTGCACCTTTCTTTCTTCTCCTTCTGTCTTTCTCATCTGACTATTGACTCAGTTTAGATATCAATGCTGATTTACATATTTATTTAATTCCAGCCTACTCTCATGTTATTCTGTAGTAATTATGTATATTTTGGGTAATGTGTCACAATAGCGACTACAACAATTTCCACCTGCAACCGTATCGGGTCCACTGTATTGACTATCACTATATTATCAAGGATAGTTTATAAAGGGAAGCATGTATTTACTATTCCTAGCTCCACATCTACTCAGTTTGACAAGATTGTACTGCTAAATATCAAGGCTAAGACAGTGGCATAGTAAAGGCCCCCGCAGCCCCTGCGGGGTAAGGGGGCCCTGAGCTCCAGAGGCCCTCCTCGGCAGATTACCCTGGCCTGAGAGCTCCTGAGTGAGTTCAGAGGGGGGGCCTCTCCATGTATTTTGCAGGGGGTCCCCTCAAGTTTCGTTATGCCACCGGACTAAGAATATCCATATACAAGAATATCATGGACAAAATATTGAAAACCAAATATTGAGTGGTAACTGAAGTATATATATATATATATATATATATATATATATATATATATATATATATATATATATTGACTATTCCTAATACCACATCTACGTACCTTGAAGATATATATAGCATCACGGTACGTTCATGTGAAGTTAGGTATAGAACATCTGCACTTACTTGCTTTTTGATATTTTGGATTTGACATTTTTTCCTTGATTTGTGTATACCTCGATTTTCTAGCTTTGATAATCACTGTGAAAATCAATACAGTAGACTCAAAATTGGTGCAGGTCGATATTTCACCCACAATATTGTGGCCACACCATATTCTGTCTATTTTTCTTTCCCTGCATTGCTAACTTGTCAATATTTTGTAAAAATCTGATTTAATCATTTTGGTTATTTGTTAATCGTTACCTGTTAGACTTGGCAGACCTAAATTTTTGTCTCTGTTTCCCAGGTTGGTGACTTGTGCTGGACTCTGTTTTTGCTGTTTTTGATACTCTGGGCACTTTACCACTGCTATCCAGTGCCAAAGTGCAAGTGCTCCTATGTAAAATGTATGTGTAATTGGCTTTCCATGATTGGCATATTTGATTTACCAGTAAGTCCCTAGTACAGTGCACTAGAGGTGCCCAGGGCCTGTAAATCAAATGCTACCAGTGGCCTTGCAGCACTGGTTGCGCCACCCACTTGAGTAGCCCTGCAAACATGGCTCAGACCTGCCACTGCAGTATCTGTTTGTGCAGTTTGAAACTGCCAGTTCAACTTGGCAAGTGTACCCACTTGCCAGGCCTAAACCTTCCCTTTTCATACATTTAAGGTACCCCTAAGGTAGGCCCTAGGTAGCCCCATGGGTAGGGTGCAGAATATGTTTGAGGTAGGAATATACTAATGTGTTTTATATGTCCTAACAGTGAAATACTGCCACATTCATGTTTCACTGTGCAAGGCATATCTCTCTCAAAGGTTAACATGGAGGCTGCCTTTAAATATGATTAAAGTGCAGATTCCCTTTGGGAGCAGGTAGAACTGTGGAGTTTAGGGTCTCTGAGCTCACAATTAAAAAATACATCTTTTGGTAAAGGTTGTTTCTAGACTATGGGGGTCATTCTGACCCTGGCGGTCCATGACCGCCATGGCGGAGGGCGGCGGAAGCACCGCCAACAGGCTGGCGGTGCTTCCTTGGCGATTCTGACCGCGGCGGTAAAGCCGCGGTCAGAAAAGGGGAGCCGGCGGTTTCGCGCCGGTTTCCCACTGGCCCAGGGAATCCGCCATGGCGGCGCTGCTTGCAGCACCGCCATGGGGATTCCGACCGCCTTCCCGCCAGCCTGTTTCTGGCGGTGTCCACTGCCAGAACCAGGATGGCGGGAACAGGTGCCGTGGGGCCCCTGGGGGCCCCTGCACTGCCCATGCCACTGGCATGGGCAGTGCAGGGGGCCCCTAACAGGGCCCCACAAAGATTTTCACTGTCTGCTTTGCAGACAGTGAAAATCGCGACGGGTGCCACTGCACCCGTCGCACCCCTGCAACTCCGCCGGCTCCATTCCGAGCCGGCTTCATTGTTGAAGGGGCTTTCCCGCTGGGCCGGCCGGCGGTCTTCTGGCGGTCGCCCGCCGGCCCAGCGGGAAAGGCGGAATGGCCGCCGCGGTCTTTTGACCGCGGAGCGGTCTTTCGGCGTGAACCGCTTTGCGGGCGGCGACCGCCGACCGCCGCGGTCAGAATGACTGCCCATGTGTTTGAAAATGCCACTTTTAGAAAGTAGGCATTTTCTAGCTTAAACCATTCTGTGACTCTGCCTGTTTGTGGATTCCCTGTCTGGGTCAGTTTGACAGTTGGGCTGTTTGCACCTCTCCTCTAGAAAGTGACACAAAGGGAGCTGAGGTGTAGCCTGCATATCCTGATGAGCCATCTGTGCTGGGAGGGAAAGGAGGAGTGGTCATTCATGCCTGAAAGGGCTGTGCCTGCCCTCATACAATGCAGTCTCCATCCCCTGGTATGTGTCTGGGGCCTGGCCTGGGCAAGGCAGGATCTTACAAACAAGAGAGACTTTCCTTTGAAGTTTGCCTACTTCAAAGGCAGAAAGGGGTTTAAGTAGTGGACCCAAAACCACTGACAATTAGATCACTTCTGGAATCCAGAGGAACCTCTGCCAAGGAGAAGAGCCGAGGAGCTGAGAAGTGCTGCCCCTACCTGTGACTGTGCTTTGTTGGGCTATCCTGCAGTTGCTGCTTCTGCCTGTGAAAGGGGACAAAGACTGGATTTTGTTGTGCATTCCTGCATGAGAAGAATCTCCAAGGGCTTGAACTGAGCTTGCCTCCTGTTGTTGAAGTCTCAGGGCCATCAAAGACTTCCCTTGCCAGCACCTGACTCTCTACTGAGACTCCTGCCCTGCCAAGTAGTGCCCTATCCAGTCCCTGGGCCCTTGAAAGGTGAAGTTGGCAGACAAGAACTGAAAATCCACGCACAATACGCTGTGCAGGAAAAGTTTCGATGCACCCTCTGCAACGCGGCTGATAAACGAAGCGCCGTGGCTTCGCGGCTGAAATCAACGCTTCACCTGCATCGCTGCAGGGAGATCAACGCATCGCGGCTGGAGAAACGATGCGCAACACCCGCTTACGGAGGCTAATAATGCTGCAAACCCCACGCAGCACGTTTTTCTCATACGGTGCGACCAGATTTTCCATGCATCTTCCCTGGGTGTCCAAGTCAACCCGACTGGGGAGATCCGAGGTGCCCCATCCAGAAATCGACGCATCGCTCTCTTGCGAGGGAGAAAAATGATGACCCACTGAACCGACCGGAGAAGGAATCGATGCACAGCCTAACTTGCGAGTGAGGAATCGACGCATCGCTTCCCTTTTCCGACGCACGCTGGTCTGTGCGCCTTTAATTTTTACGCTAACCAGGTACTTTGTGTAACAACAGCATTCTCACTGTTTTCTAAGGATTAAGGCCCTCATTATGACTTTGGTGGTCTTTTCTCAAGACCGCCGAAGCCACAGATGCCAGAAGACGGTGGTGGAACTGCCTGTGCTCCTCCAACCACCATGTTACGAGTACTGAAGGATTTCTGCCACAATTTGGCAGACATCATCCAGTAGTCGTGCTGGCAGTCGGAGGTGCACAGGCAGTTCCACCACCGGCCCTGCCCCGCCAAAAGGACTCCATCAGCCGAATTATGACATGCAATACGGCCTGGCGGTGTACTGATGGCTGAGCACTGCCGGAGGTGGAAGCGCCTGTTATCGTTCCCCGCCGGACAAGGTAAGTCAATCGTCCGAGAGGGGGGGTGGGAGGTTGGGGGGTGTTGTGTGTGCGTGTGTGAGTGGGTGTTGTCTGTGTGTGTGAATGCCTGCATATATGTATGTGAGTGAATGCATGTATGTATGCGTGTGAGTGAATGTGTGTATGTATGCGTGTGAGTGAATATGTGTATGTAAGATACAAATACTTTACACATTGCTTCTGAAGTTACTCCTGCCTGCTCGTGCCAAGCTACCAAGGGGGTGAGCGGGGGTTAACTGAGGGTGATTCTCCTTTACCCTGACTAGAGTGAGGGTCTTGCTTGGACAGGGGGTAAGCTGACTGTGAACAAAAGACCCCATTTCTAACATTACCATTCAATCCAAAGGAGTGTCTTGTGCTTCTTGTTGCTTGACTTAGAACATAGATATATAACCTCACATTTCTAAGTCAGGCTGGCGTCTTTAGGTCATGTCCTCACTATAAAAAACTACAAAATAAAACATTAACATACACATTAGTCCACACTGTTATCAAGGTATCTCGAATAGCACGATTGGTGATAAAGTCCTGCGATGCTATTAAAATAGGCCCTTTTTACTTTTTCTAAAGAAAAATGTGTGCATCTCCCTTAGAAACAAGGTTAAGCATCTTGATAAGGGTCATAAACTAAGTGGAGAGGCAAATGTATTTTGTATATATTTGTGGAAAGCTGAGGACAAACTCTTTGTATTGGCTCTAACTTTTGGTGCATTCATAAATAATACCCTTTGATTCCTGCATACTGCAAGGCACGGTTACTAACTTCTCTTCCTTCTGCCTCCTTCTAGTAATAACAGTTTTCCTGTTGGGAGTGTATTAAATCTAGTTTTTTCAGCATTTTCCGAGACTCAGGGAAAAGCATACATTATTTATTTATAGATTATTTAGATGTTTTTTTGCCAGCATTGCACCTTGCGGCTGTTTTATAATGCTCTGTGCCTCCAGAGATATAAAAGAAAATGACTAAATTCATGAATTGTATCTGGCCACAGCGAACATTGTGCCCTATGTGAGTTACAGACTTTTGAGCAACCTGTTTCTTTGCTGCCATCTGCATTATTTATAATGCCTTCACGTCATACAGTTGGATTTTGCTGACTACCCCGTGTCATCTGTAGCTCCAGAACAAGCAAAATGAAAGTTTATCATTTAGGCCCTCCCAGACTAATAAAATCAGTTTTAGTTCCTTTTTTGCAATCTTGCACCCTCCTGTTGCTGCTTGTGTTGGCCCCTTAGGGCAGCTGTCCGATCGGGATTTAAAATAGCCCGGGGTCTGATCAGCATCCAGGTAAAACTTTTTCAAAGGAGGGTTGGCGCCAGTGCTTAATTCGA
Source organism: Pleurodeles waltl (assembly GCF_031143425.1). Lineage (NCBI taxonomy): Eukaryota > Metazoa > Chordata > Amphibia > Caudata > Salamandridae > Pleurodeles > Pleurodeles waltl. Next base: position 403,413,291 of record NC_090443.1, on the reverse strand, counting down.
GCTGGTGGTTTCCAGTGCAGGGCACCAGCACTTATTTTTGCGGGCCAGCACGTATTTTTCTGCCTCAAGCATTTACTGCCAGCAAAAACACACATATGGGAAAGACAGAGAAAGAGAAAAACGAAAAAGCGTCACAAAGGGCGAAGCAGAAAGCTGCAAGAGTGAGCTGAAGGGGCACGGCATGGCTGTAAATGGATTAAAGAGGCCCGAGATGGCTTCAGGATTACACTGCCTCATGCTGGCACATTTAATTACAGCAGTCAAGTGTTTCAGAGGAGAGCTTTAGGCACCAGCATGTTTTTATTTACAAATTAAGCACTGGTTGGCGTCTATGAGAAGGTTGGATTGGCCTATAAGGCAAAATCAAGCATTCCTAGAAGGGCTGGTCAGACAAGTCAATGTGCGTGGGCTGTGTTAATTCTATTTTTGTGGGCCTGTTTTATGGTCTAGTGAGCCCATTTATAGTGTTCATTTTCATAATATTACCACAAACATTGCCTGCAGCAAGCAAAGACACATGCAATGTCCTAACCCATTGCAAAACACCTATGTTGCATGTCTGTACAAGTTAAAAACTGCCCCGATTTGATGTGGTACACTTTTTCAGCTACCTGAATCACTAATGGAAGTCACTTTCTCCTTCTGATAGGCATATTTTCTGTCCCAGTGGCACCCCAATTTCACCCCAGCCCTTGGGCCATCCCACAGATACTTCACAATGTGGACAATTTGCAAACCCGTAATATCTCCTGGGTACTTTACCCAACAGCTCAAGATGGCGGTTCACAGTACAAACCAAAGTGAGAGTGAACACTCCAGCCACCCCTAAATTCAAGAAAAGTCACACCCTTCTTAATCATCCTATCATTCTCCATTCCTCTAGAATTCCAACAGACCACACAAGTGCATGGATGTTTGATACAGCAGGCAGATTAATATGTTGCTGCCCAACCACAGCAATAAATAAGCATATAGGTAAGTGCGAGGCCTCTTAACAAAACATGTTGGCATCGTTATGGCTTTCTGCAAAAATGTTTTACCAACTTTCACCTGTAGAAAGGACAGCTGTAACCCTGGCAGCAGATTTGTGCTTACCCGCTGTTACCTAAAAAACATTAGGGAAATACAATGGTCACAACTGCATTGTCACATTTCTTTTTCACGGTCCAGTCTTGTACTTCTGGCAAACCAAATAGGGACATAGCCGGTGGCACCATAAACAAGGATTGGGAAAGCCAATAGGTCTTCCCTACAAAGCGAAAGCTTTTAGTTTTGTCAATGTTTACTCATATTGTACAACAGTGCGGCTGCAATGCAACATGGCTGAAAGTTTTAAAAAGTGTTACGATGCAGCCAGCACTGCCTGCAACATAGCACCTTTTTTAAATTGCTGGCGGAAGGATACAATCCTATGACACAGTCAGCAGTGTCTGCATCATAACAGTTTTTTAAAGGGGTGGGGGCATGGAGCAACACAGATGAGCTATGGAGGGTGAGGGGCAAATCAACCTGCAAGATAGACAAGGGAGGGAGAGACCGAGGTTGGGGCAAGCAGCAACGAAGAGGCAGGAGAGCCAGTTGGGGTGAACAGCAACATAGACGAGTGTTGGCTAAGAAGCAACACCAGGGATAGAGGAAAGAAGGGAGGGTGGGTGGCAAGCAGCAGCATGGACAAATGAGGGTGGGTGGATCATTGGGGCGCAGAGGTACACGATGGCGTCTGCTGAAAAAAACAAACTCTAGTAGAGTGCTTAAACACAAAGAAAAAAGTAGCGCCTAACAAAATGAGCAGGGAAAGGACACAAGTAATGTATCCATGTATCCATGCTCCAGGGAAGAATCAAACACACAAACAGGAAGGATGCCCACAGGAATTGACCAATAAGAAGCAAGAAAATAAGAGAGAAAATGAAGTCAACCAATGCAAAGCAATGGACAGCCTCTAAGACCACTGTACAGAAAACAACAGATTTTGCAACGACAAAGCATGCACTGCCATCAGCGAGACCTAACAAAGTAACCTGGCCCTGCATCATAGGGGTAAAGATGCATGACGTTAGGCTGACCCCTATGGACATGGAGTGAGGTGGCAAGTTTAATCACACATACAGACATAGGCCCTCATTCTGACCTTGGCGGTCGGCGGAGAGACGGCGGTCGGACCGCGAACAGACCGGCGGTATTAAAAATGGCATTCTGACCGCGGCGGTCACCGCCGCGACCGACCGCCACTTCCCCACTCCGACAGCCACGGCGGTCATGACCGACGGGCTGGAGTCTGCGCACTCCGGTCCGGTGGTCGACCCAAGACCGCCAACGGTATCATGACCCTGCTTACCGCCGCGGTTTCTGGCGGTCGGGAACCGCCATGCGAACCATGGCGGTAGGCACTATCGGGCCAGGGAATTCCTTCCCTGGCACTGATAGGGGTCTCCCCCACCCCCCACTGCCCCCCCGAGTCCTCCCCCCACACCCTCCACCCCCCTGCCACCCCCCAGAGGTGGTACGAACCCCCTCCCCACCCCCACCCCGACATGCACATACACGCACCCCGACATGCACACACCCCCTACATGCACATATACACACCCCCTACACACACACATACACAACGGGGACACATACCCGCACACATACATGCCGACATGCGCACCCGCCGAACTACACACATTGCCCATAGGCACAGCAGCACTCCCCGCCCGCATGCACGCACTCACACACCCCCTCTACACACTCCCACGCACACCCCCATGCACGCACACATCACACAACACCCCCCCACCCCCTCCCCTCACGGACGATCAACTTACCTTGTGCGTTGGTCCTCCGGGAGGTGACAGGAGCCATGGGGAGGTGACCGCCAACAGAAGACCGCCAACAGAAGACCGCCACACAGAAATGTGGGTCGTAATTCTGTGGGCGGTGTTCTGCTGGCGTGGCGGTGGAGGTTGACCAGTCTCCACTTTCCCGCCGACCGCCAGTGTGGCTGCTGGCGGTTTTCCGGCGGAACGCTCCCAGCGGTCAGAATGCGCACAGCGGCATACCGCCGCGGTCGGCGGTCTTCACCGCGGCGGTAACTCGGCGGTCTTGCGAAAAGACCGCCAAGGTCAGAATGAGGGCCATAGTGTCTATTTTCAGCTCCTCTTTGTACATAGGTCCCATGCCGCACACACATAGTTGGCTTTCCTCTTACTCTTTGTTATTTTAGCTCTACCCTCATTGCAAAAACATTAGGTCTTCTCTCTGTCTTTCCATTTCATCAGCTACCACATAGATCAATGAAAGCTTGCAAAGAGAGCCTTAACCATGAGACTACTAACACAGTCTTTTGTAAACTTACCTTCAGACCCTTTCAAGTATAGTCACCAAGGACACGGTGCCCCAGCCCTGTCTTTTTTGTTAACAACCTAATGCATTCTGGGAATTGTATTGGAAGTCACTTTCAGTTAATCTAATCGAACTTATAAACCTGTAAAAAATGATTTTCAAAATGAAAAGCCCAGGAGTGGAACATCGCATTAATGGTAACATGCAGCCATCTAATAATCATACTCTACAATTTCTTTATATAACTAAATACTGTTATTTTCTTGCCCCATCTGCTCCCTGTATTAATCTTTCAACCTGACATGCAATAATACTGCCATAAGGCTACCAGATGACCCCATGCTACAATGGTGGATTGGATTGAGACATGGGATAGAAAATTTCTTCAATGATATAATATGTGGATTATTTAGCTGTGCATGGCGAAGGCACAAGTTATAGTTACTTCAGGGCTTGAGTTATAGTTACTTAAAAGAACTGTAATAGCTGAATTTCTATGGTTTTGTATGAGTAGATTTAGAACCTAACTATAATGTCCCAGTAACCTTTGGATTTTTTTCAGTGAATTTCTATGTTTTTTAACGTATAGGAATTTTCATTACTATATGTTATTCCAACCACAGCCGTGCAGGGCCTTTGGCCATGCGTAGCAACGGTTGGCCACAGGGCCAACCCCCTATAGTAATTTTCATTATTATACATTATTCTAACCACCACCGCACATGGCCTTTGGCCGTGCTTGGCAGCGGTTGGCCACACAACCCCCTTTAAGCACCCAGACTTGCACCTTGCACGGCCTTCACCCGTGCACAGTAGGGATTGCCTGCAAGGGCTGGCTTGCAGTCAGTTCAAGTGGCCAACCCCCCTAGGCACCCAATCCTATGCTGTGCATGGCCTTTTGGCAATATGTGTGCAGGTCTGTGAGTGGGTGCATGAGGGTGTCAGTGGGTCTGTGTGTGGGTTTGTAACAGTTTGAGTGGGTGCGTAACTGACTGGGTGGGTCTGTGAGTGGGTGCGTGAGTGTCTGAGTGGGTCTGAGAGTGGGTGCATAAGTGTTTGAGGGGGTAAAAGATTGAAAGAAATGGATAGAGAGTGAGAGAAGGAGAGTGAGAGGGAGAGGTAGGCCCAAATTTAAGAGGGCCTAGCACCTCCTTGCGCCACATTAGCGTGATTTTTTTATGATGCTAATGTGGCCGAACAAGGCCAAATTCACAGCGCCATAGTTATAAAGTGTCGCAATGCATTCTATCCCCTTGCACTACATTATGCCTGCACCAGGCATAACGTATGCCAGGGGGCGTTCCCAACGTTAGGAGGACCACAAAAATGGTGCAGTGGAATCTAGCAGATTCCACGCACCATTTTTAGCAGCTATTTTAATGCCTGCACAGAGCAGGCATTAAAAGGGGGCATGCTATGTTTTCAATGGGCCCCTATGTTCTCTGCAGGATTTGTGCCAAAGTTTTGGTGTTAATCCTGCACAGTACATCGATTGCGTCAAAAATTTTGACACTATTACCCCTACCCTGCGCCATAGTGTGCCATATATTAAATACAGTGCACACATGGTGGGGGTAGGGAAGCTCTAAGTGGCGCACGAAAAGTGGCTCTGCATTTAATTGCAACGTCACTTTTTTTAAAATTTGGGCCAAAGGATTTTAGACTTTGATAATTGGCATACCTGCAAGGAGATATTTCTCGAAAATGTAAAAAGAAAAATGTCTTTGTTTTTTAAAAAGTGTTAGGTTACCTTTCAGTATGAGCCATAAACATTTCCTGTTTTTGAAAAACAGGAGGGAAGCTGGACTGGAACCCTCAACCCTCAGTGGGAAGATTTGCAACATTCACACTGAGCTATTGTCTTTTTTTTGTTGATTTTTTTTTTTTGTCCTTTATGGGCTATCTGGGACTGAGAGGGAGCCCTCATGGGCTCCCCACGTTCACCATTTATTTATGCATTTATTTATTTTTTATTATTTTTTATGTTACACAAACTTCCCTTACAGGCTATATGGCACCGCAGGAAAAGCCTTTAGGCTTCCCTCATGGTGCCATTGTTTCAGCAAGCAGGGGGCTGCTTTAACTGCTGCTCGCTGCTGGCTGAAGCATTTCATCCCTGTTCCCTGCATCGCAAAAAATAATTTCAAACAATGCTTTTTGCTCTGGGAGTCCCCCACCAGAGCTAAGGGGTCAGGTTGACCCTACCCTGGCCCCTTTTATTTTAATGTTTTTTACTTATCTACTGGAACTCGGCTGAAACCGAGTCCCAAAATGACTGCCAACACTTCCTGTTTTGAAGTGTTGGCAGACAATCAAAGCTGTGCATTTCCCTGCATGAACTCGTCTTTGTTTGCAAATACTTCGGGCCAGAGATACAAATTTGGTTTTCCCTAAATTTCTCAAAAAGTATTAAACAGATTTACACCAAATAAGCAAAAGAATAATCTGTGTACAGAAAGCTAGCTTTCTGCCAAATTTGGTGTAATTCCGTCCAGTGGTTCGGGCTGTAGACTTGTCTAAAGGTCCTATGGGAATTGACATGGGAAATGCAATGTTTTTGACCCCCCCACCCTGTTTTCTCGGCCCCTGCTTGACTGATCACCCAGAAACTTTCCATGCGCAACAAGGATCACTGCAACACCTTCTTTTTTAAAAATTTCATGAAGATTCGTCAAACGGTGCCAAAGATCTAGGCATGTCAAAAAACATTTTTCTGCGAAAACATGGTCCTAACTATAACTACATATTGGCAATATATATATATATATATATATATATATATATATATATATATATATATAAATATATATATATATATTACTTAATAACAGTAACTCCTGATAATATACAGATACATAACACTACTATTGTTGAAGGTCTATATTTTATCACTTGATACTGTGTCACATGCCTTTGAACGCACAAAACGTGATGTCAGGGATGCTTGCAATAATTCAACTGCTGTCAATCGCTTGTGTTAGCATTCCACCCATTGTTCTTTTGCACACCATGCCACCTAGATTTGGACACAGCGATATGCAAATTATTCTTGACCATGCGCCTATAGGAACAGTCCAGTCTCAACCACCGAGCCAGGTCCTCTCTGAACTGGAACACAAGCAACCCAAGACTGGTTTTGCCCTGATTGGGGCTGATCAGTCAGATGTACAATGTTTCGAGTAGCACAGTAAGCACAGGGCCCACATCTGGACATAAACCCTTGCCACTTAGGGCATTACATCAAACAAACAAAAGGTAATGGGAATAATGCTTTCAATAATGCTAGCGACTGGCATTTCCTGGGGTAGCATTCCAACACATCATATTTTTGCTCACCATGCCACGTACGTTTGGCCCCAGACATACACAAATCAGTCTAGACCCTGCTTCAATAGATAAAGTCTAGCATGAACTACCACACCAGATCCTCCCTGAACCAGAACACAAGCAACCCAAGACCGTGATCCCATGACTGTGGCTTGTTAATCGGGTGTAGCTTGGATCCAGTGGCACAGTGAGCACAGGAGCCATGTCTGGCCATACCCAAATCAAACACCCTTTGCTGTGGGACACTAGGAATAGTGAAAGGTGTGATTCAAACGGCGCAGTTCCTGACCCCTTTCTTTGCACTGTCCCTGCAAGAGCAACACTGTGTCTACTGGAATAATTTGTCAATGCAGGGTCAAATTGTGTGGCTTGTTATGTGGTTAGCAGAATAATGGGGCAAAAAACTAAGTTATGTGTCACATTTTGTTGTTGAAGTTACAATTTGTTGAGCATTCTGCAGTACTATCTAACCATTATGGCCACATTTACTGTATTTTAGAACAGGTAGGTATAGATAAAAAATGGATACTGATGTAGTAGGATAAATTGAGTTTTTTTTAGGACACGAATTGATGCATATTCGCCAAATAGTGTTTAAAATGCGATTTGCCACCAATTAAGATTTTCTTTTGCGTGGATCCCAAGAAAGGGATTTTTGTAATCTTTTGCTGTTCCTTCCAGAATAACAATGCATATTCTCATAAGAGACGTTTTATTCTGTGCATCTATGTATTAAAAACCTGTCGCCCAGAGCTCAATATCAGGTCCTTTTACAAGCTGGGACTTCTAACAGCACGTTTTACGAACAAGAAACAGCCTGGGAACACTACTATGCATTACTTATTTATTGTGTACTGTGTCTCACCGAGAGGTACTGTAAGATTCAAGACACCAGCCCTAAGGTAGTGACGCAAAACGCTTGGAACTCTCCTGAAATAGCTGCTACTCGACACGACTTCATTTATGAAAGATGCTAGCTGGCTCAGTGAGTTAAAAGCTCAGTGCAGGATTCTGCTCCGCCTTGTGGGGTCTGAATTTGATTCCCTGCAAGGGCAACTCTGCTTTCCAACTTTCTGAGGAAGGTTAATAGTGTACCATTGATTTGGATAACAGTAGCATCTGTTATTTATAGTGGCTGGAGATGGCAAATCTGTCACATGAACTCTTCCATAAAATACAGGTTATTATTCTAGCTGTTATTTGAAAACAATAAGAAGTAGCCTTGAGTAGGCATTGGCTGTGAAACAAACCATTTTAATACTAATGGAGGAATTCTTTCCACCATGGTTGGAAGATACTTAAGTATGTAGGGGCTTTGCTTCCAGTTGTAGACAAAGGTGCTTTCCCAATTCAGATATTAACAACATCTGGGTGACATTTTCTCTGCTTTGATGCCTGAAAACAGCACTCACCAGCAGAACTGTACAACGTAAAGCAGTTTTTAGCCCATGTGAAAAGTGTCAAAAGCTGTATTAAAATCCATAAGCAGAACTCACGATAAACGTTCAGCCCTTTTGAGAGAGAAACGTTTTTTATTGAAATCTGCAGATTATGCAGATGGTGAAGCATTAATTGGCAAAGGCAGCAAATCAATAATAATGATATTGTAAACGTAATGGCCGCAGCATCAAACAATTCCACTGGATTAGACTGAGCTCTGAAACGTGACCCATGTCACCAGGGGGCCTCAGCTTTGACTTAACAAACCAATGAATTCTGGGAACTGTTGTCTTGTTTCCCTTCAGCGCGCTCATTTGCAGTGATATCTCAGCACCAGGATTGGTAACTCGAAGTGTGAAGTATAGTGGTCTGGTTTCAGGGCTGAATGGCCTTGAGGGAACAAAACACAATTTTCTTATAGGTGCATGGGGGATTTACTGCTGCAGATAAATTATGCCCCTGTTTACTGTGCCTAACCCCAAAGTATCACAATAAGTCATGAGTTTCTCTTTAAAACTGGCATCTTTAGCCAAAATAATTCGACCATTGTGTTGTAAACAAATATTTTAGTCGGATTTGAAAACAAAACTCCCTCCCTTGCTGCTTCCTTGGCATTAAAAATGGTTGCAGCTCCGAGTCATGCACAACCCGTGAGTCGTGTTTGCCATTCACCAGACCCAGGGTTTTAGAGACGGGGCTCCAAAATGTCATCTGCGGTTCCGCTCCCACAATCCTCCATCAGTTCCAAGCAATGGGTACCTTGACTTTCATATCACATTATTGTCTAGTCTCTCATTGCATTGTGGGTTTTGTAGTTGCCTTTTTCACACTTCATTCCAATTCCAGGCTTCAGTATTCAAAATTCTCATATGTGAAATTATTATGGACGCTGCAGTTGTTCAAGTAATCAATATTTCCGTCATATTTCATTTACTTCAATAAAAATCCTAATGCATGTTTCTCTTTGCTTGGAGCTCATCAAACAGGTGAAGAAGTGTTGCTTTGTAACCAGTGAAATATGCATACATAATGCTTTAGTGCCTGTTAGTACAGCAATCTGTGCAGCACAGCACGAGGATACATGGCCGCCTCACAGACGTGGCTTGGACGTCGTATCCATCTGCGTGGTAGAGCTTTAAAGACCCAGAGCAATTTTCCTGAGCACCTGACAAGTAGGACTCATCAGTGGAGGAAGGAATGGCATATGACGTCACGGCCGGAGGTCGCCATATTGTTGTTGAAATATTCACCAGAAATAACTTAGACCCCACATTATCGGCTACCACTGTATCATGAAGGTAAAAGGCATGGTGATGAGAATAGTAACTCTATACTTCTTTATGTATACTTAACAATAAAGTGGTAGTCAATATTGAAAAAATCAATATTACTGTGTATCGACATTGAAATTGTGAAACACAACCCATATTACGGTAGGGGTGTACCAAAACTTAGATTTAAAAAAGATGTCGCCTAAAATGTAGGTATTCATTTTTATCAATGTCCAAAGCCAAGTAGTTTAAGCAGACAACTCTCCAGTGGGATTCAAGTTTCAAGACCAATTATTTCAGAAATTAATATTTCATAAATTGAAATGAAGTGGCTTCTTGCTCATAAATTTCTCTTTCTGGCTTTAATGAAATTATTACTGTGGTTGTGCTGAAGACAGTAATCCCGATGTAAGAAACATGAGAAAAAACAAATTGAGTAAATGTTTTTAACTTCTTCTCGGCACATCCAATATTTATAATTGAAGAGCTAGGCAAACTAATCTCAGAGTGTGTTGGTAGGGGTAGTATTTACACATCAGTCATATCGGGGGGTGATTTTAACATTTCTAAATGCCCCTGTGATGAGGATCGGGTATGTGGCTTTACTAATATACAAGATGCTGACACAGGTCATTTCACACACTCGACATATGGTGATGCACTTAACAAATCGATCTTACCACTAAACCTAACTTTCTCGTCTGATATCCAGGGCAGTAGCAAAGAAAATCCACCCACATTTACAGGCAGAGACAAGAGCATTATGATCGATTTTGTACTATTAACGAGGGACTTGGTTCAGCACCTCTCAGATTAAGAGGTGTGTTCACTTCCATTCAGTGGTCATAACTCTTTAATTTTAACACTTCAATCCATCTGGCCCGAAAGTAAATCCACTAAGATCACACGCCCTGTTAGTTATTCGGCGAACAAGGGGGTCGCTTAAAGTGGAGCTCCATTGATCCAAATACATTTTTTAATAATCTGGTTACTACGCATTGTAAAGAGGTCATGGGTTGTCTCTTTTATGTGGATGATGCTGCAAATATTTTGGAAACTTCATGGGGATCTCAAGAGCTATATCAAATGGGCTTGTTTTAGATAAATCTTTTAGGGAGGGAGCTGGCCACTCATGGCTTGGCCATGAGTGCACCACAGCCGTAAAAGCCCTAAAGGCGGCCACAAACTCCACTCCTCGTAACACTACTGATATCAAAGCTACACGGTTAAACTATAAAGAAGCCCTATAGGAAAGATAATATAAGGAGGAGTGCTTGGGAGGATTTATCTAAAGCAGCCCAGCTGAAAAACCCTAGATTATTCTAGAAAATAGTTAATCACCCTTTTTTCTCAGACAATCACCCTACAGAGGTGGCCTGCCACATTCCGGCACAAGAGTGGGTCAATTATTTTTCTTCTGTTTTCAGTGCAGATAACAGGGAGGGCACAGATGGTACAGAAAATAGACTTGATCTCTTTCCCATGGAGGAAGATTGGATAGCTGTTCTTAAAGACTTACTGTCTGTAACCAAAGTTATTATAAGTACTATAAATGAAAAGGCCCCTGGGCCTGATGGGGTCCCATGTGATCTGTTCAAAACAAATATAGAGTTTTGGGCCCCCTTGGTCATGAATGTGTTGAGGGTGTCACTAAAGGGCAGTCTGATCGCCTCGTGGAGAGAATCCATAATAGTTCCCATTATAAAAAAGAAGATCAGAAGTCTCCTGCAGGCTACCGTACAATCTCGCTGATCTATTAGGCAGCAAAGATTTTAGGCTGTATTATCCTGGGCAAATTAGAATCCTAGGGCCATATGTACAAACACTTTTTCCCATTGACACAGAATGGGTAAAAACCTTTGCTACATCTGGCCCCTAGTCTGAGGCCAACTCCTTTTTTAGTCCAGTTTAATTACAGTTTTCGTCCAGATCTAGGCACAGTAGAGCAGGCCTTAAATCTCACTCTCATCCTGGGTAAATATTTCAAAGCCAGGAGAGGGGTTTTGCATATGGCTATTATGGACCTCTTCTGTGCTTTTGACCTGGTGGATAGGGAAATGCTGTGGAAGCTGATGACACAGGCTGGTATCAAAACCCTATTATTGGATCTTATCAGGCCCCTACAAAGGGACTCCTCAATTAGAGTGCTTTACTCACAAACTGGTGAACGCACACAGCACCAGTAAGGGTGGCCAAGGTGGTTGGGCAGGGCTGTATGTTAGCTCCCTTCCTTTTTTAATGTATATAAATTCCCTTGAAACAGCCTTAAGAGCATGTAGTGAAGATGTCCCTAGAATTGGCACCCAGGTAGTTCTGGTTTTGCTGTACACAGACGATGTGTGTTTTTTTTTAGTGAATGCAGCAAACAGACTACAAAAGCTATTAAATGGTTTTAATGAGTTCATGTCCAATCTCAAACTAAAGATGAACCAACAAAAACCCTTTATTATGTCATATGGCCCTAAAAGTACTAAATCAAAACAAATGTATTGAAGGGAGGCCTATTGCTAAAGTAGCTACTATTTTTTATTTTTATTTTTTTAGGCATTTTATTGGACACAAATGGGCGCTGAAATAGGTTATTGACTCATAGGGCACAATCAATGGAGGCAGCGGGTAAAGCCATCTTCAGATTTGCAAAAAGGCTGGGTCAAAAGCTGGTACGGGAGATGGTTCAGCTTTAAAAAAAAGCAAATGTTTGGCAGTGGGCACTTATGGAGCCGGAGTCTGGGATTATCCTGCTATAGGGAAACTCCAGTCAGTAGAAAATAGTTTTTGTGCAGGCTCTTGGCTATTTCTTGAGCCACTGCAACTTTCATTGCACATTTGGAACTAGGACTACATTTTATAGAGGACCAAATTATCATGGCACCTCTCCTCCTATGGTTAAAAATATCGATCACACCAAATGCAAACTTTTCAAGGCAGGTGCTTGCAGATTGCATAAGCCTGGAAAACATGCCAGCTATCACATGGCTGGTTTATATAAAAAGCAACTTCTACAGCCTGAGTTGAAGACATTTATTTGATAATCCAGTTATTATTGGCTCCAAATCCAAAATGTTTAAAGAGGCTTATGAGTCTTATATTGAGGGGTCTAGACTCGTAAGCTTCCTGGATATGCCATCAGTAACCAGGTATATGCAAATATTTACAACTGTGGGTATGGAACCACATCTAACCTGGATAATCAACCCTCAGCATAAATTCTATTTTACCAGGCTAAGACTAAGGGCCAGATTTAAGAAAAATGGCCCTGCACCCGGTGCAGCGTCACTTTTCTTGCGCCCCTTAGCGCCCCCTCTAACACTACCATGTGTGCGCCGTTTCTAAGTTACGGCGCACCATGGCAGTAGTTAAGGAACTAGCGTCAAACTTTTTGACGCTAGTTCGGATCTTCGTAGGATAAGAATCAAAAATGTTGATGCTAATCCTGCAAAGCCCATTGGGGTCCATTGTAAACAATGGTGTGCCTCCTTTTAACGCCTGCTCTGAGCAAGCGTGAAAAGTGCCAAGAAAAATGAAGCAAAGAAATCTCTTATATATAATGGGAGAACGCCCTCCTTGCATACATTATGCCTGGAGTTACAAAGTGGTGCAATACATGTATTGTGCCACTTTGTACATTTGGGGCCATATGTACCAAAACATTTTCCCATAGACATAGAATGGGTAAAACCCTTTGATACATCTGGCCGTTGGTGCAGCAATTTTGGCATCGTTGGGCCAGATTAGCGTAACAAATATGACACCAATGTGGCTCACGGAGGCGCTAGGGGCTCTTAAATCTGCCTCTAAATACTGTCCATTTTTTATTGCCTTGTCCCACAGCATGCTCTTGGCACACCTCCCTCCCGTGTTGCCCTTGTGAAGCTGTTACTGCCAATCCACCCCGCCCTTCATGCTCTTTTGCACACTATACGATTCTTTCCGAACACACTCCTGCACTTCCTGCACCCAATTCTTTTAACAAGACACTTCACTTCTTATAAAGATGGACTTAATTACCTCCAATCCCTCTCTTCTATCAAAATATGTACTGCTGTTCTCAAGTTCATTGTTGTTGCTATTACCCTGAGAAGATCTTACGCACTTCAATTGATCATTGGTTGAAATATGTTAACATTTTAAATTTCTCAATTTTTCGCTGCTTAGGAATTTTACCTTTTGATTGGATGGCTTTAGTGATGATTTTTTAACTGTTTAAAATATCTTTGATGGTTACATGTATTTTAGATTTTTATTGAGCTTTTATGGTCATATTTATTGGCCGAATAAAGATATACCTGATTTGATTTGAGTAAATGTGTTACTTTTGGAAATTGCGTTTATTGGACAGAGTACTAGTTATAAAAACAACCATTTATCTCCTGCGTTTTGGACTTCAGCTGAGTACTTGGCAAGCTGTCTGATAAAAGTCTGGAGTACAGACCTGATTGGGAATCTGGCAGATAGATATTTAGTCACAAACATGACAGATATCATGCTGCCTTATTACATGTGCTATAGGATATAACGCTCAGATTACATACCAGTAATTTGTATTACTCTGCGTCATAGTCATATCCTCAGTAAGGAATGAGATGAGGAAGACAGATGAGGAGGTAATACACTTCTATTAAGGCAGACATGATATCTATCACATTTGTTAAGGAGCAAGCAAGGCCTTTGCACTCTGTGGAGTTTGATTAGAGCTCAATTCAGGTCAAACATATACACATTGTGAAAATACAAAAAAGGAAGAAAATGTGGTTTTAATCAACAGGTGTGCAAATGCTTTGTTACACTGCAAACGTTTTGCGAAATTTCTGATATCCGCTTTTCGCAAAGTTTGCTGATGTATGATTGCCTTCACCAAGCAGCTTTTCTGTGCATTGCAAGATAATTTTCATTCATATCAAACCCTGTCACAATGGCAAATTAATGCTACATTTTTCACAGCAAGTTCACCTTTCGCTTTTTTTTTCATGCATATTGGAAAATGTATGTGGAAAATGTCTACTTTTTCGATAAAATTTGTCACAAAAGGTATAACTTTTATGTCACTGCTGGGAAAGCATAAAACCGATCGACTTTACAAAACTGCACACTTTTACACCGAAATGCTAAATTCAAGAAAAAAAATTGCAACTCTCCAAAACCCTCTTTTATTTGTAGCAAACTACTGGAATGTAAGATGAGCAGAAATAAAACAAAAAACAAATTTCTTTACAGGATGGAGTGCTGGTTTCAGTGAATTTTCACTGCCGGTGGATTTCTGTCGATGACATTTAATAGTCCCTGGGAGGCTGCAGAAGCTCAGATGAACATCCCCCTGGCTCTCGCTGACACGATGTAGGCAAAGGAAGCCGCTGATGACCTTGCTGCTCCTGAACTCAGGGGTCATGAACACAGAAGTTATGAACTATTTACAAAAAGTTAATAGAGCTATAAGGTTTAAATTGCCCGCTCTTTCCCAAGGCTCCCCACGAGGAAGAAGACATTAGCGCCCGGCTAAAGACAAGTGAAGGGTTCAAACCTGCGTTCTCATCAATGGTCAAAGGGTGCTAGACACATAAATGTCAACAGGCGCGATTTAGTCGGAGAGTTCCATTACAAAGGCAACAAGCATTTGCAATGTAATACGTCTCGCATTTGTGAGAGTTAGAGCTAGATTTACAGCTGTTGGGGTTGTAAATGACACTGACTTTTACCCATGTGTTTTGCTTTGGAGTGGAAGTTTGTGGTGTGGAGTGGAATTATGTGGGTTGGATTGGAATTGTGAGCTGTGGAATTGTGTGTGGTGGAATTGTGTGGTGTGGAGTGGATTTGTGTAGTGGGATTATGTGCCATGGTGTGCAGTGGAATTATGTGGATAGTAATTATGTGGTATTGAGTGTACAGGAATTATGTGAAGTGGGATTGTGTGTCATGAAGTGTAATTATGTGGAATGGTATTTTGTATTGTGAAGTGGTATGTAGTGGAGTTTAATAATGTGGTGTGATGTTTAATTTTGTGGCATGATGTGGAATTCTGTGGTGTGGATTGGACGTATGTGGTGTGTTGTGTAATTATATTGTTTGATAGCTGTACCGTTTAGAATGGAGCAGGAGTAAAGTGGCACTTTAAAACAAAAAGCACACTCTGACACAGAAGATGGACAGCCTCACCTCCAAAGTAAAGATGTGAAGGCTGAAAGAGGCGCTATACAGTGGTGAAAAGAAACAGTTCACTCTCACTATGAAGTTAATTTAGTAACTGCGTCTGGAGATTTGCAGACAGATGGCTGAAATAACCAAGAAATATGAGTTAAAGAAATAAAGGTTATCTAAAGAGATGGTTAATAAATGCTTTGTTTATTATAAAGGCATGGTCTGCATTTTGTTCATTTGCACGCGCCACAAAACACTACAGCTCAAAGATAAAAAAAAATGCAATGCAAACATGTTGTTCCATTCCAAGATACACAGGATGCTATTTTATAATCACATCCAAAATCAAACTTTGCGTTTCTATTTCTATCTGAAATGTTTTTTTATAAAAGCAGCTTCTAAAGCAAAACAGAGGAGTACCGAGCTATGAATGTCTTGTGACAGTAATATCTGCCCATCCCACCAGACAGAGTTCTAGTGTAATAAGATAGGGACTTAATTAAGAACCCACTACGTTCTTCATTCAGTTCATGGTTCGTCAACAAGCTTACACATGGCGGATACAGATATCGAGGTAAAGTGACTGCAAAATGCCCGGGGTCAGCTGTAAAACATTCAGCCGTGTTTGCAGAGTGAAGCTGGAGGACTAAGCCAAGGCTGTGCCACTAACAACTATCCAAGCAGAATAGTGAAGGGCGCATCAGAAGCTATTTTCACCAGAAATCGTCGAGCCCCACCTCCACCAGGGGCAATGTGCGAAAGGGAGTGTGCAGTGATGTAAGGAGGAGAAAAAGGTCCTGCTACCTACAGGAATGTAAACCACAGCCATGTAACAGCAGACCAGACAGAGCACCAAAGCATACCCTCTGAGGCAGTACAGTCGCCAGCCTGGTAGCTGCACATATTGCTGGGCCAAGAGCAAGCACCCCTTCCTGCCATCGACCAGAGAAAGAAATGTGGAGGACTTTGGAGCCCTGAAACCTCATGCCAACATTATAGGCCTCTGCTCGCAGTGTAAACTGCCCTGGGGTACCAGGGGAGCATAGGCACTAAATAGATGTGCCATCTGTGCTCATCTAAGAGGGGCACTCCCATTGTGGGACTGGGCCACGGTGGCTCAGTCCACCTTGGGGACAAGACACGGTGAAGTTCCCTGTTCGCGGCTGGTCTTAACTTAGGACAGCAGAGCACGAGGACACGTTAGTGCTATGTTCTGCCAGTACCGTTCTGCACACACTTGTACGCTCAGGATGAAATAAAGACAACACAGCGCGACAAAACCTGGATTGAAGTGCAAGCAGACAGGCCTGCAATTTCACAGGTTGCTAACCCGTCAAGTAAACACAGCTGTACGTCAAGTACAAATTAGACCCTGTTAATCAAAAACACGACGTATCGGGCTTCTGATCTGTATTTTCCACACTTCAAGCGACATATAGGGCCAGATGTAGCAAAGTGTTTGCGCCTCGCAAACAGCAAAAAACGCCGTTTGCGAGGCGCAAAAGCCTCTTTGCTATGCAGAAATGTATTTTGCGAGTCGGATCCGACTCGCAAAATGCATTTCCGACTCGCAAATATGAAGGGGTGTTCCCTTCCTATTTGCGAGTCGCAATGCGATTCAATTTCATTTGCGACCGCGAAAGCGGTCGCAAATGGAATCGCAGTTACCATCCACTTGAAGTGGATGGTAACCCAGTCGCAAACGGGAAGGGGTCCCCATGGGACCCCTTCCCCTTTGTGAATGGACACAAAAATAATTTTTCAGAGCTGGTAGTGGTCCTTTAAGGAAAACGGGCTGCAGATAGAAAAAAAAAAACTGTTTTATTAAAAAGCAGTCACGGACATGGTGGTCTGCTGACTCCAGCAGGCTACCATCCCCGTGAGTGCTCATACTCGCAATGGGGTCGCAAAATGCGACCCACCTCATTAATATTAATGAGGTGGGTCTTTGCGACCCCATTGCGAGTTGCAGAAGGTGTCTGAGACACCTTTCTGCATACCAAATTGCTAATTGCAATTTGCGAGTCGCACGGACTCGCAAATTGCAAGTCGCAATATGGCTTTTTCCTACATCTGACCCATAGTGAGAAAAGCATGAAGGCAATATGCATTGAGGCAGTATAACGTAGCTAAGACCAAATGCCAAGTCAAGTCTTACAAAACACACACAAAGCAAAAAGGGTGGGGTTTGCTCCCCAGATCACTGTCTTTTAAACAGATTGCACTGAAAAGGCTTGCCAATGAGAGCACTATGTTTAGAGGAATGTGCAAGGAGGCCACCCCGCCAGCTGTTACAATCCAGCTCTCACCTTCCTGCACGACGAGGGTGTGCAGGGTACAGGACTGGGCCGGACATGCGGGCGCCTGGCAAGGCAGCCAGGGCATCCTCAGTGCACACCAGAGCCTGAGGCCACAGCCATCTGTAACTGGCAGGGGAAGCAGGTGGTCCCCAGTTGCAAGACCTTCCTCTAGTTCTGAGAAGAAAAGGGCCCGGAACTGAGCAGCAAATTGTTTCCTGGCCAGATGTCATAGCGGTAGACAATGAAAAGTCCATCTTCCAGGGAAGCATTTTCCAAGTTTGTAACAGTGAGAAAGCAGTTAGATGCCATTGTCAATGATATATTATCATCATTCACATTAAATTAGTTCTGTCAGCAAACAAGGGCAAGTATCAATAATAAGCAAGTTTTCTACGAAAGCAATGTTCTTGTGTACGACAATCTACAATTCAATCTATAATTCAATCGAGGGGCTCCTTCTGAGACGTAGGTGCAGTACGGTGTGCAAACTGCCAAGTGAGTGGGCGTGACTTAGGGCCGCAAGCCGTACGATAGACATTTTGAAAACAACATGAAGCACAACGCCTTTGTAGCCAAGAGTTAGGCGTGCAGCCATCATAGTGAAACCTAAAGCACGGTGGCCATGAAGCGGGTGCCGTGCTGATAAGCTGTAAGAAAATAGCAATCAAATATGGGTCACCAAACAAAGGCAAGTATCAATGTTAAGCAACTGCAAACAAATCGTGGACAAAGGCAAGACATGCAGAAAGGGAAAAAGAAGTCCCTAAAACAAACATATACAAACAAGAGCGGAAAGATACCAAGAAGTTAGGCCCTGATCTGTGGGAGGAAACGATAAGGAGAGAGAAAAAGGGGACATTAACCAATAACAAGCTACACTTTTTGAAAGACAATCATAGAAACAAATAAAAAGACAATGGGAGGAATATTTCCCCACAAACTGTATACAACAGATATCGAAGACAGCACAAGCGCTAGGTTCGACCTAAAAATGGCTTTAATTTAGCTGTCTGCCACCTGAAGTTGATTCCCATTTCAGTACAAGTGAAGGAGGGGAAATAAATCTCCCTGACTATTCTTCTACAATTTCAGTTTTTCTGCTTTCTTAATAATTGCATGTAGTACGACATCACTCCCACTATCCCTGGCATACTAGTTAATCAGCGTCCGTGCTAGGCACTTTTGATGCTTGACTGGTTACATCTCCTGCCACCAAGGCGCAACACGGTTATTGACAAAATGACTGGTTAAACCTCATGTTTCTGATCACTGCACACAAAGGCTGGGATTGTGAGCACTTCACTGAGCACGACTGTGTTCAAACACACTGCGGTTGCTCTGAATATCGATTTGCACCACACAACGAAGATCCGGCCTTGTTACTTCTCACTAATTCAAGAACTCCGTGCTTGGACTGGCAAAGTGGAGCCTGGCATCAGTGTGTGTGGTCCCCAGAGTCCAGGCTCACTCAAACCAACATAGTATAGCAAGAAAAGTATATACAAAATGGAGTTTAGGGAGAGAAAGTAGAGGTATAAAATTCAGGGTTATAGACTGGAGAGCCCTAATATCTAGATTTTAGACTTCTGCCATTGATGTGCTTACAACTACAAAGTCCAAAGCTGTGTATCTTGGGTTTACAATGTCTGCAGAGATGTGGTGGCTAGCAGTATTGAGGGAGTAGGCGTTAAGGGCATTTTCTTCAAGTTTTAGAAGGATAATCACTCGTCATGGATGTAGGAATGGGTAGTCGAAATTGGCTTTTAAACAATTACTAAACCCCAGGAATGTTTTCTTTCACCCACAGCACACGCAAGGACTATATTTGAACAACATTTGTAAAACTGTGACGTCTCTACTAATTTTAGAGCACAGTTTTCCCAATATATAGGCTAAAAGGTCATACGTTTTACAGACAGTTCTGAAGAGGAACTCAAGAAATATTTCAATACTTCTGCCTTACTTCTCAGCAGCATCAAATGGTGTTTCTGCATATGAGAAAAAATGGTGCGCTGCACCCTCTGGTATTCTTTCAGAACTCCATTGGCACAGAATCCTTGTACCTTTCTATGCCAGAAATTAACCAGCTGGCCTGCAGCCCACAGTCAGTTGCTCAAATGCCACATAGGCAGTTCCACACCTGATTGTGGTTTCATTCATGGATCCTGGTCATTGTGTGCAACAATTCTGGTGGAGGACGACCAGGCTCTGGAGCATGTCAGAAACTCAGCACAGAAGGAATTTAATTGGCTCGCCCTCCAGCTCTGTATTATCTACAACATCAGCCTTGTCACCTACAAGGCCATCAGGCTCAACTCCTAAAAGTACCTGACCAAAGAAGTAACCGCCTCAGGAGCACAGTGGTGCACAGAAGCCAGGGCATCATCTGCTAGAGACAAAGACATACAAGAAGGAAGAAAAATGAAAGGGAGACCATCTCCCTCTAAGGTCCAAGGACCTGAAACGCCACCCCCCTAGACATCAAAACTGCCCAGCTGCCCAAACCCTCCTGCAATTGAGAAAGGCACTGCTCCGTGGGTCGAAACAAATGACGGTAAGGAGAGAGAAAAAGGGGACATTAACCAATAACAAGTAATACTTTTTGGAAGACAATCATAGTAACAAATAAAAAGACAATGGGCGGAATCTTACCCCACAAACTGTATACAACAGATATTGAAGACAGTGCAAGCGCTGTCTAGGCTCGACCTAAAAATGGCTTTAATTTAGCTTTCTACCACCTGAAGCTGACTCCCATTTCAGTACATGTGAAGGGGGAAAATAAATCTCCCTGACTAATCTTCTACAATTTCTGTCTATATTTCCTGTAAGAGAGTAAAGCCTCCAAAATACAACGTACTTTAACCCACCTCAGTGTAAATTATCTGAATTCTACCCTTTTTGGTTGCTCACTGTTCAGAATTCTATTGCTTCCCAGACAGGTTTCTGCTACACGTACGTGGATTTTCACATGATACTGCTCCTGCTTCTGCTCAAATTGTAAAGAGCTGTGAATTTAAACAAATGGAATAGGCCTCCTCTAGGTGTTGTGTGACTTTCAGGTCAATTGCACAAACAACTCCGTTCACCACAGACTTCGCAGGCACCCAATGACGCCCATCATCAAGCAAATATTTAAATGTCAATTCATAGCCCAGAATTTAGGGAAGTGAGACTTTGTTCTGCTATACATTTTGGACATTTAAGGCCGTTTAAGTAAGTCTATACTTTAGAGTAAGTTTATTCTCTCCACCCTATGAGTATTGTAATGGACTTACTTTTGTGTGGATGAATGACGTCCCTCCCCAAACCCCTACCTGAATCTCCCTAAACCTCTTGAACTCCTCCATAGGCGACCCCCTCTTATAATAAGTCAGTCTCTTCTTTAAGCCACTCCTCTATGTCCTCCCCACTTTTACTACTAAAACCTATAATTACGTGTGCAGAACTCCACACACAAAGGTATGGGTAATGAAGAGGTGTAAAATTCTGCACCTAGTTTGTGACTTGCAGTTTGTAGTATGTTTTGTGATACTATAATTGCACTACAAAGGACTGTTTGTTGTCCAATACACTTAAACCATTACATCAAAGTTCATTGTATTGTACAGTGATTTAATGTAATCTAGTGCTTCGTTGCTCTGTAGAGGCACTGAAGTGCTCTGTAGACAGGGTCCATGCTACTCATCAGAAATGCAATGAATGGAAAGTTGTGTCTGACATGTGGGCCTATGAGTGGTATTGATTTTGTGTGTGAGGACCAGATTTGTGCTCTTATCCTATATATGGTGCTATACCTATTCATGCTATAAGGTGAAAAGGAAGAAAGGATGCTTAAGCATAATAAACAAGGGCATGCAGGCAGTTATGCAGACTGGTCATGCAAGCAGTTTTGCTAGTGGTCATGCAGGCAAGTATGTACCATGTTGTACTGCGGTCTAGTAAGAATAACAGTTATATTCAGCAAAGAATTTGGCCACTTCAGGCAAAAACATAGGCAGTTAAATTACATTTGTATTCTGGTGGACTTAGTCGATTAAATCTAGTTGAGTGTTAAGTTAAGAGGTATGTGATGATGTTGGTTTGAGAGCTAAGTATCCACTACTAGCAGACATGCATTGTAATAAGAGAAACTCCTGTAAACTTGTAACAGATCAGAACTTGACAATGCCCCACAAACAGAAATATGTATTCACCTCATAGGTAGTGCTGTAATTACACGCACCATTGCCTCTTCCTGAGAAGTGCTTAGACTCAATGATCTTGTGCAGAGACTATTAAACAAACAAAACAAACTTAATCAAGATAGTTCCTGGGGTTTATGGCTCTTTAGGGTTCAGCGCGCATGCGCTCTGGCCTGCTGTAATCTCTCTGTGGGCTTTTAACTATGCCCACCACATGCCCATCAGTTTCATTGGTCATGGGCTTGCTTTTCAAAAATCGCTTGATTTTATTTGTGAAAGGCATGCATGCGTCATGCCTTTTCCAGTGGTTAGCCCTCCTCGGGGGCACCGGTCAACTACTGAAAACATACAAGGCTCAATGTTTTCAGCATCGTTTCTGGACCTCTTTTTCTTTTTATTTCCTACGCTGCACAATCTCGCTGCACATTTGCCAATACGTTTGATTGCAAGCTAACTTCTGTTTCATTTTGTGTGCACCTTCACGCCCATGGTGTGGCGCTTTAAATCGACTTGCTTATGTAAAACTGTATTGCTGTTAATTTTCATTTTATGTGGCAATAAAGTCTGGTTAGGACTTTACAATGCTAATAGCTGTAAGTCGAGCAAATGCAAGACCCATTACATTGCCAATGCTTGTTTTCTACTGAGTCTATTTCTTCATTGGGGTGTTAGTAGCTGGGCAATTGTTTGCTGTAGATTTAGGTTTTGTTTTGGTTAATCTCAAAACTAGCTCAAGGGATGACTGGGTCTCTATTTCAAGGCCAACACGGCCCCCTTCAGACAAAAAACATAATTTCTTTGTTAATGAAAAAACCTGGAATGTTTTACATCTGCAAGACAATCCCTTCCCCAGCAAACCACATAGGTGGTCCTGATGCATGTGAATCCCTCTCTCATGTGCTAAGGACTTGACGCTGGTTCATGAAAACCAAGAAAGTGTCCCTGGTGCATGAAAATCTCTCACTGGGAACACCTGGAACGTGACACTGGCGCATAAGAATCTGATCTGCCAATTAGCAAGCAAGGAAATCCGCCTTGATGCATCACATTTTCTCTGATGAATAGAAAAAGTGGCCTTAGTATATGAAGTTTGGAATAAAATACTGCCCCACTCAGTGGTCCCTCCAAGCTGGCCTATGTGGCAGTGTCAGAGTGCCTGATGGGCTAGTGCAATGCTACACAGCTATCTTGGTTCCACCATATGAATATGCACGGTGTCTCACCATAACTGATGACCTCCAAGCCAGTATATAAGTTTGAAAGGTTGCTTGAGAAAACAAGAGGAATTGTGAGTTCAGTGAGAGCTTTAGCTGTTGTGCCCGCAAGTACTTAATATTGGCACAGCTTTGCGTCATCACACGGCAGCCACACAATCACTTAACTGTTGGCACAGAGTGAGGCACGAATCCTGATTTTGAACCTCCCTTGTAGAGATGGCTGCCGCAAATCTGAAGGAGAGGGGCGGGTGGAGGGATGGGGGAAATAAAATAATAATAAAAAGAAACGTACCTGTGCTGCCGCCACCGGCCACCTCGCTCCTTTTCCCTCCTGATGGTGTCCCAGGAGTCCTGGGACACCAGCACAGGCTCCTCATGCAATCCTGGCGCTGCTGTCATGCTGTACCTAGCATGAGAGCAGTCCCAGGATTGGTCTGAGTTTCTTCTTCTGCCACTCAGACAGTGCAGTCTGTGTAGGTTCTCCAACCCGGCTGTGCAACACAGCTGGGTTGAAGACACCTAAGTGCACATTTAAGTGCAATCCACTCCTCCTCCCCTGTCCCATGGCCGAGCCCAGCCCCTCCCTGCACATGCTGGCTGAGCCAGCAGCGAAAATATAAAACAATCGTAAAATATAGTTTTATTTTTCAGCTGCTGGCTCTTAGCCACTGGGGTGATGCTCCTTCGCCATTGCGGAGAAGCTGCCCCTGCTCCCTTAATATATTGGTATTGTTTGCAGCTCCTGCATCAGTTGGCTGCTTGGCACAGATCTACAATGGCTCCTGTTTTTCTGGCTTTCTGTGATGTCACCAGTTGCTTGTGGTGCCCTGATGCACAGCTGCATGGTCCCTCGTCGGGTAGCAACGTGTTCAGTTCTTTGAGCATTGATATCTGTGATCACAGTCTGGCTTCTGGGAGCAGGTAATCAGGTTAATGGGCTGGGCCTGTTCCACAGGCGTTTTCCATTCCAATATGGCAGCTTATGATCATCCATTACATTATTATGGTTTTGGACTTCCTTTCCGTTTAAATTGGATGATCACGCAAAGTATATATCAAGCAGCAGTTCAACTGGCTACCCAACATATTGAATGGTGGCTTCTGCATATACAAATTTTCTTTTTTAACCCTGTGACTTTGCCCTTTCTTCCTGTGTCAGCTCTTCTTCAGTCCCTGCTGCAGATTTTGTTGCTCCCTGTATCCCCTTTTTCATAAACTCTTTGCCTTTGGGCTATGCTTTCAGAGCAGTGTTTGCTAGCTCTACAATTCATCTTGGAGGATTATTGTGCTGCAAGGCATTGTCCTCTTTTTTGTGGCTCTTTGTGGCATCCATACATCCACCTTCTTCTTCTGTTATGTGCCATTATGCAGCTTCTCGAATGGGTTGCCGTCTCAGCCGATTCCAAAAGGTGCAAGAGAACATCTGTTCTATTTAACAGTGAAAGTGAACTTGTGTTACTGTCTACACATTACTAGTGAAGCTTGTGTCGAAGAATTGTGTCAAGTTCTCGTGGACACAACTTGAGCATTATTCAAGCCAGATTTGGAACACTATGGGGGTCATTCCGACCCCAGCGGTCAAGGACCGCCGGGGCCGGAGATGCGGGAGCACCGCCAACAGGCTGGCGGTGCCCTGCAGGGCATTCTGACCGCGGCGGTTTGGCCGCGGTCAGACAAGGAAAACCGGCGGTCTCCCGCTGGTTTTCCGCTTCCCTGGGAATCCCCCATGGCGGCGCAGCTTGCTGCGCCGCCATGGGGGATTCCGACCCCCTCACCGCCATCCTGTTCCTGGTGGCTCCGACCGCCAGGAACAGGATGGCGGTGAGGGGTGTCGTGGGGCCCCTGGGGGCCCCTGCAGTGCCCATGCCAATGGCATGGGCACTGCAGGGGCCCCCGTAAGAGGGCCCCACTTTGTATTTCAGTGTCTGCTGTGCAGACACTGAAATAGGCGACGGGTGCCACTGCACCCGTCGCACATACCCACTCCGCCGGCTCCATTCGGAGCCGGCTTCCTCGTGGGGAGGGGTTTCCCGCTGGGCTGGCGGGCGGCCCTCTGGCGGTCGCCCGCCAGCCCAGCGGGAAAGCCAGAATGGCCTCCGCGGTCTTTCGACCGCGGAGCGGCCATTTGGCGGCTCCCTCCAGGCGGGCGGCTCCCGCCGCCCGCCGGGCTCAGAATGAGCCCCTATGTCCAGTTTAGGAAGCTGCGTCCACAGTTCTGATCCTGATTCTGATGGACACAGCCAGAGTATTGAGTCTGAATCTGGATGACATTTCTTGAACACCACATCCAGTTCAGGAGGTAATACCCAGAGTGTTATCCCTATTGTGGAGAACACATATAAGGTACTGAGTCCAGTTCAAGAGGACACAGCTAGAATATTGTTCCCATTTTGGGGTTTTACATCTCCAGTTTCTATGAACAATATTCTGCACAGGAGCACCACTATATACTGTCCTGAAATATTTTGTAATATTCTACATTTACTCTTCGCAGTATTAGACTTTGGAGTCTGTGCTTGGAATACTGTGTAAAGGTATTGCAATTCTAATCTGCAGTACAGTGCCCAGTTCTAGAAGTCACATCCGCAGTATTATGGTATGTTATTTCTTAGTGCATTGATGCAATTGTTTCATGGCACTATAGAAGAAACATAACCTCAGGCACCACATTTTCAACAGATAATGCAATAGTGAGTCTATTCTGCAGTTCACATGTGCAGCATTATGTCTAATTCTAGAGGTTGCATCTGGAATAGCATGTAATACTGGAGGTCCTATATGCAATATTGTGTCCAACTCTGTAAGCCACATTCGGTGAATCGTGTCAAGGGTCTTCAAATCTTGTCTGGAGTATTCTGTCCAGATCTGAAAACCAAAGCTAGAAAATGGTGTAAACTAGGCTTCTGCAACGAAGAAGTACCTGGAGTACTGGCAGCTCTCCAGCTATTTATAAGTAGCTCCCAAGAGTGCAGACCACAATATTAAAATATAAGCTTTTGCTTTGTCAAATTAATATAAGTATGTCGAAATTGTAAGGTATATATTGGAGACGAAGATGTGAGCATTAGTAATATTATTACCTTGATGCCAAAGACATTCCAGCTGCAGCTGTTCTGTATTACCAATGTAGAGGCATTGCATATCAACAAAGCAACTTTTTTACATTACTGCTGACAACCATGCCCAATGCACTGAGGTAATAACTGCTGGTTATCTTGGATATGGGGGCCTCTAATGTGATTTAGTCTGATGTAGACACTATTACACCACTAATAATATCAGTAGCTTTTGAACATAAGTAGCTATTCTTAAAGAAAAGTTGTAGACCCCTGCTGTAAATGTTCTGTGGGTCTTAAATGCAGTATTGCATCTAATATGGAAGGTAGCAATTCAAGAAGTAGAAACTGTGATTGAACACCGTAGATTAGAAACCAAGATGGTGCCTGCATTAAACACACATCTTGAGAGTAAAGCACAATATTTTGGGTCTGAATTCACAGAAGGATGATATGATGAAGCCAGATGTCACTATCTACTCCACACAAAGGGCTGCATACCATCTGTAGTTAGTCTGGAGCCAGGACCAGGAACCATTGAAACAAAAGAGAAGGGCCCCACAAACAAAGGGGATTGAGCACCGTCTTAAACAATAAAATATAATTTTTCCCTTGAAAACAATAGTCTACACTCTTATATTCCTCAAGTGCTTATTCAGACATCCATTAGGCTTACATCACAACTCAGTGTCTACAGACAAAACCAGTACCATAACAGTATAAAAATGCACAGTTTTAATGGCGTGTTCCTAGATGCTGTACCCAATTACAAATCAATCATAAAAATGTATATCAACATAAATTAAATAGTCTTCTCAACACAGAAAAGGTTAAAAACACTTGGCACAACAAATGTTCAAATAGTAGAATAAAAACATACCCCCACAATATGGCACAAAAATATAACAAATTACTTAGGAAACTAAGAAGGTGAAAAGGGAGAAACAAATAAGACAGTTAACAGTTGTCCATTCAAATGATACTAATCTGTTATAATCATTGAATAAGATACATGGGCCCATATTTAAAAGAAAATGACAGTGCGCAATGGTGTGCCAAAATTTGCAGCGCCGCACTCCGTCATTTTCGCAACGCAGGGATGCGCCGTATTTAATTAAATAATGCGCACCCCTATGTTGTCCCCTGCCCTGGTGCTAAATTAAGCTGCCTGCGTCAATGTAGACATCCTTGCACCATCATGCAAGGATGCCAGTGTTGTGGGATTTGATTGTTTAGGTGTGAGAAGGTGTCCCTTCCTGCACATAAACAATCACTAATGGCGATTTGGTATTTCTGTGTGTGCTGCAAAATGCAGCATACACAGACGTGCCGAAGCATCATTTTGAAATGATTGTTTATGTGCAGCAAGGGACACCTTCCTGCACATAAACAATCATGTCTGGCATTTTGCTCTTTCTATGCGTGCTGCACAACGCAGCACACATAGAAAAAGAAAAAAACGAGGAGGAATAAAAGTATTCCTCCTCGTTGCGCCTTGCTAATGCCACCCCTGGGGTGGTGTTAGATTTTGGAGATGCCTCAGGTTTACGAAATCTGATAAATCTGAAGCAGCATCAAAATGTAATGGGTGTTGCTGTGGCACGCCCACAGAACCACCCATTGCACGCCCCTCTGATGCAGAAAACTTCATCAGAGGGGCCCATATTTACAAGGAGGTGTAACAACACAAAAGTGGCATTACACCTCCTTGTAACTATAGCGCTAGGGTATCTTAAATGTGCCCCATGATGTTACATGAAATTTATCATCTACTGCATCATAATGTTAGACAGACTCAGGACACAAAATATGTTGATGCGTTTCAGTGGAGTTTACAGATCATTGCCATCTTCTTCAGGACAAGACAGTAAATACATTCTCCCGCAAATGATCAGAATAAAAAACATTAAAAACCAACAGGTAACATGAGAAGTTCCTTGTAGGGACTTATACATAAATATTAGAGCTCCAAAAAGGAGTTTCTATTTCTTATTCCTTATTCACCAAAATCAAGAGGCTCAAACATTAAACCAGAGATCAAATGGTCACTCTTTGCAATACATTTCACCTTAATCTGAACAAATTCCAATGCCCATGGACTATTATCCCAGTCAGATACATTCACAGGGGAAGTTAATCCTCCTTGAGTTCTTAAAATATATGGCCCGCCACTTCAATAATAGTGAAGTCGGGCATTTACGCCAATATGCCTTCTATACAAAGACACAGATTGTGGTCAATGTGGCATCAATCTTTGAGGAAAGAACTGTTAGAAATGCTACTTCACTATTATTCACACTAGTTCCGAGATCGCTCTGTTTCTGTACCCTCCCTCCCTGTTTTTTGCCTTCTCTCCCTCTCTCTCTGACTCTCTCCAGCCATATCATCACTGCTGTTTCTGTGACCCCGCTTTTCTGTATTTCTCTCACCTCACGCTCCACCCAGTGCCCTCTCCTCTCTGCTTTGTGTTCACCCCCATCTCTGCTGCTTCTGTGCCCTCTTTCACCTCAATGTATTGTTTCTATTTCTCTCCCAGTCGCTGTCCTCTGCTGATTTTGTGCCCTCTTCCCACTATTTCTTTCTCTCTCTCATTCCCTCCTGCCTCATTTCCCTCGCTCTCTTGTGACCCTCTTTGCTCAATCAGTGCCTTCACTCTATCCTCCCGCTCCCTCCTCCTCCATTCCCTCAGATCCCTGTCATCCATGCTCATTTGCAGGTCCTGCTCAGGCCTCTGCCAGAGAGAGCTGTTACTCACTTAGGAGATTAGCTGCTCAGACTCCACCCGCACTGCCTCTTTGCCTAATGAAAGAGAACTAGCTGAGCAAGCTCCAGGGGTGGGGGATGGTGCAGGGATGTGTGTGAGACGTCACTGGGAGTCTCCTGAACGTGAGAGCTCTGGAACCCTAAAGGAAGGCAGTGGGACACCGTGTTGTGTATATTTATGTGGCACATTCAAAACCTTGAGGGTATTGTAGCAGTAGCATAATGGAATACCTCTGCAGAGTGAAGTATCTCATAGATACTGATTGGCCTTGGTCTGAATGGGGGCACCCTGAATGATTGGGGCCCTGCGGCACTACAGGTGCCTGCAGTACACCCCTGTATCAGAGCCCTTTGGTGATAATAAGTGTGAAAGACACTAAGGAAATTGAGACTCCATTAGGGAAAATATATAAACCATTCATCTTAAGCATTGGTAAACACACATGCTAGGGGTCAGTGATGCCATCAATATCACCATTTGAGATGTCATCAGGGATGTCATAAAAGATGCCATTGAACATGTTGTGAGTGATGTAATGTGTGACGTCATAAGCAGTACATGGTCGTGTGCAAGGTATAGTTAGGTCTGCTAACTATAACTTTGTGAATTTCTGTATTTTTTTTTGTTTGAAACATTAATGATGTCACTGACATATTCACCTAACTAAAGTGTTACTTGAACCTTTGTTTTTT
Organism: Pleurodeles waltl; assembly: GCF_031143425.1. NCBI lineage: Eukaryota > Metazoa > Chordata > Amphibia > Caudata > Salamandridae > Pleurodeles > Pleurodeles waltl. The sequence continues at coordinate 403,383,581 of NC_090443.1, read as the reverse complement.
TCAGTCAATTTCTAAGGTTTGTTTTAAACAAAAGCAGATCTTTTATCACACCTAACTATAACATTAATTCAACCTTTGTGTTTTTCAGTGACTTTCTAAGGTTTTGTAAAGTAAAGTAATGTTGTATTAGCATACGTACAGCAAACCTCCCACGGGCCAGAAATGCCAGACAGTGCGCAGCCAGGCCCTCTGCTCAACTCACCCGGAGCCAGCTCCATTGCTTACTCCTAATGTGGCGGGGCGGGGCCAAATGAGCACAGCTTGTAGGGGATTTGGTGCCTTTGCATACTCAGCAGCAATTAAAAGGGAGAACAGTGGACTTTGCCCTTAAACCATTAGACCACAAGAAAGAACTCACTCATCTTGGACAGTCACTACAGAATAGATGTCACTTCAATAAATCAACGATGCATTCACCTCCATCAAGAATTTCAGATCATTTTTCAAAGTGCAATTGTAATGAAAACACATTGTCCATCAGCCTAGAAAGTGATGGGAATGCCAGGATTTGGCTGATTTTTTTAAAGGGGAGGAGGAGTGCACCCTTCCTCCCCCGACCTATTTCCCCTAACCCCCCAGCCTATTTACTCAAACAAGTGGTTTCAGTAAAAAAACAATGAAACAATATTGTGATTCAGTAAACAGCAACTAAACCTTAGGCAGGTTAGGCATAACATGCCTGTCTCATAGTTAGGCATAAAAAGAATATTTTGTGTGAAATAGGAAAAACCAAAGCCCACTCTAGATAGAACCATAACTTGCATGCTATGTTCCTTACTAAAGCACTTGGGGCATATTTATAATGCCCTAACGCCACCTTGCGCCACATTAATGTAATTGTTTTTGACAATTAATGTGGCCCAACGAGGCCAAAATCCCCGCGCCTTATTTACAGGGTGGGGCAATGCATGCAATAATTCTTTAGACAGGGGCCCTATGTACTAATAATATTTTGGCACTACTCCTGCAGAGTACATCAATAGCATCATGAAAAATTACGCTATTGCCCCCTACCCTGCGACATGGTGCTCTGTATTTTAAATACGGCGCACACATGGTGGTGGTAGATGGGTGCTAAGGGGCGCAGGGAAAGTGGGGCTGCACACAGTGAAGTGCCACTTTCCATAAATCGTCCCCGAGGACTGTTCTTTGAGGGAGCTTCTGTGCTATATATATATATTTCATTGATTTATTTTGAGGCCAATATCCCTGGCAACCCTGCAGTTTAGCGAAACGTGAAATTGTTGGTCACCCACCTTGACACCGTTTCTGAACGCACCATCGCCGCCAGAGCTGTCTTCCCCTGGGCAGCAACATTGGTGGCTCCACCATCAGGAACTGCCTTCCTCACCCCTTTCGGCAAGAAGACACAGAGGAAGCCCTTTTCAGTTCCAAAAACTTTGGCCCATATTTATACTCTGCTTGCGCCGGATTTGCATCATTTTTTTATGCACATTCGGTGGAAAGCTAACATCATATTTATACTTTGATGCTAGACCTGCCTAACGTCAAAATATCCCATTGTGCGTCATTTTCTGGATGCGTGAAACCACCTTGCGTTAATGAGATGCAAGGTAGGCGTTCCCGTCCCAAAAATTACTTAAACACCCATGCACCATATTTATCCAACTGCGCAAAAATGGCGCACAGCTAGGAGGCAGAGCTGGAAAATGGCGCACATCCCGATTTGCGTTAAAATTTAACGCCTGGGTCAGGGCAGGCGTTAAAATGGGGCAAACACGCCAGTACTTAAGGAAAACCCACAGAAGCAACATCAGAGCTCAAAAAGGAAGACATGGAGGTGCTATTCATCCAGCATGCACGAAGACGCAGAGCACAGGAGCAACAGCAGCAGCTTCCACCACACCAACAGGGACCCCAAAGGCAACGCCGAAGGCAGGAGAGGATATTCAGGACCAGGACAACCCTTCAGGGCCTCAGGGAACATGACATCATCTAGAGGTACAGACTAAACTGGCAAGCTATACGGCAGCTGCTGCACCAAATTGAGCCACAGTTGGCACCCAGCTTGCAGACACCCCACATCATTCCACCAGAGACCAAGCTGCTAGCTGTCCTGCACATGTTGGCAAGTGGCTCTTTTCAAACCACTGGTGCCCTGGTAGCCGGGATCTCACAGCCCTCATTCTCTGCCTTCCTTCCCAAGGCACTAGATGCCATCATCTCCCTCACACCCGCCACATCAGCTTCCCAAACACACAGCAGAAGGAGTAGGAGACCAAACAGGGCTTCTATCAAATCAATGGCTTCCCACACGTGCTTGGTGCCATTGACTGCACACATGTACGGATTGTGCCACCTGCTGCAATCGAGCATCTATACCGCAACAGGAAGCACACACACTCCATCAGAGTGCAGGCCATTGTGGATCACCGGCGATTGATCACCAACATTGTGGCAAAGTATCCTGGGAGTGTACATGATTAATTCATCTTCTGCCACAGCACCATCAATCAACACTTCCATGATGGACGATATTGAAATGGCCTACTTGTTGGTAAGTACAGAAACCTAGTTATATACACACTGCACAGAAACCCTGTAGGACACACAACACATACACCACTACATTGACACGTGGCTGGGAAGACACTGAGGTTGTGACACTGCTAGTCATGTTTGATATCCTGACCCAATGGGATACACACCTATGGACAAATGACAGATGCAAATAACAACAGATGCCACTCCAGAGACATAAGGGACCAATTTAAAACCACACAGTGACAATGACATGGCCTTAACTGGCAGTACAACTTAGTAGATGAATCTTCCAATATCACATCTATAACACTCAATTACACACCCTTCCAAGCAATACATACTGCGTAAGGGGTGTGTAATGTGTTTCGCTGCAGGTCAAACACCATGAGACACATAGCATGATGATGCTGACTCAAATGAAGGTAACATAGAATTATTAAGGCAGTACCAACATCTCACATCACTCCTGGGGTGACATTGCCCGCTAGCAATAAGGAAGTGGACTGTGCTATGAACACATATTGATGTGACAATAATGCAAAGTGCACACTTCTACACATACGGATTGAAACAATTACACATATACATAAAAGATGAACAGGCACATAGACCTTCTGACACTTAAATATTCACCCCCACAACCAAGTTAGCCAGCTTACCTGGAGCAGGTTCAGTAGTGCAGGTACACGTTTGCACATGAGCCAACTCGGTGAGGGCACAAAAATAGGTTTGCCTATAACTTGTCACATAGGGGATATTTGTACATTGTCAATTTTGAACACTTTAGTGCTGCCAACTTATGGAGATGTGTTGTACATTGTCACCTAGCCAAATCAAAGGTCCTCACTGTTGTTTATCACATGCTATTACATATGTTGAATTGGATGGGATGTTCAGGCCACATAGTTTAACCGTGTTACCACCACAGTGGAATCTATTGTGTGTGGGGAAGTATCATATCACCTCCAGTGAAGGCACATGATATTAGGTCAATAAGCCAAACACCAGTTTTGATAATTAAACAACCCAATGCAGAAAGAACAACCTAGAAGCCTAGGATCCCATACAATAACACAAACACAGATGAGTCACAGACGACACAACATAACAACTGCCATGCAAAGTGATAATCAAGGTGCAAGCTACATCCAAATATTTACACTCATTTACTCTTTCAGCTGATCAGGGTTACGGGATCCAGCCATGGATCATGACCCCATTTGCAAACCCAAGCACAGGATCAGAGCGTGCCTATAATGAGGCACATCGGAGGACACGCACCATAGTAGAGAGGACTTTTGCCATCCTGAAGTCCAGATTCCGGTGCCTCAAGATCACCGGAGGCAGCTTCCTATATTCACCTGAAATGGTCTGCAAGATCATTTTGACCTGTGCCATCCTGCACAACCTTTGGGTAAGGAGGAACATTCCCCTCTATGAACCAGACCCACAAATGCCTGAAGAGGAAGAGTAGGAGGATGCTGTTTGTGAAAATGAGGGGGACCATCCAACACTGCAGCAGGATTGCGTCAGAGACAACACATTGTACAAAACTTCTTTTAACTATAGTCACCATCACCACTTTGTTATCATATGTCATTAAACACCTACCTTCATCACTCAATCATGCTCTGGGTAATTTGTATGCATCACATAATCCCTAGGAATCATAATCAGAGTTTAGCCTCATGGAGCCTTGCAGAAATACTGATTAGGATACTGAAAAAGCCACACATTTGATGGTTATGAATGAACAGCCAACATCACACACAGTGCAAATGACATATATCCTGTCTATTTCACATGTGAAGGGCAATATCAGACGACCACAGTTATGACACACATCCATGTTGCCAACATGGTCCATTGCAGCACATGACACACAACTAAGACACCATCAATCATAAGGAAAAAAAGTGTCTCATACATGAGCTATTGCATTGCTAACAGGAATGTATGACCAGACCCTTGACAGCAGTAAGTGTGATATCATCTATCTTTGCAAGGAGCATGTGTGACAAGGAGTCTATCTAAGCAGAAAATGGATAGCATGAGTGCCCCAGAGATGACAAGCATTGCTCACAAGACATGCCCTGCGCAGTCCATCCCAGGTAATAAGTCCTGCCACTGCCATGTTTTCAGTCTCTGGCCACCATTCTGTAGGGGGCCCTGTAAATGGACTATCTGTACCCTGAGAATCTTCATCTACACACACCCAGACTCGCATTCTGACTCCTGTGTGCTTCCCTCTTCAGTATGGCATGCCATAGTCATAGTTCATCAGTCTGCATGGACTTCAGGGTCCGATAATGCACTGCCTGGTAGTCGGTAGGACCTGTAATCAGCTGTCCATTGCTTTCCATGTGAAAGGCCTAGTTGGTCCTTTGAACTTGATTCTCAAATCCTGGACTTGTGAGAGACTGAAGCTGCACACACCTGTGAGCACTTCCATGCAGATCAGCCAAATTGAACCTGCCCTGCCATTGCTGCTGCCTGGAACTGCTTAGAAGCTGCCATTTTCTGAATCTCCTTGTTGTGCACAGGTGTACAAATCACTTGTGTAACAGAGCCGTTGGGGGATTGTGTAAAGTTGCAGACCACAGCACAAAAAAAGATTTAGTTCCCACAGTGTTGCTCCAGCTTTTCTCATAGTTAGAGTCTGCTCACTGTGTATTTGCCATGTTCATGTTAGTTCCTGACAGAGCCTGCATCCTGTTAGCTCGACTGGTTCCTGTCTTTGCATTAACCATAGAGGTTCCCTGTGGCTACATTTGTCTCATAGTTGCTTTCCATGCCCTCTCTTTCCTCCTGGGGTATTGTGTCTGGTAGGTATATGATGCATCCTCAATTATATAGTATAGTTTAATCAGTTTCCTTATCGTATTCTGTTCTGGGACATGTATTCAAATTGCCTAATCCAGCCCCCTTCCCTTGTCTGCTTTCGCATGTATTCACTAGTGCCAAACAGTGACAGTGTGTTATGGCTGTCTGCATGGAATCGGTACGGTGCCTCCAGCACAAGAAACAAGGGTTGCCAATGTGCATGTAAGGACAAAACATGTTTGTGCCCTGACGGTCCACACGCAGATTCACTTCTGCCGCCACCTTTTGATGGTGCTGGCGTGGTGACTAGCTGTGAGATTAATCAGCACAGAGGCACTGATGTTCCCTGTTGCAGTGGGAATTTTAGAGGCCACCTAGTGTCCAAATGATGTGATGAAAGCTGTCTGTTTCCTATTACTGATCCATAATGTTTTTAAGCACACCAAGGTTGCCCTGTCGTCAGCCTTATTAGAGTTCTGCAGTGCCATAGCTGGACTATCCCCATGTGTGTTGTTAGTTGTTCTTTGACTTTAGCTCAAATCTGCTTTGAAGGATACTCTGTTAATAAGGGAATGGCTCCACAGACTCATGACTACACCTGCACGTAACTGCGACAACATGGATGCCAATACTGACACAGGGTACACATGGCCACACACTTGAACTGGACACCTTAGTGCACTGAAACACTGGAAATATGTGAACACATGAAGCAGGTCTGCTGGTCCTCCACAGCCACAGGAGAAACATAGGTCATTTACATGACTCAAACTGTGGTGTACCATAACTTTTTTGGAGTGGATTTAAGACTCTGTGTCACAAACACTGTACCTACCTAGTATGTTCAACTGATGGACTCATGGGTAGTATAAACACAAGTGACCAGAACGTGGTATCCACCATTCCATTACATGTGATGGCTTACATTTGTAAAATTGCCATTATCAACCGTCCTCTATCAATCCTGTGTACAGTTTGTCATGGGAGATGTTTGGTCCCCAAAGTCAGGGAAGTTCACACAGCATAAGACACAACAGATATGATAAACACATATCATGACTGATGTACCTCAATGAATGGCATCTGATGGTTATCCACAATAACAACACATGCATACAAGCACATTATGCAAAACACGTCTTGTGACGTTCACACAGAGACCCAACAACAATTGAAATAGCCAATTCACAGACATAAACACACAGGCCATGACTGAATAATTTAAGTTGCGTAGCCTTGCTATTCTCTATTGATGCACCACCTGCTCAAACTAGGGAATACCAATTTTAATTCCAAATGTTTGGGTTGCTGTTGTGTCAGTTAAGAGTGCTTATCCGGCACAACAACATGAGTATTATGGTCCGTAGTAGTGTGGTCTGCCACATGTGCCCAAACACTAGAACACACACAGCAGGCCCTAACAGCCTATCTTTGTGTAGTTATAGCCTTCATGTATGTTAAAAATGTGAAAAATGACACAAACACTGTGAAAGACAGATATTTTGACGGCAAAGCGTCATAAAAGACGCATATGCGTTAAAAAATGACACTCACAACCATTATACATCCATTGGTCCCTAGCGTTAATTTTAACACTGCACCCCATGAAATTGATTTTCCATGAAAAATATATTGATCCTTGAATGCGGGGGTATTTTTAAACATATGCGTGAAGAAATATTTACGCAAAGCCCGTAAGCGTCATAAAATTACAAGCATCTTAATAAAAACACACTGTATTTGAGACAGTAAGTGATGTAATAGGATATCCTGTTTATAGAAATAGTACAGTGGGTGTACTTTCACTTTCACTTTGCAGTCTGTGATTCTTCTCGACTGTGTGGCTGTGTATAGAGTTGTGGCTGTCTAAATTGTGCTTTTGGCTCTTCTGTTCCATTTCAGTTGTCATCTGTTGTGTTTGTAATTGTCTCTGTAAATCAGTGTAAGTGTGTTTTTGTCATTTGTTGTGTCTAAGTTTGTATTTGTACTGTTGGGAGTGTGTAGTGAGTATTGTTAGTTGGGGTATTGTTGGGCTGTTTGTGGGTTCTTTAAATTTCACTTTCATAACTCCTTTCCCTGTATTTCCCTCTTTTCCCTTTCCTATCCCTATTATTTTTGTGAAGTTGGGAAGGCCACGTCTGGGGATAATGGGTGAGGAGGAGCTGGGGGCTTTCATTTGGCTGGTGTGCCACTTCCTCCCCCTGATGTTAGAGGATTTTGACAGGGTGATACAGGGGTATCACACCGAGGTGAGGAGGCTCAGGTGGTCCAAGGTGCTGTTCCACCTAAAGAGAGTGTTCAACAGACAGCGCAACGACCACCAACTCAAACATCGCTGGGCTGACCTTGTGGCCAGAGGGCAAGACCTGCTGGCCCACCTGGGTGTGGTGATTGGTGGCCCTGTTGGTGAGTACTCATGTGTACAGTAAAATGCTCTGTAGTGACAGTAGCAAGTTTGGTGACATGCTGCATGCAATGGTTGTGGACATGTGGAATGCAAGTTGAACATACAGTGGCCCTGATTTATACAATATTTGCTACGCATTATCGTCATTTGTTGACGCAAAAGCTGCACAAACTTACAAAAGACAACTTGATCTTGTAAATTGGTGCTGCTTTGACGTCAATAGATGATGGTAATGCTGCACAAACAAATGTATTATTCATGGCCCGTGAGTGTACCAGGAATGAGATGTATTTCACATGCTAATACAAGGAATGAATGTAGTCCTCAATTATTTTGAATACATGTCTGAACTGTATTCATTGCCATACGAACAAAGATCTTTCTAACCTCTGGTAATATCTTAGGCTGATATTTTGACTTGGTTTGTGCGGCATTTCAATTAATTATGGATGCCAAAGTAATGCACACTTGATAATATCTAAATGTTTGGTGCCACTTTCCATAGCTGTAGCGTAAAAACATGAAGCAAATGCTACACATAAAAAAAATATATATAATCTGGCCCTATGTTCATGGTTCCTGTGCGTTTTATTTTGCCTTGGGCACAATTGCTGGTATAGAGCTGATGCATTTGCCATCTGTGTAACTTTATAGCCAAGCAATTTTTATAAGTTAATGGGTCATCATGGGATCCCTGAACTTTGTGAATGCATGGTCACAAATTATTTATTTGCATGATGTTGTGCAAGGGACCTTTGACCGCTTCCGTCATACATTTAAAGTGACAAAATAGTTTGCTAGTTTTACGTTTGGTACACCCCTGCTGATCTAGTGCAGCATATGTACAACTGTTAACTTCTCAGTATGAAGGCTATCACAGACATGGGTATATGCTAAGATCAGCAGACTAGCATTCCTGTGACTGCTGCCATTCCCAAGGTGCATACAAATTGAGATCTACCTCATCAAGATTGCCACAGTAGGACATTTGCTAAACCATGTTTCAATTAGGGGACAGTGTCAGTTCGTTGTATAACCACTGATCACCCAACTTGGCAAATGTAAGATGATGAATGTGGCAAACTGTGATCTACAATACCTGATATAGGTACACAGGGCCCTGAGTAACACATTTCAGGTGCAATGACTACACCTGTGCCCATGCATTCTGTCACGGATTATCAAATTAGACACTGTCAGCATATATTTCTTTGTTGTTTTGATTTAGATAAATGGCCAATCCATGTTTAACGTAACATTGTCATCAAGTAACACACAGGATCCCTGCCATTATGGTGTCATAGGGGTCATATAAGGCTCTGGGTACACTGCCAATGTGGCATTTGTCACCTACATACAACACAGGCACACATATAATGGACCATAGAAAGCAGAATAATTCCTGAACTAAACTCAACCCACATGAGCATCACACAGTAACTTTTTGTCCCTTGATGCACAAGCCACAATACCTGAGTGACTGGTATTACAGTGCACCTGGAATGTGGCTTTGCATGTCTCTCATAACAACAAATGAAGAAATGGAGTACCCTATAGAAATAATTCTGCACAACATTGAGTAATCATGTTTGGCACCACATGATTGTTAGGGCCAGTGCATGTGTGCATATGTGTGTCTATCACTCACTGGAGTGACAGGGTCAATACATGTTTGCAGTAGTATCTGTGTTGGGGTGTGTACATGCCTGAGGTGCTGCTCTATCATATAAAATGTCGCACACAGTGATTTGTTGTTCCAAGTTTTGTACAGTGAGCAGACATTGAGCACATTTCACCCTTCCATGTTTTACAGGTGGACCAGCCCCCTACACAATTGGAGAAGTGGCTTGATTTGCAGACCCAGACATATCCAGTAAGTGTTGATATTTTAGTTCTGTATTGTGTTTGCAGCTGTTGTGTGATTGACTCCTGTGTGTTGGGCACATTGCAAGGTATGATATGCTGGCACATGATCTGATATGTGACTTGCCTGGAGTTTGACATTTTGTTCCATGTTTGAGTTGGACAATCAGTGGCAGAGAGTTATATTTTGCGATTCTAGTGCTGCGCTATAGGCATGGGCAGGTGAACAGGGTGATATATGTTGCTACATTTATGCCAATGATAAATTTGGTGGTGGCCATTTTCATGATTTAGTCAGCAAGTCATACCCTGATTCACACAGACCAGTGATGCCGAAGTATTACCCACAGACTAGAGCCTCCCTGTTAACTAATGTACATGTAGGACTGTATATTTGACTTCCTAGCAGCATCTAGCTCCACATGTCGTGCTACATTTATGTGGCACTTGAGTAGAATGTCATAGGTGTGCATGCATCTCAAGCTCAGATGGGTGCTTGCATCTATGTGCTTGTTTTTGTAAAGGTGTTAATGAGATCAAATGATGTTGACAATTGTCCGTAATTAGGAACATAAATGTGAATGTGATTGTCCAGTGTTTGAGTCAATCCTAGTTGGCAGCCCTCCTTACCTGTGGTGGACTGACTAAACCCATGGACAGCTGTCCAAAGCTTCCTGGCTGTCCTTGATGTTTGAAAGTATGTGTTGCATGTCCATCACCCCCTGAGGCACAGGGTGAGGGTTATGAAATATGTGTACATTGGTGTGAGGATCCCAGTGTAGAGGACAGACATGTAATTCCAACATTCATTTGTTCCAACCTAGGATACCCCCTCATGATTAGCAACTGCATACCGTCCAGGAAATTCCATTTACAAATCACAGATCTTGTGGGCCTTGATTGTCATCCAGAAGATAGTCATTAGTTGGCCTGTCACATGTGGAGTACTTACAGCATTTGTTATGTGACTAATGGCAGTACAATGATGCACAGATCATTTAAGTAGGTACACACCTTTTTGAGCATTGCTGTGCTGTTAGATAGTAGATGTGCAGGCTGCATTGGCCTGTCATTCCTCAGGGACATTCTATGATCTGTACTGTGATTTGGACTGTTTAAGCTAATTTAGAGGAAGTTTTAGAATATCATCTGTAGATGTATCACACAATGATATCACTAATGTTTGGCTTTCTCTATTTTTACAGCTGTCAACATGAATGCCGATGAGATCAGGGAATTCCAGAGGTGGGAGAGGCGTTACAGCCACATACTAGATGTGGAGTCTGAGTTCCGCAATATGGCACGGTGTTATCGCCATGAGAGAGCCACAGGGGTCTGGAGGGCATTTGCCCAAGGGGTGCCATCCTTGCCCACAACAGCTACCACCACCAGCACAACCGCTCAGACCACAGTCACACAAAGAATGACAGCCACTGTTGCAGGTCTGTGAACCTCATCAGCTCCAGGCCCACAGACAGCAGCTCCTGCACCTCCCCCTCCAAGCACGGCACCAGCACCAGCAGTACCATCCACTAGTGGCACACAGACAACCCGAGCTGCAGTGATAGACAATGCCAAATTCCAAGCTATGAGACGTGACATGCAACGGATGTTGCACAGGATGGACAGGCTGCAGCAGGAGGTGTCCCGCAATAGCAGGAGACTGCGGGGTATAAAGAAGATCCTGCGGAAGGCAAATTTGTGACTTTTGGACCCGCAGCCATGATTCCCTCCCCTCCCTTCCCTTTCCTGGTTCTTATTTTAGTGGGTTTAGGGGGCTTAGTGTTAGGTTAGAGTAGGCTGTTAGATTAGTTAGTATAAGTGGGTTGGGGGGTGGAGGGGTTTATATTATTACATGTGTTTTTGGTGGGTGGGTGGTAGATGATGTTGGGGTTTATGTGTATAAAAAAAAAAACATTAAAAAATATATAAATATAAAAAATAAATGCCAAAAAAAATATATTTGTTTAGGATAAGATAATATGTGCTTAGGTTAGTATATGTTGTCCTACATGTGTCCCGTCACATAAGAGGTGTGGGGGGTTGATGTTCAGAGTATTTAGTTAAATGTGATCTGTAAGTTTAGATTAGGGTAGTTAGGGCCAGTTGTGGGTAATGTGTAGTTAGGATAGGTCAGGTTAGTTAAGGTGTTTCTCCTTGTTTTATTATCCTTTTTTACTGTTAAATAAATATTTAGGTACTCCTTTACAGTATGTGTCATATGCTTGGGGATCAGGGCCTTGGCATGGGTGAACAGTGTCAATTTAGTATTTGCATTTGTGTACCATCCTGCATCCGAATCCCATTATTGACATGGTTATTCACAATTCCTAATGTGCAGTCACATTGGCAGCTACACCAAAGCTACTTCTCAATGCATCTGCCATCCATTGCACCCACAACTCAAGGTTACTATGCTTCCCAATGTGTTGTGAAGTTTGGCTGTGTGTTTTAAATCTGTCATCGTTTGAGACCTGATTTGGAATCTTGGGCACTGTGGTACGTCTGCCTGCAGCCTGATGTTCATGTGAACCCTGAAAAGCTGAATGATGTTATAATCTTATGTAGTATTGTATACATAACTCACACCTATCATTTCTTACATTGTACTCCCAGGTTACATAATTGTCTATACACTCGTACACATCCATTCCTGCTGTATGGTGTGTGTGTGTGATGAAATTTTATAGTCAGATGTCATATACATAAAGATTGTCTCGAAGGGAATTTTGGACACATTGATTTTCAGCTTATACATACCTTGAAGCAGACTTTTTCAGTCCAACACAGCATTATACTGTTAGCTTTCAATTTACTTCAGAAATAAGCCTCAGGAAGCGCAGATGATGATACAATCCGGAACCCAGTGCATAGTTATCAGCCCACAATCTTTCAACGCAGTTGTATTGACATTCTATGGCCATTGACATGTGACATACATCACTAATTTCCTACACAGTTGATGTGTCACATTACACAGAGACAAAGTGGTTGTATAAGTGCTATTTATTTGAAAGTGCTGTAGTGCAATAATTACATAGTCCAGGATTGTGAGTCCATTTGTGTGACGCCTTCTATTGTGATGCTACACAAGTGCAATGGGACATGTCATTGGACATGCTGGGGTGAAGTGTTATAAAGTGCAGATGAACATGAATTGCCAATGAGGTAGTGAGAGACAATCACAGAGCATAGTGTCAAGGTAAACAGTGTGCTGGAGAACAGTGCATGTGAACAGCTGTTGCAAGACTGGCATGTTAACAAGCACAGGACCTAGGATATCTGCGCCCATGTGGCATGGACTTGTGCTACCGTGTGCTCCTACAGGTGAAGGTGATCTGTTCCATGTCTTCATCTTCTGATGTGTGTGTCGTCTCCTCTGCCCTTGGTGGTGGTGGGTTTGAAGGGGCAACACACACTTCAGTGTTTGAAGACATGGAGTCAGAAATTAATGTAGCTGCCAACTGTGGGGCTATTAAGGGCATTATTGCAGCAAGGAGGAGCTGTTGGTTCTTGAGTATAGCAGCTACATCACTGTGGAAGGCAGCCAGGTTGGTCTTGAGGTGGTCATGATTGCATTTGTGCACACAGTGAAAGGTTTGGGGTGCCAGGTGTTGTGGCAATTCCCTTACTGCGGTGGTGAATTCCATTACACTTTGTTGTAGTCCTTGCAGGATGGATGTTAGCGCTTGCATGGCTGCTGCCTGTTCTGCCGATGACATCATGCACGAACGCATCCCCTCAAGGCTGGCTGCCATATTTTGCATCCCCACCGCACCTCCTTGGCCAGCTTCCGTTGTACTCCAACTACAGTCCTCTCAAAGGTGGTACCAGTGTCCTCAGAGACCTCAGCTGGGTTGGAGCTGGCAGGTCGTACTATTGGGGTGGTGGGGGGGTCCTCTGTGATGGCTGCTACTTCTGTGCTCCTCCTTGCGACTGAAGGTGGGGGTCTGGAGGGTTCCAAGGACATCTTGGAGGGTCTGCTGGCTAATGTTTGTCAGCTCGTCATCCATGTCATCAGGGAAGTCCAGGACAGGTATATCACCAGGAGAGCCATCCTCCTCTGCAATGACATATTGTACAATTAGTGTGTCTGTGTTGTGGCATTTGTAATGTGATGTTCCTGACTTCCTATTAGTTGCACATTGTGATCTTGGTTCCTGTTCATTGTTCCTGGTCGGTTGTAGTCTTCCTGGGGTCTCTCATGGCTTCTGGAATCCATTTTGGGGCTCCTTTGCACATTTTGCTATTGCGTCAAAAAAAGGCGCGTATCCGGTTTGAGAAGACCCCTGGGCATGGCCATTGGGCAAGGGGGCATGACTCCTGTCTTTGCTAAGACAGGAGTCATTTCAATGGGGGTTGTGCGTCAAACAAATGGCGCAAGTCTGGTTTGAGGCATGATTTTTGCCTCAAATCTGACTTGCACCATTTTTTGACGAACAACCCTCATTTTCCCCCATGCCGGCGCTGCCTGGTTTGAATATTTTTTTTTGACCCAGACCAGTCCACAGCGCCGACTAACGTCATTCTTTAAATAAGGCGCCCGCATTGCGCGCCGCCTGAGGCATTTCTAACTGCCTTTGTTCAACATTCTTTCAGCGTGCTGTTTACCAGGCTTTGCTCCCTCAGCTCGCCGCTCGCGTTTCCTCGGCTCCGGGTACCTCGGCTGTTCCTCCCAGCCCACGCTACTCTTCTGGATCAGTTCTCCGCCCCGAGACTCTTCCAAATTGAACAGTCACGCCTTGGGGGCGTGTACTTAGTTGGTTATCCTTCATTTTTCCTGATTTATTTAACCCCTTCAGTCCGGGGTTTTTTCTATTCATTGACTTTGCTGGGCTGCTTGTTCCCTACTGAAAATGGAACGCCAGGATTCTTCTGCCTTACCTGATTCCAATGAGATTGGAGCCTTCATTAATGAGGCTGTGGCTAAGGCTGTTTCAGCCACCATGACAAAAATGTCAAAGAAATATTGAGACCACTGTCCATAACATGGTCTACAAATCCTTTCTGGCCCATTCTGCGGGGGATAGCAGAAAAAGAAAATTTAAGGATTTGTCTACGCAAAATCCATCCGATGGCGCATTTTTGACTGGTGAAGTTTCTTCACCCTTGACTGAGGACGTGTTTTCTCCCAGGCCTCCAACTCAGGAGGGGAATTCAAAAGGTGTTTATGGGAAGTGTAAAACTAAGACAAAGCATACTGTCTCTGCGCCTAAACAGATTGTGATTTCTCACATCTCAGGTACCGGCGATGATGTCGGTGATGCGGATGAGGCGGATGACGTCTCGGATATTTGGGTTTCGCCATCCAGGCTTCCCCTTAAAAAAAGCCTAAATTGGAGCTTTCTGACCCCTTTTTGGCCAAAACTGTTCTGGATTCGGATGGTAACCCCATGTTCGATCCCTCCCTCCTTCACCACCCCAATTCCACAGAATGGACCCCTTCATCCCATGTTGGCAAATACATTGCTTCCAGGTTAAGGCTCCCCTGGATAAGCAAACGAGAGCCAAATTAAGATCAGAGTGTCCCAGACTGTCCCTTTTTTCCAGTATCACTTCAACTCCAACTATCGATCAACCCCTCCTTACCTTTTTCTCCAAATTTGGAAAAGACCCTCGGAAAGGGGTAGACAAGGCCTGGTCAAATTGCCAGGAAAAACTTCTGGATTTGGTCGGGCCAATGGCCCATATTTTGGATCTGGCAGAATCTGCGAAAATGGACAATGCAGAAATTGATCCGGCGGAACTTTCCTTATGGACCCAAAGAGCCTTTTGTCTCTTAGGGAATGCAAATGCCTCTATTATTCACAAAAGAAGAAAAGGGTTACTCCTTAAATTAGACCGCAAATTGTCTAATCTGGCTACCATGGATCCCGGAAATAAGGCTGAAGGACGCCTGTTCGGCGATTCTTTTATCAAGGATCTAGGAAAGTTTGTTTCCACGTTTGCCTCCATTGACAAGGCACAGCAAAACATCAAAAAGGTCTTCAACCAACAGGTTTTTGCCAGGGCTGGTACAGGCAGGAGCCACTCTACCGGCCAATCCTTCCAAGGAAACAGAGGCTCCTCATACTCTTCATCATACTCTTCCTACGGGACTCAATCCTTCAAACCCCAGTTCTACCCCCAAAGAGGCAGAGGCTACAGGGGTCATGGGCAAAGTGGTTTCCGCTCCAACAACAATCAAGGTAAGCCCTGTTTCTGGCCTTCCTCCAGTTGGGGGTCTGCTTTGTTATTTCATTCACAAAAGGAGCACTCTCACTACAGATCCATGGGTCCTCGACACAGTCGTAGGCTACCAGATAGAATTCTATTCAGATCCATACCAGGTTTACGCTCCCCCTCCTTCACATTTGTCTGGAGAAATGTCCGCTCTGATCTCAGAGGAAGTCGAATCCCTTCTTACAAAACAAGCCATTCAAATATCCCACCTAGATCCCTCCGGTTTTCTCAGTTCTTTCTTCTTGGTTCAGAAGAAAAACAAGAAATTCAGACCAGTCATAAACCTCAGAAATTTCAACCAGTTTGTCGTATATCGGCATTTCGAAATGGAGACCATTCTACATCTAAGGGACTTTCTTCTTCCCTTCGACTTTATGGTCCGTCTGGACCTTCAGGACGCGTACCTTTCAGTCCCCATTCATCCAACTCACAGGAAGTATTTACAGTTCCAATGGCTAGGTCAGACGTACCAGTTTTCTTCTCTTCTGTTCGGCCTGTCTTCAGCACCTTGGTGTTTCACCAAGTTAATGAAACCGGTCACAGCTCATCTCAGATCTTTGGGCATCAGATTGTTGATTTATTTGGACAACATTCTTATATTACATCAGGACCGCTCCACTCTTCTATCTCACTTACAAATAACTTGCTCCCTCCTTTCCCAACTAGGCTTTTTACTCAACAACGAAAAGTCAAACACTCTCCCATCTCAAAGGATCGATTTCTTAGGGTTCGAGACAGATTCCTCTTCCTCCACACTCCATCTTACTCAACAAAAAGTACATACCATCAAGGCGGAGATTCTGAAAACACTCCGCAGATCTCAGATTTCTCTCAGCGCTCTGACCAGGATAGCAGGCCTTCTGTTTGCCTTGATTCAGGCCATTTTTCCGGGTCTGCTGCATTACCGGGCGCTTCAGAGGCTCAAAATCTGTCATCTCTGAAGAGGATTTTCCTATTCGGAGATGATTATTCTCGATCAGGAATCTCGTCTAGAACTTCAGTGGCGGATAGACCATTTAGACGCCTGGAATGGCAGGGCTATTTTTCCATCAGCCCCCGATCTTGTGTTAGAGTCCGATGCAAGCCTGACGGGTTGGGGCGCCCGCTGTGGTCCAATCTCGACTGGAGGTACATGGTCATTAGAGGAGTCCAAATTGCACATCAATTATTTATAGATGCTTGCGGGCTCCTTTGCAATCAAAAGCCTGGCAAAGGACAGGGTGCAGTGTACCATCCTCCTCCGCATGGACAATGTTTCAGCTGTCCGTTACATAAACCATCTAGGAGGAACCAGATCAAAACCGTTAGCAGACCTGGCAAAAAGCCTAAGGGAGTTTTGCCTTCTCAACGAGATATCTCTTTCGGCAGAATATCTTCCAGGGTCTCTCAACCAAACAGCGGATTGGCACTCACGTTTCCTTAGAGATTACAGCGATTGGAAGCTCCATCCCTTGGTTTTCCGTTCTATTCTTCACAAATGGGGTCCTTTTGGCATAGACCTCTTCGCTTCCCGCCTCAAATCTCAGCTACCCCTCTTTTTCAGCTGGCGCCCGGATCCTTCACCATTAGCCTCCAACGCTTTCCTTCAGGACTGGTCCAAAGCAATCAATTATGCCTTTCCTCCATTCATAATGATCACCAGGGTCTTGGCCCAGGTCAGATGCCAGAAGGCAACCATAGTGCTGGTGGTGCCCTTTTCGCAATCACAGATTTGGTTTCCCCCGCTCTTGGAATTGTCAATCGAGTTCCCCATTCTTCTTCCTCTTTTCCCTTCCCTTCGGCGGTACCCTCTTGGGAACCCGCACCCCCTAGTCACCAAACAATTCACTCAGTCTTTCGTCTTGGAAAGTGTTGGGACTTCCCGACCTTCCATCCCAATTTCGGAAGTAGCTGTGGACCTCATCAGCAAGGCCTGGGCTCCAGGTACCAGGAAGGCATACAATTCCGCCTGGTCTCTTTGGCCAAGCTGGTGTGTGGGAAGGGACCTCAATCCAGTTTAAACAGATATAAATTATGTAATTAATTTCTTGGCTGCGCAAGCTAGCGCAGGTAAGTCATACAGGACAATCAATTTGTATAGATCCACTGTTTCTATTCATCACGCTCATGTCAATGGGAAGCCGGTGGGAGAACACCCTCTACTTTGCCGTCTGTTGAAGGGAGTAACATTTTCCATTCCTCCGCTGCCTAAATATTCTAAGATTTGGGATGTCAATGTCGTATTGAATTTGTTCTTATAGTGGCAAGATAATTCTGAGATTTCTTTGAAAATGCTTTTTGCCAAGCTCACTATGTTGCTTTGTCTAGTTTGCATTAAACGGTTATCTGATGTTAAAGCTTTAGATGTTACCTCTCGACAATTTGCGCCTACGGGGTTATATTTTCCATTAATAAACGTACCAAAACTAATTTGCATACAGTTTTTTATCCTTATTTTCCCAATCAGCCCAAATTATGCGTAGGACAATGTCTTTAATGTTATGAAGAACGCACGGCTGATCTCAGAACGTCTTCTCTTTCCCAGTTTCTTATTTCCTTTTGCAAACCCCATAAGCCTGTGTCTTCGGCAACTCTTGCCAGATGGGTTCACTGGGTAATGTCATTAGCGGGTATAGGTACTTCTGTTTTTGGGGCTCACTCTTCTACAGGAGCTATGGCTTCCATGGCTTTCTGGGTTGGCTCCAGATTGGAAGACATTCTGAGATCGGCCGATTGGTGTAACGATAATGTTTTCAGAACATTTTATTGTAAGCCTGTACATACTGCAACTTCAGTGGTGATAAACATGCTTTAAAAAAGCATAATACGAGCCTCCGGTCTTGACATAAAATGTAGATTTTCCTAGTAAGTTATGACGGAAAGTCTTCAATTTATTAAAGACACGGAGGCGAGTATTATCTCATCTCAGGAAGGAAAATCTCCTGATTTTGACTTTTTCTTTCCCTCCCTCACAGCAACTTCCACGACATCTCAACCTTCTACCTGATCGGACCATGGTTTTACAAGTGTCAGACGTTTCTTCTGGACAAGTAGCTTCGTTCCAGCAGAGTCTTCCTATTGCTCTCCGGATTTCTCCTTCATTCCACTGTTACCTGAACTTTATACAAGAACTTTGTTCTCTAATTTTAGCAGTTGCAATTGTTCTGACTATTTTTCCGTTGTTTTCTCATACTGAGTAACCTTCTTGCATCAAGAAAGAGGGTTGGTCGCAGTCAAGCTTAGTGATTACGTATGTTCTGACATGTTCATTGTTGCGTTAGTTATTACGTTTTGTTTTCCCATTGGCTTTCTCTGTTTTCAAGCCTCATGGGAGTCGTAGTTTCTTGACTGCTGTTGTTAAATTAAAGCAAGATAGAGAAGCATAATATTCGCCTCCGTGTCTTTAATAAAATTAAGACTTTCCGTCATAACTTACTAGGAAAATCTACATTAGGCCACCGTATGCCACTTTAAAAAAGTTTAAAAAATACTTACCTCAACTTACCTGTACTTACCTGGGATGGGCCCCCCCATCCTTGGGTGTCCTCCATGGGTAGGCGAGGGTGGCAGGGGTGTCCCTGGGGGCAGGAGAGGGCACCACTGGACTCCTTCCGAGCCCACAGGTCCCTTAACGCCTGCCCTGACCTAGGCGTTAAAAAACGGCGCACATCAGGCTGTGCGCTGTTTTTTAAGGCCCACCCCTTCCTGTGCGTCAAAATACTGCAGGAGTATAAATAAGGCGCACAGGCCTTAAAGTCATTTTTGGGGCTGGAACGTCTACCTTGCATGTTATCAACACAAGGCAGTTTCCCGCATCCAAACACTGTGGAATTTTGACGTCCGCGGGGTCGGGCGTCAGAGTTTAAATATGGGGCAAGGTTTGCGCCGAATGTGGGTCAAAATTTTTGACGCACATTCGGCGCAAACAGAGTATAAATATACCCCTCAGTATATTTCCCTTAATTTGAGGCTAGCCTTCTATTGCCTAACCTTGTGAGTATATTTACAACTCTGTTTAATGTTGTTGCTGTAGTTCAAATTCAGTGGTGCATTTTGCTTTTTTATGTGTGTGCATTTAAATTTTTATGACGGCATTTCAGTTACCAAATATTTATTTAGACCCTTATTATGCTATTAAGTTTCTGAGGTAACATTTAATGGCTCAGAGCACATCATTCTGTTTCCAAGTGTTTATTTATGCAAGGTTTCTGAGCATGTGGTTGAGCTTCTTAGAATGAGTTTCAGCTGATTTGATGTACATAAGTTCCTACATGTGTCATTTGGACAGATTTGTGTTTGAACGATTGTACTTTATCTGTATCTGTTTCTGCGGAAATATTTGATTTTCGGTGAGGACATTTCAGTTACTCAATGTGTGTTGATGTTTCAGTCAGTTTAATAAATTTGCTGAGAATACATTTCAAATTCCGTTTGTGTATTTTAATTGTGGTGAATATAGTTTGGTTCCTGTGAGTGCATTCAGCTCTTGTGAATGTTTCTTATGCTAATGAGATTAAAGACCGGGCTGTTCGAATTAGTCCCACAGCAAGCGCCTGGATACCCTCACGGGTGACAAGCCGCGCTTCACAAATGCAACTTGACTTGAATTATATTTGTTTAATTCACGCGAACATAAATCTGTTCCTGAGAATGTATTTTCGTATCTGTGAGTGTAGTTTATATGCTAAGAGTATATTTCCGTTCCTGTGAGTGTAAATATGAATGTTAAGTGTATATTTCATATTATTTGACTACATAACAGTTTCTGAGTTCATTTCCAGATCCATGAGTGTAATTTATATGTTAATTGTATATTTCAGATTCTGTTTTGTATATGTCAGTTCCCGTGAGTATACTTCTAGATCTATAGGTGTAATTTATGTGAAAAACGTATATTTCAGTTGTTACTAAATTAACAGTGCCTGTGACTGCATTTCCAGATATATGAGGGAAATTATATGTAAAGTGCATATTTCAGTTCTTTGGATATAGGTCATTTCCTGTAAGTGAATTACAGTTCTTTCGAATGTTTCAGTTGTTGTGAATGTAATATGTATGTTAAGGGTATAATTCGAGTTGCTATGAGTATGTATCAGTCTCAGAAAGCATATTTAAATTCTTTTATGAACTGTCCAGATTTCTATGAGTATTTCAGCTTCTCAGTAAAAGTTCCAGCATTCTCTATATACTTCAGTTTTAGCTTGAGTTTCAATGGGATGGACAAGCATGTTCACTTTTGAATATTCTTCTGAGTGTTCCAGGCCATCTGCATTACTTCCTGGCGGACTCCTCTGGATCCTGTTGGGTGATTCGGCTTATTGAGGATAGGTCTGCGGTATTTAGCGAGTGTTTAGATGTATCACGGAGCGTATTTATTTCTGCTCCAGCTCTTGGAGACACTGCGCGGCGCCGCCTTATCTTTCCTTTGGTAACTGCTTAAATGCAGTGGTCGGTGCCAGGGCCCGCCGCCACCTGTTTAACGCTGGGAGGGCGACGCGCTGCTCTCTGCTGTTCAAATTGCCATGGTCGCGCCGCGGAGATGACAGCTGAATTACTGCCAGTGCATTAAAGGGCCCCGAGAAACCCGAGGAACGTGCTTCCCAGAGTGCCAGGACTCATTCCGAGATAACACCGAGGGCGGATGAGGTTGTGATGATGGGGCGTTGCCAAGAAGCCTACCTGGGGCTCGCCTCTGCCATCTGAAACCCTACAGCCCTTTCCAGTGAAGAAGCCGCCATCATCATTCTGGGAGACTGAAAGCACAAGGTAGTTATGAGCAACATGTGTCCTACATAGAGCAGGGATGTTCAATATAGGCCCTGAAGGACTGGATCCATGCCAGATTTTCAGAATATTCACTCAACATAAATTTAAATACAAGGAACCTAAAGGGGTTTATTTACATGGTCTATGGTGATCCTGAAAACGTATTATGAAGTTGACTGTTCTACACCACTGGTCAATTTTCTTGGATGGCTAAATTCTTCCCGTGCTCCACGGTAGCTGCTTTGGGACACGATCAAGTAAGCTCCGGAGGTGCCACAAAGCATCAGCAGCAATATGTTTCAAACCACATTCACTTTTACAAGCAGGAAGTGGGAAATGCAGAAACCTATTGTGC
The DNA here is from genome assembly GCF_031143425.1 of Pleurodeles waltl. Classification (NCBI taxonomy): domain Eukaryota; kingdom Metazoa; phylum Chordata; class Amphibia; order Caudata; family Salamandridae; genus Pleurodeles; species Pleurodeles waltl. The sequence goes on along the minus strand of NC_090443.1, from coordinate 403,361,661 downwards.
AAGTGAACACAACATACTGTGCCAGGACTTTACCAGAGTGGAAATCAGGGCAAACAAAAAATATGAAGGTAGCCAGGCTAATTCAACTATATGCTCAAAATAGGTAACAACCACCACCCGAACTTCAGGTTTTCCCATATCGCTCATGCATTTGAGAAATGTGGGAAAGCCTGATGTTTTAAGTAGATTTTTCAAACAGCACCCCCAACCTATATCGTAAAGAAGCCTCTTGGTTCCTAACTAAGCCAGAGAGGCCCGAACTGGGTTGACAGGACACTGCACTATATTAACTAGCAAACGTGATGCATAATAACACCACCCAAAAAAAATGCCACTTTCCCCTTTCTCGCTTGATATATGTGATCTTTAATTAGGGGTCTTCAAACTGGGGGGGAGGGGGGTGCTCTCCATGCTCTGGCCAAAAGAAGCGTTATACTTGTACCAGTGTTTTATTTTAGTGAGCGGCAGTTAGCCGCTCTGTAATGGGCCTTCACTTTCATCTTTTGTCATTTATATCCTGGCTGGGAGAAGGTGTCAAAGGGGAAGGAACTCCAAATATTCTTCAACCCCCTCACCCCTGTTTCTAATAATCATACTGTGGATCCTTTTACATGTTCGTAAAGCTTGCCTGACCATAATAATAAGTCTGGCAATCGCATATTTGATTGCAATTTTAAATCGGTAACAGAACTTAGATGCAATGTTTAAATAAGTCTAGACATATTTAAACATTGCCAGTTTAATAAAATAATTGTGATAAATTTTGACGGGGCCTCGATTATTTTTTTCACGTGGGGGCGCAGCATTAAATAGTTTGAAGACCACTGTCTTAAATTATCCCCTGATCTAGCTCAGTGAACAGTGATGCAATGCTAGGGTTGCGCAGTAGATATATACAAGACTGGTTGCCCCCATCTATATACACTTAAACCTATCCTGTGTTGTGTTGACTGTGGCATTACTCTCAGAAGTGTCCAGTCTCCAAACAGAGGTATAGAGTCAATAGAAACATGAGTAGGACTGGTGCATGGCCATAACACACATTTTATCCACAAATACCCATATCACTCCATTTTGTTTACACCCTAAATGTATTTTTCTCTTTTATGTAGAAAAACAAACAGCTTAGATATCATACAGCCATTAAACAGTACCACAAAATTACCAATATTATAGATTTCCTTAAACGCAATCTTTTGAACTGGATGTAGCACATCATGTCCATAATGCCCTCCTAATTCTACTATCCCTAAATCTAGTAAAACCCAACAAGCCATCACTACAAAAACCTCGCCTTCATGTTTCATAAACTACCATCATCACATCTCACCATTCCCTAACTGGCTCCCAAACACTCACCATTTTCCATCCTTTAACTTCTCTCTCCAGTATTGCTATTTCCTTATCGTAATGATCCATAAATGTGAACCACCAATGTCTAAAATGTGTCTATCCCGAGTCAAGACTTCGCAAACCTAAGGCAAGCAATAATCTGGACCATACAGACCATTGCATCAAAGCTCCAGGCGATAGCATCTGTCGTGCCAGAAATGATTAACTTCTATAATTGTAGTAATGGTCCCTATTGTGTGACCTACAGCTCCTTCAAAATGTATTTCCAGAGGCACTGAGTCTGGCATTACAAGTCTGTCGGAGCAGTATGCACAGGAGGGATACCACTCAGAGAGGCTACAAGTTTTTCGGTGCCTCCTGGCCAGCGGGCTGCTGGACTGTGGGCAACTGCTGTACCTGGACCTAGCCCACATGCCACAGTACAGACAGAGAAGAGAAACCTTCCCTACTGTAGTTAAACACGCTCTGATGTCAGCTGTAAATAGGGCCGCTTTAGGATGGTGCGAGCGGTGCGGCTGCACCGGGTGCTGACATGGATTGGGGGGCACTGACCTCAGGGGTGCGCTGTGTTTAGCAATAACCTATGAAACTTGTGATTTAAAAGCACCTACTGAAAAGTTTCTTGTGCGTCCAGCCTTCAAGAAGCAATTAAAATGTCAAGATACCTCTTGTGATTAATGTTGCTGCTAGGGAGAGAGATGGGAGTGTTGTCTAGTGGCAGCTTTGACTCACCATAAAATAACACAGAGAGTTAATGTACCTGCTGCAAAGAACAGAACTTTATTTTATAAGGATAGCTGAGTGGATTAGTAAAGCCAGCTTTTACGAGCTCTTCCAAACAAATGAATGTATGTTAAAGGGGGGCTATGGGGAGATGAGGGGCACATTTGACGGGTGGCAGTGAGGGAATCTTAAGAGGTGGTCATGAGGTGAGGGGGTGGGGTGTCAAAAAAGACTGTCGCACTGGGGGCCACCACCACTAAAGCCGACCCTGCTGGTCAAGCCAGGAAGCCTTATTTCCGAGCCCACATTGCCTTCTTCTGTACAAGTACAAATCACTTGGTCTCATTGTGTCCAGGTTCCCTTATCTGCAAACACCATAAGGGTGTGGAAACCTGATAAGCTACTAATGTTTTTTTTTAAACTAGGTATTTATATTGCAGTTTTTCTAGCAACCGGCAATTGTCGTTATTCAGTTTCTTGGTCAATCACTTCTTCTTCAAAGTCATAAATATAAGTGCTTCCTTCAAAAGCAGAAATTCACCTAGAATTTCCCTAACCCCACCTTCCTCTGTTGTACAGAATTTACACAAATGTTTTAGCCCTACTTTACGAGGTGGTAATGTGCCAGAATACCATATGCCCAGAAATATTGTTTGTGGGTGGTATCTCCAGACATAAATCCAGCTATTACAAGAATTTGCCCCTGGAATGGGAAGTAATATGTGGACCCAGAATTACTGTGTCCTAATCTATATGTGTTGTCTCCATTCAGCGGACAAATGGCTTCCATTTAGCACCTACTCAACGAAAGTGTTAAATGGAAGTGAGAGTCCATTAAGGGGCAGGGGCGGGGAATGAAGAGGTAGGGAAGGTGCAAGGGACAGCAGAGGTTGTTGGTTGGCAAGAGGGAGTGTTCCATTCTCCCTTCGTTTCATGGGATTATGTCGGTAAAGGGACCAGGGACTGAGGCCGGCCTACGCTTGTAGCCTAAACCTCATGTGATTTTACATGCCTGTTTTTCAGCCAATACAATCGGGTTCAATGTTCCCGCAGCCAAGAAATCTGGATGCAGGAACTCAGGGCTGGTTATAATTGGGTGGAGTGGTATAACACCCGGGCATATTGCTCCACCCATCTTAATATCAAGCTTGTTGATGAGAGCAAAAAACAGGTTTTCATATTTTTGCTAAATTGGAGGCGGCCACACCAAATACATCTTGCAAGTGAGTGAGATCCACAAGGTTGCGACCACCCTTGCACTGCTGTTAGGACCGAGGACTATAAAACAGGCTCAGAGACAAAGAGCTGTGCAAATAGTTGTGTGCTATGGTGCCAATTTACTCCGGATAGAATTAGGTGTCTTCCCATGTATGGATTTTTGTAGCACACATGGCATCATAAAGTGACCTATGTGTCCCCCTTGGAAGCCAATGCAGTGAAGAAATGGGTTCACACCTTCAGGCTCATGTAAGGAGGCAAGCATCTGTACTCTATAACATCAGGGGCATAAACAACCTCTTTTTGAACCCAATTAACAAGGAATTGCCACAATCCAACCTGAATCTGACTAATGCTATAGATGCAGTAATCTACGGCCACGGATCATAAACGTTTTCAGCAATTACAAGAGGAGGTGATTAGGGTGATGTGGAAGTGGAGAAAGAGGTCAACATAGATTTTATAGCCAAGATCTTTTACTACTTCAGTTAGGTGGTGTCATGGGCACGTTTTTGTGATCCACTAGACAGCGAAGGTGTTCTTTTTATCCCATCCCAGCTCCATGACTTTGATTTTGTCATCAATTACTTTGTGCCAATGAACACCCAGTGAGTTCTGAATACCCCTTATACATTTATGAAATAGAGATGGTGATGTACCCAGCCTCCCCTCTCAATCTGACCAGATTATGGGCATTATCACTCTACACATAGAAGTACAATCCATAAAATCCGAGAAGCATGCTAAAGACTCTAGATAGAGCAACAAGACTGAAAGGAGCTAACTGGAGCCCTTCAAGTCAGTGGATGTCATTTGGAGACATGACAAAGATCTTCAGGAGGTACCAGAGCAAGTCAAGGACTCTTCCGCTGAGAAAGATGCAGCTAAAATGACGAAGCAAAAATTAGTTGCAATGGTGCTGAGCTCCGCTGACTGGTCCAGCAGTATTAGGGCTGTGCCTCCATTGCACCCAACCGCCAAATACAGGGACTCCAAAAATGTGGAAGATCAGATTCCATAGCTGTCCTCCTACAGGCTCCCTCACCCAGAGGAAAACCAAAGTTGAGGAGCTACTGCTGCCTCCAAGAGATTTGCAAATACTGGAAGAAGCTAATTTGATCTGAAACTAGATGGGTCGGGGAGATCCAGATATGTTATTCATAGCTGGAAACAAAAGTGCCTATTTAAGGGGGAGGGAACATGGATAAAGCTTTCCAGTAAAAACATAACTTACAATAAAAAACCTTATTTCAGATTTCAGCATGTAACAAGGCCAGGACTAAACTCAAAATTCAGAGTAAGCAAGGCGGGGATTAACCGGATAATCCAAATACATTGGCTTAAGTCACCTTCTGTAGAGAAGAACATTCTAGAATGGGTTGGTATATAAACAATAGCCTCAAGTGTTAACAAGATTAGAGGAATGGCTCTTGGGAACTCCTGCGAGTACAGAAATAATCAAATGGGATCCTAAGTTGGTAGGCTCCTCATAATGGAGAGTTTAATCTACATGGTGGCACATTTTAAAGAAAGGATTGAATTTAATGGGAAGGCAAAACAGCATGCACAGGGTAGGAGTGCTATCTTCATGAATTTTCCCCAGGAGCCCGGAACTGTGAGGTATCTTGAGGAACCTAGAATATGCGCCAGGATCAAAAAAGTCGACTTTCAAGAATTAGCGATACAAGCTCATTATTCTGTGTTTACCTGGAAACTCAGACGAAAAAGCAGCCAGGGGAAATGTTGTTACCAGACGGTAATAGGAAATTGTTGTTTGAGATTTGGTGTTTGTCTGATTTCATGGCACTCACAATGAATGAGAAGGAAAAGTAAAAAAAGACACCAAGTTATTTTCTTATTGGCTGAAAAGCTTTAGAACACTCACCTGATTTATGTACCAGACAGCTACCCTTTATGTAAAAATGGCAGATACAAAACTGTTAAAACCTTTCTAGGGTGAATATAGTTATGTGTGTGTGTGTGTGAATGCTATAGATTGACAGCCTGTGAATGTACATTAAAAAAACTCTCGCCAAATTTTGTGTAGTTTTTACAGTTGGAGAACACTTTCTGGTAAGTCTGAAAACTGTTTCCGGTACTGACCCGAGCCCTTATCTAAAATCATTGATTGATCCACTCATTCTCCAGCTATTTTCTTACATTAATTTTTAACAGGTTGTAACTGGGATTCTGTTCATAAGATAAATGATTTCCTAACCATATGTTTGTTCTGCCAAGGAACTCCGGCCCAAGTTTGTTACATCCACATACATTGACAAAAAATCTGTACACATTTTTAGATGTTTATCCAACACAAAATGGAGTTCATCATTAAAAGAGAGCCTTCATTCTTCCTGTGGTTCACCCAATTTTCTTTTATTGCTAGAAAAAGGAAATGAATCAATCTTCCGAGTAGATTACATACTCAAAACAAAAAATCACATTCCAAATAGATTGCTCGTTTCTATGTATAACTAACTGAATGGCTCATACAATATAAAAAGTAATTTATTTAAAGATTAACAACAATGGTGAATATTAGTAAGAAATTATTAGTGAGTAGCTATATGTCAATAGTGACTGTAGTGCTGAAAATCAAACATATAAATGTTGCGATAGAGGAATATCATGGATAGAATATCGAGAACTAAAATCTTGAAAGTTAACTGCATATAGAGGAAGTATAGATTTACTATTCCTATTTCTAACTCTACATCTGCGTACCTTGAAGATCTTTAAGTATGTAGATGTGCAGTTGGGTATTGATATATATATATATATATATATATATATATATATATATAGCGTCAAGGTACATAACAGTGGAGTTAGGTATAGAAAATCTTTACTTACTTACCATTCGATACTTCAGTTTCAATATTTTGTCCTGAATATTTCTGTTCCAAACCACGATATTCTAGCTTTGATATTCAGGGAGCGGTTATATGTCAGAACCACAGGTGGTTCAAGCACCCGTGGCTCAAAAATGAGGTTGGAACAACGACCTCGTTCTAATCACTAATGCCTTTACCACCAATGCGTTTACAACGATTTTACCGCTGTAAACGCATTCCTTGTAAAGGCATTAGCAATCAGCATGCACGGTTCCAGCATGCTTCCCCCCTAACCCCCACTCCCAAAAATTACCACGACCCACCCATCCCCACAACTACCCCAACCCCCCACCCCCAAAATTACCAGAACCCCGTCCCCCCTCCCTTAAAACCTAAACCACCCCAACCCCCAACCCACCCCTTAAACCTAAGCCCTGTCCCCCCTCCCCCAAACCCTAATCACCCCCAGCCCCCCACCCCAAAAACTAAAAATACCCCGAGTCTCCACCCCGTCCCTAAAACCTAAACACCCCAACCCCCAACTCACCCCTTAAACCTAAACCCTGACCCCGTTGCCCCCCTAAACCCTAATTACCCCCTGCCCCCACCTCACCTCAAAAACTAAAAATACCCAGAGTCCCCGCCCCTAAAACCTAAACACCCCAACCCACCCCTTAAACCTAAACCCTGACCCCCCCTCCCTCCTAAACCCAAACACCCTCAGTCCCCGACCCCACCCCAAAAACTAAAAAGAACCTGAGTCCCCACCCCGCCCCATAAACCTAAACACCCCAACCCCCAACCACCCCTTAAACCTAAACCCTGACCCCGCCCCTAAACCTTAATCACCCCGAGCCCCCACCCAACCCCACCACCCCAAAAAAAACAGCCCCAGACCCAGCCCAACTTACCTCCTCCTTCACCGCGTCGACTTCGACTCCCTTCTTCTGTACCTTAACCACGCATGTACGTGGTTCAGACATGCGTGGTTAAGGTACCAAAACCAGGAAGTCGTGGAAAACAAAAGCATTGTTTCACTTTTGTTTTTCACGACTTCGTAGTTTCGTAGTCGTTGTTGCGGGTGTTTCCCTCAGGGAGCACACCATCAATAGTAACATAGAAGAAAAAGAGACATTTCTAATTTATCAAGTCCTTCTCCAGTTGATCGTAAGCAACTATGTGTAACAGGCTAGAAAGGGGACTGGCATTATCCAATATATCAGAGACGAAATATCAGCCTTAAATATATCACTTCTGCTATATTGACCTTGTTATGACATCACAAGATGGGTCTCAGTAATTGAATGTGGACGTAAGAATAGGAAATATTTGGCTACGTTGATTATGTAGTTGTAGGCAAAATGCTTGATGCACTATTTTTGTTGGTCAGTATTTCGAATGCAAATTTAATGGCATATAACTCTTAAAATCAATATAATGGTTAGAAAAACTAAAAAGTTTAAAGGTTAAGGTGCACCATCATTTTATCAATTTGTTCTGACACATAATTTCAAGAGGTTGTTCGGACTTTAACTGATGATTTAATCATTTACAGTGATGATGCATTGGTAAACTGTTTTATCTTGTGAGATGGAAAAAGAACACCAGAAAGGGATGTACAAAGCATATCAATATATTTGAAGGATAATTTTGTTTGCTTTCAAAATATTTTAAGCACAGGGCATATTTTACATCCATCATTTTAACAAGTTATATCTTTATTGATATAATTTATTTTGAATTGTATGCTCTCATCTAGCCACCACAAAGCACTAATATGCAGAACAGAGTTGAAATAAAAGAGGAAAGTCATTCAATTGATTCTTATTGATTAGTGGAATTACAGACCAATTTTCATATTGAAAGTGGGGTATTTACTTCAACCAGTTAATACCAACAATACAGGGTGAGATATTTACTGTGTGCGGTGAATGCCATCTATTCCAAGTTGCCACTCGGTTAATAGGAAATAACATGCATACTTTGATATTTAATGCACAGTTGTGTGCATTTATCATTATTTAATGGACATTTTTCCCTGGTACATATCAGCGGGTTTGAGCTGCAGAAAGTTACTTGGAGAAAATTGCAAGGACATACATTAAATGATGGTAAAACTCTGAATTCAATGCCATAGTAGCTAGTACCACACCTATCGGAATTGGGGCCGATGTGAGAGGTGAACAAGTTGGAGACGCTGACTTTAAGTGAAAGTTCCTATTGGTCGTGTGCTAGCCAATATTATGGACCAGATTCTGAAAACATAGCGTTAAAAATCAGAAATATCCTCCTATAGTTTTAAATTGTATGCTTCAAGTAGATTGAAACATTTTGGAGGAACTGAAAACATTCCCATGAGTGTTCCTGGAAGTTTGTGACTTCTAAATTTCGAGAAGTACTTGTCAATATTTTAGCATGTACATTTTATTTTACGGTGAAAATCTGCATGATTAAGTGAGACGCGACACTGCACCAAATTTGTCAGCAATGCACTCCGTCATTTTCACAATTCAGGGATGCGCCATATTTAATTAAATACGGTGTACCGCTGTCTTGTTCCCTGGACTGCTGCTAAATTTAGCTGCCAACGCAGGCATCCTTGAACCATCATGCAAGGATGCCAGCGTTGAGGGGTTTGATTGTTTAGGTGTGAGAAGGTGTCCCTTCCTGCACGTTAACAATCACTAATGGGTATTTGGCACTTGTGTGTGTGCTGCATAATGCAGCACACACAGAAGTGCCAAAGCGTCATTTTGAAATTATTGTTTATGTGCAGGAAGAGACACCTTCCCACACATATACAGACATGTCTGGCATTTTGCTCTTTCTATGCATGCTGCAGAATGCAGGACACATAGAAAAGCAAAAAACAAGGAGGAATAAACGTATTCCCCCTTGTTGCGCCTTGGCAAGGCCATCCCTTGGTTGGCGTTAGATTTTGGCGCTGCCTCAGGTTTACAAAAGTTCAGAAATCTGTGGCAGCATCACAATGCAATGGGTGTTGCTGTGGCATACCCACAGCAACACCCATTGCACACCCCTTTCACGCAAAGGGCTGCATGGGAAGGGGCCGTATTTACAAGGTGGCGTTAAGCCACAAAAAGTGCTTAACGTCACCTTGTAAATACGGCGCAGGGCATAGCACCAACGGGGCGTCACAAACAGTGACGCCCTGGTGGTGATAGGGGCGCCTAAATATGCCCCTATGAGTCTGTAGATGGTCTGTGCATTTCCCAAGGCCACCATGCCCCAGCTTCTATGATACCCCTTTACTGCTCCTGACCATGTATTTCCAAAAGTGTACATTTACCATACTGTAGATGTTCCACTATTCTGAGTGCAATGTCTAATCCAGATCTTCCAGCTGTCAAATGTCTGTGAAATAGGATGTGGAATTCAGAATGAATCTCAATTCTATTTATGAAACTAAAATATATTTAGGTATGCCAAGGGTCTTTGAAGCCTAACTGCAGGTGGAGAGTAGTAATTATTTTAAGTAGGCTAGAGTAGGTCTATTTTATCGTGGAGCCTTTTATAGTCAGGATTTTCTCAACAAATATCATGCCAATGCTATATTGCCAATTTTGATACACGTGGAAAGATTCATTTTGCATTGATGTAAAAAAAAATGAAAAAAAACCCCCATGAAATTGGCTGGAAATATGACAGTACCCATTGCATGACTGATTATAGTTTGTGAGCGGGTGATGGTGACAGGGTTGAAGACATTTTCTGAATGTATTCTGTTTTTTTTTTAAGAAAACATCATGCAAATCTTCTTATCAAGACAGGGAAAAAATCTGATTTATGATGTTCTACATCACTTCCAATGTAATAGTTCTAAGTTCATGTACCATACTTCCCGCGTGGTTTTCATTTCTGAGTCTGCTGTGCTGCTGTCCTATTTTAAATAACATTTTGAATTAAACTAGATTTCATGAGAAGTCACCCACACCAGTTAAAGAATCTCTTGCCCAATTCGTACCACACACTAAGAACGAGGCGCCACATAAACTCAATCCCATACTTTTTTATGCTCACCCATCGCCTGCTTTTAATCCTGCGAGCCTGGGTTGACCCAACACCCGACACCTCCCCTTTTCTTAACCTTTCACAGGCCTACAGGCAAAGTGTTAATTTTCCTCCAGATTATTTCCCACTTGGCACTGGCCTGCCTTCTTTGACGTGACAGGGTGGAGCAAGTCATTTATTGGATCCGCAACCATCGTTGGCCCCAGCCCGGGCCCAGGAACGCTCGCTGGGATTTGGGTAAGTCTGGGAATTTGGAGGGTGGGGGCGATCTTGTGGTTATGAATGTTTAATTTTGGGCTGGCTTTTGGTGACAATGCCCTTATATTACATTTGAATACAGTGCTTGGTCTAGTGGTTAGCTGCTTGGATTAACATTGCTTGGCTTTCAACATTGCTTGTGTCTAGGGTTCAAACTTCACCTGGTGATAAACCTTTAAAAAAAGACAAAAATCGTTTTTGAAGTTGTTTACTGTTAATTGTTTGTTGGAGTGTGTCTCTCATCTTAAACTGGTCATGGCTTCAAGCAAAGGTAGGGTAAGGATCCCGAGCTGTCGCACTTATTGAGGGTAGTCCTGGCAAAGTTAGGGGATGGCAGGGCCGAGAGTTTGGATTCAGAATCAGACAAGGAGGAGGCCAAGGTGGCTGGGGACGGTCCCAGACGATCCCATGTCCCCCCGCTCCGCCTTCCTCCCAGTCAAACGCAGGGCTAAGAAACAGGCCCCAACTAACTCAGTGGGAAGGGCCCGGGGCTCGGCGCAGCAGCCCACTGTATGTCCCTCTGAAGCGCTGCCACCTGTGGCAGCGGCCGTAGTGGCGCTCACGCCGTCTCCGTCATCGGGGCTCAGGGAAGGGGGGGTTCTTCTCAGTTCACTAGTAATATCTCTCCAGGTAACCCCAGCTTATCAGCATCTCAGTCAAAAGTCAGGGTTACACCGACAGCAGATGCCCTGGGTCTCACAACGATAGTGGGGGATATCTGGCAGGCGATAGCAGCATTGGCAGCAAAAACTCCTGGGGTTTATTCTGGGTCGCTTTCTTCTCCTTAGCCTGGGCTTGCCACACCCCTAGTTCAACTGCCCCATCCAGCTCAGGATCAATTGCAAGTGCCCTCATCACAGCCAGTTGTCACTCCAAGTCAGGGTTTAACACCCCTTCATGTAACAGTTACTTCTCAGGTGAAAGATGGAACAGCACAAGTGTTAATATCAGCTACCCCGCAACTACCTTCAATAAAGGGCCTTTCCACCCCGGTACTACCTCCCGCCCCCTCGGCCCCCGCAGATTCAGTGCAGAATCCACTGGTAGAGCTCAAGCGGCAGATCAATGCCGTGGTGGCGTTGCGTCTTCCCGGGGTGGCAGGCAAAGTTAACAAAGATAAGAGCCAAAGTGGCCTCCACCTATGAGTCTGAAGTCCCCTGCTGAATTGGAAGCGGCAACAGGTAAGGCCACTGAAACCACTGCAAGCGCGACAGGGAGCGCGTGTTTTTGGAGAGCCGGGGGTCAAAATACATTATTATCCTGGCAGGGGAAGTTGTCATCCCATGTCCCCTCAGATGTGAAAGACAGGATCTGGAAGGGGGAATTTGTGGATTTTTTTTGCTCATTAGGGCAAAGAGGAGGGAAGTGGACCAGAAGGATGAGGAGGGTAAGGGTTCATCATCAAATGATAAAAAAACTAAGATGGAAGAAAGTATTACAAATTGGCTGTTTGGTTTTAACGTGTACATGACTGTTATGCTGGAAAAGATACCAGAGTTGGCACCATCAATGATATTTTACTACTGTAAGGTAACGAAAGCGCATCACCTTTATGGGGGTAATGCTTGGTTGGAGTATGATAGGGACTTCAGATGGGCGAAAGTTGAGGATCCAGACATAGGCTGGGACTAGACTGAAGGGAATGTTTGGTTGGAATGTGTGAACAACAAGATAACGGGGAAACAGCCTTTTCGGCACCAAAAGTCGGGGGACAAAAAAGGCTACTGCTGGGCATTCAAGAGGAACGTGTGCTCTTGCCCTGTGGGGTCTTGCAAGTTTAAGCATAATTGCTCCTTTTCCTGGCATGCATCCCACCCAGAGCTCAAATGCAATAAGAAGCCCAAAGAGAAGGGTAAAGAAGGGAGTAAGCCTTCAAACTGAAGATGCGTTGACCACACCAGTACTGTTTTCAGGAATCCTTCCATGGTTACAGTCATACCCCCAAAAAGACATAGCAGAGTTATTGTTCAAAGGTTTTTCTGCTGGTTTCAGGATCCCAGCCCTTGACCCCATTCCGCATTGCAGTAATTTATTGTCAGCCCGGAGGCATCTGGAGGTAGTGGTCAAGAAGGTAGAGAAAGAGAGGTTGTTGGGAAGAATAGCGGGTCCCTCCCATTCCCCACCACTGGGCGACTTTGTGTGCTCCCCCTTGGGAGTAGTCCTCAAGAAGGAGCCGGGACAGTTCAGGTTGATCCATAACCTCTCAGCCCCCACGGTTCTTCTGTCAACAAGGCCATCGACCCTCAGCTATGTTTGGTTCGTTATGCACCAGTTGACCATGATCTGGAGAGGTTGCGCAGACTTGGCCGGGGGGCCCTCTTAGTGAAAACAGACATAGAATCTGCTTTCCGGCTTTTGCCTGTGCACCCTGATGAATATCATTTACTGGGCTTCCAATTTGCAGGGTAATTTTATTATAAGTGCATACCCATGGGATGTAGCGTGTCCTGTATCTATTTTGAGCAGTTCAGCTCCATGCTGTAGTGTATTTTCACTATGCGCACAGGCCATAAAGACGTCATTCATTACCTTGACGATTTCCTGGTCTTGGGTCCTTCCGGTTCTAGGAGGTGCCAGTGGGCCTTACGAGCATTGATGACTATGTTTGAGGAATTTGGTGTTCCCATTGCCACTGAAAAAAACGTGGGCCCCGTGACCTGCCTGATGTTTCTCAGCATCGAGATAGACACAGTAGCTGGTGAGTGTTGCCTCCCGCTAGATAAGATAAAGGCACTTAGATAATCTATTGACACAGTTTTAACACAGAAAAAAGTCACATTGCACCAGCTTCAAGTTTTGGTGGGCCAGCTCAACTTTGCCTTGAGAATTATCCCCATGGCTAGCCCTTTCCCACTGTCCATTGCTAGGGCAATGTCTGATCTGAAGGAGAAACATCACTACATGAGGCTTTCCTCTGAGGTAAAGGACAATCTACACATCTGGGCATCTTTTCTGGCACATTTTAATAGTGTGATCTTATGGCCTAACTGCCCTGTATCCAGTGCGCCTTTGCGTCTGTTCACCGATGCTGCTGGGAGCGTAGGTTTTGGGGCCATATTGGGCAGTGGGGATTGGCCAACCGAGTTGCATGCCCAGGGCATTACAAAGAATGTGCCTTTTTTGGAGTTGTTCCCCATTGTGGTGGCGGTCACAGTAGAGGCCCTGGCTTTCAAAGACAGATCAGTAACATGGCAGTAGTCAAGGCTATCAATAGGCAAGGCGCTTCTTGTAGGTTTGGTCCTTAGGTTGTTGAAACATTTGGTTTTATTGTGTTTGCAGTTCAACATTACATTCCGGGCAAGACATGTCCCAGGCATTCATAACAATGCAGCTGATCTGATGCTTTGTCTCACTCATTGATGCAGGATTTTCAGAGGCACCATCAGCAAACGGCAGAGAAGATGATGAAGTTTCCAGCATATCTGTGGCAGATTGGAGTCCCGCCCTCTCAGAATTAGTTGCAGCATCTTTAGCGAGTCGGACTAGGAGGGTATATGAAAAGTCATTTCATGAGTATAGAACATTCTTGAGCACTATTCATGTGCCTAGCTGGTTTTCAACTGAGGCCATTTTTCTCTTCTTAGGGAACCTTAGGGAGTTAGGCAAACCAGTTTCCTGTGCAAGGGCTCAGCTAGCTGCTATCCGTTTTTCTGCAAAATTGCAGGTCAGAGAGGCACAAATAAACTCTTTTGTCATTAAAAGAGTAGTGGCTAGTTGGGCTCACCTGAAGGGCCCTCGGAAGGACAGAAGATGCCCTCTTTTGCTCCACGTTTTAGGTATCCTCTTGTCCTGTCTTGATAAAGTTTGCACTTCTTCATTTGAAGTGACATTATTCACGCCAGCATTCACTATAGCCTTTTATGGTGCATTCCGGGTGGGCGAGCTAGTGGGTTCATCCAAGAGCGATTTCACCAGGGGTCTGCAGTTGGCTGATGTACGCATTGGTTCAGGGTGGCTAACAATTTGGTTGCATAGGTCCAAAACCGATTAGGAGGGGAAAGGGTCGCTTCGGGTTCCCCCTTATGTCCACTTGATCACTTGGGGTCATATCTGGCGGTCCGCCGAGCCACTGGTGCCCCATCATTATTCATTCACAAGGGCAGAGAATGCCTGTCTTGGTATAAATTTTCTGCAGTAATGATTGACGCTTTAGATGCAGCTGGTGTGGACCCGCTGGGCTGTTCGCTGCATTCTTTTTGCATAGGGGCAGCAACCGGGTTGGAAGAGGCTGTCATGTCCTCAGAGGAAGTGAAAATGATTGGCCGATGGTCCGCCGGTTGCTTTAAGCGGTACATTCAGCCGGATTTGCAATAATACATATTACATTTGTTGTGCTTATGCCTCATGCCTTTACAACCCACTCACACTGTTTTCTTGTGTTTCAGTAGCATGGCACCACATGTGGTGTGGGTGCTCGGGAACTCCTTTATCCGGTGGGCTTCAGGTTACAACTGCTGCGTAGGCCTAAACCGGAGTCATTTGATGACATGTCCTTCCAGTGGTGTGGGATAGACGGTCGGAGAATTACTCAGCTAAAACAACTCGTAGGAATGGCGGGAGGGTGCAAGGGACTCCAGTTTCCAGACCTCATTGTGTTACATATTGGAGTAGATGACCTTGTTCGACTGGGACGCAAGGCACCCAGAGAAGCAAACTTAGCAGAAATATCACAGCTGTCCAAAGAATTTCCAAACATCGCCATTGCATGGTTGCACATGGTACTCCGACGTAGCTGGGGTCAAGAGAAAAAATATAGGCCAATGAATGTGTTTGTGCGGTGTCTTAACTCTGAACTGGCGAGGTGTTGCCCGGGACCGGAGCGTTTATGGAATATCCCACATAAACTGCTCAAAGGCACAGACATGGTCCATAAGGATGGGGTGTATTTATCGGATGTGGGCACAGATCGGTTCATCGAGGACATATGGGCCTTCGCTCACTGTTTGTTCAGGGGTGGGGAGGGCGAAGGACCTCTGGGCCCCTGGTCACCCTCATGGTGTGACATGAGATACTAAATGCACCCTAAGCAACTGAGGGGTGCCCAAGGCAGGGTACTCTGGATAACAACGAAAGTAGGATCCTGCAGTCCTGAACCAACCGACAGATGTATACACCAGCTTGGGGGCCAGGGGGCCCAGATTGCTGGGGTGGGCATAGGGCTCCCGCTCCTGGCCACCCCGTTGCACCCCATGGAGGATTGGTGTTTGGGGGGCAGAACCTGGAGCACGATGACATGGTACAGTGAGGTGTTGGAACCGCCCCCCAAGGAAGCAGGTCAGGTACGGATCACCTGTGTGGTCCAACAATGGTTCAGGACAAGGCCGGATCCCTGATTGGGTGTAAAAAATGATGACTGATTGATAATTTTGATTTACAGGTTATGTGCTGTGTTTTTTATGAGTTATTATATGATTTAATTAATCCTGCAAAGTGTGTACTAAATGAGTATCATCTGATAATAAATGTTCCCAATGCCAAAGACAATCAGACTTTGTCGGTTTATATTTGGCAGGTGTTGAGGACGAGGCCCTACTGGGGGCATCCAGGTCCTATCAACGAGTGCAAGTCCCAGAACTTCCTACACTGGTTGGTACTGTGACACGACATGAGGCAGTGTGCCAATCCTGCCCTCGATTCGTCATGCTCAGGTAAGAGGCTGCGTTCAAGGATCGAAATTGTTAAAAAAAAATAAAGGCATCCTTGATCTATTTTACTCTTTCACCTTGGTGCTGCATACCAGAAACCCTGCTTTTCTGATAGAGTTGATCTTCTCTCATTCTGCTCTGGGCTCTGCTGTTGTTTTCTAATTATATATTTTTGTACTTTGATGTGGTTGGTAGATACCCTAACTTTCTTTACTAATGGGAGCTGGACCTGCAGAATGAGGGGCAGAATGGAAAAACAATGCCGCGTGGCCTTGGGTTTTGTTTAAATATGTTCTGGGAGCTAATGGTTAATATACATGAGTGCACCTCTGGCAGGTGGCTGCCTCTTAAGAGACCCGATGGGTTACTTCCAAATAATTAAATTACAATACCAGGGCAATGCTTTATGAGGAAGCCGTTCAGTTCAGACGTTTGCACAGGAATCAGAATTATGAGTTGTGTGGTAATTTCTCCAGGTACATTTTGGCAGTTTAAACCTGCTGAAATATACCATGGCAAAAATGATAGTAAAAGCTAAGACATTCGGGATTTGGTGCATAAGCACCAATTCTGCAAGTTATCAGTGGCGGCTCCTCCGTTTGGGCGAAGGAGCATCTCCTCCCCACCAGCAGCGACAGCTGCAAAACTTTTTCCAGTAAACGTTCATAAACTTTGTTTATGATCGTATTCTGGTAAAAGGGATGGGGCCACAGGGATGAAGAGCAGTGAGGGGACTGCACATGTATGTTTGGCCGACTGTCTCGGGCCGGCCAAACACACATGCTCAGTAGACTCTCTCAAGCCAGGCAACACATTTGTCGGGCTTGAGAGAGCCTGCACAGGCTCCCAGTCTGCCTGGGAGCGCCCTGGCTGGACACTCCCAGCCAATCCTGACACTGCTCTTAGCATCGTCAGGATTGGCATCAGAGCAGGCTGGGAGCCTGTGCCTGCAGCAGCGACGGGGGACAGAGGAGCAGCGAGGGAAGGTAAGTGTTTTTTTTTTTTATTAAATTAAATAAATGTTTATGTTTATTCCCTTCCCTCCCCCGACCCCCATCCCCCTGCGCACCGCCCTGCCGCTTCAGCGCCCCTCGAGTCACTACTGAAAGTAATTCCTAGTTTTTAAGAAAACTCAGAATATGATGTATTTACCTGTCTTGGTAACTTCTGCACCCAGGGGTATCAGTATTTACTGGCGACAGTAAATACCTCAGCCTATTCTGGTGCAATCATTGTCAAGGAGTAAGAGATTTCGACATTTGAAAATGTAGTCTAGAAACTATAAAATTACCAGGCACTGAGTCAGATTTATCAGGAGTTAGTAATTCTACTGAAGAGGGGGAAGTAGGGAACTAATCCATCAACGAACAGGGAATATACAGAGGGAGCAAGTTCCTCAAATGCTTGTGGGAAAAAAACGTGAGAAATTTGCTCTCACTCTTCCATAGTTGAAGAAAGATTTTGACATTTTTGAATTTCTCAATGAATTACAGGAGAAGGCAATGAAATTCTCCAGTGGTGCAGCGGAGGATTGGCTGTCACCCTTTATGTCACAATGTCGATCTATATGTGACCGTAACAAAAACTTAATGTGTGAACTTATTCTAGTCTAATGTAAAGTGGTGCACTTAAACTCACTAATGAAGTGCATTCACTAAAGTGTTAGAGAAAATGTATTGTGTGGTATAAATATATTAATTAAAATGTCATCATTTATTTTGATTTTATAACTATCCTCGTGTTATTAGAGAATGTTTATCATTAAAATAACATTGATTTTTATAACATGTGTACTAATGTTGTTGATTAATGTTGAGAAATGTAGTTCTCCATCATGTTCATTTACATGTGTTAACTGTCCCTTTTTGTTTGTATTAACTGTAACATGTAGCTTAAATGAGAATGTAAGTGGCACTATATAATGCAAAAGTCAACATGCATAGAACAATGTGAATTAAAATGTGGTATTGAAGTATTGCTTTAGTTTGATTCTACTAGGCCTGAATTTTCCTAATGTGAGAAACTTTTTTTCATTTCTACTAATGTGTCATTTCATTGCAGGTGTTTTCACATGAGTTGTTATTTTGGGAATAGATGTGCCATTGTATTATTCATAGAGAGTCTGAGAAAACAACCTTGGGAAGGTACATGGAGAGACCGAGAATTTGAAGACTGCCACTATTCATACTTGTTGCAAAAGATGTACAGGAGACCAAGGACAGCAACCTCCCCAAGAATGTCTTGGGAATGTACCGTATTGTTGCAAGTTCCACCGTGTGAAGGGAGCAGATCAAACCCGAAGTGGTGTGATCGAAAGAGACATTTCCTAACTGAATTTACAGTTCTAACTAGGGTGTTCACTAATCGATAGAGAGCAGATTTCCTTGGACTTTGAGCGGTACAGAGCTCTGATTTTCCCCTTCATTTTCCCAGTGCTTTGCTGGGTGTGGCTTAGGCTTACACTTGGTTCTCTAAAAAGACTCTTGTCCGAGCTTCTGAAATGCTGACACCTTCCATTTCTTTTTCATTTCCCCATTCTAATTTTTAAACCATTTTTGTCCTGTTTTATTTTTTTTGTCTTTTGCCCTCGTATTTTCTAGTTAGAATTATTTTTGCATTGATTTAGGTATTAAAGGAGAAATCCAGATTGCCCATAGCTAATTTAGTAAGATGATTTTAATTTGATTAATGTGTAAAAGTTTTGACCAGTGCTTATTCTCAGAACATCAAATTCTTCTGTTGTGAATATTGAGTATTTGGTTTGTCTTATGCTAATCTGACTTGACATTTTTAGGCATTTTGGCTACCCCATGGTGGCATCCTGGGTGTGCTCTATGCATGGATCCAAAGGTTCATCAGTCTCTAATTAGAGCATACAAAAATGCTCCAGCACAAGTATGAAGCATCTCTGGGTGTGGAATTGTAATAACGGTACAATGTGCATGAAACATATTGGTGAATACCCATTACCTATGCTTGTGAGGGTGATCACCAACTGTAGGCAGTGAGCTCACTGCGAACAATCACCAACACTCTACTAAACCTGGGCATGTAAATGCAAACAAAATCTTTCAATGCTGGCAGTATTTCTGTATTGACTACTCCAGTTTTGGAGAATAAAATGTTATCCTTCCTGATTCCTTGAATTAAGACTATGGCACTAACCTTCCATATTACTTTAAAAACGCAACATTATTTTGATTATTTTCACACAAGCCCAACATTTAGTTCGCATTTCAAGGCTATCACATAACAAGTCACTCATATAGCTGAATGCGTACATGCAGCATGGGAGGGATACATTTCAATATTTGCAAAAGATTACACCACATCAAAGAAAATGTAAAAACTGCAGTAGAGTGACACTACACATTGACAAATCTGAAGAGGTCTCCATAATTCGTCAAAAGCCCGCTCAGTCCTCTCCATCAATGAATATTGCCTCCATCTCATCATCATCAGCGCTCCCCATCGCTAAATCCAATTGGATGGAATAAGCACAGCAATCACCATAAATATCCTTGAGTCGATGAAATGGGTGCACTAAGCTCTGAAATATTTCCTCATTTTCATTTCACAGGGCCAAATTCATACCAGTGGTGAAATAACATTAAAGTCAATTTCACATCCACAAAAAGGCGATATGGCGCATAACATCAGCATTTGTGTTTTTTGCAAGCCAAAGCGTGACTCTCTTGAACCATCTCAACGAACTCAGAAGCCAAATTACTTCATCAAATGTCCCCTTGATTAAGAAGTGCACAGTGAGTAAGTGGAGAGTTAACAATGGCCAGTAATTGGCTTACCCAACATTTTATCCACTCCACACCATTATGAGTTTATCTCTGGTATTACCAGGTGATACTGTGGTAAAACTGGCCGCTAACTGGTAATACCGGGAATCTCCTGGTAATTTTAATAGATGCCACTGGCATCTTTTTGATCCAGAAGAAAGTTTTCTTAAATTAGGGACAGAGACCATGTTACCTTGTGTAATTTCTCTGTGGGGAACTGCTAGGTCTTCAAATGCGAGACCTTACTGTCTCTGTTGTCACAAAAACTTTTTTTTTTTCCTAAATTAGGCATGCAGTTCATTGTCCATTGTTTTTCTATGCACAATGTCCTCTTTAGGATCATTTATTTATTACAACTATTGGTCCAAAGTTAAAGTCACAGCCTATGCATTGCACCTGTTGATTTCCGTCTGTCAGGAATAAACAAAGCTGAATGTGGTCTGACAATCATAGTGCTTGGATCAGGTCAGAATTTCAAATAGGTCAGAAGCCATTCCAAAGGTAGAATAGCATGGAGCAATAATGAATGAATTACTGAATTAATTGTTAATTTGTTAAGTACGTGATTCTTCATAGATCATCAACGCTCTAAAAAACCCTCAAAAAAAGAAAAAGGACATTTGGGGGGGCAGGAAAAGTGTAAACGAATAATTATTTAACCTATAATTTTGGCAGGAACTAAGCAATTCATATTTTTGGAGGAATAAACGTTTAAGCAGGCTAAAATAAAAGAGTTGCACAGCTGCAGTATGCATAATAACATTAGCATGGATTGTTAATAGTGCCAGCATTAGAACGGTAGTGTGAAACACATGGCTTCCTGCAGTGTGGGCGGTAGTGCTGTGATAAAATACTTGTTCAGTGTCTATCACTCTATGGGGCATATTTAAGAGCACCTAATGCATCCTTGTGGCACATTAGCATCGTTTTTTTAATGCTAATGTGGTCCAATGAAGCCAAAATCCCCGTGCCATATTTACAAAGTGACACAATGCATGCATTGTACTGTTTTGTAACCCCCTGTGCTATATTATGCCTGCCTCTCGCATAATGTATGCAAAGCGGATGCTCCCCCATGGGGTAGGAGGAACCAAATGGTGCAAGGAAATCTAAGAGATTTCTTTGAGTAATATTTTTCAGCACTTTTAACGCCTGCTCAGAGCAGGCATTTAAAAGAGGCTTCCATTGATTACAATGGGCTTTGCAGGATTAGCATCAATATTTTTGAGGCTCATCTACAAAGTTCCAGACTAGAGTGAAACATGATGACGCTAGTCCCCTAACTTCCACCATGGTGCACTGAATTTTAAATACGGCGCAAACATGGTGGTGTTAGGGGGTGCAAGAAAAGTGGTGCTGCACTGTGTGCAGCACCATTTTTCTTAACATTTGCCCCTACATATGTTATACTACTCCAAACCCCAGGGCATTGTGAATTTGCATATAAACACTGCACCAAATTGTACTTTCTACACCAAACATATATTGGTGTTTACATTGTGCCCACTTTTATATAACCTACCCTGCCACTTTCAAAAGAAAAACTGTGTTTTTCCATTTTGCAACAAAGTAAGCGACATGTTCACATTGATTCACTTTGGTGGGCGATTAAGCGTTTTTATCGTTTGCCTTAATTCACATGCAACAAATCTTTGTAATGTGGGTGCACACGATCTTCAAAATGCGTGGCATGTTACAATGGGTGGGCAAGCACATTGGCGTAAAAACACAACTTGGGCCCATATTTATACTTTTTTAGTGCCGCATTTGCATAAATTTTTGGCGCAAAAACGGCGTAAACTTGCAAAATACAATTGTATTTTGTAAGTTTGTGTCGTTTTTGCGTCAAAAAGCGGCGCAAATAGGGCACTAAAAAAGTATAAATATGGGCCTTAGTTTCTATCAGCACCAAACCAATTAAAACAACAGATGCCACATGATGGATATTGTGCGGAAGCAAAAGTCCATTCTTGAGTAGTAAAGCTTACATGAACCCCTTGCTCAGCCAATTACAAAGCAGCCAGTCCTGGGTACCATTCCCTGGTCCTTTATTCTTATATCTTCAAAAGGATTTGGCATATTAAATCAGAGGTAGCACTCATAAAGACAAACCTAAACATTGCAAACTTATTGCAAGTACGTTATTTGTCACAACCTGTCTCTCAAAACGTCCTGCAGCTTTGTACTTTCTATAACAACAGTGTAACCAAATCTTCCAAACCCTAAAATCAGGTTCCCCTATCTTTTATTCTAAATGTTTAACCTGCTTTCGACACCTGCCGGTATCTCAGGTGAAGACACAAGGACCAAGGAAACAGAGGGATGTATGTGTCAGGAGAGCACTAAATTATGTCCAGAAAAGGGAAATTATGCGGTATCATGTGCCACATTTTGTGATAGTATTACCACGTTATTTTGGCATTTTTACACGTCAACGTCTTCTGGGCAAAGGTTTCATCCAATTAGTGCCATGTTAACACTTAAAACCAGAAATAAACAACAAGAAGGTGACCAGTCAACTCTGCGGTGCAACACGTTGCTGTTTTGAGTGACTTCTGATCAGTTTTAGCTAATTGTTTTTTGCTTAAATCTGCAAACTATGCAGCAGATGATGGATTATGTGGTAAATACGAAACATCCATATTTATCTGGAAAACATTGCAGCCTAAAAATTCCATTATTTCAGTGGCCCTGGGTATGGGTGATCAGAAGTAAAGTGTAATGTTTATAAATTTGTTGACTTGGCTACTAGTTCAAACCTCTTCACTGATATCACCAAACATGTGAAATCCTACATTCATCATCTTTATGTCCAACTACACCTGGACCTGGTGGCCTGTCCTCATGCCTATACCAAATGGCCACCTTTCTTTCAAGAATTCAGCTCTTCCTCTTATGCTTGCCAGCCACTCCTGGTGGAAGGAGATTTGTGTAGTGTCGGAAGGGTGACCGCTTCTAGGAGATTCAGCCTTCTAATTGTCCATTTACTTGGCATTTGAGAAATAAAGCGGAGTGTAAAAAGATCTGCCCAGTATCACACAATTGTGATTTAGGCCCATATTTGACGCAAAAGCGGCGCAAACTTACAAAATTCAATTGCATTTTGTAAGTTTGCGCCGCTATTGCATCAAAGAATGACGCAAATGCGGCACTAAAAAAGTATAAATATGGGCCTTAGTGAGTAAGTCAGGATTAGAATCCAAGTCTTGTTTCCACGGTCTTCAGCTACTGAGACCCGTCTTGTTTCGCATGGCACGCTCCAGCTGTTCACTAATCCAGCTGCCTTCCGCCACATCCTCAGAGCTACCTCATAACTAGGTATCTCTAGAGGTGTGAGCAGCTTCACGGCTGCTGCTGGGCTCCCTTAGGGCCTCTTGGATGCACCCTGCCCCCTCGGCTGCTATTAATCTGCAGTTATACAGGGTTGAAGAAGGCACCAGCACCCGGGATGTAGGCTGCCTCTCATCACAGATCTCTCCCGTGCACCCCGCCTCTCGCTTCTCTTGCCATCCCTCCAGATCTCTCCCGTGCACCCTGCCCCTCTGCTGTGCCTTATCTCCCTTAAGATCTTTTCTGTTCATCCGACATCTCGGCTGCTGTTAATCTCGCCACAGATCTCTCCCTTGTATCCTGCTCCTCGGCTTCTCCTGCTCTCTCCCAGCCCCTCGGATACACGTGATCTTCCTTAAAATCCCTTCTGTAGACCCCGCTTCTCGGCTGCTATAATTCTCCCTTGATATCTCTTCGGTGCACACTATAACGGGGCTGCTATTAATGTCCCTTCCATGCATCTTGCCCTGCTCTCCCTTCGGATCTCTTCAGATCGCTCCCTGGACACTGTCTCTCGGCTGCGATTAAGCTCCTTCTGATCTCTCCCTGGACCCTGCCCCATGCTGTACCTTATCTCCCTTGAGATCTCTCCCGTGCACCCTGCCTCTCGGCTGCTGTTAATGTCTCTACATATCTCTCCCGTGTATCCTGCCCCGCGGCTCCTCCTGTTCCCCCTGCAGGTCTCTCCCGTGTACCCTGATTGCCTTCTCCCTTTCTTCCTGGAAATCGCCCCTGCCCAGTCGCATGAATCCTGCATCCCCTGACATCGCTGTCACCTCTCGAGTTCCTCTGCCACAGACCACGCCTGCCGCACTACCCGCCCCAACAATTTCTGCAGCCCGCAGCCCCTCCGCATACGCCTCGCGGTTACCATCGGCGCGCGCCTGCCCCCTCACCGGCGGGATATCTGAGGGGGTTCATGCAGCAGCGCACAGACTGCGAGTATCCTGCATCTGAAGCACAGCTCGGTGGACTCATCGTTCCGGGTCCGAGATATGTCTCACTAGCACTAACCTGGGTGCTTGTAACACGTGCTGCGTAGAGCGCCAACATCCTCCAAGACTGTGGCAACAGGCGCTATTTGGAGAGCTGGTTACATGCCACCATATCCCCGTGTCGTATTGTTACTGAAGCCATAAGCCCTGCACCCCAGCCACAGCACCGTGCCACCCCGGAGGGGAGATGTCTCTGATGTCATGTGGCAGGACCCCTCCCCGCCCTGCTGTTGTCCACCAGACACAGAACGAGCGCCAGCGCCGGCCGCTCTCCAAGGTGATGAACTGAGCCACGGCAAAACGACGGCATTGCACGGATCTACCCAGCCAGGCTTTAGCGGTGCCCGGATCACCCCGGCAAGGCTTCTCCCTACCTGCCGATGCAAAAATCTCAACTGGCCGGTCTTCAGCACAGGGTCCGTCTCACCCCACCCCTTTGGTCCCGCCACCAGACGACTGAGACCCCTAGGCAAGCATTGACATGACAGTGTGACGGGCTTAGGTGTGCAAGAACTGAGTGTGAGAGGCTTAGGATCAAACGCACTTATAATGGGAGGGTTTTGGGGCACAGGGACTGACAGCGTGAGGGGCTGAAGGCACAGTATCCGTCAGGATGAGGGGTTCGTAGCAGAGGACCTCGCAGTATAGGGACTTAAGGCTTTGAACTGACGATTCCAGGGGTTCAGGGGTACTGAACTGAAAGTGAAAGACGCATAGTAACAGACAAAGTGAGGGTTTTGGGGGTACAAGAACAATTTGAGGAGCTTGGACCGTGTGTGCAAAGAACCCTCAATGTAAAGTCGGTAATGCAGCCCATGTTAGTTTTCACAAGTTTCACTTCATACTGCATGGAGCATCGGGCCCTTTTCGTAGGCGTATTTTCTTTTCCCAGATCTGGTAGTTTTGTTTTTCACGCAACATAGGAGTCTTTTATATCGCATACTGCAAACTGCCTCGCCTCCAGGCGCCTGGTGAGTTCAAGGAGTGGATAAGTGTTCCTAAGAGGCACGCTTGAGAACTTTGAAGTAGAAGATGAAATAATTGAGAGTTTCTGTCACTTTCACAAAGGAGTTCTGATCTCATGCTCATTCAATTCTTTCCCTCTGCAGAGTTCACAGAGCAGTGGCCATGTATGCGTCAAATGTCATTACAATTCTATGGGAAAGTCTGTGAAGGAGGTACACAGCTTCCGAAATACTGACAGTCCCTACAGAAAAGAAAATGCAACTTTTAATTGTGTTCGACTACGAAGAGATGGTAAAGTGGAGGCGAGATAAGCAAGTGCATGCAGGACTGAGTGAAAACACTAGACAACAACAGAGTTAGGAAATAAAGTGTGAGGCATGCAGATGGAGGAACT
This sequence comes from Pleurodeles waltl, assembly GCF_031143425.1. Classification (NCBI taxonomy): domain Eukaryota; kingdom Metazoa; phylum Chordata; class Amphibia; order Caudata; family Salamandridae; genus Pleurodeles; species Pleurodeles waltl. Next base: position 403,336,119 of record NC_090443.1, on the reverse strand, counting down.
TCAGAAAGATATGGGGAAAAGGGACCGGAGTGACTAAAGCAGGGAGGGAGATTGCAGGGCAAAGTGATGTGGACAATGGGAGAGGATACCTTTTCTAATGCTGAAAAAAATCAGAGCTCACAATAAAGCCAGAAGGTTTGGCATATCTTATACTTGTGCGTAGATTGTTCTGTGATGTATTTTAAAGCTTTAGTAGAAAACACAAATAAGACCCCAAGTACCAGTCAATTGACAAACTCTGACAAGCACAGGATTTTAATTCACATACTCGAGGGCACCCCCATAACTACTCTCTTGCAAAAGAACTAGCTGTGCATTTTTCACCGCACCTCTTTTGGACCGCCCGCCCCCAAAAATGTACCATTCCACTTAACTCACTGAGCAAGTGGTATGAGGGCAGACTGTGTGAGGAGCTTGGGGCGCACAGGAGTGGGAGGGCCTCGGGCCACATACGCAGGGACCGTGAGGAGTTTGGAGGCAAATGGACTGAGTGAGGGACCTGGAAAAACACACACCTACAGAGTTTGGGGAGCCCGGGGGACCCGTCCCGGCAGTCTGAAGGCAGTGGAGAGTGTGAATAAGGGCCACGAGAATAGACGGAAAACCTCGCCCTTCAGCGCGCCGCATCTGTCACCTTTCACAAGCATTAAACTTTCAAGCGCCTTGAAGCAATTTGGCTCACTACGTGCACTCGATAAAAAAGTAACTCAGTCACTCGCGTTGGCACCCGTCAGCGTTGAACGCCGCAGAACAGATGCTAGCTGCTCGCAGCACTATATGAAAAATAAGCACAACAAAGACTCCAAATTCCCCCTACGCTGCCCCAGTCCCTACATGCCCTTTGCCTACTATCCTCACACTACTCCCGCTGAGCTCCAGAGGTATCCCAGTGCCATCCCGTCTCTTTACAGAGACAATGTAACAGTATAGCAGAGCACTGCGTGAAATAACAGTAAACATGGCATAGCTTTGCATGCCACACCCTGGCACAACATAGAATGACATTACATGTGAGGGTCAGGCACAACTCAGCCCCATGACTTACCTCACGAGGGGTGGAGGTACAGGAGTTCTCCTGCTGGGTTCGGCTACCCAGGGCTTCGGTGCTGTGCCAAGCTGGGAACACTCTCCCACCAACAACCAGCTCCTTTCAGGCAAGACCCAAAATGTGCAGGCAGGGTGAAGGCTGTGCCGCAGCTGCTGGTCCCGGGGCTGCTGCTGTGAGCTGCTCACTGGAGGCGCTGCATGTTCCCTCCTCTCTGCCTCTCAGCATGTGTGTGCCTCCAGCCTGGAGCTCTGCCGGTTATTGACTGTTTAGAAACCTGCAATAGCTTGGCTCTCCCACCCCCCTCCTTCCCTCCCCTTAATGCTCTCGCGCATCTCCTCTCTACCAGATTGTTGTTTCCCCAGGCAGGTTGCCCCCTAGTGGAACCAGGTGGCAGATGAAGATGGAACTACTGCGGCAAGTGCACCTGCGGCAGGCCCCCCCCCGTCCTGGGGTTAGGGATGTGCAGCAAGTCCTGTGCCCCACCGAGAGCCCCACTGTTCATCACTGAAATATAGAGCGGTGCTCATGGGGGCTGTGCTGGTGCACCAAGGAAAAATTTCTCCTGCAGCACGAATACAATTCTTTATTTCACTCTCAGGCAGATTGGACCATGGCTTGTGAATATATAATCAATGCACTGCGATATGGTGTGTCAGGATGAACTACAATGGAATAAGACAGACCACAATACATAGAGGACACAATTATGGTTAATTTCACGTCTATGCAGTGGCCTTTGGAAAGTCCGGGTGACATTATAAGCAGGGCCACTGGCAATACGTGAAAGGGAGAGGACCAAATTATGTGGCAGGACCAAATTTTGTGGCAGGGTTAACTAAATCATGCAGCAAGAAAAGGAAAATTATGTGGCGTAATGCAGCACATTTTGTGATAGTATTACCTCATTATTTTGTCATTTTTACACGTTAATACTGGTTATAGGTTTCACCCCATTAGTACTAGTTTAATGCCTACATACACCAATAAGCAATTGAAAAGAGACCAGGCAACTTTTGCAAAGGGCCTTTCAATGTGCAGTCATGGCCAAAGAATCACATAATTCATGCTTCCTAATTATAAGCCACAAGCTCAATGGTCACTTTCTTCTATTGTCAACAGAACCCAAAATGGCATCATAGGCATCTAATTCACAGGAATCTACTGCCCCTATCTTTAATAAGTCTTTGAGTTTTTCTTTGGTGTTTGGCGGATGAAGATATCTGCCAAATAGTGGCAGATGTTCCATCTATTTTAGTTAGAGTGCATTGGGCCTCTCTATTTACTATAAACAGAGTGGATAGAATATCTGCTCAAAATCCAGCATCCACCCAATTCAAAATAATGCAATTGATATATAGGGAATAAGGTACCCCCTGCAGTACATTATAAGGCTATTACAAGTCACATTGGAGTTCCATAACAATATGGAGGAACGAGGCTGAAGGCTGGGTTGCTTCATAAGGTTGTGGAACTCCGAGCTGACTTGCAAAATCCTTATTATACAGCTCAGGGGGTACTTTATCCCACATAGTACATGGCCACACCGTCACCTTATCCACAAACCACTTAAAACCTTGGTGTGTAGCTGTTTCATAAGAAAGAGCGTGCATGTTTGCAAATATGAAGAATACAAATAAAACCTCTAGTGCAAAATTAAACAAATTAAAAACCTGTTAGATATTTGTTAGAGGTAGACATATATATATATTTTTTTAAAAGCTGCAGTACCTCCGAGTAGAAACATGCAGATAGATTCTAGCTTTCCTCTATCTGAGAAGTGCAAAAAATAAATATATTCTCTCTTCTTAGCATTGTTAACTATTCAAAAAGAGCAAAAGGAGGAAAAACAATGTTCCCGTTTTCCTTGCTAAACAGCTGCTTCAATTATGCTCCATAACCTGATCTGCCTGTCACATGGGCTGCTGGCTCTGGCAGCAGGCATTGTGACAACAGAACTCGACTGTAACAGTCTAGTTCTGAGGCCTTTTCTTTATAATCGGCGACTTGGTGTGTAACGAGTCACCAGTTATAAAGAAACTGGAGACTGAAGTTTATACAGGGATTACAGAATTCCTTGCATTATATTTTGATTTGGTATTAGTCAAAAAGGGAAATGTTAACTGAACAGAAGCAGTTGGAATATTGGACTATTTGGTTTTATGTAATGAAAAATAATAAAAATAGATAGATATTTTATGTAAGTGTGGTCAGTGGGCGTGAATTTGCTGTTAGAAGCACAGTTTTGTTTTAATACTTCTAGCATTATTTTGATGGTCTTTTGGCATAATTCAGTAAGCAATAGTATTTATTGGAGCTAAATTAATTGACTACTTTTGTATTTTCTTTATATTCCAGCAAGAATGGAATGCTGAGATAACAAAGGGGCCTGACTGGTTGGTGAAGGGGGGACCCAGAGTTGATATAACATAGCTAGTCATTGGCATCTGCTTGACTGCTGAGGGGGGCTTTCTGTTATAGACAGTCAACTGGGTAATATGATACTTTGCATTGTGGCATACGTTTATCATTATTTTACGCATCACGCAGCTCTGCATTAAAGGGCAGGAATGTATCATATTTACCACTATATGGTGCATTCCTGTCCTTTTCCAGTGTTGGTGCACTTTTGGCTGCCTAGCACCAATGCAGAAACACCTTCATGCACAATCTTGAGAGGCCTTTTCTGCAGCACACCTAGAAAGAAGAAAAAACAAGGCACAATTAAGGTTTTTCTCTTCGTTATGCCTCACCTGGGGAGGCGTATCAATTTGATGTATTACCAGGTCTACCATAATGGTAAATCTGGGAATGCGCCAAAATCCATGGGTGGATGCATGGGAACTCCCATGCTCTATCCATGGAAGACCTCCCTGCCGCACCGTAATGCAAGGCAGTGATTTGCATTGCCTTGCTCTAGATTTATCCAGCCATGCAGGGCCACGCAAGATGGCTTTGCATGGCTGGATAAGTCAAATTTTAGTTTTTTTTTTTCACCACTCTGCATTCCCTTGCAGGGAGCAGGGCAACGCAAGACCATTGATAAATCTGGTCCCACATCTATATAGAGAAGGCATGCAACACCCTGAAGATACCTACTTGGGGTGCTGGTGCGACAGAGGATGGGCCTGAGCTTTCGGAGATGCACAGAGAACCTATACAGCAACCTGACGGCACAAGCCAAAACTAGGACCTATATATCAGACAACTTTGAAATACGTTGGGGCACAAGGCAGGGATGCCCATTGTCACTGCTAATATTTGCACTTGCTATGACTCCCTTAGTGGGCTGGCTCTGCACTCAAGCGGAGACGTGGGTAGTGGTCGCAGCTGAGGAATGGCATATTGAGTCTTAATGTGCAGACGATGCCCTGATCCGCTTGTGTGATTCCAGAGTATCCTTGGAGGCTATTGTGTCCATGCTAGACAGATTTGGGGACCTATCAGGACTGCGCATAAACTGGTTCAACTCCTGTTTATTCCTACTTGGGCGAATGGAGGACCAAAGGCATAGAAACATGATGCCCACATGCCTGGAGTGGCTGGTTGACATGATCAAATACCTATGGGTGAATATATATTACCTTGATGCAGATTAAATATGCAGGAACCTGGATAAGGCAGTGACATTGGCTTGCGGTTCCCTCCCTTTCTGGCTGTCGCTCCCCTTATCCCCAGTGGGTCATGTGGCAATTCCAAAGATGTAAGTTTACCATACCTATTTTCAGATCTGCCCCTGCTGGTGCCGGGATCCTTCTTCAAGGGGTTGAATTGGATGCTGTATGGTTTGATGGGGTGAGGTAGATAGAGAATAGCGCTACCAACAACACAATGGGGGTTATTACAACTTTGGAGGAGGTTTTAATCCATCCCAAAAGTGACGGTAAAGTGACGGATATACCACCAGCCGTATTACGAGTTCCATAGGATATAATGGACTCGTAATACGGCTGGTGGTATATCCGTCACTTTACCGTCACTTTTGGGACGAATTAACACCTCCTCCAAAGTTGTAATAACCCCCTATGTGCCATAGAGGAGTGGGGTCTGGGAGCCCCAGATTATGAGTAATACTACATAGCAGCTCAGCTGCAGTGGCTGATGCAGTGGTTGGGGACGGCACCTTTCAAAGTAAAGAATGTGATGCATCACACACTCCGGAGGAGAGCGGATGTTGACTTGGCTATGGTGCAATGCCCACCTGGCCCATTATGAGAGCTGAATGATGAGAGTAGCACACACATGATGGCAGAAATATATCAGGGGTAGAGAAGAATACCCACTGTTTGCACCCCAGGTGCCGATTTGGTAAGTGGCAGGTATGGCGGGCTCGTTGTTGCAGGCTGAGGATTTATATCAGGAGAGGCTTCTACCATCTTTTCAAGCCTTCTGAGATGACACAGAATCTCAATGGGATGCTTCCTAGGCTATAACGCCATCTGATGGGCGGTCAAAGTGCTATGAAGGGGACTGAGCCGAGGACATCGCTCCCGCTACAGGTCCCGATCACCCTGGGGATGTTAGCAGAGAGGTCACGCTAAGCGATAGCATTGCGGGGTGGTGTTACTGGCGAGGGCTAAATGGTCGGCAGTACAGGGCAACAATCTTACTGACAAACAATGGGCGCTGCCATGACACATGTGAAGGGGATTTACAGGAATATGTAATCCTGCTATACATTTTTTTCGATTACGTACACCAAACCTACCTGACACCACAGAGAATACACAGGATGTTAGTGGGGGCTTCACCAGAATGCCCAACTGCCATGCACAACCCTCAGACTTCCATCACATGATGAGGGCTTGCCCCATGCTACGAGAGGTGTGCAGTGTAGTTGGAGAAACACTGGTGGAGGTAACAGAAAGAATTCTGCCTCTCACTCAAGAATATTGTATATTAGGCACACGCTCCACAACCAAGGGAGAAAGGCACACTGACATGTTTACCGCACTGGCCTCGGTTGTCTTTATGAGACAGACAGCAATGGCATGGAAGGCCAGCATGGCACTGGTGATAGGACTGGGTTTTCTGGTTGGCCAGAGTATCTACCTAAGCCAGGAGAACCCACCACTCTAGTCAGAGCAAGTAAGTTGCACACCAAAGATAACCTGTGCTCACGCCCTGGTAGCTTGAACCAGAGCTGGCAGACACGCTTATACACAGAGGTCATGTGTAAAGCATTTGCGCGACACACTCATGCCAGTGACACAATAACTGCACCACAAAAGAGACCCCACACAGGATTATATACAAAATATAGGTGTTATATTGTAAATATATCTCGTGGACCAAGAACATTATAAATCCTAGATACTGTGCATCACATGCAATTGCTGCAAAGAGGTACTTGTTATCCTGATACTGCAAAAAGTCCAAATGATACACATTATGACGTCATTCAGATAGTACTCATGATAAGAAACAATGCAAGGTAAAAACACATATCACACAGTAGTGCATGTAATGGCCCATATATTTAGAGAATAGCACATGTACAATCTGGTAACCTTGAGAACCACATGAAGCTATCAATACTGTGGGAACTATGCAGGTAAGTAACCCCCAGTGACTTTCCAAGGTAGGTACCTCTAAAGAAGGACATTGGATGTATCCACAAAACTTGGGGCATAAAATGTCACAGGTTAGTTAGAATGGAACACATAAAAACATCAGACCCGAACATGTACATGCCCACCAAAAATGTAGCCATGAACAGAACCAAAGTGGCAAGTCCACTTGAGCACCGGGAGCCCTGCGCTCCTATCAGCAGGTTTATGTAATGCTCAACACTCGAGGCTTCAAAGCAGCCTTGCCGGCTCGGGAATGTAACTAACTCAGGGGTTTTTCCAACCGGCCCAGGAGACGTGGAGGGTGAGAGCGGAATGATCGGTCTCAACACAGCAGTATCCTTGGGGCTGGGCGCTAACTAGGATATCAGCCCTTGGCATGGACCGCACGAGGAAGGTGAGCAGGGAACCAGGGTCCTCGGAGGCGCCAGCACTCATAGGACCCTCACCTGCAGAGCGGCAGCCATGACACTGCACAGTCCACCACAATGCAGGTGGCGGCTGGAACCCACAACTTCAGGGTTGACGGGTCTTGCACACATGACCCGCACCTGCAGAATGTCAGTCTTGTTGCTCTCCCTTCTTGGTTGCTGCGGAGGCACGTCACCTGGTGATGCTGAATCTCTCTCCTCGCCCTGGTCAGACTGAAGTGCAGGCTACAAGGGCACACCAGCCTGAGAGCAGGCCACTGTGCTCCTCGGAGCAGCGCAGTGCCCACATTAAGCACTCTCCACACACTAAGAGAGACAGAGCATTCTCCACGCACCGCAGATTAACAAACAGAGCTCACCTAGAGATATAGAGTGCTCTCCACACGCTGCAACTGATGAGGCAGTCAACGGGCCAAGGGCGAACTCCCCATGCATCATCCAAAAAAGATACAAGGCAGGCCGCCAAGTCCTTGGAGCACACTTGGATGGGGGCACTAGAGGTGCAGTAGGCCAGGTCACCAAAGCAAATAGTGGCTGTTCCTCTTAGCCACAGGGACAGTTGAGTCCAAGACAGGGAGCAGCTGGCAGCACGGCAACAAGCAGAAAAGCAATCAAACGTCCTTTCTGCCACCCAGCAGGTAGCAGGGCAACAACAGAAGAGCAGTCCAGATGAGTCCTTTGGTGAAGCACAGCAGTCCTTCTGAAAGAGTTTAAGTCCCAGTTCCAAAAGTGCTCTCTCATCAAGAGGTCAGAGCCCCTGTAATTATACTCCCAAACGTCTTTGTTCAAGGAGTGACTTCAAAGGAACTCTTTCAAGTGTAACTTAGCCCCTTCAACCCAGCCCTGGCTCCACCCATCAGTAGGGAGTAAATCAGCCATTTGTGTGATGACAGGGCACAGCCTGTTGACATTCAAGGTGTGAACAGCCCTTCCTCTCCCCAGCCCAGGATGACAATCAGTATGCAGATGGATGCAAATGCCTCTTCTGTCGCACCCAGCCCCTTCTGTGTTGTGGCTGACTGGAAAGTATGTATAAAGTGTAGCTGTCACTCTGCCTTAGACATGGATTGGAGTCAGGCTGCAAAACACTAGTGTTATAAGCACAGAGAAATGCCCATTTCCTGAAAGCGGAATTCCTAAAATAGTAATGTAAAATCCAACTACACCAATAAGCAGGATTTTTACTACCATTCCAAACATACCAAACATGCCCACACTACTCTTTTTAGATCAGAAATTACCCCTCAACCATATATAAGGGAATTCCCAATGCTATCCTATGAGAGGAGCAGGCCTCACAGTAGTGAGAAAGGAAATAGGCTGTTTGTTACTACTAGGACATGTAAAACATCACAGTACACGTCCTACCTTTTACATACACGGCACACAGCACATAGGGCTACCTACTTAGGTCTAGTAACAAGGGAGTTTAGGCCTTGGCAAGAAGTTTGAATTGACAAGTCAATGTGGCAGTAAACTGCGAACGCAGGTACTGCAGTGGCAGGCTTGAGATAAGTTTGAAAGGCTACTTCTGTGGGTGGCGCATTCAGCGCTGCAGCCCCCCTAGTAGCATTTAATTTACAGGCCCTGGGTATATGGCTTACCACTCAACAAGGGACTTCTAGGTAAATTAAATATACCAAACAGGTGTAAGCCAATCATACCAAATTTTAGGGGAGAGAGCACATGCACCTGAGCACTGATTAGCAATGGTAAACTGCCCAGCGTCCTAAAGCCAAAAATAGAGGGTCAGAAAATAGGAGAAAGGCAAAAAGTTTGGGGATAACCCTGCAGAAAGGGCCATTTCCAACAGTCCATGATTTGGGACAGATATATCTTAAGTATGGAGGCCAAGGTATTGGGCACGTGGAGGTGCAGCATCCCGATTGAAGCAGCTCCTTTAAGGGGTGGAGCATGTAATCTTAAAGACTGCGCACTGCACTCGAATGACTGCTCGTCATTCTGTACATCTGCCATGTTCTTGCTGCTCCCAAGTTCCTGGAATCCTGCTTACCTGATCACGCACCTGCGTTCTTCTACTTAAAGCACCTGTCAGCGTCTATCTCTGGCATCCTACTTCCACTCTCCGCGGTCCCGAGGCTCTGCTGTACATCCTGGGCATTGGATTCGTCTGACTCTTCGCCTCTTCATGGTGTGCTTGGTTAAGGTTCGTCCTCCAGCAATAGTAAGGACAACAGGTAAGCGGCAATCTGTTTGCCTTCTCTATTGTGCTGTAAGCGCTTTGCAATTAATGACTTATCTGAAGTTTGACTGGATACGTAGCTCGAACAATGGCATGAAGTGAGGACTTTGAAGAGCTTGTTTGGAGCAATTGATCGCAGTAATCCTGAAAATAAGGCTAGAATATTGAATTATTATTTGGGCATTAAAACTGAGGCAAATCTGATACATATAAAGGATTGATCATGTAACATGGAAAGAATTGGAATGAACTATGTGACAATATACAACGTATAAGACTATTAACCTCTTACATTCCAAAAGATAATTGTATTTCAGGAACCAGAATTGTAGATATTTCATACTGTTAAAACATAGGTGAGTGTTGGAAGGGATTGTTCACTGAATATCAGTTGATACATGTTCATAGCAGTATTCCCTCACAGAACAATTCTAGTTCTCTCTTGCAGACATGGCGAACTCTAAAAACAACCTGACACATAACCAGCTCACTACTAGGAGAAATAAATATTACATAATTGGGAATTGGTCATCTTTATTTCTACTCACTTTTAGGTTATTGAGTACTAAATAGTTATTATTGTTTTTCTGTAGAAAACAAAAGACATGTACAATGGGCCAGGGAGGAACCACGGATGGTGACCAGGAGCCAAGGAAAGACTCCACCTCAGAGAACTTAGTGGTCAATTTGTCCAACCAACATCTCACAGAAGACGAAACTAATGTTCTCCACATGTTTCGTACCAACCCCAACGGAGGACTTCTTCCGTCTCAACTGTGAGCTCTCTCAATTTTTTAGGAAGATCCGGTTATTTTTCTTTTTCAAAGACAAACGGCTGAGGATCTACCTGCAGATTCTGGTTTGAAAAGACCATCTTCCTTCGTCCCTCCTCCTTTCTCTACACCATGTGAAGTCCTAACCTTTGAGAAGGCAGTTTTGTCTGATTTGAATAAACTACGACCCAAACAGCCTTACATTAATATCTCCACCAAAGAGAAATCTGCACTGAAGACTCTGAGTACTGACTCGATTATAGTAATTAAACAGGCTGATAAGGGAGGGGCTACAGTCATCATGGACACAGATGACTACAGACGTGAATGCTTATGCTCACTAAGTGACTCTACTTACTATGCTGAAATAATGATGGATCCTACACCGAGACTCCAGATGCAGATCAGGAGTATGATTGAGGAAGTCCGAGACAATTCTTGGATTTCTGACAAAGAAGCAGAATTCCTAGACACTATCCACCCACGTATCCCATACTTTTATTGTTTACCCAAGATCCACAAGGGGATAGTGCCTCCACCTGGTAGACCTATTGTATCAGGGATCGGCTCTGTTTTAGAACCACTTTCTAAATTTTGCGATCATTTTCTACAACCGATAGTGAGGGGATCCTCCACATACTTGCAAGACACAAAAGACGTTCTGTACTTGATAGAGTCGATTAACAGCACTGGGGATGTCTATGGATTGATTACCCTCGATGTTGAGGTGTTGTACACCAGCATACCGCAGGAAGCTACCCTGCAAGTAGTGGAAGCAGCTCTCCGTGAGAGTTCTGCCCCATTATCCGCCCCTATCCCTTTCATCATGCATTGTGCAACCCTTGCTATGACGAAGAATTTCTTTCAGTTTGAGGATAAGCTCTTCCATCAGATTTGTGGAACTTCAATGGGCAGTACATTTGCGCCGACCTCAGCCTTACTTTACATGTATGATTTTGAAAAACAGTTCATACTGTCTCCCATTAACCCCTTTCAGAGGAACATCGGGCTCTGGCGATGATATATTGATGATGTTCTTATTGTATGGCAGGGACCACTTATTGAGGTGGAACTCTTTACTGAATCAATCAACACTCTTGATCCCTATTTGAAATTTACTTCTGCAGTGTCTTCTACAGAGTTACCCTTCCTTGACCTTATGATCAGTATTAACAATGGTAAATTATCCACTTGTACTTATCATAAACCAACTGATCGTAACAGTTTACTTCTTTCTGACAGTCATCACCCTAAAAGTTTATGTGATAACTTGCCCTTCGGTCAGTTTTTACGTATAAGACGTAACTGCCGTTCAGCACGAGATTTTGAGACGCAGGCAATTGACCACCAAGAAAAACTGTCTGAACGCCACTACCCCCCCAAAATCATTAATCAAGCCCATAAGAGGGCTAAAAATAACCACCGGGAGGCTCTTTTGGCTTCAACGAACAGGGTCTTACAGACTCGTTTGACTTGTGTGTCAACGTATACCCCGCTATCTAATGACACAAAAAAATTGAATACGAAAAGATGGTCTATTCTTGAGAGTGGCGACACCCCATTACCCAAACCTGTTATTGCATTCAAGCGCACTGCTACCATTAAAGACAAGGTGGTCCATACCCGTCCTCTGGTTACTGGGGATAACTCTGCACAAACGATTTTGTGGAGTCTTCCACCAGTGGTTGGTCATTACCCTTGTGGCCTATGTAACGTCTGTCCCCTGACAAAAAAACTGCAGGCATTAGATCTAGACCCCATCGGCCGATGGCGTCTTACTAAACATACTATTTGCAATACCAGGAACTGCATTTATATGATCACGTGTCCTTGTGAGCTCCGGTACATTGGCATGACCACCAGACCAGTGAAAATATGCATCAATGAGCATCGAAGTAACATAAGATGTGCACGCCTTACCACCAAACTGTGTGCACATTTTGTGGAAAAAGCCCATAGTCCAGCTGATTTATGGTGGGTCGTTCTGAACGCACCAAGAATCCAATTTAACATCCCACGTTCACTATTTAGGATAGAACAACGTTGGGTCTTTAGAGTGGGGACTAACCTACGAGGTTTGAACGTCGAGATTCCTTGGACAAATGTGTCTTTGTAACAGTACTCTTTTCATTATTTCCTTGATACTGTTCCTTCTAGCAGCTTTGTTTGTAAGTACTTCTTACATTTCCACTGAAATCATTGTTTTATGATTAACAGCGGCCATTAGACTCGTTTGGCTTGCTGGATTTCAAGCAGCATTGAGTTCGGCTGTGCGTAATCATGCATATCTAGGGATTTATTTTGCGAGGCCCCACGGGGCCATTGGTCCCTTTCAGTTACATCGCTTGTTCCACTGTACCTGACCATGTTGATGAGGGGCTTTCTAACTTGAGCGACAGACTTAGCCCTCCGTTCTACGTTATATGTATACCGATGGATTGTAGAATTGCAATCACATGGTGCTTTTAATGCCACCCCGTTTGATGAGTGATTCTCTGACTACACCTTAGTTGAGAGTTATGTTATATATAGGGAGTAATCTATATTTTTGACTGGTTTCCCCTTTCTATAATGCATTACATGGAGTCGCTTGTACTGTTAATTTGATGCTTTTTTGTCGCACTTTATGTTACACACAGCCCTTACAGTTTGATTTGAGCAATCGTTTCTCGACATTATGTGCTATGTTATTATTGTTCCAGATAGTAACAGCATCCAGCCATGGCGTGTGCTGTCCCAAGGAGCCTCATTTCTTAATTGGGGATTGCCATTATCACAAGTTCGTTTCATCTGCGAGCACTCACCCACATGAGTTACCACATTTTGGGTAATCACCATGGTTTATATATTAGTACTTGTGACTAGTTATCTAACAACCCTTGTTTTACAGGGCGACCAACATTGTTGACTTTTGACCAGACACACAGTTTTCTTAAGTAAGTGACTTTCTTTGAATGTATCTATTAGGATTACCATATTATCAAAAAAAAATTATTTGGTGATAGGAGAAGTAATTCCTGGTTCTGATGAAGCATCGATGGGTCCGGCTGGACCACTAGACGTGAAACATGTTGACCCCTTTTTTAGAGGTTCTTTAAACTTTTTTTGACCTCTTTTGTATTCCTTGTTGAAAGTGATTGAGCATGACTACTCATATTTCACTTTTGGTCTATTTTTAATCTTGGCCTACACCTTACTTTAGTCGATTAAAATTGTGTTGTCACTGTAGGTGTTGAGTCAATTTTATTATCTCTTTCTCTCCTATTAGTGTCTGCCAATGGGCATTGTTCATTATATTTAAATTGCGGCAGCCACACAAAAGAACTCTGGCAAAGAGCCCCCTTTCGGGGAGCCCGTCAGACATTGCAGTGCTGGTCTGACGAGGAGCACCCCGATGATGAAGCATGACACCCATTTGGGTGTGTGAGGGCTCTTTCTCCTGAGAGCATGGCCCCCCTGTCTTTGTGTTCTGGAAGAGTGTACTTTTTTGTTTTCTACGTGCATTTAGAGAGTCTGTACACTGGACCACTAATCACCCTGTCCCTTCCTTGTCTTCTTATTGTTTTTCTGTAGACACTGAGAATGCAAGAATCCAAAGTCGTCAGGTGACAAACTGGAGTTCACATTACCCAGCCTTCATCCCTTCATCCCGGTGAGTCAGACTTGATCGACTTCACGGTCTGTCAGGCTTTCAGGGAATTCTCTTTGTGCCGAGGTAAGAGCCTGACAGAACGACGAGCCAATGTTGACGTTTTCGCCTGACTGAAATGGATGCAAATGAGGACACCATAGCAGATTTGGCTCATATGATTGGCAATCTTCAAAAAGAGACACAGGTACTTGCACAGAGAGGGGAGTATATCAGACAGTACTCCCAGCTCTACAGGCGTAGACCAGGGTGGGAAATCCACTGATAGTTTTGCACAGTATGCTACAGTCAGTCCTAGTTCGGGAATAGGAGCTTCTGTAATCCTGGTCACTACGCTGCCTGCTATTCCCTTGGTCCCTCCTGAACGCTTTTTCAGTGACTCTACCAAGTTTGCAACTTTCATTAATCAGTATCAATTAAGCTTTATGTGTAAGTCTGCCTGTTTCCCTGATGACTAATCTAAGGTTGCTTTTATATTGTCTTATTTGGGTGGTACAGCTGCTACATGGTCAATATCCTTAGTTGAGAGAGACGATCCAGTTCTATCCAATTATTCTGCCTTTAAGATGGAATTAAAAAGACTGTTTGATCACCACACATTTATGCAATCTGTAGACATTGGCTTGTTGAATTTGTGCAGGGAAACAAGGATCCATTGACATACATAACTACATTCAATAGATTAATAGCAGAGTCTAGTTGGCCAGAGTGTAAAAGAAGTTTCTTGTTTTATAGGGGGTTACAGGGACAAATTGAAAGATTTACTAGCTCAAGTAGTTGACACTCCAGAAAACTGTAGTCAGTTGGTAGACCTAGAAGTGAAATTAGACCATCGTCTAATGGAACATAGATGAGAGAAAGGACTAAGGGGCATATTTATAAGCGCCACCTTGCACCACATTAGAGTCATTTTTCTTATGCTTATATGGCCCAACGAGGCCACAATCCTAGAGTCAAATTTACAAATTGGCGCAATGAATGCATTGCACCACTTTGTAATCCGTTGCCCTACATTAGGCCTGCACCAGGTATAATCTATGCAAAGGGGGCATTACCCCATTAGGGGGGGCCGAAAAAATGGCGTAAAGAAATCTAAGAGATTTCCTTGTGTCATTTTGTGCTGCATATTTAACGCTTGCTCAGAGCAGGCATTAAAAGGAGGCTTCCATTATTTACAATGGGCCCTTGTATACTCTGTAGGAGTAGCACCAATATTTTAGCGCTAATCTTGCAGAGAACATCAATAGCGTATGAAAAATGACACTATTTCCCCCTACCCTGCGCCATGTTGCGCCATATTTTTAAAATGGCGCACATATGGTGCCGGTAGGGGGGCACTAAGGGGCGCAGGCAAAATGGCACTGCACTTGGTGCAGCACCACTTTCCATAAATCTGCCCCTAAGTTGGTGGTTTACAGGGAAAAAAGATCAGAACCAGAAAATACTGAAGAACCTGAGTCCATGCAGATAGGGATCCTTAGAGGACCACTGAGTGAAGATGAACAACAAAGACGTAGGGCTTTGAAACCTTGTCTGTATTGTGGCAACAAAGGCCATTTTTACATGATTGTTCTGTTAAACCCAAGTAAAAGGTGCGATGGGGAAACTAAGGCAACCAAAATCTGTGGGGGCAAGTGTTTCGGCAGTACAGATTGATTTAGCCTCAAAAACCCTAGCTCAAACATCTTGTATACAACAGTACTATCATTTGCTTTTTGACTGTACATTTGACCTGGAATTGGGGCTCAGTAGATTTCAAGTTACTTGTAGATTCTGGGGCTCCCGGGAACTTTATAGCTCAAGCCTTTGCTTTCCTCTGTGGTATTCCATGGGAACAGAAAAGTCAGGTAGACGTCGCCAAGACCATTGATGGTAATGCATTAAAATCTGGTCCTATAACACAGACTACCATTGCCATTAGGCTGACCATACAGGAAAACCACAAGGAGTCCATACACTTTGATTTGATTCAAGCCGCACTTCCAGGGAATACCATGGTTAAAGGCTCACAATCCAACAATTGAATGGAAGAGTTGTACTGTTACCTTTTGCTCTTCCTTTTACAAAAAATGCTGCATGAAAGAGGTCCATAGCATAGGTCAAGAAAAGACTGCAGCAATATCCCTGGAGGCAGCTGGTCCTCTGATTCCTCCATGCTATTAGGATCTAGTTGATATTTTTGATAAACATAAGGCTACTACTCTTCTCCTGCATCACTGAAATGATTGTCAGGTTAATTTAATTCCAGGGGCACATTTTCCTTGTAGCAGGATCTATGCACTAATTGAAAAAGAAAGCATCCATCTAAGAGAATATCTTGATGAAACGCTATGTTTAGGGTTTATCAGGCCCCCCACTAAGATGCATCGCTGGGGGGCTGGAACGCACAGGCACGATATGGACCCTGTGTGTGTGGGGTGCCGCCGTTCTCCCCCTCTCGGTCTGCTGTCCCTGCGCTGCCGCCCTCATTTCGAGCGCGGGCTGGACCCCTGCTATCTCCAAGTGGTCCCGTTGAGCGCGGGAGCGGCGGTGATACTTGGGTTGGAATGTGGACATGCCACGGGGCCGGACATGGTTGCTGCACTCCCCCTGGCACCTGGCTCTCTCTGCCTCCTCTCCGCTCCCCCCCCCGCCTGCGCTCACCTTAACCGCTCTAGCTCTTATCTTTAGATCTTCTTCCTATATCTCTTGGTTTCTTTAATAACCTTGCACATGGCGAATCAACTACGTACCATAAAAGTACACTCGGTCGTACCCCGTTGGGAGACAGGGTGTTTACATAGAACTTGTAGAAAGTGCAAACTAAATAATTACTATGTATAATGTACGCTGAAACATAATGTAACCAACTGTACTTTATTTGAATGTTGCCAATTGGCGGATACAGCAATAAAAACATATTTTTTAAAAAAATCAGGCCCCCCACTCTCTAGCCTCTTATTCTTTATTTTTTGTACCAAAGAAAGGGGGAGAGTTGATCACCTGCACAGACAACAGCGCCCTTAATGATGTCACTGTTAAGAACTGCTACCCTTTACCTCTATCTCCAATTTACTGGCTCAAGTAAAGGATGCACAAGTGTTTACCAAATTAGATCTATGGGGGGAGCTATCATCTGGTGCAAGTGAGAGAGGGAAATAGTGGAAGACTGCCTTCTGAACCAAATCCAGCTTATATGATTATCTGGTAATGCGGTTTCGATTGTGTAATGCCCCAGCAATCTCTCAATACTTCATAAATGAAGTCCTGAGGGATTTCCTGGATGTATGTGTAGCGTTTTATCTTGACAATATCTTAATCTACTTTCCTTTGATAACAGAACATCAGAAACATGTGAGAGGTGTCCTACAGAAACTATGGAGGAACAAACTCTATGTCAAACTGGAGAAACGTGAGTTTCATGTAACTAAGGTTTCCTTTTTGGGATATGTTCTATCTTCACAAGGAATTAGTATGTATCCCGTTAACATTAAGGCTATTTTACAGTGGCAGTCTCCAAAAACTGTGAAGGAAGTCCAACGTTTTCTAGGGTTTGCCAAGTTTTACCAGTGGTTTATAGATCATTTCTCTTTGGTGGGGACCCATATAACTCAGCTGCTAAAACAAAGGGAAGGCATTTCACTGGGCTGAGGCAGTGGAGCGAGTATTACAACAGTTAAAAGAGGCTTTTGTTACAGCCCCAGTTTTGCAACATTCTGACACTTCCCAACCTATTATAGAAGAAGCAGATGCATCTCATGCTGTAGTAAAAGGGGTATTGTCTCAGAGAAACAAAGAAACTGGCCAGCTTCACCCTGTAGCTTACTATTCTATTAAACGTAATCCAGCAGAAGTTAATTACTCAGTAGGAGACACAGAACTATTGGCCATTTAAAAGTGATTTGAGGAATGGCAACATTATTTAATGGGTGCTCTACATGCAGTCGCAGTAATTACAGATCACAGGAACTAAACTTTTCTAAAAGCAGCCAAAGCCCTATCCATGAGACAGTTAAGATGGACTCACTTTTTTACTGCTTATGATTTTGCAATAGTTTAAATCTGGCAGACAACATGGGAAGGCCAATGCCTTGTCACAAATACGACAAGGAGTTGAAGAGCACAAAACAGAATCCCCTTCAATAATATCCCCAGACCGTATCCTAGAAGCTACAGTGTCAGAAAATACCTTTTTGAATGAAGTAGCTGCAGCACAGTGTTCCAGAGAAGCAGAGGATATGATACGAGGGCAAGACATCAAGTTAATTAATGATGTGTACTCCATACAGAATGGCTTATTTGTACCCACAACAGATTTACAACAGGCATTGCACTGGTGTCAAACACAGTTACTAGCAGGTCATCCATGGGAGAAAAAGACTATTGAGTTAGATCGCCACCATTTCTGGTGGCCCACACTTGCATCTGACACCAAGCAATTGTGCGTAGCTGTACCATTTGGGCTCAGAACAAAGACATACACCACGCACCGGCTCGATTGTTACATCCATTGTCCATTCCTCCACACCCTTTGCATACACTCTACATGGATTTCATAACAGATTTACCAAAGACAAAAGTGGGATATACAACAGTAGTTACAGTTGATATGCTGACTAAAATGGCTCACTTTACACCGTTGCCAGGGTTGCCTACTTCTGAAATGCTTGCAAAAACCTTTTTGCACTCTGTTGTACGTTTGCACGGGTTACCATCAATAGTCATGTCTGATCAGGGATCCCCAGTTTGTCTCAAAATTTTGGAGAGCCTTGTGTAAGGTGTTGCAAATAGAGGATCATTTATCTACTGGCTACCATCCCAGATGGTCAAACAGAGAGAGTGAATAAGTGCCTAGTACAATATATTCAGTGTCAAGTGTTAAATGATACGGCAGACTTGGACAATTTTCTGTGGGCTGTGAGTTCACATATAACAATGCACAATATATCTCTACAAAGGTCAACCCATTCCAGTGCAATTATGGTCTGCATCCTCATTTCCTCATGTTAGAGACATCCAGTACCATAGAGGTCCCTGCACTTTCAGACTAAATAGAACAGCTAAGAACAATTCAGCAAACAGCACAAACCAAATTAGAGCAGGGAAAACTAATGCATAAACAAACCGCTGATGTACATCGTGGGGAAAGCTCTGTATATAAGATTGGAGATCAAGTATGGCTTTCCACATAACACCTCAATATAAAGGGGCCACGGAAATTCCAGCCCAGGTATATAGGCCCATAGCTGGTGGTCCAGAAAATCAATAATGTAGCCATGAAAGAGGAGCTCCCTCCACAGTTGCGGGTACACCCATGTTTCATGAGGTTGGGGCAATGTTGGAATCAAAACAAATACACCACAGACTGTATGTTTTGATTCACTGGAAAGGTTATAGACCAGAAGACCACACCCGGAGCCTGCATGTCATGTAGACACCCCCTGCTTGGGATGGATGTTTCCTCAGCATTATCCAGACAAATCTAAACTTGAGGGGAGAACCTTAGGGCGGTGTACTGTCAGACACACAGTGGGTTGGGCATCCTGATTATAGCAGCTCCTTTAAGGGGTGGAGTGCATAACCTTTAAGGCTGCGCACTGCACCTAGATGACTGCTCATCATCCTGTATGGCTGCTACATTCCTGCTGCTCCCAAGTTCCTGGAATCCTGCTTACCTGATCACACACCTGTGTTCTTCTACTTACCGCTCCTGTCGGCGTCCATCTCTGGCATCTGTCTTCCACTTTCCACAGTCCCTAGGCTCTGCTTGTTCTTCCTGGAGTTGTCGCAAGTATGTCCTGGGCATCGGGTTTGTCGGACTCTTCGCCTCTTCATGGTGTGCTTGGCAGAGTCTTGTCTTCCTGCAATAGTAAGGACAAGTTAGCAGCAATCTGCTCACCTCCTTTATCAGGCAGTAAGCGCTTCGCTACACAATTAATGACTCATCTGGAATTTGACTGGATATGCAGCTCGAACAATGGCATGAAATGAAGACTTAAAAAAGCTTGATTGGAGCAATTGATTTCAGAAATCCTGAACATAAGGCCATAGTATTGAATTATTATTTGGGCGTTAAAAACTGAGGCAAATCTGATATATATAAAGGGTTGATTATGTAACAAGGAAAGACGAAGAATGAAATATGTGGCATTATACAACATATAACAATATTAACCTTCTACATTCCAGAAGACAATTCTGATTTAAGAACCAGAATTGATGATATTTCACACTCTTAAGACATAGGTGAGTGTTGGAAGGGCTTGTTCGCTGTATACTAGTGGATACATGTTTGTAGCAACATTCCCTCACATAACTATTCTAGTTCTCTCTTGCAAATATAGAAAACTCTGAAAACAACCTGACACATACCCAGCTCACTACTAGGAGGAATGCATATTATGTAATTGGGAATTGGGTCATCTTTTATGCTACTCACTTTTTAGGTTATTGAGTACTAAATAGTTGTTATTGTTTTTCTGTAGACACTGAGAAGGCAAGAATCTAATGTCGCCAGGTGACATTCTAGAGTTCACATTGTCCAGCCTTCATCCCTTCGTCCCGGTGAGTCAGGCTTGATTGACTTCACGGTCTGTCAGACTTGCAGGAAATTCTCTTTGTGCCCATTCCACTCCTGTGAAAAGGTAAGAGCCTGACACAAGGATGATGAAAGGCCACTGGGAAGGAATGACAATAGGGTTCTTCCTAAGGACTAGGGTTTCTAACTGTGATCTACGCATTTCCTTGCTGTGCATATCTCTCCATGCATACACCTCTGTAAGGGGCTCTCAGTCCGCTGAGATCCACCCTCCATCGGTTGGCATATGGCGGGATGGTTACCCTCTTTCTCTGATCTTTTGCTTTTCTGTGTCCTGCCCCTGCCAAAGTTATCACAGCTCTTGTCATAATACATGCATGGGAGGTGGCCGTGAAGATGGAGGATTGAGAGTTTTCACGACACCACATGTATGCACAAAGTGAATGTTTGTACTGTGCACTGTATAGGATATGTGCTATCCCCCTGAACTGTTTCAATGTGTTTTTGTGTCACAAACACCAAAAAAGAGATAAAAGAAACAGTCATGACCTTTCTCTCATTTCTTCCTTGGGTTTTGTGCTCTGTTAGGTTTGATGCGACCTGTCCATGACCTGTTGAACTTTGAATTGGATGTCATATTGAATTTGGCTGCTTCTGACTCTCCTTGTCACTTGACTGGCACTGGTTGCTTCTTGTGACCTTGTCTATTCTTGTTCATCTTATCTTCATTGTTCAGAATAATCTGTCTGCACCATCATTCTCCCACAATTTTGTTGAACATCCTTCATTTCACAACTGTGAGGAACTCCCAAAATGGGAAGGCATATGAGCTGTGTCTGCAAGGGAATAGCCCTCACACATGAAACTGTTCCTGGCTGTTCCTTAGTACTCTGTATTTCTTTGTTTGGTTACTTCATTGGTCCCTCACAGGTTAGGGTTCTCATAACACAGAAATATTTGTCTTTAGTGATGGGTCCTGCAGTAACCTGTATCACTGTGTGTGTTATTATCTCTTTTTTCGAGTCTCCTGGTCGTCTCAGTCCTGACTTTTACTTCATTCTCTGCAGATGTCTTTGCTAGCCCTTCTCTGACAATCTCTTCTATATCACAGTATGGGAATTTTCCTTCTGTGGATTAATGAACCTTACATTTGAGTGTGCAGTCTTTCCATTGCCTGATTGTATCCCCATCGGTATGGATCACAAAATGTTTCACTCACAGGTAGCAACTTTCTAAGCAGAGGCCCACTTATTTTGCTGTTTCTTACTCTCTATTCTCATCTTGTTGAAACTCAAGTAGATTAGGCACTAATGCTCTGGATTCAAGCCATTTATGTCATGTCACCCAACATTTGCAGCAGCTGAGCTGCATTACCTGTGCTTCTGGTTGTAGAGCAATCATCTGGTGCACGTCTACGGCTGTGTGTGACCATAGATAAGAGCTCATGCCTGAATCATCTGGGATGCACATATGAATGGCTAACCTAGCCTGCATGGGACCTTGTATTTCATCATTAAGCCAGTCAAAGGTGAGTACAGGGCTTGAACAGCAAATGTGGCATGAATCGCTGTTTCTTTGGTAGCATTCCATTTCATCAAAGATTCCAACATTAGAAGGTCACTCTTACTGAACTGACACAAGTAGTGTAAGCAATTGGGAGGATGGAGAAAGTAACTGGTTGCACAGCCACTTCCACACTAGTACCTGACTACCTAGTCCAGTTGTATCCAGATCTCAAGGCCAAAATAAAAGGGGCTAAACTCCAAGCAGCCAAGAGACCTTTGGAGACCAATCCTTTACTATTTCCATCATTTGAATTCCATGCCCTATCTGAATGTGGAATTCCTTCCCTGCCATTGTATCATGGGACTGCGTCAGTCTCTCCTTCTATGAATGGGTCTGCTAACTCATTGAACCAGGAAATCAAGCAAAGCCCTATCCATGACTCTGTCTGCTGCCATCAGAAGCAGAGCTTAATTCCTCCTCTGGGTGTGGTCTGATGCATTCTCAGTCTGACAAGACCCATCTAACTCTTTGTCTCACTTGGGGTTGAGGCTTGCCCTGGGTGCAAGAGGCAACTGAGTCAGTGAAGAAGACACCTTGTCATAAGAGGAAGCAGAAGAAGACTCCTTACCCCCAATATTCTGACACAGTCACAATTCTCCACGTCTCTCCTCAAAGCTAGTCACCAGATAAAACTCTGGCAAAAAGAAGCACCACTCTCAGCCTAGTCTACTCTGTGGTTGACCACAATGAGAAGTCTTGTTGGGTGGATGCTCTAACACCAGAGCAGGACTGGACCCATGAGCAGGTATCACCATTCATCTTGATTATCTGCCAGAACCTTGGAGGACTGGAACCCACATCAGAATCCTTGGTGCGTTCCCAATGATTTTGGCATTTCCAGATCGTAGCTGACAGCTGGTGGTCCATCTACTCAGGACTTCATTGCTTAAGAGTTCCTGACTCTCTGTACTACCCCTGCTATAAAACGTTTGCGAAGGCAGACAGTTCTGACACCTCTGACCCGCTGAATGTTGGAAAGAAGGATCTTGACTTTTCCTTCACTACTCCCTCGTACCCAAGCTGATAGTTGGTCAACATGTTGATTACAGTCTTCGTGTCAGGCTCATCCCAGAATTTCCTGGGTGTCAAGCCAAAACGTAGGAAGGTTGCTCTGTTCTGCTTGTGTTGAGCTCATCCACAGCTCTCAATGCTGTTCATATCATCCCTTGGTGCTGCTCACGGCACTTAGGAGCAACCCCTTTCAGCACCTGCTACCCTGTCTTATTGGGTACCATGGATGCCAGTCCAGCTAGCTCCACTGAGCCCCCTCTCACATGACCCTGCAGGCCCTTCAGGGACCAACTAGGTTCCAGTTTATCCACCTCTTTCTCTCTACCTTCTGAGGAGCCAAGCATGGCATACCAGACACTGACATTTAACAAACCGCTACCTTGTCAGCCTCGACTCGGAGAGCCGCAGAGATCAAGTTCTTATTTAGCACACTCTTTAAATATTGACGGCCTGGGGTTCAGAATTTAACAGGTGCAATAAACAGCGACTATTACAAGTATTCACTATTGCAGTGAGATATAACATGCAGATTTGGGGAGTTTCCACACCAAACTCTTCATTGCTTGGTATTTACTGGGCCTTTTCACCCAGGGCAAACGAGCTGATCATTGAAAGTGGAAAACTGTGAGAAGTTGGAAAACTCCGACCAATTCATTAACAGGAGTTTGAAGGGGAGTCGCAATCTAACGAGGCATTCAGCCTTTGAAGCTCTAAAAAAACATATTTTGTGTCAGAAAATGGCTGTCCCTATGCTCTTTAACAAAAGCCAGTACTTCCCATCCAGCCGTAGAACTGTGGTAGAAGCCACAGTTTACACCGTGAAATTTGTAAAGTACCTTAGCTGACTAGTTATCTTTTGTAACTGTTTCGACACAATATGATTTCGTGTGTTTTGCTCTTTTAAGGCGCTCTAATGACCAGGGCCTCGTTCTCGGCATATTAAACTATAAGTACATAAATGAAGTAAAATGTAAATGCTATTTCATTTTTAAGCAGACTAGGCCACCCTTAGTTAGCTCCGGGTTGTCACTCGTTTATATTGTGTGATTTATGGTTACCTATTCTATTCTTCTTCTTTAGTATATTATTATAAAACGATCCTTTATTTCATCATAAAAAATGAAAATCACTAGATTTTATAAGGCAGCCAAGTTCCATTTCATACGATGGGAACCTTTTTTTCCAGTTTAATGATTTCAATACAAAACCGGAGAGTGTTTTTATGTTAATATTAATTTCAAAGGCACAGCATTGAATGTGTTTCTTTTAGGTTTATACCGTCTTAGTTTACCAAGCATTGCGCAAAACAGACTGATTGAATCATTACGGGTTTCAAAATACTAAAATATACTTTAGAAATGGTACAGTTCCACCTGAAGGGAAGATAATCAGTGTTAGGTACTGGGTAATCTCATTTGTAAGACGTTACAAAGAAGAGGAATGTATTACTAACTTCACTACGACTTTGATTTATGATTCCTCGCAGCACCGAAAAAGTATCGAAGTGATGCGAAAAATGACTGTGCTACATATGTTCCTGTGCTGGCTGCATATGTTTGAAAATGATTATGCAGCGGTAGACTAACTCGGAAAGTAGACCGATGGCTATGTTTTGACATGAAATAATGAACTGATTGAAAAAGAATAAAATAAAAAGAACAGGAAAATGCAAATAACAAAAAATCTCTTAAAGAGATCTTTTGAAACAGAAAGAAACAAGTATTTATCAATTCTATTTTAAGTTTGTATTTGTTGCTTTGATCGGATAAGGATGATCTGCCTTAAACATTAATTTTGATAATTTTTTACATGAGCATAGGTTAAAGCACATGTCGACGAGTATTGAAGATCTGTGTAATTTAGTAACATGTATTTTTCCCTTGAACTGGTGTCATATTTGCAATGCCATGCTGCTGAATAGGGCGCAAGGACCTTGTTGTTCTTTCCTCATATTTAAGCATTTGTGTAGGAGTGATATCTTTGCTTTCCCATTCCACCGCAACAATTTTAGGAACAATAGTCAAAATTATATTTTGCCATTTGGGCTGTCCACGTTCCCCAGCATAAAAAACAATTTTCTGGGTCACTTTTTGCAATCTGTTTCCCTCTTGCGGCCATTTGTGGTGCTACTGTAAGGCAGCTTTCTACATTGGTCTTAATGAACCATCCACCCTTCTTTTCTGCCTCCCTTGTTCTGTATTGAGTGTGAATAATATTACATTGTACCATGGTTGGGCACACCACATTAGGTAGATAGCACTACGTGCTGAATCCATCGGTGTCCATTGTTTAATTCACAGATTTTTAACCCTCCTGGCACAGTGTGAAAACTTCTGAAGTTGGTAAAGGAAGATCTGAAAAGAGATAAATCATTCTGAAATAATCAAGCTCTTCCAGTGAAACAAACCTTGGCATTTCGTGCTTGACTTGTTACATGGTTGCATTTCCCGTATTACAGTCACTAAAAACATGGAGTGTGAAAATAAAATGTTATAGGTTAAACACAACTAATATAGCTGCTTATATTCTGTTCACATTATGGGGGTTATTCTAACTTTGGAGGAGTGTTAATCCGTCCCAAAAGTGACGGTAAAGTGACGGATATACCACCAGCCGTATTACGAGTTCCATAGGATATAATGGACTCGTAATACGGCTGGTGGTAAATCCGTCACTTTTCCGTCACTTTTGGGACGGATTAACACCTCCTCCAAAGTTAGAATAACCCCCTACGTCTCTTGTTCCCATCTTGTAGGATCTGCCACCATTTCATGGTAGGGAGAAATAGCCATTCAAAACTGTTAAAGTAGGGGCGTGGCTAGGGCGCCACCTAAGATGGCCACCTGACCTCGGCGCTCTGCGCCGCACCAGAGCTTCGGCAGCTTTTTCTAGAGTCAAAATAGCCAATTATGGAATCACTCTTTTAAACCACTTTTGTGGCAGAAGCTGCCTGGGATGGATGTGTGTGAGTCTAATCCCTTTTAAGGTACTGATTACTTTCAAAATGCAGTTTTGCTGACTAAAATTATCACAGCCGCCATTTTGGTTTTTTTCAGCGCGCTGTTCCTTCAATTCTCATTACCATGAAAGGTCATTTTGCTCATGTTTGTCATCAATTTTTATAACCCTTTCATTTTTTGGGGAAATTATAATAGATATTTGAAACCCGCACGCTTTATACTCAGTCTCACTTGGAAGTACTCTTTGAAGGTTTGAGGAATCACTATTTTAGTTGAACTTCAGTCATTTTTTTCTCAGTACTAAGTTTGGGGTCTTGTTGGCTCGTCTTTCGCATCTTCAGACTTTTCCTCAAATTTGGCAAATATGGGAAAGAGCAGGAACTTTTTGCAGTCTATGAAACCTTCTTCAAATACTACCTTTATCTCGGATCAGTTTTTCATGTTTCCTTTGATGGAAGCTTCAATATCTCCTGTTGATATGGCTCAATTTAGCTCCACTCGTCAAGTGTCGTCTACCCTTCTACCCTTGAAGTCGTCATTGTCATCTTCGGCAAATAAAAGACATAAGGAGGATCCTCCTTCCCCTTTGAAGTCTACATCTCCTGTTTCTCCTGATACTGTCTTGGAGGAAATTAGAGCCTTGAGACCATTTATTGAGGAAACCAATGCTCACATTCAAAATATTGATGATAAGTGGTCTTCCTCGGAATTTAGAATAAGCTTGGTTGAACACAATGTCAGCACCTTACAGGAGTCCGCTTCTAAAATTGCTTCTCTTGAGAAGGATGTTTCAATGCTAAAGAAACAAGCTGAAGATCTTGAAAACAGGAATAGGCGTAAAAACCTACACCTATATGGTCTTCCAGAAGGTATTGAGGGTAGAGATCTAGTTGCTTTCTTCACTTCATAATTGTTGGATTTACCTTCATCTTCTACCTTAAATATCCAGCAAGCCCATAGACTGGGACCCCGTCTTCCTTCTATTTCTGCACCAACAAAACCCCGAGGAGTAATAATTTTGTTTCTGAAGTTCAAGGATCTTTTACAAGTTTTAAATGCAGCCAAAACAAAAAAAACAACTTATATGGTCTGGTGCAAAACTATTTTTGACCCATGATGTGTCTACAACTAATACTAAATGAAGAAAAGTCTTCCTTGAACTTTGTCCTGCATTACGTTCTCTGGATGCAAGATATGGTTTGTTTTATCCTTGCACTTTCGAAGTTACAGTCCAGAATAACACATTCTCTTTAGAAGATCCTGCAGACCTCAGAAAATGTATTCATTGGCACTCAAATGATTTGATGGATGTTGCTGGCTCCTCCTCTTCAGGATAAATTAAAAATTCACTCCAAATGTTTTTGCTTTTGATTCATATGACATAAATGAATATATATTAATGTTTATTGCTGGTTTAATCCATATTTCTTTAATCTCTTTACAGAATCGTCGTAGTCATCCATAGCTCCGTTTCCCGTTTGTTCTCATGTGAAGTTCCGGTGTGACCCGCTCCTTTGTGTTGGTTGTGCTGTCTCCTGTGTGTTGCCATGCCCTGATTACTTCTTGTTTCCTATTAAGTTACGTTGATCAATCGACACCTGAGATGTACTGTCATCTTTTTCTGCACTTGATTCCTCACCCCTTTTTCCTTCCTTTTTCTTTTGTCTTTTTCCTATTTCCTGTGTTTTTTCTCCCTTTTTTCTTTTCCTTATACCTGAAAGTCTTTTTGTCTTCATTTACAAGTCATGCATTATTAATGATTGTGTTGTTTTATATTTATTTCTTGTTGGTTATATTCAGGATGATATCTTGGAATGTGAAAGGTTTTGTTAATCCTGTGAAAAGGCAGAAAATATTATCTCATTTTTCCTCTTATAACCCAGATTTAGTACTTCTACAAGAAACTCACCTTACAGAAAATGAGGCATTACAACTGAAACGTAATTGGGTGGTATCAGTCTTTGTCTCTCCTACTGTTACTAAAAAGAATGGAGTAGTTATTTTTTGTCACAAAAGTTTAAATTGTGTTGTTGTGTCTCAAGAAAATGATTCTGAAGGTAGATGGCTGATTGTAAAGTTTGTTATTAATGATATTCCGCTAACTGTTCCTAATGTATATGGTCGGACTCAACTGGATTTTTTGTTTTGGCCTACTATTACTGAGAAATGTTTGTAGTATAAAGATTAGTTGTTTTTTTGATGGTGATTGTAATCAGATAATGGACCCTTTTTATTGACCTGAAAGTCTCAATTTTGTTTTCTTCTACATAAATCTCATAAGCAATTCCACTTCATAATTTCCCAGAATTCTTTAGTTGACGCATGGAGATTATGCAACCTCACTGCTCAAGAATATTCCTTTTATTCCCCTCAACAGGGTTAACTTTGTCACCTGGATCATATCTTTCTTAGTAAATTGCTAATGTAGAACCTTATCTCTGCCTCTATTGAACCTATCGTCATATCTGACCATGCTCGGGTTGTTGCCGATTTAGATCTGGTTCGATCACATGCCAAGTCAGCTAGATGGAGATTCAATAATGCACTTTTGTTAAATCCAAACTTTTCCTCCTCCTTTGTCTCTTTCACTAATGAATTATTTTTATTCAATACTATTTCCGACACAACTCCCCAATTGTAATGGGATTCCTTTAAAGTCTCAGCCCGTGGTTTTGTTATAGATTTTGTTTCTAAAAAAAAAAAAATATTTTGATCATCAACAGAAACTCTTATTGTCTATTACCAAATGTTTAGAACATACATTTTATTCCTTGTCTTCAGATTCTTCTTTGCATGAACTAGTTCAGACCAAATTATCTTTTAATAAAAAATCAACTGATCAAGCCTCCTCCATATTATGGCGTGGTAGTGCCCGTTATTATGGTGGTCGTGAGAAATCAGGAAAACTTTTAGTCAATTATTTGAAAATTCATAAAGAACTCTCTTTTATTGAATCCATTCATTCTTCAGATGGGAAACTTTTCTTTAAAGATGGGGACATTTTAGTTGAATTCACGAAATGTTACAAAAATGTATATTCTCCAGAACATCCAGTTTATTCTACTTCTATCGATTTTTATCTTAAAGCTGTTTCACCTCCTTCCCAGACTTTATTGAATTTTGATCCTCTTGAAGCTGATTTATTGATTACAGAGTTACTCAAAGCACTTAACACACTGAAAAAAGGGAAAACACCTGGCCCAGATGGGTTTACTGTAGAATTTTATCTACATTTCTCTTCAATATTTTGCTACCTAGACTTCTACAACTCTTTCAGTTTTTCTCCTTACTGGCAAAGCTGGTGGTACTTTTCAGGAGGATACTACCTGTCTAAAACGAAAAGATGGACGTGATTGCACATAATGCAAGAATTATCATCCTATATCACTTGTAAATGTAGATTATAAAATATTTGCCAAATTACTCGCTCTTCGAATTGAGTTGTTTTTGCCTAAATTAGTAGGTAAAGAACAATATGGTTTTGTTAAAGGCAGACTAACCTCCGATAACTCTTGTTTATTATTTAATGTATTAAATAAAGCTCCTTCTCTTTCCTATCCTGTTGCAGCTATCCTTAGACAGGGTAAGTAGGTCTTTTTTACTTAAAGTATTGAAATAGCATGATTATGGACCCAAAATTATCTCTCTTATTTCTTTGCTTTACACAGATCCTCGGGCTGCAGTACTAATTAACTGTTGTGTATCTCACTATTTTTCCTTGCAACAAGAGGTTCATCAAGGTTGTCTTTTATCTCCTCTTTTATTTGTTTTAGCCCTTGAACCTTTCCTTTCTCGTATTCGTGATAATACTCTTATATCAGGCTTTCAATATGGAGATAAACATTTAAAACTATCTGCCTATGCAGATGATATTCTTCACTTTCTTTCTAACCCTAATATCTCTATACCTGCTTTACTTAAGGAGCTTTCAAACTTTTCATCTGTCTCTGGTTATAAAATTAATTCAGAGAAAACTGAAATTCTGCCCGTACTAAATTTTGCACTAAGCATTCCTTTGACTGCACTGGTTTTGTTGGAATAATTCGAAAATCAAATATTTGGGCGTTTGGTTTACTAACTCCATTTTAGAGTCCATTAAAATAAATATGAAGGAATGTTTCAATAGAATTGATAAATAACTGTCCTCCTGGAATCCTCTTTATTTATCATGGTGGAGTCGTATGGATCCCATAAAAATGATGATTATACCTATTGTTTTATACATTTTATCCATGACCCCAGTTCATATACCAGATACATACTTTAAAAAAGACTGACTTATTTCCAAATTCATTTGGAATAAGAAAATTAAGAAAAAAATCACAAATTTCCCTCTCACTTCTGAAAAAAACGAAGGATAATGGAGGTTTGAATTTCTCAGATTTTCGGACTCATCATAAAGCTTTTTGTCTGAAACAAGCTGCTAAATGGATTTCTGCTGCTCCCTTTCTTTGTACTCCCTTATGGCTTGACATTGAACTTGCATTCTTTGCACCTTTCTCTAGAAAGGAAGTTTTAATGTTCTCTTCAAAAAATAACATAACATCTTCACCGCTCTTTAAACATACATGCTTTTTATTGAATCTCGATTATCAAATAAAAATGTAATCTAGAGACACGTTTTTACAATCTCCACTTTGGTATAACAAACTTATAACTATAAATCATAGGCCCTTATACTTGAAATCGTGGAGAAGCAGGGGGATTATCTGGGTTCAAGATCTTTTTGATGGCCTCAATCCTTGTTCCTTTCCTCAATTTTAAGTGATTTTTCACTGTCCTCGATCATTTTGGCACAAATTTTCAATTCTTATGGAGGCTATTTTGGATATTTTCTGTTCATTCCCATCAGACTCCATACCACATTCCCGCTCTCCTCCAGATTCACTTTTACATTTACTTTCTCTGAATCCTAAATTCTCTCTTATATACAAATATTTTCAGTCATCTGATCCCTCTCGTCCAAAAGCCAAAGTAGAACTTACTTGGGAAGCGGATTTGGGATGTGATTGGACCATTTTGTTCTGGAACAAAATATGGTCCAGAATCTTTCAAATTTCAAGATCGGCCTCTACCACTCAATCTATGTTTATTCTTTATCATAGATTATATCATACACCAACATCCCTGGCCAAATTTGGTAATATGTCTAGCCCCACTTGTCGGTCATGTCATTGTTCGAAAGGGGATTCTTTTTTGTGCCACCTACTGCTGTTTTTTGGCAGACAGTCTGGGCCCAACTTACAACAATTTTTAAAATGAATTGCCCTATGTCGATTATCCCAATTTTTTAGGCAGCTTGTCAGATAAAATTGAATTACATGCTCATGAAAAAGGATTATTTGATCTTATGTTGGCCGTAGCTTTTCAACAAGTTACAATTAACTGGAAATCCTCCTCTAGCATATCTTTTACAGCTTGGTGGAATAATGTATGCCATTATCATCGCTTAGACATTATTTTTGCTTCTGTTTGTAGGCCTCTGGTAAACAGAGATTTATACTGGTCCGCATTGATGAATTTTCTTAACAACAATGTTAACCAATGTGATCAATCCACTAGATCTGAGAATTTTAAACCACCGTAATTTGTTTTCTCACTATACTTATATATTATTATATCTACCTAGCTGATCTCCAAATATAGACTTGTATTCCCCCTCCCCTTTTATACACATCCTCGTCCTTTTATAGCATAAAATTGTAAACAGCTTTTATGTTGTATATCGCTTATTAGCTTTGTAGTTTTATTGCTTTGTGTGATGTTGACCAGTGTATGAATTTCATATGTTGCATAATAAAGCTGATTAAACTAAAAAAATCAATATCTTGTCCTGTTTTACACCTTATGATTGGGCAAATACTCACAACAGAAAATAATAAAGTAACTGAGACAGAGAACTCTACTCAAGTTTCCACCCACACCGCACCTGTAATACAAGATCAGTGGCAGCAGACGCGTATCAGTGTGATATGGAGGTGTGGATCACAAATCACTTACCACAGAGTGACTGAGTGCGGTTATGGGCTGTTCCTAGGAAGAGCGGTGTCAGAACTTATTTGCTTTAGGCCACAGCAATGGAGTACCCTGTCCACCAAACTCAAGCTCTGCCCACCTGATTTTGAATCTGTTGGGCCGTACGTTTTATGACCATGGAGGAAAATTTACTCTGTCAGCGTAAAACGTCATTCACTGGTCTGGGAAGGTGTCATTGAAAGTAAGCCATACGACTGTCTGTCCTACTTAGAAGGGATTGTCAGATGGCTCTTTTGTGTGATTTTTTTACTATCCATCTCACCAGGTATATCCTGTCGCTGAAGAACAGTTAAAACCAACAGCATGAGGGAAAACTCTTTTTTTAAACGCAAACTCCTGCTTTGGGAGTTTGTTTTTGAAAAATAATAAACTTTGAAAAAGTGTGATGGCCAGCCATCATGTTTGGCCGAGCTGTCCGTTAAACTTTTCCTACATTGACAGGAACCCCATGATGATGATTTCTGCCAATGTATAAAATGTCCACTGAGCTGACAGGAATCTCTGAATTTGGCTTGCAGATTAAAGACA
The DNA here is from genome assembly GCF_031143425.1 of Pleurodeles waltl. NCBI lineage: Eukaryota > Metazoa > Chordata > Amphibia > Caudata > Salamandridae > Pleurodeles > Pleurodeles waltl. The sequence goes on along the minus strand of NC_090443.1, from coordinate 403,303,830 downwards.
GTAAATACCTCCAGGAGCTTTTCTGCCTATAATCTCTCTGCTACATCCTAAATCAGGCCCTCTGTCTAATGTGGCACTATGCATGCACCCATGCACTATGGTGCAAGCGTGTTTTCGTTATGGTTAGAATGGTTTTCGCGTTGAAAGGAGTAGCTTTCTGCACAAAAACTATCCCTTTTTTGCCCTTTTATGTGCACCGCAGCACATATGCAAAAAGGAAATAATGAGAAGAAATAAAGATATTTCTCCTCATTATGCCAGCCTCAGGAAGGCGCACCATTTTTGCTCAAACCCATGTCTACAACTCTTGGTAAATATGAGTTTGCATCAAATTCCATGGGTGAATGTACCACCCATGGAATGCCTACCTGAGGCAAATTAATGCAAGGTAAATCAATGCTTTGAGGTGTCTTACTTTTTCTTACAATGCCACGAATACTAACATTTGTGTGGCTTTGCAAATACCAAAATACATTTCATACCAGGGCTGTGTCAAAAAAGTGAGGCAAGCCTGATGCAAAAACTTTGTAAATCTGAGCCTAAATATACTTATATATTTGATCAAACAAATGAAGAAGTTAAAACCTCATTGTGAAATCAGGATTACAAGAAAACCCAGAACAGACATAGCAGACCTGACCCAGGACCCCCAGACCCACTACAGAGTCACAAATGTATTTATTTGGGGTATATCACCCCCAAACACCCCCTGAAGCTGTGCCTTTGACTAGCAGTGAACTTCTGCAAGATGATGCTTTAGTGCTTGTTGCTGTCTGATCAGAATTCCATTCTTATCTCCTCTTTCTTGGGGCTGAAGCCAAGCCTGTAAGTACTTCTTTTGTTTTGGCAAGTTCAAGGCATCTTCCATACTAAATTTGATTTGAAGCATTCAGTGACCTAAACTGAGAAACCGTTCTCTTTTTCACTTTTCATGCACCAACACCCACGCACAATGGTTGTGTTATACCTCAACTGCCCAGTTTGGACCCATAATCAGAAGGTTTCAGATAAGTTAAATATATAAGCTGTGTAGGTCACACCTCCTCTCTTATGTACTTATCAATCAGTTAAGCTATTGACAGTTTCCAAAAAGGACATTGTTCAGATCTATCAAAATGGCTCCTGTTCAACAGAGTTTGTAATACTATCGATTCGCAGAGGTTTGCCAAAGGCCACTCATGTGAAGAAGAATTCAGTAGGGGATATGATAATGTAGTCAGCAATGACTACCAGTACATATAACTAGCCCTGTTTGTGATTATATAGTCAAATCTTTCAGGCCCACAGAACAAGTTCACAATATTCTGTTCCTGTTGCAAAATCATGTAATCTCTATAAATTCAGTTCTCAAAAACTGAGGCATCTGTGGCGGATGCAGTGTTAAGTCTATTTGTTCAATAAAGAATTCCCAAGTCATTAACAGTGTCTAAAATAGTAAGTTTAATAGGGAATTCGGAGGCCTATGAGGATTCCTTACATCCAGTCACCATGGGCAGTAATGAGGTCAAGAGTATCCTCGGTGTGCTCTCAGGGCACCTTCCTGCACAAAAACAATCACGAGAGGCAGTTGCCTGGTTCTATGTGTGCTGCAAAATGCGAGAGGAAAAAATTAGGTGAAATGTAAAAGTTTCTCCTCGTTACGCCTGCTCTGGGGAGGCATAAGTTTTTGGTGCTGCCTCAGATTTGCACAATGTTGTAAAACTGGCTCAATGTAAAAAAACGTGGATGTTGAGTGGGGACACCCGCAGCAATGCCCATGGCACGCCTCGTTGACGTAGTGTGAGGAAATGCAGCTTTGCCTTAAACCATATCTACAAGACCATGTAAAGCCACACAGGGTGGCTCTCCGTGGCCTTGTAGATATGGGTGTGCACTGTGCACCCAGGAGCGTCAAAAAAGTGATGCTCCGGTGACGCACGGGGGCTTGTACACAAGCCCGTCAGTTTATTGACTTCTTAAGGACGAACAGCCGAGTGGGTCAATCTGAGATTCAAACCTGTGACTGCTATATTGCAGCAAGTGCTTAGCTCTCTTTGTCACTCAGTCTGCCTGGCTCTGTTTATTTACTACTGCCCCTCTTACCATGCAATGTTCAAGGGTTATGCTGATTCAGGGCTACATGTCTGTTCTCTGCGTCACCGGTTTCTTTGCCTGCCCTCTGTATAACTTTCATGTCATGCTTACAGCTTAGTGGAAGTTTCTTCACATCGGCTGCTGGGCAGTGGACTTGTAGTGTCTCCAGACTTTGTATTGTGGTCTCTGGTTTTGTGCCTGTTCAGGCTTTCTTCTGGTTTCACATTCCTTTTCTCATTTCTTGCTGCATACTTACACTGTGACCAGGACTCAGACATGTCATGTGAGCCTCCCCATGTGTTTGCTTTTTGGTAGGCTTTCCTTTCCTCTTCCTCAGTGCTCTTGTTGGCCTGTCTCTCACCCTTGTCTGCTTGCTTGTTTATTACTTTAATAGCTATGTTCTTCTTATATTCTAGTCATTGGATGTTCTTGCTGGGGATGGCCGCTGAGCACTTCGCTTGGCTCAGTCCAATTGACTTGTTTCTACGCGCCTTCTTTTCATTGCTGGGGCTTGAGTCAGGTGTCTGCTTGAATGCTCTTTAACACCTGCCTGTATTAGCTGCACTTGTGCAGGCTCTATTGTTGTGTGATTGTTCCTAACTTTGATTTTGTTTATATGATTTTTTATTTGTCTGCTCTTCCTTTGTTGTTTGACAGTGTCTTTCCACATGCCAATTGTTTAGGTGTCATGTGTTCACTTTACTTTCTATTTCTCTCTCAGGCAGCCAATGTACTCCTGGTTTGGCCTCAGTTCAAGTCAGATACAGTTTCATGGCCTCCGCTGCCTCTATTTTCAGTGTTAATAAGCTGTGCTTGAACTTGGCACATGTGATGATGCCTGATTACTTACTGGTAATCCGTATTACTCTTAGTCCTGCTTGTATTGGACCCAGTCATACTTCCCACCCATGCTCCCGACATCAGGTCTTTGTATTGCTTGGTATTTCATGATGTGCTAACAAGTGGCTAGTGTGTTATAGCCCTTACCTGAGGGTGGGTGGGATTAGCAAGCATTTCCTGGTGTATTACTTGTCTGGGATTGGATACTACCTCATGTTGTGTATGACTGGGGCGAGGAAGAGGGACGTAGAGGCAATGCCTGGTCACAAAAAGATTGCTCCAATCTTTCTTGTGAGTCACCTGATTACAAAATGGTGATACTGTTCGTTCCTGAAGATCTGCTTGACCTTAAAATAGCCATTCAGTGGGGACTCTACCTGGTCTTTGAATGGCTAACTTATTGCCTTAAATGGTGTCTTATTCCAATATAGTGGGAAGTCTCATGAGATCTCGTCTTTACTTCTCGCAGAGGGCTTGATTGCTCCTCTGCCATCCATGCACTCCCAGAAATGGCTGTAGGCTAGAGTTATAGAGCCTTTCTCACAGTCTTCAATTGGACTCTCTGCACTTACTGTGCTTTCTGGACAGATGCTTCTTTCCTTCCTACCTTCCCCAGTGGTACCCGTGTATCACAGTTATTGATAAATCTGCTGCTATGCA